>NW_026249944.1:0-1200000 GCF_024043155.1 Alternaria arbusti
CCCTAACCCTAACCCCTAACCCTAACCCCCCTAAACCCTAACCCTAACCCTAAACCTAAACCCTAACTTTGCTAACCATCCTGCATACTCCTTCCAATCTCCCCCTAGCTCTCCTGTATACCCTAACTCTCGCACCAGCTCTACGCCCGCCGCTTCACTCGCAATCGCTCGAACCACCGGTATCACTACGTTCGGCCACTGACACCGCTGACCCATGCTCTCCCCGGTCGCGCAGTACTTCTAACTTACCCAGCACCGTCGGCAGCTATAAATCCTCTCTCCGCTGTCGCACACAAACCGTCGAAACCAGTCCACATCCGTTGCAGTAAGCCCTGCGTGTGCTGTGCACTGCACCGCCTTATGCCGCTTCCATCCCTCGCTCCCGCTCTCTCTAGCTACAAAGCACACCCCACATCTATGCCGAATCTCATCTATCATCGCCCGCACATCCTCCCACTCGGCACTCGCCTAACCCTGCGCTTCCTGCACTTCTCTAATCCCCTCCCCGCACCAGTTGCACCCTGCGCTCTCAATGTCGTTGCAGCCTATGCTCTTCCTATTAAGATAACCGCTTATTAGCCCCCTGCGATATCTACTCTCTATAATAAATAGCTCTATCGCTTGCACGTCTAGTTCTCTCTTCTGCTACTCTATCTGTCGCTCTACCTCTCTCTGCTCTACAACAAGTACTGAGTCTACTATCTCCCCCGCTCGTTCTCCGCGCCCGCTCTCTTAAGCAAAGTTAATTATACTCTACAGCATCCCTACGTGCACAATTAACACAATGCCTAGAAAATCAACCCCCGTGCCTAATGCAGATGTAGCTACAATCAACCCTCCCTCTTTTAGCCACGCTTCTAGCCTCTCAGCTTAATCTACTACCCCGGCGTAATAGTGCCCGCAGCCTAGTGCTGTAGCTAACGCTTCGCACTGCGCTTTACTACGGCTGTATATAATCCCTCTCTGCCGCTTTCCCTTTAACCGCACCTGCTATCGCCGGCATATAGCTAGCGCTGTCTCTTCTGCCTTGCTCTTCTCGCACTACGATACAAAGTACCGCGTGTTCGGCTGTACCGTACTAGCTTAGATGTATGTTGCTATCTGTACCTGCATGCTCTCTTCTAGCTCTTCTTCTCGCACCGGCAGCAGCGTTGCGGTAAGCAGTACTATCGGGCACAGTAGCAACCGCAGACTCTTTAGCTTTGCTAGCTTCGGTCGCTAGTCGCTCGATGTAAATACGAGATAACACTTGTCTACTACTACCTGCCGCAGTAGCCTCTTGCTGCTAAGCATGCTAGCATAGCTAAGAAAGTTGCTGCTGCTTACTACGTCCTCTGCTACGTCTGCACTTACTACAACAACAGCTGCCGGGTTCGTCTTACCGTGCTTCCACTCTATGCAGTTTACTCTGCAGTTCTAGATCTGCTGCACTAGATCCTTAATTAGCGCCTAGTACGGCACTACTACTATAGTAACTCTACTAGCCTCTAATAATGCCGGCACAGTAAAAAGTAAGCTCTTTCCTCTACCTATCGGAAGCACTACAACGAGCGGCGTCTGTCTGTCTAGTACAGCGTACATTGCCTGCTTCTGCTGCACTAACCGGAAGCTAACCTCTTCTTGCCTAAGCACCTGCTGCATAGCCTTGCGAACCTCTCTTTTACGCATGCTAACTGCTGAAGCCGTCCTCTCTCGCTCTTCTACTCTATTCTCCTCCTGTTGTTGCCTCTTTCTTGTCCTGTCTGTAATGCTTTCGCCTGTCTAAGTGCTCTGTCTCTTGTCTTCTCCCGCTAACCTGAGAAACTAATGCTACCTTATGCTTAGCAGCCGGAACGTCTCTATTAAACGCACGCTTAGATGCTTAATAATATCTAACCGCACGCTGTAGTTGCTAACGCCTATTATCGTCGTCTGCGAGTTCTGCAGCTCTAACGCGCTCTCCTCCTCTTTGTCTATCTCCTTCTTCTCTACTTCCCCTACTTCGTCCTGATACTCTTTGCTAAACGTCTCGCCCACTATCTTACGTCTAATTCTAACCGCCGTGTGTTGGTAGTTAAGCGTGTGCAACTCTACTCTAAGACGCTTGCCTGTCTCCCGCTTTAGCAAGCGCGTTAATCGATTAGTCTTCTATGGTTCTTGCTTATCGCCCTATACGTAGTTACGGAAGCTGCTCTCTAGCACCTCTACTGTAAGATACTCTTGAAACGGCTGCAAGTACGCTAAGTACACTGCTAACATCTGCCCGACTCGCGGCGGCAGAAAGCGCGGCATAATCTTCGGTTTGTTCTACTGCGACTGCGACTTGTAATAGCGGACTACTGTTATAATCTGCCTGTCTGTAACAAAGATATTGCGGTCCTGCAATACGCTATTCTAATGCCGCATTGTCGTAACCTTAGACCCTCTGCCTGGCTACTCTAAAGTTATGTACACACAGACAAGCAACAGCTCTAAAAAGCGGTTAACCTAACGCAAATACTGCTTTACCTGCTACCGGCTCTATGTGCTAGTACTCGACTGCATTCTCTAACCTAGTCCTCTCTCTCGAGCCTACGTTAGTATCTACGTAAGCCCGTCGTTAAGCCTGTTATCGCGGCGAGTAATAAAAGACTCGCCGCGTCGTGTAAACGTAACGTTGTTCGTAACCTAATTAAGCAAAATAGTAAAGCGCTCGCTCGCCTAAGCTACCTAGAAAAGCTTCTACCAAAGCATACGCTCCGCCTTAGCTACTATGTCTTAGGCTATCTAACAGAAGCGGCTAATATAGATAGAGCGACCGTTTAGATAAAAGATCCTCTTATTCTTAGACTAGTATGCATTGCCTAAGTTGCTAGCGGCTAATGTAACCGACTTGCCGTACGCGAGTAAGCTAATTATTTCGCTTATCGGACTGTACGACCTGTCGGCGAGAAACTTCTGTCTCTTTGCTAGAAAGCGATCGTAGTTCTTGTCTGTTTCTTCGTCGCGCTGTGCAGCAGAAAGCAGCTTTTCTATAGTAAGCACACGCACGCAGTACACTATACTAGCAAGCATATACGAATAGTGTTTTGCTGTGCGCAGACAATCTATCTCGCTATTAATGCCTAGCACAGTAAGAAAATGTAGCAATCCGCTGTAGAATAAGTCGTTGCTAACAGACTAAAAGATAAACAATGCAAGCACGTTAAGCAATGCATCCACCTAAGCCTCCGTGTCGGCTCTATCTAACATGTCCTACAACGTAATCGCTAGCCCCTTCTACTCTTCTTGCTAGCAGAAGAGCTCGCGGGCATCCTTTATAAAGTCGAGTTCCTTTTTCCGGCGCGCTTAACAGCGCAGGCAGCTATCGCTATTAGCTTTACTTCTAGATCTGCTAGACCTAGAAGAAGTAGTATTATAATTCTCTGCCGCATCGCTGTTAGGTGCATCGCTATCGCTGTCGTCTACACTACCCTGTTAGAACTAGGCAATCCTGCGCTCTTTGTCGGCAAGTATGCGCAGCAAGTAGCACACAAACTTTACTATGTAGCTTGCGTACGTTGCCTAACTCTCTAGGTTCTGCAGTCGAGCTAACGGCTGCACATCTGCCTCCGACATCTTTGCGCTCCGTACCTATCGTCGTAACTCTCGCGCTAGTGTCGATAAGCTCTTAACACTCCTCTCGAGTAGTAGCTCTACTAACTTTGCCGCCCGCTATAGCTTTACCTCGCTGCGGTCGGGTAGCCGGATCTAATGCGCAAGATGCTTTTAGTTCTAGTTCGCAAGATGCTCTAGCTAGCCTGTCCGCTTAAACTAGCCTGTTTTGTTAGTTTTTGCTGCTTCTGCCTCTATAACCTGCGCCTTCTCCTCTTCTATCTTCTTCGTCTCCTCCTATTGCTCTAGTTGCGCCTGCACAACCTTAGCTACCTCGCCTAGAATAGACAGCTCGCTGTTCTCTTTATTATAAACAACAAAGTATCGCCGTAGCGCTCTTTCTTAAAAAAATGTCTGCACTTTAACCTTTTCGTACGCAGTATTGTCCTTCTTATTCTATAGCAGCTTATGTGCACTCTTCCGATACATCCGTAACTTATTAATATTAATAGTAATATATTCGCACTTATTCTCTGCACACTAAAAGCCGTCTAGCGGTGCACTAAGCTCTATAATTAGTAGGCCTAGCGGTGCGGGTAGCTAAATCTCTTGCGGGTTGCGAATCTATTCGCGATTGTTGTAACTCGCGATAACCTGCTGCTGTAGCTAGCTGCTAACACTATAATGTTAACGCAGATGCGCATTAAGATTCTATAGCGCAGTCGCGTGCTGCTTACAGATAAGCGTTCTGTACTTGTGCAGATAGCATATTGTATTCTTAATCGCGTTAAGTAATGCGGGCAGGTTATGCGGGCGGCGCGCAGTTGTTGCAGTAGTTAATGTTCCTTAGGCGGCTAGCGCGTTAGGCGGTTGCGCGACCTATAAAAACTCTATGTTTTCCGCAGCTTAATACAACGCGCAACAGTAGATAATTGTTAGTGTTGTTACCTAAAAGATATGTTCTAATAGCAAAAAGTTAATCTGCGGTGTAAAAATAATAGAATTTAAATAGCAATGCCTGCGAGAATACTAAATAAGGATACCCTCAGATTCCGCTGTTCTGGGTTAGCGAGCTCTAACGCTTAGCCTAGTTTAGCGCGAGGATACGTATTCTTGTTGCCTTATATTAGTTAGAGTAGGCCTAATATAATGTTGTGGGTAGCTAATCCGAAGACGTCTAGGTCTAGCTTCTTCTAATGTCTATAGATGTTAAGCGTTACTCTAGTAACCTTGTAGGTAATCTCTGTTTTACCTAGCATAGGTTGCCTGTTAGCAACGAATAGGGTGTAACTCTTCTTCTTTCTGCGCGGTTTGAGCCTGGCTTAAAATACTGTTCGTGCAGAGATATAGCTCGCCTAAGCTTCTAAGTCTATAAATGCCTGTATCTATACTCTATTAAGCTTCGCCGGAAGCCTAATAAGTTCTAAGGAGTTTATGCTGTTAATCTCCTTACTAGCTCCTTCTGTCGGGAGTCTTAGTCTAAAAAAAGCCTTTCTAAATCCGTAGAAATCTTTAGCGATTATGTGTTTGTCGTAGTCGGGGTGTAGGCAGAGGTACTAGTCGTCTTGGTTATACTCTCGTGCTGGTTGTTCTCCGACGTCTTTCTAAAATACTGTCTGCATTTAGAAGATCTCTTGCAGGTCGACGTGTCTAGGAAAATAGAAGGCGGTTCGCTTGTTCTATAAGTGCACTAGGCACGTGTTAGTAGTGCATTCGAACTAGAACTACTTGCACTTTAGCGTGATGTAGTTTAGTCTAGGGTTCTACCCTGCTCTACTCTTATTGCTGTAGTAGATAGAGCAGGAGTTTGTGACACATATTATCTATAAGAGTTTCTCGTGTAAGGAGTTTCTGTAGTCTATCTAATACTTAACTTCTGTGAGGCGCCTGTCCGTAGGTTGCTTCTTTAACTTCGGAGGTGCTGTCTTAGCTTCCTCTTGCTCTGTGTTAGAGAGATAATACGTAGGTTAGTCCTCCTATAACGCCGTGGCGTCTATAGTCTATTCGCATATCTTCTCGCTATCGTGACCTATCTTCTCGAGTTCTTCTAGGAGATTGTGGTATTCGTTAAACTTTTTGAATTTGTCGAAGAAGTTCTTTGGTTTAGGGAATTCTTTTAGAGGTCTTTCTAGGTATGCGAGTAGCGTGTTAATCTTGAAATCTAATCCCTTAGGGCATTAGATGATGACTTCGTTGTTACTAATTGTAGGGTCCTTGTAATTCTCGACGGCTTGCTAGATCTAATCTAGTTGTTTGGGGGTAGGAATAATGTTGACGATGTGTAGCGGAAGGTTTTTCTTATCTTCTATTGCTTGTTAGGAGAGGTGATAATAGTCTTCTCGCATCTTAGCTATAATGTCTGGGGTCTTATAGGTATACTCGATATCGGGTTTGTTAAGATGTCGTAGTAGCTAGTTGATTTGCGACGAGAGTTGGATTATCTGGTCTTCTAGAATATGTAGTGTAGATAGTCTGTTGTTGTTCTTAAATAGTTCTATCTTTCTAAACTTTGTCTTGTTAATTTCTGTAACCTCTATAGGTTCCTTAGATTCTTCTTCGGAGGTGCTGCACTTGTTCGAAAGAACATCCTCTTAGGTAGTCTTGTTAGGGGTTATAATAGATATGTTACTTAGTCCGCTAGTTAAGCTTCGTAGCTGCTTACGTTGGGGACAGTAGTTGATAGCCTATACAGCTCCCTGGTTGTTCGGGTCTGTAGGTTGTAGGATATTTAGCTATCGTACTACCTTGCCTTAGCTCTTGCATTTCTGTGCTATGTAGCCTAGTTTGCTATAGGCGTAGCAGTTAAAGTTCTTCTTCTTCTGCTTCTTGTCGTAAAACTTAGGTCGTCTAGGTCTCTTGTTAAGATTGTTAAGGTGTATAGGTTCGTAGCTATTAGTAGTATACGACTCTAGGATCCTAGGTGCATAGCTTTGTTGACGTCCTTGGTTAGGGTACGAACGGCGAGGTTTAGCATAAACCCGGGCGTTTCTGTTTGTGTTCCCTAGTGCTCGCGTTCTCTATGCAAATAGTTGTTCTTCTAGCTTTAGTCTGTAGAGTTCGTTGTCGATACAGATAGCTTCGTTCTTTAATTCTTAAAGCGTATTGATGCTAGTTCCACTTCTTATGAGTTCTGCTCGTACCTAGGGTTTAAGACCTTGTTTGTATATCTGCATTAAAGCGTTGTCGTCCTAGTTAATAACTACCTAGTATTATTAGAACAGGGTAGTGTAGTTAGCAGTAGACTGCGTCTGGCGCAGCTATTAAATCTTCTGCTTAGCGATTACTTTTTCCTAGTAGGGTAAGAAGACTTCGCGTATTCTAATCTTAAAAGCGTCCTAGTCTTCGACTAGGTGCTTGTTGTCGTTATCCTCGATAGCGTTGTCTATGTATTAACAGATAATTAGTCTAGACTATTCTCTAGCGTTCTCTCGTAGGAACGTAGTAGCCTAAACAACTATGTTATTGTTGTTGACCTTGTCGCCTTTAAGGTAGAAGTAAGTGTCGACCTAGAGTAGCTAATCTTCGAGCTTATAGCGTTCTCTATTATAGATATTAGGCTTGTTACTCTTGCTAGTAACTTTCACTGCGCGGGAAGTAGGGGTGTCTATCTTAGTATTACTTATCTTAAGAGTGTTCAAAGTGTAAAGGTTGTTCTAAGATAATCTAAGAGTTAGTTCTCGAGGAGTAAGTAAGTAAGGTAGGACGGGTTAGTGTACTAGCACGATTGGAAGATCGATGTAATAGTACGAGGGGTAATAGCACGTTTGGTAGAACGATGTAATATTACGAGAGGTTAAGAAAGAAGTATAATCCTTAGATTAAATACTAGAGTCTTGTATAAAGTTAAACACACTAAGCTATAAGGGTTTAGTATCTAAGTTATATACTTAATAAGTGTTGCGCTCGTAGACGAGCGTGTAAGTGATCGTGGACGAGCAGTAATGTGTCTTGCTAGTTATTGGTCTGACTGCTTATGCTCGTGGACGAGCGCTTGTATAGGACTAGCGTTGTTCTGCTCGTGGACGAGCGGTCACGTGACTGCGGCGCAGTTCTCGTGCCGCACTTCTACGACTATGCCGCACGATCCTTTAAAGTAATTATGCTGACCCCGGGGTGCCTCTTAGGTTAGATCGTAACAGATAACTACTTATTAGCTCTCTATAACACCTACTCTCTATAATAAATAGCTCTATCGCTTGCATGTCTAGTTCTCTCTTCTACTACTCTATCTATCGCTCTACCTCTCTCTACTCTATAATAAGTATAGAGTCTACTATCTCCTCTGCTTGTCTTCTGCGCCCGCTCTCTTAAGCAAAGTTAATTATACTCTATAGCATCTCTACGTGCATAATTAACACAATACCCGGAAAATTAACCTCTATACCTAATGCAGATGTAGCTATAATTAACCCTCCCTCTTTTAGCTACGCTTCTAGCCTCTTAGCTTAATCTACTACTCTAGCGTAATAGTGCCCGCAGCCTAGTGCTATAGCTAACGCTTCGCACTGCGCTTTACTGCGGCTGTATATAATCCCTCTCTGCCGCTTTCTCTTTAACTGCATCTGCTATCGCTAGCATATAGCTAGCGCCGTCTCTTCTACCTTGCTCTTCTTGCACTATAATATAAAGTACTGCGTGTTTAGCTATACTGTACTAGCTTAGATGTATATTGCTATCTGTACCTGCATGCTCTCTTCTAGCTCTTCTTCTCGCACTAGTAGCAGCGTTGCGGTAAGTAGTACTATTAAGCACAGTAGTAACTGTAGACTCTTTAGCTTTGCTAGCTTTAGTTGCTAGTTGCTTAATATAAATACAAGATAACACTCGTCTACTACTACCTGCCGCAGTAGCCTCTTGCTGCTAAGTATGCTAGCATAGCTAAGAAAGTTGCCGCTGCTTACTACGTCCTCTGCTACGTCTGCACTTACTACAACAACGGCTGCTGGGTTCGTCTTACCGTGCTTCTACTCTATGCAGTCTACTCTGCAGTTCTAGATCTGCTGCACTAGATCCTTAATTAGCGCCCGGTACAGCACTACTACTATAGTAACCCTACTAGCCTCTAACAATGCCGGTATAGTAAAAAGTAAGCTCTTCCCTCTACCTGTCGGAAGCACTATAACGAGCGGCGTCTGTCTGTCTAGTACAGCGTACATTGCCTGCTCCTGCTGCACTGACTAGAAGCTAACCTCTTCTTGCCTAAGCACCTGCTGTATAGCCTTGCGAACCTCCCTTTTACGCATGCTAACCGCTGAAGCCGTCCTCTCTCGCTCTTCTACTCTATTCTCCTTCTGTTGTTGCCTCTTTCTTGTTCTGTCTGCAATGCTTTCGCCTGTCTAAGTGCTCTGTCTCTCGTCTTCTCCCGCTAACCTAAGAAACTAATGCTATCTTGTGCTTAGCGGCCGGAACGTCTCTATCGAACGTACGCTTAGATGCTTAATAATATCTAACCGCACGCTGTAGTTGCTAACGCCTATTATTGTTGTCTGCGAGTTCTGCAGCTCTAACGCGCTCTCCTCCTCTTTGTCTATCTCCTTCTTCTCTACTTCCCCTACTTCGTTCTAATACCCTTTGCTAAACGTCTCGCCTACTATCTTACGTCTAATTCTAACCGCCGTGTGTCGGTAGTTAAGCGTGTGCAACTCTACTCTAAGACGCTTGCCTGTCTCCCGCTTTAGTAAGCGCGTTAATCGATTAGTCTTCTATAGTCCTTGCTTATCGCCTTATACGTAGTTACAGAAGCTGCCCTCTAGCACCTCTACTGTAAGATACTCTTAAAACGGCTGTAAGTACGCTAAGTACACTGCTAACATCTGCCCGACCTGCGGCGGCAGAAAGCGCAGCACAATCTTTGGTTTGTTCTACTGCGACTGCGACTTGTAATAGCAGACTACTGTTATAATCTGCCTATCTGTAACAAAGATATTGTAGTCCTGTAACACGCTATTCTAATACTGTATTGTCGTAACCTTAGACCCTCTGCTCGGCTGCTCTAAAGTTATGTGTATATAGATAAGCAATAGCTCTAAAAAGCGGTTAACCTAACGCAAATACTACTTTACCTGCTACTAGCTCTATGTGCTAGTACTCGACTGTATCCTCTAACCTAGTCCTCTCTCTTAAGCCTACGTTAGCATCTACGTAAGCCTGTTGTTAAGCCTGTTGTCGCGGTGAGTAATAAAAGACTCGCTGTGTTGTGTAAACGTAACGTCGTCTGTAACCTAATTAAGCGAAATAGTAAAGCGCTCGCTCGCCTAAGCTACCTAGAGAAGCTCCTGCTAAAGTATACGCTCCGCCTTAGCTACTATGTCTCGGGCTATCTAATAGAAGCGGCTAATATAGATAGAGCGACCGTTTAGATAAAAGATCCTCTTATTCTTAGACTAGTATGCATTGCCTAAGTTGCTAGCAGCTAATGCAACCAACTTACTGTACGCGAGTAAGCTAATTATTTCGCTTATTAGACTATACGACCTGTTAGCAAGAAACTTCTGTCTCTTTGCTAGAAAGCGATTGTAGTCCTTATCCGTTTCTTCGTCGCGCTGTGCAGCGGGAAGCAGCTTTTCTACAGTAAGCATACGCACGCAGTACACTATGCTAGCAAGCATGTACGAATAGTGTTTTGCTGTACGCAGACAATCTATCTCGCTATTAATGCCTAGCACAGCGAGAAAATGTAGCAATCTGCTGCGGAATAAGTCGTTGCTAATAGACTAAAAGATAAACGATGTAAGCATGTTAAGCAATGCATCTACCTAAGCCTCCGTGTCGGCCCTATCTAACATGTCCTACAACGTAATCGCTAGCCTCTTCTACTCTCCTTGCTAGCAGAAGAGCTCGCGGGCATCCTTTATAAAGTTAGGTTTCTTTTTCTAGCGCGCTTAACAGCGCGGGCGGCTGTTGCTGTTAGCTTTACTTCTAGATCTGCTAGACCTAGAAGAAGTAGTATTACGATCCTCTGCTGCATCGCTGTTAGGTGCATCGCTATCGCTGTTGTCTACACTACTCTGTCGGAACTAGGTAATCCTGCGCTCTTTGTTAGCAAGTATGCGCAGCAAGTAGCATATAAACTTTACTATGTAGCTTGCGTACGTTGCCTAACTCTCTAGGTTCTACAGTCGAGCTAACGGCCGCACATCTGCCTCTAACATCTTTGCGCTCTGTACCTATTATCGTAACTCTTGCGCTAGTGTTGATAAGCTCTTAACACTCCTCTCGAGTAGTAGCTCTACTAACTTCGCCGCCTGCTGTAGCTTTACCTTGCTGCGGTCGGGTAGCTAGATCTAATGCGCAAGATGCTTTTAGTTCTAGTTCGCAAGATGCTCTAGCTAGCCTGTCCGCTTAAACTAGCCTGTTTTGTTAGTTTTTGCTGCTTCTGCCTCTATAACCTGCGCCTTCTCCTCTTCTATCTTCTTTGTCTTCTTCTATCGCTCTAGTTGCGCCTGCACAACCTTAGCTACCTCGCCTAGAATAGATAGCTCGCTGTTCTCTTTATTATAAACAACAAAGTATCGCTGTAGCGCTCTTCCTCGAAAAAATGTCTGCACTTTAACCTTTTTGTACGCAGTGTTGTCCTTCTTATTCTATAGTAGCTTATATACACTCTTCTAATGCATCTGTAACTTATTAATATTAATAGTAATATATTCGCACTTATCCTCTGCACACTAAAAGCCGTCTAGCGGTGCACTAAGCTCTGCAATCGGTAGGCCTAGCGGTACAGGTAGCTAAATCTCTTGCGGGTTGCGAATCTATTCGCGATTGTTGTAACTCGCGATAACCTGCTACCGTAGCTAGCTGCTAACACTGTAATGTTAACGCAGATGCGCATTAAGATTCTATAGCGCAGTCGCGTGCTGCTTATAGATAAGCGTTCTGTACTTGTATAGATAGTATATTATATTCTTAATCGCGTTAAGTAATGCAGGCGGGTTATGCGGGCGGCGCGCAGTTGTTGTAGTAGTTAATATTCCTTAGGCGGCTAGCGCGTTAGGCGGTTGCGCGACCTACGAAAACTCTATGTTTTCCGCAGCTTAATACGACGCGCAACAGTAGATAATTATTAGTGTTGTTACCTAAAAGATATGTTCTGATAGCAAAAAGTTAATCTACAGTGTAAAAATAATAGAATTCAAATAGCAATGCCTGCAAGAATACTAAACGAGGATACCCTTAGATTCCGCTGTTCTAGGTTAGCGAGCTCTAACGCTTAGCCTAGTTCAGCGCGAGAATACGTATTCTCGTCGCCTTATATTGGTTAGGGTAGGCCTAATATAATGTCGTAGGTAGCTAATCCGAAGACGTCTAGGTCTAGCTTCTTCTAATGTCTATAGATGTCGAGCGTTACTCCGGTAACCTTGTAGGTAATCTCTGTTTTACCTAGCATAGGTTGCCTGTTAGCAACGAATAGAGTGTAACTCTTCTTCTTTCTGCGCGGTTTAAGCCCGGCTCGAAATACCGTTCGTGTAGAGATATAGCTCGCCTAAGCTCCTAAGTCTATAAATGCCTATATCTATACTCTATTAAGCTTCGCCGGAAGCCTAATAAGTTCTAAGGAGTTTATGCTGTTAATCTTCTTGCTAGCTTCTTCTGTCGGGAGTCTTAGTCTAAAAAAAGCCTTTCTAAATCTGTGGAAATCTTTGGCGATTATGTGTTTGTCGCAGTCGGGGTGTAGGCAGAGGTACTAGTCGTCTTAGTTACACTCTCGTGCCGGTTGTCCTCCGACGTCTTTCCGAAATACTGTCTATATTTAGAAGATCTCTTGCGGGTTGACGTGTCTAGAAAAATAGGAGGCGGTTCGCTTGTCCTATAAGTGCACTAGGCACGTGTTAGTAGTGTATTTAAACTAGAACTACTTGCACTTTAGCGTAATGTAGTTTAGTCTAGGGTTCTACTCTGCTCTACTCTTATCGCTGTAGTAGATAGAGCAGGAGTCTGTAATACATGTTATCTATAAGAGTTTCTCGTGTGAGGAGTTTCTGTAGTCTATCTAATACTCGACTTCTGTAAGGCGCCTGTCTGTAGGTTGCTTCTTTAACTTCGGAGGTGCTGTTTTAGCTTCCTCTCGCTCTGTGTTAGAGAGATAATGCGTAGGTTAGTTCTCTTATAACGCCGTGGCGTCTATAGTCTATTTGCATATCTTCTCGCTATTGTGACCTATCTTCTTGAGTTCTTCTAGAAGATCGTGGTATTCGTTGAACTTTTTGAATTCGTCGAAGAAGTTCTTCGGTTTAGAGAATTCTTTTAGAGGTCTTTCTAGGTATACGAGTAGCGTGTTAATCTTGAAATCTAATCCCTTAGAGCATTAGATAATAACTTCGTTGTTACTGATTGTAGAGTCCTCGTAATTCTCGACAGCTTGCTAGATCTAATCTAGTTATTTGGGGGTAGGAATAATGTCGACGATGTGTAGCGGAAGGTTTTCCTTGTCTTCTATTGCTTGTTAGGAGAGGTAATAATAGTCTTCTCGCATCTTGGCTATGATGTCCGGGGTCTTGTAGGCATACTCGATATCGGGTTTGTTGAGATGTCGCAGTAGCTGGTTGATTTGCGACGAGAGTTAGATTATCTAGTCTTCTAGAATATGTAGTGTAGATAGTCTGTTGTTGTTCTTGAATAGTTCTATCTTTCTAAACTTTGTCTTGTCGATTTCCGTAACCTCTATAGGTTTCTTAGATTCTTCTTCGGAGGTGCTGCACTCGTCCGAAAGGATATTCTCTTAGGTAGTCTTGTTAGGGGTTATAATAGATATGTTACTTAGTCCGCTAGTTAAGCTTCGTAGCTGCTTGCGTTAGGGACAGTAGTTGATAGCCTATACGGCTCTCTGGTCGTTCGGGTCTGCAGGTTGTAGGACATTTAGCTATTATACTACCTTGCCTTAGCTCTTGCATTTCTGTGCTATGTAGCCTAGTTTGCTACAGGCGTAGCAGTTGAAGTCTTTCTTCTTCTGCTTCTTGTCGTGAAACTTAGGTTATCTAGGTCCCTTATTGAGATTGTTAAGGTGCATAGGTTCGTAGCTATTAGTGGCATACGACCCTAGGATCCTAGGTGCATAGCTTCGTTAACGTTCTTAGTTAGGGTACGAACGGCGAGGTTTAGTATAAACCCGGGCGTTTCTGTTTGTGTTCCCTAGTGCTCGCGTTCCCTGTGCAAATAGTCGTTCTTCTAGCTTTAGTCTGTAGAGTTTGTTGTTAATATAGATAGCTTCGTTCTTTAATTCTTAAAGCGTATTAATGCTAGTTCCACTTCTTATAAGTTCTGCTCGTACCTAGGGTTTAAGACCTTGTTTGTACATCCGCATCAAAGCGTTGTCGTCCTAGTCGATAACTATCTAGTATTGTTAGAACAGGGTAGTGTAGTTAGCGGCAGACTGCGTCTGGCGCAGCTGTTGAATCTTCTACTTAGCGATTACTTTTTTCTAGTAGAGTAAGAAGACTTCGCGCATTCTAATCTTAAAAGCGTTCTAGTCTTCGACTAGGTGCTTGTTGTTGTTATCCTCAATAGCGTTGTCTATGTATCGACAGATAATTAGTCTAGACTATTCTCTAGCGTTCTCTCGTAGGAACGTAGTGGCCTAAACAACTATGTTATTGTTATTAACCTTGTCGCCTTTAAAGTAGAAGTAAGTGTTGACCTAGAGTAGCTAATCTTTGAGCTTATAGCGTTCTCTATTATAGATGTTAGGCTTGTTACTCTTGCTAGTAACTTTTACTACGCGGGAAGCAGGGGTGTCTATCTTAGTATTACTTATCTTAAGAGTGTTTAAAGTGTAAAGGTTGTCCTAAGATAACCTAAGAGTTGGTTCTCGGGGAGTGAGTGAGTAAGGTAGAACAGGTTAGTGTACTAGCACGATTAGAAGATTAATGTAATAGTATAAGGGGTAATAGCACGTTTAGTAGAACAATGTAATATTACGAGAGGTTAAGAAAGAAGTATAATCCTTAGATTAAATACTAGAGTCTTGTACGAAGTTAAACACACTAAGCTATAAGAGTTTAGTATCTAAGTTATATACTTAATAAGTGTTGCGCTCGTAGACGAGCGTGTAAGTAATCGTAGACGAGTAGTGATGTGTCTTGCTAGTTATTAGTCTAACTGCTTATGCTCGTAGACGAGCGCTTATATAGGACTAGCGTCGTTCTGCTTGTAGACGAGCGGTTACGTGACTGCGGCGCAGTTCCCGTGCCGCACTTCTACGACTGTGCCGCACGATCCTTTAAAGTAATTATGCTAACCCCGGGGTGCCCCTTAGGTTAGATCGTAACAGATAACTACTTATTAGCTCTCTATAATATCTACTCTCTATAATAAATAGCTCTATCGCTTGCACGTCTAGTTCTCTCTTCTACTACTCTATCTATCGCTCTACCTCTCTCTACTCTATAATAAGTATAGAGTCTACTATCTCCTCTGCTTGTTCTCCGCGCCCGCTCTCTTAAGCAAAGTTAATTATACTCTATAGTATCTCTACGTGCATAATTAACACAATACCTAGAAAATTAACCTCTATGCCTAATGTAGATGTAGCTATAATTAACCCTCCCTCTTTTAGCTACGCTTCTAGCCTCTTAGCTTAATCTACTACCCCGGCGTAATAGTGCCCGCAGCCTAGTGCTATAGCTAACGCTTCGCACTGCGCTTTACTGCGGCTGTATACAATCCCTCTCTGCCGCTTTCCCTTTAACCGCACCTGCTATCGCTAGCATATAGCTAGCGCCGTCTCTTCTACCTTGCTCTTCTCGCACTATAATACAAAGTACCGCGTGTTTAGCTGTACTGTACTAGCTTAGATGTATATTGCTATCTGTACCTGCATGCTCTCTTCTAGCTCTTCTTCTCGCACTAGTAGCAGCGTTGCGGTAAGTAGTACTATTAAGCATAGTAGTAACTGCAGACTCTTTAGCTTTGCTAGCTTTAGTCGCTAGTCGCTTAATATAAATACGAGATAACACTCGTCTACTACTACCTGCCGTAGTAGCCTCTTGCTGCTAAGCATGCTAGTATAGCTAAGAAAGTTGCTGCTACTTACTATGTCCTCTACTATATCTGCACTTACTACAACAATAGCTACTAAGTTTGTCTTACTGTACTTCTACTCTATACAGTCTACCTCGCAGTTCTAGATCCGCTACACTAGATTCTTAATTAGCGCCCGGTATAGCACTACTACTATAGTAACTCTACTAGCCTCTAATAATGCCGGCATAGTAAAAAGTAAGCTCTTCCCTCTACCTATTAGAAGCACTATAACAAGCAGCGTCTATCTATCTAGTATAGCGTATATTACCTACTCCTGCTGCACTAACTAGAAGCTAACCTCTTCTTGCCTAAGCACCTACTATATAGCCTTGCGAACCTCTCTTTTACGCATACTAACTACTAAAGCTATCCTCTCTTGCTCTTCTACTCTATTCTTCTTCTATTATTGCCTCTTCCTTATTCTGTCTGCAATACTTTCGCCTATCTAAGTGCTCTATCCCTCGTCTCTTCTTGCTAACCTAAGAAACTAATACTACCTTATACTTAGCGGCCGGAACGTCTCTATCGAACGCACGCTTAGATACTTAATAATATCTAACTGTACGCTATAGTTGCTAACGCCTATTATTATTATCCGCGAGTTCTGCAGCTCTAACGCGCTCTTCTTCTTCTTATTTATCTTCTTCTCTTCTACTTCCCCTACTTTGTCCTAATACTCTTTACTAAACGTCTTGCCTACTACCTTATATCTAATTCTAACTGCTATATATTAGTAGTTAAGCGTATACAACTCTACCTTAAGACGCTTACCTATCTCCCGCTTTAGCAAGCGTGTTAATTAATTAGTCTTCTATAGTCCTTGCTTATCGCTCTATACATAGTTATAGAAGCTACTCTCTAGTACCTCTACTATAAGATACTTCTAAAACAGCTATAAGTACGCTAAGTACACCGCTAATATCTACCTAACCTGCAGCAGCAGAAAGCGCGGTATAATCTTTAGTTTATTCTACTGCGACTACAATTTGTAATAGCAGACTACTATTATAATCTGCCTATCTATAACAAAGATATTATAGTCCTACAACACGCTATTCTAATACTGCATTATTATAACCTTAGACTCTCTACCTAGCTACTCTAAAGTTATGTGTACATAGATAAGCAACAGCTCTAAAAAGCAGTTAACCTAACGTAAATACTACTTTACCCGCTACTAGCTCTATATGCTAGTACTTAACTATATTCTCTAATCTAGTCCTCTCTCTCGAGCCTATGTTAGCATCTACGTAAGCCTATTGTTAAGCCTGTTATCGCAGCAAGTAATAAAAAACTCGCTGCGTTATATAAACGTAACGTTGTCTATAACCTAATTAAGCAAAATAGTAAAGCGCTCGCTTGCCTAAGCTACCTAGAGAAGCTCCTGCTAAAGTATACGCTCCGCCTTAGCTACTATATCTTAGGCTATCTAATAGAAGCAGCTAATATAGATAGAGCAACTGTTTAGATAAAAGATCCTCTTATTCTTAGACTAGTACGCATTACCTAAGTTACTAGTAGCTAATATAACTAACTTACCGTACGTAAGTAAGCTAATTATTTCGCTTATTAGACTATATAACCTGTTAGCAAGAAACTTCTGTCTCTTTGCTAGAAAGTAATCGCAGTTCTTATCTATTTATTTATCGCGCTGTGCAGCAGAAAGCAGCTTTTCTATAGTAAGTATACGCACGCAGTACACTACGCTAGCTAGCATATACAAATAGTTTTTTGCTGTTTGTAAGCAGTCTATCTTGCTATTAATACCTAGCATAGCGAGAAAATATAGTAATTCGCTGCAGAATAAGTTGTTGCTAATAGATTAGAAGATAAACAATATAAGCACGTTAAGTAATATGTCTACCTAAGCCTCTATATTAGCCCTATCTAATATATTCTATAACATAATCGCTAGCCTCTTCTACTCTTCTTGCTAGCAGAAGAGCTTGCGGGTATCCTTTATAAAGTTAGGTTTCTTTTTCTAGCGCGCTTAATAGCGCAGGCAGCTGTTACTATTAGCTTTACTTCTAGATCTACTAGACCTAGAAGAAGTAGTATTACAATCCTCTGCTGCATCGCTATTAGGTATATCGCTATTACTATTATCTACACTACTCTGTTAGAACTAGGTAATTCTACGCTCTTTATTAGCAAGTATGCGTAGTAAGTAGTATATAAACTTTACTATATAGCTTACGTACGTTGCCTAACTCTCTAGGTTCTATAGTCGAGCTAACAGCTGCATATCTGCCTCTAACATCTTTGCGCTCTGTACCTATTATTATAACTCTTGCGCTAGTGTTAATAAGCCTTTAACACTCCTCTTAAGTAGTAGCTCTACTAACTTCGCTGCTTACTATAGCTTTACCTCGCTGCGGTTAGGTAGCTAGATCTAATACGCAAGATGCTTTTAGTTCTAGTTTGCAAGATACTCTAGCTAGCCTGTCCGCTTAAACTAGCCTGTTTTATTAGTTTTTGCCGCTTCTACCTCTATAACCTGCGCCTTCTTCTCTTCTATCTTCTTCGTCTCCTTCTATCGCTCTAGTTACGCCTGCATAACCTTAGCTATCTTACCTAGAACAGACAGCTCGCTATTCTCTTTATTATAAATAATAAAGTATCGCTATAGCGCTCTTTCTTAAAAAAATGTCTGCACTTTAACCTTTTCGTACGCAGTATTATTCTTCTTATTCTATAGCAGCTTATATGCACTCTTCTAATATATCTATAACTTATTAATATTAATAGTAATATATTCGCACTTATCCTCTATACACTAAAAGCTATCTAGCGGTACACTAAGCTCTGCAATTAGTAGGCCTAGCAGTATAGGTAGCTAAATCTCTTGCAGGTTGCGAATCTATTCGCGATTATTATAACTCGCGATAACCTGCTACTATAGCTAGCTGCTAACACTATAATATTAACGCAAATGCGCATTAAGATTCTATAGCGTAGTCGCGTACTACTTACAGACAAGCGTTCTATACTTATATAGATAGCATATTATGTTCTTAATCGCGTTAAGTAATATAGGCAGGTTATATAGGCAGCGCGTAGTTATTGCAGTAGTTAATATTTCTTAGGCAGCTAGCGCGTTAGGCGGTTGCGCAACCTATAAGAACTCTATATTTTCTATAGCTTAATATAACGCGCAATAGTAGATAATTATTAGTATTATTACCTAAAAGATATATTCTAATAGCAAAAAGTTAATCTATAGTGTAAAAATAATAGAATTTAAATAGCAATGCCCGCAAGGATACTAAACGAGGATACCCTTAGATTCCGCTATTCTAGGTTAGCGAGCCCTAACGCTTAGCCTAGTTCAGCGCGAGGATACGTATCCTCGTCGCCTTATATTGGTTAGGAACTCAAACAAGCTTTTATTCAACATACTACCATACAAGCCAATTCAGAATGTTGCACGGTAACTGCCTTTGTCAAACTCTTAAGTTCGAACTGAGCATATCTGACTCAGACGCAAAGAAGGCAAGTCAACACTCTCTCTGGTATTTCAGACAGTTTTCAAATATCACAAAGACCAGGTTTTCTAATGTCTCTCGAGAATAGACCGCAATATGCCATTGCCGAATGTGTCGCAAAATCACTGGTGCGACTACCTCCCTCAACCTTAGCATCCCATCCACGACATTCACTCTCACGAGCGGCAAACTAAAGTTCCTCCGCACCACACATTCCGACGATGGGTTCGAATTCAAGCTCGCCTTTTGCGAGAATTGTGGTACCCCAATATATGTCGAGCTAGAAGGAACGATGAGCGGCGTGTATGTCGTCCAGGCTGGATCGTTGGATGATACCAGTCCGCTGGAAGCGGTACCTGCAGAAGAGCTTAATATAAAACACAGAATGAAATGGATTTCAACTATAGATGGAGCAGTACAGAAGGAGGGTTATTAACATTACGTCTTTAACCTTTTGGTTACTCTGCTACGTCTAACTCTCTAGAGTCGGAAGTAAATAGCGTATACTACGATTTGTAAGAAGACGTTGGAACCAGGCGAAGGATTCACTGGCTCGCTCCAAAATTGTCGATGACCGGAGCTTTTGGTAACGCTGAACATCGAGAAGATATTCATGGAATCATCAGGGTTGTACCGGTTTACTTCGCCGTCCATCCAGCCAATTGTGCTGCTCCCCCCCCACATCGCATAACGCAACCACCATCGAGGCGTCGAGAGGCGCACCGTTGTCCACACATCTTTCGAGAACAATTTGAAAGAGCATGCACTTATCCGAAATCGCTTCTTTCACCTTGTCCACTGCGAAATAGACGGAGTTTTCCAAGGTGAACACGATCTTCTCGCAATGGTGGCAAGTGTGAGGGATTAAGCCTTGAGTAAAATATCCTGTAGCTCTTTGGTCCATTGTTGGTATTCGTGAGCGTCGATCGGTTGCTAATGAAATTGCGCTAGTTGTTTGAATATCCTTCCACCGTCCGCGGAGAAACTTTGCTAGTTGTTGTAGCGTAAGTCTAGCAGCGGCATGTCATCTTATGTTGCGAGGACCGGTGAAGTCGAAGCGGTGGCAAATCAGCATTAAGGTAGTGCGGGGTATGTAATTATCACCAGCCAGGCAAAAAACGAGGCGTTAAGCGAATAGACACTCGGCCCAAGTACCTAGACGAGAGAATACAATAGATTATGTCTAATTCGACTTCTAGCAATCTGAGCGCAAAAATTATATAGGGGCTTTATATCCAATTAACGAGGACTGAGCCCTTAGTTGGAATCGTTATATATCTCAGGAATACAGGGTTGAGCTGAGCTTGATTTACTGACTAACTCTACACGCAAACGATAGAATCAAGAGCCGACGCTCCTTTGTTTCAAGCTCTAGCTTGATACAGCGGATGGAGCCGCTCGCGCGCGAACGTCTATTACTATGTAGGTGACACGCTCTTGCGCATTACTATACCTTTATTAGACTGCTTAGACTACTCAGACTGTAGTAGCGAGCGCATGGAATGCACATTGTAGGGCAATACCCCATAACGAACAACTGTACTATCGTCTTTGTGGGCAGCAGTGATACTAACGCCATTGCCGGCAATCAGTCCGTTAACAACTCGGTCTTGCCTGCATTACGCAACATGGACTCATCAAGTAGCGTGTGCGCGACTTGGAACGACTGGCTCCAGACGTTGCCATCAAGAACCGTCGGCAAAAGCGCTCGCGCAACGTCACGCGTGCGCGACATCACGTCCGCCGGCGACTCCCATGTCAGACTGCCCACCTTTGACAACCCATATTTGAAGACGAACTACTGCCGCGATGACCACCCACGCTCCCTCACCATCAAACAAATGTACAGCCCGATCTTCGTCCTCTGAAAATGACCAGCTGTCGGCGTTGAGATGTGTATGTTGAACCAGGACATTGTGAGAAGAGCAGTCATAGTTGCTACAAGATACAATTGCTCGCGCGGCCTTCCAAATGAATTTTCGACCCGACCTCACCACCCCGATATCTCACCAGTATATACAACCAACTTGCCACCGTACTCCTTCTTCGAGGCCTTCGCAAACACCCGCATCATGCCTTCGCAGGAATCCTCAACCGAGACCGGCGCCTTCTCGCCCATACCCAAAGCCTGGGACGCGCCGTTGCCCATATCTGTCGAAACATGGCCCGGGTCGAACGCAAAGCAGTTGAGCCAATCCTCCTCGGCGTTGATGCGAATCGTGTACCAATTGAGCGCTGTCTTGGTCGGCGCATACGCCGCGTTGGGAATGGGCAGGTGGTTGCTAGGGCATGGTCAAACGGGTGCGTGAGAGGCATGTCAAGTTTACTTACACCAACAAGCCCGCCGACGAGCCCATAGGCACAAAGATTGGCTCGCGCGTCGAATTCATGAGAAATTCGCGCGTCGCTTGGTATAGCGCTATCACGCCATAGACGTTTGGTTCCATGTGCGCCCTGATGTCCACAATCTTGACCTCTGCGACAGTGGGCAAGATGTAGCTGATGCCGGCGTTCGCAATCACAATGTCGAGGTGGTGGATTTGGTGCTTCTGCTGCAGCTCGGCGACGGCATCGTGCGCGTCCTGCTCAATGCTTGCGTCGAGCTTCACGACAATAAGCTGGCTGTCGGAACCCTTGGGCAGGTCCTGTAGCGCATGCGCGGTCGCGTGCTCCGGGTTGCGCACTGCGGCGATGACGGTGTGCGTGGGCTTTGCCAGGAAGCGCTCAGTCAGGCCAAGACCAATGCCTCGATTGGCACCCGTGATGAGGACTATGGTGGAGGACATGTTGGTGGGACGGGGTTCCAGTTCTCGTTCTCGCGTGTTGCTGGTGAGTTACGATTGAGATGAAGTCGGTTGAAAGGAATAAGAGGTAGATCTCTGGCTCCACGGCAGGATATCCATCTCTTTCTCGGCGGGTGGGAAGATACTTGTAGCTTTGGGACCTTGGGCCAGATAGGCTATACGAACATCGCGAACGTGCGAAAAAATAAGGCGCCCAACGCAAAGATGACATATCGGCGTACGAACGGTTGTAAGCCATGTACGAACTTCGTACCTGCATGTGTAGGATTCATCGCTAACAGCCTTCCGATAGTTGTCGCATTTCTAAGCACCGCCAAGGTTGCGTCGCGAAGTCGAGCCGCATATGCGTGGACGCAAGGCTGTCATATTGTGCAATGATGGCGGCGGCAGCGACGCGCTTCGGATACGCGTTTGATAACAGGCAGGTACGTGTCGTCCTACATCACGATCTGATCTCGAAAGTGCGGGAGGTTGTGGTCGCAACGCTAAGGACGCGTCGGCGCGCCTCGAGCTTCCACCGCGCGGGATGGTAAGGCTGACGTCATCACCAACCCATCTAACAATACCGCAGGCGCCATCACCACAATGTAATGTTTATATCCAAGATCGCGCGCTCTCTTATGACAACATCCACCATGAAGCTCGATCCGGCAGTCATCAGGCTCCTCGGCCTGAACCTTGACAAGACGCACGTCTCTTCCGCAGGCGGAGGCGGCTCGAGCTCAGCATCGACGTTGAAGATCACGTCACAAATTGACGATGGCACAGATCAGACATTTTTCATGAAGACTGGGAGCGGGGAAGAGGCCGATGTCATGTTCCAAGGTAAGCGCAACTTCTAGCACCTCCGGGCTGGCTAATCAACTGACAGCGCGCTGAAGGCGAGTACGCATCCCTCCAAGCCATCCACGACGCCGTACCATCTCTATGTCCTCAACCCCTCGGTCACGGACGATATGAATCGCAGCCATCCACATCCTTCCTCGTGACTGAATTCCTTCACCTCACGGGACGATCGAGTTCAAAGTCGAAAACGCCATCGCTGGCAGCTAAGCTCGCAAAGCTACATACCACGCCCGCGCCCATACCAGAAGGCTGTGACAAGCATGTGTTTGGGTTTCCGGTGACAACGTGTTGCGGCGATACACCACAAGATAACAGCTATAAGGGAAGCTGGGCAGACTTTTATGCGGAGAACCGTCTCAGATGCATCCTACGATGCGCGGAGCAGAACGGGAGAAGGGACAGCGACGTGAAGAAGCTGGTTGAGCAAACCGCGACCATGGTAGTACCCCGCTTGATTGGTGATGACCATCTCAATAACGGCAAGGGAGTTACACCTGTCGTTGTGCATGGCGACTTATGGAGCGGTAATGCAAGCGCAGGCGTCATTGGTAATAAGAAGGGCGAGGTTGAAGACGTGGTTTACGACTCGTCGGCATGCTACGCGCACAACGAGTTTGAATTAGGCGCCATGAAGATGTTTGGTGGCTTCGGTGGAAGTTTTCTGGAAGAGTACCATCAGCTGTGTCCAAAGACGGAGCCCGTGGAGGAATACGAAGACAGAGTGAAGCTATATGAGCTCTACCATCATCTCAACCACTATGCAATGTTCGGGGGAAGTTATCGGAGCGGCGCGGTCAGTATCATGCGAGATCTTGTCACGAAGTATGGTGGTGAAGGATAAGTCAAAGAATTGATAGAGTGACAACGAGTGGTCAAGTATCTACATTTGAATGTACACCAGCTTTCTGTCGCTCTAACCTCAACAATCGCGTATGTCTCGTCTTGTAGCTCACACGGACCAGCAATGCGAGTTTACAAGACAACCTCGATCCGCCTAAGCAAGCCCAGCGGCCTGGATAGCGAAAGAAGCCGCCGCATCTGCACTGCTGCCGTAGCTGAGATGGCTTCCAGTAGCACCGCCATCACCACCACCACCGCAGATCTGATCAGCAGTACCGCAGAACTGCTTGATCTTGTCGGCTGAAAGACCGCTGATAGCCTGGCGCTTCAATGGGTCTCCGAACATGACAACGCCGCTAACATCAGTAACAGACATGCCCTTGCTGAAAGCATTGTGAACGACCATGGCACCTTGAGAGTAGCCTGATACGATGACCTTGGTGTCGGGACATTGAGACTTGGCCTGCTTGACCAGATCGGCCATCTTCTGACCACCGTCGCCACCGAGGTTGGCGTTACCAGCAGCAGAGGCAGCGTAGTCAACACCCTGAACGGTAACACGGTCGTTACCCAGCTTCTGGCGGATAGCCTTGAACATGGGTGGTCCGGACACGGATCCGACGTTGCCCATCTCTCCGGTACCACGTGCGAAGACGATGGTCATATCGGTGCAGCAGTTCTTGTCCACGATACCGTTTTCGCTTCCTCCGAAGGCGTTGGACGATCCAGATTGGGGCTTGCAATCTGTGCCAATCGTGCCGGCGCCACCAGTGTTGCCTCCGCCCGTTGCTGCAGGTGCTTCAGCGGCACCAGTCTTGGAAGGTACGGGAACAGCGGCGTCAGCTGTTGTCGTAGCACCACCAGCACCGCCTCCGAGGCCTCCAAGACCTCCAAGACCTCCGAGGCCACTGAGACCCCCGAGACCTCCACTGGAACTTCCGCTGGAACCTCCACCTAGGCCGCTGAGCCAGCTGCTCAACCCCGAGCCACCTGTACCGGTGCTGCCTCCACCTAGGCTGGGAAGGCTGGTCGGAAGTGAGAAACCTCCACCTCCGAGGGAGGGGATACCGGTTGGCAAGCTGAATCCTGATCCTCCTCCAAGGCCACCAAGGCCACCAAGCCCCGAGCCTCCACCAAGTCCACCAAGTCCTGAGCCTCCACCTCCGAGAGAGGGGATGTTGGTTGGGAGGCTAAATCCTGATCCTCCACCAAGGCCACCAAGCCCCGAGCCTCCACCAAGTCCACCAAGGCCACCAAGACCAGAGCCTGATCCACCAGTCGGTAGCGAGAAGGATGGTAGGGAAGGAAGCTGGGGATGCGGGAAAGCAGTTGCAATGCTAGCAAAAGCGAAAGCTTGAGCGGCGTAGAACTTCATCTTGCGATATTGTTCAAAGAGTCGTCTGTTTCTGTATAGACCACGTCGTTTGAGAAAAAGAATGTAGGTGCACAGCACAAAAAAGAACAAGAGCGGCGCGGAAAGCGAATGTAGTAAAGATGGAAGCGAAAGTGCGGATCGAAGTCGATGCCCATCAAACTTCTGTTGGAGACCACCATCTTATACAAAACCTCCACGGCTGCCTTCCTCAGAGGACCATCGCAGCGAGTTGCGCCTGTGGAGTTTCGAAACATTGCTTCTGCGGCGGAATGTGATGAAAGGAATGCCATGGCGTTGTCCATCAACGCGACCTCGGGACGTTATTGTGGAGTCGTGGCCCCGTTTTGCGGGAAGAGGGCTGATGTGTACAGGGAAGCGTGCCCATGGTCTCCATATGTGATTACTGAATCTATCGGATGATCTTCTGCGTGTTTCGTGTTTTGCCGGCATGCGATTGGAAGGAGTAGAGCGCGCGTTTCTGCGATCAAGGATGGATGTGGGCGCATGACTCTGGGTAGTAACGGTTTTGATCATCGAGCAGGATTCTCGTTACGTTAGCGGCGGATGGGTGCTAGGGTGGTGTAGCAACGTCGACAGGTGCTACATGTCATGAGTTTTGGATGTTGTGCGCAATATCTTCTTCGACGTATCGCATCGCGTCCAGACACGCGACAGTACTTCGCCCACAACTTGGAAGCCGAATGTACAATGTGTGCTAAACACAGCCTTTCGGGGTGGTTCACGCAAAAGATTCCGCTGTCAAACACGTGTGCAAACTCTACGTCGCTGTTTCCCAGCAAGCCATGTCGGCTCGGTTAGCTTGCTGCTATTCAATGCCTTGCATGTTCTGGAACTCGCCAGCGATCGACATGTGCAAGATGGCATCATCCGCTAAGAATTCCAAGCATCCTTCATTTACCAGCTATGATGTTCGCAACAGTGTAAACGGAAGGTAATTAATCAGAATCCCGTAGGGCTGTCCCATCCATGTCGACGATGCGACGTGCGACCCGGGCCTCGGCAGCCACCATGTGGGCCGTTTCACGATGATGCTGGTGCAACATCAATCATGAATCGTGGGTTTACTAACAAGTACCTCTGTCGACCCAATCAGATAACCGTTGTCTACCTTACATCCGAGGCTGGCTTTTGTGCCTCTTGACGGCCTGTAAGCCTTCTCTTTTGATACGCTATCGCGCTGTCATAACGACTTTGCCCGCTGTAACGTTAGATGGTGAAGCATGAGTGACGAAAACGATGACGTTGCGGCTTCTGTCGACTGATCGTAAGTGCATGTGTTCGCAAGCGTGATGAGACTGCACGTGAAGAGGCGATGTTCGAAGTGGAACAAGATGTCGTCTCCAACGGGCCGCTAGCTCGGTTGATCTTCACCCCGCAGTTAGCATTCACCCCATCCCTCCGCGCCAAGTCTTGCACCACCCCATCACCATCACCAACTCCCCTCCCAAACAAAACCAGGGCGCATCCATTCCAAAGCCATTATGATAACCGGCATACACCACATCAACCTCGTAGTCCCGCCAAACACGCTCCACCACGCCACCTCCTTCTACGCATCAACCCTCGGCCTAACACCACGCACAGTACCACACCTACAACGCGAAACGCTCGCGTGGTTCGACATCGGCAGCTCAGGTCAACAAGTGCACATCGCGATCGGCAAGCCTGAAGATTTCACACACTCATCATCCCGGCATCCATGTTTCCGGGTTGGCAGTGTAAAAGCGCTGGATGAGCTGAGAGCAAAGGTATGGGAACATTATGAGAGGGGTGGAGAGGCGGCACCGTTGGAAGCAGATAGACCTGGTGCGAAGAATAGTGGGGCGGAGGGAGTGGAGTATCCGACGAGGTTTTTTGCGAGGGACTTTGCGGGGAATAGGTTGGAGTTCAGTGTATGAGAAAGCAATACTGAAATGGAATTCGACTTTCGCTTCAACGCCACAAGAACGCCGCCACGGGAATCATAGCTATAGAAGCGAACTGCGTGGTGGAGATCATGGGACTTAGATGTACAACGATGCCATTGCTGCGACCAAACTAGCAAAAGTCGTAATGGTGGGTTGATGCACACCCCGCATACCGGCGTCACCCTTTGCGCGAAGAGTGTGAATGAGGAAAGGATGAATGAGATTTGACTTTCGCTTCAACGCTACAAGAATGCCGCCATTGGGAATCATACCTATAGATAGAGCGAACTGCGTGATGTCGAACATGCCATCTCAGACCAACGCCATTACCGCGACCAACGCAGCAACACTCGCGATAGTGCCTAGACTTACACCCACCGCCCCCGCCCCACCCTTCGCATTCAACTTAACAACCGCCCCCGGAAAACTACACGTCAACCGATCCGGATTCTCATCTCTAACCCCATACATGCCCATCCTCTGCACGCCATTCGGACACGCAAACCCCATCTGCGCGGGACAACTCCTCACAATATCAAAGCACATGTCCTCACACGGCTTGAGCTCTTTATACGGACCCGGCTCGATCTCAGTATCAATTTTCGGATTTCTCGACTGGCTAAACGCAGCGCTGTCGTTGAAACCAGGTATCATATCGGGCAGAGAGCCGTTGGCAAAGGGCGTCTTAATGTTGCGGGGGACGAGGGAAGGGTCAGTTGCGGTCCAGTCTTCGCAGCGGGGCATGAGGACCATGCAGAGCCAATTTTTGTAGGTTTTGGCGCAGTCTTCGCAGGTTACGGCGAGGGAGTATTGGGCTTCGGAGACTGTGTCGCAGGCAACTTGCGCGAGGGACTTGTTGAAATTGTCGTAGTATGTGCGAGCTTGGTTCTCGTAGATTTCGGCGAGAGCGGAGTCGTTGAGCTTGAACTTGGTGTTGGAGGGGACGGCGTAGGCGACCATGTCGCAGAATTCGAGGTCGAAGAGGACTTGGCAGGAGTCGTCTTTGTATGTTGTTAGCATGGTTCTGTAGACTGTAGTGTGGAACACTTACCAGCCTTGGTAGTCCAGTTGAAAGCCTGAAAGACCCTGCCTCCGCCTCTCGTCGTGCCCGTGCCAGGAATGGTGAGTGGCTGCTGGCTCCCTTCGATAACCACAAACCCGTTGTATGTCTTCGCACTCTGCAGGTTCCTGACGTGGAATTGGCTCTTGGGCATGTTGTCGTCACCGCCGATCTTATTGAACTTGGTGGTGATGCTCGTGTCGATGGTGAAGTTCCTGGTCGCATTGACATTGAACTGCTCCTTAAGCGCACAGTAAGAACGTTCCAAGCCGGTAACGGGAGTCCATTCGCCGTCCGGAAAGGCGTACATGTGGAAGGGGTTCTGCGCCCTCCATCTATCGACCTCCACTGTGTCGTTCGAGCTGCTCAGGTTTTGTGATATGAAGAGGGTGGACTCGCTGTCCGTGTCGATCATGTAGAGGAAGGGTGTCGCGTCGTCGTAGCTATGGTAAGGTCCGTCTGTGCTTGCGGCGAGTTCAAAGTGCCAGCTGCCAAACCAGTCCTCCTCCAGTTTGGGCGCTCCGATACCAATGTACACATCCGAAGTGGTGTTGAGCTCGAAGCTTGCGTAGCCGCCATCAAAGAGCACGCCCGTAATGTTGGTGAGAGTGTCTTGCGTCGCATCCGGGCCTGGTTGCTTGTTGCGCGGCGATGTAGAAACGTACATGACCAGCTGCGGGTGGTTCTTCCTTGCCTCCTTCGCGTCTCCGTTCGGCATAGGTTGACGGCAGGTGTTGGCGGTCAGCCAGACGCGACTATTGCCAGCCTGTCGCTTTGCGAGCTCTCCCATCTCATCGTCACCAATATCGCCCTCCTTTCCAGGTACTGTCGCATCTTCCAAGCCAGCTTCGTCAGAGCCATTGTCTGATCCCCGTGCTTCCAGAGCATCCAAGGGAGCATCAAGCACACTCCTCAAGCGCAATTGACCCTTCTCAAACACAAAGTATAACGTCGTTTCGGGATCGATGTCCTTTTCCGTCTTCTCATTATTCTTCAGCGGTTCCGGCGCATCTGTCTGTCGCCCAATCAGACTCCGGTCGAGATAGCTGAACTCCGGCTCGTAGCCATCGCTCTCTTCTCGATCAAATACTTGATCTCCAATGTGTGGTATATCTCCGCTGGTAAGGGCGTGCAGCGCGAGGCTGTCAAGGGCGTCGTGTTCGGGCGTCGCAAGAACATCGGCGGCGTGGACAAGAGGTAAGGAAGGCGTCCATAGCGCGATGCAGGCACTGGTAACGACGAGATATGCGAGCAGTCGCGACTGCAGAGGTGAAAGCCTGGGGCGTTGCATTGCCCTCTCCGCTGCCTTATCGATAGAACCGGGGCCGCATGGGTGAGTGGTGGGCGCAGAGGGTGCGCTGGGAGGGAAACGAGCGTCGGTTGGTCGCACGTGTAAAGAGAGCGTTGCGCGCAAAAGATGATGTAGGTCGGGACGTCAAAAGGCAAAGAAGGGTAAAGAAGGTTTGGCGGGGCGTGGTAGTACTCGCGCAACGGCTGATCCTTTGCTCGCCCTGCCAAGACATGTGGCTTCCCGAGTCCAGCCCCCACGTGGGCGGCATCACCATTGCAATTCATACACGAAAAAAGAACAGGTCTGCGGGCTACATTAAGACAAAAGCCATCGAAGTAGTTGAACTCACGGCAACGTAGGCTCCAGGGTGTTCAGTTTTTTATTAGATTGAAGTGGTTGTACCCATCACGATGTCGGACACGTAATCACTCATCGGATACGGGCACAATGGTCATGTACACGTTGATTGATATATACAGTTCCCACGAACCTGGAACGAGCGAGATGCGATCGCGGCTATATACAGTGCATCTTCTTGACAACCTCCCTTCTGACAAAAGCTTGGATGAAGGTACCGTGTCGCCTACTAGTCAACCATCTATGCAAGAGCGGGGCTAGCGTTCTGGAGCAACATCGCAAAGTAATCCTGGAACCAAGTACCAGCCTCAGGCGCAGGCTTGAACGCGGAGTCCTTTCCGCAGAAGCCATCGTAGCGAGCGGCAGATTGGTCGGACGTACCATCAGACTAAATCCTTATTAGCATTCGCCTTCTCAATCATTTACAGTCATGTTACATACCTCACCACCGGGCTTGACCCAGACAAAAGCATCGACAAGCGCGTTGTCGGTGTTGGTAGTAGGACGGATACCGAAGCCAGCACCCTTGACGTTGCACCAATCTCCCCAAGCCTGCTGGCCAGTAGGCTGCTTGCCGCTGCGGCCAGTGTCGACAATGAAGTGAGCTGGGAAGCCCTCGGCCTTGAGCAGAGGAGCGAAAGCGTTGATGTAGCGCTCCTCGTCGCAGTTCTTGCTGCCCTGGGTGATCGATGGGCAGGTAGCAATGCGGAAGGCGTTGTAGTTGCTAACGTTGGTGACGATACCACGGACAGCGCGGGGCGAGCCAGCCGCCTTGTAGACCTCGGCGTAGAGCTTTGCGGCTGGGCCAATGTTGGCGTCCCAGCCGAGCCAGCCAGCATGGCCTCCGTCGAGGTACATGTCGACGTTGGCGAAGTTGAGGCTCTTGAGGGCGTAGGCGGTGAGTTCCTTGTAGTAGGGGGCAGCGCGCGAGCACTTTTGCACGCCCATGTTGGTGATCATGTTGGCCAGGGAGTCGGGCTCGATGGCAAGGTTGATCTTGACATCGGGGTACTTCTTGATGATGGCGGCAATCTTGTCGATGTACTGCGTCTTGTACTTCTCTACACCACCATCGTCGATCTTGAGCTCACCGTTGGAGGCAAGGGCGGCGCAATCACGGTCGGGCAGATCGTAGACGACAAAGGTACCCATCAGCTTCGCGCCGGCGGCGTTCTTGGCCTTGATGTCTGCCAGGTAGGTGTCCATAAGAGGAACCTTGGCCATCGTGTCCATCCACACGAACGAGCCGACCTTGGCCACGGCGGAAGCAGCGGGCTTCAGAGATGCGGCAAGAGATGGCATGGCCAGGGTGTAGACTTCGGAAGAGTAGTATGGGTTGGCGTAGAAGTCTTTGCCAGCGAAGGGGTTTCCAGTCGCTGCCGGAGCGGCCGTTGTCGTCGTGGCGCGAGTAGTAGTGGTAGCCCGCGAGGTGGTCGCCTGAGGCAGGGCCTGAGCCACGCCAGCCGCGAGCGCAGCAGTGAAGAGAAGGTTAGACAGCATCGTGACTAGAGAAGAGAGTGTGATGAGGAGTGCGTGAATAACAAGACGTCCGGCGAGCACGCATATTTGTATGCTGGAGCTCAACCCCGGTGCTGGCGATCATGAAGTCTTCATCAATATCCAAATTACTTCAGCCGGTGTGAATGTCCGTGATGCCGCCGCTGATATGTTTCAAGTCTTCTCCAGACAACGCTCGGTCATTTGATATGTCCAAGTGGTACCTGCGCCCCCGGATCTTCTCGAAGCCCGCGAAGAACGTCCATGCTCATGACTCGGCCCGCCTCCACATTTGATGAAGGTGTATTGCTGCGGGGGTACTACAACGGGTACTAGGCAATGCACTCCGGCTGCCGAGCAGGGTCCCAGGTCTGTCAACCGGTGGCTCGTGGGATGGATACTTGGAATGACTTGTCGTCTGCCAGAGCGAACGCAGGACTGAGGCTGACTAGAGACGTCTGGGTACTAGATCGCCTTGACTTCATATCGGAAGGTTGTCGCGTTCATGGCGGTCGGTCGTTGCAGCCACAACGGTACTTAGCGTGGCTGTAGATGTGAAGGGATTGGTGATGTGGTTGGGCACAGTCGAGCGAAGGCGGAGCTCGGCTGCTTTGAGCCACTAGCGCGCCTCGACACCAAACTCACGTTGCCCTACACCTAGCCGTCCTTCCTCAATATCCATCGCGATGCAACGATATGCCTTCATCGTTGCTCGACGTCGCGACGTCAGATGCGCCTCAAATAGGCGCCTACCTGCAACCCGGTTCAGTATATGAAGACAGGGCTCAGTGCTGCCTGGCGAGGTTTTGTTTCCCGGTTCACCTCGGCCACATTAATCTATTCTGCTGCGGCATGTATATTGCTCGCGCTGCCAACCAATGGATCATATGACGTCTCACGAGTAATCGCCTGCGACTCCGGATACTTGGGGCGAGCAAGTTATTAATCAACTTTGAGCGTAATGTTCGCCATTCAGGAGTCGGTAACGGCAGTATTCGTAGACTGGCACCATGGCCAGAGGGGCACCATGGTTCGCAAAGACACACCCAAGGTATCATCAACCAAACCACAGGTCCACTTTGTAGGAAAAGAATAGCCCGAATATTCGAATATTGAGGCTAGAACGGCTGGAACATCAGTGCTTAGTCGGCTTCGATCGAATACAATCTCTTGTGCGCATGATCACGAAAGCCCAAAGGCATACATTGACTTCCTTCATGAACTCCTAGAGGCTATAGATGTGATGTCTGCTTCTCATCGCGCGTAAGGTCAACCCGCAAGAGAGAAGCCTTCTCCCAGTCCGGGTCACGTCGGGGAAGCAGTCTCAAACGTGTCAGGCTATACGCCTGCATCCAATACGGATAGCCAACGAGTCAAAGAAGCCCAGGATGCGATAATGTTTCCAAAGTCATTGAAGTTTATACTACAAATCGTGATCTACAGCAAAGATCAACCTGCAAAAATCTTCTTCCTTTCAGATCGCGTAAGCTGGTACGAAAAGAACACCTAAATGCAATGCAAGAAATGAACGCCGCCCATATGCTCGAAGGGTATCGTTTGTACCGAATGCTTTTGATGGCTGGACGGAACCAGACCTATGCATGCCCCCATGAAACGCCAAATCCATCGTTCTCCTCACGTAACGACAGGCCGTGATGTTCCGCTGGTCTAAGCGGAGACCAGCGGCCCGTGGAAATCTCTCAATGTAGCGACCAGGTCATCTTCGCGGGATAGCTGTAGCAACAACTTCTCTTGCACCTCTTTCCATTTGCGTAGGTCGTCCAATTCGCGTGGGCTCAACCATTTTTCTTCGTTGCCGACTACGTCAGAGCGCTCGGCTTTGGTCAGGGTAAACTCAATCTTCTCTCGCTCGTATTCTATACGTTGGAGGATGCGGACCATACCCTTGTAAGTGTCGTGGAGTAGCTTTTCGCGGGCGCGCTGCCGATCGTACCAAACAAGATGAAGGGAGTGTTTCGCTTCGCGTCGGTCGACTTTGGGAATCTCCTGCGTCTGGACAAAGCCCTGAATAGTGAGGTCGTTGACTATGCCGCGCACGTCTGCGGCAGGCATCATCATGACGTTGCACATGGCGCGCTCGTCGAGCTTGCCCTTCTTCTTCAACGCGCGAACCAATTTTACACCCAAGGATCCCTTCCTTGCAGAGATGGTGTTCTCGATCTCGGTCTGTATCATCTGCCGCGCGATCTCGTCGAACTCAATGTGCCACTGCGAGAATCCGGCGCGAGAGTGCCAGGTGACAAAGTGAAACGGGTCTTCAGCCAGCATCTGTATATGCTTGTCCACGACCTTGGTCCTGTCTTCCATGTTGAGGGTTGCGGGGTCAACTGGCTGTGTCCATATTGTGGCTCGATTGATGTGCCCTTTGCGAGTCATTTGCGCCGCTGCGTTCGGATCGAGGCCCTCGAAGATGTCCAGATCGCGCTCACGGCTGAGCTTCGTGGCGACGTCGCGGGCAGTTACGAGGAAGCGGGGGTCGATCGAGTTCTCTCCAGCTTCGCCGGCAGGTAGCGGTGGGTCAGGCCACTCTTCCCAACAGCGGGGTGTCTTGGACTCGAGCATGCGCAACATGGTCCGGTAAACGCGCGCAGTAATAGAACCGAGACGTTGTTGTACCAGACTCACGAGCTGCTCCGTCCGCATGGCGACCGCAATCTTCTCCGGGTTAACGCGAATAACGAGGTCGTCGTCCGATGATGGTGCCGCCCATCCATTTGTGCCGTTCGCACCGTTGATCTTCACACGCTTGTTGGAACCATTCATCTGTCCGTTTCGGGCAAACTTTGGGACCGTCAGCCATTCGTCGCGCATTGCCCGTTTACGCTGCAAGGTCCCTCTGTGGACAATGTCCTTGTCTTTGGTGCCCGTGGGTGTGACGCCCGAGTTATCCTGCTCGATGGACTCCTGGTAGAGCATGTCGTGCATATCGCCGGGGGAGAGGTATTGTGTTTCGGTGACTGTCCTGATCCAGCCGCGCTCCATCAGCCGCTGAATGATTTCGTACAGCTCCTCGACGGAGCCAATGTCGCTGTCATCCTGTTCTTGTCCGGGCTCTTCTGGAGCGCTGTTGTGGGTCACGCTGTCCACCTTGGAGGGCTTATGCACGCCGTTGGTCTTGCCGTGGCCGTTGGTGAGTTCCTTCGGATCTGGTTTTGAGTCGTCCAACTCAGAGGAGATGCCGTTTGTCACGCCGTTCGCCTTGCCTGTTCCGTTGACGTGATCGCCGTTGGTCCGTTTCCGCTTTGAGCCGGCTCCGTTGGCCGCGCCGTCGTCTGAGTCATAGTCGCTCTCGGTTTCGGAGGGGAAGTAGGCTTCTTTCAAGTCGGCGATGCGTGTGTGGCCGAGCGCGAGCAGGTTGGACATGACGTTGGCGGCCTTTTTGCCGTCGCGGTCTTGGACGAGCTTGACGATCTTGCCGAAGCGGACGATTGCGTACGAGTTTTGCCAGTCGATCTCGTAGTAGGTCAAGGGCGCATCGCTGCCGGAGTGGAAGATGAGGTGCTGCTGGAGGAGAATGACGAGGCCGTACTTGATCTGGCGCGGGTTCAGGTAGGAGACGCGTGCGATAGATGCGAGACTCTGGCGTCCGTGGCGCGCGAGGATCGAAAAGACCCGCTACGAGGAGTTAGAAGAGAGTTCTTGAATGCGCCCGTCGCATGCCTGGATGCAGAAGAATACTGCGCCCGAGCGCGACGATGCGCAGGGACTTAGTTCGACAAGACATACTGCCGCGAGTTCACCGTAGACATCCTTGACCAGGGAGGTGCAGAGTTCAGCAAGGACCTGCAGAGTGGTTGGTTATGATTCATGTGACATGGGCGAGGCGCATCGGCGGCGCGTCTTACCGGAGTCTCTCGCTGGTTGTAAGACATGATGGAGCCTAGATATTTGCCAGATATCTAGGGTGGGGTAATGCTACCGGGGAGACATTGGCGACGCACGGGGAGAACAAAGCTGGAGCAGAGGGAGCGAGGGTTGAGCAGCGACAGTCTTAGCGAACCTAGAAAATGATACCGGGTGGGGCAGAGCTCCGGCCAATGGAGCGGTGGTCGATGGCACTTACGGGGCTTGGCGGCCTACGAACTTTGTGACGGGCATCTCGACATCCGCACCACCAGACGTCTTTCCATCCATTGCCGTCCCCCGCACACCACCCAGCCCTCCGCCCGGCGCCTACACCACGATGCTCTCCCGAACGACCGCCTGCCGGGGCGCGCAGCGTGCAGCCCGCCAGCAGCCCGTCGCCCGCTGCCAGCGCCGCGGCCTGGCTGCCCCAGCTTCAGGCTCCTTCAACTACCAGGCCGGCGAGGCCAAGGGCGTCAAGTACGCCAGCAGAGACTTTGCCGGTCCCACGACGACGCTGGCCCTTGTCGCAAAGGCCGGCACGCGCTTCCAGCCGCTGCCCGGCCTGACCGAGGGCCTTGCCAACTTCGCTTTCCGGGTACGCTGAATTGAGACTGCCGATGCTATGGCGAGCGAGACTGACGCTCCGGACCTCTAGGGCACCGAAAGACGGTCGACGCTGCGCATTGTCCGCGAATCCGAGCTCCTGGGCGCCAGCCTCAACGCCCACCACTCGCGCGAGAACCTGGTGCTCGAGGCCAAGTTCCTCCGCGATGACCTGCCCTACTTCGTCGAGCTGCTCGGCGAGGTCGCCAGCTCCACCAAGTACCAGCGTAGGCAAAATTGATATCACGAGATGGATGGAATTGACACTGTGCAGCCCACGTCTACGCCGAGGAGGTGCTCCCCATGATCCACTTCGCCCACAAGAAGTTCCTCGCCAGCGTCACCGACATGGCCACCCAGTCTGCCCACAGCCTCGCCTTCCACCGCGGCCTCGGCGTCCCCACCGCCTCCGCTGCCCCCACGCCCTACACCAAGTACCTCGACGCCGAGACCATTGAGTGGTACTCCAAGATCGCCTACGCGAAGCCCAACTTCGCCGTCGTAGCCAACGGTGCCGACCACGGCGAGTTCTCCAAGTGGGTTGGCGAGTTCTTCGAGAACGTCCCCAGCGCCCCTCTCCAGGAGTCCAACACCGGAGCCGACCAGTCCAAGTACTACGGTGGTGAGGAGCGCATCGCCCACGACAGCGGCAACGCCATGGTCATTGCTTTCCCCGGCTCCAGCTCCTTCACCGGCAAGTTCTACAAGCCCGAGATTGCCGTCCTCAGCTCTCTCCTCGGAGGCGAGTCCGCCGTCAAGTGGTCGCAAGGCTTCACTAAGCTCGGCCAGGCCGCTGCTCAGGGTGCCAAGGTCAAGACCACCAGCGCCATCTACTCTGACGCCGGTCTCCTCTACACCACCATTACCGGATCCGCCAAGGCTGTTGCCCAAACCGCCCAGGCCGCCGTTGACGCTATCAAGAAGATTGCCTCCGGCGAGATCTCGAGCGAAGAGGTCTCCAAGGCAAAGGCCGCCGCCAAGTTCAAGGAGCTCGAGCACGGCCAGGACATCCGCGCTGGTCTCGAGCTTACTGGTAACGGGCTGATCCACAACACTCAACCGTACCAGATCGACGAGGTTGCCCAGAAGATTGACGGCGTAACAGAAGAGTCCGTCAAGAAGGTGAGTCTTTACACCATCAATACCTACGTGCTATGTGCTAACAACTACGTCAGGCTGCTAAGGAACTACTTGAGAGCAATGCCTCAGTATCATCTGTCGGTGACCTTTTCGTACTCCCCTACGCTGCGGATCTCGGCCTGAAGGTGTAAATACAGTGATTATGTAGCGCAGTAGATGTGGAATCTCGTTTGTGTAACATTATCTTGTGATAGTCCCTGATAGATGCATCTCGTATGAGAATTCTTTTGTTCAGACGCTTTTGAATGAAGTCAAATATGTGATAATCTGGATTCATACCTTTCTCTCGAATCGAGGTACCATCAAAGCCGACCTCCGTGAACGTAGTGAGAGGACCAAGCCTCCCACGTGCCAGCGCGTCAACGCACAGACCCGCCTGCACGCATCGACGTCAACAGACACGTCCACCCACGCATCCATCCCATACTGTGCTCAACAACCCCGCACATCGCACCGACTACCCCCCAAGCTCTCTCACAAACACCTTGCTCATTCATTGCGCAAGTCTCGCAAACAACAAACGCACGCCATGGCGCCGACCCTCTACCCCCGCGGCACCGTCAAGAAGATCGTCAAGGCGCATTCCAACAGGCCATTGAGCAAGAATGTTGATATACTGGTACGTTGATGCGATGAGTAGGAGTGGAGATGGGAGACTGACGTGCGACGTAGATATATTTGAACTATATGTTGTTCATGCAAGAGTACGTACCTTCCAGATCATACTCCACGATACGATGCGATGCGATGCGCTTCCTTCGATTCACATCACATCACGACGCGGTGCGACGAAGGTCAGATATTTTGAAAGGTCACAGAGGCAGGAAGCACTTTCGTGCGGGCGATGGGCGGATGTGGAGTCTGGGAAGAGGAAGAGAGACAGGAGGCTAACAACACCCACAGACTCATCAACGAAGCGAGTATTAAGAGCAAGCAACGCGGCGAGCGGGGACTATCTGCAAAAAGTGTCAAGAGGGTTAGCGAGGATGTTTTGAGGAAGTACAAGGGTTGAGTGTGGTGGGTTTGAGGGCATGAGCATGGTGCCTGTGAATGTGGGACTACGAGGGATGGTATGCTGTCGTCCCACTGGAGTTTGTCGACTTGCCGGACAATTTTGGAGGCGTTTTGGGGGATTTGAGTTTGGTGTTTGTGATACCCGGGTTAGTACTTATGGCGTAATGGTAACGATTTGACTTTTACGTGGTACTATATACGGTCACGGAAGCGATCGAAAGGCATGGGATAAATGGCCAATGTGTATTGAAGGATCACTGCTACGTTCTCGCAATAGGCATCGTCATGTAGCGATCGGTCACAATATCCCCCAATCGCATTTTCGTCGAGGGAACTTCCGGAGACAAGTATCCAACGCCGGACGCCTATCGTCCTCTTTGGTCTCTTTTTCACCAACTGTAAGTCGAATACCCCCTGCATCTGCTCGGCGTCTTGTCGTGCTAGAGTATGTATCTCTTCCTATCCTGAGCTTGGGGAAAATGAACCTCCGCCATGTCGAGGAACTGGACGATGTGAATTACTGCTACTCCCACATGCCTGTGTACACGTCGTAGTAATCTGACATTAGTGTGAGATTCATTGACTGGCGACCTGTCATACAAAGTTGATATGGGCTGTTCGCTGCGCTGCCGTTCATGAACTTGCCGGGGAGGGAACTTGGCTCGTCAATGTTGTAGTTAGAGAGAATCTTGCCCAACTCGGTAGCCTAATCGCGCAACTTTTCTTGTACTAGAATAGAGTTGTAATGATGTGGTTTGTTCCATATAATGATGGCTCGGTGGAACCCAGCTGCTTCCGCTATCCAAAGATCGAAGTCGGGCGGCTCGACTAGACGGGTCTCTACTCGGATTGACTTAATCTTAACAAGTTATTTGGCGAGCTCGTCTCCGAAGCACCAGTTGATCTAGGATTCTAGTAGTCTGTTTTAGAGGCTAAACTAATTTCGCACACGTGAGGTAACACGTGCTACGCAGCATGTGTAGCGTTGTAATCAGAACTTGCCTTTCTGGAAAAGACCTTTCGAGTCATTGAGTTCTACGCTTGTCTTTGTTGCGGCACATTCATCATCACGGTTCGGAGGCAGTATGCAACCAGAAAATCTTCTGAATGTGGGTACGACCACAAGGCTTAAAGTCTCTCATCTAATAGACTACATGCCCAACAATAAAAGCTGGCACGATACCTGCTTAGAGCTGCTTGAGCAAATATCTTTCTCCGTCATAGTACTTTCCACGCGACATGATTAAGATGTTCAGCTCCACCCATACTTCGGAGCCATTCTGGAGATAGAACCTCAATCTCCCTCTCGCTGTGAACAGATTGAGATTAAGGGTGACATCGTCCACCAAATTGCCGCTGACGTTACCGATAGCAGTGTCATTGACGGTGATCGTAGCATCGAAGTCGTGATTCCGCTTTGGATAGGCGAAACCTGAAATCTAGACGCGTCGTTAACATATGGTCACCGTTCCGAAACATCAACTCACAACAAGTGGACTTCTCGTCCATTCAACTGCTACTCCATCTCCTCTGTTCTTGAGTATCACGGGTGGAACAGTAGATTTATCGCGAACTTGAGTTACCGCAATGACACCGTCATCCCGTGTCTCAAACTCAACCGCAGGACCTGAAGGGTTAAGATGTTTGATGTAGTTGTCTGGGTACCCAACTCACCTGGACCTTCCTTTCTCTCGAGGTCAGACATATTCTTCTGAGGCGTTTGGGAGCTTAGGTATCCTGACAGTATCAATTTTCGATGAGATGGAACAAGGTTCTCTGGAGAGCGCTGGTCTACATGAGTCTACCTTAAGGGGGTTCCAATTTATACTTGACCTGTGCAATGATCTTACTCCGATACAGTTAAGAAGTCTCGTGATACGTGTGGACATCTCTGGCCACCATGGTCTTAGAACCAGTGCAATGCAATGCAGCAGTAGTCCAAGTTAGTATGCTGCTTGCTTACCCATGTTTTCGATGTTTGCTTTTGAAGTCGTGAATGCGTTTCCCCAGAAGACTAGCCGAATCGCGAGCAAAGAAGATCAGTTGGGTCTACTAGTGTAGTTTGCTTTTCAGTCTGTTGTACACAAAACTAGCGATATAACCAGATGATTTGCCAACGCTATCAACAACCTCCGACCGTTAACGCCTTCGCCAGTACGACATCAGTATGCCACGAATCCTGATGTCACGAGAACCACTGTAGTTACCTTAGCACCTGAATGCTCTACACACGCCAGGCGCTCAGCAGAGCACCCAGATTCTGCTGATTGGCTAGCTAAGCCCGAGCGCCGTGCGCACGGGTCCTACCTATATTTCCTCACCGCCTTTGTATCCTGCTTCTGTTTCCTTACGCAACGTCTGAGTACATGATAAATTGTGGATTTGGTGGGAAACATTGCTACAAAATGTGTACATGCAACATCAAAGACGCCCTCTAGTATCGGCGGGCCTCGCTCTCAAGCTTAGGCGCCCCGGATCGTTGCGAGAATACCTTTTCACCCAGATCTTCGCAGGTCTTTTGTACATAGTAGCCAGCGCTTTCATGTTCCGATTACGTAGAGTGAAGCATCGGCATGATTGGAGTCCGCCGCCTGAGCAGTATGCGTCCAGGCATGCAGAACTAGCAGTAGCGGTCTTGTACAAGACAAATGTTGGGCTTTGAAATGTGTAGCCTATCACCTCTCATCTATTAGCTCTAATACAAATGTGTTCTTGACGTTACAGTCTGTATCTCTGTGACATCCTAGACTAGCCCTAATTTGGTTTCGGTCCCTGTCACTACGCATCTTAGCGATGATAGTAGCAGCGGTTTTGCAGGAAATTAATAAACTGGTATCGAGCGGTGGTTCATTTGGCGCCGAGGCAGGAGGGCAAAGATAATTTGCAGTGCTGGGGCAGTCTGCGTCGTCTCCTGTCATGGACAACGTGGGAATGTTGTGCTCCTGGGCATTGCTGTCTGCTGGCCTACAACAAGACGAGTCTTTAGGAGCAGCGGGCATGCGCGAGTCATGTGCCGCATCCATATTAGAGGCTGAATCTTCTTGTACGCCACAAAGTTGACGTTGGAGGTTCAAGTCTGGCTGTGCAGGAGGCGGGGTTGATGACGACGCTACTGGCTAGATAGGAGCAGGCGTCGTAGGCAGCGCATGAATCGGCGCAAGCGGTCGAGCAGCAGGTTTGCATGCGCAGTCCTATTTCGTGTCGGACAGCACTATCTCTCAGCTCTGCCTGTTCGGACCGTCGTCGTACAGGCATGGGAGGAGCAATCCCGTCGTCAAAAGACCGCAAGTACGCGTTAACCTTGTCGCGCGCAACGCCACGGCTAGCAAGCAAACTTCTCAATCGCAAATTTTCCTCTACAGCTTTTTGCGCAGCACGCTGCATATCCTGCTTTACAGCAATGCCTTTCGCCTTGTACTTCTAGACTCGGCGTTGTAGATCCTAGATTAGTTCCTTGCGCTAGTTGCGAGAGCGTCTTTGATTTTCCTAGATCTACATTAAGGATAGTGTGTCGCTACCCTACTGCGCGATTAGTTACATGCGGCCAAGGACAAGAGACATGTTTGGATTGCCGTTGAAGATGGGTGGATGACACGCGAAGAATTGGGGTATGTCCAAGAGTTCCAGAGTCAGGTGAGGGGTTTGCGCTAATAACGCGGGAGAGCCGGATCGTCGCCACACTACCCAGCCCAGGTAGTTAGGTGCGTCTCAACGACCCTGATGGGCGATCTTCTTCTCATTCCGACTGCATCTTTCGATCATGCGCTTGATATCTACAAAAGCAAATTCTTGCTTTATGCTTCCCTCGTATCGATAATGTAGCAGCATAAGAAGATACTTTTTTCTTTTGATGTCCAACGGCTCTACGCACCCGATGCAAATAGCATATGCTACAACGAGGATCGAGGCCTGCAATGCCTATACGTGACTTTACTTACTATCCGCGAGTGCTATATATAGGCTAGAGGTACAAGAGGTGTAAAATCTCTTTCGTAAGCTAGTATTAGCCTTCTACTACTTTGCTTAAACTTTCTAACCTACTTAATAAGCAAGTAACCCAGACAAGTGTTACAGTCTAAGCTAGAGAATACCTAAGACTACTATTACAACGTAAAGACAGTTACTGCGAAGAGAAGAACTATTATCTCTAGTAGGTTTGCCTCTGTGTTTCCGTTACTTTAGACCTATACTAACACATCTCTTAAGTTACAACTCTAGCTGCCACTAATCTTCTTACTTCAGATCACGACTTAATCACCTTCCCCACAATCCACCCTTGAGCATACCTCTTACCCGTACCCGCCTCCGGAATTTCGACTTTGAACCCTCCACCAACATCACTCTTCTCCTTTCCCCCTTCCTCCTTACCCCCACCCTCCCCAACCACGCAATCCTTAATCTCCTTAACCGCCAACCCCAAACTAACACAACTCGCTACCATCCTCCTAACCTCATCCTCCCAGCTCGCCTTGACACCGTCCGCCTTCGCCGTGCCCACACCTAATCTCTTGTATTCAGCAAACGCCGTTTTCGCCGCCTTGATACGGTCATCGACTTCCTGCCAGAGCACGCTATCCCTATCTTGAACGTCCTGAACGAACGTCCGGGGCGGGGCTTCGGAAGCAGACGGCACCGGTCCGTAAGGCTGGCTATACGATTTGAAGTCGTCGAAAGGCGGTGCTTCGGGTGGTTGCAAGGCGAGGAAAGGTTTCATCCTGAGTTCATAGCGGAGCTTTTCTGTGGAAAAGGGAGTGCGGCGGGGCATGGGTAGTTTACCTAGGTAGCCGCAGATGACGTAGAAGCGGGCGAGAGCCAAGGCCAACGACGCTGTTCCTTCTGTCTCAGCGAGCAGGGAGTCTAGGAAGGGGGTCGCATCCTCCACGTCTTGGACCTCTCTGAAACGTCGTGATTTAAGAAGCTCGGTGGAAATACTGAGGTAGTGTGCTTCCACCCTCTTGAGCAACTCCTTCCGTCGTGTAGCGATGAGCGAGAGGAAGAGGTACATGCCCGCGTATTCATCCGGCAGGTAGATGTCCTGTTCGAAACCGAGTAAGATGACCTTTTCTATCATCCAGAGCTTCTTGTGGTAGACCCAGGTAGAGAGGGAGAATTCCATAACTTGGGCGCTCTGGCCGAGAGTGGCGGCCGCGGCAGATATGTCCATGTCGATTGAGCTTGCGTCGGCTTGAAGAAGGTCCCAGCCTGTAATGACGTGCGTCAACATGCGTCTCAGTCGGCAGCGGTTCTGGCCCATGGCGACCCAGAGATCGAGGTATGCTTGGCCGGCGCGGTCTACGAATTCGTCTATGAGCATTGCGAATTGGAGGCGCGGGGGTTTGGGGATCAGGGCATTGCGCGGTGGTGACATTGTCCAGTTGATGGGGTCTATGACGGGTGAAGACGGAAAGACGAGTGTCTTTACGTCGACAAGAGGGAGGGAGACGGAGGCGTTGAGGACGTCGGGGTGGAAGAGTAGAGTTGCTAGGTAGGAGCGGGCGTATGTCAGTGGCGGGGGTGAGCGAGCAGAGAAGTGCCAGAGGAAGGATTGGTATTCGAGGGGGTCCTGGGGCAGAGCGGGGAAGCGCGTGGCTTCGGCGCAATCAGTAGCTATCTGATGTAGCTTCTCCAACGCATCCATGAAGTCGAGTTCTACGACTGGTCGTGGGGGAACTGTAGAGGCGAGACGACGTTGCATCTTCGGACTGAAAGCACCAGGCACGGTCTTCCCAAGCTGATGCGTATTCTTCAGCGAATTGATACCTTGGAGGATCGGTGGCCATGAATAGGATATCTGATCGAGCGGTAGATCCAAGTCAAGGGCGCGAAGGAAGTCTTTCCGGAGTTCTAATCGTGAACTGATTGCCTTCCGGAGCGCATCATTGATCTCAAATTCGGGACTACGATGTGTTAGCAGGCCGTCGACTGTCAAGTCCGCGGTGAAGCATACTCCTCAATCGTCTCCATCGCAGCATCCAACTCCCTCAAAAACACATCCATCGGCACACTAACAAACAAAACCCGATTATACGTATGTGTGCAAAAGTCCTCCTCTTCAAAGTAATCCCTCCCCGTAATCTTCGCAATCACAAAGTCACACCCTTTGATCAACGCCAGGCAATACGCTCTCAGCACTTCCAGCAAAGGTCCAGGACGTCTCTCATGCAGAATCTCTCCACGGTAGAACTGCGCCTGCTCGAGGATCTTAGTCTCGGGCCAGAGCAGCTTATCGATGTGCAAAGACGTGAAGAGTGTTTGGGATAACGGGTAGCCGGTGTGCCAGGCCATTTCGTAGCAGAGTAGTTGGTCCATGATGCCTATTAGTTCCTCGGGTAGAAGGGGTGCCAGAGTGTCGTAGTCGTCTTCTAGGGTTTCCCCGGGCTGGAGGAAGCCGCTGTCCATTTTGGGGTCCATGATCTGTTGCATGTCAGAAATAGAGTCTGATTCGTGAAACAAGAACGGCGTACTTCGATGGCCCCGATCGACTCAAACAGCGTAAAGTATTCATCTTTGACGAGTTGACCGACTTCGAGAGCTGGATATTGTCAGTCTTTGTTGCCTGAACATATCGTCGCTACCACCATAGTACGACATGACGAGGCAGCCCCGCCATACCCCTCCATGTACCTGAGGTCACAACTCACCATTACAAGCTCTCGTGAACTTCTCCGTCACATCATGGATCTTTGGATGCGTCCCCGCTACCGGATGTCTTGATTGTCTCAAGGGTAAATTAGCGGAAGTAGAGGCCGAGATGGTAGGCGCAGACTCTTGCGCATGCGAGGGACCTGTGGATCATCAGTATCGACTGCTCTACGCAGAAGTAGAGAAACAATTACCAGCCCCGTCAACGGCTACACCTGTGTCATGATCCGGGGTGGGGGCTGTGCTGTGGCTGCTAGACGCATCTGCCATGTTGTGGTGGAGTCGATGCCGATGCGGGAAGATTTGTGACAGCCGAGTTGGACAGGCGCGCGTCCGAGGCAAGCGGCAACATTACTGGTAGTCACGACCGTGATATCACTTCTACTTCACGAGCGCATTGGATTATTGGGGAGAGTGAATGTCGGCTCAATTGTTGGTGTGCATCGGCTTTGATTCCGCTCCAGCTTGATAGTACAGCTTATAGGTCTATCCTCCGCAAGCGTCATCTCTCCTCCGTTGTCCATGCCACTCCATCGTGTCTATGCCATGTCCCTTCCTCTCAATTGCTTTACGAGGTCTTGGCGGCATCGGCCTGTGCCTGGAGCGCCGCAGCGTTGAGCTCCTTCAGCTCGCCCTGCTTGCCGTTCTGCCCATTCCGTTAGCCCAGCCCAACTTCCTCAATGCACTCCATCCCATCATCCTGACTCACCTCCCACTTGGCGAAGCGGAGTTCGCTCTCGCCCCTTCGCTCGGCAGCGATGCGCTTGTCCTCCTTGAGCGAGCGGCGCACGACGCGCGATGCGACGGCAATGTAGCGGTTGTAGCTGTTGAACAGTCAATGGCGGGTCCAAATCTGGGGCTGCAGCGACGGCAGAGGTGGGCGGGCGTACGTGAGACCGGCGGCTTTCCACGCGAATGCCATTGTGATGGTAGGATGTGGGTTCGTGGGTGTGGACGGGGTTTGGGTTGCGGGTGCAGGTGTTGAAGTTGCTGAGCTCCGGCGAGATTTCGCGCATGCGGCTCGGAGCTGCAGATCACGTGCACATATATCAAGTACGGGAAGCGTTTTGGGTAAACTGTACCCTGGCGGAGACATAATATTTTACTTGATGGAAAGCAACCATAAAAGACACTCAGTACCTCCAAGCTGTCACTGGAGGACTCCAAAGACACATAGAAATTCGTAATCGTGTTCATTATATTTTCATAGCCAGGCGGCTACATCATAATCTACAGTATCTCGTCAAGTGGCTATACTGAGTCTTGCAGACTGCACGCTTCCTTACAACTCCATGGCCTCTCCGCCCTCGGCGGTATCGTCGCCGCCTTCCCTGTTCTCAAAGGTAGCGTCCAGCCACTCCGCGACATCCTGGCCTTCGTGGTGCACAAAGTCCTCGCCAATACCGCTGATGCCGACGCTGGTGTTGTCGACAGTCAGCTCCTTGTCTTGTGACAGCGACTCCTTCAGCGCCCTCAGTGCGTGCTTGATCAACTCCTCTCTGCTAGCGCCCTCGAAGTCGTCCAGATGCCTCTCAAGGTATGTCCTCGCCATTTGACTCCTAGCACCGATACCGCATGCAACCATCTCCTGTGTGACACCGCTGGGCTGGAACTCGAACAGATGCGGGCCCTTTGCGTCGACGCCGGCAATCAACAGTCCCACTCCGTATGGTCTCCGTCCGTATTGCTGAGTGTTGGTCTGGGCGCGGTCGGCGATGCGAGAGGTAATTTCAGAGAGAGGAATGGCACGGTCGTAGGTGAGGCGGGATGCCAGTGATTGTTGCTTCATGAAGTTGGAAAGCACACGGGCGTCCGAGGCGAGACCGGCGAGCGCGACACCGAAGTGCGAATCGATGGTGATGATCTTCTTCTGGTAGGAAGAGAGTTCTTCGGCGTTTCGCTAGCAGTCTATTAGGAATTGTTGGTATAGTTGAGAGAGCGTGAGTAATTACCTTGATTGCGGCGAGTACTGCATGGGTCTTGCTGACGATTCCGACGACGACGGAACCCTGCTTGACAGCCTCTTGTGCATACTCCACTTGGAAGATGCGGCCTTGTGGTGAGAATGTGACCGAGTCGTTGTCGTAGTTGTTGCGGAACATGTTGAAGGCGGGATCGTGGGGTGTGGGGTGGTCTTTGGAAGGTTAAAAGAAGAAAGTCGAGACGCAGTATGTTGTACGGTGGTGCTGCAATCTAGTGGCGAAGACGGCAGTCGTGTGGTGTGCGGCGTGGGACGAGTACCGAGAGAGTGTGGTGTTGCAGCTGGAGGCACCCGCTGTTGACGACGATGAGCTCCAGAAGCTCCAAGCTTGGCAAGGCCCTTAGCGCGTGCGACGCAACCTCACCACCAGGCGTCTAGCAGCCAGACCCCCATCACAGCAACCGAACATCTTCGCCGGACCGAGGATCGAACCGAAGGAGACGTCGGCGCATACTCTGCAACATACAATCGTCACGTGCACCACGCTACGAATCCACCATGGCCGGCATCAAGACCATCATAGGGTTGTCCTTCGTACGTCAGCCTGTCGCATGCACGCGCGCTCGCGAGTTCACCATGCACTTGCTAACACCGTTCTACTAGGTCCTAGCGATCGGCTTCCTCCTTGTCATTCTCTCCGCCGCGCTCTTCAAGAACTACCTCACGCTTCTCGTCGTCGCAACCTACGTAATCGCGCCCCTGCCCAACTGGCTCTGCGGCCGCGCAGCAAACCGCGATGATTTCATGGAAAGCACCGGAAATGGTGTCGTCGACTTTGGACGGTTCTTGACGGGCTTCTTTGTGGTCATGGGTATTGGTGAGTACACCTGGGTGGCACAGGGACGATTCTGGGGGTCGCTTGGCAGAGTGCTAACACGTTGACAGCCCTCCCAACACTACTATGGCATTCGGCAGAGATCGCGGGCGGCGCGGCGGCCATGTCCATATTCGGCGGTCTTCTGATATACGCGACCATCATCAGCTTCACCCTGTTCTTCCAGGAGCAAGAAGACTTCTGACTCGCCGGCGGGACTCAGCAATGAGGAACCGCACACACAATTTGGTCCAGCGCGACCACTGGAGGAACGTTGAGGGCGTTGAAAGCAAATGCTGACAGCCGGAAGATTCGGATCGGTGCTGCCCCATGTTTATGTTGTACCCATAGTTTGCTGAGCGTTTTTGTACAAGTATATCGAACATAATGCATAGGATGACTTTGGTTGTCCGTATTGGAACATGATAACTCGAAATCGTTGAATGACTGGCATGAAACAACAAGCTGCCTATGACGAACAGTCCCGACCCTTCAAATACTCGTACATAATTATATCCATTCCATGCGCGCGTCCATATACAGATCGCGCAATATCCGTCCTCAGTCCTGACCCTTAATCCGGCAGTAGCCTACAACGCCAGGTTGTAGGTGTATTCGTCTTCCATGTTCTGTGCGATCCAGAGCACAGCGGAACTACGCAACATTAGCAGCCATCCCATCACTTCATACATCGTACTCACCTCAGCATAAGAAGCGCATTAGCAACGACGTTGCCAACGCCCAGCCAGAGAGTCGGCCAAGTATGCCCAACAACAATAAACTTCATAACCATAACCACAACACTGCCCGCAAGCCCACCAGCCAACAGCGCAAAGCCCAAGAACAACACCAGCCTCGCCTTCCACGCGACGCCGTTTCCAGAGTAGGAGAAGCTGTCGGCAGACAGACGCGACTTGTCGATGCTGTTGATGACGAGCATGCCGAGGGCGCTGCAGATGCCGGGGATCCAGTCGACGAAGGTGATGTGGACGGTTGGTTCGGAGCCGTTCATGGCCGACTTGGACCAGACCGAGATGTCGATGAGAGTGTAGAACCCCATGGCGAACTACGCGGCATTGTTAGTAAGATGTGTAGGTGTGGCATGCGAGAGGCGCGCACCAAGGCTCCCGCGATGTAGACGCCGGCAGTCCGCGTGTTGGCGCTGTTCATCCACGCGGGCTTGGGGAAGCGGAAGAGGCGATTCGAGTCCTCCATCATGCCGTGCGTATGCGTTTGCGACTCGGTGGGGAGTGGGATTGTAGTGGTGTGGGTGTGATGCAAGGAGCTAGCTAGCTGCTGGAGTTGCGGTTGCGCCAGTCGAGGTTGCGGTCCACCCGGTCGCGCCTGCCCTTGGCACTTACGTGCGTCGGTATCTGCAGCTCGCCAACCGCCGACGAAAAGTTCCAGACTTCCAGACTCTTTACGACCAACACCAACTTTTGCGCCAACTTCACCCACGCACCACCTTCTTCGCTAAAATGGGTCTCTCCAAGCCCTCCACCAAGGGCAAGACCTCGTCGAAAGGCAAATCCGGCCCTGCGAAATCCGGCGCCAACAAACCGAAAGCGAAGTCTGCGAAACCGACTGGTAGCGCGCCCGAGGGCATATCGAAGCGCAAGCAAAAGTCCATGTCCTTGGCTAAACCGGGTGGCCAGCAAAAGACCAAGAGTGTTGTTTCCAGGGATGGCAGGAAGAAGAAGCGCGTGTATACGGAGAAGGAACTGGATATCCCGGCGCTGAACGGCATTATACCTGCTGGTATTGCGAAACCAAAGGGTGTGAAGAAGGGGAAGAAGTTTGTTGATGATCCGGCTAGTATGGTATGTAAATCCCATTCGTCCCGTATTCCATCTCTCTACCATCCAATTCCCCAACCTCGAACCTGATACTAACGTTTTCAAGATGGCCATCATGTCCGTCGTCAACGCCGAGAAGGAAGGCCACCTCGAATCCAAGATCGCCAAAGCACGCCAGCTAGAAGAGATACGCGAGGCCAAGCGGAAAGAAGCCGAAGCCAGGAAATCGGACAAGGACCAGGCTTTCGAGGAGAGGAAACAGGATCTTAAGAAGAAGAGAAAGAGGCATAGTGAGCCTGGTGCTGGTGGAAATAAGGATGAGGGCGATAAGATCAAGGAGAAGGATCGCAAGTTTAAGCAGAGGAAGAGGGTGAGCTTTGGTTGAAGTAATGGTCTGTGAGCGTGCGTTCAATCATGATGGAGGGTTATACACAGAAGGGCAGATGTTGCGACCAGGCGGACACACATCGTGTACGACATTGAGAAGGCCAGTATCGCCAGGCAGTTCTTGCTGGAAGTGCGAGCACAAAATCACTGCAGAGGAGAGGGCGTCTGGTGTCGCGTAACAAGTCAGGTCTACAAGCGATCTACGATATCTAAAAGTCTATGATACCCAAACAAATTTACAATCCAATCCAGTCTCCCAATCATAGCTCAATGATCTAAGCCTCGGGCAATATCAACCTCCGATGATTCGGATCGAAGATAGGATACTTTTCCCCCTCCAATCCTCCCATATTCACATCTGCTCCCTCGTCCACACCTTTAGTAGCCTCACCATCCACTTCCGCAAACATCTTCTCTAAGAAAGCTGCTGCTGCCGTCGCAAACCACCTCCCCCCACCCAACTGAAAAGACCCCAAATGACCACCCCAATCCGTCGTACACAACAAAGTATTCGGATTCTGCAATACCTCCTGATACGGCAATCCCGCTTTATTGCTAATAGGATCGTCCTCCGCATTAATCCCCAAAAAGGGAATCCGAATCGCCAACACCGCATCCACAGACTGCGAGTCTCTGTAATACGCGCCTTCGGTTGGGTAGCCCCACGTAGGACACTGGACATGTCGATCGAACTCATGCAGATATTTACTCGCCAGCAGCGCCGTCTCGTCGATACCGGGGTTCTTTAGTATCTGCGAGCGGTGGCGGTGGAACAGTCCCATGAGGTTCTTGCCCATGGTACGGGAGTAGATGTGGAGGCCTAGATACGTGGATTGGAGGGTTGTGTTGCAGACTTCTAGGTTCCAGGGGTTCGAACAGGATACCGCGGCTTTGAGCGTGCAGCGGGGTCCTTCTTCGCCGCAGTAGTTGGTTAGGATGTTGGCGCCGAGGCTGAAGCCTATGGCGTAGAGGGGGCGGTTGGGGAAGAGGGCGTGTAGTGTTTTGATGGTTTGACGTAGGTCCCAGGTTGCGCGTGAGTTGAAGAGTTGGGGCGTGGAGATCGCGGAGAGGGCGCAGCCACGGCCGTTTACGACACATGCGGCCCAGGATTGCGTGGCGGATGTGAGGAGCGGTTGGAGGGTTTCGCGCAGGTACACTTCATGGGAGCCGCCGGTTAGGCCGTGCAGGGCTATTAGCATGGGCGTGCTGTCGGAACTGCCTATTGCTTCCCATTCTTTGGACGTGAAGTTTGTGGTTCGCTCGGGGAGTTCGGTCGTGTCTTTCTCTGAGGCCATTCGAGCAGCGGAGGCGAGTCCTTCTTCTTTTGGTACTACGAAGTCTACGGCAAAGGTGCCGGGGTAGACGGAGTGGTCAGAGTCGAAGATTTGGCGCTTGTAGTAGATTTCTGGGCCGGGGTCTTTGACGGCTGTGTACATTGTCTGGAGGTGGCCGTTGAAGAGGAAGGGGTTTAGACGGCATGGTGGGATTGACGACTCGGCGATTTCTTTCAGGTTTGTTTTTGAGCCAGTCTTGGTCTGGAGGGGTGTTGGCGAGGCATGGGAGGTGTAGGTCGTTTTGCTGTGGCCTAGGAGCCAAGACATGATGGGTTTGGTTGGAGTGATACCCAATGCGAAATTGAATGCTGTCGTGTTTCTGTATGAGGGGTACCGTGACTCTGTATAAGACCTCGAGATTCAATCCGATAGGCAACACGCCTCAGCACTACTGTAGGTTTTCGGTCCTGTTCCTAGCTCTTTCGCCAATCTAGCATTCAGTGCGATTACTTGCTGATTTGGGTTGTTGACCGGCCGGATCAACTTCAAGAAGACGCCCTGCTCTAATTGATCTTGACAAAGAGATGGTGAAAGTCTTATCTAGATCACATACGTACGTAAGGTTGAAAGAATCGGGCCTCGGTCTGGCTACGACTAGGCTGCATGTGTTGGTGCAGCAAGCGCGCGTCTGTGGGCCAATGGCGCTCAATGGCGCTGGCGCGTTCGCGATTGCCCAAGTTCGCGACTGCCCATTACACGTCCTCACGTCGACACCCCGCTTTCGCCCACGATGCACCGCCTGTACCTCGACTCTCGGTGACCATTCCTCTCCTGAGTATCCTCCGCCATGGACCCGCGATACGGCTGGCAGCCCCAGGGCTATCCGAACGGCCAGTACAATCCGTATGCGCCGCCTCCGCAACAACCGCAGCAACAGCAGCAACAGCAGCCAAATGTCTACCAACAGCATGGCTACCCTCAGTATCCTCCCATGCAGATGCAAGCGCCACAAGGATATCCTCAGTCACAGCCACAGCAGTATCAACTGCCGCCACAGCCCAGCATGCCCCGACCCATGAGCCAGCAGTATGCGCCAATGCCTCCCCAGATGCAGCCACCACAGCAACCCCAATACCAACGGCAGCCCCAAGTCGTCATCCCCCCGAGGACACAGCAATATGCCCCCATGCCGCAGATGCAGCCCCCGCGAATCCGACATGTCCAGGTGCCGGTCCAGCGAACAGGCAGCACGGGCATGGCGCAAACAGACGGCTCGGGTGACCAACAGCGGCGGTATAGCGCACAGCAGGCACCCAACACGCCCAGTTCCAAGCCAGTGCAGCGGTCGCCGTCGTTTCAAGAGAATGGGCCAAGGCCACAGCAGCGACCCGTCGTCACTCCTTCTCACAGTCAAGCCCAGTCTCGGGCACCTCTACAACTGCAGACGACGCCTCAGCAACAGCGTGTACCTTCGCAGTCGACGCCTCAGCAGCAGTACATGTCCTCTCAGACCACGCCGCAACAGCAGCGACCCCTGCAATCGACACCCCAACAACAGCGCCCTCCACAGTCGACACCCCAGCTACAGCGACCCCCTCAATCACAGTCAACACCTCAGCAGCAACGTATACCCTCACAACCTACGCTTCAAGAGCAACGTCCTACCTCGCAATCTACTCCTCAACAACCCCGACCCCCACAGTCTACTCCTCAGCAACAGCGACCCCTTCAATCGACGCCCCAACAGCAGCGCGTACCCCCACAGTCTCGGACGCCGTCGAGCCAGTATGGCAGTCCGTTCCCACAACCGCCCTCGTCCAAACCAAGAATGCATCCCCAAGTCGTCATACCGAAAGCATCGTCTTTGCACCAGCTTACGCCGACGAAGCGCGCCCATCCACCCCAGAAGGCCCTTCCTGCCGAGCTCTCCGAACTACTGCTCACGGCTGCGGACGAATACATTGCGGTCGCGCGAGGCATGGGATCGCTGCTCATACGGGAGAGAAGGGAGGCCGACGTCAGGCAATACTACAAGTTAATGTCTACTGCCATGGGGTGCATGGATACCGTGCTGAAGGACTTCAACATGCCGCCTAGAGACGAAGCCAAGCTGCGGTTGAGGTATGCCAGCTTGATGATTGAAGAGACAGACATCGAGGCCGCGGACATATCCAGTCGGATCGAAGAGATTCTGTCCAAGCAGATATCGCTCTGTGGACGCCATCGCCTGCAAGACCTCAAGTTTGCTGCCCTCCATCTTCAGGCGCGATATCAGTTCAAGACCAACCACCGCGCCGGCCTCAAGTCACTCGACCAGCCTATAAAGGAGGCGGAAACCTTTCAACACATTGCCTGGGTATATGCGCTGCGGTTTCTCAAAGTGACGCTCGCACTGCAGATACCGGGTCGTGTTGAGGTGGCATTGGCTCTCCAGCAACTCCATGCTATACAAGATCACGCGGACCGGCGGGGTGATCGAGCCATCTATGTCGCTTGTCATGTACTCGAAGCGATGGTCCATCTACGCTCGGGTGCAAGCGATCGACTCGAACAAGCCCAACGCGCCATCGCAGCAGCCAGAAGCCTGCAGCTTCAAGTGTCAGCCAAGCAGCTAGGATCGTTTGGCACTCTCATCGACATTATTGACATTGCTAGCGGTATCCAAAAAGGCAGCCCCAACCCACAGAAGTCTACCGCGCTTCTGGAATCGATACTAGGCGACAAGAACGAACAGAACAGCTCCCAAGGCGGCGTCTTCACTGTTCTCATTGAGCGAAGTTTTGGAGGTCACCTGACGTTTGACACTGCTGGCATCTTCAGAAAGAATGCGGAGCAAAAGGACGAATTGGTATTTGCATGGCTTCCGAAGGAGGATCTTCAAGCGTTGTGCTTCCACATCTGTGCTCTGGACCAACATGTTCATGAGAAAGGTTTGAACTTCATGAAGGAAGCACATCAGCGTTTCCGAGAGACGGCGAAGCGACGCGTTTACAATGGCGTACCTATATCCATCGCCTTTGCACGCATTGAGTGGAACATGGTACTGGATTGGTATTCCATGTTCGCCATCGGCCTCATAGCGCGGACTAGGAACGATTGCGCAACCGCCGACGATGCGCTAGGTTTCCTCAAGAAGAAAATCTCGACGACCCCATACAACAATCAGGAAGCATTTGCTCGTACGCTCGCCTACTTCTCCGCCATCACCGACCAGATCAACGGATCCCACAACTCGTCACTCGCAGCATTGTCCTCGGACGTCCTCGCGATACCAGAGAAGGCCCACGCAACGCCCGCCAAAACAGACATCGCAATCATGGCAGCCCTGAATCGCCTCCTCATCCTCCGCGATGTCTCGCACCCACAACACTTCCAAGCAGCCCTCCTTCTAGCCCAGATAAAACCCCTCTGCGACGACCACCCAAACCAATACATACGCATCGCCTTCCGCCTCGTCCAAGCCTACCACAGCGAAGACGCGCCCATCCTGCAACAGAAGAAAACCGTTCAAGCCGCCGTGGGCATGGCCCAGGATGTCTCGAAGCGAACCCAGAACTTCGAGTTCGTCGCTATGATGATGTGTTACTTTGTTGCGCGCTTCTTCGCCGAGACCGTCGGCGAGAAAAGTATCCAGGCGATTCGCGCAGCGAGGTCGCAGGCCGTCAAGGTGCATAGGCCGCTGTGGGTTGCTGTCGTTGCGGGTCTTTGTATGAATACTTATAGGCGGAACGGACTTGTGGCTGAGGCGGATGCGGCGGCGAGAGAGTTTGAGAATGTGAGGGGGCAGTTGCCGGTTGCGCTGAGGGGGGTGGCTGGTGGGGATGGGGATGTGGATGCGGATGGTGATGTTGATGCTGAGGGGGAGGAGGATGTTGATGCTGATGCTGATATCGATGCTGTGGGTTAGGTGGTGGGATGTGTTGTGCGGGTTTCCTTCTTCGTTTTACTTCTGGCGAGGCATTTTCACAACGCATTTGTTGGCGCTATATGGCGGGGCTTTAGCATGTACTGTAGAGGGTTCGAGATACCATGGCAGTTCAACGGCGTTTCAATGCATTTGCGTCACCTGAGAGATACGGAGAAAAGTGTGTGAGATGTGTGAGAGTGAGAAAAGATTTTCTACTTTATAATCTGGTTCAACGTTTACATGAAGGTGTGAAGAGAGCGTTTTTTTTTTTTTCACTTGCAGAGAATGTCGTCTCCAGTATTACTTGTATTCCTTATGCGGTTGAATAAGATGAAAGAAAAAGTCTGGATTTATGATACCGTCCACCGAGCGAGGAGTTCTTTCACGATGTCCTCGCCATTCTCCTCGGGCCTCGACATGAGATCCCGATAGTCGTTGGGCTTGTCCGCAACATCATATTGGAATGGAGGCCCAGGGTCTATCGGGGGTTGACGTTGTCTGCCGATTCTCCGCTTTATTGGCTTAGGAGCTGCACTAGGGTGTTGAACCTCGTCAGGTGCGTCCGCGAATGTTACTGTCGGATGAGTTGATTGCTCAGCCGGCGGGGAAGCGGGCGTTGGATCGTCCGATGCGTGCAAAAGATCATCAACCTGTGAAGGTGGAGTCTTTGAAAATGAGACTCTAGGTGCAGGCCTAAGACCATTCACGTCGGGGGTGGACGCACATGGAGAGTCTTGGGGTGAAGAGTCTTTTTCGCATGGCGCCTCGCGATGCGAATAGAGGCAACTGGAAGCTGCATAGTGCGATCCTCTACTTTGAACCGAGGGAGTCTGAGCCCTGAGAATCGTTTTTCTGGTAATCCACTTAAGCGTTTCAACATTCAGTGTACCAAATACAGTTGATACACTGGTGTTGCGTTGCGAACGGACAAATGCAATCACCCAGCCGTCCACTGGAAGTGTATCTTTGATCATGGCCCGCTGCTGTCGTGTGAGCTCTGACAACGCGATATGTGGATCGTTGCCTTCGTCGGTGTATGTTTTGACCAGTTTCTCGAGTGAGGCGTGGGGTAGCTCCATTCCATCTATCAAGAGAGAGTCGCCGTGACCTGTTGCAAGCCCACGGAGATAAGTGGAAGTCCATCCCGAATAGAGGCAGGTTACATCATCATTGACTGCGGCGGTTTCATCGTCATTCGCTGTAGCCAGTGTCTCTTGCGACTGTTCCTCATGGCACTGGGCTACTGCCGTCGCCTCGAATGATGGGGTGGATGTCGTAGGTTCCTGGGGAATGGTTTGATATGAGACATGCGGGTCCTGCGGGTAACTTGGACTATGAGCCATTACTCGCTGTGGCAATGATGTACCCCCTGGTCCTGAACGTGAACTGACCGGACCTGGCGCATCTACATCAAGAGATGAGTGTGGCTTGGTAAACTTTTTATGTCTATAAAGTACATGTGAGTTCCATCTCTCACTTCTTGTCTTGACCGTGCTCGCCCGTTGCAGCTGCACAATCGTAGACCCGAGTTCCAGTCTCTCCGTCTCATGGATCGGTCGTTGTCGTCCGTCCCTCTGCGCAAGAGCAAGACTAGCCACAGCAATCATCAGAACAAGGTTGCTCTTCGCATCTCGAAGATCGTTGCGCACTTCATCGAATTGTGGCTGCAGAAACGGCCATTTTGCCTTTTCGAACGGAGAGAGCTCAATCTTTGAATGCAGGGCGGGCCGTTTTCCCACCTGCTCGAACGCGCGACGCAGAAGAGTCTCTGTTTCTGTGAAGGAAGACCTGCAGTGGCGAAGAGCGCGCGAGATGTCGATGAGAGCGACGGAGTTGAAGACAGATTTCAGCGTGCCTTGCGCATCAGGCTGCGGTATGATGAGTTCTCGCACCTGGTTGAGGATTGCGCAAGTGCTGCTGATGTCGTCCGCGATACTTGTAACTCTTTGGCTCGCTGTCGCAACCTTTTCGGCGAGGGCGTACAGCTTCACGGAGACTCGTACGCCGGCTGCAGTGATGCCTACCACGGATCCCGTGATGCTGAGAGGATCCGCCATCCTGTGCTTTCGAAGCAGCAAACGGTTTCAGTAAGTCAAACAAAGGATCGGACATTGCAGGAAGGGGGTAGAAGCCAGGATTATGAGTTCATGGCTGACAAGATTAGGAAGGCTGAGATGTGCGTCTCGGGGGCGCAGCCGGCTTACTCGATATTGCGTGCAGCTCACCCTGTTCAACCACCACACGATGCAGGCGCCTCGCTGGCTACATGAGCATGGCAAGCGGATGTTAGCAGAATGTTAACGCGATGTAGACTCTCAGATTCCTGGCTTTGGTTGGATCCTCTAGGGGCGGGCGTTCGATATGTCCCCCAAATAGGGTGGCCTCATTATGCCGGCAGATGGCCGCATGGTGGTACCTAGGTAGTAGCACAGCTCAGCTCTGCCTCATTGAGAAGAGATCTCAAATTCGCAAGGCTCATGGTGCGGTCACCGCTCGTTCTTGTTGTTGATGTCTAGTGCCCAGGGTGTTGGATGTCTCCAAGAGCCGGTGTAGACCCTGCCAATCTGCCCCGCCCCACTTCAGCTTCGCGCGACGCCAACCCATGTCCTTCAGAAGGATGCACCTCCACCCCTCAACGGAATAGCCACGCCACTGCTGACATGATCATGTTATCTTTCGTTCCTTCGCTGCTGTCAGCGCACGATCTGCGAATCTTCATCGCGACCACCTCTAACGTCGACTTGATCAGCTTCCTTCCACTGCTTTTACAGCATGCACCTTCTACGGCGTGACACCGACGGCGAGTTCAGCCTTGCTGACTATGACGACAGACAGCTGCCACCCTACGCGATACTGTCACATACCTGGGGCTCCGATAACGATGAAGTGTCCTTCAAAGACATCGTGAAAGGCAGAGGCAAAGAGAAGCAGGGCTATGCCAAACTACACTTCTGTGCCAACCAAGCTGCCAATGATGGCCTGGAATATTTCTGGGTGACCTGACGATGTTCCTCTTCCTTTGCGCGTCGGCTAATACCTGTTAGGTGGACACGTGCTGCATCGATAAGAAAGATAGCGTGGAACTCTCGAAAGCGATCAACTCCATGTTCTCGTGGTATCAACATTCAACCCGATGTTACGTCTATCTTTCCGATGTGACAGCCCCGCCTCGAACGCCTTGGAAGACTGCGTTCCAGAAGAGCAAATGGTTCACCAGAGGCTGGACTCTACAGGAACTACTCGCTCCATCTTCCGTTGAGTTCTTCACCGTGGATGGTGAACGACTTGGTGATAAGCAAACACTGTCGCAGCTTATTCGCCACGCTACAGCTATTCATTCGCGAGCTTTGGAAACATCCCCGCTGCGTCTCTCAGATTTCAGTATAGAGGAGCGCATGTCCTGGGCAGCTGGACGGGAAACCAAACGCGAAGAGGACGCAATCTACTCTCTACTTGGCCTCTTCGACGTACACATGCCACCTATCTACGGAGAGGGCAAATCAAATGCGTTCGATCGCCTCGAACTGGAGATTGAGCGAAAGCTAGCACTTGATAGCTCACGCAAAAGAAGCGCCGAGGAAGCTTTTGAAACGACACTTCCCGGCCCAGAAGGGAGCAATGCAAAGCAGAAACAATCTGCCCGAGACAGGACGCAGTAGTATTCATTGGCAATGCAGGACCGTTGGGCTGAGGCAATCTCCAGGAACATGGGAACACCCAGGGGCTATGCAAACGTTGCTGTGCTGCTGTTGAAATGGACGGATGAATTGGACGAGTTGCGAACCAGCGACGAAGTAAGTAGTTTCAGATTCAAGTCAGATTCCAGTACGGTCTGGAGGTTTCGCATGTGTTCTGATCTTTGAAAGAGACTAAAGAGCATGGTCTAACTTGATCTCAGGTAGAGGAGCTCGCACGTGTCTTCCGGGAGCAATTTAACTTCAAGACTGACGTTGTTGAGCTCAGCCACCGAAGCAAACCACAACATCAGATGGATCGAGTTTTAACCACATTCGTCGAGACGCACGATCATCCTAATACCTTGTTAATCGTGTTCTATAATGGCCATGCTATCCACTATGAGGATACCGATCGACTGGAGTTTCTATCGTCCTTGGAACCATCAACAGCTCGTGGCACCTCTAGTGGTGGTCAGATAAACTGGTACAAGACACAAGACTTTCTTTGTTCGAACGAAATTGACGGAGATGTTCTTGCGATACTGGACACAACGTATGTGGGTAATGGCCATATACGTCATGTGTCCAACGACGAAAGCGACTCAAACTACGGGGATCAGCGGACTGGCAGGCGTTTTCAGTTGATGAACAGCTGTGAGCAGGTAGCTCCTGGCTACGACTCGTTCACGCGCGTATGGATTGACGGTCTGCGCGAGCTTCACGACCAGAACGGGAACTCCGCTTTTTCGACTCAGGACCTTCATCAGTGCATTGAGATGAATCCAGTACGATCAGGCATAAGCTCTAAGATGTGGTCTTTGCTACCGAACAAGCGCCATATTCTTCTGACACCGATAGGGCAATCGGAACATGATGCGAGCAAATCCCAGCAGTATCGTAGGCGCCCTGGACGAGGATACTTGAAGCTCGGCCTTGAACTGGAGGATTCGTCTTTGAATCGAGACCAGATAGATCGTCTTGCAAGTATCCTGTCGTCATCGTTGGATGACAAGTCTATAGGCCTACGCGGCATTGATTGGCTTGGGCTAGAGCATTGTGACTCTCAAATTCAGACTCTCTCTCCTTGAAAGTGAGAGATATTGCACAATAGGATCATAGTGGCAAAGAGTAAGGCAGAAAGCTTATTTGTTGCTCATTAAGCTTTTTTGTAGTAGCATAGTCGGGGTCCAGCAAATGTGAGTGTGTAGGCAGCATGAGCTCAACGCCAATCGGCTACTGTCCTTCTACACCATGCGGTTCTACCTTAGTGAGTAAAAAACTTTACATGCGTATAGTAATCACACAGATGCACGCAGTCGTACGAACGTTGAGTGTTATTGAATGATCGTCCATCTCAGTCTACGGCAGCGGAGACTCATCCGACAAGCGAGATGCGCCCGCAGCTTGCTTTCCGAATTCCGAAGAACGATGGACTGGGTGCAAGGCGTGAAGCTAGCTAGCACACGAGAGCCTTGAGTTTCGGTAGCCGGCCACCAACGTTTGGATACCGGGCTGGAGACTGTGGCCATTCTCCTGGCCTTTTTAGACCGCCTTGCGTCTATGACAATTATATCGTTGTTTATTCCCGGACCATCGACTATGATGTTCGCGTCCAAGCCGGTATCATGCAGCGCCTTCCGCGTCAGTTCGCGCTTCACATGTCCTCTCAGCAATGTGATTCAAGTGGCGCGGTCCACACGTGGCGGATTTGTGCTTGCTCGCAGCATTCTCAAACGCTTTGGAGACTAGAATGGCGACATGCAGATGGCATCAAGAACATAAAGTTCTGGCATACGTGAAATGGTGTGTTAATGCGAGGTGACATGTTGGTTCGGAGGTCTCTGACTATCTAGGTAGTGACCAGTGACTGCAGATCAGGGGACGACGATCGCTGAACTGAAGCTTCGAGACTGCTGAGAAGACGTTGGCTTGTGCTTGAACTGTTCGTTCGGGTCTGCGGGGCGCCTTGCGACGTTTTCGCTTACTTACCTAGGTAGAGGGTGTCAATCGCGAAGATGCCTTGCCATATGTCGATCCAACGGCGAACCCATCTTCGTGCAGGATCTGGGAAGACCCTGGCTGTACATACTCAAGCTATTGAAACGTGAAGGTGCCAGAGGTGCGGTACTGTAGAATGGGAACAGCAATGGACTTGCGTGTCACAACGCAGCCCACGTTACAGCTCAGATACGCACGCTAATCCTGCATCGTTGAGGAGGTTCGGAGATCTGCGTGGCTAGTCAAGACACCACAGTCTATGGCTGGTGTTCGGGTCAGCTCTCATGGAATCATTGCTGCGGTCTCGAACTAGACTAGTGCGCCAAGGACGCGATTTGGCGCTATCGACCCGTTCCGGCTGAGATCACGTTTCACGAGATGCTTCCGAGGTTCCGGCATCTTCTCCCTTCTCAGGCATCCACTTGCTTGCACGCCCGCTACATGGCAAAGTCATGACGCATTTCTACGAAACTTCTTTCATACTGCGCAACAGATCACAAATCAACTGATGCCGCATGGGCGTTCGTCTGGCTGCATCGCTGACGTAGCGCAAACTTTGTAACCGACCCTGTCCGGGCACACCTCAGCTGTAGGATTCCTGCCGCACCCCGCGTTATACCGCTGCCAGCACAATATCTGCACGGGATCACGGTTCCTGAGGCAGTACTCGAGTTTGAAACGGACGTTACCTCACGAATGATCCTTCAGCAAATCTTTCCCACGCGAAAGACATGCTGCATTGCTTGGTATGCCAAAATGGCATATGCATCGCGATGTTGTGTGACGCCTGATCGGTGACAAGACTCAGCAGTACACTCAGCAGGCTTGTGTTAGGCGAGATGATCTCGCACGGTGTTTGCGACGCACAAGAGTGTGGTTGCAGCTGCGAGGCCTTCCGCGCCTGTTGAGAACAATTCAGACACGGTAGACTCGTGGCGTGGCGTGGCGCCTCATCCGTACAACCGGAGTTTCTTTAAACGCGAGGTTCACAACACGGACAAAGGCGGCCCGCCTTACAAGCACTTTACGATGTATATTTCTAATCAGTTATTTCCAGGGCCTGTCCTGAACGGCGGACCAGAGCGCACCAGGTTGGTACGCGGTAAGGCAGCTAAAGATGATAGAGTTTCAAGTCCGATCCGCAGGGATGCTTCCGAACATCAAGGCTCGCCATCTTCTGCTTTAGTGTCGCACTAGGACTACGGGAAGATTACACCACACAAATTAGCCGGTATTTGGTGGCTTTCGTGCATGACGCTACCAACTTCGAATGGTACCCTGTCCAGGTTCTATTCCGTGCTGGTGTACCCCTCAGCATGTGAAGATATCATCTTGACGCGGACGCACAACTTCACCAGTCAGTACCAGGGGCCGAACGATTTGCTAAGGGTAGGGCCATGAACAGCAATCCTAGTCGACCATACAAGGAACAATCGCAGTATGCTCGCGCCAACAGCTTCGTGCTGAGCTCTCCCCTGATCATGAAAGCCATCCCGTACGGACTTAGACTGCCTGGTCATTCGGCAACGGACGTCGTGTATTCGACCAAGACGAATTCTTGTGTAACATCGGGTGCGCCACGCGAAAGCTCGTTCGTCAAAGCACCTGCAGGATCTTCGCCCGGCGAACCGAGGGACGAGTTCCTGGTCTGGGAGACGTTCATTCGGTTGGCGGCAAAGATCAGCATCCACCATGGGAAACGCATAGACTGCATCATGCAAGTGAGTCCGTATAGCGTCTTGCTTACTGCAGCGGTTCGCCATGAGAATACCCCCTCAAATCTAGACTATTTGCGCGTTTAGTGAGGAGTGTCAAGTCTCATTGGCCCGAGCCAACTTCTTGCCGTCCGCTAAGTCTAGCTCCTTCGTTAGGTACAGCATCTCCCCAGATCTTCCCTACCGCTGCTTCCAGGGTCATGTTTGTCCATCGGTTTTGAGTTTCGGACATCTCCTCAAACCACGTAGCATCCCGATTCTGTGTGAACTGGCGCACTAGCCCGTGCAGCCTGCAGTGCAGGTACCTCTGGGCGCAGTGCCTGACATATGTACTCTTCCACACACAGGGAACCGCGAATACATATGTAAAGGATTGCCTTGGTCGCCTCATCGCACCTGTCCGACACATCGACAAGCTACGTGTGGCATCATCTGTACCTTTTTGCAACCGCCATGGATCCTTTAACACCAGAACAGTCGGCTGCCCTGGCCAAGGACGATCGGGGACCACTCACCAAGTCTATCGTCGTTGCCTTTACATGCATCGCGGTGATATGCGTTGGCCTACGTCTCTTTACTCGGCTTCGATACTTGGGACGAGCATTAGGATGGGAAGACTACACCATTGTAGTCTCCATGGCTCTCTCCATCGCCACCGGTATACTTCAGGTCATGCAAGCAAACGCTGGCAACGGCAAACACGCTGCCCTCATCGAGTTCCCTACCGGAGTTGAAATCATCTTGAAGGTGAGGAACCATCCCTTCTTCATGCTATCAAGCTAATGTATCCCAGTACCTGTTCTGGAGTATCATTTGCTACAACGCCAGCCTCATGTTCACCAAAGTGTCTATTCTTCTGCAGTACGGCCGAATCTTCACTCTGCGAGAGATGCGCATCCCTCTCCACATCGTCATGGCCGTGTGCATCCTTTGGGGTATATCTACGATCATCACTTCGATCTTCACATGCGTTCCTGTCCACGCCTACTGGAAGATCCTGGAGCAGCCGACTTCGAAGTGTATCGACAACAAGACGTGAGTGTTACCAAAGATCTTAGCCTTACGACGTGCAATGCTAATCTAGTCATAGAATTTGGTATGTGAATGCCAGCATCAACATTGTAACGGATCTTCTCGTCGCCTTCCTTCCCGTTAGAGTCATCTGGACCCTGCAAATCGCCATGCGTCAGAAGGTTGCTCTCTTGGCTATCCTCACCATCGGATGGTTCGTGTGTGTCGTATCGATCCTTCGGCTCCACGCCCTCGTCGTCCTGGTTGCACATCCCGACGACAACACTTATTACAGTGCACCAACAGCTTACTGGTCCGCGATCGAGATGAACCTTGCTATCGTGTGCGCATCACTACCTGCACTCAAGCCACTGGTCGTCAAAATCATTCCCGGCTTCTCTTCATCACTCAACGCCAGCAAAGCAATCTACGGAAATGGCACGGGCACTGGAGCCAGCGCGAAGCAGATTGGTGTCAGGAGCACAGCAAGACGCATGGATGATGATTTCGAATTGGGTCGACCAGGTAGCACGACACCATACCAGACAACTTCTGAAGAAGGAGGCATGTATGGTAAGAACATATATGTTTCGCGACATTTCGAGCAGCATTTCGAGCAGAGCTCGCGCATCAGCGACAGCGAGAGCCAGAAGGATCTCGTCGCGGAGCCGAATTCGGTACTTCACTGAGCGATTGTTACATAGAATTTGACATCTTTCTTCCGAAAATTGCACATGCATGAACCCGTCTCCTCTCCTCTCCACTCCCTGGTCTGATGTTGAAAGCTCCCAACGGAACAGCGCACGGTGCCTCGCGACGTGCCGCCTGCCAGGGAACACATCTCGGTTATCATCTCCTGAGCCTGATGGCGCAGTGCGCAAAACCGCCTCTTTCCTATACCCACCACTCGTTCATACAGTCGAACTCCGCCGCGCGCTGAATGGCTAATGCCAGTCTTGTCCTCCACTATTAGCCGTGATCATGGACGCGGGCAAGAATGCAGCGCCACCCGCCGGAAGGCTTGAATTTGATATCCTTCGAGTATAGTCTCAGCCCCAGTGCCCAAGGGGTTCTTGGATAGCGCACCAAGATACGTACCTGAGCGCTGGGCTATGATATCCCGCCTGCCTAACACGGCCAAGCATGAGGCCTCAACATCAACAGACGCTTTGAACCGACCTGCCGCCGTCATCTGCATGACACGTGAGCCACGCGTCTGGCGGAGATGCTCCCTGTGGCACGCAACGTCGACGATGCCGACGGAGCTGTCGATCACCAACCGGCATCTCCACAGACATCGCTCACTAGCCCGTTCGAGCCTGGCACCTCGGTAACGGCCCGATTGCGCGCCAACATGCCGGTCGCTTCTTATACCTGTTGCCTCCCTTTCGCGAACGTGAATCGCGTGCGTACTTATAGCAATCTCAATCGGTCCGCGAACCGGATCGCTAGTCGATTCCATACCTGTCGGAGGATGTTCCGAACGATCGGCGCTCTGCCTCCCGGGCGTCTTCGCGTAGTTGAGTACAGTAGCAAAACACCGTGTGTTAGACGAATCGCATCTCTCATATACATAGATCGGAAACCGGCAGAAGAAGGGCCGGTGATTTTGCATCACCAGTGTACCGGGTTTCATTGATCCTGACGACTGACGTGCCTTAGCAGATCAGAATGGAAGGACAGCAATGTTCGACGTGCCCAAGGAGCCGCTTCTAGTGTTCTCAGGAGGACACTATTCTCGAGGAGATCCGAGTAGGTTCGTTGATGCGCTAATGTTCTGTGACGCTTCCCATCACGCTCAACGGTGACAGTTCACGAGATCATCGACTTTAGTCGTACGATGTTTACTCATCAATGGGAATCTCCAATTTGCTATGGTCATGGATGGAACAATCTTATACCCGGGATGCGAATCTGATCGGACTTCTGCACCGCGTCCTATGGCGAAATATTCCGTAAACATGTACCCATGGTCGTGGAAGAATCACGTACATTCACTCCGCACAGGGCTTCCTTGCAACGGCTCTCAATCCCAAGTATACCCAGAGCTCCGAGCCGTTCTCCTGGTTGCGAACTCAAACACAGCCCGATCGCAGATCTGACATGTCATGGCACGGCGAAACCACCTGTAGCGTCTAGCGGGATGTAAATATCAACGGAGCTTTTATTTAGATCGCGTATAATAAACCTTCATGATCTGTCTAAACTCTATTTCAGACATCTGGTCGTGGTTTTGCGGTTGTCGCAACATTGCGATCGACAAGAAGAAGGCGTCTGGCATAACCACTAGAATCTATTCAGAACACGCAGGGGAACAAGTGTACCACTATCAAGCTTCTTCCCCTTAGTCTTCTTGATGTCGAGACCGAGGAAACAGCAGGCTAGTATATACATTACCTTTTTCACGAATGCAAAGTGTCTAAGTATGGCGCTGAGGGACTCGCAGTTGAGCAAGAGCTCGTGTTCCATCATTTACTGGACCGCTCTCTGTGAGATGTAAATGAGGTGGCAGGACGAATATCGCGCTCTATCGTGGCGTCGAGTTTTGCATCATTCAGCAAGACTAGGTACTTGGGTACGGCTCGGGGGCTATCATCCGACCGTCCGACGTGGTAGAATGCTTGTCTTGGGGTTGAGGAACACGATAAAACGAATATGACTAATCTTTGCACAGTTGCTACCTTGTAGGTACCTGGGCATGTAACAACAGTTCGCTAGAATCCTTTGCCGTTAGTGTCGATGACCGCCTGGGCAGCGGGGAAGTGCGCGACCCGCTCCGGGCCTTGAGCGCCGCTGCATCGTCCCACCTCGCGGTCTACTTCCTTTCTTCGCATCACTCACGACCACCTTCATCAAACTTCAATATCTTCTGCGACGACACCATCGCCATTAGGAGTGCACGCGCCTCCCCCTGTCACGCCTTGTGACGTGAACATGTAGTTGTCATCCCACTTCGGCGCGGAGCTCGGTGGGCCGCACTGGCTGCATCGCATATAGCACCTGTTGATTTACCTCAACTTGGGCGTCGCACCTGCGAAGACCAATACATTTCAGTTGGAATGGGAGTACAGCAGATATGGAAGACCTTCCCGTCGACAACTTCCATTGGTGGGTCTTCTCGTGCAAGATTGATCATCATATTGCGGGGTGCGTCATTTCGAGATGAACTGTGGATCTATGGAGCGACTTCTGGGGCCATTCTCCGTGGTTATTTGGCAGAGCGACATCTGATTACTGGAATCGAGCACCCCATGATCACCGCAGAGGTTGTCGTTACCGCCAACTAGACACTACATCAAGACCTTCAGCTAGACCAGCCGGCTCTTTCTTGGGATAAGCGGTGCTGAGCCCTTCGGCTTACATTTCTTGTTGCTTTTGAAGGACACAAAGATTGCACTACATAGGCATTCGGTTACAATCTAGAAGTTGCGCTCCGCCCAACACGTTACGAAAAGTATACACTCTGCCAACATGCGCGTCACCATCCGCTCGGCATGGCTGGCTATCGCAGCCTTGGCAGTAGCAGCATCAGCAACTCCAATGGAACTAGCAAAGCGCCAATCGACGGTCAAGATGATGGCTCTCGGCGATTCGATCACCGGTAGCCCGGTATGTACTTTGCCCCAATACTACTGCAGCACGTACTAAATCACGGCATAGGGCTGCTGGCGGGCTTACCTCTGGCAAAACCTTCAAGAAGCCGGTATCAAGAACACCGACTTTGTAGGCAGTCTAGCTGGCCAGGGCTGTGGCTTTCCATACGACGGAGAGAACGAGGGACATGTAAGCTTATCATCACGTACCTATTGCATGGCTGATCCGGAACGGCAGGGCGGCTTTCTGGCAGTAAATATCGCGAACCAGAACCAGCTTCCCGGTTGGCTCTCATCCGCCAAACCCGACATTGTCATGATGCACCTCGGTACGAACGACGTCTGGAGCAACCGCTCGCCCCAAGAGATCACTGCTGCATTCAGCAAGCTTGTAGACCAGATGCGCGCCTCGAAGCCCACGATTAAGATTCTCGCCGCGAAGATCATTCCCATGAATCCGTCGAACTGCGCCGAGTGTGGGCAGCGTGTCGTTGCCCTGAACACTGCGATTGAAGCATGGGCGGCAACCAAGACGACTGCAGATAGCCCCATCACGGTCGTAGACGCGTGGACTGGGTTCGACACGAAGACTATGACCGGCGATGGCGTTCATCCGAATGATGCGGGTAATAAGAAGCTGGCCAAAGCGTGGTTTCAACCGTTGGCCGATGCCATCAAAGGCTGATATGTCTAGAAATTTGTGCAGCCTACATATGAGAGACGGTGCATATCGTTATCCACTGGCCGCGGACGTGTACATCTCATTGATGCGCAATGTACTGCGACGCGTTCGATGTATGTAGAATCCAAGCACCGTTTCGCGCTGCGCCTTCATTCTGCAAGAAATACTTGTTTTCCTCAAATTGCACAAAAGATCTCTCCTCCGGACTCCGAAACCCCGAATCTCCTCGTACATATATTCGTACGAAGTTTGCTTATGTGGGGTGTCATCCCATCATGTTGTCGCTGACGGTTCGGGAGTGCCAAGACATCCGAACATGAGGCTGTCGGCGATACTTCGTAGCAATCAGCCATTCCAGAAACGCGTGTACTTTCCTATCTAGGGAAGAGACACAACATCGCTTACGGCCGAGAGGATATACTGAAGGCATACGCTTCGCGCGTTGCGGACTCTGGAATCACCGGTATTATGACTGATTTCTTATATATGGTATCGAAACCGAGTATGAGCATTCTCACCATCAAGTTCTACATACCAGCTTCTCTATGTCTGCCTCTGGAACCACTATGCTCATGCGAATACTCACCACGGCAGCGCTGTATGCTGCAACGAACGCCATACCAGCACGACAGCCATCCTTTGCGGACACTGTATTCCACAACGGCTCCATCTACACGGTTGACGCGTACTCGTCAAAGGTCGAGGCGCTGGCAATCAAAGACGGCGTCATCACCTTCGTCGGATCGAACAAAGATGCCAAAGTACGCATTGGCAATGCGACCCAGGTAATCAACCTTCAAGGCCACGCTGCCATTCCAGGCTTGATCGACTCTCACATGCACGTCCTCGGTGGTGGCATCTTTCTTCTGAAATGCGATCTCAACTACCAACCTCTCGACCTAGCTGGAGTTCTCCAACACATCCAACGCTGTATTGACGACGAACACGACAAACCGGATGACGCTTGGATGGAAGCGGTGAATGTGGACTACTCGACTCTGACATTTCGGAGTGGAACAGTCGACAAGACAAGCATCGATGTGCTGAAGACGAAACGCCCTGTAGTCGTCCGCTCAAGCGACTATCACACCATCTTGGTGAATTCGCGGGCGTTGGAGATATCCAACATCACCGCTGCGACTCCGAACCCATCCAATGGCGTCATCGAACGGCTACCCGGAAGCCAGGAGCCTTCAGGCGTACTTGAAGACAATGCTTCTGATCTACTCGGCATACCTCTGCCTTCACCAGAAGAGGCCGTGAAGGCCGCTCTAGCTGCTATGCAGCTACTGCGCCAGTCCGGTATCACTACCTTTCAAGAGGCGATGGCTTTGAAGGAGTACGACCAGGTGTTTCAAGCTGTTCAGCAGGGAGGAGGCTTGAGCGCACGAGCGTTCTTTGACTACCGTATCGATGCTCCAAGCTCCGTCGCCGAAGTGCCTGATCTGGTGGCCAAGACTGTCGAGCTCATACGTGGGTTCGATAACAACTCTACAATGCAGCCTGCTCCATCTCTGAAATGGCAGGCCGTTAAGGCCTTCTTGGATGGTGTCATCACGTATCCGGCAAGGACGGCAGCTCTCATCGAGCCATATTGGAGCTTGGTCAACGGGTCTAACACGACATGGGCGCCAGACCCAAGCACTCTCAAGAAGACGTACTGGGAACCTGAGATCCTTGCACGTACTCTCTCAGGTTTCTTCCTCGCCGGCATAGACGCGCAACTTCATGCCGACGGCGATCTCGCCGTTCGCGTTGGTCTTGACGCCGCCGAATCATTCCGTAAAGCGCACCCCGGGCACGACTTCCGCCTAGGTCTAGCACACGACGAGCTCTCTCACCAGGACGACTGGCGCCGTTTCAAGGAATTAGAGGTCGATGCCATCATGAGCTTCCAGTGGTCGCAGCTCGCCCCTTCATACCTCCCCAACACGTTCCCATCGCTCGCCGACTACCGCCGCCAGAACCTGCAAGCCTATGCCGAGATCGAGAAAGCCGGTCGTCCGGTCACATACGGGAGTGACTGGCCAGTGGATCCTCTCGACGAGTTCCTCGCTCTGAAGATAGCAGTCACGCGGTCAGGTGATCCCGGTAATCCGCATTCCTCGGCATCTCAGGGCGCTCCTTACAATGGCACGTTTCCTGGTGAAGGCATCTCACGCGAAGCTGCTCTTCGCGCCATCACTATCAACGGCGCCAAATTTCTCAGGGCCGACAAGTACATTGGATCTCTCGAGGTTGGCAAATTTGCTGACCTGATCGTCTTGGAAAACGACTACTTCACTGTGCCGGAAGAGAAGATTGGTCGCCAACGTGTCCAGCTCACCATGGTAGGAGGTGAGGTGGTGTATATTGCTAAAGAGGCTGATCAGAAGTTTGGAAATATCACTGCCAAGTATCCTGACGATGACAAAGCGAGTGTAGCTCTGGATCGCAAGGCAATCGGCGGCTTGGACCGCAAGCAGGTGTCGATGAAGGGAGCCGTGAATGCGGCGAGACTGAGGAAGAGGAATGAGTGCGTGCACCATTGAAGGGCGTAGCCACCTGGTGGTAGCATGACCCGATATGTCTATGGCGATTAGATCATGTAGCTTCACGGAATTAGCATTACGAATAGAACATTGTTATAATGTGCTGATTAGAGTACTTCAAGAGTGACATGATGTATGCCTGAATTGCGGTGCAGGTTGTGCGATAAGTCATCCTCAGACGGGACAATGACCTTGTAAGACTACCGAAATTCGGCATAAGCGAAATGCGCCGGGGTCAGTACAGGCTGCAGTTCGCCATAAGAATACAGGCCCATCATCATGCCAGTGAAAGGCTGCCCAATGTCTGGGTTACGCGTCATGATCTGGGTATCAATCTCGCCCAGCCATGTCCATTCAGCGCTCTGCTGTGCCCCATCGCCGACTTCCCGATAGCCAAACCGGTAGGACGTAGCAGTACTCTCGATAGTGAGTTTTACCTCACCCTTCTCTGAGATGGGTTGCTCCACAGTCTCCATGTCTGGACGGGTAAGTCGAATGATTCGTTGAGGCTGACCATTGCGATCTGCAAAAGCAATGCCAAGGCTGGAGTAGCAAGTGTGATTCCAGTACAATACGGTTCCGGCCTCGACGCGTGGGATGTTCGGTTGGAAATCTAGTTGAGTCTCCCACGTCACCGGCCAATGTCTTTGCTTTCGCAAGAATAGCGTCGGACACGCGGGCATCGAGAGGGTGTATGGACCGCCATTTAGGGTAAGAGAATCGTGTCGCGCTGTCATCGAGTAGTCTTTCTTCACAGGCGTATCTGCAGGCGTGTTAGGTTCGCACCGCACGTCGGCTTTTTGAATTGCTTACTCTTCCTGTACCAGCCAAGGCCGAGCCTAACCCCGCTGAAATCGTCCCTCCAAGCCTTGTCGTCACCAAGAGTGGACTCTTTCGGCCCGTTCATTTGCAGTGTGACCGGTTTTCCTTCGTTAAAGATTGGCCAGTCATTTTCCCAACGGACTGGGAGTAACATTGACTCGCGTCCAAAGACCGAAGTTCGCCATTCGTCGCCTTCCTCTTCCTTCCTTGGTCGCACACCTAGACACATGGCCCACCATTGGCCTTGGGTGTCCTCAACAATATCGCAATGGCCAGTATTTTGGATCTCGTCGTCTGTTGTGTTGCGCCAAAGCGGGTTGTGCGGTGCTTGCTCCCAAGGTCCGAAGGGGCTTTCCCGACTCCGGCTCACATATTCGCAGTGCCCAGACTCTGTGCCTCCCTCCGCCGTGAAGAGATAGTAGTAGCCGTTCAACTTGAAAAGATGCGATCCCTCTGATATACCAGACTCCGACTCCCTCACCATCTTAGGCGTAGACTTCAACGTACCAGTTTCCAGGTCAATGGTAGATATATGTATCGCAAAGTCTTTCAATTTGCCCCCAGGAGTCCGGTCAAGCTTCCTGTAGGTGGAAGACAAGTACACCTGACCATCATCATCCCAGAACAGGTCGAAGTCAAAGCCAATTTGGTCGAAGTACACAGGTTCGGACCACGTGCTGTCGTTCCAGATGTTGGTGGTCTTGACATAGAAGCCTCGGGGCCATACGCGATCGTCGTTTTGCGGTCTGTATCGATCGAAAGAGTTGGTAATGATGTAGTATGTACCCTTGTGGTAACGAATGGTTGTCGCCCAGATACCACCTCCCGGTTCAGGAGTCTTGATGTCCAATTGTGACTTGCGCGTGAGCGCATGGCCGATTAGCTTCCATTTGATAAGATCTTTACTGTGATATATGGGCGCGCCAGGAAAGTATTCGAATGACGAGGTGACACAGAAGTAGTCGGTACCCACGCGAATGACGGACGGGTCTGGGTTAAAGCCAGGGAGAACTGGGTTCGTAAAAGCAGTCATGGCGAAAGTCGCTACTTGAATTTTGGTTTTGGGCGATTCAACGTGGAATGAGGCTCAAAGGCTTGTTGAGTATATAGGCCCATTGCGCCGCGGCTGCCATCTTCCGCTGTGAGCCGCATGCCGCGTCTGCGGATGAGGCTGAGACCATTTTGACGGCCGATGAGTGGGAGCCCAATCGCGTAAAAGTACGGTCGCGCGTTTTTCCTCGAATCACAATATGTGTGGACGTATCCCGTGATGTTCCAGGCCTTCCGAGGAGCTATCGCGAGAGAAACACGGGGGAGATGGAGGATTGAGGGGTAAGGCTTGGCGGGGCCAAGGCGTTCCTTCACGGGCAAATCTCGGGCTTCTCAACAAAACAACACGCCCGTTTCGCGACACACGCGGCAGCCGACACTCCCTCTGCACTCATCCACAGCAAAACATCATGTTCGCACGGAAGCGAGTGTGCCGAATATGCGCTTTGTGATCGCGATACAGTGGGTAGCGCTTACATTGCCAGACGCGCTCACATCTACTTAGGTGTGCTAATGAAATATCCTCAATAGGTAACTGCCATACCACCAGGAAGCTCCGTCAGCCAGTCACCGCTCACTCCGACATCTTCAACCGCCTGTTGCGGTTTCTTGCATTTCATCGAGTCTTGCGCAGACTGAATCTTCAACACCTGACAGTTGGCGTTCGCACACTTGCCGCTTGGCAAAGCATCCATGGCTTTCTGTAGCGAGTCGTCTTTCCAGCCAAAGAGGTAATCGCCATGCTGTCCGTACCCCGTACTGTCTACGGTCAGTCATCATCAAAGAAGCGAAAAGAGGAGTGCTCACCCATCGCCAAAGCTGTACACGAACGGCTGCTTGTTGTTGCCGTACCATGCGTTGTTCTTGTACCGGCCGGTGTCCCACATGATCTCGTACATCACCTGCGGGATAGCTACCGGGTGCGTACTGGGACAGTTTGGGGTACCTAGGCCTCCGCTGTTGGAGTATGCGACGTGGCTCTTGTGATCTGGCGAATCGAGGTTCTTCCCATCCCAGCAAGACGGAAAGATGACAGTCGCCCTGATGCCACCAGGACAGTACTTGTTGGGCAGTTCTGCGGTGTCTTTCGCGTCACAGGGTGCAAAGCCTTCTCCATTTTGCAAGCAACGATGGCAGATGCTTGCGCGATTAGGCTTCTTGGCCATGGGGTCACCCGCAATCATGCGGAACCCAGGCTTGAAGGCCGTCATCTTGTTATTCTTTGCGGAATACGGCATGTAATAGACTGTCATACCACCGTCTTGCTGGAGCCCTACGTTGGCGAACTGGGGCACACGTTGGAATGTGCCATTCTCGGGCGATTTGAAGTAGAGCGAGGCAGTCCAGTAGTTGCTGAAGTCCTCGCTGTATGTGCAAGACGTACAGGTCGAACGTGTCGGAGGATCAAAGACACCAGGCTCCATCTATGGTCTGTCAGCGGAGGTGTTGTTCATGGGCCGGGTGAAGTATTACGGTAAGATTGAAGGAGTTTCCTCCGATGATCTGATGCGTGTGTGGTGAGGGTCGTTGGCCGGGGTTCACCAACGGATCGGCTCTCTCAACGGTGAGCTGCGAGCAGGCGAAGCGCAGCATGTTCTGCGCAGAGACGCATTGCGTCAAGAGCGCGCTGGCGAAGACGGTGGACCAAATCATGACGACAGTGGTATGACTAGCTACTGGTGAGTTGCGAAAGCCATCAGGTCGAAGTTACGAGGCTTCTTAAGCCAAGGAGTCTTCATGACGTCCATCCAAGGTGGAGGCTTGCTATCAGTGAGTATATTACGGTGTGACGGCAGTAGTACTTCTCCTCCCAGTCATACCAATGACAACGCGACAGATTTTCCAGTCGTACATCTTGTGACGTTCATTCCACAACGAATCTGTGGCGATTGTTCGACTCGATCATTTGGATGAAGTCGTTAATTAACACAAGTTACCGGCAGTTGCAGCTACAATACCGAAGGCAAATCACAACAAGCTTTCGCTTCCGAGACTGCCGACAGGGATCTTGTTGTGCACAGTCGGTCATTGTACAGGTCTGATATTGATTGCTGCAGCTATCGGCATGAGTGAAGCATGGGGGAACAAGTCCAGGGCAAGAGAATCCGGTAGAGAATCTCGGGAGTTGGTACCGCGAGTGGAAGCCGTACGGCAGCGGCCTCTGTCTTCGCATTCTCATCCTTCCGACTGATGCCATGGACTTCAAGGTCTGAGGAGACATGGGGTTGTCAAAGTATCGTGTTGCTTTCGGCGGATTTGCTGCAGTCCGGCTGCGACTGCCCCATTGGGCGTTTTGCGGGGGTGAACCGAGGATGTCTGCGACATCCGAGCGCCAATACTTCTAAACGATGAAGCTGGGTACCATGTGCGTCGGGGAAGTATCGTCTCTTCTCTGGAGACAGGTACTTCTATCCGTCTCTACTTCAGTTGCGTAATTGCTTTGCATGCCAACATGACGCAACAGCCGCCTCAGGCTTCCTCCTCAACATCAGGATTCTTCCAGGCCCTTCCGGTACTTCCGCCACAATATACCAGTCCGACTTTGCTACCAAAGGCTTTCCGTAGTCCGCACTCGGAGTCAACACAAGCTTCCGATGACAAAGTTATCGCGCGGATATTAGATCTCTACCTGCCACAGGATGCAACGGAGGCTACCAAGCGTGCCCATCACCTAGCACGTCTATCACTTAATCCATCTATTCTGAAGTACGCCACGGATGCGGAGACCAACCACCCGGTACTGCGTCCGCTCTCTACCTTCGGTGCGGAAAACAAGAACGATCCGTTGTGGACGACGACAGGATGGCAGAAGCTAAAGGAGATCGGCTATCGTGAAGGTGTCGTCTCGGTAGCTTACGACAAGTCTCATCGCCACTTCAATAGACGCGTGGGACAATTTGTCGGAGGCCATGTATGGGGCCCGACTGGTACCATGACCGCATGCCCTCAAAGCATGACCGATGGCGCCGCGACATTGTTGAACAAACACAAGAACGACGAAGATGGCGATCAGCCGGGTCGAGGCGAAGTGCTACGGGAAGCGTATCGGCGAGTGTGTAGTCGCGACCCTGATGTGGCTTGGACAAGCGGACAATGGATGACTGAACGATCTGGCGGAAGCGATGTATCCGGCACGGAGACACTTGCTCGACGCATGACACCGCAGGAGCTGGAAGAAGATGCAAACCAAGGAAGAGATAGCGATGCAGTTGGTATGCAACTGGGCTCCTGGAAGATACATGGTTTCAAGTGGTTCAGCAGCGCAACGGACTCAGAGATGGCTGTACTCCTCGCGCGAACAGACAAAGGCGCTCTGTCTGCCTTCTACATGCCCATGCGACGACGCGTGGGCGCGCAAGCGCTGGAGAGTCATACCCTAAACGAAGAAGCCCCGCCCCTCACCGAGCTCAACGGCGTTCGCATCCAGCGTCTGAAGAACAAACTCGGAACCAAGTCACTACCAACTGCGGAGCTCGAGCTCAACGGCGCACGCGGTTGGCTCATCGGTAAGGAAGGTCAGGGTGTGAAGGAGATTTCCGCCATTCTCAACATCACGCGACTATATACCGCAGCTGGTAGTGTAGGAAGTTGGGCTCGTGGTCTGGCAATTTCCCGCGCCTACAGCAAAGTACGCAAAGTGCGCGGCGGACTACTCCAAGACAACCCAGCGCATCTCGCATGGATGGCCGAAGAAACAGTCAAGTACTGGGCCAGTGCGCACTTCACCTATCTGGGTGTTGCTCTACAGGGCGCTTTGGAACAGGATTGGGACGAGATGGTCGCGAACACAAAGGCCGCACATTTGATCCCGAGCGACAAGACCACGATAGCGGCTCTTCTGAGATTGTTGTTACCCGCGATGAAAGCTCAAGTCAGCGTCGCATCCGTTGATGGCCTGCGACAGTGCATGGAATGCCTTGGTGGTGTCGGGTACTGCGAGAACAACGAAGACGGCGGGCTGATGAACATCGCGAAGATCTATCGTGACAACCTCGTCAATCCGATATGGGAAGGCACTGTCAGCGTCATGGCAGAAGATGTCGTTCGGGTACTCACTGACAAGCGAATGGGCGGCGGCGATATCATGAAGAACATCTTCACACCGTGGGTCAGGGACGTGCTCGGTCGATGTGCTCCCATGTTTCAAGATCAAGTCTCGATTGTCGAGGAGAGACTTCAGGCGCTCAATGACGTTGTTCATAATGCACAGAAAGAAGAGCTGCTATACCGTGGACGAGGAATTCTACAGCATCTCGAAGTCATCGCCAGCAGCGTCGCGCTGATGTACGATGCGCAAGCAGACCCAGATGCTGTTGCACAAGAGATCGCAGTACGATGGATCCACCTGAAGGCACTTTCGCCACAAACTCATCCGCGCTCTCAAAACTGGAAAGAACTGTCGTCCATGGACAAGCGCATTTTCCTTGGAACAACGGAAGCAGCCGTCGGTGTTTCAGCAAAGCTCTGAGGCAAGCGTGGTTGCGAGGGATGCGATTGGTTGCGCAACAAAGCCCTGGAAACATTCAGCTACTATTGGGAGGATGCCAAAACAAAATCGCGCTTCAAGTAGACCGCGGAGCTAATTCATCCATTGCCTCATCTTGTGAGACTATTGAAGTGTGGTTACTTTTGCTGTCAGCTATCGATGTACCAGATGTTGTGGCACAACTTGCCTGCGAGGTCGAACTTGAGGCGCGCCGTGTCCTCGATTATCGCGACTTCTGGTCGGGATTGCAGCGTCGCGACTTACTGGCGCATCTATCTTCATCTTTTCGCAGACATGCATTAAATCGACCCCGAGATTCTGATCGTACCTTTCTCTCATGCGCCCTTCCGTACCGTAGATACTAGCCACGCAGGAAGCGGCTATGCGCTTGAAAGGCCACATCCGCGACGCACTCGGCACGACCCGCACGCCACAAAACGAAACATTCCCGCCAAGTCTTCCGCAATAGTCCAGCTCCAAGGTTCAGACCAGACAGCTGTTGTTCGAGTGCCCTAATAACTTTGACGAGATGTTTTGCCCAGTGGTGTTACCGTCGCGGCGGGAGTCCGTCAGCGCGCATCCCCACATTCTCCGGTGGTGCCAGGATGCGATCTCCCGAAGGGCGCGCCCGCCATCAGCATGATGGGTCTCCACTTCCAATGCCGAGAAGAGTAAAGCTTCATGATTACTACACAACCTTGCGGGTGATGTTGATGAGATACTGGAAAGGCGAAGATACTTTCAGTTACGCGCCGAAAGACGTACAACGTCGAGTTGCACCGTCTGGGTCGAAGACGAAGCAAATAACACGCTAGAGCCGATGCAAAACGAATTGCGTCGGAGAGGAAGACTACTTCATGCCATTGCAACAGTATACTATGGTTCGGCTGAAGACAGGGTAAAATGCGCCATGCACAAGCTTATTGATAAGGTTTTCCAGACGTCAGCCTTGTACCTCGCATCATGCAGGTGGTGGGATAGGATTGGCGGGTTAAGCAAACTGCACGACAAGCAACATTCCCCTTCCTCGCGGACCCAGCGCATGAACTTTGTAGCTCGAAAAGCATATGCAAACCCTAAATCAACCAGCCAGCGGTTCCCCAATGATCGTGCAGCAAGGATATGTGAATGCACTACGGAAGTGCGAACAGGTCCAATAATCGTCTTGGAGGCTCGACTGTCGTTGGTTTCACGACACCATCATTCGCTACTATAGCCAGATATTGCGTTAGCTGACACCCACTAGTTCAATACATGGATCAACGGTGACTGCTGATCGTCGCAGCAAATGGTGTCTCACTACATGGCACTGGAAGCCGAGTGATGCATCATCCGCGGGGAACTAGACATCCATGAACCGTGGAGCGCAACATTGCCGAGCATGGAGGGGGCGTATAAGTTAACAGGCTCGCCGCGCGTTCGTGCTGGAAGGATTCAGACACGAAAGATTGATTGCGACGAACGACTTCGAGATGGCGACTAACCACAGCGATGTTGAACTCATTCCTGGTACGGAGATTATCAATGAGGATAGCTCTGCGCAGAAGACGCTCATACCCACGCCCTCTTCTGATCCTCGCGACCCTTTGAACTGGACCCGGAAATGGAAGCGTGTGTTGACCCTTCACCAACGCCTGAGTCTTCGCTAACAGCTATCACAGTCATGGTGATGGCCTCGCAATGGCTCTTCACTTGGATCTCCGTCACTGGCGCACTATCCATTGCGCCCATGTTCCCTCTTCTGGGCGCCCAGTTCCATCTTAACAACAATCAGCTGGCTATGCTGACTGGTATCACCGTCATCACACTCGGTTTCGCCAACTTCATCATCGTGCCGCTCTCCAACATCTTCGGTCGGCGCGCTATCAGCTTGACCTTTTCCGTCTTCATTCTTTTGTCATGCGTATGGCAGGCGATGGCGACCAGTCATAGTAGTCTGCTGGCGGCGCGTGCTGTCAACGGTCTGGCTTGTGCGACGAGCGAGAGTATTCCCGTCCAGATGATTGCCGATGTCTTCTATCAGCATGAGAGGGGTCTCTGGACGGGTGTGTACTTGTAAGTGATGCTTCTTCGCGCGGTCGAACTTCTTCTGACGTATTCTGCAGCACCGGCTACTTCATGGGTGCTTTCCTGGGACCGATCATGGCTGGTTCCATGGCAGCACACTATGGCTGGCAGTCGTTCTTCTGGCTAGAAACAGCATTGTCTGGTGTTTCGGTCATTCTGATCGCACTCACCTTCCCTGAAACCAAGTACCATCGCGGCAACACAACGGTCATCCAAACCACCAGCAGCAATGTTAGCAACGAGGACCAGACCAAGCTCGAGAAACAAGCAACGGAGGCCGGTATTCAAGACTCGGAACGGAGTTCACTCGAGCAGCCCATCACTGTGCAGGGACGCCCATCCCGTGCGCAATTCATGCCGTTCATGAAGCCTGATGCGAGGTGGAAGATGTTTGTCGTGCGCGACACCTGGACGCCCATCAAGGTCTTCTTCAACCCGATCATCCTGTGGGCGGGACTGATGCTTGCTGGCCCAGCCGATATCCTCCTCTTCTTCAACCTCACCGAGTCGCCTGTCCTCGCTGCACCTCCTTATCTCTTCAGGCCAGACCAGGTCGGATATACAAACTTCGCGTTCGCAATTGGCGCCTTGTTCGGACTGGCAACAGCAGGTCCATACTCCGACTGGGTATCTGCCCGCGCAGCACGTAAAAATGGTGGCGTGCGCGAAGCGGAGATGCGCCTTCCGGCATTGTTCATCTACGTGGTCATCATGATGCTCTCGATCATCCTTGGCGGTGTTGCATACCAGCAGCAGTGGGCGTGGGGTCATATCGTGGTTTGGGGCTATGGTCTGGCTGGTCTCAGCGTCACCACCGTGCCCACCATCGCCATCGCCTACGCGATCGATTGCTACAAGCCCATTTCCGGAGAGATCATGGTCGTTGCTACAGTGTGCAAGAACTTCATCGGTTTCTCATACAGTTACTGGGTTTTCGACCTTGCGCACGTGAGCAAGAATGGGTGGATTACCCCCGCCATGGTCATTTTCGCTTGCGCAATGGGGCCTGCGCTGTTTGTATTCCCGTTGTACTTCGGGTTGGGTAAGAGGATTAGGCGATGGACGAAGGACAGTGATGTTCACCGCATGGAAGAAGTGATCTAGATGGTCAGTGGCAGTGTGTTGACGCGTTGATGCGTGGGGAGAAGCTCCGCTTGCATGGCTTTTGGAAGGCATGGTCGTGTGCCATGCCTGTCGCAATAGGTCACAATATACCCATTTCTTTTGTTAACCCTGGACTCCTCTCCCTTTGCGGTCTGTTTTGTAACGCGATGTCAATGATGGAGTTATGGAGTCGCCGAAGAGGACGCGTTCGAGAGGGCGGAAAGTGGGTCCCGTCTTCGCGCTAACCGTTGACGTCATCCCAAGTTTTCCACCAGCGGGCAACGCCAATAGCGTATGATTCATCTATCAATCCGCATCCATACATCAATTAATATCACCCGCAATCCAACATGTCCATTTCCACCCTCCAAGACAAAGTCGCAATAGTGACCGGCTGCAGCTCCGGTATCGGCCTCGCAACAACGCGTCTGTTCCTCGAGCGAGGCGCCTCAGTTTTCGGCATAGACATTGGCGCACAGCCGCAGAAGCTCGCGGAAGACTATTCGACATTCACATTCTACCAGACTGATCTCACCGAGTCCCAAGCTGCGGAACATGCAGTGGCGAAGTGCGTTGGCAAGCACAACCGCATTGATGTGTTGGTCAACTGCGCGGGCGTGAGCGATGGCTGGAGTAGTGCGGACACGATTCACGAGGAAGAGTGGGAGAGAGTGATGTCGATCAACCTGACAGTACCGATTCGTATGATGAAGGCGGTTCTGCCGGCGATGAAGGAGCAGAAGGGTGGTGCGATTGTCAACGTGGGTAGCAAAGCGGGGACTTCGGGGGCGAGTGCGGGAATCGCGTATACTGCTAGCAAACACGGTCTGGTAAGAGACGCTCCTTCTCAATTGATGATCTGTCAATGCTGATGATCGATAGGTCGGTGCGACGAAGAATGTGGCTTGGCGCTTCCACAAGGAAGGCATCCGGTGCAATGGTGTGCTGCCCGGCGGTGTTGCGACTAACATCGCCTCGTCGGTACAGATGGAGCACTTCGATTCCGCTGGCTTCAATGCGTTCTTGTAAGTTCTAATGGGCTTTACCTGCACGTTTCGGCCTTTGCTTACTCATACAGTCCCATCGTGCAAATGCACGTATCGAAAGACAGTGAGGGTACACCGGTTCCCTACATCGGGGTAGACAATGTCGCCCGTGGCATTGCTTTCCTCGCTTCAGAAGAGTCGACTATGATCAACGGCGCGATGATACCGATCGATAATGCCTGGTCTACCATATAGCATAGCATCGCTTCGGTAAAGAAATAGCAACATCAGGGGGGCATAGATTACTTCGATGACGACTCGTGTACCCATGGCCACGGCTATATATCGTGAAAAAAGACGTGTTCAGATTTGTTTCTTACAGTGGTAAACATAGATAAGCCTGTTGCTCAGGTTGCCTTCGGCACATCGCTGCCCCAAGGGTAAGCCTCGGGCATAGCCTTCCACGTCTTCAAATCGTCATAATTCCGCGTCGTGCTCTTATTCTGCAGTATCGTTTGCACAAAAGGCAAAATATCCGCGTACCCACTCATATCGCAGTGTCCACCAGACGGTATACTCATACCCAGCTTCTCACCCACACCTAACCAATTGTATACGACCTTAGCCGCAGGAAAGGTCACTTGGGCGGTGCCTTTGGAGTCCGTGAATTGATCGTTTACGTTCTGGGATAGGATAACCGCGCGTGGGGCGATGGCTGCGACAATCGTGTGGGCGTCGAAGGGCAATTTGGTGGATTGGCCGACGAACTGGGAGATGCCAGAAGATGTCCACCATCCTCCTCCAGATTTCTGGGTAATCGTCAGTGCGCACATCTCAAAAGATTGTGAAGTCTTCAATGAGACCTAGTACTTACAGCGTTCTCCAGATTTTCTCCTTGCCCACTCAGACTGTATCGGTAAGGCCCCGCACCCTGAACGCCAGAGCACATTGGCATAGTGACGGCGATACGCTTGTCGAATAGCCCAGCAGCCAGAGCAGCTTTGCCCAGACGAGAGCAACCAGTGACGCCAGATTTGGTTGCATCGATCTCTGGGACCTTGAGTTCGATGCCGTCAAGAACGCGATGAAAGCCCCACGCCCATGCAGTGAGTACTCCTGCCGACTGTAAGCGTGCATCGCAGTAGGCGAGAAGGTCTACTTACCGATGTCTCTACCACCATATAGCGTCCAGAACGAGCCAGTCTTACTGTTGCTGTCTGCGGCGACTTTGGTATAATCGAAGGTGACTACCGCGATTCCCGCGTTTACATAACTCTTGATGTCCATGCCACCGATCGAGATGACCACTGGGAACGGTCCGCCTCCATTCGGCAAGTTCAACGAAGCTGCGATGCTAGCGGTCTTCCCTTCTGCGGTAACAGTGACAGTCAAGGTGTTGCCACTTCGCGTAGCCGAGACAGTCTCTTGCGAGTGATCAGGATAATACCCGTATTGATATTCCTGGAGGAGCTTGAGGATCTCCGGTTGACGGCATTGGGTCCATTCATCTTTGCTTTTGACACGCGTCTTGCCATCGAGATACAGGAAGGGATCGGGCATCGTCTTTATGGAGGGGAATGCCGCCGCTTTGGGCATAGGACTTAGTATTGCTGGACAGGTAACATCAGTCTGGCGAGTAAATATGTCCGCAAGGCGCTCGGGGTTGTGTTGCAGCGGTATGCCACCACTGGTGACTACCAAGGTAAAGATCGCAAACGAAGCGGTGCGCATTATACTGGCTAGTATAGATACGAGGAGAGAAAACGATATAACTTGCCGGCTGGCAAGAAGGTGAGGCTACCAAAGGAAGATGAGAGTTTTATGTATCCTTCCGGACGAAGGGCTACATGTCGAATTGGTGAAAGTCAGTATCATGTGGTCAACCTACTGCCCGTAAGTAATATAAATCTCCAATTACTATATCTGTTTTTCATGATCCTAATGGATAGTGACAAGGTTAGACGGCGTGATGATATCAAGCTCTTTGTGGGGCTGTCATATGGATAAAGGGTCGATCCACACATCGCAGCAGTGGGCGAAGCTTCGCACATAGACAACGCGAGATTCGCGCTTTCGGAAGTTTTCATCCCGAGATAATAAGATAAACGTGCTCGTCGAGGTATTTGTAAGTGTCGTAGTCGTGCCGTGCCCACCTGGGCAGATGCCAACCCTACCCTCGCACGTGATAGCGCGATAACGCGCGCGCTGTTTGAGACGCTGACACAGACCGAGCTGCAGAGTAGTACCGCTGTTTAGTAGCGTTCCATGTATCCGGCCCCTTTGATCGCCATCAAAATGGATTTGGAGTAAGGGAGTTGAGGTTGCATCGGCGATCATGATAAGCCGCGAGGTCCAAGCTCCCCTCAGTGCGGGGAGCGACATGCCGCGCATCTAGGAAACCTCATGTCAAACTCTATCATGTAGTTCTCCCAGCTCACCGCCGAAATGGTGCCGCTGTCTTCTTTTCTGCTAGTTGCTTTGGCCAGTGCCAAATGCTTCGAACCTACCATCGCGCATCCGCCGCCTCGGTACAATGCTGGCGATCCTCTGCTTCAAGACGCGTTCGAGTCCATCACCACGGCACTCACGGCAGCCGTCGCAGCGCCGGAGTTCGACCGAACCTCCTTCTCTGTAGAGATAACCTCGTCGAAAGACACGTTATGGTCGCAACATCATACGGCGCGCGAACGTAATGCCTCGCGCCCAGATATCCCCGAAGTCAACGGCGACGCGCTGTACCGCATCGCTAGCATCACCAAGACCTTCACCGTACTCGGTATACTGTATCAGCATGCAGCAGGGAATTTGAGCTTGGACGCTACAGTGAATACATACCTCAAGGAGTTAGGAGACAAGTCGAATGGTGGTATACCGTGGAAAGACATTACATTGCGCAGTCTGGCTAGCCAACTGAGCGGCCTTCCCCGCGAATGTAAGATGCCTCTCGGAAAGAAGCAGAATCTGTTCGGAGTGTGCCACACAGAAGAAGGTACGCGTGCTAATCTCTTTGATAGGGGCTCAAGGTGATCTGATCAATAACAACTACCCTGAGCTGGATCCAAGCTCACTTGGTCTGCCTCCTGATGTGTCACGGGAAGGGTTGCCAAACTGTGACGAGTACTCACCAAATTATGAGACACCCTGCACAGCGAAAGGTCCGCTTCTCATTAACTGAGCCTGATAGAAGAGTGCTAATCTGATTGTGCTTAGACATGTTTCGACAGCTCAAGAAGTTCGCACCGCTATTCGCGCCAAACCAAGAATCGTCTTATTCCAATGTCGCGTTCGAACTGCTTGGTCTTGTCCTCTCGCGGGTGACAAACCAGACCTACGAGACCTACATTGATGAAGCCATCTTCAAGCCCTTGAACATGTCTACCAGCACTCTCTCCAAGCCTGCCGATTCTGCTGGCGTCATTCCCGCTGGTCCACAATTCTGGGGTGTGGACGAAGGCATCCAAAATCCTACCGGCGGCATCTACAGCTCGTCGAGGGACCTGTCGAAATATCTCCGCTACGTCCTAACCCACTACAACGCCATCACCCACGCGATCAATTGGCTACATCCCGTCTCTTCGTCTCGCGGATTGAACTCCTTCTATGGCATGCCGTGGGAGATTTACCAAACAGATCGCATACTTGAGCGGTCGAAACGCACTGTACGCTTTGTCACTAAGAGTGGAGGGTTGCCGGGCTATACCTCCATCGTCATAACAGTGCCGGAGTACGACTTGGGTATCACTATTCTGGTCGCGGGTCCCAACGCAATCTTGTCCAAGATCATGGACATTGTTACAGTAAAGATAGTGCAAACAGCCGAAAAGCTTGCTATACAGCAAATGCGTAACCGCTATGCGGGCACCTACAGCGCTTCAGATCCAGAAGTGAATTCCACGGCCACACTGAAAGCTGATTACCGCGGACTTGTTGTTACAACCTTTGTTTCTAACGGGACGGTTGTCTTCGAAGCACCGATCACGAAAGACGTGACGACTCAGCCCCGTTATGCGCAGCTCAGCCCAACCCTTCTCTATCGCAACGAGGAAGAACATAAGGGGGAGGAGTGGCGTGCATTGATCTTCGAGGAGCGCGCAGAAGGGCTGGGCTCTATTTGGGACGACTTCTGCGTAGAAGACTGGGAGATGTCTAGCTATGCCGGCATACCTTTGAACACAGCGGTGTTCTGGGATGAGCAAAAAGACGGTCATTTCGAAACACTAGAGCTACCGGCTTTCCGCGTGAATCTCACAAGAGTGGATCAGAAGAGGGGGTCGAATGGGAAGTATGGTCAACAAGAAACGATGGAGCTCTAAGGCCCCACATTGCAGACCGGCAGGGCGGCTTGCGGTCATCCTCTCCACCACGTGAATCATGGCCGAACGACGAATCTATGAGTCGCTGCAGCTAGTACAGATCACTTGAGCGCATATACCACATTCCTCTAGAATATCTGCAGAACGAAGGATTCGCCAAGACTCGCCAATCTTTCTGTCCACGGCGCTTGCATCTGCCGTGTCCAAAGAACATTCGGTTTTATCACAGCGACCATGGGTGACTGACTAGCCTAGTGTTTCCGAGCTTGATTAAAGACCGTGCTAGACTGGATCTACATGCGGAGCTAAACTCTAAAACTCACATGCAGGGCCGAACCACGTTTTCGCAAAGGCGATTGCCATCACTTGGGAGCAGTGGAATACCGTTCTTCACCGGGTTCATGTACCTCCGATGATCGACGCTGCTGGTGTTGGAACTGTTCGAGGGCTTTTCCACTAGCGAAGCCTTATAACTGTATACACTAGGCAAGCCTTGTGGCAATTGGCAGAACGCCAGAATGATTGCCACGTCAAATGCCGATCAGGTTCGCATCATGTTCACCTCCTCGTGATGCCTGACAGGCCGACATTCAGTACTGTGAGAACATGGGTGCTCATACAGCTACCGACCCCGACAATCTCGCTTGAGCGCGTCATACATATCTTGGCAAAATCTTCCTCACTCACAAACGTCATACCTCATACACAAAGTATGTGAGTTTTCGACACATTCGACGTGTGAAGCCAGCAAAGGTAAAAGCCAGACATCGGAGGGTTTGTCGCTCGTTGGGCTCAAGATCCACGTGGAATTCGCCGTAGCAGCGGCACAGCAACGAACTAAAGTCAGGGCACCGTCTAGCTCATAGACTGCCGATTGCGGCCGAGCACGTTTTGTGTGGCGCGCCTTGTGGAAGACACTCCGTGACGAGGATGGTAGCTGCGCTACGTGGTGCTTGTAACATACTAACGGTGCTTTGATGTTCGGGAGGCTAGGATTTTGACGTCCATTGCCGCCTCTGCGTAACCTGTACCTGCCGTGTATAAGCCCCTGTTCTTATCCTGGTTCATATGGCTTTTTGTTTTACCCTGTTTGATCCGCAATCCGTCGCTTAACATAATTCTCCTTCCTCTTTTGTTTTCTCGCGCAGGGCTTCTCGTACGACGTTGTCTCGATACGTACGGTCGGAAACAATCTGGGGTACAGCCTCATTCTATGCGGGTTCCGACATGAAGTTCTTCTCCGCACTACTGTGCCTCGTCTTTGCGCCTTTGTCTTTTGCGCAAAGTCAGAGCGGAAACGATGTGCTTGCGTCTGCAGTCAAGAATCTGCCTCCATGCGCGGTATGTATACCATGTCCATATAGAAGACTCCATACTAATTTCGGTAATATAGTTAGATTGCACACTCACAATAATCTCGTCATCAACATGTCAGCTCACAGACATCGACTGCATCAAGGGCAACGAGAAGCTTATCGATGACTTAAGCAAATGTGTCTTGGCTAGCTGCAAGCCAAAAGAAGCACTGAGTAGGTCCTCTCTCATATTTACTCGTTGAACTTTGTGCTAATTGCCTGTGAAGCGGCGAAGAGGTTTCTTACTGAGTTGATGGATGCGCCCATTCGCAACAAGACGGAACAAGGCACCGTCACTACAATAGTCTTTGGAGTACTATCCTTGGGAGCCTACATCCTACGCGTGATCGCACGCCTTCCCTGGTTCGGCGGAAATTGGGGCATTGACGATTGGGTTATGACTGCGGCCATCATACTCATCATCCCACTCACGATATGCGCCTACCTTCTGAACCTTTTGGGATTGGGTACGGATATGTGGATGGTGTCTTTCGAGAACATTACCAAGATTCTCGAGGTATGTGAAGAGTTATGCAAGCCATGATGTCCCGCGCTGACCAATGTTCGATAATAGATCTTCTACTACACGGAGCTTCTCTACCTTGCGTCAATCGCATTGACCAAGATAGCAGTCTTGCTCTTCTACCTCCGCATCTTCCCTCACCAGGGTCTCCGACGCGTCATCCACGTTACTATCGTGATCTGCATCATGTACATCATCGCATTCGTCACAGCGACTGCGCTGCAATGTATTCCGATACGCATTGCGTGGGAACACTGGGACGGCGAGCATCACGGAAAATGCATCAACCTCAACGCCGATGCCTGGGCTTCTGCCGCGGTCAACATCCTTCTCGATCTAGTCGTCATTGTTATCCCTATGAGAGAGCTCAGCAAGCTTGCCATGACCCGTCGGCGCAAGTTTGGCATCATGTGCATGTTCCTCGGTGGAGGCTTGTAAGTCTAGTTCCCACATCTCACCTTGCCTCAACTAACATTCCCTCAGCGTCACCATCGTCAGCATCCTCCGCCTCAAATACATGATCCAGTTCGCGCAAACCACCAACGTGACCTGGGACTACCTACCCATCGGATACTGGTCCGCCATCGAAGCCCACGTCGGCGCCATCGTCGCCTGCGCACCCGCTATCCGCCAACTACAACGTTCCATCCGCGAACGAATCTGGCCCAAACAGAAGACACCAAGTCAATACTACTACGCCGAGAACTCGGGCAACAGCAGCAAGAAGAACAATGGCAGCAAAGACCTCAAGTCCCGCATCTGGCTACCGAAGACCGATCGCTCTCAACTGAGCACGCTTGGTCGGAGTAAAATGGACAAAGACGACTTCGTCCGCCTAGACGAGTACGAGATGGGCGTTGGCATGGGCGGAAAAGACAGCGTCCTCACAGACAGGAATTCCCCGGTAAACTCTTCGGAAGGGTCGCTGGATCGGTCGTTCAAGTCGAATGAGGATGTGCAGCCGTTGGCCGATGTAGCGGCGCCGGCGCCGGTGGTTGGCTCGCCAATGGGCGGTATTATGGTGCAGTCGGAGTACAGTGTTGATCGGGGGAGCTCGCATCCGAGTTTGCAGGCTTTACCACCCATTCAGCATAAGAAGGAGAAGTCGTTGGATGCGAGGAGGTGGCTTTGATATGAGGTGGTATGGCAACGCGACTTTCTATGATCTATGAACTTTGGCAGATACCCAATTATACATATTAATGCATCGAAGTACAAAATTCAACCCTCAATGTGCTATAGCCCTCGTACAATGTTCCCGCACTTTGCGCACGCCTCAAAAGGCGCTCTACCGTTTTCGATCGGTCACCACACCGCACCTCACCAATTCACCAACCCCCAAACCCGCCGCACACCCAAACAGCCATCCCCACCCATCGAATAGTTACAAATACCATACCCCTAGGTAAGCAGAAAAGCCAAGCCTTCCAACCTCATGACGACAGCCAACGATTCAAGCACCAGCGCAGCGGCCTGACGCGTGCCGGCACGCCTCGCCCACTTACCGCACCAACAACAGCAGCCAGGAAAACAAGGCAGCTACGGCGGTTCTTGAATCGTGGTATTGCGCCAGCGTAGGAAGTTAGGGTGGGGTGGGTCGCGAGACCCGCACCGGCTCGGTAGATCAGGCCCCACTGTGTGAGGCTAAGGGACGGAGCAGGGAGGGGGTTGGTGGCTCGGTGGAGGTTCGGGATGGTGGTAGATGCTGAGGAATTCGATCACATCCTCTGTCGTAGTCCTGGCGGTTCCACGTCGTTTCCCGTGGATGTCACTGTTGTGCCTTCGTACGTTTTCCTCTTCGCAGCATCCTCGCTTGCAGTATCCTCCCTCGTAGTCTTCTCCCTTAGCTTCCTTTTGTGCTCATCTTCCTTCTTCTGTTTCTCGTTCCAGACGTAAAATGTAAGCAGAACGAAAGCACTGGTGGGTATTGCTATCACAAAGAACAACCAAACGCTACGGCTCGCTTCATCAAATGGGACGTCACCGGCGATGCCGTTGAAGAAGTTCATGCCAAAGAAGGAAGAGACAAAGGTGGCCGGGAGGAACGCCATTGTTACCCACGCTACGCCACTCATCAGGCGACTGTCTCGTTGGGTTGCTTTCGCAATCTCGAGGTTTTGTTGCAGAAGTTCCCATTCTTCCTTCCTCCGAACATCTTCTAGCTCTTGAAGCTTCTCCTGTCTTTCCTGCTGCCTTTCCGCAATAACATCTTCAATATGTTGGTGGACCTCCGCGGCAACTTCTCGCAATCGATCTGGATGGTACTGCTCTATGTCTTGAGCCAAAAACGGCTTTTCTGACGTTATGGGCGCGTGAAACTGTGACGCTGAGATATCCTTTGCCCACTCTGCAGCATCTTTGCTAAACGTAAGCTTAATTTCTAGGCTTGCAGCTCTAATCCTACGGCTGATGGTATTGAGTGACCGAAGCAAGCTGCTAGGACGTTGATCCGAGTTTAGGGAGTCTTCCACCTTGTTGATCGCTTCCATGAATCCCTTCCTCTCTGTTTCAACAATTGCTACGTACATGCGTATGTATTGGTGAAGAAGTTCAACGAAAAATTTGCTGGGTGCTTTCGCTGAACTTGGGTCCGCATCGTCGATGTCTGTGTACGATTTCATATGCAAGTCGAAAATTCCAAAGGGGATCATTCCCAAATAGCTCTCCTTGTCATAGGCGAGTAATGCCAGCCATTCTTCTTGAATGCCTTCAGTTTCAACCTTCTTGAGCCAGAATTTCATGTATGGAACGGAATTTTTGGGTGTCTCGAAAAGCACACTATGCTGGTCTTTGGAAAAGAGGCGCCCCGTGGTTGAAGTCTGGTTCACCCCGGATAACAAGGATCGATGTTGACTATCAATGTTCCGTGTGAGGTATCCCGAGAATATTGGTATATCAGATCTTGTTATCCATTCGGGGAGCGGTAACTCGAAAACGGTGATGCTGGTGGTCGACACAGCCAGGGTTGGAGGTACTGACGTATTTTCGCTGAATTGGGTCTCAGACCGCAGCGCATTGAAGAATTCGACAACGTCGCTGAATTTCTTGAATATGGTACTTTCAGACTGTTTTTGGACGAAACCTCTTCCGTGCGCGATAGAAGTATATACGCTCCTGCGAGACCCGAAATCTTGAATATCAAGGTCTCCCAAGAGTATTCTGTAGAACTCCTCCCCCATAATCGTCACACAATATACCAAAAGAAAGATGCGACGAGAACAATAGAGTGGATAATGGCACAAGGCTGGACCACTCGAGAGAATATATCACTCCAGTTCAGCTGCCAAGAGCCCCATACCCATGCGCGCCTCCAAGATCTGCATGACAAAAACTTCGTGCCACAGGATTCCAGACCATAAACTGTCATCCAGAAACGCCCCAGGCGCTAAACCGGTTGGCTACGAGCGATTCTGAGAACACCATGCAGCCACCACGAAATGACCGTGCGATAAATGTGGGCCAGCCTTGTCGCCTACTTGCCGAGAACATTACACTCATCGTATGATTGGCTGCATAGCATGGCAGGTGGCGAATCTCAGCCTCTTGCGTTCACTCGCGCGATTGGGGATCCACAGAAACAACGAAAGATAAGCTAATTCCCTCGAAAAAGGCACCGTTTGAAGAAACAAGAACCAACCTTGCAACCTCCAATCAGCATCCAGATGCGCGTCAATCAACAGGCAGAGCTCGACAACACCCCTCCCCCTCCCTCAGCCTCACCACCCCACCCCAACCCCGGCGCCATCCTACCCAGCCCCATCCCCTCCCACAACCCCGCAACATCCAACAGCAACCCCTCCCGATACTCCGCCCCAACAACCAGCAACCCAAACGGCCGTCCATTCCAATCCAGATACTTAAGTGGTAGAGTCACCGAAGGATATCCTGTTATCATTATTTTAGCAAGAGATGCTCGTAGAAGTAGAAAGACTGGGCAAGGCAAGGCAAGGAACTTACTAGCCAAAGCAACAACGTCAGGTAATCTGCTATCTGCTGGACCTATGATGACGTCGACGTTGTGATAGTGGAGGGTTTTGTCGATCGCATCATCAGCGGCCGACGCGGTCGCCTTTATATCAAGACGGGTGTACTCTGCGTCCGTAAGGGAGTTCGCTGCTTGGAGGCTTTGGATGAGCTTGTCTTGGTTTGGAGAATCTGATGATAGTTGTATTTAGTGGTGAATATGAGATGAAGAAGGTATGTATAGGTAGGTTCTTACGCTCTGGTAACTCGATCTTGCGATGTTGTTCAGTGAACTCGATCAGCTCCTTTAGGGTCTTCACTTTAGGCGTGTCCAGACCGTTTGTGTAGGCTTCGAAGAGGTTGGAGAAATCGTTTTCTGGGATGTGTTAGGATTATCTTCCATCTTTGGCTTTAATGAGCTCACTTATTGTGGCCAAGACGTCGTTCATGCTCTCATCTAATGTTTCGTCGGTAATCAGGTCGACTGGACCAACAACGCGCTTAGCGAGGCTTTCGATCTTTTCGTAGGCGGCAAGTGTCTCCCGTATCTGCTCTCTAGTAAGTTACGTTTTCTTTCCTTAAGAGGTACACTTACAATCTCATCCAACGCCCCAGGCCTCGGTTTCTGCACCCCTTCCGCCAAACACCAACGTCTCGGATCCAACGTAGCGAACGAAACATCCCCCCACTCCCTCGAAACCTCAGTCCCATACCCTCTCTCAGGCACTCCCGGATGCTCAACATCCACAATAACATTAGGCAGCCCAACAAGATCCGCAACACACTTCGCCATCGGCCCAACACTATCCCTGTTCTTCGAGAACGGGAAGCATCCGCGTCCCGATACTATACCAGGCGTAGTGCGTATGGTATACAGCGCAGCACGAGTAGCTGGATTTGTGAGCGAGCCGTTGAAGTCGGCGCCGATGGAGAGAGGGGCGAAGCCTGCGCTGACGGCTACGGCTGAGCCTGTTGATGAGCCGGATGAGTTCTGTGGGGTAGTGAGCATTGGGATACGGGTTCATGCCCAGAGAGGCTTTACTGAATGGCCGTAGATACCGTCATCGACTACACCGCCGCGCACATATGCGGATTGAGTCTGTCCTCCACGTGCAGACCAGCCGCCGCTCATTCCGGACTGGGTGGGTGGGGGAGGCGGAGGAGGGGCGGTGGTGGAAGTAATCTCTCCCTAATATCCTTCGCGTTGGTCGATTCAACTGAACGTAGCTTTCGTGGAGTTTGAGTAAGAGCAGCCCTGTGCATTGGTATAACATGTCCACGCCGTAGGTAGTCATCGCTCGTCCATCGATAAGCTCATCCGTTCACCTCCTCAGTCCGCTTCTTACTCTGACCCTCATTACCATCTCGCGAAGAGCCTCTTTGCGCTGTATCTTGTCTGAATCATATCCACCATGAAACATGACCTGTTGAACGTCACAGCGAGCGACCTACAGCGCCTTCTGGGCGACGGACGGACGCATCACGAGCCTTGATCTCGTACGACAGTACCACATCCAGATCCTCGGATATAACGACAGAGTCAAAGCTATGATTTCCGTCTCGCCGGTTTCATATCTAGACAAGATGGCAGTGGGTGCTAGACTGATCTTGATGTGGACATTTCCACCGAGGAAGACGCCGGATTTGGACTGTGGTGGTAAGGCGTCGGGTACCGTTGTATAAGTGGTATATGTCGCTACAACCCTGGGTCTAAATGACGTGCGTTGTCAGAATGGCATGAACTCAGATCGGTAGGTGTCATTTCACTCCTCCAGTTCATATCGAATTCTATCATATCACATGGCCCCTATCTTCTCATGTATATCCAAGCGCATCACATCCTCCCACTCAGTCACGCATACCCATTCGCCTTAAGCCACTCCCTAACAACCCCCGCATCCCTCTCAGCATAAGCCGCATAACTCCTAATCGTATCATCCACAACCTCGAGCCCCTTATTATACCCCCTCGTATCCTTCCCCTTGAAGAACTCCTGAATCTCATCCGCCACCTTCGCATCCGTAAACTTATTCAGACCAAACCTGAGGAACCTCTCTAGCACAACAGGGTTACCAGCAAGCGCAGGATGCACCTTGCTATCCCAGTTGTCGCGGATGTAGTGCCAGACCTCCGGGCGGACCTTTGAGTTGTTGGCGAGGGCAATGGTGGAGCTATGCTTGTCTTGCATGGCGACGGCATCGGAGAAGACAAAGTCCATGACTTGCTTTGCGAGGTCGGGCGTTTGGACGCGGCCGAGGGAGCCGAGGCATATTTCCTTGCCGTCGATGGACGTGGTGTGGAGGTATTCGTTTTGGACGGCTTTGAGGGCTGGCTCGCCGCGGTTCTTAATGGCGGTGGCGAAGACGGCGCGGCGGAGGGAGGGGTGGATGGCCTTGTTGTCTCCATTGATATAAGCGTCGAAGCGCTTGAGGGCCTCCTCGACTGTGGCTTTGTGGCCGACGATGCCGGCGGAGAGGATGAGGCTGGCGCGAAGTTGGCCGACGAGGTAGTTCTCGCCATCCTTGAACTCCCAGCCGACCTTTTCGACTGCTGGGGTGATGAGCTTGAGGTGGTACTTTCTCAGTCCCTCGCTGATGTCTTCGCTGCCGGAGAAGACGCTGCGGACGTTGCCAATGTTGGTCAGAATCTGAGACCATACAAGGTAGTCAGACTCGTCCTGGAAGCGCTCTGCCAGTGCGAGGAGACCAGCGGTGGAGCCGTACCCGGCCACTGCGTTGGCGTAGGCGTCACCCACGAGGCCAATCTTGTCTTGTACGGTGAGCTGATCGCGGTCTTCTCCAAGCTTCTTCAGGCGGTCGGCAGGGTAATTGGTGCGATAGAAGCCAGTGAGGTCCTTGTTGAGCAGGTAGAAGCTGTCGCTGACGTTGCGGATTGTGTCTTCCTTCTGTGTCATAGCAGTGGTCTCGTGAACAGACGCGCTGGAAGCTGACTCGCCAGAGTGAAGGCCAAGCGGAATCCACCAGGTAGTTTGATCCTCTTCGGGCTTGACGTTACCCGCAAGGAGGAAGCGCTGTTGACGCAGTCCAATCTGACCAGGCTCTTCAGCTACGGTGACGACTGGGAAACCGATCCTGCGAACCCAGAGGTCCATGAAGGTGTTGACGTTTTGACCAGACGCCTTGCTCAGGGCAGACCACAGGTCGTTGGTAGTGGCATTGGAGTACTGGTGGGCTTTGAGATAGTCGGCGACACCCTGCAGGAAGACCTTCTCGCCAAGGTGAGCGCTCAACATGCGGATGACTGAGGAACCCTTGAGGTAAGAGATGTGGTCGAAAATCTGGTCGACCTCAAGACCGTCGTATACGGGTACTTCGATGGGGTGCGATGTTCGTAGCGCGTCAAGGGCGAAAGCTTGTTGGACGGATTCAGTCTAGAGAAATAGTCAATAGGCTGGTAGTAGATACCTCGAGATTTGTGACGTACGACAAACTGTCCCCAGACGTTCCATTCTAGTGAGAGTTAGCAGGTTTCTGCCGTAGTAGTGATTTGACGTACCTGGGTATAGATGATCAATGGCAAGCCATCCGACCCATGTCGCGAAACCCTCGTTGAGCCAAAGCTCGCTCCACCAGTCCATGGTGACTAGGTTACCGAACCACTGATGGGCAAGTTCGTGAGCAACAACGTAGGCGACCCTGTTGCGGTAGCTGTCGGCAGATGTGGCGGGATCGAAGAGTACGGCAGTAGTCCTAGGTACGTTAACACAAAGTCCAGTTTGTTCAAGCGCTGGACGCACCTGTAGGTGATGAGACCCCAGTTCTCCATAGCTCCGTGCGAGAACTCGTGAACAGCCAGCAGATCGACCTTGGGAAGCGGGTAGTCAATCTGGAATACCTCGGAGAAGTAGTCGACAATCTTGTGGCAGTTGTCCAGAGCGAAACGACCCTGCTCCTTGAGACCGCGGGTGGTGTAGACCCTGACAGGAATGTTCTTGCCGTTGTACTTGCGCTCGGTGAAAGCCTCGACGTACTCAAAGTCACCAATCGCCCACGCCAGCAGATATGTAGACATGATGGGCGATCGCTCGAATACGACAGTGTGGAAGCCGTCGCGCTTGCTGGGCTTGATCTCCTTCTCGGGCATGTTGCTGAGGGCGACCTGGTCCTTGGGCACTTCGAGCTCGACATCAAAGGTGGCTTTCAGGTTGGGCTCGTCGAAGCAGGGGAAGGCGCGGCGGGCGTCGCAGGCCTCGAACTGGGTGCTGAACATGTAGTGGAACTCGTCGTCCTTTGCGACGGAAGCGGGGACGTCGCCCTTGGGCTTGTACTTGGAGCGGTAGAAGCCAGCCATGATGTTGTTGACGAAGCCCTCGAACTTTATCTCCAGCTGAGCTTCGCCTGAGTAACTGATCTTCTCGCCAAAGTCGAGTGTGACCTGTTGCCTCTTCTCATCGTATGAGATGTCCTTTGCTGACAGTGTCTTGTCGCCAGCCTTCAGCTCGGCGGTTTGCAGCTTGAGCTGATGCGCGTTGAGGACGAGGGTGCTGAAGCCATCGTCCTTTGTGATTTTGGTGGTGATGTTGACGGTACCCTTGTAGCCAAACTTGCCGCCGAATTCGAGGTCGTGGAGGGAGAGGGCGTAGTGCGAGGGTTTGGCCCTGATATGTTAGCTTGGTCACGGTACTAGGGATGTATCAACTAACCATGCGGGGAGGACATCGCGATCTGAAGCCATGTTGACGAAACTGCTGGTGACTTCGCTCTGGCAGAACCTCTTTTGTGCTGCAAATGTGTTTGTGTTTGCTACGGCAAGCCTCGGTCTTAGGCGTAACTGGGTACGTGGGGCAGAATCAAGCTCTCTAGCTGCAGAAGAGAAGCTTCTAGAGCGGGTGAAGTGGGTCGGGGAGAGTGAATGCGATAGAGCAGAATACAGACGCGTAGGATGGTTAGCTCTACACCTCAATTGTCGAGAGCAGAGTCTCGCGGAAACCAGTAGGTTAGCCAGAGTGAAGGTCCGCGGGGGAGGCGGCCAGGGAACGTGAACGGAACAGGCTTGAGCAAAAGAGGAAAGAGGGGTGTCAATGTTTCAATTGGACTGGCATGAGATGATGCGTGTAGGCTTAGAGGGGAAGGTGCGCGTGCGGCACGCCGAAGCGCCCCACCTAGGCTGAATCCCTGCGTTCGGCTTTAGCGCGGGGTCTTGGGTGCATTTATTAGATCCAGATGGGAGGATGCTTGGAAGTCGGAAATAGTTCTTATCCTGTTGTATTTGATGGACCGACGTGGTGGGGTGTAGCGCGTCTTCTCTGCAATGCCCTCTACCTTCTCCATATGATTGTAGCACATCTATCACGCATGAATCGGTGGATATCAATCCTGAAAGTGGTATGCCATTGACGCCTGCAAATGCTTCAGTATACGCCCCAGCCATGCGATAGTATCCTTTCCACCACGCCTACCAGCCACAAACGCCTCGCACACCTCTACATTGCAGACCCGCACCCCCATCTCCCCAATCCACCCCCTCCATTCAAACCCGAATCAAAACATCCAAACATTGTATCCTCCACTCCTTCTTCCCCAACAACCCCTTAACCCACTCATAACTCTGCCCTCCAGCTTCACTCCCCTGTCCTAATCCAACCCTCCCCTTAACCCCCTCAACCGCCCCCCTCACCACCGCCTTGGCCGTATGATTCGCCGCCTGCGCCAACACACCCGCTGTTTCCGCAACCGTGCCATTCAGCGCCAGCTCCGCGCTATCGGACAGCGGCGCATCGAACCACGGGGTGTGGAAGTCGAAGAGGGCGACGACGAGGATGAAGAGGAGGAGCGAGCAGTACACGCATGGTCGGTTTAGGAAGTAGGTTGCTGAGATGAAGAGGACGAGGTAGACGGGTGAGGCGTGCGTTCGTAATCTGCGGGGGACGTGTTAGAGAGGGAATGCGCGTGGAGTGAGAGGGAGATGGGGTGGGTGGGTGTGTGCTTACAGGAAGAACAGGACGGGGATCCAGCTGCGGAGGCAGAACATGGCGGGTTGGTGGGTTGTGGGCGTGACTGTGTAGGTAGGGAGCCTCGCGTGCGCACGCTGCAGCCCTGACGTATTCGTCGGTCGGTCGTGTGAGGCGCGCACTTTACGGCGATAACTGAGGCGAATGCGATAATCGTCGACGGGCGGACGTGGATGCGCTGACTAATGCGATAAGTCGGCGAGGCGAATGGGCAACGTGGAAACAGCGAGCGGACGAAGAAATAGCAAATGGGTTTATGAGGATAACAAAGTATCAAAGGTAAGAGGGCTGACGGCTGCGAGATCCATGGCTGGTGCGGAGTCCTGGCCGCCGAATTAGCGTCCGCTGATTGGCAGTGCGCCTCCAGGTAAGCATTCGGCTCCCCTTGAAGCCTCGAGGCTGCAGTCGGTGGCGCACATGCATGCACTGCTTTTCTCCTGTCTCAGCCTTATCGCTTGCATATTCAGTACATTCCTCTGACCATCTCACGTCTATTCATTTCAAGGTATCTTCCTACATGCCCATTCACCCGTCGTGTGATGTCGTCCAACTCGTCCAATGCCCAACCAGCCAACTATCAGAGGCTGCCTCCTTCCATAAAAATGCCACAAAACGCCCACCTAACACAAATATGCCCAGATACGAAGCAGAGTAGGACCGAACTCGGCCGCCAACAGCAGAAGGGAGCAGCGTCCATGCGCGCGCGGTCTATACGGGCAGGTTGAACTTCTTGCCTTGGATGACCCTAATGTTCAATTAGCATGTTGATGCGACTTCAATGGCGGTTGGAAACTTACTTGGTGTAGTAAATGTAGAAGAAATCAGAGTACAGGATCGTCTGGATGATGCCGGCAATCACCGCGATCGGGTCGTAGAACTTGGGCACCTCGAAGAAGTAGCGGTAGATCCAGTTGGGGATGTACAGCGCCCGGTACGCACCCAGCGCGAACAGGTAGTGTGTCGTGATCGTTTCCGCCTCGCCGGTCCTTTGCAGCATGAAGAGCTGGGGCAGAATGGCGACTGATTCCAGCCAGATGGAGAAAGCCCAAAGTATCTGTTTCAGTCAGCACCTTCCTCTTCCGTTGCAAGTCCTGCTGCTACCCACCTCAGAGAATGTGTATTTGTACGGAAACAGTATCGCCAGCACCGCGCTCGCTCCCAGCAGATATTGCACCTTGAACGTGTCGAGATTCGGATCGTGCGTCGGCTTGTAGTCGTTGAGCATAAGGTAGACGGTGTAGGCGGATGTGCTGATGAAGATGATTTTGAAAATGGTATTGTAGAGCGACTTGGGTTCGTAGAAGGTCCACAGCAGGTCGACGTAACGCGTGAGATAGACCATCAAATAGAGGAATTGTGACTTGAACGAGATGCCGGACGCGCTCTATGCCATGTCAGTATATGCGGCGCATTACGTGTGCAATTCCGATAGACGTACGCTCGACACCTTCATCTTATGCAGCAGAATCAGGATGGACAGCAGGTGGGACAAATCCCCTAAGACGTGTTAGCACATCATACTCAAAGCATCATTTGGTGTCGCGAGGCCTACCCAGCAGTCGGAAGAGATTCATCATGGCGGTGCGTGGGTCGCTGGTCGCGGCGAAAGGAGCGGCAGAGGTTTGGCGACGTGAGGCGTGGTGGGAGGTGGGTGTTGAGTGCCTGACATAAAAGACACGTTCCGCCAGCTGCTTCACGTAGGGATGGAGCTGTGGAGCCTTGCACGCCAAGACATGCCCCTGCCGCCAACGTCATCCCGATCGCCGCTACTTCCCGCAGCAGTTCGCACCACTGTCGCCATACACTCACCACTTTCACCAGCAGTCAGACATGGCCTATCTTCTTGGGTGGAAAGACATCCTCAGGCCGATCCGCGATGGTTACCGCCATCTGTTTCCCACCCCGGACACTGGGCCTACACCGGAAGAGAGACGCCATCAGCGCGCTTTAGATCGACTGAAGGGCTTCGCCTACTCCGATACCTTTGATCAATTGGAATCGTGGACTGAGGCTGATTCTGACCCTCTGCAAAGAGCCAATACACCGCTGTTGCGCGCCACCGGTGGAGTCCCGACCGACGACTGCAAAACTGGTGTTCTATTGATCCATGACTATTCTGGCAGCTACCATGACTACGAAAGCGTGCAGGCCGTCGGTGTAGACAAGGAACTCTACTCGTGTGAATATCTCCAGTTCGTTGATACTTTTGTCTACTTCTCTCATAAGCTAGTCTGTGTGCCCCCACCAACATGGACGAATACGCTGCACAGAAACGGTGTGGAAGCGCTGGGCACCTTCTTGATTGAACCGCAAACTGAAGGCTCGGAACGTTTGTTGAATCATACAACAGAAGAGTCTGGGGAGATGAACTTCCCCATGGCGAAGAAGTTGGCCTCCATTGCAACACACTTCGGCTTTGACGGCTGGCTCATCAACATCGAGAAGCCGTTCCCAAGCGATGTGTGGAATCCAGAGGTCCTTGAAGCGTTTCTACGCCAGCTGAAGGCTGAACTAGGGGTCGATAAACGGCTCATATGGTAATAACCTCACATCCACTATCACGCATGACTGACGCATGACTCTAACCCAGGTACGATGCGCTCACCACTTCCAACAAAGTATCATACCAGAACGCGCTGACCAGCTCCAACCTCAAATTTGCTGACGCGTGCGAAAACCTACTCACCAATTATTGCTGGACGGATATCCATGTTTCTGAATCAATGAAGCTCGCACAGTACGCTGGCTTTCATGGCCCTTTCGCCAAAGGCAAGAAGAAGAGTATCTACTTTGGCGTGGACGTCTGGGCACAGAACAAGTCTAGTTTTACCCACCCTCGCGTCACATATCCTGAATATGGGGGCGGTGGTACAAACACTGGAGTCGCATTGGCCAGACTCTCGGATACGGGTCAACCGGTTGGCATCTTTGCACCAGCATGGTCGTTCGAGCATTTTCCAGGCCATGAGCGGGACGTCGTACGCACCGTCTGGGAAGGTACTTCACTACCAGAGGGTATCGAGTGCACCTGCGGAGACTGCACATCGCGTCACCCGCCAAATAAAGAGCGTCCAATCCTACATGCAGCCAAAGAGCGCGTGGCAGGCTCAGAACATTTCTTCTACACCGACTTCACCCGCGCATTCTCTCCACATGGTGACGACGCAAAACACCTATTCAACAACTGCAACACACACTCACAACTGGGCTCGCAATCCGTTCTTCCACGTCCAGCCAGCCTCTTCGCCGAAGGGGAATACGTCACACTCTCGCACCAAATAGAACACTCTCACAAACAAAACGTCCTAGTAATCAGCTTCATCCAAAATTGTCCAGCAGGAGACTGCGACGTACAAGTCTTCCTTCCCCTCTACAAACTCGACATGCCAGCCGATGGATCCCTGCAACTCTCGATGGTGCTAGACAGCTACGAGGATCCTAGACCACCGGAAATGGAGGACATGACGTTTTTTTTGTACTTCAAATCGGGTAGAACGACGCATTATCACAGGTTGCATCTATCGCGGAAGCCGATCGTGTTGCTAGATAGTGTGCCCGGAGCGAGGATAGAAGAGCTGGGTATACAGGTCAAGGGTCCGTTGATGGGAAGTTTACGTGGGCCTGTGAGGTTGGTGGGTTTCAAGGAGATTTGCATTTCGCCTACGTTGAAACTACCTCCAAGCTCTTCTTTCAGGATCAAAGAAGTACGGGTTGGAAAGCGCGGTGAAGGGGAGAGTGCGCATGATAGACTGTGCTGGAACTACGAGGATGATGCAGCGAAGTCCGAATCCAAAACGGCAGGTATGCCATGGAGTAATGTTACCGGTCCTTTTTCACACTTTGAAATTCGAAGTAAAGGGCTGCTGTTTGCCAAAGCGTATGCGTTGGAGCATGTTCTGAACGAGAAGTTCGTGGAGCGGTATGCGGGGCAAGAGGTTGGGGTTGAGGTTGTGGGGATTGGGTTTGACGGACGCACACTCGCGGAGACGAAGGTTAAGGTGCAGTTGTGAACATACAAAGACGTGGGTGCGATGCGATACGTTGGTTGGTCCCACTTCTTGCCATGGTACTGCACGGCACTGCACGGAGCGAACGAGCCACTCACGACTTCCGACATTCATATAGGGTGGGTGGGGGCGGCGGAGGGGCGGTGATGGAGGTCATCTCGATGCTAACTTTAGATTTGACGGTGTTGGTGGGCTGGGGAGATGGCAAAGAACTGTTCTTATACACATCTTTCCATGGTACTGCGATGACACGGCGCATATGAGCCATTCACGGCTTCCGAAAGTCATATTACGCTCAAATTAGCATAGGGTATTGCTACTGCAAGAATCTTGTTCAGACTCGCTGACCCAGCGTAGAGACTATGGGAGCGCACTATATGTATATAAAGCTCCGTTCGTGACCGGTGGTAGAGGCCATCTATATGTTGAGTATGGGTGTACTAGAATTATACAGCGTTGACAGGTCAAAGAGGGTGGAGAGAGAAAGAGGATAGAAAGGTAAGGAGAAGACGATTTATCGTATCCACTTCTTCCCATGGTACTGCACTGCACTGCACGGAAAGAACGAGCCACTCAAGACTTGCGAAATTCAAATCACGCCCAATCAGCTTCTCTCACATGAGAATTATTGCTCTTTCAAGAACCTGGGTTGGACTCGCTGACCGAGCTTGAAGACTGAAGTAGTGCGCCGCACTCTAGGTATATAAACCTCCCTTCGCTATCCTCTTCCTTTAAGCCAAACACTCCTCCATCATGCAAGCCCCACAGAAAGACCAACCATCTCCTTCCGAATCGACAAGCGAAGCTCACCAAGAACGTCCCTGTCCTTCAACAATGGAAATAGATGCCCTCAAGTCCGAGTGCGAATTCTACCTCAACAGCTTCCCGGGTAGAGATAGCCTAGCCCCAAACACGGCGTTCAACGGTCGTGTAAGGAAATGTCTCACCGGAGCGTACGACGACCACGCCCACGCCCCAGAGATCCTATCGGGAGTCAACAAAATGGTTTCGTACCGTAACACCTTAACGAGATCAGCAACAGAACTGTTGACCCTCGCGGGGATATTCAAGCCCAACGGATTAGACTGCGCGGAGTTCGACTTTGAAACTTTCCAAGAATCGCAGGAGTACAAGAATAAGAGTGGCAAATGCGAACATGCCTTTAGGCAGGTCGCTCGGTTCGATAGGGTCTTTTTTCCTCCTCCAGATGACGAGGAGGGGAGGCCGTGGGTTAAGCCGGTTAAGTATGTCGCTGCGGCGCTGACGCTGGATGATAATATCGACTCGAGCGAGGAGATTGCGGATGCGGTGCAACGGATTACATCGAGTATGTACATGAGCCTCTTCATTCTGCAATGGCGCTAACGACAATATGTACATAGGCTACCTGAAGTCTCTTCTTCATAAAGATGAAAAGGAAACCAACAACTCTACGGCCCAAAACGAGGTGCCCAACAGCCTCCCGACACCAAAGTACGCGCACTCTCAACCCGAGTACACCGCCGGTCCAGGGCTAACATACTTGAAGCTAGAATCATAAATCGCCTTCGTAAAGACCGGATCACTAGTCTTGTAACCCCCCGGAAAGCTAACACCACTCGGCGTAGCACTGCCACCCCCAGTAACCTTGACCTGGAAGCAACTAACATACGGCTGCGGGTTATTCGCACCAGCATGCAGCGCAATCGCCTCGGCGCGGACCAAGTAGTCCCCGGAAGCAATGTTCTTGGGCACGGTAAAGGCGCGCTTTCCGCAGTTCGCGTTGAGGATCTCGGTGCCCCAGGAGGCGGTTGTGCCCGTGTACCCGTCTTCGGCGACTTTGAAGAAGGAACCTGAGGTGGCGGTTTTGGCGTCGGCGACTTTGGCCATGTATACAAAGACGGGGCCGTAGTGGTTGCCGCCGATGGCGGGTTGGGAGCAGGAGCGTGCGTTGGGTTGGGCGTGCATTTCTACGGTTAGGGAACTGCCGGCTGTGGGGGTTTTGTTAGTATTTCATACAGTTCCACATCATCATATCCCCATCACATATTGCCTTGCTGGGCAAAGGATTGTGAAATGAACTCGAGGGAGCTTACCAGCGACTTCGCAAACGCCAGATGTAGAAGCTGGGCCGCGTCCGCAGAACATGTCGGGAGAGGTCAGACTGGTGATGGGGCTGTTGTCCTTGACAGTTCGCACACATGTGCCCGCTTTGTCTTCACTGCCGACCCAAAGTTCTTGCCAGGTCGAGTGAGCGGAGACGGTCGCCGCCGCAGCGAGGAAAACGGTGGCGTACTTCATCTTCGGATGGTTAACGGGATGAGATGGCAGAAAGCGCAAAGAGGGTAGGATGATTCGTATCGAGTCTTTTTCTCGACCACTGGCACCACTCTCAGTATTTATTCACCACTTTCGATTCTTTTGGTCATGCATACACCGTAGTACACTTCACCACAGCAATCTAACAGCGACGTTTAACATCCACCCGGGCCGCTGTACCAGTCTTTCCCTCGTCATCTCCGCACCTAGTCATGGCTTCCGACCACTATCTTCATCGTTTTCGCCCTCACCACTTAGATAGATTAACATCGCTGGCATCAAGCTTTCCTTGGCACCTGTCGGGTAGCGCGTGCCCCGTCAGGCCGTCAGCACTCAATTTGCACGACACGCGCTCATTCGCCAGCATGGGGAAAGCGGAGGCGCGAGTGTAGATGGAGAGATTTTGAACTCGCATGCGGGCATGTCGCCCCAGAGTTCAGCGTTTTACCTGATTGGGCACGGCATTGGTGGTTTGGTACCGATGTCACATGGCGCAATGTGGGCGGGTTTTGGGTTTTGGACTGCAACGGTGGGGCTTGGCTATATGGAAGTCGTATATTATATGCGTCATGGTAGTCAGTGGGACGGCTGCGTTGGGGCGGTGCGAGGCCGTCATGTAAGCGTTGGCATCTAACCTGTTCCAAGGTGTGGTGTCTTTGCGCTCTGGCGTAAAGCTGTCGATTACTTGTGCCTGAGCTATCGGGTTCTCGAAAGGTCGTTGTGATGATCCTCTTATGTTCCTGATCGAGGATGCCGATCTTTCGGCAATTTGGGCCTGGAGCCGCTCCCCAGGCTAGTCGGTATTTAATTCGAAACGGTGTAAAAACGCTAGAACATCCATCATTGGTTTTGAGCGTGTCAATACCCACAGCTGTTTTCTTCCTTTTCGCCATGAGTTTGTTTAAAGAAATGAGTAACGAAGGCCAATGGCGGAGAAAGAAGGTGGACGGGCATGGGCCTGAGCGTCGACTCCTCCGTGCAAGTTCTTCTCGACTGCGATCTCCGATAGATTGAGTATTGTTTAATCTTGGTCTAAGCGTAGGACAGTGTAGTGCATGCGAGGCTGTCCCAACCCGGATTACTTCACGCCTCTTCCGTGGTGGCATAATCGAGATTGCTTCAGATTGGCAACGTAGGAAGTGTTTGGCATCGCACCTCTATCGGAATCGACGCCAGTGGTATCCTCATCGCGCACGACGCAGAGTTTACCAGGCTTGCCTCGACGCCTTTCCCGTGCGTAGTCGTAGATGCCGATCCGCTGGTTCTTCTAGAAGGAAGGAAGACGTCTGGTGTGCTATCGCCGCTCAGAGTCTAAGCACCTTCCACCTTGACGCTCTTCTCCTTTTTCCCGAAGTAGTTCGCCAGAGTGTTCTTCTGCGCCGGCCTCTCATCCTTCTTTCCATCCGCCTTCTTCTTCCCTTCCCCAATACCCATCAACTTCTTGAACTCTTCCCATTCGCCCTTTCCCACGATCCCTCCACTAGCCTCTTTATGCCCCCTCGCAAAGCTCTCCCCAAGCCGTTTTCTCAACTCTCCGTCGCCTGCGACGATGCCCTCCAGCTTCTTGATGATGTCGACCTTCTCCTCTCCTTCGCGCGCTCTCGCACATTTCGCAACGCGGCACGAGAAGTTGACTTTGTCGGGGAGGTAGCCCTCGTTTGCGCACATGACGACTTCTAATTTGTTGGACTTGAGGGTGCCGGACCAGCTTGTTGCGATGACGGGATGTATTTGCGCGGCGCTTGATATAGTCAGAACAGCGATCGTAGCGTCAGCAGAGAACTTCGGGGCTGTGTGAGTGCAGCGTTCGGTCTCCCGTCTGACCTCCATGCTTGCATCTTTCAGCTTGTCGGCTTTTGAGATGTCTCCGGGACTGCTGGCGGAGATGACGGCGTCCCAGGCGTCGCGCACGTTGTATGCTGCCGATCTACGTGGCGCATTGGCCAAAGCCACGGCATCATTGATGGACTTTTTAGGATGTTGCTTGAATGTTGCGACCATGTCTGGAAAGGGGGGTTGCCACTTTATGCTGCTTCCGAGATCACCATGGGTACCTAGTGCTGCTAACCATGATATCTTGTCGTGAAGGTCAGGGTGTAGAGGAAGACAGATGGTGTATGTCAGTAGTGCGCTGGTTGCCACAGGTGGGCAGTCGTGTGCAGTCACATAATCGCATCCTTCTGGGAACCCGCCCTCATCTGCAAAGTGGTGGTCTACCACGAGGCATGTGTGGGGCGAATCGATGACAGGCGGTGTTTTTCGGCTGCCTTGGTCTAGGATGAAGATATAGGACGGCTTCATGGCTGTGAGAGCTTGCTTTGTGCTTTCATCATGTACATTAGAGCCTTTTGGTGGGAAGTAAACGGATATTAGATCAGGTGAGAGACCTAGAGCGGTGAGAGTATGATGAAGTATGGCACCAGAGGAAAGTCCGTCTGCATCCTTGTCAGGTAAAATGACTGTTGGCTTTTGCGCTTCAGCACTGGGGCGGATTAGCACCTGATATCTCATCCATCGAGTACGTCTTGTTGTACCATTCTCTGATAATCTCTCGCGCGCGTTCAATTTGCTCCTTCCTCGCCGGCCAGACATTCTCTCCCGACTCGTCCTGTCTTGATGGAGTAAGATGATATGCGGGGATCTCAGTCTTCGCCTTTGACGTCGTCTTTGTCTTCTTTGGTTTTGGTGGCGATATATCTTTCTCAGCTTTCCGTTTTGCTGGACTCGACATGATGGTGGATGCGTGGAGTTGCCGGGGTTGGATGTAATTGGCGAGTAGTGGCGATAATCGTGACGGATACAGGCTTAGTGAAGAGAACTTCGATAATTGCGCCAATCGACAGACGGGAAATCTCATTATACAGGTGCGACAAGATAGTTTGCAGAGCGAAACGACTGGACGCAAGGGTGAAAGGTAGGAAAGTATCGATGACGTCGTTGACACGCTAGTCTCTTTTTCGCCCAACCTCCCCATCGTACATCAGCACCGCGTCAAGCAGAACCTGCGCCCCCAACGCGCAATGCTCGGGACTCGTGTACTCCTCAGGATTGTGACTTATCCCCCCTTTGCTCGGCACAAAGATCATACTCGTCGGACACACTCTGCTCGTCCACGCACTATCATGCCCTGCTCTACTCTTCATCTGCACAACCTGACGTTCACCCACTAACCCAACTGCTGCCGTCCTCACAGCCTCGATACAATCTGGGTGGAACTTCGACTCTGGCAATCCCCACGTACGCTCCACGGAATACGTGGTCGCATCATCTTCTTCCTTGATGACCTGATCGAATGCGCGTAAGATGGATTCGGAAAGCTGATCGACGAGGTCATCAGTATCGCATCGAATATCCATCACAAATCCTACGCCAGCGGGTATAGTGGCTTGTGAACTGGTATCACTGCTGATGACACCCACGGTAGCTACACCCAGGCCAGTCTGCACAGCGGTATCTCTTACAGCAGTGATGAGCCGTGCAGCTGTGACTAAAGCATCTGCTCTTCCTTCCATGGGCGTGGTACCCGAATGCCCTTCTCGGCCTGTTACGCGAATGGCGAACCACTTCATCCCTTGCACGCTAGTCACAACACCGACTTGCTTTCCCTCACGCTCCAGAATTGGACCTTGCTCGATGTGTAGTTCGAAGTGCGCGGACAGGTTGTTCTCACGGTAATCGCACGGAGTTAGACCAAGGTATCCTGTTTCTTGTAAAGCAGTTGCCATGGACATTTTGTCGGTATCGCGGAGAGCATGGCATGCAGGTAGATCTGTGCTACTGCGCGTGCTCCAAACACCAGATGCCATCATTGCGCCGGGAAACCGCGCGCCTTCTTCGTTGGTCCAGTTTATCAAGGCGATGGGGTGGTGGGTTTGGATGCTGTTCTCGTGCAGGGTGCGGAGGACTTCTAGGGCGGATTGGACACCGAGGATGCCGTCGTATCTATGTTTCCATCAGGCTCTGATGATTGTGATGTTTGCTTGATTCTTGGTGCGCGTACCTCCCGCCTGCTGGCTGTGTATCCATGTGACTACCCATGCCAATTGGCGCTTTATCTGTAGCGGTACCTGGGCGTATGGCGAAGATGTTTCCCATTTGATCAATTTTGATGTCGCATCCTAGATTTTTGCATTCGCCGACTAGCCAGTCTCGAGCCGCTTTGTCGGAGGGAGTCAAGGTTAGGCGGCACATGCCTGTTGATGGCGCTGGGAGAGCGCCGTATGAAGTGCATGTTTCTTGTAATGTGCTGTTTAGCCTCTCGCCATTGATCTTGAGAGGTTTGGAAGACATGGTGATTCAGGCGTGGATTGGTGAGTCGAAGACTGATTCAGCGGGCTACACATGGTAGATGAAAGCGTCAAAGTCGCGGTAGTTACATCCGACGCGTCGGCGTGCGAAAAACGCGTCTTCACCATCTATGACCAATGTGTATGACTGTGCAGGATATCTACTTCTTTCTCAAGCGCGTTTATACGCGAATAAGCGTTGTGGTTGATAAGAAGGACGCCGGGAGGAAGGTGGGGCAGCGCGAAAGAGGGGTCGAGATACGCACCTCACAAACCTGGACTAGCTTTCTGTCCACCACCACGATAACCGCTGAGATGCATCCTCCCGTGATCGTGTATGACTGGGAATTATATTCCGTGAAATTGTTCTGCTCAGAGAAAGTTTGAAAAAAGCTGTGATGGAGTACGACCTAATCATCATCAATGGAGTGGTAGTGTCCGAAAATGAAGTTCAAGAGTGGGATATTGCTATCAAAGACGAAAAGATCGCAAAGGTAGTTTCAAGAGGAGGTCTGAAAGATGCACAAGCAGCCAGAACAATAGACGCTGAAGGCGGCTATGTGATGCCAGGAGGCGTGGACGCGCACGTTCATCTCCAAGAACCTCCGTTGTTCGGAAACGGCTCAACAGCAGACAACTACGAGACTGGCAGTCGATCGGCAGTATGTGGTGGTACCACTACGATGGTGACCTTTGCGCCCCAGAAGAAGACCGAAGACACTCTTCTCGACACTCTGGCGGCCACTCATGAACGAGCGAAGGACAATTGCTATATCGACTACTCGTTCCACATCATCGTCGGCAATCCTTCGGAAAGAGCACTTTCAGAGTTCAAGACCCTGCGAGAGGAAGGCATATCCTCACTCAAGATATACATGACCTACGAGGCCCTTCAACTGCACGATGGTCAGATCCTAGACATCCTCCTCGAGGCCAGGAAACAAGGCATAACGACCATGATACATGCCGAGAACGGACAAGTAATCGACTGGATGACAGCGCAACTCGAAAAGAAGAAGCTGTTCGCGCCGAAATACCACGGATCATCACATCCACCCATGGCAGAGACAGAAGCCACCTACCGTGCCATTAGCTTATCAGAGTTCATGGACACTCCCATCCTCATCGTCCACGTATCCACGCCCGCAGCAGCCGCACACATCAAAGCAGCGCAAGACCGCGGTCTACCCATCTACGCGGAAACCTGCCCACAGTACCTCTTTCTCACGAAGTTAGATCTGGATCAGCCCGGTTTCGAAGGCGCGAAATGTGTATGCTCGCCCCCACCCCGCGAAAGCGAAGCAGACTGCGACGTCATCTGGGAGGGTCTCGCAAACGGCACCTTTACCATCCTCTCCTCAGACCACTGTCCCTTCCGCTATGACGACCCTGAGACGGGCAAGAAGTCCAGCATCAGCGCAGAATACCCTCTAGGACACTTCAAATACATTCCCAACGGCTGCCCTGGTATCGAAACACGGCTTTCACTGACGCTCAGCGCCAACCGCCTCAAGCTCACCAAATTCGTCGAAGTCACATCTGCGAATCCCGCGAAGCTATACGGTCTCTACCCGAAGAAAGGCGCGCTGATAGAGGGCGAGTCGGATGCTGATATCAATATCTGGTATCCAGATGGCAAGATGGAGGAGTTTGAGTTAACGAATAGTATGTTGCACCACGATGTTGATTATACGCCTTTTGAAGGGAGGAAGCTGAAGCAGTGGCCGAGGTGGACGTTATTGAGGGGGAAGGTGGTTTGGGATAGGGAGAATGGGGGTTTGTTGGGGGAGAAGGGGTATGGCAAGTTTACGAAGAGGGATACGAGTAGTCTTGCGAAGCCGATGAAGGAGGGGGAGTGGGTGTTGCCGTTGTAGGTGTGGTTTGTAGTGATGCGCGTGCGCCGTGGTATTGGGCTCGCAGATTTGTCATCGACGCGTTCAACGTTCTTGATTAAATTGTGACATGAAATGTCGCGTGCAACGCCTAGATTCTTGTTGGTGTCTCCAGAATCTATTCGATGTTTTAGCTATGAGCGAACGGCTGGGCTTGCAGCTTGATGTTTGCCGCGGCTCGATCCTTATCTTATCAGCCCCCTGTTCACCTCGCGTCCCACCCCATTCTTGCTTCTACCTTCCTTCGCGACAGCGCGTACATCGCGCGTATCTCCATCATGTTATATCAAGCATGCATGACTAACGTCATGCTATCGTCTTATCAATGCAGCGGCTCCTACCTGCTGGCTGCGATGCAGATATCAGGCCCCGGAGGCTTATAGCTTGCCAACACTGGCACATGAGCTTGAGGGAGCTTATCATGCGCTCAAGCTGAATCCCTCTATTTTCTAGGCAAGATGACGACCTCTGATTTGCCGGTAGAGGATGTAGATGTACTTGTGGTAGGTGGAGGGCCAGTAGGTAAACAACCCCAGCATCTATCTGTTAGACCACCATACTGACAAGCCATCCTAGGCCTCGTAACCGCCTACCAACTCGCGCGCAACCTCCCTCGCTCTACGCATCGCATCAAGATCATAGAACAACATCCCAAGTCGTCCCAAGACAACTATGGACGCGCCATCACCCTCTTCCCAAGAACGACTGAGATGCTCGATCAACTTTCTCTGGCTGATTCCCTTGCTCAGCAGTGTTTTGCTTGTCGCGAGACCGTGAACTACGATAAGCATGGTAACGAGGTCGAAGGAAGAGGTTGGGCGTTCATGGAGAATATGAAAGATACCAAGTGGGACTTCGCGTTGGTGCTACGTCAGAAGTACCAAGAAGAGGTGTTTAGGAAAGCTTTGGCTAGGGAGGGGGTACAACTCGATGCGCCGTATACCCTGGTGGGCATCGAGCTTATAGAAGGAGTAGAAATGGGCGGGTACCGTGTACTGGCTACTATGGAACATGGCGAGACCAAGGTGAAGAGCGTAGTCAGATGTCGATATCTGGTTGGCGCAGACGGTGGGCGGTCTTTCGTACGACGAGCCATGAACATACCATTCGACGGCTCATCCAGCGAAGACAAGTGGGTACGCGTCGACGGCGTCATCGAAACCGACCTCCCCAAGCCACGAACATACTGCGCCATCGAATCGCCGACACACGGAAACGTCCTCTGGGCCGCATTGGACCGAGGGGCAACACGGATAGGATTCGCGTTCACAGCGGAGCGTCAGAAAGCATACAAGGTGTTCGACGAAGAAGCCGCCGTCAAGGAAGCCATCGCATCCGTCAAGCCGTTCAACCTCAAGTTCAAGCAGGTGGATTGGTGGACCATCTACGTTGTCGGGCAGCGAATCGCGCGCTCATTCTTCGTGAATGACTGCATCTTCCTCGCCGGCGACGCATGCCACACACATAGTTCGGGTGCAGCACAAGGCATGAACACAGGTATGCATGATGCAGTAAATCTAGGTTGGAAGCTCTCCCTCGTCCTTCAAGGTCTCGCCAAACCCGATCTGCTGCACTCGTACGAAGCAGAGCGTCTTCCCAATGTACAGCGATTGATAAACTACGACAAAGACATCTCGCGCCTCATGACGATGCAGTTGCCCGAGGGCTGGACTGGCAACCCCAACGCCGACCCGAACGAAGTGCTAGGCGTAGTCATGGCCGAAGCAGCGACGTTCAGTAGTGGACTGGGCATCTACTACGAGCCAGACTCTTATCTCAATTTCACGCAGAGCCCGGGTATATCGTCCGTACAGCCTGGTCAACGCGCACCGGATGTTACGTTACAGAAACCAGCAACCTTTGAAGCTACGCGATTACAGACCGAGACACCGAATACGGCGACGTTTTATATTGCGCTCTTCGCTGGTGAGGTAGCACACACGAAACTTGCTTTATCGTCGTTCACAGCAGCAATCTCTCGACTTGCTTGGCTTCAAGATCCCGATGTCCCGATATCACGTCTTTCCGTCATCGCAGGACCGGGTGGGCCTTCGGCGTATGAGACGTTGGGCGGTATGCCGTTCGGTCGTGTATTCTACGACCAGGACCGTAGTGCGCACATGCGCTATGGTGTTGCTACTGAGAACGGAGCCGTGGTCGTGTTGAGACCTGATGGGTGGGTGGGCACGGTCATTCAGTTGGATGGAGATGTGGCGCTGAAGCTGGAGAGGTACTTTGGACGTTTTCTGCTCGCTGCAGTGGGGGGTAGTAAGGCTGGGGCGAAGCTGTAGAGATGCTATGAACTATACACACAAGCAAATTTGAAGTCAAAGATAGAAGCAACAGATTGCGCAGGTTTAGTAGAGCGTTAACAGTACTACCCAAATACATTAGTTCTGACTGATAATGCTAGCAGACTTCATCACAGTACGCATACATGTAGGAGGTATCTTACGAGTAATTACATGTAAGAGCGCGCTTTTGGTCACCACTTGCCCACTCTTCAGCGATCGTGTAGCTTAAACAGGCGTTTCACATCAACTTTGTTGTTGTAAGAGCAGTATAGTATCGTAGCGTTTCCGCCGTCATAATCCATTGTTATACAAAAAGCCAGGTGCGAGGTACTCCATCCAGCCTATCCGGTAGCCTGATACAAGAGGGTATATATAAAAGATCCAAACGCTCAAACACCAAACCCGCTTTTCCCCAAATCGAAAACATCGAGATAGCAAAGAAATGTTGTTACAGAAAAGGTCATCAAAACATCACCAGCTGCGTTATGCCGTACTATCCCCTAATGCTACCCTTCCTGTACTTATCGTCCTTGAGCGGCACTGGCGGTGGTTCGTCGGCGTAAGACTGCGCTGGCATGACGGAGTCTTTCCGTGCATGCCTTGGGTCGTAGGTTGCGCTTGACAATATCGGCTCGGGCTTGTAGGTAGCGTTCGAAAGCGTTGGCTCTGGGTTGTATGTTGCGCTGGAGAGTGTGGGTTCGGCAGCCGGCTTAGGGTCGTACGTAGTTGCTGGTAGCGTCTTGTATGTGGTCGCGGGTAAAGTGTACATGAATTCGTCAATTGCGTCGTCGATGTCGTCGAGAAGGTTTTGTTGATCCGATTGCGACGTCTCGGATGTCGACTTGCGGTCAAAGGGATGCTTTGGGTCGAAGGGAAATGTGAAGGAAATGGGTCGCTCGTTAGGTGTGTATGAGACCCTTGGTGCGTATTCCGGTGTCCAGTCTTTGGGAGACTGTGTTGGGCTCAGTGGTGCTAGAGAGATCATGCGCTCCGAGTAGATGCGCTCGAGATCTTCGTCCGGGGCGTTGCCAGGGAACAAAGATTGCGATCGCTCGCGCACTTGTGAAAAGCCACCATCGTATGTTGTCGCTGGTAGTAGGAAGGAACCTTGCTCGGGTGCGGAGGAAGCTACCTCCCTCTCTTCGCGTACGAAGGTGAAGGACATTGGACGGTCTTTTGGGTTAGGGGAGTTGTCGTTGGAACCATTGAGCGTCGAGGAAGAAGAAAAGCCAGGAGAGAGTACCGGGTCGCTTTGGCTTCGCGTATGTGATACGAAGCGAGGCGAGGGGACCTGCAGGTATCTGGGGGAAGGCTGGTAGTCGTAGTCTGGTGGTGGTGCGATGAAGATGTCACCGTGTCCCATTCGCTCGCCAGGCGCAACATTCCGAAGTGCTTGCAGTCTCTCGTTCGCAAAGTTTGACTCCAGGATGTGCGCTCTCTCGACCAGTTTGTCCACGAGCTTGCCGTGCGAGTCCTTGAATGTCCTCTTGACAAAGCTCAACAGTAGGGATGAACAGGTCATCTTGACATCTTCCCGGATATACAGTCCGTGTCTTGGAGTCTTGAGGCCAGGCTCGGCCGGAGGCTTTGGCTCGCCAGGCAGCCGTCCTCCTACGGTCCACTTTCCTTGGATATCGAGACCAAGCGGTGCGTACACGTGTGTGTTGAGGCCTTCTGATGTATCGTTGAAGCAGGCGTGGTATGATACAGAACCTGTCGCTAGGCCACCCGGTAGATATGAGACCTTATCTAGGGGATGTCAGCAAATGCATGGTGGGTGTGTAGAAAGATACTCACCTTTGATAGTGTACCACATCGACCAGTACTCGTCAGTCGGCGCATAGCTAGGTGGCCTGCACTTGAACCGTTCCACCACCAACGGGTTCAAATCGATCATAGCTAGATGATCGCGGTACATGTCGAGCACACTCTTCCTTGTGATGCCCGCCGGCAACGGCGTAATGGTGGTGAAGACAGCGGTCTTCGGCATGATTGCTTTCTCTCGAGGTACGAGTCGTTCTTCTCCGGACTGATGTTTCAAGAAAACCTCTGCGGATACGATCAATGTTTACGCGCGCGTGAAGCTGGAGAAGTGGAAAGAAGAATGTTTGGACAGCGAAGCAGCGAGAAAAGATGTACTTGTTTCGCAGGCCATCAGATCCATCCAGCCATGGCCGCTGACACGCTTCGCACACGTATCAGGCGAGCGCTCGAGCGCAGCTTGAAAAAAGCCCCTGCATCCAGATTTGCGGAAGGTTTGGGAACTGACAGCTCCCCGCCAAGCTCCCCGCCAACAAGTCGAGAGCGGCATCATTGCCGTTCGTGGCAATCATTGGAATTGTGTTCCCTGCCATCGTTGCTATATTCAGTCGGATGGCATCTGGCCGCTTTGTTTCTATGCGGGCCCCGGTGGACAGAGCATGCTCTTACTGGCATCGTCGTGGAAAACGCGTTGCCGAGAACCGAGAAACGCGAGTAGAACGCTGTCAGATGGTGTCAGCCGAGATGCAGAAGTTCTTGTTCTGTGACGAGCATCAGTGGCGTGGTGTTGCAGGTATCAGAATCCTGGAGCAGATCCGCCGCAGGTACGTTAGACGCTAGCGCTCGCGCTATGACCAATCAAGCAGTGCCGATGAACTATTGAGGGGTTGCTGACAGTTATCTTCGTGAACTCATCACTCAATACAGCCATTAATTACAACAAGGCAGCATTTCGACGTATGGAATTCCTACTGCGCGATATTCATCTCATTGATCGAAGAAAAAAGTGTCTTGTTACCGTCCGCATCGAACGTCGCGGACGAGGCTGCCGTTCCAGGCGGTTTGCGTCTCTGTTACGTTTCAGCATGGCTTCATCAGGCATACAACGCATGTTATAAGGCATCCACAAAACCTCCTCCTCGGCACACTGCTACATACCAAGCGTTTCGAAACGAGGCTAGAATTCGCCATCGACCACGCGGGTCGGATGTCGACATCCTCAATTCCTTATAACCAAGGCATCGCATGCTTCTATGACAAATGTGCCGTTAATGCAGTCATGTACAGTACTGATAATCTAGGGTCCACCAGAATTATCTGGAATACTTACAAAGTGACAGATGGCGACACAGCTGCCGAGAGCTTTCCTGCTCTTATCGCTTAGATGTTAATATTGGCTTTCTCTGCACCGGTGACGAAGGCATGGTCGTGAGGCCCAACGAAGAAAAGGATGCATCTTTGACTCAGCACTGGGCCTTAGCTTGGTCCGCGCTGGTCATCGAAGTTGTGACTAGATTGTATGCTCCGCGATGTACGAGACGATGATGGTAGCACCGAGACAAGCATGCACAAGGTTCAATCAGCTAGCCCACGAATTCACATGGTGGCTACCATACGGCAACAAACACCACTGCGATAAGCAGTCGCGGGCAGCCAGCTCACAGCTTTTCAAGTCCTTTCTATATTGCCCCGGGATATGTTGCAAATACTCTTATTTAACGACCTTTTTTGATACTGGTAGAGGGCTATACCAGACTTGGACACCTTTTTGATGATACCCACTTGCTTATATATTCATCTTAATCTATACTGCCCCGAAAGGGATTTCTCGAATGATCAGCCCAGCGAATAAGATAAATCCCTCCAACGATCATCAACATCACGTCACACAGCACGAGGTGACACGACGTTATACTCAAAAAGAAGTATGCATTACGACTAAACCAATGCTCAAAGCAAAGCAGGATATCCAAAAAAGCCACCAACGCGCCGCAATCATACCTGATGATCGCAAGTCCCAAGTCATATACACATCACCCCTGCCCCACCACCGTGACACCTATCGCTATACACCCTGATGCATATCCACCTCCTTGCTCTTCGGCGCCTTGCTACCGAACGTCATACCCATACCACCACGTCGTCCCTTAACAACACCAACAATGCCAAAAGCAAAAGTGACAGCCCAAGCAAGCCATGAAACGGCGCTGATAGCCGTACTCGCGCGGGCTACGTCACAGACCTATTCATTCCACACATTAGCCCCCAAACACCCCATCTCAAAGTAACGGCACATAGAAAGGAAGATCAAACTCACCATACCAAAGCAAATCCGCCCACTCAAAAACACCGCCAGCGCCACAAACCCACTAAACCAAAACAACATCGTCAGTCCCTCCAGCCCCAACAACGCCCATTTCACACTGCCTTTCTCAGTCAAGTGAGAGAATTTAGGCAGGGAGGTGAGTAGGAGGGGAATGAGACTGAGGATGGTCCAGGAGGGCGCGAAGATGAGGTAGTTTATTTCCAGCGGGGAGGATTGGCGCCAGTGTGTTGACCACCATGATGATACTGGTGGGTGTTAGTTGGACGGAGGGGTTGGAGGGTAGGAGGGATGGAGGGTAGGTGAGGTGGGTAGGAGGCGTACCATAAGCCATCAACCCGAGTACAACGATGGAAAGTACAGCTTGTGCCGCGCGAACGGGTAGGATCCAGTTGATCGCCATTGTGACTGTGACTGTGCCTCTCTTGCTTCCTTTTTCCCACTACACTCTTTCCTATTTCCGCTTTCGTACTGATCTCGATCTCATCAACGGAAGTGGCGGAGGCGTATGTGTATAGTATAGCGAACGTATGGTATCGTGTCGTGCCGCAGCTCCCGTCTATATTGCGCGGCGTAGTTTGTGTATGTGTATGTACGATTCGTCAAACAAGTAATCAAAAGAGCGTCAAGAAAGGCAACCAGTATGTAAAGACGGAAGTCAAGTCAAAAACTGAGGACACGAGGTAAGAAAGAAGGAAAGAAGCGAAAAACGGAGAATGGAGGAAACCAGTTCCACAGCACCAACAAGCCGAGTAAAACCATGCCAGGCATCTCTCATCTATTCATTCCTCAGTCATAGCAGTATCAGTAAGCATCACCCCCATTACGCGCACCCACCATCTGCTCGCCCATACCACGCGACACGCATACATCTATTCTTCGACAGTCAAACCCACGTTGCGGCACAATGCAAAATGCGCTCATCTGCCGTCGTAACAGCCCACGGAACGGCCAACACCCAGCTCGCAAAACTCTATGCGGCACGTCGATACGCAGCTGTGACTGGCTTCAAGTGGTGTTTCAGTTGAGGTAAAAGTGGATGGGGGGTGGGTAATCTGCGACGATTCATGCGACGGACGCGGGGCTTCGTCTCATCGTGATCGCCACCCGTTGTCTGCTCTGCCGAACACGCGAACACCCATGAACACGCGAGCAGCGTGGACGGGAAGGATGCGTACGCGCGAAGATCAATGACTATTAATCGTTAATGTGCAAGTTCGCTTGGTGCGATGTGTAGTTCGCGCCACTCTCCGCCGCAACATAATCATCAAAAACACAATTTCCAGTAACCGGTGTATTACTCCAGCCATTACCCACGGCGTTACTTTATCCATCCACCATCGCAAGAAAATATCGTACACATGCTTCATCCTCCCTAACGCTTGAGCTCAAAGGCCGACAACTCGTAAAAGAAGAGTCGTGAATCCGATGACTCACTCGTAGCATGCCAGATCGTGAGAAAGATCATAGACCGCCCACACACCCCATCATCCCCAAAACCAGCGTTTTCGTCGCGAGAATACAAGGCAGAAACAGTCAAAGAAGTGAGCATTCCAGCATCACTAGACTGTTTACTGACTAGACGCTCGGTGAGTTGATCGCTGGAAGGTAAAGACAGTGGGTATCTGAAAGGAAAGGAAATGAATCTATGTGTACATTGGAAAGAAAAGAAAAGGAAGATCGAACTAAAAAGGAGAGTGTAAAGTATCTGGTGTCGTAGGCCTGCCGCGGTAAATGCGCGCTCCGTGTATGCCTGTGATCATGACGTCGAAGACAAGGCAACGAAGACTTGCAAAGAGGTAATGATCAAACGATACTGAAGGCGCAAGCAGAAGCCCAAACACCTTGAGCAATGATACGTGTCAAGGCATTCTCAGCACATGACGCTCATTGCTGCATGAATAGATTGTTGCCCTATCACCTCGGTCTTCAACCACGGGGGCTGAAGGGCGCAGCGGCGCGAGTCATCTCATTGCACTTGTTGACCAGCTGAGAGATGGCGCGAAGGAGCGGGCTGCCAGGGGTGCTCTCGTTGAGCTGGATGTATGCGGCGGTCAAGCGCTGGATGACGACGTCCATGATCTTAGGAATGATGTCGCGAATTTCCTGGTCCTGTGACATCTCATTAGCAAGAGCATGATGGGTTTGTCGCCGTGTACTTACGTTAGGGTTGACGCTCTGGAATACAGCGTTGAGCCAGACAAGGCGCTCCGTCAGGTTGCGTCCCAGATGCTCAGATACGACCGCACCAGTCGACAGCGCGAGCAGCGGGCTCACCTGGCTGAGGTAGGCAGGATCGTAGCGGACGAAGACAGAGTCGAAGAGCGCGGCGCTGCGAGGCGACTGCAACCACTGCATGGTACCCATCTCGTAGTTGCCTTCGGACATGAGACGATGGATAGACTCGATCTCAAGCTCCTCCTGTGACTTCTTGGGAGGGGTACGTGGAGCAGCAGGCGAGTCTTGTACATGTCGAGGAGCTGGAGCCTGGCGAGCCTCGAGAAGCTTTGCGACCTGGGATTGAAGTTCAATCTGATTGGCAGCCATAGTCTGAATAGTCTCTAGGCATGTCTGCACAGTCTCGGTTAACGCGGAGATCTTGATAGCATCTTCACGGCGTTGAGCATGGGCTTGTCGGAGCTCACCACCGATCTGACGCTCGATCATGTTGGTCAAGTTCGACATGGCGGGGTTGACGACGGTAGCAACTGAGGCAGCAATCATAGGCTCAAAGTTACCACCAATCTTCTTCGCGACCTGGTCAGAGAGCGACTGGAACATCTGGGGCTGCTTCAGGGATCGAGACACAGCATCAGGAACTTCCTTGGACAACTGCTGGGCCAGGATGGGCTTGAGGTTGGCACTCAGACCCTGCTCGACGGTGGCAGTAGTTTTTGCCAGTACCTCAGGAAGCACGACGTTCCTAATGTTGTCACTGACCATCTTGCCAATAACGCCCTCGACGTTCTCGTTGAGTGTGCTAGACACCTGGCGCAGGATAGCCTGCTGATGGGCACCGTTGGCTGCGTTCATAACGCGCTTGTCCTCGTCGAAGCGCTTGTACATGATGTCCAGCTCGCGAGAGAAGCCCTTGGTAATCTCAGCCTGTACGACCTCCTCAAGCTTCTTGGCATCAACCTCTGCGGGATGAGCAGCGGTAGGTGCGGCACTTGGGCGTTGGAGGTGCTTGCTGATGAGCTGCTTGGCCCACTCCGGCGCTTCGGTGGTGTCAGCAGCCTTGGACTTGGCAGGCTCCTGCGCAACGGATGGCTCAGGTGGTGCCGGAGACTTGGACTGCGCAGTCGCTTGAGCAGCTTGCGCGTAAGACGGGGGCAGAGCCGCGGGTGCAGGTGCAGGCATGCGAGCGGAAGGGGCAGTGGAAGCCACAGCTGAAGGCGCTGTAGAGACTTGGGAAGATGTCTCTGTGGCGGCCGCGCGCTTCTTCTTCTTCTTTTCTGACTTGTCACCACCGTGAATGATAGCTGCGCGAGCTGCGTCTTGCTTGCTCTCGACCTTAGCGAGAGTAGATGCGCGCATCGCTGCTTCGGGGTTGATGGACTGCTTGGACGCGGTGCTGCTCTCCCTCTTCAATGGCTCACGCGCAGATCGGTCAGAGACAGACTTGGGCGCAGGAGTGTCACCAGCAGTAGATGACTCATCGGTGACAGGTTGAGGTGGCTTGAGCTGCGAGATTGTGATGACGCCCTCTTCCTCGGCTTCCTTGGGGTGAATGGGCTCGCCCTCCTTCTTCCAGCCAAGATCGCTTCGGCGGATGCGCAAGACGCAGACACCCTTGGAGTGCATGACGTACAGCTCAAAGAGAGCGGCGTTGTCAGGGTCGTCGACATCAGAAGGTCCAGCGGGCTCGTTGAGCATGTGCAGGCTCCTAATCTGTCCCTTGGAGGCGAAAGAGTACTCCGTGATGCTAGTCATGATGGCAGTAGCATTGACTGGAGGCAAATTGTTCTGGCCCCTGTCGCCCTTGTTTGCCAGACGGGAGATGTAGGCAGCCTGGCTAAGAGCAGGAAGGTTGTACCTCGGGCAGGAGACGTGGACGAAGAAGATCGAGTTCCTAGTAGGGTGGGCGACAGCCATGATGCCAGTGCGGGGATGGAACGATACGCTGCAGATGGCGTCCGATTCGTTCTCGTGAGGCAGGTGAATCTCCTGCACGGCCTTGTTGAGACCCAGGTCCCACAGCTGGAAGGCGTGGTTCTGCTTCATGCCGACCATGACATAACGCAGCGCAATACCCTTAGTATATGGCTTGTCTTTGTCAAAGAAGAAGACGGAAGTGGGCCACGACTTGGCATTGGGTGTGGTCGTGTGGAACTCAAGCAGAGTCTCAGAGACCTCGACCTGGCGGGGAGGGCTGTGAGGGTTGCCCAGGTCTGGCTCGGTGAGGGTACGGATGTCCCAGAAGCGCATGCGGCCGGCCTTGTCGAGTGAGACGATGATGGTGTCGTCCTCGCTGAAAGTGAAGTCCTTACCAGCCTTGCCAGTGAGGATCTTGAGGGAGCGCTCCTTGAGGTACTTTTCCGTGTGGCAGATGCGGCTCTTAGACCGAGCATACTCAGCGGCGACCTTGGGGAAGACGATGTGGATGGACTTGCCCCTGCCAACAGCAAAGAACTCTGGGTGACGCGAAGATGGTTTCGCGCGAGTCTTGAGCTGGCCTCCAGATGTGTTATCATCTTGAGATGGCGACGGGGGAAGCATCAAACCCTGAGAGTCGAGGTTCTCGCCGAACTGGTCCTCGCGAGCAGGGTCGAGAGAAGTCCAGAAGACAGTGCCGTTGACACCAATACCCAGGATGCTCTCGAGCGGTTGTTGTGAGTCGTCTGCGGAGGTGCACAGGGCGATGTTGAAGATGCGCTCTTGGTGGTTCTCGAAGACCTGACGGTATTGACCGTTCTCCTGGCGGATGATGCGGAAGCCGCCCTTCTTGACGAGTGCGTATACGATGAAGTTCTTGCTGGCGGAAACCAGGGAGCGGTCGATCTGGTCAAAGTCCTTCTTCAAGCGAGCAATATCCATAAAGAGCTCGTTGGCGAAGTAGAGACGACGAGGCGGCATCTGGTTGACCTGGATGGAGGCAAAGGCGCGCATGGGGAACCTGTAGACTATTACCGTCTGGTCCTCACCCTTTGCGAGGCTCTCCTCGGCTTCGGCGGTCTCCCAGTCTTCCGCGACATTGTCTTGCGCGATCTCGGTAGCAACTTCCTTCAAGGCGGCTGCGATGGGCTTGGGCAAGCTGGCCTCGATGTCCTTGGCTGTGCTTGGGTCGGCAAACTCGTCCTTGATTTCGGTTGCAATCTCAGCCATGACCTCCTGGACCTCTGCAAGCTCCTCAGGTTGGGGGAGAGCAGAGGCTTCGGCTTCAGCTTCGGCGAGGGCGTCCTCGATCTGCTGACCGACCTGCTCGCCCAGGTCGCTCACGGCCTCGGCCACAGTTTCGTGTGTATGGGCAGGAGCGTCGTCTTGGGGAGCGGGCGAAGAGGCATCGACTGCCCTCTTCTTGAGGATCTCCATCTTGGGGGCAGGAGGCTTGGAGCCCTGCTGGATCGGGGTGTGCTTGCGGGGGCTGGCAGCTTCGAGCTGGTCGAAGGGGTTGACGTAGGTGAATTTGGGGGCAAGCGAGGCGGCGTCGGGCTGGAAGCGAGACGACTGCTCCTTGCTGTCGGAGCCGAACATCCTCATGGGGGAAGAGGCTCCCGGGGTGTGTACAGTGGGGTCAGACGAGACGTGCTCGAGCTCGGCGTCTGCGAGGTCCTGCGCGAGGTCGTCCACAACCGTTTCAGGCTTGTTGGACGCACGCGGAGAGAGCACGGAGGCAGCGCGAGAAGAGCGGCCGCTGGTCTGGGCAGGCTTGGGGTGGTTCAGCAGGCGCAGGAGCAGGTCCTGGGGGTTCTGCTGGGCGGCGGCAGGCGACTGCGCGGGGGCGGCGGCGCTGTGAGAGGGCGTCCTACTGCCCATGACACTGGCCATGCTGGTCGCAATGTCGGGCGCCTGCGACTGCTGCGAGACGCGTCGAGACGGGCCGCCGCCCTGCGAGTTGAAGCGGAGGAGGTTAAGCAGGTTGGTCGACTGCTGCTGCGGCGTGGGCTGCGACACGGGCTCGGGCGCGGGCGTGTTGGCCATGGACGAGTTGGGCGACATGACGGCAGACTGGTGATGAGGCTGCGGGCCGCCGGGCTGGGGGGAGAAGAGAGGCGACGAGACAGACGGGTGCTGGTAGCCGTGTGGTTGTTGCTGGTTGCCAGATGCGCCGCCGTTGAGACGGGCAAGCAGCTCCTGCAGGTCCGACATGGTGAAGGAGACTAGGGCAGATCTGGGCGGCGTTAATAAATGAGAGTGGGTATGGGCGCGCTGTCACCGCCGCGATGGCCAGCACAGTGACGCCATGGACAAACCGACGTACTTTACTCAGGACCCAAAATTCGAGTGCGCGGCCGAAGCCCAGGTGAGGAAAGCGCGAAGCTGCCGGTGACAAGCAGAGAAAAGACGAAGAGAACGCTGACGAGCAGACGGGGGAGAGTGGTGACGGGCTGCGGTGATGCGCAGAGGTCAATTGGCGATGCAAGAGGAAGGGCGACAGCTCGACGTGATATCGCTGGCGCCGCAGACGAGCTAGGCTAGCGTATTGGGAACTTGTGGAGACGGCGCCACTCACTTGGCCTGCACTCACCACATCATCATCCATAACTGACAGCTCATCGTCGAGTCACATCAATCGTCACATCTATTACCTGGCGTCGATGGATCACTCACGTCGATATCGCATGAAGTTCCGCATTGACTGCAATGCGTGCAGACTGGACTGGAAAGAGCGATGCAGGTCCAACGCGAATTGGCACATGCCAAACTTCATTTCTTTTACCACCAGTTGACCTTTACTTTTGCCCTCCCATACCCTGCATATTATCCCATCGGTCTTAGTCCGCAATTTGAACTATTATATCAAGCAAATGTAGGAAAACATTAAACACCGTGGAGCCTACGTTGCCGTTAGGTTATGCACTTTGCAGGTTGTTGTCTTAATGTAGTCTGCAAACCTGTTTAGTGTTTTTTTGTGTATGAGGTGATGAAACATTTGTATACAAGATATGATAGCCAACGATGCATTTTGTACGAAAATCTCAGCTATGCACCTCCCCCATCCATCTAATCCCCAATCCCCAAAACTAGAATACATAAGAATTGAACAACAACATCCACCAAACACATCTTCTACCGGCAGTCACCAAACCCAGGCTGGCATCCAAACATCTTCATGCAGGACAGCAGGCTGTTTCCGCAAATGCCAGCGGGGCTGCAGCAGTTACCATAAGCAGAGCCTTTGCACGTCTGCTGGGTGCGCGCACCACACAAGCGGTTCTTGCTCACCTTGAGGCCCGCGGGGGAGGAAGTAGCAGCCGGGGCAGTGGAAGTGCGTGTACTGGTGGTAGTCGCGCGAGTGCTGGTGCTGGTGCTTGTGACGACGGGACGGGTAGATGTGGATACGGTAGTAGGTGCGGCGGTCGAAGGAGCCGCTGTGGAAGGAGCAGCGCTCGAAGGTGCCGGGGACCCAGAAGACCCAGCGCAGTTTCCGAAGAGCGGGTTGCAGCCCGTTCCACAGTAGTCAGTCGTCTTACCGCAGAAGCCGTACTGAGAGCAGCACTCGCCGTCTGCGAAACCAACGCACGTGAAACCAGATGTACCTCCGCAGGAGCCATCAGTCGTAGTAACAAGACCGCTGGGAGCAGATGTAGGAGCAGACGCAGATGAAGAAGCACCAGTAGCGGCTGGCTGAGAAGCACTGCCACTTCCAGACGACGGGGCAGTGCCATTGTTACCGCATTTTCCGAAACCGGCCTGGCAGCCTACTCCGCAGTGACCGTCGGTGTTTCCACAGAAGCCGTAGCGGGAGCAGCATTCGCCTTGGGCGAAGCCTGCGTGGATGTCAGTTGGGGGAGATTGTATGTCCAAATTAAGAGGTCGTACCAAGGCAGGTGAAGCCAGATGTACCTCCGCAGGTGGCATCCGTGGAAACGCCCGTAGGAGTGGCAGCAGGTGCGGCGGAACTAACGCTTCCAGATGATGTAGGACCCGCAACAGGAGGGGTGAAGACAGACGTGGTGGCTACGCGACCAGAAGAAGCGTCTCGGTACCAGTTGGTCTGAGGCTCGCCCAAGCACTCGCCCAAAGTAACCAGCTTGTATCCCTTTGCCTTCATGGTTTCAATCATGTAGCCAGTCAGGTTTTTAGCGGTCTGCTCGTGAATATCGTGTGCAATGGCCTGGAAAGCGTCCGTCTGGGGGTTACTGGGGTCGATGGCCTTCTTGACGTTGTCCTTGGCGTTTTGGATCTTGTCTGGAGTTACGTTGTTGTAGTCGTCGGTGTCGAGGTCGAAGTAGGACACGACGTATCCTAGATCAGCGAGGTCCTTTTGGCATCCTGAGGCTGCGGTGCAAGAGGAGTATGGCGGGCGCATGTATGTGGGGAATTTGCCCATGATGTTGGCGAAGGCCATCTACAGACTTGATTAGTACTTCTCATAGATGGTTCAGATTATAATATTGTACCTCGTTCCTGACCATCTGGTCGTATCGCTGTTGACTGGTGATGGCACTAAGATCTTGATGCGACCATGTGTGACTGGCAACTTGATGTCCCTCGGCGATCATGCGCTTGATGGTAGCAGCCCACGGCTTGCTTGTGTCGTCAATTGCGCCCTTGTTGATGTTGACACCGGTGACGAAGAAAGTGGCCTTTGCTCCGGCAGCTTTGAACTGATCCAACACACCTTCAGTGTAGATGTATGGGCCATCATCGTATGTGATGGCAACCGTGTTTGGCTCAGTGCAATCGTAGATGCCCTCTCCACCGTATGGCTGGTTGCCGAGCTTGGGACGAGCAATGTTGCGAGTGCTGCCTCCAGTAGGGAGTTTGTTGGCATCACAGGCAGGGCCGTACTGGAACTGACAGTCGGGTGCTTCACAGTAGTCACCTATGAAAATTAGCATTGGTCTCTCAAGCTGTACCCGAATACCTTACCTCCCTGACCACAGTAGCCCTCCACAGAGCAGCAGTAGCCCTCGGCACAGCTCGCACCGCTGTTATTCGGTCCGCACCGACCATCAATGCCACCTTGACGTGCTGTCAAACGTAGATTGGGCCCTGCAACGTGCGCCGCATGTCCACCAAGAATGTTCCTGCTCCTGAGTTGACCAATCTCTCGGGGTCCTAGACCAACAATCTTCGGTACAGGGAAGTCGCTGTGAGCAGCCACGAGGGGTGCGACCAGAGCCGCAGCGTATAGTCCAGTGTAGCGCATTATGATAACGTGACTATGAGTCTGTCAAAAATATAATCGAAGAATAAACGAGTGTAAGATCAAAAGATCGACCGATATTAAGTCCGAACAAAAGGTAAAGACGACACTGTAAAGAGTGAACAGACGCCTTTTGACCTTTTCACAAAGTGAGCAAGGAAAAAAAAGATAGACCAAGAGAAGTAACAAAGGGATGTGGGTGCGAATTCCATATAAGAGGCGAACTAACTACCGCATGCCCAGACATTAGAAAAAGATGCCCACGACGCCCGTGGAGCGTGTAGTGTGCTTGGCTATGGGACGGGTCAGCCGCCGCGCGTGTCAGATTTGGTCGAGGCTGACACTGAGACTGCGATACAGGAGGTAGCCCGCTAGCGGAGAGTTAATAATGTAAGTCTTGACAGGGAGTGTGCTGTGGAGGAAGATGAGTGAGATGAGGCCTTTGATCAAGTCTACGACAGACACCCAAGCGCATGCGGGCTTCCACGGCTTCTGCCTTTCTCGGAATCCGGACATAATTCCAGCTCACAACGCGCATATGGCACAATGTCGCGAGGGAGCATGCAGGTGCTGTCTTCGCCTCGGAGGCTTTGTGGCGGTCATAAGCCAAGACATACCCCTGGGTCGTTGCCAAATCGGGCGTGTAGATCACGTTAGCGCCCGAGATTTCGCGTAGATAGATCCGTGGTCCTGGCCTTTGGGGACGGCTCAGATTCCGTCGCTCTACTCCAGACTCTTTAAATAAGCCGGCGGGTTGCCTGACAAGAGACAGCTGGTACGTGGATGGCCTTGATCGCACGTGTAGCCCTTCTGAAGTCTCTGGATGCAACGTGGTTCTCCACTCCGAATTTCCTGAGCGAATTTAGATCGACGCCGTGATGCTGACATGTGCGGCCTCGGTGCGATAATTTTCTCTGGGCACATCTGCAGCGGTCAATACTTCGGCGCCGTTGTCTCGAAACACGGTGTTGGGTTCGGATGAACTGATGCAGAGTTCCCGCGGTTTACCCAGCGCTACTGATCAGTAACTGAGTTGCCACAGCTCTCCAAGGCGTCTGGCGGAAAGGCAAAAGCTAAAAGAATAGGCGTGCAGCTTTAGGCGAGGGGCCAACGGTTCGTTTCCTGAAGTTTGTCGCGGAATGAACTCTGTCGTATTTACCGTATTGCGCGGCGATAAAGGTGGTTACCTAGCGATGTTGCGCAAGGTATCCACGGATAGCTCTGATGTCATTACGCGATAACGAAACGATAGCCGAGAATGTCAGGTGCAGCTGAACCAATCTCGCACTCTCATCTTGTGGAAATGATGTGACTTCCTTCCTTCGCTTCCGGATTATCGACAAAAGCCATTGTTCTCGTTAAGCTTCGGGGCTGCCGCGACACTGTGCTCACTAGCAAGGACGTTGACACAGACAGCCTCGCGTGTTCACGTTACCCACGCCTTCCTCCACGTTTCGTACCCGCCAATATCGCACGGAGAGCGCGTTTTTCTACGTCTTCAACGATTGGCTGCTACAGCGCGTCGTCTGACGGTTTTATCGGAGCTTGGTTTACCACAGACGCACTCCAGAACAATCCTCTGAGGGCCACGTAATCTTACTTACTCTACCTAGGTAGGGATACCTTTCGAAGCATCATTACATACGTGAATAATCATGCCCACTTCAAAGACGCATGACAGGTGAGGATTCAAAGGAATAGGTACTTCGGTCTGCTACAGACGTTTCATCTATCTCCTATCGTTTGTAATTTAACTCGCGGGGTGTATCTTGCCCTGGGCTCCGCAGGTGACGGCACTGTAGCATACCTTGGACACCGTCTCGACAGACACGCAACGCCATCTCGAAAACCTAACCCAGTCCGATTCCTAAGTTCGATATCAAAATACACCATGAACGTAAATCGGACGATACCCCGCGACAGTCTACCCCGCGAAGACTCACTTTCCCCGGATCCGCAGCAGTCTCTTCATGTCGTTCGAGCGGCTCGTTCGGTATCGATGAACGATAGTAATCAGGACGCGCCAATACACCAAGACAACGGCGCGGTCTTGCATTCTCAACAATACATGATTTGAACAATCGACGCCTGGAATGAATACTTGGCAAGCCCATTGACATCGGCCCAATGCGATCACTACTACGACGGAGCAATCTCGACTCTCCACGCTGCACCAGCTGAGACCAGGGGAGGCTGCAATTCGCATCGCATTCTGCCAAACATTCATCAAGATTGAGGCATACATTATCGCCAGAGGAACTCACTTGCTCACGTTCAATAGTGCGTATGCAGCAAACCAAAATGTGACACGGAACTCAGCCAATCCTATTGTCACTTTGCTCGCATTTTGCACCTCCGATCGAGCCATCCACAGGTAAATCTCGAATTCGTCGTCTGATGCTGTATCCGATAATACATGAGATCACAATGCTCTGCTCGCATTAGAAGCAATAGTATTCATAGATTCCAAAAGTAAAACACTCCATTCTCGGCCACCTCCGCTATCGCACGAGCAGCATGGCCTCTCAGCATCGCTGTTCGTCGTATCGGGTCGATTACATTGATGCAGCGTGCGATCGCGTCTGGCAGCACTCGTTCAGCGCCGGCTGCGTCTAGCTGTTGCGAAGTATCGTGCTTATATCTGAAGTGGTTACAGAGGAGGAATCCGAGCTTTTCATCAACACATAGGTTAGGGAAGAGACGCTGCCGGCTCGTTGAATCAGATAGCTTTCGCCGTCTACCGAGTGGATCCACCACCAACAATAGCAAGGTCGCGATGGCGTTACAGCACTGATCGAAACCAACATTCGCGACACAGCAGCTTTGAGGATCACGACCGATCTTTTACAGGCTCTGTCTGCTACTACTACTGCCGCAACCGCCGATACGGCCAAACTCCCCATTCAACACCTAGGTACTGCCCTGTCACCTGGTTTGTCCACACGTACAGAACGTCGCAAGATCGTTACCATGTTCCTAGGGGCAGCTTACCACGCGGGCGTGGCCAGAGCAGTAGAGTGGACGCGAGTAGCGCCATAGCTGGTAGGTATCGGTGCGGAGACATGAGAGGTACCTAGGACTACTTGGGTCAGGGCCTTTGGCGGATCACTACAGTAAAGCTCACGGAAGCAACCATGGAAGGCATCGCAATCGTACACTATTAAAGAGTAAGCACTGCTGCCATCTAACATTCATCCTCGCCAGGGACAGCCGTGCCGAAACTGGAAAGTCAACCAGCGCAACAGAATGGATTGGCGCGGGATATACCGCAGGATGTCTCTTTGTACTACAGGAATCGGATTCAATGTAGTGGGGTCTGATTGTACCAGCGCCTTACGGTCCACATGTGGCGCAACAAGAGAGAGCGCAAAATCCCCTCCATCGGTGATACAACACTGGCAAGGACCCCTGCCATTACGTGATGCATCGGCGCGGTGCAGATCGAAGGAAGTCTCTAAACACTGCAGGCAACAAACTTCATACGAATGTGTCTCTGTACCAGCGTCGGGAAGTTTGTCAATGGCGCACCAGGATCAAACACGGGAACCCCGATTACATGTCAGGAATGTGAACCTGGATTTGCTACCAAGATACTGTGAAGAGGAGAGTGGCCATATTATATTCTTGGAAAAAGATTGGTATGAAGCAGTTCCATATGGGTATGAAGTTTTCGGTGCAAGCAATAAGCCGCGCGGGTTTAAGAGGGCGACAGCGTTTCCTAGTAGATACCTGGGTAAGTGACTTAGTTTTCATCACCACATACACCATCGGGGGAACATATGCAGATGTGAAGAACATGATAAGACTAGCAGACCTCATACAGGTACGTGGACGTGGAGGCTATCTTGCAAGTGCCCGCACGTGATAGCCCGCACTCCACCGCCACGTGCCGGGCTGCACCGCGATACCGGAGCTCTCTCACCTGCAACCTGCAACAGCATCAAGCAACGCATACAAATACAGTAATTCTCGCACATCTCCTCCATCACTCCTTCAACCCACTACTTCCAACTTCCTCTTCTGCACCACCCGGGCATCATATGCACAACCTCTGACTAGTATTGCAATACCGCTGCCCAAGCGAAACTGCTTCAGCAATCTAGAACACCAGACAATTCCTATCGCAAGCGGTGACGATCTCCCCAGACGCCGCCATGGCCGGAAATGGCGCGCAAGTCAGCGCGCCATCTCCAACACCGACAACAAGCTCACCACATTCCATTGATGACTACGCGCCTTCCACACCCAGACATGGCGCACCTACGGCATCTATTGATACCAGCCTCCCGTCAAACACTCCTGTTGAGCAGAGCATCGCGATTGAGCCCACAAAGCCTACCGCGCCTGCTCCCCTTGGAGTAGCGCAAGCGACAGCCCTTACACCATCCGCAGCTTACCCCACACCCGAGAACGCGGACAGAGGAAACAAGAGGCATGAAGCAGAGGTAAGTTCTGGCGCAATATTCGTAAACATTTACCGACTTCGTAGGTGAAACACGGAATCGATATCAAGTACCCAGTCGCAATGCAATCATACGATCCCCAGGACATGAACTTTACGGAATCCCACCTGAAGTCCTGGACAGCAGAACAGATGGCGAAAGAATACGACAGGCTGGCCGAGACATATATGGCACTCAGACATGAACACATCTCCGCCCTTGTCGACCAAGACAGCAACGAGAAGGACGCACGCCGCCAAGTAGTCGACTCGCGCCAATCTCTCGCCAACGGAGCGCAGAAGTTACTGTGGAACTCCGAAGCAGCGTTCGAAGCATCGAAGGCGATTGCAGGAAGGATCTGTCAACCATTCATTTGGACTGACCCGCAAACACAGACTCAGTACACAGGGAAAGCACCAGGATCCTTCACACCACAAGAGGCACAGACTATCCTCAATTTGTACAAGGACGACTGCATCAAGAACTTGAAAGGCGTCACACTGGCAGCTACCGGCGCGAACCTTGAAGAATTCGGCATCGACGAGACCATCGTTGCGCAGGCGTACGATCTACCTGGCGATAGATCGTGGTTCGAGAAGATCGGTGACAATTGGAAGGACGCTGCCAGAGATGTACTGGTGGACAGCAGCATGGATCTCAGCATTATCGAGGAAGCCCCACTCCGGCGCCAAGTGAGCTTCCCGTCGGCACACAATGAGCCTTCACCCTAGGACGTCCCCGTATCATTTCCAAACGACGGATTGAATGCCATGGGCGATGTGTAAAAGCAAGACAAGAACCGGGAGGGTGAGTGGTCAGACGGCGCCAAAGTTGGGATGAATGCCCAGGTGTCGCGAGATATGTCAAGGACTTCGTTAGCTTAACGCGCTGTATTTTAGTCAGGGGTCTGCGGAGTGATGCTCCATCTTGGAAGGATGCTAAAAAATACAATTGGCAGGCTGCTACATCGACGTTGCATCCGACAAGATTGCCGTTCTTGAACCCTCCTGCTGACTACATCATCTCCCATCATCTACAAAACCACTTCAGTAGAGCACTGTGTTGACTACATCTAACGCTGACGTCGATGATTTTACTATCGCAAGACTAGCCTGCCAACTACACAGATGTTGAGGGAAGAGCCGCGTTGCTTTGTTTATAGCTGACGACCTCCTAGCTACCTTAGTAAGAAACTTCCAGCACCTGATAATGTTGCGAAGGCAGCTATGCTACCCAGTTATCTCACGATGTAATGAGCTTCTAATGTTCTTCGCACGGACGATGTCTGACTCAAGACTGATCCCGCTGTTTTGAACTAAGCAGTATTCCCGCCAGCTGGCAGTCACGGCATTCTTACGCCTGGGGAGCCGATGAAGTCTAGTGCGCTGAATCCTCGCCTGCGCGAGACTTATATCGACTCCGGCCTTCCATAACACAATACAATGTATTGCTTTCGTCGAACACGTATCATCGAACCAAACATGAACACGGAGAGGCGGCGGCGCGATCAACCGCAGCACATGCCGACGACTCGAACGCCCACGAATACTACGATACGGGCGGCGTCGGTGTCATCGATATTCAGTCCTACATACTAGGCAAAGAGAGGCGGAGTCAAGGCTCTGCACATGCGACACGAGCTTGAGAAGTATACTGGCTTCTGCTGTTTGCAGATGGGCTGGCAAGACACAAGGAAGATGTTTAAGCAGGCACCTCAGACAGGATACGTACAGCATGAGAACTACGAGATCATGCTTCGCGCTGAGGTCGAAGAGCGTTGCGCGAACGCTAGCGAGAAGACTCCGAGTTGGTCGAGATAGTCCGATCCTTCAAGACAACGATCGATTACACGCTCGAGTTTCTGATGCGGAACAGCGCCGACGGTGCACCCAGACCGTGAGACTACACCGGCAGTGTCACTAGCGCTTACAAGGTCACGTTGAGGAATGGAAACTCTGCAGCTGGGGTTGTCCATAAGGAGCTTGAGGCTGTCTTCTTCAAGCGGAAGATGGTACTCAAGAAAATCCGCAAGAGTATACGGAACATTATAGTGGAAGAGTTTGCCCAAGAGATGCGATCTTTGCTGAAAGCTTTGACAAAATCAACGACTACGGGACTAACCGCCGGTAAAGGTGGCGCGCCAAAATCGATCCGCAAACAGGCTAAAGATGCCCAGACCGAGCTGGAGGGTCTCTACGGTGAGCGCATGAGCGCTATCGAGGCCTTGAAGCGGCGCAACGAACAGGATGAGATAATCGAGCCGGATGTTGATCAGGAAGAGGGTCTGAACATGGATTCGCTCGAGGAAAACAACGACAAGCAACATCCACCGGATGAGTCGTTGCATTGGCAAGATTGCCCCCTAAGAGGACGTTTAAGTGAACATTCCTGATGGGGTCGGGGAATGCGATGCGGCTACATAAGAAGAACGCGTAGCATCCCTCAGTGCATTCGTCGCACATACAAGTCAAGCCATCTCTGAGCTGGAATGTTGGCTCTGCCAGTTCGATCAAACGATGTCGCAGGCCACCAAAGACAAGGAAAGGAACTGTGCGCAACTCGAGAAACACATGAAGGGAAATGTGCACACGCGCAGCGAGCACCTTATAAGGGAGTCCAACGAGTTGAAGATTGCCAGATGCACTGGGAGCGCGACATGTCCCTTGTGCCCAGACCGGTCGTACAAGACCGCAGCTAAGTGGCTGGTTCACCTTGAGCATCATCACCGAGAGGAGCTTTGGTTGAAGAGGAGGAGGAGGCGGGAGGAAACTATGACGATGAGGACTCGGATTTTGAGAACTTGTGAGAGTGTTCTTATAGTCAGTAGTGCGTGTGATGAAGATCATATGGCCATATGTGATACCATGTGGTGTCCGCGAATGCAACGACCTTACTGCTCGGTCATATCATGACAACGAGCGCAGTGCATTTACGATATCGTTCACCATACTCTGCCACTTGCTGCTGTCTTCTCTCTCTTCATCCACATTGACACAGTTCGCATGTTCCTGTGCTGAAGTTACCACGTTCGGCGCCCCGATTTGTCTGCATAACCAAGACGTCGTGCTGATCTGCGAACTCTTCCCATACCCTGCCAGGCTGTTGCTATACTTCGCGCTGAAATCATTCAACTGGGCGCGTTGGCATACTCGTGCAGTAAGTATATCTCTTAACAAATCTATCTTCTCTATCTGTATATGTTTTGTGTATATCCAAGGTCTGCAAGGTTTAGCGCTGGAACAAGACAGCGTGACACAGCTACATAGACAAATGGATTGATGCTGCATTATTGTTCTACTTGCTCTGGAGGCAGCGAGGAACATAAGGTTCTACTTCTAAGCTAGTCCAACTCGTAATCTGCATCATTAGCCTCTCGGAATTGCTTGTCTTCGTTCTTCATATACTCGTGTGCAAGTCTTTTCCGCGCTAGAACGATAAGGCATAGCGCGCTTCCCGTGCTATGAACATGGAGCGTAGGTAGAGCCGTGTCTATTAGTCGGTCTTCTCATAAACGCATAGTATACATTCTCCGTGCGAAGGTAGAGCAATGTAGCGTGTATACTAATGCAAAGCAATATCGCATGCTCAAGCATAGTTAAACGTCCTAGATCATGTCTAATAAGACATAGGCAACATATTCTCCTCGTGCTGAAGCCTAGCGGTATAGCACGCTGATTGATACGAAGAAGCTTAGCACGGCCTTTTCTTTGCCTGTCTTTATCATGACCAGGCGATGTGCTGGTTTTCTAAGCATCCGCGCCGTTACTATACTACAAAACACTCGCTAGCTTTTGATAAACCATTGTACCTTTACCGTCTTACTGTTAGACATGTTCTAGTATTAGAACGAGTTGCCACAGGTATCTTGAACTGCAATCGTTCCGGCGCCGTTTAAGCCTGTAGTTTACTTACAGATGTGAGCTCTACTTGCATTGCACGACTGTCTTCTCGAGTCTCTTGAGTGCGGCCTACTTCTATGCTATTACTGACATGCAAGTCTAGCGGAAATCCTCCTGCAGTCAACTCCTGCGCTACTTAGGAATATCCGAGCGCATAGCCTGACACTTCTTAGCAAAGGTGTTGAAGGCGGCCTTCTACTTCACATTGTCTTCTGCTATCACGCATCTAGCACGGGTAGTTGAAAGTCTTTGACGCTGCTTACATCCCGCACAAGACATCTTCATACCACTTTTACACTCTCCAGGATCACACTGCCTAGAATCGCTTTGCCTTTACCTGGATAGAATTCCGTATAACCTGCCGTAGAGGTGTTCGCGGTATCTATCCTCGAGAAATCCGCACGATAGAAGACGATGTACACTTCAACACTCGTAGTACCATTCAACCCGTAAAAGTCTTACTAATATGCGTACTTTAACTCTGAACATGCCACTTAGTTTGTACAGGAGGCACGAGCTTGTATACGCCTGCATCCGCAATCCCATCACGGCCAAAAGTAACAAGGTTATTGTAGTCGTTAGATGCAAATTCTTACGATCTTTTCGATACTAGTAGAGGGATATGCCAGGCTTGGGCATCTTTTCGACGATACCCACTTGCTCATATGTTCCATAGTTATCGCAACATCTTATCGATCCTTCAAGACCTCATCTCGATCTATCAAAGAAAATTGCAGGCTTCTGCATTATCTAAAGGTACGAGGTTAAGTTCTTCCATAGGGAGGTGGCCGTGTCTGCGTCGTTGGAAGTGAACTGAGGGACTGATATGTCCTCTGCAAATAAGAATTACGGACACGTAGGATTCTGAATTATAGAAAGATACGCAACGAGGCTTTTCTTGAGGCGAAGCGGAGGGGTAATCTCCTTGGAAGTGGGTCTTGTTCGTGAATACCCCTTCGCGATGTCTGACCCTATCCCCAAATCTTACTAGACCTCCTGACTTACCAAAATGAGCCTGATAACCTGCTCCGTTTCTGCATAGCCTTGCAATATCTACGAACGATTTTGTCGTCGATCCATCAAGGAGCTTGTGGTTTGTGTTAAAATCGCATAAAATCGCCAAAACCGGGCTTGTGGTTTAGTGGTATAATACTCCCTTAGCAGCAGGACTTCAAGCAAGTCCAACTGTGGGAGTGGTCCAGGGTTCGATTCCCTGCAAGTCCAGCTTTTTGCGCTCCCTGAGGTATAGGATGGGTCGTGGTTGTGGTGGTGAAGCTTTGGGAGGGGGGTGGTGGACATGGGATGAAAGCTTTTTTTTGGCCGGATGTGGGGGCGCCACGACACCGGCCAACTTTTTGCACGGGTCTAGAACATCGAAATATCTTTCCGAGATTTCAGGGTCTACCTTAGGAACACGAAAATCACTTTGCGAGTGCTGTTCAACGGTGGTGCTGCATGCGTGGGTGCATTTGATGTGTACGCTGGTTGGCATTGAAGTCGGCAGAGAGCACTTCCCAGGACGTCCCAACTCCCCATTGTCTACCGATACCAGATCTCTAGATCTCCCGCTGACCACCTGTTCGTGCCTCGGCATCAATATTACATGCAGCCACGTGTGCGATCGTTCGGTTACTCAATCTTTCCACGCCAGGTTAGCTGCATATGCATCCCGAGATCTGCACGAGGCCTGTCAAGCGATGCTTCCCCTTCCAATGACGTCGAAGCCGACTTAGGTACCATGAACAGCAGTTCCAATCACGCGCGTATCTGCAATGTGCGTGAAATCAAAGCCCTATTGTTCCGGACCCTTACAGGAACACAAACCACAGCGACGCCGTCCCTGATTTCGCGCAAACACCAGACCCACCTTGAAGGCAAGAATGAACGGTGAAGCTAGACCGTATTTCGCTTAGACTAGCGGCAAGCACAACCCAGCCCGAACAGATATTTTCAGCAGTCGACTTTGTGCCCCTCGCTCTCTCTCTCCAACGATCCAACCCCTCAGCTTCCGATAATCAAACAATTGGTGGTGTGCGACTTTTGAACGACTATTTCAATACCTTCTTAGAAGACAATCATCTTCTAACGTCACTCCCTTACCCTTTCGATACTTCGGTAAGAACAAAGCCCAACATCACGGCATGGCGCGTGCGGACTACAGCTAACACTCACCAGTCTTCCAACTCTACAAAATGGATTACCAAGCACCTGCTCCCGCTGCCGGTGGCCGTGGCTGCTACAACTGTAAGTTGACTCTATACCCACGATGCGGTGACACGGTCCGAATGCGGCCCCGCTTTGTATATCAGATCGCGAGAGCGTCACGCCTCAGGGTCCAGCGACAGGTCCAGATCGGTATTCAAGCGCGGAGACCACCATGCCTGACTCGGAACTGCATCTTTGAACACGCGCTGACCATGTCCAGGCGGAGACTCCTCTCACCGCGCTGCCGAGTGCCCCACCAAGGGTACCCCAACCTGCTACAACTGCGGCGAGAAGGGCCACGTGAGCCGCGAGTGCACCTCTCCCCAGGCTGAGAAGACCTGCTACCGCTGCGGTGGTACCGGCCACATCTCGCGCGAGTGCACCAAGGACGGCGGTGCCCAGATGGGTGGCCGTGGCGCCCCCAGCCAAGAGTGCTACAAGTGCGGCCAGGTCGGTCACATTGCCCGCAACTGCTCCCAGGGCGGTGGCTACGGCGGTGCTGCTGGCGGCTACGGCGGCGGTCGTGGAGGCTACGGCGGTGGTGCCGGTGGCTACGGAGGTGCTCGCCAAACCACGTGTTATTCGTGCGGTGGTTTCGGTCACATGAGCCGTGACTGCACCCAGGGACAGAAGTGCTACAACTGTAAGTACACAGCGATGAACTTGGAAGAGCATGACTAACCTTTTGTAGGCGGCGAGGTTGGCCATCTGTCGCGCGACTGCCCCCAGGAGACTTCATCTGAGCGCGTGTGCTACCGCTGCAAGCAGCCCGGCCACGTCCAGAGCGCCTGCCCCCAGTAGGGTGTTCCAGATGCCGTCGATGTTTTGATCTGGAACGAGTTTCGAACTTCCAAGTCGCTCTGATAGTATGAGCGACGTTGGAGATTGCGCCCACGATGTGACGAATCATCGACATGCTTACGATTTCTTTTCTTGTATATTTTCATTCAGCGGCTCGCTGCCGTTTTTCGACGCTTCACGAAAAGCACATCGTCGCCCGGGCATGATTGGACGGCCTTTTCCTGTTTTGGCTGTACGTCAAGAGAGTTGGTTATGGGAAAAAGTCTTGATCCAGGAAGAGCGTTTGGTGGGAGATACAATGTGGGTGGATGGGAGAGCGGATGCTTGATGCGAGCAATGAATGAAGCAGTGCGTGGTCTGCACGACGACTGTGGCTGTAGGAGAGCGAGGTGTTCTCTCGTTTTGGCGGATGACTGGTGTCTGGGATGCGAATTAGCAACTGAGAGCCGGCTGAGGTTGAATGAAGAAACCGGAAAAGTCCCCACGATTGGGTGGGCTCCTCAACTTATACTGCGCCGTTTTCATGCACCGTGATGGATGTGCGCTAAACTAGTTTGTCACGGTGGGTGGGATGCTGCCATGCATGTACTCTTGGGTGGCTCCGTGATGTCACACTTGGCAACTGAACTCCTGATAGTGACAAGTCAAAGTTACAAGAAGCAGATTGCATTAGACTAAGAAGTGGATATAGACGTTGTACTACATCTCGTGATGGCCTGTGTGATGGCGATGGGCGGGTTGGAGTTGGAGGGGAAGGCGCCAAGACCCTGTGCCTTCCCGCCGTTAACGGTTAGTTTACATCCCGCCTAAACCCAAACAACTTATCGACAGCGCCCTCGCGATCCAACCGCGACACCACCGACGCGTCACCCGCACCCACACGCGCATTCATTCCTTGCGGACACGACTCTGAAGATGGCGCCCACAAAGAAACGCGAAGCGCGCGAAAACAATTACTACAACGTTGGCGTGCAGGGAAGGTAGGCAGAGAGACGCTCCAATGCATGCGCGTAAACAATAACTAACATTGCGCAGGAAGACTGGCATCACACTCGCAGACAAAGGCGTGTATGACGAACATGGCCTCGAACCGATTTCCGGCATCTTCTCGTCGCCAGAGAGGTCCCCACCCAAACAAGGGAATGATGCGACAGGATCAGGCTCGATGGAAATACAAGAGAGTGCGCAGATGTCGACGCATTCGCTAGGGACCTCACTAACAGGCCCGACAGGTTCAATGCCAGAACTCACCACATCCCACCAGATCTTGCGCAACAACCGAACGCTCCTCCCTCCACCCCGATCGCGATCACCCAAGAAGACCAACCTCGGATCCTCGCCGCGACGGCAATCCTCTATGGCCCCGAGGGGAAGCTCTCCTCCCCCATCCAGCCCAATCCGCGACTCCGCACAGCCGATTGCGCGACGCCTCGACTTCGAACAGGACGAATCAAGCCTACAAGAGACGCCAGCCCTGAGCGGCTCAGGCGCGCGACGAGGAAAGCGATCAGACGTGTACGATATACCGGAAGAAGAATCGCCGGGCCCGGCAGAGAGTGCGATATTTGAAGAGAGCATTGTGCAGGAAGAAATCACAGCCAACGAATTGGGAATAACCGCTGAGGAGAGTTTCGTTGCGCAAATCGGCGGCGATGAGAGCATGGCCGATGACCAGGTTGTTGAGTACCTTGAGGAGCTGGATCGTGAAGAGGAGTCTGAAATTGTTCCAGAACCACCAAAAGAGAAGGCCAAGAGGGGTAGGAAACGAAAGAGCGATGTTGTGGAGGTTTCAGAAGGGGAGCAGGAACCAGCAGAGAAGCCGCGCAAACGGGGCCGCCCTACCGCAGCGCAAGCTTCGGAGTCACAGAAGAGCAAGAAGACTGCGCCTGCTGAGCGCCGACGCTCACAACGTGTATCCGACGTCAGCGAACTGGACGCGCCCGTGGATGAGTCGATCGATCAATCTGAGCAGGTTGAGGAAGTACCCGTTGCGCCGAAACGACGAGGACGGCCACCCAAGGTGCAACCGGTTAGCGAGCAAGAGAACAGCATCGTTGAAGCGCCGGTCGACGACTCAGTAGATCAATCAGAACAGGTCGAGGAAGCGCCTGCACCGAAGAAGCGCGGCCGACCCGCGAAAGCGCAGCCAAATGGGGAACAGGACGACAGTATCGTTGAAGCGCCGGCCGACGACCCAGTAGATCAGTCGGAACAAGTCGAGGAAGCGCCTGCACAAAAGAAGCGCGGACGGCCACCTAAAGCGCAGCCAAATGGCGACAAAGCAACATCTTCAGCATCGGCATCAGCATCAGCCAAACCAGCGAAGCCCAATGCAGAATTCACAAAGCCCGCGAAACCTGTAGGCAGACCGAAAGCAAACGCAGAGTCCAAAGCGAAATCGGCAAGTGCAGAGCCAAGGTCCAATGGAGTATCGAAATCCAAGACTCCACAGGCGGAGAGTGAGGAGGCCGGTAAGCTGGTAGATGCGTACGGAAATCCTCTCAGCAGAAAGGATATCGATCAAATATCTGCGACATCAGCTGGCTCACGCTTCGGACGGGGACGACATCTTTCCGTATTCCGCGAGATGGATCCCGACAATGTCGCTCGCATAGGACGGACAGGCAGACATCGCGTTGCGCCCATCGACTTCTGGAAGAACGACCACATCTCCTACGACCCCGACGGCAGCATGTCGTCGATTGTGAAGAGTCAAGCAGTAGAGGAAGAGAGGAGACCCACCAAGAAGTCCAGCTACAAGAGCAAAAAGAGGGCGCTCACTGTTGTCGAAGAAGAGGAAATCGAGCTCGACCCCTGGGAAGAGCAAGGCACTCTTGTTGGCAACTTTAGAGGTTTCGACACTGTTGGTGAGGTTCCCTCTAACGACATCATCGAAGACAGTAAGTGGCCTCAAACCTCAAGAACGATCAAGTGTCACTAACCATATCACAGCCATCGCATGGAACGAAAGGGGTGTCGAGCCCAGAGCCGTCGGAGATGGCGGCTTCAAATACGCAAAGATTGGATCTATCGGCAACTTCTTCAACTGGGGTCTCATCGAACTCGGTCCGGATCAGATGAAGCGCACGAAGAACTCACGGTACATGCACATGATCTTCAACGTACAGTCTGGTACTGTGGAAGTACGTGTGCATGAGAACGAGTTCACAGTCCACAAGCAAGGTGTTTGGCAAGTCCCTCGAGGTACGTTCTTTCTCATCATTATTCTCTGTCACTTCAGCCCATTCTCGAAGATGCACGGCAGCATGAAAAGACCTGTCGCCGTGTTCCTTCACTTCCTTCCATGCATGCACTCGCTACAACAAACCCCCCATCCGCCTTCCCTTACTTTCCCCCGTCTCTGTACGACAGCCGTTGCATTATGCTCGACGCCATCCGGGTGTTTGCATATCCCCATCTCACACCACACTTGCATGCCCGCGTTGTACGTTCCTGCTCTGCAACATGGCACGACATTGGGGGGACCAGGGGCGCGTCCGACAAGCAACCAGGGCAAGCGAGCACACTGGCGAAGCGAACCCGATTCTCGTCACCCGCATGGGCGTGGCGCTGACTACAGCATGCTGTGTAACCATTGACGCTAAAGCCTCGCCCAACCGACGGTGCACAGCATTGTCGTTCGCTTGCTCTTGTGGCGGTTACCAAACTTGCTCTAAGCCATCAGGCAAAGAGAGAGAGAAGAGCGCGGTTACGGCGCGCCACAAACACTGAGCACAACGAACCCGCCTCTCCGATCCGCTTGCGCTCTCCGCGCCCAATCTCTTCTTTTCGTTTCGCCAATTCCCCCGCCCTCGAAGCTGTCAGCCAACCATCGCTTCGCGTGGCGCTCACTTTGCCGCTGTTTCCTTGCTCAAACCCTTTCTCGCGCTCTCATTGGTCAAAAAGCACACGCAGCTAACGAGTGGTCAATCACAATAGGCAATACTTATAGTATCAAGAACATCGGCACCGGGACGGCTCGTGTGTTCTTCGCTCAGGCGAGGGAACTGCATGTCGAAGAGGCGGAATAATGATGATGATGGATGGTGTCGAGTTACATGTTGCCTTTGACGACAGACAGACAGGCAGGAAATCATCTTTGCATACACATGTTTGAATTCAGTAGCGGTGTAGACATTGGAGATGCCCCGTGTAGCGGTCAACGTTCGTATGTGTGCAGCATCATGGGTTTCACGAAGCTTCTTTTTTGGCTCTCACAAATGCGAAAAAGGACACCTTGATGGTCTATCGGTCTTCTGTGTTCTTCTTCCGATTTCCCTGCATTGTTCGCGCGCTTGTCGACGTGTTCGCGCTGAGGTGGAGATGGTGTGGGTGGGGCGCATGCTGCAGGTGTTTTGGCCCGGCGATACTTGAGAAAGGCTAAGCGCCGGGGTTTCTTTCTCGCTTTTAGTGAGGGTTTGGGAAGCGGGTGAAGCGCGGTTGCCTCTCTCTACTATGGACACGATAGTCTTGTAGAATATCGTGGCTCGATTGGGATAGGCTAAGCTAGAGGAATAGGGAATAGATACGAGTACGCGTCGCGATATAGTCAGGGATGTGGATGATGACATATGTCGATTTGTCCTTACAAACTATGCTTCCAGCGGATCTGATTATGCGTGTTCGCTCGATTCGGAATTATTTGCTTCCGCGGAAGGAGTCCCGGGACTGTTTACTGTGGCTTCCCGTACTGCCAATCTATCGTTCCAGATGTGAGAAGAGAACGCTCGTTCACCGCTCATCTGCCGGGTTCTCTTACTTTGTTTTTGGTGGTTTGCTAGGGGAGAGTGACGGGATTGCATGCGTTCTGGATTCGATCTGCTCCTGCTGCGAGTTGCCGTTGAGCGGGTGGGTAGGTATGATTGGAGAGACCAGTAGGACAAGGTATCGGATGATGGATAGATGCGAAGGCAGTGACGGGCTGCATGCCGTCACTACAGAAGATCTTGGAGACACAGATCCTTAGCTGTCATGACCTCAGTTCATGATACAAGAGCGTAACAACTGCATGTCGTATAGCCATGCTAGAGTGTGAGTCTTCTTACTCCAGTACTACCGGTCTCATTTACTATAGAATTAAAGACACTACAGTCAAGTCAGGTTGAGTGCCACTCCAAAATCTCCCCATCTATCCATATCAACACACTCCTTCCAGCCAACTCCGCTATCCCCAGCCTCGTTCTCGGATAGTCGTATTACAACAGAAACTCCCCTTTCGGTACACCCACCAGATCTATGCCGTATATCTTGCATTTACATCTACTTCTGCATCAGCGTCTGTATGCTTCCCTCTTGTACTACCCTGCTCTGCGGCTTTTCTGCCGAAGTCATGCTATCCAATCGACTGGTTGTTACACAAGAATGAGTGGCTGTTGTCTTTCCCCGACGTGTATGTTACCATGCATACATGTGGGTTTTGTCGTATTTCATATCACTTCTGATGAGAAGTGGCTAGATCTGCGGCTTCGTGTTGAGGTACATATCGATCGCTGCATGTGAACTTTTTGGGAGGGGGGAGAGAGACACGGAGTGGATTTTTAGCCAAGGTAGTCTGAAGATACATCATGATGAAGTCTTATCCAACGTCACACATCCTATCCAGTCTCGCATCGCGAAGCTGAACAGTAAGCCCGTGACACAATGTCTCGTTGCCAACCCTGCCATCACAGCAATTCCCAGATCTCCACAGTCACATATAGAATCCCATCGAAGCACATATCCGCCCCATCCAAACTTACTGACAACAGCACATCGAAGCGGTGTATCAGCCATGTGCTGTACTTCATCCACCCTGCCCATCTCCATCTCACTGTCCATCGATCCCAATCTAGACACAAGTGTAGTCTGTATGCCCGTCTCGGTACTTCTATCATGCTAGCCGTAGCGGACTGGGAGTAGGGGAGACATACAATCTGAACTACCCATGACGATTTCGCTTGTTACAGTACCACTACCAGTACCACTAACCACTGCCGCCACCTGCAGATACTACTCTCCCTTCTACTGTACACAGCCTCTCCATGGCGATCGATATCAAGATGAAGCGGTGAAAAAGCGGTGAAAAACTTCCAATTGCAATCTGGCATCTGCATGTCCAAAATAAGATTTCGCAGCGGCCGACGACATGTGTAGCCATCGCCACAATCCGGTGTACGAAAACTGTCTCTTGAACACTTACCCAACAAACAGTTCTCGCCCAGCAGCGACGTTGGTAGTCGGCAGGTCGAGTGGTTGTAGCGGTGTGGAGCGGTGTAGACCACAGACCCTGCGCCACCATCCCCATCCACATCCACCTCCACAGATCGAACTAGTCGTCAACCACAACGACTTTGTGACGTCCGGTGAAGATGGATACACACACCACGGGTGTGGTACCTTGCACTACTTATCTCGCTAACAATAGAGAGTATTTGCGTTCTGTTTCCTTCCCGCCGGAGGGAAATATCTCGGCCGGTAACGAAAGAAACCATGGAGTTTCATGGGATCTAGACGGTGGAGGAAGGATGCAAGGGCAACGATGTCAGTAGAGATGCAAGACTAGCTCGCCGTTACCTCGCCTCGAACCAGCAACGGCGACACCAGATGCAGAAATTGAAGGTGTGGAAGAAGTGTCCGTGACACCGCTCCTTTGCGCAATTCGCGTTCAGTCGCAACACCTTGGCCAGACCGGCCTGAGGCCTCCATGGCATCTGTGTCGTGTTTGGCAGTTTGGCAGTATGGGTTGTAAGCTGTCCTGCCATCTCTTTCCATCATCATCACCCCACCGACTACCGTCAGCTACCGTCATCAACCCCACTAAGCCTTGGTCTCGTCGAAATGTTAACCACGAGACACCACGTTTCAAAACAATCTCCAAACGCGCAACCGACAACCAATCGGCATACCTCAAACAATCACAATCACATGATGTGTGTTCAGCCTCACATGCGCCTCGTCCGCTGTCGTGCCATAGGCCAGTCACACACAGATCCATCTGTCACTTGTCGCAGAAGTTCAGAGCCTTAATTCCCAGGACTCTGTTAATTAAGCGGGGTAGGTATGGGCACAACCCAAAACAGCTGCACCAGAATCTTAAGGCATCCCATTCCTGCCAATCTGGAATCTACTCCAGATTTGATGAGTGGGTGAAATGATACGCTGATTCCTGGTGTCTCATCATGTTTCCTCAGTTGCTCGTGACGAGGGATTAACCTAGTGCAAGTCGCGATTCTCTCACAAGAACGGTGCGGGACCGGCGAAAACGACGCCAAAAGTACCAAACTCGTGCGGTCGCGGTCGGCTTTGAATGCCGGAGCGAATTGCGCGATGGAGGACTGCCCGAGGTCGATGACCAAGGTTTACTGTGACCTTAGTAAACCAGCAGACAGGTGCGCGCGAAAGATGCGAAACATGAATCGTGTAGTCCCTCGCCTGTCGCGTGCTTTGTCAAAAAAGCAAAAAGATCTCGGTCTTGTTTAGTCTTGGTGCCTGGTCTCGGGTCCTTTAGCGGGCATGCGGTTCGTTCATTTTCCCCTTTGGGGGGATGGAGGGGCGGGCGAGCATGTCTGGGTGAACAGGGCGTGAACTATTCGATCGGCGCCACTAATCTCGCATTCGTCTGTCCTTTCCCTTTTCCCCTCGCTGACTCGAAATCGCACCGAAATTCTGCGGTGTGCGGAGTGTCATCGTCCCACTTGGGCGTTATGTCTCAAGTTTGCGATCGTCATGGAATCGCGATTTCGCCGCGGTGCAATTTGATTGTGATCATTGCGGATGAGGAATGCGGTTGCGGGATACACCGTGGGAAAGCCGTTGGGCATCTGGTGTCGGATGCCGATGTGTGGGTTTCGGATGCTGAACCAAACTATAGATCTACTACTGCATGTACAATATTGTAGTGCAATACTTGCTTGTTGGGTTGTATGGATTGGCGAGTGTTTGCACGTTTATTTGCATTGGGCTGCTTCTTTGACGCAGGAGGCGACGAGCGCTGGCTGGTGGCTTGCTGTATGAGCTGATGTGACCCGATTTTCCTTTTTACTTTTGGCAAAGCCGCCATGCAGCTTTGCGCGGACAGACGACGCCTGTCTCAGCAGCCCGAGGTCTGTTCAGCTGCCTCGTCGAGGGATGATGACATTGAGCGAAAGGTTCCGATCCCCAAAATAACGACATGACCACATCGCAATGTCTTTGTGCGCATGGCAGGCGACGGAGAAGGCTCCGATCGGCCTAATCTCATCTGTTCGCGCGCTGCTTGCAAGCTCCAAGCCAAAGGCCGAAATTAGATGGCACGTGGGGAGGGATGATGCAAAGAACATTCTTGAGACGTTCGATTTGGTCTTCCCGCCCGCACGGCTTAGCCTGCTTCAGGACCAGCCCCCATGTCGCATGACATGGAACGCGGAGCCAGTTCGCCGCCAAACGCGTGGGCAGCAAGAAGTAAGGGACAGCGCCCTCGACACTGTTTCCATGGAACAGCCCTGATGCAAGCGGCGGACGTGCCTGGCCCACACACATGTCACGGAACGGTTTCTTTCTCGCTCTTGCGATGGACCCATTTCATTGCCATGCTCGCCCATGTCAGTTGTTTCGGCCTAAGGCAGCGATCCCGGACGATCAGAGAACCGGCATGCAGGATGGTTGCAATCCTGCGACAACGATATGTGAACCAACATGTCATTATTGTCGTACGATGTGGCAAAGCCGATGAGAAGGTTCGCGCGGGTAAGGCGACGCCAGGCACTCCTAGCCGCACTCCTGGTGTGCACTGAACGCAGAAAGGGATGGGTGGTGGCAGGCCCTGGGGTGGATCTGTGTATGTGTCAAGTGAAAGGGTGTCGTCATGTGCACAGTCGTGTGCGAGTGGTGGGCATGTCAGCGCCCATGATTCGCGTTTGGCGAACAGGTGGGAGATTTGGCCCTCGACTACCCATGCTCCCCATGCCGCATCGGGAAGGCTTCTCGAAGGGCTGCGATCGCCGGTCAGTGCCCGCGAGAATAACGACACTGTTCATGCATAACCTCTTTTGCACCGTGATTTGTTTATGCAACGCAACACGAGCAGCGCCGAGGAGCGGCTCGGCCGTTTGACAATAGTTCACCCATCCGTTCCCCGATCATGCGAACACCTATTGCGTCGCATGGCCGAGCCCCGGGGAAAAAGCAACGTAAGGAGCGGTGCCCATGGTCGCCGTCTTGGTTCGTCTGCCCATTACCGTTCCGTTTGTGTCATGTTGCATGGTTCGAGTTTGTCGTCCCATGCGCCAGGTCACGCTGCTTTGGCTTTAGTTCGGCATTGCGCCGTGTTTTGGTTTTTTATGCCGACTCGCCTGACGGCACGTAGATGAATGACACAATCTGCCTGAATGCGATGTCGTGGACATTGGCGCGAACGAACTGGCGGGTAGGTGGGTGGGCGTGACGGCGACGGCAAGGGGAATATGTCATGGGCATAGACTTTGGACTAGGCGTGGTCTTCTAGAAGCATCATGGAAGGTTTTTTTTCTGCAAAGGCACGCACTGGGCAGGTTGGGTGGTGAGAGGGCGTGCCTTGGGCGGGTTGAACTAGGCTGTTTCAAAGCGGTTCGTGAGGGCTGGGGCACGTGCAGAGCACCATCTCAGCCTTGTGCTCCGAGTGGGACGGGAGCGGAGAGCGCGCGCGCGCACACAACAAAGTTTGGTTTACGCCCAAGGCACCAATTCGAGGCCGATTAGCTTTGGCAACTAACTGCAGGCAAAGGCGGCAACCATGGGAATGATGGGATTTGGCCAGGCTTATCGATTAGCAGCCACGCAGCCCTACGGCATCCTCAAACACGCCAGCCCGCCAATCACGTGCGCCGCCTGCTTTTTGCGGGGCGCAACACCCTCTTGCCTGCACAGCAGAACCGATGACACGACACCCAGCAGCCCAAGCCCTAAAATAGTTTGCATACACACTTACGCATTGCAGCGCCATGCAAGGACAGCGAACCGTTCTAAAGACAAGTTCATGCAAAGACGCCCTCGTGTTGCCCAATCGCGTGGCCCAAAAGTGAGGCTACGAGGCTGTGCTAGTGGAGACAGACGTGATGATCGTGAACAACGCACCTTTACCACACCCTCCTGGCGAACGTGTAGTAGACAGACCTGCGTGAGACAGCCACCACACTCCCCCACCCACCCAGGAGGCGAAAAATTTCCGACTGGAGCTAAGCTTTGCTGAACACACCCTGAAGCGGTGACAGCGCAGCGCTCCGCGCACGCTGAGTCGGCCACGTAGGTACCTGTTTGACCGACCTTTTGCTCAGGCATGCGAAAGTGTGGCACCCATGGCCGCTACGTCATCATACGATGATCCGGGGTAGACGAACGTTGTTTTCCCGGCGGTGGGAATTTCGTTTGCTGTTCACCGCCACGCCACACACCTCGTACGTGCAGGGTCATGCCGGACGGCCTGTTGCTATGTTGAGGGACACGGTAACTTTGGAGGGTCCGAAAGAAACGTAATTAGGGAGGGATGGAGGCATGGAGGCGGGTTTTGCTTCTCGGAGATGAACGGAACCGTTTGGTTCATGTTGTATTATAATCTTGCTACTACTATGACAATGTGCTGGCCATGCTGGCTTGCAGGGTACAGGTGGCGAGCGCGAAAAAAAGTCTTTCCAACGTTGTCTTTGATACACTTCGAGGCCGTAAACTAGCTGGTTGAACACGTAGTTCGACACGTAACATCTAAGAGGGGGGAAAACATTGGTGTAAAGGTATCCTCGCCACGCTATGCCGCTGGGTGTGCTTGTGTTGAGATGGATGATTGAATATAGAGAAATGCGAATGAACCACACCAAAACAGTGCTGTGACAAACAGGTTCATGGAAAAAACAACCATGATAATGGAACAGAATGCGAGTCTAGAGGGAGAAACAAACGCTATGATGTTCAGCAAATTGCGAGAAAAACAGAATGCCAGACGAGATTGATATCCATGCGAAAAAAGATGTTGACAACCAACCCACGCTAAATGCCACAGTCGTGCGGAACAATGCCCCTGCGTTGATCTTCATCCAGGCTCTGCAGCCCGAGTTCCCTAATTCTAAGCTTTCGTGGTATACCCCGTGTGACTCCTGAACCCTTCTCTCTTTGTTTGCGCCGAAACCCCTGGGTATACCCACGCTTCATTACGGTTCCTGCCCGAATGTTTGTGTATGCATGCATCCCGAAATATGTCTATATCCCATCTACTACAAGTAAAGAAATCGTTGAATAATGCGAGTGCGAGACGTGTCTATGCGACTGCCGATGCGGGTCGCTCGTAAGGTGTCGACGGTTGGGGTGGCGATGGTCGGTCGCTTTCCTCGCGCTTCATGCTCTTGATGCTGCCGGTTCCGCTGCGCTGCGACATGCGGTCGGGACTCCTCATGCCCTCACTCCGTGTGTGGTGCTCTGCTCGTGACGGGCCTGCGGCCTCTTCTTCCCTTCTCCTCTGGTGGTACGCCTCCATGTAGCTGGGGATGCTGCCCTCTTGCTTGATAATCGACTGCATGCCTGGTACAGGTGCTGTCCTGGCTCCGCTGATCAGGTCTTCTTCCGACTGGGGTTGAATCTGGGGAAGAGGTTGGCCTAGTTGAGGGGGAACGCTGGACCGGTTGCGAGGGTCTGCGCGCCTGCGACTGAATGAGCTGTTCCTCCTCCTTCGTCCGCCCGCGCTGGAACCGCTGTCGGTCCGCTGGTGGTAGCCGTGCATCGGACCTTGAGGCATTGGCGGAGGCACCTGATGCAGCTGCGGCGGCATCGGCGGCGGGTTTGGCATTAACTGAGGGGCGTTGGCAGGTGTGAAGCCATGCGGGGCAGAGGCTGGTATAACGGGCACTTGCGATGGCGAGCTCATGCCTGTGCCGGTTGCAGATGGGTGGAGCTGAAACACCGGCGCATTCGCACGCGCGCTCATCTCCTGCTCACCCAGCTGCCAGTGCATCGATTCGGCGGACCGCCAGGGAATGCCCATCTCGGTAGCGACCTTCTGCCACATTTGGTCCTTGAATCTAAGAAGAGTCAGTATTGATTTTGGATAGAGTGCGCGGAAAAGCGTCGCATACGCGTGCGGCAGAGTGGGCTGGGGTAGATCTGAAACCAAAGAGGTGGGCTCAAAACGAAGGAACGGATGACCAAGATGGAGAAGTCTGGCCATCCGGATCTGTCGAGTGGTACATACCGAGCGTAGAGTCTTGCGAGCTTGTTTTTCTTCTCCTCGTCCCAAATGGCTCGCTTCTCGAGGTAGTTCTGGTATCGTAGTCGGCAGGAAATGGAGCTTCTTCCGGGTAGTCGTTTCGCAATGTCGTCCCACTTCATTCCCTGACCCCGCAGCTCGATGGTCAGATTGTCCTCCTCTGGTGTCCATTTGGACTGTTTCTTGGCCGGGCTTTCGTCGGGGAGCGGGGTTTGAGATGCCTGTCGCTTGAGTGTTGAAGGGGGAGAGCCATTAGTATTTTGCGGGTGACGGGGTGGGGAAGGTCCATGTGGGCCGGAGTAAAGCGGGCGAAAGTGTGGGAGTGGTGCAGGTTCAGCGTGGCGGTGAAGTTCGGAGATGGCAGGTAGAACAGGTCCTCCCAGCATTGATCCGGGTCCTTGGGGTGCTGATGTCGGTGCCTGCTGGTATGCAGACATTGGCGCGTAGTGCGGGGGGCCTGGGTACGCGGGTGGTCCAGAGGCATACGCCGGTGACGCTCTTTGCGAAGGTGACTGTGTGTATGCTGAAGGTGCGGTTGTGTATCCTCTGGTCGCTCCTGTCGAGTGGGACACATTTGATATGGTGCTCTTCTTGCTCGCAGGTGACTCTGAGCCCCGAGCGCGAGGCTCGAGGAGGAGGTTGATATCCAGGATGACGGTGAGGGACTAGCTTCTAGCCAGCCCATAAAATGGAGAAAGTTGTCAAGAGACCTGCGTCCTTGGAAAGCTCAAGTTGCCGAAAGATGTACAGTCGGTCAGTCAGTAGCGGCGTTGGGGTAGGCGGCTGTAGGGTGTGGAGTACAGCAGATAGATGGCTATCTATAAGTTGGATGTGTACCGATCAGGTCGGGCGTTGTCGTAAGGTAGCCTCGCAGATGATTGACAGGAAGCCGTCGTTTGATCAGCCCAGGTGTGGCGTTGGGCAAGGCAAGGCAGAAACTGAGGTTGTGTCCGTGGAGAGTGGGTGTTGATGTGCAGATGGAGTTGGTAAACAACAACAGGGAGGCGAAACGTGTTATGGGTAGCTGTGTATGAGGATGAACAGGAGAGGACAGTGGTAAGGTGATGAGGTTCGGATAGACTAAATGTGCCGACGATGACCCAAGTAGCCAGTTGCGAGGTACTTTGGATGATTCACGCTCTAAGTGGTCGATCGACTCGAGCTATTTGGGCTATGGGCCGGGGCTTTCGGAGCAGGGGGTGAAACAGGCCAACCACTCGGTCTGATGAATGACGGGCGTGCTTAGCCACTGACTTTTCAGGTCGAGAAGGTAGAGGAGTAGCGTAGGGGAGTGGTGGATACAGACTGGTAGGAGCAAAGGTAGGTAGGGTCTGAGGGAGTGAGCATGGATGTGTCAGTAGAGAGAGTTAGCGTGCGACTGTAATACTAATAGCAGGCATCCCTTGAAGCCCTGGGCTGGCGCCGCCTCATCGTCCGCCGCGGTAGGGATCCGGGGGCTTGGGATCAGGATGTACCCTTTGCGTTTCTGACTTGACACCCACTACCTCTGCGCTTAACGCTTTGGCGACTCGTGCTGGCGGCGCGCCACATTAACGACCCACAGACCACTTGCGTACCACAGCTGATCCGATCTAAGGAAGCATGTCTGCCGGAGATTTTAGCGAGACCAAAAAGAAAAGGACAGGCCAAATTGGCAGCGTTAGCTTGACACAAAAAGCACGACACCCGTTCTTGCGTGGTGAGTACTGCGATGACGTGTCCCCCACTTGGGGAGGTCACGGAGGTCACGATGTGGTGGTAGCTATCAGCAACCTACTCGCAGTCTTTGACGTGGGAGACGACTCCGGTGCATTTGCATTACTGCGGTTTGATATTGGCTTCGCCGGCGTGGTGTACTGGGCGTCATTTGCTGCCCTCCTTTGCGTCAGGCCTCAATGCGCCCAAGACGGGGCTGCGGCGTTTGCAGGTAGCAGGGCCGCGTTCACGATCGTCGAGGAAGCGGCTGGAGCGTGTTTTCAGTGCTTGAGGCAACGAATCAAGGATTATGATGAGCGGTGAACAGTCTCAGGGATTCGCTGATGGTTCGGAAGAGCACAAGCGCGATGACATGGAAGATCTGCAGCATGCTCGCCCTGCTCCGGCTATCTGACGCCAGAAGCGTCGCTACCGAAGCCTTGCGAACGGCTGACTTCATTAAGGCGGTGCAGGTGGTGATGTGTTCACGCCAACGTCGACAACGTTCAAGACGGGCTCCACCTGTGCAATTCCTGCGTTCATGTGTCCGGTCAAGAACCCCACTGTGGGCGGCGATCTAGCAGCGTCGCAGCATGCGCAGGAGGAGCGGTGAACTGCGGTGAACTGCCGGCGGCCGTGGGCGTGACGTCTAGCGCGCGCCATGGCATCAACACGAATGGCACGATTAGCACGATGGACACGATGTTGGCAGGCTGGTGTTTATGCGACGATGTTGTGCGCGCACGTGAGGGGCGGTGCTGCTGTGTTGTCTTCGTGTTCGCGAGCCACGTTGTGTTTTGCTACGAGGAGGCGCCGCCCTGCCATGTCATCGGCGTGGCAGATTGCATCACGGGACCAGGGCGCGCGATGATGCGCATGAGGCGGTGAGGAGAGGCCGAACTGGATGGATGTTTTGAATGAGGTTGGATATAGCAGGCCCTTGGGCCAGTGGGAGCCGACATGCAGGTGCATTAGCCATGAACCATCCCCGTGCGCTGGCCAGCGCTAGGGCAAAGGGCCTTTCCTCGGCGGCGCCCACGGCCTGCTGAGTGATTGAAGGATCAAAAGACTCCCCACAGACCAGACGAGCACACAATCTCACCGCGCCGACGGCATGCGAACTGCACTTCCGCAGCCCTGGTCAGTCTGGTCAGTCTGGTCAGTCTGGTCGAGTCTGCCTCTATCGCCTCTATCTGCCGCTTCGGGGGGTGCTTTGTCTCTTGCAGCTGTCTTGCAGGTGCCACAGCCTCTGGGGACACATGAATCTATAAGGCGCAGCACTCTATATTTACAGACGCGTGCATTGCATACATCGCATACAAGAGCGGTGAAGGACCCAGTTGGAGTTAGTTGGAGACATTGGAGGCATTGGAGGAAATGACTTGTCTCGTTGACGCTGGCTGCTATGATGGGGTGCTGGCAGGCGCCCGCAGACAGCCGTCGAGTACCGACATCTGTATGTGATTAAGTGCACGTCTTGGCTGACGAGCGCATGGTTTTGCATTAGTTGGATGAGGCAGCTCGACCCGGAGCAGGCCTTCCCTCGACGAAGATCATCAGAAATAACCGCCCACGCGCGAACGATGCCAGCGCACGGCGTGGGTAGATACTGTCCCACGCATCTTGCAATGTGAGAGCGCGTGGGGTGCGTGGGTGTGGCCGTTCGTCGCGGTTCGCCGTGTCCTGAGACATTCACTGTGGTTGACAACCACGGCCTTGGCATCGCTTAGGATACTCGATACGGCCCTGCGCAACCCTCTCCAATGCTTTTCTTCGGCCCTACACCACTCGTAACCATCCCGCATACGGAGCGGGTCACCTGTCAACCGTACACCATCACCACCACCAACAGCGCAGAGTCCTTCTATATACATACATTACCCCTCTAGTGCACCTCGGCTCTGCCCCTCGCTCGCCATGTCACTCCAGAGCGCGGCAGACGTGCCGCTCCTCATTAGCTCTCCCAATTCGTCCTCTGAGCGCCGTATATCGCCGTCGTGGTCCATTGCGCAGCTCAAGGCCCGCCTGGAGCCCATCACCGGTGTGCCCGCCAGCAGTCAACAGCTGTCGCTGCGCGTGGGCTCTCAGGATGCCGTCGCCCTCACGGCCGCCGACGAGGAACAGACGCGTCTTGCTGCCTTCCCGCTGCAGCCGTATGCGGAGATAACCGTAAGTGCTTCTTCTGCTTTCTCATTGCACGCGCGCCGCAGCCCTGTCCTGGCTGTGTCGACGCTGCCGTCCTCTCGCGAGCTGCCACATCTCTGCCCCCCCGGCTCGCCTCTCTACTTCCTTGTATCTACTCTACACCCACGCCTAGCAGTTTCATGCGTCGCTCTGCTCGACTGCCCCATTCGTTGTCAGGTCCGACGTTGAGGCTGCGCGCTCCAGTCAGGTCATGCCTGCATATTCGCATGCCCCGCACTGCCCCTCTCTTCCCAATTGCTGCGTCTTGGCACGCGATCCGCGCGGAAGCCATCCTTCGTTTCATCTGAGTTACCAGATCGTCTGCAAGCGTTGGGCACGCCGGGACGCTGCTGGCACTCGGCATTCGATACCGACGACATAAACTTTCGCAATACCGGATAGCCTTTCGCTGCTGTCTTGCCATTTCTTTTTCGGCGCTTCGGCCCTACTCCAATGCCTTACATGGCCTCATGAATCACCCCTTGTACCGGTCACCTTGCTAGAGCAATCTCAACTGACATCCCCGAGCAAATGAATGCTCGCAAACATGCTCCCGAGCTGACAGCCACGTCTAGGTCGTCGACACTCGTCCGCCGGGTGCGAGGACGGACTTCACCGACCTGTCGTCCGTTGAGAAGTACGAAATGCCCGCTGCTGAGTACGAGCATCGGACCGACAGCGTACTTGCATGGAAGAAGGCGCAAAAGCTGGGTCGTTTTGACCCCGATGCTGGCAGCATCGAGCAGCAAAAGATCCGCGCCTCAGAACGGGAGGTAGAGGAACGAGGTAAGCCGTATATCTCCCGCATGTTTCACCCACACCGTTGAGCCGTACGTTTGCGCGGCAGAGCGAACGCCGGAACCCGGACATCAACCATCGCATTGCAGCCTTGTAGTCATCCATGTCGTTCCAACGTGCAAACCGGAGATGCTTCAAACTCTTCCCAAACCGGACTGCTGCATACCTCCAAGGTTGCCGCCTCATCATAACAGGATTCCCTATGTCTCAGCCTGTCATTACCCTCCGACAAGGACATCTGAGCGACAGGCAAGCCAATCTCGCATGTCGAGTATCCTCTGACCAAACCCGTCATACACGACTACCCTTTTCGGCCCCCTGCATCCAACCCTTGGCCCAGACCTCCATAGCCGAGCGTATGGCGCTGGAAGCACATCCGTTAGGCAAATGCCATAGTAAACCGATTAACACTCGGAAATCGCTTCGAGTGTTGCCGTCCTCCAACGACTGTCGTCGCTCCGCTAGGTTACCCGTTTCTGGCAGGGACCGGGCAGCGGCAAAGGGTGCAAGTCGCCGAAACCCTAAACTCAATTCTCAAAATAAGCGATCGACGCCTTCCTTGCCACCCAGCCTCATTATTCTCTCCATTCTCCAGCTTCATTCGTCGACCAAGTCTCTCGGTAATACACTTCGACTACGACATGGTCCAGTTCCTGAAATCTCCCTCTTCCTGCTCGCCCGAGCGAGATCGTCAGGGTGGTTTAGGGCACCAGATCCTCGGATGGCGCGGCCCGCATTTTTCCTTGCTTTCCAAAACACATCAGCACGTTACGCATCGTTTGCTCCGCTGAATGCCATTATCCCCGAAGGATGTGTTGGAGATTTGTGTTGATGGATCCAACGCCGCACCACGCCTCGATATTCGCGCATCACTGCCTCGCTATAGCATTGCATTGGGCAGCGCCTGCATCTGTCTCGAACAATCAGGCCGCCTTCCCCGCTTGAGCCTCGCTGTCGCCACCACATCTCGAGTAAGATGTGATCGGTGTGCATGAGAGACCGATTAGGCGTGCAATGATCTTGGGTTTCCGCGCATACGCGATGCTAGTTGCCAAACTGCCCGCCCGGCCGTCGGGACGTTGTTGTCCACTTACCTGTTCCGTTCCGCCTGGGCATAGGTTTACTTCTTTTGCTCGCTTTCGCGTATACCTCCTGTCTACGCCCAAACCATGGACGGATACGAGGGTTCGATAGGTTGGGCTCCACTGAACAGCAAACGGAGCTGATCTCGTACGATTATCCTGGCTGCATTCATACTTACACTTTGGTCTCCTTTACCGCATGTGTACTTGCGAAGCGAATCGATTCAACTAACGCAAAACCCTTATTAGGTCTTTCTGTAAACGGTCGTGTTCGCCTCCTACCCGAGTCAGATGCGCGTCGGGGAACCATCTCCTATATTGGCCTTGTCCCTGAGATACCGGGTACAGGCGTCTGGATCGGCGTCACCCTCGACGAACCGACAGGCAAGAACGATGGCAGCGTCAAGGGCAAGCGATACTTTGAGTGCGGCAGCAATTACGGCGTCTTTGTGCGACCTGAACGCTGCGAGGCCGGCGATTTCCCCGCCCTTGACTTGGGGGATGAGGATCTGGAGGAGCTGTGATCGGAACTCCGAATAGGGGGATGACAGGACAAGTATATCGGAGAACCACGGTGATCGAGAGGGGGGATCAGGGTAGGCGGCCACGTGGCAGCCTAGTTGGTGGAACGGGACTGACTTCAACCTACACATGTAACTTCAAGCTGACTCCGCCTCCGAATACAAAGACGAGACCAGCCTTGTGCTATGATCGTCTACCGCCGTCACAGAAGCTGCTTGTTACTATCTCTTCCCTAATAGCACCAATTAGATAGTCAAAAGCTAGCAAAAATGAATCTATTAGCAGCAATCACAATGGAATTGATATTGATCGTGATGCCCCGCAAGTGTCGTACTTTTCCATGTCCTCATCGTCGCGAGTACTAGAGTTGCGAGATTGTGCATGTATCGTTACGACTACATAAAGCTTGGTGTTTGTTACGTTGATAAACATAGCTAAGGCTGGAATATACAAATCGCACAGTTCTTTACAAACTAAATCGTATCACAAAGGCTGCAGTCTACATGGCAGCGTTGTAATCACAAGTTGAAGTACAAAAATGCAGGCTAGAGTATACATCGCCTTTTGTAATGTGAATTCCCCAAGATCACTCGGATGTCGAACGCGGACACGCCAACCCCAAAAGCAAACACAACCTCTCTCTACACCACTCCGCCTTCCACCCCCCCTCAAAATCCGGCACAAGCATCTCATCCTCCCACCCCCCTACCTCGTGCACCCGCTCAAGCAGCTCCTCCAAAGCAATCTTCAACACCCCCTCCAACCTCCCCAGCATCTCCGCTGTCAGCCTACCCGAGAGATCCGTCCCCGTATGAGCTAAAACAGCTTCGATGAGAGAAGCCACCATAGTAGTTGTTGTGGGGAGGTGCCTGCTGAAACTGGCATGGTCCCAATTAGGAGAGGGTTTGTCATCCCGCTTCGCTTGCTCGACCGCTTGGGTGACTGCGGTGCGGTATGTAGATGATAGGTTCCAGATTTTATGCCAGATTGTTTGGTGGAGTTGGTGTGTCTCCGCGGGGGTGGTTTGGAGGGGAAGGAGGGTGTTGCGGTAGAGGTAGGATAGTGGGATGTCTTCTAATCCATCTCCACCTTCAAATTCATCTTCCTCTTCAAATGGAAATTCATCGTCATCATCCTCTTCATCATCCTCCCCTTCCTCACCATCCCACACCCCACCCCCCGCAAAAAAATACTCCACATCCCCATCATCTTCCTCCCCAAATGTCTCAAACTCAATACCCCCCTCATACTCCACCTCCCCCTCCCCGTCATCCAAAACAAAAAGTTCGCGTCTGCACAAGGGGCAGGTATTCGTTCCTTTAGCGCTCAACCACGCAACAATGCAGGGTTCGCAGAAGATGTGGTTGCAGCTTGTGGTGTTGGAGAAGGTTACTGCAGGGTGGCCCGTGGTGGTGTTGTAGTCTTCTTTGCAGATTGCGCAGTCGGTGTCGTCGGAGGAGGGAGAGGGGGTGGTGGGTGTGATGTTGTGGGCGAGGAAGTGCTCGCGTGTGGGGAGGGTCATTGTGATGGAGATGAGGAGCATTCCTTCTGGTGGGTGGGTGAGTTTTGGTAGAGTTTTGGTAGGGTGGATTGTGGTGAGGTGTGAAAAGGGCTTGAAGAATTGGTTTAGACCCGAGGTGGAAGTCGTGAAGAGGTGGTTTGGACTAGGAAGATAGTTCAGGGAAGGGATATGTTTTATACTCACAATGCTTGAAATTCCTGCATTTTGCGGCTGGTCTTACCCATGGATAATATTCCGTATAATACTATGGTGCTTGCAACACCTCTGGTTGCATTGGTCCTCAACCACGGAACTCGTAGCGCGGAACCTTCTCACATCCACTCACACCGCGTCTTACTAACGACCTACTCATCTCTGAAGATCCATTTCCCACCTCTCCTGTGTGCATCCAACCAGCGCTCTTGCACGATCGCCTTCTCTTGTTCCTTTGCACGTTCCCGGTCTTCCTGCTGCTCCTGTGTCGTCGGAAAGTCCACTCGCCAGAACCCTGGCGGTGTTCTTCGTCGCTCGTAGGCCTCGCGATGCTTCCCGGACTCTTTCGCCATCTTCTTCGTCCGAGCTTGTAAAACAAGCTCTTGCCGCTCTTCGGATGACATCTGCGTGAGCTGCATATTGCTGTATGCATCGCCCAGATAGTCCTCGAGCAAAACCTCCTCTTCCGACGGACTGAGAGGTCCTTGTGCCTCCGCAAAAGCTCGAAAAGTTGAGCCGCAACATTGCGGGTTAGTGCAGCCCGGGAGACACATGCGATCTCCTCGCTTGCGAACAGTCTCGGAAAATGCGTAGCTGAAGCCTTGGTTGTATTCAGGGTTTGGCTTGAAGTCCTTGACGCTGAGCTCGCCGACTGGCTTATCTCGGAGGCGAACCTGATCTTTCAATGGTGATGCACGACTTCTGCGAGCACTCGAGCGGGTCTCGGGAGCCCTCATGGTCCATATAGGACCGTCAGGTGTCGGATCCTCACGAGGGCTCGCGCGAGCCTTTGACTTTGAGCTACGCGCACCCTTACTGACGGAACGTGTCTCGGTAGTACGTGAGGAGCTTGCGGGAGGGGTTGGGTTTTGCTCGGTTTTGATCTTTACCGGACCTGACTTGGGAGTCTTCGGCGATGTCTTTCCTGGTGTCTGAGGAGTTTTCAAAGCTTGTAATCTTTGGTTCATCTGCGCTCGAGCAAGGTGGGGCGGCAACCTCGACTTACGGTTATTCGCAGGTAGTGCTTCTCCTGACTCTGCGAGAAAAGAATGCTTGTCTTGTTGATACGCTTGGGCTTGCCGTGAACGCTTAGTAGGGGGCTCCTCAGACGCACTGTTCACCACGTTGGGGTCAAGGGGTCTCAACACAGCGTCCCCTGCTTGCGTGGGTCCATTCGGCTCACTAAAGGCTCGTGCTTCGATACTCGCCATGGCTTGAGGCTCGCGCATGTTATCATAGATATCATGCAGATCAGTGTCATCCAGGTTCTCGTTCTTAACGGCCTGCGTAAGTGGCGCGCTGTTACGCCTCTGCTGATGAGGCGTTTCCACGGGATCCGTGTCATGGAAGATACTTGTCCGGGGCTGACGAGGAGTCTTGATCCCATGGGGCGCAGGATCGTCCAGATCCATCGTCTCGTTCCGAGTCATGTTGAAGGTAGGGAGCGGAGGACTACTGTGAGGCTCTTCTTTCACGCGATGGGGCTTTATCGGCGTACCATCTGAAGAATGATCTGCGTATATTTCGAATCTGGATTTTGACGGCTGGCCTCGTTTTCGTTTTAGCGACCTCTCGGAAACGAACTCCGGGAAATCGTCATCATCTTCAGCTTCCGTCGCTTGTTCGAATATGCTCTTCGGCTCGACCTGCTCATCCACTGTTGTTTGACTGGAGCTTGGAATCGCTGAACGATGGCCTTCGTCCTCTGAGATTATGCGCTGGACGTGTGAAGAGACACCGCCGTTGTGTTCTTGATGCTGTTGTAGCTGAACGTTCCCTGACCGGGTGCTGGCCTTTGGAGTGACAGTTGTGGTGGGGCTCCGGGGTTCCTCGTCGCTGACTGTAGTGGGAGACGCCAACCGACTCGTCATCCCTAGAACTGAACGCGGAAGCGGGGCAATGGGAGCGGGAGACGAGCGGTCTGGATTAGCGATGGATCCGGGAGTTCGCACAGTGGCCAATGAAACTGGACTAGAAGGTATATGAGGCCGTTCCTCGGGAAGAAGGTGAGCCGCCGCCATATGTGACTTGTCGGCCCCGTCTCTGGCCTCGCTCTTCGACTTTTGCTTCACTGCTTGCCGATCTGCGTACTCTTGCCATGCGCGCACGCTCTCTTTCATGTCCCTGTTCTTTTGCATGACGTTTGTGTTCTTCTTCTGGAGATACTTCACTTGTTGAGACATGTCCCGGTACTTCTTAGTCAAGTCGCTAAACCGGGCAGCAAGGTCGTGATACTCTTCTTCGGTAGCCTCGTTTGCAACCCCGTGATCTGGTAATGGTGCAGCGGCCTCCTGTAGAGCCGCGAGTCGTTGCTTCAACTGCTCATTCTCGGTAGTAAGGTGGCGATAATCCTCGGACGCACTTTGTGCATCAAGTTCAGAGACATGCTGGTCGACTGGCCCCCTAGTTTCGAGCTGTTCTTTCAGGTGCTCGTTCTCCTTGGCAAGACGCGCTGATTTCAGAATCTCGTCATTCAGATGTTGGAACAGTATCTGTTGGTTCTCCTCCTCTGCAGCAGGTCAGTATGTAACTCAATGAATTAGACAAAACGCGTACTTTGATCTAGCTCCTTCTGATGTTTCTCTTCTTCTGATTCATTCTTAGCAAAGATCGACGCGTTCATTGACCATACGTACTCATCTTCCATTCCTTCTCGAGGTCAGGCTTAATGACCTCATCGTATACGCGCGTCCAGAGCCCTTTGTTCTGCTCTACCCAGGCTGAAAACTCCGCCATATTGGACCAGTCCGACAAGGCATGAAAACGACAGGTGTGACAAGAGATGACTCGATGTTCGCGTGTGTCCTGAATTGGTTGCAGCATTAGGCGGCAACTACGAAAGATACGCGCTAGTGGAGCGCGCAGTCACGCGTACGCACAGACACTCTGCGATAGCGATAAGACATGGTGCCATTCCGACATCCCGAGGCGCATTCGCCGCCGACACGACAGCCATAGCCCGGTATTATGAAGCGCGCATACGATGGCGATGATGACGGCGAGCATCCAGCCAAAGTACAGCGGCTTCTACATCCCGACAAACTCTCTCGATTGAGCGAGGAGCTGCTTGTGCGGATACTGTCTTTCGTGCCCGTACCCTCGCTCTTAGTATGCCAAAGGTACGTAACGTCATCTTCGCTACATCGCGACATTCGCTGACTGTTACAGGGTGTCAAAGAAGTTCAGTCGCCTTTCGATCGATTCGGAATTATGGAAAGCCGCCTACTACCGCACATTCGTCCTTCCTCGAGCGTCGCGCATACCAGGCATCAGAGGCCCTGCCAACCCGAACCGGCTACACTACTCCTCGCGGCTATCGAAATGGCTAGAAGACGGCTACTTAGTCAAAGATGGAACACAAACGAACTGGAAGCAGCAATATCGGTTGCGGCATAACTGGACCCAGGGACAATGCGCCGTCAGTGAGATTGTGGTCGCTGAAAGGCCTCCAGTCCCACCGCTGCTCGTCATGATGTCTAACAGCATCATCTATGCCGCCGACTCCATGTCAGGCCTGCGAGCGTGGAACTCGAAGAATGATAGGGAGCTACTGGCATCCACGGAACTATCTGGTGAAACAGATATGGCTCGGTTACCGATATCCATGGCCATAGATGCCTCGAATACGGACGATGGCACGGAGCGAGTTGTCATAGGCTTTGAAGACGGCTCGTTCTCCATCTACGCACTTAGGACGAGTCGCAACAAGTTCACGAATGTCTTCACCCATCCGCCATCAACCAACGGAATGTTGTCGGCTCTCGCATACTCATCGCCTTATCTCCTCACGATGACCGAAGACCACCTCCTCTCATTATACGCTTTTGAGGAGGTACCTGGCACGTTCGGGCTGTTGGAGGCACCGAAGCTGCTATACTCCCTACGATCGAACACTGCATGGCCACCTGTCTCGTTATCGCTGCGCACAACAGCACACACCATGACCGCCGCGATCGCATACTCCCTGCCGACGTACTTGTCCGGCTGGACTGTTGGTGTGCAGGAGCTCATACTCTCACACAAAGGCGACCTAATCGAGTCACGGCTGGCTACTGCGGCGGACGAACACTCATTTACGCTCTCTACGTACCGCGCGGCCTCTTCATCAGCACGCTCGTCGTCACCTTTACCAGATTGCGCCGATGAAGCCCTAGCACCGAGCGGGCCGAGCAGATCGAAACCTACCTCCATGTCGTACTCGCATCCGTATCTTCTCGTCGCGCATCCCGATAATACACTATCTCTCTACCTCGTCCGATCGACATCACAAGCACTGTCCATCAGCTCCGGCAACCGCCTCTGGGGTCATACGTCTTCGATATCCGGTGCTCACGTTGGCATGCGCGGCAAGGCTGTGTCAGTGAGCAGACGAGGGGACGAGCTACGGGTATGGGATCTAGAGGGCGGCATGAACTCCTCCGCGAACCGCAAGCGCTCAAGAAACGGACAATTAAGCGTTCGCGTACAGCCATCCAAGGCAAGTGAAGAGCACACCCAGGACGACGACTCGGGGCAGCAAGTGGGCTTACGGTTTGCGCTTGACCAAGGCTTTGACGACTCTTCCGTCAGTCGTGGTTGGGTCGGCTTCGACGAACAGAACGTCATAGTGCTGAGAGAGAAGAGCGAGGGCAGTCAGGCGTTGGTGGTCTACGATTTTACATGACCTGTCAAAGGCTCCAAGGCGTCAGCATCTGTTAACAAATATACCCCCATAGAACGCCGCCGATTCACACGGACATCGAACTTTCAGTATCTACCGGAGCTTGACACTGACGATACTCTCTCAGTCACCAATAGCTGTCATCAGTTTACTCGTACATTTCCAAGGGGTCATATGCACTATTTGCCGTATCCACAAGACACATCACAATACTCCTGGCTCTCGTGACCAAGCAATCGTCATGCGTGGTCACTCACGTCGTACATCATGTATAAGACGCAGACCTGCGCTTGTTATCCAAGCATAAGCCTACCCCTTCAACGACTTCGTCCCATTCTCCAACTTGGCAAAAGATCAGATATGGATACAAGGAACACAGCTTTCCCGACGCAGCAACCAACCAACAACGTCGGACTCAACGTAACTTCTGCAACTCCAAGCGATGGTCTGCTGCCAGCTCCGCCCAATGGGCTTGCATACGATGGTTACAACCCTATCGCTAACAACTTCGCGAACTCAACCTCAAAGCGAACGTTCTACCGACGTGGCCTAGACGGGCAATTGTATCGAAGCGGCGACCCGTCGAACAGTAAGTACATGCTCGATCTGAGCGGTGGCGGCTTTGAACGGCGGCCTGGCTCACTGGCGCTCACCGCGCGTGCCACCATGACTATTGTTGTGGATGTTGACTTTCAAGATTCGAATCCGGATACTCTTTTGTTAATAGAGACACGTCGGGGACTTCTGCGGAGGCTGTTCGAAGTAAGAGCTTTGGAGGTGTTGCAGAAGTATATGGATGAACAGAGATATTATTACGGGGTTGGAAGCGCGTAAGGCTCAAAGTTGGGATGCAACAGCTGTATGTTTCTATCGATCTCTTGAAGGGTCGTCTATGTAAGATTTGCATTACAGTCGCATCAAAGGGTTGGCTGTTGCCCGGATGGTGGTTTCGCACACATGTGACGTCACCGCTTGGACTACTACTCACCTAGGGAGGTAGCCGCATCTTTCCGCGACTGCCAACATCATCTCAACCCTCTCAAGACTGCGCACAATCCTCAGTTCTGTTCCGTCATTTCATAGTCACTCCATTCCACTTTCTCTTCTTCAACAGACTGCATAAAGCAGCAATGTCAACGAAAAAAGGTGGGTGTTGGTTCCGCCGTTCGATCGTCAGTAAAGGCCCCAATAAGCCTCTACCTTAGGTCTCGAGACCTTCGTTGTAGTAACCGGGCTCACGTTCCCGCATCTTCAACTATCCACTCGACGAGCCGGTTTCCCGTAGGTACCTGTCACTCAGAAGCTGGACCGGAGTCCATTGCTGGAGACGAGCTCCGCCTGCTTCCTGCCGTGTGAGATGAGCAATCCCGAAGGATACCGTTGCTCACCACCTCCCGGCGAGACCCCAAACGGGCAAAAGTAAACGCAAAGTCGCGCTTCCCTTTGGCGGAGTGTGGAGAAGGTGCATGGATGTCGCCGTTCCGTCGATCGTAGGTAGCACTGCAAAAACCACAGATCGAATTTGAGCGTTGAGGTGCCGACACATAATGCTCGTCAGCGCAACGACACCTCGTGAGACCAGGGTCGTAAGCGTCCGTCAACGTCTCCACCCCAGTCCCTAACGCTTGTGAGCCGAGGTATCAGGAAGTATTGGACAAGCTGTGTGAAAAGAGTGGAAGAAGACTTGTTAGCGAGGACGCCTGGAGCCCGCCTGCGGCTCCAGATAATGTGAACGAGGGGCTCTCGTGAAGACGACGTTACCTTGTCGGACTCTCCGATATCATTGAGCTCAGGTTGAGCTCTTCTCGACTTCTCCAAGTCCACAGCCGAAAATGGTGTGAGGTGGAGGGCGAGGAGGAGGGCAGTTGGAAGACAGTGGGCAGGCTCTTATAGACAGAGGGGCTACGGCGCGCAAGGCTGCCGCCTCCGGGCTTGGCCTTCTCCTGTCGTTCCATTGGCTGTCGCGTCTGTTTGCATTCACCTGCGCACAGACCACGCGACTGGCTAGATCCCACCAAGGGATATTCAGGCTCTGAGTCCATTCTTCAACGCGAGCAGTTGTATTGTCGAATCTTTGCGACAATGGCGCCGCGAAAGTCTTCCGCAGATCCCGGAGATGGCGCGACCAAAGGCGCACTGAGCAAGCGACGATGGCAGTTCATTGAGAGCAGGCCTACCTCTGCGGGCGCCACCACTTCGACACCTGTTTCCAAGAGGCTGAAGCGACCGCCGAAATCTAAGGGAAGGAACAAAACTCAGCTCCTTGACCTCGACACCGCCTTGGTCCTCCAGATCGCCAAAGCAGTAAGTCTGATGATTATAACATGGCGTGGAGGCTGGATTACCCACAACTCTGCTCATTCAAGCTTGAGATAGCTCCGTAGTCTGCGAGCACCGATGAGAACTGGAGCTAACAATGTTAAGGTTGGTCAACACGATCTGCCCAACTTCATGCGCAGTTGTCAAGCCCTTTGGACGATCGGTCTCGAAGCCCTATACAAGAGCGCCATTCGGTTCCGCCTAGGCCCTAATTTCCCCTCAGCCAGCAGCCTCGTGGGACACGGACCGACGTTCACGTACATCGATCGCTTTACCCGAGATCTGACAATCGACATCACAGCATCTCCTTACGCGCAGGCCTATTTCCAGCTCCTGGCGCGATGCCTGCAACACCTCCCATTGACTTCGTTGGTATTCACACAGCCAGGGTTATCACATGGACAACAAAACCCGATCATATCAGCACTGAACGGGCTGTCTTGGCTGATGCTGGAAAGCCTTCTGTGCCACCCATCCCGTGGGAAGACTCTCCGAGCATCCTTGAGAAAGATTGACCTTCCGGAGATGTACAACCCAGTCAAGTGCCCCGGTCAATACAATGATGAAACTGTCATGGACAGCCGGCTCGTCCTCAAGTTCGTGTCTACCATACTGCAGCCTGGGAAGCTCTTTGAATTTGCTTCCTCGGGTAGGAGGGGATTAGTTCATCACAACGTGGCTGGTACGCTTAGGAGAGTCGCTCGTCGTCTACTTGAGTACATCGGTGTAGGAAATCACATCGATTACTTCTACATGCGAGCCACCTTCAGCTTCCTCGACGAAGATACCGGGACATATCGCAATCCCTTCTGGGACTTGGGATTGGAACAGACGTTCGCTGTCACTAAGCTCGTTTTTCACGATGTCAATTTCAGACATTTTCCCTTGGGCGTCTTTGGTTTGTCTATCGACATATCCAGTGTGCGCTCACTTCATCTCATCCAGTCACTATTCCTCTCGGACCTTTTCTGGCTCCTCATGACATCAAATCCCGAATCAAAGATCAACATCGAAGATCTTTGTATTCAAATACTTTGCTGGGACGAGCCCTTCCTGTGGGAAACACACGACTATGGGTTTACGAACTTCATCACCAGCTTTCATAGCCTACAGTCAGTCAGGATGAAAGTATGCAATAGTTGGGGTGCGCCCAGGTCCGAATACCCCAGATTGATCGACATCTGGAGTTACCATTCCGGGCTGCGGGTTTACGACGTCGATCTCGGCAATGACAACGATCTTTCGCTTCGCGACATGGACAGCCTTGCATCCTTCTGCCCTGGGATTGAGGTCTATGGCTCTCGCGACGTTGTGCTCGGTGCTCCGATCCACGATGGAGATTGGAGCGAATTCGATGATGAAGCTCCTTATATCACCGAAACTCTCGCCGCCGAATTCCCAGAACTGAAGACGTGGAAAGTCTACTACAACACAGGACCCCTCTTCATTTTTGAAGAGGGAGATGACTTTCACCACCTTGTGGCAACCTGCCTCTTCGACTTCTTCCGCGAAGCTTGCGTGGAGTACAAGATCGAGTGCAAGCTCAAAACCATCATCTTGATCGCACAAGATGACGTCATCCCTGAGCATACCTTCCTCCGTGAAGGCCTGTCACAGGGTCTCACGTTCAACTTTTGAGGTATACGTTGGGCACAGGTGTTGTGGGCGGTTTGGAGGTTTGGGGGTTGAGGCTTACATGATGGAAATGCTTTGTATATAACTGTTCTAGAGAGGTTTATAGGCATCTAGGTGTTTTGTTCGCGTCTTCTCGGAAGCTGGCGATAACATTGTAGGGTGTAAATACATATACAAACTTCAACTTGACGATATCCTAAGTTGAGGTAAACTTCTCGGGTGGCCGTACTTTCCGAGATTCTGGCGACCATGTGGGGGTGATCAGGTCGCTAATCTGCCAAGACCGCAAGCGCGATGACGTACCCCGCGTCGCAGGCGCAGCCGCGTCAACCATCTCTCTCGTAGCCAACTATGGAGCCATTACAAGATTTTGGTCCTACCATACTTCACTCTCCACCACCATGTCGACCGCCAAACCGCTTACGCCTGCGCAGACGCACGCCCTCTTCGATATCCTAATCCACCACCAAGTCTACTCCGAAATCGAAGCCTTCAAATACCCCCACACCATCAATCAGTATGGCTACCCTTTCCGGAAGGCAGACGGCGTCCAGTCGACGAGCCCGTTGCTACAGAACATGCTCAACAAGTTTGCGCTATGCAACCCCGCCATAAGAAACTTTGGGGAGAGCTGGTGGTCCGACAAGATCCAGACGCTAGTCGCGAGAATGGCCGAGGCGGAACTGAGCGAGAGTTACGACAAAGGCGCTATTGGAAGTCGGAAGGCCCTTGCGACGGCAGCGAGTAGCATCGCTGAGTACGTTGCACGAGGCATGCTGGGTGGATACTCAGCAACGAAGAAGAAGGAAAGCAAGAAGGAATACGACACAAGCAAGCCGGAAGACGTCATACAAGGCTTTGAGGAACTGGTCAAGGATGCAATATACGGGGATGCTTTAGATGATCTGTATGAGAAAGTCAAGGCGACGCCAAGACTGGAAGATCATTCCAGCAGTCTGCAGGCAGCGCACGAGTATATGCTACTGAAGTGAGTACTCTAGATGGCTGTTCTATTCGCAGACTAACAGCCTCAGTGCCGCATCTTTCCTCCACCATGTCTTCGTCATGTCGCCCGACGGCCAATACCTCGTTCGCCTCCTCGAGAACTTGCACCGCCTCATACCATACACCGTCATCAAGCAGACATTGCGGGTCGGAAACGCAGCGACGATGATCAACGGCATGGTCAGACTAGTACTAGCCAAGCTATCGGTGACGGCCATGACCAACTGGATAGGCCTTACCAACAACACAAACGACGGCATGAATCTTCTCCAGCAAATTCTGTCGACGGTATTAGCATGGGACACATCCGAATTCCAAAAGCGGGCAACAAAACTAGAGTCGTCGCGTAACGCGCCCGACAAGAAGGTCTTCAAGGCACTCAAGACATACGTCTACTCTTCACGGGAGAAACATGAGGCGGCACGAAGCCAGTCAATATCCGAGTCGAAGTCAATCGCAGCCGTCATCCTCGAAACATCCGACCCCCCATACAAGATCGATGCCGAGACCCTGAGCGAACACCAACATAGCGTAGCCATGGAATACCTCAGCACATACCTTTCGATTCGCGACCGCGAGGAACTCACCAAGGTTCTCTGCAAATCTAACCCTGATGTCTTGACTTCCACCATACGCGACGCGGTCACCGGCATGGATCCCGTCATCCGAGCCATACACAACGCCGTCGATCTTTCGGGCACTATAACCGACGCGGAAGCCTTCATCACCGACCTCATCAAGACCGCCAAGCCAAAGAAGAAGGGCACAAGGAGCCGCGAAACTTCTAAGTCAAGACCCAGCTCACCTGACCCAGCTAGCATCCTCGATCAAGAGGCAAGCGACGCCCCGACCGTAGAAGACTTTGTCCAACTCCTCAAGAAGCACGCCCCCTCCATGCACAAGTTTTTACACCAAGTTACGAAGAACGCCCCCGACCTCGCGCAAGACTACCTCGTCTACGCCAAACGCATATTCTCTGAGTTCCGTGTCGACGAGCGTGCTAAAGAAGCTGAAGAAAGAGGCGAAGGCGGCGCAGGCAACATGACAGCACCCCTCCACTCGCTCTTCGAAACTCTCAGCAAAGACAAACAAGAAGAGCTAAAGACACTCCTCGACCAACACGAAAAGCATCTCACCACCCTAAAGTCCACATCGCAAACCCGCCTTGAGTCAATCATGAAGCCCGCACCATCATCACAAAACGGAAAAGGCACAACGCACGGTCCAGGCATGTACCTCTCGCGCTGGAACGCACTACTCGACAGCACGCTCATCTCCCCCGCTACCATCCACGGCCCCGTGCGCAAGGGATGGGAAGTAAAAGGCGAGCTAGACGGCAAGGGTCTCAAAACAAACAGCTCGTTACTGGATAAAGACAAGAAACGGGATCGCGTTACCGCTATGATGGCGGATGGGACGGGAGACAAGGTCGAGCGGAAAGAAAGGAAGAGAGATGGGCTAGAGGAGGAGAGTATGGAGGTTGTTTGGGAGGGCATGAGGGATGGGTGGGTTGGTGTTTGTAGGGGGTTGGAGGTTATGGGGCCGGAGTAGGGGGGTACTTCGATGGAGAGGGGGTTGGTGGGTATGACGACAAGGATCGTGAAGGTGTTTGCTTGTATAGAAACGGGGATATGAAGGAGGGTATACGGTATACGGTACATAGATCCACGATTCAACCTGTAATTACTACAATTGGATAAATCGTCTCGACAACACGCATCCGTATACTCTGCCAACACTTTCGAAGAGGGGCTTCAGCCCATACCCCGTTGGCCCGACGCCGTAAACGCTGCATCTCGTGCGTAATGGCGCTCGGGAAGACAGTCTTACCGCAGGAACCCACGGATCCGCCGGCTGGTGTGCTTCGGCGTCGTTCGTGCAGATCACCGGATGCCGGGTGAAGCCGAGAACCGAGCCTGGAGACTGCCTTTCGTTCTCGTGACTGTAGCGTTCGATATGGTTTTGAATCATGGTGCTTATGGTTTGTGGGTTGCGGGATGTGTGATCTTGTGATTGTGTTGGTTTTGCGATGGCGGGTGACGTGTGCTCAGTATGGGGATGAATGCGGGATGTTGCGGATCTGAGCTTTGAGCGTCAACGCCTTTGTTTTGCATGTGAAAGTCCATAGATCATTGCAGAGAACGACTTAGTGTAAAGTGTGCAGAAGAATCATATTCATATCCTCTACTAGTCTAAATCATAAAAGTGTGAATGGTATCTCGTTAAACATGCACATGGCCAGACCCGTCGTCTAAGACAACAAAACAAGAAAAGAAAACGGCCGCTAAGCTCTCTGTACCCGTACGACCGCCCACTGGTAGCCTATGAGGTACATGTCTAAACCAAGACCAACTTCCCCAATGCATCCATATCAGGTACTCTGAACCCCGACTCACCCTCCCCCCAAGCCACAGTACCTACACTGACTGTCCAAGCCACGACCACCATTCGCGCTACAAAGGCAATTGTACTAACGTCCAGCGGCAGGTCAGATTTGAGCACATGCTCTATCTGCTTCGCCAGGCTCCTCTCTTTCTCATCCATGGATGTTGTGAGCGCTGGGCTCGCCTCCGTGATATCAGATGAAAAGGTGCTGGAACGGTTCGAATAACGGGTACTGCGACGTGATGATGTGGATTGGCGCTTGCGCTGTTGCTGTTGTGGTTCAGATGGCGATGCCGATACCGGCGAACAGACTGTCTCCGCGCTTTTGCTGGCCGGAGTGGACGAAGTGTGCGCTGCAACAGCCTGTTGGTATGCACGTCGCATTTCCTGCTTCGTTGCTTCCTGGGCGGCGGCGAGTGCGTCTTGCGCTTTCAAGTCTGGTACCAGAGCCATGAGGCGCTCGAGGAGCGTTGTGTAGCGTGACATGCGGGCTGTCTTGTCGGCGAGAGTGTCGGGTGTTGTTGGATCGCTGGCGAGTCTACCGAGGCGTTCGCGCTCGCGGAAGAGGAGGCCCGCGTTTTGAGGCTCGTACAGGGGACCGAAGATATTGAGGTGGGGTGTGTGGCGGTGGACTTTGTCGACGAGTTGCTCGAGGCGCTGGAGTAGGCGGGCGTGGGGGAGGCCAGCGGAAGCGATGAACTGAACGGTCTTGATCAGAGGTGAAGAGGCTAGGGGCGCAAGGCCGCCGGAGAACGGCAGTGATGCTATGGCGTCTAGTAAGGTGTTTGAGGTATGGACTTCGGTCGATGTGGCGAGGATGTGGAATCGTGCTTCGCGGGAACTGGGTAGCGAAGCGAGGAACTTGGACTGTGGCGTTCTTGCGACATATGGGTGTGTGTAAAGAGAAGCTCCTGCTTGTAACGCCTCGAAAGATTCATCTGTAATGAGAATGCTGTGTACGCCGATCTTATCTTGCGAGTATGGGAGAGAACCAGCTGCAAGGTGCTTTGCGAAGAGTGGTGAAGTGCCTGAGCCTTGGGCATGCCGTTGCGATCTGCTGCGCTTTTGTTGTGTAAGCGTGACTTGGTGTTTGGCGTCTGTCGTTGCCGAAAGGGCCATCGAGATGCCGAAGGCACCATTCTCCGATGACGCGTCTTGTTGGTCAGCGCCGTTGATTAACTGGCTTCCCAGTATTACTGAGAGTGCCGCAAGTTCGGCAGCTGAGACCTTGACGCTCAACCTTCCATCCTCATACTTTGCAGTTTGACCATCTTTCACCCAAGCCCGCTGTATAGCCTTCGGGTCGTCGTCTCGCAGTCCATTGTGCGTCGATACCAAGGCAGACGCCGGCTTCTTCACAGATAAGCCCCTAGCCAAACCCATCTCAACCACCGATAAATCTAAGCTCTTCCTCGCAGTCTTTGGGCTAGGATCCGCTCGCCGAACATTGGACATCGACTTTGACCGCCCCACGCCGCTCGCAGGCTTCTTTGCTCGAGCAAGAAACTTCGTCATGTCTCCGGGGTATGACGATCGCTCTGAGATTGGTCTGTTTCGAACTTCGTTCGCGAACGCATCGTACAAGGTTTCGAGTGGTACCTGTCCGGGATGTCCTTGGAGGTTGGTAAACAATGCGGAGGAAATCAAGCCCTCATCACCAGCCTTGATGATGCCCGACAATGTTGGCACCCAATGTCCTTTGCTAAGACTTTGCTTTGGGGTCAAGAATCTCTTCCACGAGCTGGAGATTTGCGTGAGTTGAACCTGCCGCTCAGTCTTGCCGTCCGTAGTGAACATGTCGTCTGTCGATGTGGTCTTGGGCTGCTTGTGCAGGAGGAAGCGTGTAACGAGTGCCATGGCGGCGAGAAAACAGAGTCCAAGTACGACGCTCGCTGCGACTATTTCTTTCGTGTGCATTCTAGATTTGGCGGGTGTTGTCTCTTATACAAAATGTCGCTTGTTGTTAGTAGGCCGTTAGACCCTGGCAGGTCTGACAGGAGGTAACCTTGTCGCCCAATCGGAATGCAGGGAAGCTGCCACTAATCCCTGCGTCGCTGTCTCGGACATGCTGGCAGCCGCTTCCTTCGTAAAGATGGTGCGAGGCGGCCAGGAGTCATCCATCATTCGTCAGCGCATCGTGCTGTCCCGTGGTTCGCTTCATTTGTCAGATAGTCATCGAAGCGGTCCTCTTTCTGCAGAGACAGCACGCTGACCGTCAAGTCCAAGAGCGAGCACGTGTATCGCGGGTACTGTAAGCTTCAGGAATGCCTGTAATAGCCACGTCTGGATGTTTGCATATCCAAAACAACGTGCGCTTTTGGCTGCTATCTCAAACAGTCCGGCAGCCAGACCTGTGAGATCAGAACATGATTTCCAACGATGCAGATCCTGATATCCACGCGACCCCACACGTCAAATCAGAGTTTGGCTTCACGGTTGCAACTGTTTCTGCCCTACAGGATCATCGTGGCCAGCGGAGCGTCGGACAAGGAAGGGACGAAAAGAGGCTCGACGCACGGGCCCTCTATGATGGCATCCCCGCGAGGTTTGGGTTGGAGAAGCGCCGAAATCGCCAAAGCGAATTACCGTTTCCTAGGTTTCAATGCGATGTAAACAACCGTGCCTGATGGAAAAGGAGACTGGCATAGTTGCGACGTCATAAGAGGTCGGGATAAGATGGGAGCCGCGAAGCTTAGCAGGTGAGTTGCAACCCCTCAGATCCAGGGTGCGAAATGCTCCGTCGGCCCACATCGGTTGGCAGCGAAGATCTCCGAACACCACCAATAAAATTCAGTGCAAGGAACAGATTTTTTGTCCGCAACTGCGATCGTCTGTTCTGGAACTGCAGAACACATCGCGACCGGATCTTGCGGATGGTCGCGACCCGAGACGCCCGGGAACTTCAGCTCGGCCTCTCGTGATGCGCGCGGAGTAGGAAAGCCAGAGTATTCGGCCAACCGCACATCACGCACTAAGAACTTCCTGCACAGTCCGTTCAAAGCCGAATATGCAGTGACTGACTGAACGGTGAAAAGAAGTAACCGGGGTTGGCGGCGTGGACAAGTGCGCTTCTCCTCTGATTCATACGGCTTTCGGTTTTTACGAAAGCGCAATCATCTTTTGTCAGCAGCCGGCTTCTGACTCTATCTTGGGTCGCTTTGCTTTGAACGCGCATCACAAGAGATGGATGAATTGCTCGGCTTGCATTCGAGCCTCAGTAGGTGAAGATGTCGTGGCATTAGAGGCCTATGGAATCCAGAGAGGTTCCAGGTGACTGCTTGGTGTTGCGACCTTGGCGATATGTTCCAATAAGCTCTTGTACCCTGAGGAGTTTCTTCTGAGATAGCAGAATGGGTATGGGATGGTTGAAGATCAAGATGATATGTGCGCGGACGGAAAACATAGTCAGACACTGTCGAATCCGGAACTTGCACGTCGTGCTATACGGGAGTCGCTGTGACAGGCCGGACAAGCGGGGCGAACGAGCTGCAGCAGCGCCAACGGTACATATCCAATATAGCACCCCAACCATACCATTCCACACGTTTGCGAGGTCGGTACGTTCTAGAGTCTGCAACAACTCTTCGCAGATATGGGTTGTGAGTGAGATCTGGCTGCCATGTGGCTCGTTCAGAGCTCCAGTTTGGACACAAAATGGGTAGCGACTTGACATTGCAGCAACAGAGAAAGGCAAGCGGCGTACGATGGAAGTCGTGTAGATCGTGGCAGTGAGACGACACGCCTCATAGACCCAATCGCAGGAGTTTGGATGATCTGGAGTGTAAGCCGAAGGTAGTTTTGCTAATCGATCGCAAATTCCAGCCACTCTTGTCTTACGATAGACGTCATTGGAGGGCGGACAGGCTACATGAACGTCTGTAGCATCGCTAGCGGGCTTAAGTGCTATGCTTTGCGCCAGTAGTAGGTCGGTCAAGTCGCGCATATCTCGAAGTAGGCCACATGTGGTAGATGAGCAACGCTCTTCGTTGAGAAGGTTCCGGAAGTCAGGCCCTGGGCAGAACAACGGGGATTCTGGTATCGCGACATCTGCGTCGTCGTTGACCGATTCATACTTTGCAGGCTCCCACAACGCAAAAGTCGGCAGGGGTTGGGCTTCGTAAAGTAGGTCGCAGTGGAGACAACACCTGGAAGCATTATTAGTCTGCCCTCTTTATCAGGAGGTCATGAAGCTTACGAAGTGGCAAATCGCGCGATTATCGCCCTACCGGTCTTGTCCAGGTCACCGCACAGGTGTATCATCTGTTCGATGCCTCGTTCGTGACACCGCACTGTGGGCTCATCACAGCTCCACATGTCGCTTCCTAGCAAGTGTATCATCACTAAGAGGGTTGACACGGCGTGCTCCCGTGTGAACGACTGAAGCCGAAGCCTGAGCATGACCAGGGTCTCATCCCTGACAAGCCTAGTCCTTATACTTTCGCCTGGAACTTTTGCGAGCATATCGAGCCAAGTACATGTCACGGACCCGATACCACTGAGCAATACATGGGGATGAACCATCATTTCGGGTGCCCATGCCTTGATTAATGCTTCCGTCCCGAACGCCCGCATGACTGTTTATGTCAGCCCTTGAACGAGAGCATACGACGTGAAAAGTCTGGAGAGTTATGTACACCTACATGCACGTAGGATGAAACCACTGTTCAAACTAGGGTTCTCGAATTGGGGCAACACCTTGAAAGGGTCAAACCCGTCTCCGATCTGAGGGAAAGTGGTCGCGAATAGACGAATCTTGCGTTCTTCTTGGCTCTCGGTGTACTCGTATTCAACAACCTTTTGGAAGCTTCTACTCTGCCTTCGGCCTGAGCGAGTCGACGGACGGCGTTCAAACGCAGCATCATGAGCCTCAGCACCGCTCGCTTCCTTTAGGGACCTCGTCGTCGGTACATGAATACGAGTTTGCTGATCATTTTCATAAGGAACAAGCGCTCTCGGTGTTCTTTCCGGGGGATGTAGTTGAGTTTGAGTCGTCGTGAGCCCGACCTGCTCGGCGACTATCGGTTCAGTGTAAAGAGGTTGTACTGTTTCAGGCCGTTCCCAAGGTGTTGCATTGCTGTTGTTTATTTTGCTCCTATGGTACCTCATCGCCTGCGAACGGACGCTTCGTCTTATCTCCTCATCCTTGAATTGAGTAGGGTCTGTCGCGGTAAGAAAGCGAAGTTGAAAAGGTCCATCGAGCTTTCCACGGCGACGGGCCGCTCTCGTTGTCGCGCGAAGGGTATTTGGCCAAGCATTGTTTCCAGACTGGTGGTTTGTGACCGCCAGTGAAGCGACATTAAGCTGGGAGGTCGTGATGTCACTCTCGCTGGGCGGGGTTGTGATGGAAGCCATGGATATTGGAGTGGTGTGGTGACCCAGAATGCCAAGAGAAAGCGGGGTCTGGCTCAGCGCAGGGAGCAGCGACGATGCCACGCAGCATAAATCACATACGATGCCTCTATACCTGTGTATCTGCCTATTTGTCGCCGAAGAAGAAACCGCGCTTTTATGTGAGGCTGGGGCATGGGCTTGTACCAGCCCAGGCTGACCTGTCGGTGAGCCGTCCCATGCAGGACACTACATGCGTTCACGGGTAATACGTCACCTCTTCGCTCCCGAGGTCGCATCGGGACCACGCCGCGATATGATAGAGCATGAGGTGCACAGCCCCACACTGGACAAGACATTGGTGGCCTGACGACACTAGAGGGCCGGCCAATTCAATGGATTAAGAGAGAAGCTTGCAGGATCACCAACATCCTTTTAATACGCGCATTGGGACGTCAATAACTTAGCCAAGATCTTCCGCACAGCCTTGCCATAGTCAATGAGCAACTGCCACAAAATGACCCCATCGCTCTGAACAGTAATTCGATCCTGGTCTGCTACCAATAGAGGCGAATCCTCCGCTATCGACTCAGCCGGATCCCAACGCCGTGCGACGACACCAGCTGGCCGGATCGTCTCGTTGCTATCAAACGACTCAACCATCCTGCGTTCATCAACGAATATATAATCGCAAGGCAGAATGGCTCCTAGATCTTCGTCAGGTTCTCAACTTTCTTCCCTCGGGATGTTTACGACGCACCCTCTCTCCTCAACTTCGCTCGAGCCTCATGCCACCGGTCCTCATCGATCAAGCTCGGCGCATCGTACAAGCTTGGCGACAGCGAATTGGCGCTGAACGGTGCAGGTATGAACCGGCGCACGTGCTCCAGAGCTTGCGATGCGGTCTCGCCTTTGTAGAACATGCGTCGCTTAACTTGCGGCGCGACGAAGCGACCATCTGGCAAGTCGTACAGCAGGCGATACTGCTCTTCGACATCAAGACTGTCGAGGTCGTCGATATAATAGCCCGCGACGTAGCCGTGGGTAGTCATGTCGCTTCGGCTCATGGCGTGAGCGGTATTCGTGTGGAATTTGAGAACTCACCCAGAAAGTCGAAGAAAGAGCCGTGGCTCATTAGCAACTCTCGATTGCATACAGTGAAGTAGGCATGTCGTCGAAGCATCTCTGTTAGTACTTTGACGGCGTCAAACGACACCCTGGCAAACCGCGCGCTGCGACGAACGGAAGACGAACGAGAGAAAGAAATAAGGACATGGTCTAAGTGCATACGCAAATCTACGCGACTATTACCACCTCATATACGAAGAAAACTGAACAGGTCTACAGACTACATTAAGACAAAAACCTACAAAGTAGGTAACCTAATGTCAACGTAGGCTCTAGAGTATTTAGTTTTCTATTAGGTTAACATGTTACCATACTGTTATACCCCATGCCGTCACCCTCACACCTCCACCACGCTACCAACCACCTTCGCCCGCATCCTCCCGACTCTCCTCCCACACCTCACTAACCGCAGACTTATCTGGATGTGACTGAATCCTCGGCATTCCAACCGATTCCGTCTCAATATAATAACCCCCTTCCTCCTTAAACTCAAGGAGGTATCTCCCATTAACAGGCCCAAATTCCTGGATTGACCGAATTTTGTTGAAAAGTGGCTTGGGTCTTCGATGTGGGAATTCGCCTAGCGGGAGGCATGTCTGATCAGAGACATGCGACAGCCATTTTTCGATTCGGGGTCTCGTGGCCATTGTTTTGTATGCGACGAGCATGCGGAAGCTGTTTGCTTGTTCGAAGATTTGTGTTGAGGTAGTTTGCTGGCTATCGGAGGCTGTTTCGGAGCTGGTTTCTGACTGCATCTTGGGGTTTGATGCGTACAGAGAGTTTGCGCGGCGTGAGGGGTGAGGTGTTCAGATGTATGCAGCCGCTACGGATAGTTTGTAGTAGTGTATGTGATGATATGTGCGGCTTTTGTATGCTTTTGGAGGTGTTGAACGTGTTCGGTTTAAATTTGGTGAAGTTTTTGTAGTTAGGGAGGATTTTGGTGTCTGAGGGCACAGTGGGCAGAAAGGACCATATTTATGAAATTCCCGTCTCTCATTCTTTGGTTACCACGCGACCCACCCATACGCAACGAGCCACTCACAACTTTCCTAAAGCTTTAAATGCGAGCTGAATTTCCTTCCTATAGAAGTCTTCCGCAACATAATATCTCTCCCCTCTCAAAATTTCTTTCACTCGCTTAGGCTTTGCCCGTAACTCCACACGCCTTTCTACTGCCTCGTATTTCTCATCTTTGTCTCTGCCTGCGCCAGAGCTATCTGCAACGATGGCTATGACTCTGATCAATGCAGGCATGTCCGGTATTGTGATCTCTTCCGCCTCAATGCCAATCTGGGTATTTCGCAGGATATCCGCACCAGTATACTCGATCACGCCAGGCGCGGATGTGAAATAGCTGCCTATGCAGCTGCCGAAGTAGGATATAGCCTTGTTCAAGAGGATAGAGAGTCGGCGCGGACGTAGTAGGGGTGACTCCGCATGCGTCGGCGAGGGAGAGCTGTTCGCTGCTTCCCGTATCGGCGCTGAGTCTGGATGGAAATCAGGTGGGTAGGAAAGGCCGGCGAGGGGATTGGGGCTAGGTGATGGTTGTGTAGCCCACGGTGCGCGTTCGTGCCAAGTACCTTCGTCCATATCTGCGCCTGCATCTCCACTAGTCTCGTACTTCTCCATGCTGTTTGGAGGTGTGTGATCGTTGGCTTTAGTTTCCATGGCATGAAGTGGTGATGCGGCCATGGCATCGGAATACGGATTGGTGGCGTCTCGGTCCGTCATCAAGTCAACCAAGTGTTTTGTGCGATCCATGGATGATTGTGCGGGAAGCGCGCTCGCTCTTGAATGGACTCCGGGGTCCACGGCTGGGTGCCGTTTTGGCGGTGACTGGTCTGCTTCATCCATGGTTGAGATGGCTGGATGCCGATGAAACGGGGCTCATGCGTTTGGAAAAAAGCTACACGAAGCCGCGCTAGGGCGTTGTAGGACTGTGCTGTGCAGTTGCAAGTGTAGTGAATGAGACTCGATGGAAGTCAGACTCGAACCTCTAGGAGTGAAGAGCGCGCATGAAGAAAGTGGGGACCCAAAATGAAGTTAACATATGAACGATGAGTGGTGAATGCCTCATAGCTAGAGACACACTGAGAGTGTATGCACCCAAATCCGCCATCCGCATGTCGTGGCAGATGCGTCACAACACCTATTCCCGGGTCAACATACATACAATTACTAAATTGCTGGCAGACAGTGACATGTACACTATATTTGCCCGCTCATTCATACCCAGGTAGCGGTCGATACATAAGTCTCGAAATTCCTCCCTGCTAAATCTTTCAATCGCTACAATTACACCTCACGACGCCAATATGTCAGACTCACCAACAACTCTAGATGCGCTCAAGAAAGTACCCCTTGATAATCCTCGATTACAGATCCCTCGTCCCGCGTTTCAACGCGAGACTACCTCTACTCCCTCAGAATGGCAAGCTTACACACCGAAGACTTCGCATGGGTTCATAGCCATGCATACCTCCACACCCGAGGACATGCATGAGAATAGGAATGCTGGAAAGCCTACAGCAGTCAAGGATTACTTCTCAGTACCAAAACAGAAGCATAATCCTATCCTTTCTCCTAACCCTGCGCCATATGAGCCGCATGGCTTCTTGCCACTTTGTTCGGTTGCGGCCGTTGAAGTCGACGCGACCGATTACTTTGGGCTCTCAGAAAGGACTATTAAAAGTGACACCGGAGGTGCAAGCTGCGCTGCTCCGGATATGGCCAAGGATGCCGATTGTGACGGTGCTCCGCAGCCCGATGGTCATGTGCACACGAGCCGGCGCTCGCTGGCCGAGGTTGCGCGTCCACCAGCAGAGTATAGCGAGCGCGATGTCGCGCCTAAGCCAGAAGAAGAACAAGGTACCCAAAAGGAAACTGAGGTCGAATTGCGCTGTGGCAGTGGCGAAGAGCTCAGCGACGAAGACAAAGAGACGGTCGATCGTTCACCTGCAGGCGACATGCCCGACCCGAGACACCATCGACTAACAGTCGAAGCTAATCCACCGCTCGCTTCATCGCCCATCGACAAAGCCCAAAAAGATCATACCGAAGAACGGAACCCTATTTCGGCGCTCAATAGAGCGCTCGACAGGATGTTACGAGAAGTCGCAACCGTTTGTAACATGGCATTAGACATGCACGTGGCTAGTAACGCTCCTCCCAGCACAGAACCCACGCTCGACAACACAGCGGACCGTGACGACGCCGAAACGACACCACAGTCGCCAACAGATGGATCTGAGGCTTCTGAGAGCGCTCATGCGGCATGACTACATGATAGCCGGCAACACGACGAGATGAATTCAGTATCCACAGAGATGAGCGCTGCGAACATGGACGAGACCGCTCTTTCAGAAACAGAGAAACCATCTCCAGTGATCCGACGGAAACTCAAAAAGACCTGGAAGAGGCTGGCGCCGCTCGAAGGGCACACTGGAAGACTCTTTGACACGATGCAACGTACAGACAACAGAACACTCATCGCATTGAAGTCCGGCTTCACAGTCGACATCGTGAATGCCGACACCAAGAAAACATTCGTCCGCAACGTTCCGCTTCGCATGTTATGGCATTTCTGTGGCGTCTCCGTTCTCGATCGCTTTATACCAGACAGGGACGGGTGCCCGGATCTGTTGAAGATACCCGTGAAAGAAGCTGAGAAATCTGGAGTCGCAAGAGTCATGCGATATATGCGTCGCGCGTGTAAAGCAGCTAGCGTGCGGCCCACAGGTGAGCTGCGCATACCACCCAGTCTGGCCGCCGGTATCGAGACGATTCGAGCCTGCCGTGTGTTCGGGCTGCACGCAGACGCCGATCGGATCGAAGATGTAATTATAGGCGAGTGGATAGGCAACGAAGCTTGGTACATGACCGACGAGCATGTTGAGCTGATATGGGATGGCTACCATGGTAGTCTTCGCGACACCGTTTTCGGGGATGTAATAGTCTGGTTTATATTGACAGAAGTGCAAGATAAGTCGCATCCTCTCGCGGAGGAGATAAGGTGGATGCTTGACCAAGACGATTACGAGACCTTGAAGGCAAGGGTTACGGAGGAGGTGCAAAGGAAGATGTGGAGACTGGAGGATCATGATCAGTTCATGGCACGATGCCAGTGGGAGCGGGCGGAACAGGTGCGGAAGGAGGAAGAACGTGCTGATCGGTTATTGCGAGGTCATCATCAAGGTCCGCTTTCGATGTCTAACAAAGAGCAGGCGGGTTTTCATCATGGAACCAGCGCGAAAGCTCTTGGTATCGAGATGATGCAAGCGGGATTGTGGGATGGCACAGGCGTAGGGGTCCTTCAAGATGTTCCAGTCCAATCTCCTGAGCCTCCGAGAGCTGGAGCTGATACGCCGCTTCCGAAGTCGCTTGGTAGACGTTGATGCAGAGTTTTGGTATAATGGGCAAACCACATGTTTAGGACTCGCCAGTAGTTTTGTGTTTTGAATTGCATCGGTGTTAGTCTCTTAGCTGGTTCCAATATGTTTTGCAACATTTGTGATATTAGCGTTTGAGATACGCGCGGCAGTGAGAACGCGCGATGAGAATGACGGCCTCTAAATTGTGTGACGCAATTTGAGATGAGAAAGAAACGAAGCGGGAAGAGATTCGCCATTGTCTCGACTTGGCTCTTACATCATCGACTAACCGCATTAGGTGTAGCATCGCGCATGTCCAGATGTCCTCAGCCCTGGAGCTTAGCATCAAGCACCGGGAACATGCTCTCTGATAATGCTCTCATCCTTCAAAGCCAAAAATGTCTGAAAATGGACCCAGTGATCAGTACGTACGGAATCGAAAACCACGTCTCCAGGATCAAGGTCCGCCCGTGCCACCGAAGACTCTCAGTACCGGAAACACCATCCGAACCATCAAACGCGTCGCAGCACCAAAACCCCTCAACTTACACAGTCACTCCAAACCACTCCCATCAGTGCCTCAATTACGAGCAGCTACTCCAGTAACGAAAGAACAACAAACAAAACCGCTCCCGGCACCACCAACAAGCGCCACATTGCGATTGACCTTGCTCTGGGTCGCAGCCTTCTGTATATGGTTTCTCCTAATCGTGGTATTACTACCCGTAATCACAGAGAAAGACGCAATGCCCGGTTTCAACAAATGGCTTCGTACGTTACTATGACTGAAGCTGCCTCCAAGTCCCCCCCAAGAGGGTCTACAACTTCGACTCCGCCTTCGTAGCGTCTACCAAACTCTTCCTCCCACCAAAGCCAAACAAATACGCAGCAACCTTCCGCATCTGGATCTCTTCACTCCCCTCAGTAATCCTGTACCGGCGATGGTGTCTCCAGATATGCTCAAACGGATAATGCCTCGAGTACCCATTCCCGCCATGGACCTGGATCGCGCGGTCCGCGGCCTGCGTACACAGCCTATTCGCGTAGTAATTACACATGGACACCTTATCGCCAATCTTCTTCTCAATCTCACCGTGCGGCATAGAATCCATCTCCAGCGCCGTCTTCCGGATCAGCTGTCGCAGCATCTCGCACTGCGTGGCGAGTTCGACGAGCGGGAACTGGATGCCTTGGTTGTGCGAGAGAGGGGTTCCGAAGGGCGCGCGTTGGTTCGCGTATTCGACGGATTGTTGGACGCAGTATACGGCGGCGCCGAGCGAGGATGCGGCTTGGCGGATGCGGTTCTCGTGGACGAAGGCTTGGGCGACGCCGAGGCCGTTGTGGATGGGGCCTAGTAAGGCGGTCTCGGGGACCCAGACGTCTTTGATGGAGACGGTGGCGTGGTCGGTGGGCATGTTCAGTGTCCTGGGCGTTGTTAGCATGTAAGCTCCAGCGCTGTGGAGCAGACGACGTACCACTCATACGACTCTGCCTTGAGGCCTGGTGTCTCTACCGGTACGACGAAGCACGAGATGCCCTTGATCTCCCCGTCCTTTCCAGACGTCCTCGCAAACACCGAGCAGTGTGTAGCGTGGTGCATACCAGTCTGCCACCGCTTGTATCCATTCAACACCCATCCCTTCACACCATCTCTCGTCTCCGGCCGCCCCTTTGTCGCCATGTGTGTCGCATCCGAGCCATGACCGGGCTCCGTCAAGCCGAACGTCATCCTGAACTTGCCCTGCAGCCGCAGCGGTATGAACTCCTTCTTCTGCTGATCATTGCCAAAGTTCATGAGCATGATGACGTCGGGGAAGTTGCCTACCATCGAATGCTCTGTCTGCAAGTCGTTAAACAGGCCCAGCCCCTTCGCGGCGAGATGCTCTCGGATGACGGCCATCCAGAGGTTGCTCCCTCGTCCATCGGCACTGTTCTGACCGCCGTATTGCTTTGGCAGCGACAGTCTGTAGAAGCCGGCTTCATCCGCCAGTCGCCTGGACTCTGCCAATAGCTCCTCCCATTCCTTGCGCGGCAGGCCGCCATTGTCCCAATCCGTTCGAGCGTGCTCGCGGCGGTGGTCGAAGAAGCGGTTGTTGTCGTCTTTGTGTTGGAGCGGGGTGATCTTCTCATCGATGAACTTGTCGAGATCGGCGAGGTATTGCTTCAGATCATTGGGGATCGAGAAGTTCATCGTGTGCGACAGCGACATCGTGGGGGTCTCTTGATGGGTGCGGTGCGTGGAAGACAATAGGGCTGGTGTCAGCGATCTGGGTATTTCTCAATTGCGAACGTCAAGCTAGAAGCTCGCGGTATAAGGGCAAGCTTCGGGACGCGCATCTTGATGACTCGCTTGCTCTCAGTCGTGGAGTTGCTGTTCGAGGAGCGCTGCTTTGCGGGGAAAGAAGCACAGGCCAAGCGGAGTTGACCTCGGCCTTAGCGGGCGCGCCTCCAGCCTTCCCTCAACATGCGAGTAACGCGCGCAGGACATCTCTACCAATGAACACTTTGTTCAGTCGCCATGGTCGCGCTGTCAGCATGGCAGACCTGCAAAGCTGGACTGTCGACAGTTCACATAATCTGACACGCCATATCTAAGTCCCGGAGGCGAAGAAACTGGTTCATACTGAGCTGCATTTAGTAGCTATACTACCCGCATACAGTATCTTTTGGTTGTATGTAGCGCACACTGAACTGCATAAAATATCTTCTTGGTACGTTATGCTGCTACATATTCATCATGGTTCAGACCGATATTCTCCACTTATCGCACTATCGCTACCAACGTATGGGCTTCGGCAGCGGTCTACAAGTACAGAATGTGCCTCTCGATACTAACATGTCTCTTTCTCTTTTATCTTGCATCGCCACTCACCCTGTCATGGACTCTCAAACTCCCAGTGAGAACGTTGCAGTGGGCACGGATGTGATTCTTCAAGCATCTGCTAATTCGGCTACTACGTATCCTATCGACCCCTACGACGATGAAGAAACCGACACACAGGAGAAATCTACCCCTCTCCACCATGCTAGGGCCATCAAAATGAGAACGAGCATAGTTTTACGAGAGTGCAAAATATACATAAACGGCTTCCCAGGAAAGGATAGTAAGGGGCCTAACAACGCATTCCACATGCGTATCATTGGATTTATTCTCGGCGAAGTTCTGCCAACGGAGGAAAACATCGACCGCATTTACCACATGGTCATGTATCGCAACAACTTAGCAAGGCTAGCGATGCATCTCCTGGACATTGCCAATATTCATCGGCCTAAGGGAAAAGACATTTTCGACTTTGATCCAGACTTCTTCGAGCACCGGATGATGCCAGTGACCCGGTCTAGATGGCTCACTGCATGGCAGCACTTCATTACCGGATTGCTGCCCCTTCCTGTCCACGATAGAGAAGAATCACAGGGCCCTTCGTGGCGAAAGCCACGTCGGTACATCGCTGCAGCTATAGCCCTTGATTCCTCTATCAAACATGATGCAGATATTGAAAGTGCTGTGGAGCGTATGAGGAATTGTACGTATCTGTGGCTATCCCACTCGCGAAGTTATACTGACGACAGCACATAGGGTACGAGGACTATCTCAGGGACGCCAAGCCACACTTAAATCTAGATGGGGGGCAAGGCTGAGTGGAAAAGTTCAGCATCAGAGCCTGCGCAAATGGACCTTATATCCTTACTCCGAGAAAGGCGCTATGAGGGCGACGCAAACTTGGAATAGCCAGCACTTGGGACTGCCGAGGAACACCTACGGAGACACTTTGCGCATCGCTTGGGCAACAAAAAGGCTTCCTCTGAATGTACGCACGCACTTCGGTAACTACATTCCAACAACATACAAGACATCGTATAAAACTAGGCTCATATTTCAACTCAACGAAATAATTAACATAGTTGTCTCATAGACCCCTACGACCCCACGCGTCAACACTCAAACCTTCCGAAAACCCTTGTACCACCGCCTCTTCACGCCATTCTGCTCCGACGCCAGCTCATCCTCCGCCCGAATCTGTTCGTAATCATCCGAAGAAACCGTCGCAAAAGACTCCGCTGATGAGTTCTCCTGCGACGTTCCCACGCCCGCGCTACCCTCACCAGTCCCTTCATCCGTCGCATTGAGTACCGTTAGAAGCTCCGCTTCCGCCTCAACTTGGGTCCGTCCACCTAGTTCCTCCGGCTTTAGCTTCAATCCAGCCGTATCCTCCAACCTCCCTTTTCCCCTTCCAATTCTCCCCACGTCCAAACCCACCGGCACAGCGCTCATCCGCTCAAAAGCCTTCTTCTTCGGCGACGACGACGGAAGCGGCAGATCTTGGAACGGCCTCAACCCCGCTATCGCCTTTGTTAACTGCTCGATCTCATCTTCCTGAACACGATTCTCACTGCTATACACACTACTACCCGCACCATCCTCCACCTCCTCCTTCTTCATCTGCACAGCCGGATCGTCCATCATACAAACCTCCTCCCGCTCATCCAGTCCCGCTACCTCCATACCCGGAATAAACTCGGACGCATGACGCTTCTCTTCCCGGGAGGTTACTCTGGGGATACGCTGGCTTTTCGAGTCGCTTATCCGCTTGACCAACTCGCGGGGAATATGTTGTTCGCCGTCGTCAACAACCTTGTCTTCTAGCACATCGCCCTCGAGTTTCGCGAGCGCTTTCGCTTGTTCTTCTGCGCGGAGGGCGAGGACGCGGTCGAGCGTGGGTGTGCGGTCGACACTTCGGCGCTTGCTTGATTTGGTGAGCGGAGACGGTGCTTCGTTGATCGCGGAAAGAGGGGTCGTGTATTGGATTGGGATTTCTGCGCTCTTCCTAAACGAAGCTGTTCTAGACTTCGCCAGCTTCGGCGATATTGCCGGGTTCTCGAAGTTGAATCTAGGCAGAATTGGCGGAAGAGGCGCGCTCTTCCTCTTTACTGCCGTCTTTGGCTCATGTTCAGGTAGCGATTGTAATGGCTGATCTGCCTTGATCTTTCCACGCTTCTCTGTTGCTAGCTTGATCGCATCGGTGGTGTCCTGGCGCATCTTCTGATTCACATCTTTCGTTCCGAGGAAGTTGTATTTATCTGGACTCCTCAGGTCGGTGTGGTTCCGCGGGTCTGCGGCGTCGAAGTAGGGGGTGAAATCCCTTCTATTGCCCTTGTTGTCTTTGCCAGCGGTCCTAGATGTGTTCTTCGGTGGCGTAGATGCTGAAGGCGTTACTTGACCTTGTGCATACGGTCCACCGCCAACAATCTCGGCATACGGATTATGCCACTGATGTTGACCATAAGTTTGAAGACCCGCAACTTGATCCTGCTGTTGCTGTTGCTGGCCCTGCGTAGCTCCAGTCTCAACATCAAAGCCCTTCGCGTATGCTGCATCTAGATTTCGCGGTGTTGCATTGGAGATGTTGTGGATTGCGCCACTTGCGTCGTCCCAGTATGGCATTGTCTGCGTATCATATTGGAAAGGATCACTATTCCGCTGCGAATTCCGAGTCGAACCAATATGCTGACTTTGCGGTTGCGGGGCGGGGTTTGGATCACTTGATACTTGGACGTGGCCTCGTCGGTGTGGATATCGGTTTCTGGGTCCGCGAGGCGGGTTCCAGTTTGGGTCTGGCTGTGTCATTTTTAGAGGTTGGAAGGATGTCTAGGGTGCGTGGGTTGAGGGGGAGCCAAATGCAGTGGTTTCACAGTGTAAGGGTAATTGGTGTTTTGACTTGCTTGCAGGAGGTGGTTCGTTAGAGTGTGGAGTACGAAAGAGAAATGAGGTTCCCCGGCGGCGAGGTAGACGGATGTGCACGCCGTATGTGAGTATTGTGTGAGTGAATGAACGGTGTTGTTGTGCGCTGTGTTCGCCGCCTGTTGCTCTGGTGATTTTGGTCACTGATGAAAGATGGTGTTCGAGAATGTGCGCAGGTCTTGAAGCTAATAGAAGTCACGTCATAAGATTGGAAGTCAGCGCCGTAGAAGGCCATCAGTTGTAGCACCTAGCGACTCTTCCAGTAATCACTTCAGCAATCATCCTGTCATACCGATCAATCACATTGACAACAGAGTCTTTCCATCAACCCACAATTACTCAGAACAGCTTCTCTTCATGCTGCTAGTGTCAACGTGGCACCTTGCCATTGAAGGCCGTCGGAATGTCTCGGTCGACCTCTTCAAAGTCTTCAGTCAATTCGTCCTCATTCTGTACCATCTCAAAGCTCTCACCTAAACCTCGTTCTTCATCATGCCAGGTCTTCGGCCTTGTGCGTGACGCGTCCGGCAATTTCGACCCCTCTGTGGTCCCGTTCTGCGTCTCGTTGGCGTTCATAGCTTGTTCATCACACTGTGAGTAAGTAAATACCTGGCCAAATTTATCGATACCTTGAAGGGGCTTATGTGGCCTACGGACCTGGCCAACGTCGTTGCTCCTTGACGTCAGCGCAGCATCGAGGCCGAAGGTGATGTCTTCCATGTCTCCGATCTTAGATTGGCGTCTTCCTGATGCATCGCTTATGGGTGTGTCGTGTGTACCAAACCGAACTCCAGATTTCCTTGATCGGCGTGCTACATCTTCAGCAGTGGGCTGGGGATTTACTGGCACATTTGGCCGCAGCTCTTGTGTGCCGTAGTATATCCTCGAGCGCAGACTATGCCGATCTATTGGTGCTTGCGCTACATCGGGCGCTAGAGCGCTTGGTTGATGTACGGACGTCTCTAGTTCGGAAATGGATGGGAACATGGAGAGGCGAATGAGGTACCTGTGGCGGGCGCGAGCCGTAGCAGAAAGCGAGTCGTGCCCACTGGGAGGTGAGTGATTTTGTGACATGTTGACGAGTGAGTAAAGTTACTGTATTGCTGAGCAAGATGGAATGCGCGAAATCTTTGGCTGAAGATGTAAGCTCTCAAATAGATGAGGCGCGGTGTTGCTGGCGGTCCTCCTCCAGCGATGTTCTGGCAAAGCTACGACACAGCCAACTCAGACAACGCGCTTGCGTAGCCATTCCATCGACATCGTCGTGCGTGACAATCGCCATCGATAGCGTGGCTTTTCCAGTGAATCTGTATTGACGCAAGTACCACCGGCGTTGAATCTTTGCCATGATAACGCCATGCGCTGCTGTGATGTCACGGGTTGTGAATGTTTTCTCCAACGTAGCGCGCGTGTGGAGGACAAGTGTGTGCCACTCTGCGCAATGGCGACGCAATCATGCAGTATACCTCGGTGATTCTCGAGCAAAGGCAAGGGGCGAATATGATTACTATACAGGAAGAAAGCTCATCCTTCAGTCACCTCAAATGCGTGGAGGGGTGGAGACGTGTAAATTGCAGGAGGGGGTGTTGTGGCGCGCGCCACACCCAGGCAACCTGAGCGGGTCAACTTCGTCCGCGCCATAATCATACTTGTTCGCTACACTGCGCGAACGTCAGTAAGCTAATCCGAACACGACCGCGAAGTTTACTTTACACATTTTGCTTATGCGTGTTTACCGGTTGCGTGGGAATGGACAGCCCTGGAGCTGGCCCGCGAGAGTCACGTGGTACGCTAGCTACGCGAGACCCTATCTGATGTTTCATCCTTCCCACATCTCCGCTGTTTCCACCAACGACTCATCGTTCGCGACCCAACGCATCCTTCCGCAACGTCCTGCGAACGCTTGATCTGGCACTGGGAAGCGCGCTGATGGAAACAATGTCCGGCTTGGCGCACGCGTGGCAAGACGATTGAAACAAAGCCGCTGCCAGACGGGCACTAGCATCGTGACGCCCTTGACATTGGTTCATGCCATTACGCATTTGGCAACATGGCCGTTACGGGAAGGATCGTAACCAATATGAATACGAAGCAGGTGTATGCGGTTACAGAGTGGTAGGTATATTAGGATTTGGGCTGCTCGTGATGTGAACCGTTGTCATCCATTACACTCATTCTCTCAACTGCCTTTCGGATATCCTCTCATTTTCTCTCGTTGAATATCTTGAGCGGAATCTTCGGCTGGTCTGAGTGACGTTCTTTACCTTCTCGCCCATACTACATTTGCCTCTTCCAAACCCCTTTAACAAGACTACAACATGCGTTTCGAGATTATCGCACTCCTGGCAGCAGCTGCCACCTCGTCCGCTCAATCGGTCATCGGTACAGCTTATGGCTATGGTGCTGGCGCGACTGGTGGAGGAAAGGCTGCTGCTGTCACCCCAACGTCAAACGAGGAGCTGGAGAAGTACCTGTCTGACGACACCGAGCGCGTCATTCTTCTCACTCAGCAGTTTGACTTCACTGGCAAGACCACTTCTGGTCCTGGTTGCGACAAGACCACTTGCTCAGCTAAGAGCGGCGGCGGACAGTACTACTTGGGCGACCTCTCCTGCGGTGGCTCGGATATGACGCCCGTCAGCTCCATCACCTACGACGCAGGCGCCGAAACAGCCTTGAAGGTCGGATCGAACAAGTCCATTCTTGGTGTTGGCGGAAAGGGTGTGATCAAGGGCAGAGGTCTCTCCATCGCCAAGGATGCCAGCAATGTCATCATCCAGGGCGTTGAATTCACCACCATCAACCCCGGCGTCGTATGGGGTGGCGATGCTCTCGACATGCAGGGAGGAAACACCAAGATCTGGGTAGACCACTGCAAGTTCTCCCTCGTCGGTCGCATGTTCGTCGTCAGCCACTACGACGGCTCCGAGGCTACCCTTTCCAACAACGAATTCGATGGTGTCACTACCACTTCTGCTACCTGCAACGACAACCACTACTGGACGATGATGATGATTGGAAAGACTGAGAAGTTTACACTTGACAAGAACTACTTCCACGACGTTTCCGGCCGCGCTCCCAAGCTTGGTCAGGACGGTGTCAACAGCTACTTCCACGCCGTCAACAACTACTTCGAGAACATGAAGGGCCATGCCTTTGATGCTTATGACGGCGTCAGTGCGCTTGTTGAGGGTAACGCTTTTGTTGCCGTTGACCAGCCCAACACCGAGCACGCTGCCGGTGTTACCAGTTTTGTTAGCAAGGGTGGCGATGCCTGCTCATCCGTCTTCGGCCGCGCGTGTCTTGAGAACAGCGTCGACTCTTCCAGCGGCGAGCTCTCCCCAGGCTCATCCTCCGGCTTCATTGCGAAGCTCGGAAAGATTGACGTTCCCGAGCCCATGGAAGCCAGCAAGGTCGCCGCCTACGTCAAGGCCAATGCTGGTCCCGCAAACCTCGGTGCTCCGTCTTCATCTGCCCCTGCCGCCGAAAAGGTGGTGGACTCTGATGCCGCTACCAGCGTCTCCAAGTCCATCGTTTCCAAGCCTACATCAGCTAGCAGCGTTACCAAGCCCAAGCCGGCCGCTACCACCACCGCGGCTGCTGCGCCAGCACCTGCTGCTCCCACCGGATCTGGATCCTCTGCTGGCGCTGCCAAGCTCTACGCTCAGTGCGGTGGTCAGGGTTTCACTGGCCCTACTGAGTGCGAGGCTCCTGCTACATGTGTGAAGAGCAATGACTGGTACTCTCAGTGCATCAACAGCTCTTCCAAGTTCCGTCGCGCGCTTGGACGCTACTTTTAAGCGTTGAGTGCATCGAAGACGCAGAGGACGATTAAGCAATAATACTACGGATGGGAGACGATGTCAGGGTCTGATAGAGACGATTCTTGTGTAAATACTTCTATTTCAATTCATTCGGCGTACACGCCGTGTATATTCCAGTTCGATACAGTGCCGTTAATTTAGTATATTCTCGTCGCTGTGCCTTCCTAAGCTTTGCGTAGTTCGTCGGCGATAGTCATCCAATGCGACGAACCACAAGTCATCTCTGCCTTTCAAACGCCACGCTATGCAAGGTGTACAAAGGAAAACCCAGTCCAGAACAGACCAACACGTCTCCAATCATGCTCCGCTACTCAGTACGTAAGCTAATAACCCCGTCGCTCATGGCTTCGGCATCGCAAGAGCTCAGCGGTTCTTAACACCGCATTGTCGTGCATGTGACTGCTATCGTCCTGCGACAGCCCTTCTGTCTGCCATTAGGGCTTCTTGAAATTTTCATCCGGCTCGGCGCTGCTTTGTGCGTCGCTGCTCGCTGCTTTCGTATCTTCCGCCATGATTCGCAAGACTGCGAACTTGCGAACCATGCTTTCTGGACTAGCCGATAGCTGTGGCTCCACAGCCGGTTCTGCTGTTGGCTGGTGTTCCTGTAAGCGCCTTGCAGCTGGCTTAAAGGACTTCTTCTTCGACTGCTTTCCACATCCCTCCCGGCTATGGTCGTTCTTATCGCCTATCCGTTTCATCCAATTCGTGTTAAAGACTGGGCGGTGTTGTTCATTCACGTCCGGATCGCGTACGCGCGCTTCAAGATTCGGATACCCCTTCAACATAGCCAGCATATCTTCATCAATTCCTGGTACCTCCCGACCTTCGCTGTCGGCCTCAAACTCGCGGAGCCGTTGCCCAACAGCCTTGATCGCTGCGTAGGTGTACCGGCTGTTCTTGCCGAGGCAGTTCCATAGCGTCTCCAACTCTACAGCAAAGATTGGTGGAGCAAGATGGCACTCGGCGATGTAATGATCTACCCTTGAAGCATCTTTGTGGAGATCGAAGAGCTCCATCGTGCGAGCCAACGAGCAAGCGACAAACGTGTTCTTTGGAACGCGGATCTGCTTCATCGAGCTCATCGTCTGGTAGTTGCAAGCTCGCAGCATCCAAGCTATGAGGGCTTTCATAGCGGCCTTGCTAGCTACTCCCCGAGGTAGATCCATCTCTTGACATACCGGTGCGCCCTTCCAGTTCACGTCGTCCTCGCGGTGTGTTGTGCGGATGAACTTGTTGACCACCTTACGACCCAGGAACAGCACAAGCATCTTCTTTGGCACCTGGTAAGCGAGCGTGACTCCGGTATCCTGTTCTACAATGTCCAATACCGGCCCATTGAGCGCGTTCATCTTCCGCTCAGGCTGGAGATAAGGCAGCAGACTTTGCAGGGTGTGAAGGTGGCGTATGTCCTCAGGATTCGGATACGGGCACTCCATACCTGAATACGCCGCCCAGCCTACCCACCCAAGTGTACTGAAAGCCTCGACGGGAGAGGTGTTATATTCTGATAGTTCATCTCCATCGCTGGGCCGGTAGCTTTGGTTGGCCATCTGCCCATCTATACTGCCGTTGAAAGGTTTTACTAGCGGGTAGAGAGTAGAACTGCAACTCTGCTGTGCTTCTGAGGTGCCATGTGCGGGGTAGCCTTTGTCACGACGTGCAAGATAGGCTCCAACGACGTCTCCATTCCGCTCATACGCTTCCGCATCTGGGTGACCAGGCGTAAAGATCGCAGCCTTGGGATGCAACTTCGATGCCGTGACGGTACCGTCAGAGTCATAATGATAGTACGTCGTCATTTTGGGTGATGCTGCTCCCTTCTGGTTTCGCGATGTGGGTGATGGCTGACTGTCGAAACAGAGGGTTGAGGTAACGGAGTCGAAAGAACTTCTGCGGCTTGAAGCAAATTCAAATACGGAGTTTGCCACCGAACCAGTCGAACTGTCTTGATTGTGAGTGTGCTGGATGCGAGAGGCGGGTTGTGCGCCCGCTATGTAGTCTATAGCGAGAGAATACATAGCAGCGTGAAGCGACAGGGCTACTGTGAATTATTAATGATTATTGACAATGCGACGGCGTTGTTGCGAGACAGTGTTGTTGATGGAGAGAGGTGGAGTGAAAGGGTGAAGGATAGTCGCTGTTGAAGGTCGCTTGCGCCAAGCCCGCGCCCATACCTGATTCGGCTACACTTACCGGAACTTAGGTGAAACACCGCGCCAAGACACTATCACGTGTGGTATCCCGAGCTTACTTAGACAGACGGATGGACATACACTTAACGCTCATGCATACTATGGAGCATCTGCGACTCAAAAATAGTGAAGGACATGACGTCAACGCAGCGAGAAAATGTCTCATTCAGTCGACATGCATCCAACATCAAACAACGACCCTTCGAACGCCTGTGGCTACAACATGGGTCCTCCAGAACCTCACAGCAGCGCGTTACTAGATGTCACAAGTATCCTTTCGGAGAATGCATATCCAGGAGGTAGTTTTTTCTTATCACTAGACCCTACCATCATGAGAAGCACATTACACGCCTCCATACGTCTCGTTTCCGATCCTTCTTCTCCAGTGTGACATTATTGCTCATGAGCGTCACATACTTGCCGGCCAAGTAACCTTCGTTGCAATCCCCAAGCCCATATTGCTGGCCTATCGAGGAAAACAACCCGCTCTTCTGCCAGTCCGCCCGTCCGCGACGCCGCGCGGCGAGTAATGATCGGCGAGCTGGTCCTCCAAGCCACTGACCAGATGATTCGCGAGAGAAGGCCTCACCAGGCCCCCTCTTACCTCCAGCTAGAGCAGAGAGTGCGGCGAATTGATGTTTATCGGGATCCGGTGCGAATGAATTATGCTCATCTAAGCGCAGCGCTGGTGGGGTGTTAGGAAGTGACTTCGCTCGTGGCCTAGGCGTGATTGGTGCAGAACGGATGCAGGTAGCTTCTGGGCTACGCATATTTCCTTGCAGAATGCATTCTTCCGGGCCAGTGTCGCGACCTAATCCTCCTATTGTCCCTCCAGAATTAGACGACGCTAATGGTGTCTTCGATACGGGCACAATGTGCGTATGTCGCGGTGGAACGTCGTCAGCACTAACCACACGGAGGTGCCGATGAGAGGGCATCGCACGTCGAACGGTAGGTCCTTCATCATCCTTGTCTTCCGACCGACATTCATCGATGTGATCTTTTGCAGTAGCAGCATCATGTTCGGCGAGAACCTGCTGCATATATGTCCTAGGCTCGTTCAGGGTGGTGTCACGCCAGTTGGACTGCTCCGGCCTTGCCTGAGCTGCGATTCGCCGACGGCGCTCTTCAGCTTCTTCCGATGTCTCAAAGCGGTACGCAGCGGTAAGACTGCTCGATTCATCTCGGCTAGGGCTCCGTTCGTTGCCTGAGGGCACAGTGGTGATGTGTCTTGGAAGTGACACAGTTGATGATCCTTCGCAGGTTTTCGCACTTTCCCGGCGAGTACACTGAGTGCTGGTTTGTAAATCCGACTCGTTGAGGGTCTGCACGTCCACCGGATTAGAGTCCGACTTGTGCTCATCGTCGCTATACACAGACGACGAATCTGAACCGCCAGAAAGGACAGCGCTCTGCCTAGATGGATCTATCGCTGTCCATGCGAACATCGCGATTTCGAACAACAAGCCGGTCGCAGATCAAGCAACGCAGCTGCGGCTGATCAGACAACGTCAAGTGGCCGATGGCGTAGACTCGCATCCGTTTGCTTTGAGGTGGATAGGAAACGTGGCAGCAAACGATGTTGATTGTCGCACCGTTGTTTGTCGAGCGCCGAAAAGGAGAACGATACCTTCAAGCGTGGTGGATTTGTATCGCAATGTCTGAAAGTATTTCCTAGGCTACCTCCGTGCGCGGATCTTTGTCAATGAAACAAAAGTATTTCTCCTCCGACTTACGCGGCATCGCAGTGAATATCTTCCCAATCTTTGTTCAACCCACGATAAACCTAAGCACGTGCAGGCTACCTAAACAAACCTTCACCTCGTCGCATATAACTGAAGCAACCAACACCTCTGCATGATACATCTTAGTGACTTGGTCTGCTGGTCTTCACATCCGACATACACGATCCGAATCGCTACCATTTCGAGTCACTCCGGCAGCCGGAAAGCATGTCATCGAAGTACCCGAATACCAATCCAGCCAGTTCACCAACAGCCCAAAAAGGGCAGAAGGCCAACGATGCCAGCGTCGGGGATCTGAGCGAGCGACTTACAGACGTCAAGATCGGCATCAGCAAGAATGTTGCCATGGAGGATCTGACGAAGGATCTAGCCTCCAAATGGGAGCCGTACGGTGCTCATTCTTCGCAGCCGAAAGGTGGTGGTCGTGCACAAGGCACATCGTGACCAGCAAATGCGGCAGCGAAGTCCAACCTTCTAGCAGAGACGACCGGAACAGCTGACGCGCATTGATGGAGCCTCATGTCGACGTTGGCTGGTACAAGCGGTCGAACGCGTATGACAGCGAGCTTTAGGGCGTGAAGACGATGCCGTCGCGAAAGCCAGGGTGGTCCGAATGGTTCGATGAAGATATATGTAGAAGACCCAACGACGCAATGCTCAATAATGCGACACCTGTTCTGATGCTGCCAGCGAGGTCGTGCTATGGTGGGTAGACATGATGCGTCGGAGAAGAAAGGGAGCGACGCTAGCAGCACGCTAAATTACGTGATTACGTCACGCGTGCCGTAGCTCGCCGTCTTGAGCTGCGCGACCCCAGAGCCCTTCACTCTACCTCCACAATTAAGATTCGCTATTTTCATGCCATGCATCACGTTCAGAGCCATGGAAGACTCACCCACACGCCATGACGGCAAGCCCGGTACACAATGCGAGCTACCGAGAACGCGTCAGACGCGCCTGCCAGTATCTAGCACAACGCATCTTGCGGTTCTAGTCGCGTTATGCTGAGGGACATGCAACTGCGATGAGAAGCGGTCTTGGGCAAAGGTGCGCTCAGAAGTACCTTGCCCGGCTCTATTAATGTGTGTGCAACAAAGCCCACAGTTGCGTACGAAGGACGATGAAATTTGACGGCATTCCTGCTGGATGATTCATTGCGCGAGACTCCCCATACGATCTTCTCAAAATCTCTCTCCGTCAAGGGCCCGACTGTGTTACATGGATACAACTCACTCCACCCCACTTCGGGGCAAGGCGCTCATCGTCTCCGGGTGCTTACTTGCCAAACCAGCCCTGCAATAATCCCTTCGATCTACTGACGTCGCCTCCGACCTTTTCCTTCTCTTCTGGTTCCGGTGTCGAATGGCGAGATACACGTTCCCAGTCATTTTCGTCGTCAGGATGCCGTGGGAAGTGGACGAAGCCGGTAGAACTCACCTCAACGGGCGCCATCCCATCGATAATGTGGTAAAATCCTTCACTCTTCTCGTGTAACAAGTTTCCGGTCGATGGAGCGTTTCGATGAGACCTCGGCGATTTCGGCTTCTGGCTATGGGGAGGCTTGTTCGAAGTTTTAGCTGGCCGTCGGGCCTGCTCATGAAGCATATCCCGTTGCAACTTTATCTCGAAGTCGTGCACCCGTTTCTCGATACGTTCGCGCGCGATCTCCCTGGCCAGCTCGGAGTCTGGGGGCAGGAAAGCTTCTTTGGCAAGCTAGAGCTCGTTAGCAACGAGGCTTCTTCACCTTTGGCATGAAGCCTACAATGTCTCGCCGAAAAGCTGCCACTCTAGATTTGAACTCTGCAGAATTGCAAATATCGCTTAACGCTTTCTTCTCTTTTGCAAGAGTTTTGGTGGCATGTCTGGACATGGCTGCGTCAACCATCTGGACGGCCTCTGCAACCATACGCTCGGCTTGTCCGATGTCTTCCTTTGTTATTGATGGCCGAGACGGATCCCTGGGCTGACGGCTCGTATGTCTACGTTCTTCGTTCATGTTGGATGTCAACGCGATCGCTGTACTGGAAGCGGTGGGCGAGTTGAAGTAAAAGTAGGTTTCCTGGTTGAAGTATACAATCACGGTCTCGCTGGTGTGCTGGTGTGGAGTTTTATATTCAATACCTCACATGGAAGCTCACAGTGAAGAATGAACTAGGCCATTCGCGATTCGGAAGCAGACACACAATCATTGAGTTCACGAAGTCTGCATCACCATCCGGGCTGGCAACGCAAGCATTCACATTCACTTCATCATCCGCAACACGGTTCACTCCAAGAAAGAACAACAGGGAACTGGATCTTGAGGGAAGCGCACTGTCCTGAATCTACTCTGTTGCACACGATAAGGTTCTACTACCTCATATCGGCCTGCTTGCGACCGAATGCATGTCGGAACCATTGGCGAACTCTGCCCCACCTCTTAGTCTTTCTATCATCTTTGCTCATTTCTCGGGCCCAAATCGGCTTCACGTTGGTGTTGACAAGATTCTCTTCTCTCTGGCTTAGCATGGGCTCCGCTCGAGGTATCGTGCGCTGAGTATTCATGTGCTGCGAGGGTGTTGGTAGATGAAGTCGAGCAGTTCGAGAGGTAGCGTTATCCACTTGCAATGGCGATGGGCTGTATAGCATCAGAGGTTGGGGAGTTGGTGGTCGTGAAGCCGCTGCTTTGGAGTCATGTTGAACGTTGGTGGCCTCTTTGGCGTCGCGATTGACTGTTATCGAGACAGCCTGCGGTACGACTTGGGTATCCTCTGCGTCAGCACGTTCGATGTTTCCCCATACTGGTACAGACTCCAGGTCATCGCTGAACCTCCACCAGTCATTTTTGTGGCGCGGTGACTTCGAATCGTCACTGAAACGCCAGCCAAGGGCTTGCGGAACGCCGCTGCTTCGGTGCCGCAGCATTCGAGGCCGGCCAGCCCTATTGTGTGACTGGACGCCGTCTAGAACGACGACTTCATCTCTACTTCGATTCGCATCGTCGCCAGACTCCGAATTCTCATCATCGGAAGATTCCCCGAGAAGGGTGTACAGCTGTCGATCATCAAGTGCTGGGAGGCTGGATCGCATCATTGTCAACCAATCAATCCGCAGTTCGTCATACGCACAGCAAAGTCTTCGAAGCTTTGTGCTGGAGTTACCAAACGAATAGCGCTGATGCTCGCGGCCAAACACGATCCCCTCATTCCGGAGAACTCTCTTTAGAGTACGCAGGTCAGACCATAGTTGTCTGTCTGCACCTCCGTAGTTGGGAGGCTCATACTTGTCGATAAAGAAGCTGTTCCATTGCTCTTCGTACATGGGACCGAGACGTAGCATGATCTGGAACTCCGTGGACGCGTAAGGGTTACCGTAAGTGAGAAGCTCTCCATTGTCGGAGAAAGTGGCACCCATCTGTTGTAACCGACCACGCAGATGTAGAATCTCCGCGAGTTCATCCAGTATCGTTTTACGCTGGGTTGTATGGTACGTCTCGTTTGTTGGCTCGCAGATCTCTTGGGCGCCGTATACACTCAAGAGATGCTCCATCCCCGTCTCGGTGGTCTTTACCGGACTACCCGTGAGTAGAGCCAAGGCATCTTCGTGGGCTTGCATTTTGGGTTGTAAGGTTGCAAATTGTGGTCGTTGGCTCCTGAAAGGTTGCATTGGAAAGATTGCTATAGTTGCGGTGCGAGGTGGTTTGGTGTGCAAGAATCGTTTGCAACAAAGGAGATTTGATTGGGGCCAAATGAGAGCCCAACCGCGCAACCCTTCAGCATGGGGTTGATTCACCAGACGACGCCGCCGCAGAATGACCGCCGAGATGGTGTGCTTGGAGAACCATTTCACTCCCCACTTGCATGTGCACCTGCGTAAGGCGCACAGACACCTGAGCACGTGTGACTCGCACGCTTATACGATATAACAACAGCTACTCGTCCTTTCGGCGCGGCTCACCCCGTAGCTGGAGGCGCCTATCTACCAGGACTACAGCGCCCTTACGCATCTCAAGAGATCTATTCCACCGATCTCGACTTCGCATATCGTGGGCCGGGTCTTGCTATTTAACATTACCGCGATCTAGGAATCTTCGGTCCACCTGACGCCCCCGCGTCACCGCTGAGAATGAAGTATGAGCCGGCTACCAGCTCACCTTCAAGCACTCCCATCAACACTAAGCTGATGACTATGTCTCGGCCCGACACACTATCTGCCAGCACTAAGAACCAACTGCGTGGGAAAGCTGGCCCCGTATCACATTCACCAACTCTGCGACATCGTGCCCGATCAGTATCGAGCGGTCTTCCCCCACGTGGTCTCGTCGCATCGCGGGTCAATACCATCAACATGGTTAGCCCATTGACTGGTGTAGTCGTCCCCGCACTCAGTGATCGCGACACACTGCCATCTCAGGCAAAACCCTCTCCACCGACGCCAACGCCTCAATATCGCCCCGGTGCACGCTCGGCTCATAGCTCCCCGCTGAAGCGCAAATGCAAGATCGACGACTTCGCTCTTCCGCCACCCCCGCCGACCGTATCCGCAAACGAAGCTGCTCAGGACGCTGTACTAGCTGCATCGGACCTCGTCGCATCTAGTAACAAAGGCATTGTCCAGAGCGAGGCCTCGAACAACGACCGCTTTAAAGCCCTAGACGACTCAACAGCGGGTAGTACACCATTCCACCGTGGCCACCGACGAAACAAGACAAGCTCATCACAGGTGGTCTCACGCAGTAACCCGCTAAAGGGAGCTACATACGGTACGGAATCGATTCGCGCGACAGCAGGACAGTATAGCCATTGGCTGACAGATCCACACCATACTTTCTCTCCAGACGACTATTCAGGTGTGGATTTGTTCAGCTGCGATACTTCTCCTGAGGTGCGTGCTACCAAACGACAGTCGCTACCAGGCTACAGCAGTATAACCTCCACCATGGAGTCAGGCAGGTCGGAAGAGTTCCATGATTACACCCTATCACCGAGGACGACAGCGGACGAAACCAAAGAAGATGAGCGCACACCGTCCAATCGATCCTACACCCCTAGCTACGCCGAATCTTCTCCGGGAGCTGGAGCGACATCTTCGGCGGCTGAGCCACATTTGCCGCTTCGTAGGGTCGAGAAGTTCAACGATACCGAGAGCTTCAACTTGAATGAGAGCCCCTTCTCACAATACGAATATGCGCTCTCGCTCTCGGACATGGATACCGACGATGTTCGCGAACTCTACCCATTGGAAGCCTTTACCCAAACAAGCGCTCAAGATGGCTGCGCCATCCATGACTGGGCGTCCCCATGGCCATCGGGGCAGCCTGTGAAGAAACTCCTCCGCTTTGCTTCCCGACCAGACTTTGCGCCCTCCATGCATTATGATTCAGAATCAGATGACTACCCTTCTCTGCAGAACCTCCTTGATTTGAACGAGCATGGTCCTGAGCCACGAATGAGTCCGCTCCGTGCTGTCAACGCTCACCCTCAGGCACAAGATGATGGGCTGACGACCCTCGCACCAGTTTCCTACTATCCGGATGTTGGATCAGAGATGACTATCCTTCTCCCGCGAACGTACAATGCGACTTCCGACGACGATGAAATGACTCTTCCTTCACGCACACACAATGCGACTAGTAGCGATGAAATTATGTGTCTCCTCCCGCTGACGTACGATGCGAATTCTGTGAGCGCACTGGAGAACGCGTCGACAATCAAGCGGAAGCCGATACTGCGAAAGGCCAAAGACGGGTCGCTTCGAACTTCTGCACCGTCTTCCAGCTCTCCAAACTGGGTGGTGCATGACGTATACGATAGCGAGGAGGATCTCTGGATGAAACCCTGCAGCGGCGTTTCGACGAATACGGAAGCCTCGGGCCGTCACCACCGCGATGAGTTGGATGACCGCGACGCCAACATTGAACAAATCCATATTGAGAAGAGGCACAAACGCAATGGCTTGAAGACCACACATGAGCAAACCGCGAACTCTGTCGGCAAGTTCATTGATCCGCGCTCAAATGCAGATGTTATCAAAGAACCCGCACCAATCGGCTCAATCACCCGTCGTCCACTCCCGATCATCAGTCATGTTCTGAACCCTCCACTCCCAACCAACACCGGTATTCTGGACCTCAGCTTCCAGTTCCCAGCCCGACATCCGGAGCAACAGCGCGGTGTCAGCATGCCTCTCTTTCCCCCGCCTTCTGCTGCGCTTGCTCAAGAAAAGAAACATGCGCGACGCAAATCTTTTGGGAAGTTGCTTGGTGCTTTCGGCAAGAAGGAGCAAGAGCCTACGGCGGCAGAGGCGAAAGAGAAGCCAAAGAAGTCGCTCGGTCGGCGCATTAGTAGGAGATTCTCGTCGATGTGGGCGAAGTAAACCTCAGAGGCTTGAAAGCGCATTGTGGAAGGATCGACTCGGGAGCATGGAGGTGCGACCCTTCTGGCACACTGGATACCACTTCTGTCACGGTTTCTCGACGACACGTTGTTGGTGAGATCACTATGCTATGTCAAGACGGCGGCCATATGTGCACGTAGCAGATGCAGCGCGTATCGTACACTATATCAGAAGGGATAAGTTCGTGCACGTGCAAGGATTAATCAACATAACATGTCTAATACAAACTTAACGAAAGACTGCGAAGAAAACATCAATACCATAACCACTACACGCGAGTGAACAGGCCCTCGTAACTCAGCTCCATCGCTGTTCAGCACGCCTCCCCCAGAATGAGTCCATCACACCTCCAATCTAACAAGCCAGAATGCCAATATGGTTTACTGGCAAATAATGACCCCATTATCAAGGTTCGTGTTACCAAACTCCGCATCAGCACCACCGGGCCTATTATCGAATTAGCTCTTGCCCCCATTCCAACATTATTACTGCGACATAATCTAAGTACTGGGATAGAGGGAAGTAAGCTTACACAATAGTAGCAATCCTCCTCGTAGCCGCAGCATCGGTAAAGATGCTACAACTCCCACTCCCGCTCCCCACAACCAGTGCGCGGTTTGCGCGAATGGGTGAACCCAGATTACCGAAATTAGCGCGGATGGAGATGCGCATGCCGTTTGCGGGGATCTCACGCTGGGCTCCGGTTTCGGTGGCGTCGTTGGAGAGTTGGACGCGCAGGGTGCGGGTTTGGCGGGGGGAGAGGGTCGTGGAGGTGGGGGCTGCGAGGGCGGAGACCGCGAGGAGAGGGGCGAGGAGGAAGGTGAGTTGCATTTTGAGAGAATATGGGTGATGTGGTTGGAAGGTTTGGTAGGGAGGAGGTTGGAATGGGTGTGATGTTGGAGATGTGGAAAATGTAGAAGAGTGTATTGAATATGCTGTGGGCGAGAAGAAGAGAAGAACATGGTATGTCGACTTTATGTCTTCTTCACATACCGCTACCGTACATTCGTACACGGTGAGTTCTCGTTCCGTTCTTTTCTTAGACTTACTATGCGGCTGTCTCTGCTCAGCCTTCATGGATGCTAGCACTTCCGCTACCATACTTACTCATCTTTCCAAGCTCTCCAAGCACCAATGATAGAGACGAGACCAAAGCACGCAACGCGCAACCCTAAGTTTTCGTAAGAAACATCTGCTGTTGAGACTTGGTTAATAGCTTGGTACTACAGAGCTGACAATAGATGTGATGACAAGCATGTCAGTGAGTGCAAATTTGGAACTCGGATATTAATTTAGTCACTTGTCTGAACAATCCCGGGACGGAACGCGTTAGCTGTTATGCTGATGTCAGACCGCAAGTGGCTGATGTGGGGTACATAGGACTGGGCGCGTGAACATGAGAATCTGAGTTTTGGACTGTTTTTGGAATCTAGATGGTGTTGATGGGCGAGGTGATGTGCTCAGCATGTAGTACCTGTGCTGCTCTAAAGTGGCGCCATACTGCAAGGGTGCGTTGCCAGGGCCTGCATAGCGATGCAGCGGCGGGGTATATGCGACCGTTGTGAGTGGCATGACCATGGTGACCAACAAAGGATGTGGTACACTGTTTGCAGCATCGGGCCGCGTAACAGGATTGGTGGCTGTATGTCAGGAACAGGTGCGAAATAGACTGCTTCCTTTGTCAGCGTTAGTCAAGAACGTCCATTCTAGCACTGGTATATTGCTCTCGACAGCCAGCTTTGAAGCACCTCTTGTTCTGCCATACACGAAGACGAGATCGAACGGAATGAAGCATGATGTGAAATGATTGTTTTGTATTGATACATCGTGGGCAGATACTGGTTTGTCCACGTATACGGCCGTCGCAGTCTTAGCCAAGGTCGTCGCTATAGTCATGCTCGCGTCATGAAGTTGACCATCTACCTCCTGGGTAGAACGTCCTTCGCGCCATCCTTCACCCGTTGTGCGGCATCGGCGACGGCGTCCCTGGTGAGGTGGAAGTGCTGACCGAGACGGTCCTGCGAGAGTGTTAGTATTGTGTCCAAGGCAGCGGATATAGCTAGTAGCTTACCTGCTCAGCTCCCATGCCGCTACCGGCCATCAGCTTCGCCCTCTGCTGGCCATCGTATCCAAGGCCAAAGTACTTGGCGTTCTTCTCTCCGTTGGCAGCCACGCTTCCCGCAGCTTGTATCGCCTTGGCGGCATCGATGCTGTGCAGCGCAGGGCTGAAGTGTGCGTTGTATCGGTCTTGCTCGGCGCCATCGCCCTTGTACTTGGCCGCTGACTTCATGGCGTTGTAGCCACGGTCACCGATGCTCATGTGGTCGCCGTAGCGGTCCTGCTCGGCGCCCTCGCCCTTGGCCAAGGCAGCTTGTTGCAGCTTGTTGAGGCCCTTGTCGACACCACGGCGGATGGCATCTGTCGAAGCGCCGAAGTGCTCGCCGAAGCGATCTTGCTCAGCGGCGGAGCCGTGCTTTGTGGTGACATCGACGTTGACGGGGTGAGTCGCGAGGGAGGACTTCTCGTCGGAGCTGAACCAACCCATTGTGATTGATTTGAGGTTGTTTGTGGTGGGTGAAGAGAGGTTGAAGTTGAGTTGAGAGTGTGGGAATTGAGTTTGCAATGGCTGTGTGATGGTGTGAAGTGGACGAAAAGATGTCGTGTTATGTTGCTGGGTTGCGGAGAATGATGACGTAGGGGCTAGCGAGCGCGCTAGAATCCTTGTCTTGTGCCTGATCGTCATGTGAAGACGTCGCCGCGGCCCACTAATCATCATTGCAATGTCAAGTTTGCCGTTCCTTCATGCTGTTGTTTTGTTTTTGCCATGTCCGGCTCTCCGCGTTGTGCATTTCATCACAGAGGTCATTGTGCTATGCGCTTCCTGTGCCCCGACTTTGACGCATTGCAGGAGAACAACAATTCAGCCAGTCCTTCAACCTTTGATGAGTATGTACCTATGCGAAGCGGTTCAGGTTGCATGGAAGCGACGTTTCTGCAGATTATAAGGTCGCGTACGAGAAAGACGCGGGCTTCGAGGGGTGGCTGCCCCACTCGGAGCTATGCGAAGCCTGATTGGCTAGTCGATGGCGCGCACCACAGACGTTCTTCCGTCATCCTTCCCGTCCACCTATCTTCTACCTACGCCGCTTACACGCACAGTTGGTGTTTGGTTCTTACTTCATGCTTTCCATAGTCATTTTCCGTTGCCGTCTTACATCATACTTTCACCACCTTTACCCGTAACCGGTTCGGACGCAGCAGTCTTCTCAAGAACTACTCGCTCTCTTCCGCGTGTCTTGCGTTTCATGGCCTCAAGGCGCTTAGAGACTTACCTTCAAGCAAGAGCTAAAAGACCCTATCAAGGTCTGCGTTGAAATTCCGCGTTTGTTAACTAGCTTAGATCTACCAAGCCTTTGCACGCGCAATGCGCTGTTACGGGCGCTCGACAAATACCGCTTCCTAGACTTCTAATACACTAAGGGATAAGCATCAGCCAGCCTCTATTTCTAGGAACCACAGCACCTAGCAGAGGTCTTGATGTACAGCATTAACACGCTTTAACGCAGTATTAACAACCTACAGACTCTTCCCTATGTATTGCGCATTGCTCATTGCGCAAACGCGCCAGCATCTAACCTCTCGCATTTCAACTTTTCACTCATCAAAAAAAGCTTAGCAAAAAAAAAGAGCTATCTATTTCTCCTCTCACCAGCCTCGAACCATCACCCTCAACTAGCAAAAAGATACCATGGAACCTTGTATTCTATCCAGGTATGAAACTTGCTTCTTTAATGGCAGTTTATCACGACTAGCTTGATGTTTTTTCTGATTGGCTTCTTGTTCGATTCTTGTTTGTGGCCTTGAGCTTCCTCTGGCTTCGGCTATAACCGGCTGGAGTGCTGAATGTTTTTTCTGTGTGCTAGCCGCCACCCTTTTGTTGGCAGGTAAAGGTGGTTTCGATGGTGGATTCGGGGATTGGGTGGGTTATAACTGCGGGGTACAGGGCTGTCGGGGTGAGAGCAGAGATTTTGGGAGCAGGTGAGAGAGACGCGTTGGTGCGGTCGCGTGGCGGCTCTTGTGAGGTGTGAGAGCGGAGGTGAGAGCGCGTTGACAGACCACCCAGGCGATAGCGCGCCCGGATGAGAGCACGAAGACGAAGAGGAGGTCACGCCACGAGAGCACTGCAAAGTCACCATCGGCTTTCCTTCGTCATGCCCACGAGATGTGGCACTTATGACGATCGCGAGCTGCCATTGCATCAGGAAAACGCAGCGCCAACAGGCAACAAACGCGTCGCCAATACACCGGGCCAGTATTTATGAACTATCTCGCGCTGAGAGACCGGTTCTGTATCGGACGAGCAGCGACAAGATGGATTTACAACGTGCCAGCGTCCCGACGCGCAACCAATATGACCGCGTACGCCAAATACAGGCCGTTGGCAACTTTCACAAGGCGATATGGCTCCTCAGGAACAAAACAACCGGCCAGCTTGCTGTGCGCAAGGAATTCGATCCCGGAGACGTTGCGTCAGGTTTCGTCGCGCGCGAGATAAGCCATCTCATATGTCTATCGAACTGCCCTAATATCTGCACCTACCGCGAGCATGAGCTGAACTTGGCAACAGGTACTGGCGCACTCGTCATGGATGTGTACGCCTACGGCGATCTATGGACTTTGCTCGAAAAGCATGTCAACCAGCGCAAACCGTTCCACGAAGGCTTCATCTGGCACGTCTTCAGGTCGCTAGCCCGGGCTCTCCGACATATGCAACGAGGCGACCCTCCAGTTCTGAACGACACATGTGACTGGATAATTCACCGAGACATCTACCCGCGCAATATCTTTCTCGGTCTTCCTGCCTCTCACGAACCGTCATGGCCGAAAGTCGTTCTCGGAGACTTTGGCTCGAGCATATCGAGTGTTGATCAGTGGCAAACCATTGAGCTGCGACAGCAACAGGATTTCAGTCCACCGCCTTTCGAAATGCCGAACAAAAAAAGAAGTGATGTATTTCAGGTAGGATTGGTTATCGTTGCGCTGTGTAGATTGACCACGATGCCGAGCCTTTACTTGCAGTCGTTTCAAGGTAGCCCAGCTGGGTCAACTTACACACCTATGCTCAACGATATTTTGAAGAGATGTCTAGAAATGCTACCGGTGAATCGCGTACCTGCGATGGAGCTACATCAGGTGTTGAATACTCGTTTCATCGGTGGTGGTAGTTTACATGGCTTGTTGCTTGGAGCGCCAATGTACCAGGCTTAGGTGGTACAGCCTCCCACACATAGTTTGGACGGAACTGCTGGATTCTAATTGACATGCCGACCCAAACATTGCGTTACTCATTATCTCCTCAAGATACACAAGGTATCTGCTCCGATGTCACGAGAAAGCTCCGCGGGTGAGACAAAGGACTAGTGCATATATGGTTTAGCGTGGACCCTGGCTGCCGTCATCCTTCCGGAAGACGCGTCTTCCCTTCCATCGCGTCTTCTTCATCGCAGCCTTCATCGTCTATACTTTCAGGCCGCTCGTATCGCCTTCTGGAATGATTGCATAACTATTGTAGTGCGATTTGCCGCGTCAATACCCGTGGACGCTTCCATGATCCGGTTGTCGCCTTCCTCTCTGCTCCTGCCTCCGACAGCCAGTCAGTACGGCACTTTTGACATGGCGCGCTCAGACAACACTGCAAACTTCGACAGATCCAGTGGCTATATTTTTGAGTCTCTCGCCATCATGCAATCTACAACACTCTCACACGTGCTCACATGAGGGTAGTCTCGTTGTTTGTGTGAGTCGATGTTTGTTGCCTTCGTTATGATCGTGACTGCGGTCAGCTGCTAACAAGTCGACCCATGACGAGAGGATGGAATTATATCTAGCTAGAGAATGGCAGCCTTTTCTGGCTTCTCACATCATCTCAAGAGATCTTCTGCAATTCTCTGCTCATGGCTTCGACATTCTGTTCTTATTGTCACAAACCAGCAACACTGAGATGCGGCTGCAAACAACACTACTACTGCAACGAGGATCACCAAAAGGCTGATTGGACAAATCACAAGCACACCTGCCACGACATCCGGCTTGAAGCCTTTCTGCCGCAAGTCGCCAACGTCATTCAGTCAGCCTCTCTTACACTCCTGGAAGCTACAAACATGATGCTGATTACGAAGATTAAACTGGACAATCAGAGGATCGTCGCCTACAAGGGTGTTAATTTTAGCAACAACCCGTTCCCGAAGCTCACTGACGATGTGTTCCTTGATACAGCCACCAAACACGCGGTGCTGTGCTGCAATGCGCGATTTTTACCCCTAGCATATATGCATCTGTTGCTCAAAAAGCTCATCAAGAGTAAGTGGCCCGGCATATATCTGCGCGCGATTTAATGATAAGCTGACACTTGACCAGCCAAACATGTTGAGATCCACGAAGTCATGGTAAAGATCAAGACAGCATCACGGACCGTTCTTGTCCTCGCAGATGACGGTACAGAGAGCGAGAATTGGCTTGAGCACAATATTTCACTGTTACGAATTACCGCCAATGGGAGCCGAAAGCAATGGTACATCAACCTATCCGGTGCTGAGCTCGGGCTTACGCAAGCATTCTTTACCGCTGCCGACTTCGAATCCAAGCACATGCAGGCGCTTTGTGCAGTTTTCGAGTTCGGTAAATGCAGAGAATACATCTGGACTTGCTCAACTATGCCAGGCTGGTTTGCGCAGACAGAGCGCATCGGCCTTCAGGCCTCATCACGAATGGAAACAGCACTACTGACCTTCTTGCAGCAGCCTGGAAATGACTTGAAAACCCTTCGTAAGAGGAGTATGGCAGCCTCGACGAGCTGGACACAACCGTTGGTTGAGGCTTTGTCTCAGGCCGTTCATGGGTACATCTCCAACTACAATGTCAGTGAACTCATGTCTCAGATCATGCATGAGCCAGAGATCTTGTCGCAAGAAATGACGAGGAGGCATTTCCATTACGCTAGCATTCTCGGTGATGCTATGACGGACGAGGAGAAAGCGAACCACCCTAAGGTAACTTCCGACCTAGCTCAGATTCAGCAACAACACAAAGGCCCTGGCGTGGATATGGTGATAGAGGAGTTTAAATCTCTTTAGTTAGAGATGTTCACGGTGTATGGCCACGGTCGGCGACCAATTGATGTGAATTACAAGTCCATCTCTCGATCAGTATCATACAGTGGATCTCGCGCTTCACATATCAATATCGAGTCGCTTCGCTTGGGCGTTGGTCGTGAACAGATGGTCCCTCCCACTTCATACAAGAAGAAAGTTGAACAGGTCTGCAGACTACAATAGGACAAGGTAAGTAGATTATGACAGCTTTGGGGCAATGTAGGCTCCTCGTTGTTCATATTTTCCCTAGATTGACGTCCTCCCGTTCTTTGGACACCGTCAGGGAGTTGGTAAGGCGCATCTGGAAGCTTCTAAGGCCGCACACACGTCAAGCAATCAAACGTGCAAGCTATCGACTGGGCCTAGAACGCGTCATAATTGGCCTTCACCTCGTCGGCGGTGTGCGACCGGAACAGATATCGCTTAGCTCCATCAAAGATCTCGCCGCGACCACAATAAACAAACGCTTCCATTGACCATCATCTTAGTCGCTCAACACGCTCTGAAAGACGACACCCAAAGTCATGGCGCCGGAATCACAAGCGGCGTGCGCCGTCTGTGGCGAGCCGGCAAACAACAAGTGCAGCGCCTGCAAGTCGGATACCCTATCGCGCCAATACTGCTCCAAGATCTGCCAGAAGAAAGACTGGCCGACTCACAAGAAGGCTTGCAAGGACGCCCAGAATGCCAACCTCGAGAGGAAGCTTGCACGCGTAGCCGAGATCGTCCAGCAGGCTTACTACGACTTCCGTGAGAATACATGGGATCTGCACCTGGTCAAAGTCGACGACGGCGACGACGCTCTGGTAGTCTACGACGGCGAAGTACCGGAGCGGTCACACCAGTTCACTACATTTCCGCAACACCTCTTCTCCAACGAACAGACCAAGCACGCGGTGATCTGTATGTTGATGTGCAATGAGCCATTAGCATGGATGCATAGCATTATCTACAAGCTCCTAAAAGGTATTGCGTATCAGAACTGGTTTTCGGTGCGTCGCTGACTTAGTTTAGATCTGCAAACCACAGTTCAAGAAGTCAGCCTGCAACTTGGCTCGATTCCCCGCAAGACGATTACCTGTTACCCAGAAGGCGAGTTGCCTAAGGTGAATTGGCCTGGTTATACCCATGAAGCCATTCGCATCACTTCTACTACGACAAAGAAGCAGTGGATCATGGACATCAGTGGTGCTCAGTATGGCATCAACAAGTGTTTGTGGACATGGCAAGCATATGAACACTCACACCAGGCCGATTTCCAGTCTATACGTCCTCTCGGCTTCAACAAACACGCTCTCACGACCCTCGGTAAGATACGAGGCAGCCCGACCATCACCTATGGCGTGATCGGACAAGTTGCAGATTTTCTCGCTATGACGGTCAACGAGTGGTCGACTCAGACTGGTATGACTCTTCCTCAACTGATCATGCTCGGCAGAAAGGAGTATGAATCGAATGCATCCGGTCTTCTGAAGTTCATGCACAATACAGTCCGCACATTCATTAGTGCTAACAGATTCGAGAAAGAGTGGGCAGCCATGGTGTTGTACGAGGACTTGTATCCCGGCGTCAGCAAGTCACGATACGATAGGATGATGAGGGAAATGTTCTCTGCTGGCACCTTTGTGGACAAGGAGTAGAGATAACTTTCTCTATGAGCGCATTATTGGGTAATGCATCAAGAGCCATCATGCGGCATCACAAGTGTATCGTCCACCAGGGCATTCAAAAATCTCTCTTACACATGTAGATTGATCGGTTTCTACGAATTGACTCAGTCTTTGAGCTTGTATGCTAATTCGCTCATGTGGTGAAACATGTCGACTGTCCTACCATGCAACAAGAGTGTCGAAGTGATCATGTAGAGATAGCGACCCGAAGCCACAATGTAAAGGGAAAGCAAGAGCAGGTGCTGGTGCTGTGGCAACTACATGACGTCCAGTACATCTCAAATAACGAGCATGAAGCTTACGTCGGCGCCGCGCTTTGGTGTTCATCGCCTTGATCTGGTAAGCTTTATCGTCCACAATAATGGAGAGCAGGTATGTGTTCATGTCCTCGCCATCAATGCTAGGGCTACGCGCACCTATCGCAGCGCTGATCTCCTCGGTATCAAAATAGACGTCGTTGACTGTAGTCACTGCATATATGCACGATGTGACGATGTGTCGCCAGTTCGCCGCGATAAACTCAAACGGGAAGAGACAGCGGTTTAGTACTAGGCGCCATAGCTTCAACTGTAGCCGCGCAAGATCCTTTGAGTGCTTCTGATACGCAGGACATGTCTTCTCGAATGTTTGCATGAAGTCAGCAATGGCGAGCCTCGCGCTTCTATCGATGAGCAGTTTTGACACTGCGGGAAGTAGCTGCTTAATACCTTTCATTGATGCACCAACGCACATCGATAGCTGGTTCAACCTACCAGGCTGTTCAATGCCGGCGCGTACAGCGCTCAGGTACAAGACCATGGCAGCCAGCTGTTCATATGTCGCATCCACCCATAGATGCTGATGATCAACGCATGTACCCAATCCGTCCGTGATGCCGTTAATGGTGGTCTGAGAGAAGCCCATATCTTTTGCGACATCAACAACATCCTCGATAAGGCCTTCCAATCGTCGGTTATTGTTGACACGGTACGCAGCAATATCTTCAGGCGTGCTAGGCACGAAAAAGTGCTTCGAGGACGTTACCACTGCGATGTCGCACCCACGAGCGCGCATAATTACCGGCACGTGAGATTGATTGAAAAGCGGAAAATTCGGCAAGATGAGCTCACTCACTCTTGGACTACGATATCTGATCCGGCTAGATTGTTTCATCTTTTGACGTTCGCATAAAGTACACGCGAAAGCTGTGGAGTTCGTGATGGGCGTCGTACAGTTCCGTCCACACAGAGATACCTGCTCAGTGTGAACGGTATGGCCACATTCTAGGCGATGCAAGTGTGATGCGCCACTATAGCAAGGCTCGGTACGATCCTTAATGCTCATGCTGAGCGTCGTCAAGTCAGGACGCCGGTGATCTTTCTCTAGCGTTCTCTCGTGTTCTGCGATTGCGCGACGCATGTCTTTGCGAGACCTTGTATCTTCCATGGTAAGGCGTGAAAGATACCTGAGGTAGATCTCGTGATCGCAGGAGGTGTGAAATGAGAATTTGGTATGGAACTGTTTATAACCGCGCTTTCTCTCGGTATCTCAACAGCGTCAATAGAGCATAGTGATGATTCGGGCCAGGTTTCGTTGTGAACGCAGGTTATCTCGCGTGCTGATAGCCCGTTATCGAACCGTAGCAGTAGCAACAGCCTCCAGCATAGATGCAATAAGAGATCTTTAAGGCACTTGGGCGGAAGGGTCATGTGATGCTCGTTTTGATGTGAATGTTCTTGATACATTGTATACATTACTCAATATCTACAAAGTCATACAGTCTTTCTCTTTTTCGTCTAGTAGTGACCCTTCTTGGCCTTGATGCCCTTGAGGAAGCCAGCGTAGGCAGGCTTCTTCATGTAGTTGTCGTCCCAAAGCAAGGCAGCACCCTCGTTCTCAAAGACACCAGGGATCCAAGAGTACTTGTCGGAGATACCCCAGACAGTCATACCAATGCATCGCTTGACGTTCATGCACGACTTGGCAACACGCTCGAAAGCATCGGCCTGGACCTGGAGCTTCTCGGGAGTGGCGGGCGTGTTCATACGAAGGTCAATCTCGGTGTAGACGACGTCAACGCCAAGGTCAGCAGTCGCGCGGAGAGCAGCCTCGAGGGTAGCTTGGTCGGGAGCGGCACCGGGAGCAGTGGGAGTGGACTCAGTGGCAAGATGGGCCTGGTAGCCGACACCGTCGATGCGGACGCCGTAGGACTTGATGAGCTTAACGATGCGCTGAGCACCCTGGGTCTTCTCCGCGTTGTACTCGAGGTTGTAGTCATTGTAGAAGAGCTCAGCCTTACCGCGGTACTTGTTGGCGAAGCGGAAAGCGATGGGAAGGAAGGCATCGCCGATGGTGTCGTACCAGACGCTGGAGCGGTAGGTACCGTTCTCGTTCAAGGCCTCGTTAACTACGTCCCAGCGTGTGCAAACGCTCTTGTAGCGGGTCATGACGGTCTTGATGTGGTCCTCCATGATACTAATGAGGGTCTTGTTGTCGAATCCGCCCTCAGATACCCAGGCGGGCAGCTGAGAGTGCCAAACCAAGGTGTGGCAGTGGACCTCAAGCTTGTTCGCCTTGGCGTATGCCGCATAACGGTCGGCATCCGCGAAGGTGTAGTTGCCTTGGTTTGGGTGAACAGACTCAAACTTCATCGCGTTCTCGGGAGTGAAGGAGTTGAAGTCGGCCTTGATGATCTCGCCTTCGCGGGTCTCGTTGCGGAGGGTCAGGGCTGTGCCGATGAATTCCCGTCCTGCCTTCTTCATGGCCTTGTAGAGGCTGTCCTCCTTGGGCTTGTCATGGCCGTAGGTACTATCTCAATGTTAGCCAGCTAAAATGGTGGCGAGAATGCGGGTGACTTACGGGCTGGCAACAGCGGAGCTGGCAATCGCCAGACTGGCGACGATGCTGGAGAAACGCATGGTGATTGAGACTTGGAGTGTTGACTGATTCGAGGTTGTCTGCCACGGATACCCTTAAAGACATGGCGAGCCTGTCATCCTATATATTCTTCGACGGTTATTCTAGAAGTCTAGCGTATGCATGCTCAATCAATCTATCCGCTCTCGCGGTTCATCCTCACCCCAGTCGTTTTGTTTAACCGGGCTCGTGGCTCATGTGCAAACTTGTCCTTCGCCGCTGTAAACCCTTTGACCTGGCTGCATGGCGCCACCTGCTCGCGGGTTGCGGAGTTTCTCCAGACTAATCCACAAATCAACCGGCTTGGACCTCGGGATCATCGGGGTTATGGTCCTACTTCTGGGGTAGACGTTCTGGGCGCCAGCGGCCATTGCCTAAGCGAAATGCACATCCGGGGTAGACAGGCACGTGAGATGCAGGTCCCACTCATGTCGACAACGCAGGTGCAGATACGGCTGTGTCAATGGAGACTGGCCGGTTAATGTCAACTAATCCTCAGCCTCAAGCGTCCACTCCATCCATCCGAGCGTCTGATGCACTTGTCGGTGGTGGTGGTGATGATGGTAAATGGGATGGAAGAAATGAGGGGAAGATGCCCGGTTGCTGGGTTTGACCGCTCAGGGTCCGCGCTCACGGTTGATTGACGACCCACAACACCGTAAACTGCGATCAACATGCACCTCAATATATCGCGCATCCAATCTACGTCAATCCAACATTCTGTTTATTACTATCTTTCTTCTCTCACGTCGCCTCAATCATCGCATTCTCTTGCCCCCAGCCTTACACTCCAGTTCTCCGGCAGATCTCATTAAACTCGATGACGACAGGAGAAGCCGTGGAGATTTAGCCCACCCGTAAAGCCACGAACCACCTGGGCATCGTTTCCTTTCTTAGCGCGAATGTTTACTTGTGCGTGTCCCGCCCCAATGACCAAGATCGCACTTTAGCCATTTTAACCGGCGCCGCATCAACTTCCTCAGATCGCATTCTGGGCGTCTTTTCAGTGAAATGACACCGGTGACATTGAGTTTGCCTCAGTCAAGGGAACTTGGTCGAGAGCCAGGTGCGGAAGAGTCCGTAGAAGTGGCAACCGGAGTAATGGGGCCGAAATCAGTGCCATGACTCGACGCGCGTCGCCCCGTGACAATGCGGGTAGAACGCTCATCAACACCATCCATCTCATCACCTCTCAGTTCGTTTATATACGATTTTCAGCTAAGCATTCTGCGTTGTACGGTATCTAGAGAGCCTACAGTCGACGTGTGTCTTTACCGGGACCAATCCCGCTGGTGTTCTCTTCCGAACATTGAACACCCACAACGCCTTCTCGGATACCGGCTTTGAGAAGTGTTGGAATCCACTGCGATTGGAAGTCGTCTGTATGATCCGGAAGACATTGCTGTTCACTTCCACAAGGTTCCAAAGATCCGGACACGACATCTATATTGAGTTCCAAGTATCAGCAGACGTGCTGCAACGCATAAATTGCGGGAGTCGCCCTAAAGACGACAGAAGGGAACAAATTCTTCATGCTGACGGCTATCGACACGGACATGGATTTATAGCAGACTCTATACCAGCCACAGTACCGGTGGGCGTTAACGACCCAGGAAGATTGCATTCACGTTTACCGTACCGCTGCACACAGCCGAAGCATCCCGAGGTCTCGACTGCAGCGACTGCGAATGTCATGATCGGTCGCGTCATTCTAAGTACCTTCATGTGGAGCGTTATACTCATTCAACTCCACAGTCGTCCTTCATGTATACCTGTATCTCGAGTTCGTCACGCCGCTTTAGTCTTCAATCGACGATATTGTCACCAGGCTTCTTGGCCGAGAACAGACCGTTCAATGTCACGAATTGGTCAGTATTGATACCACTATAATGTTTATTGATCCTGCTCTTTCTCGACAAAGAGTTGATCTACAGATACTAACTACACTACGACCTCCATAAGGACGATACTGGACGCTGCAGCCATTTACATTGTGCAAGCACATCGCCCGACACCTTCGCCTTCACGAACCAGTTATCTGTATCAGCAAAGCACTGACTCATGCTATCGAAACCCATCTTCGTTTCCATTCCCCCTGATCACCGAAATTCTCCACATCGAACCGTGTCTATGGAGACTTTGTGACACGATCAAGAGCTTTGTCTCGTCATGACTCCTACGACTTCTCATATCCGGGCTGTGTATGCGATAGCATACCGTCAACTTTGCGGACTGAAGATGCAGTTTACAGACAGTATACCTGAATCAGACCCCCCGCTAGCAAAAGATCACAAAAAGAGCTGCAACAACACGGAAGGTTGTGGCACATACACTGAGTCAGGTACTTTGAGCCTGACCCCGAGCCTTAATAGATCAAGGCATGCGTTTTCATTTGGGCTAGATGACCAAACGAAAAGGCCACAACCTTTCGGTGACAAGACTACGAACTACAGCACGCCGCATCCAATGCGACGCATTGAGCAGGCCTCCGTTTGCTGATCGGCAACTCCGAGGTGTCACGGGTGAGTTGGAGAATGCGAAAAGGAGAGACGTGAAGTCAAGTGTGTTCAAATCCTGAGAAGATGCCCAAGATACACCTCAGGATATTGAGGGCTGAGAGCTGAGGTCGAGTGGCGGTTTATGATACACATCAGTAATCATATAGGGAGCTGAGCTTGCTAAAATCTTCATGCACCTACTCAAGGTCAGGCCTCCATGCGTGATGCCGACTCTCGTAACGTGAAAGGTCGGTGAACGTAGGTTACGAGCCCGTCGAGTATAACGCGACGCGACAGACCTCATCTTATCGGACTGGAAATTATTGCCTTCCAATCACAGTGCGTCGTTAAAAGATGATGCGCGACCACGGTACCCACCACCTCCGGTCTCATCGAAAATCCATCGAGGCTCGAACACGCAAAGACAGGGAGAGGCGAACTTGGGCATGTACCCCGACTATGAGGTTGGGCACACGATCGACGGGGTTATCAGAGAAGCGAGCGAGATTTGCATACGCGAAACATGTCCCCGAAAGACGCTAGTGAGTAGGCAAGTGCTGATTGGCTCGATGGACGGGACAGCGCGTGGCTGAACAACGTTCCGACGTCAACGGTCCGAATTAACATTTTCCTTCGCCGCAAAAGGCCCGTCCTGTCAGGAGAATTGCGACACGAACAGCAAGATTCCTTGAATCTAAGATGAGGGCGACTCGCGGATGTCAACAAACCAAGGCCTGCGCCTGCACCTATGCTGTGACGTCACCACTCTACGCAGAGCATCGGCGGTCGCCGGACTACTTTGAAGATGGAGATGAGTGTGTTCGTTGCGTACCGTGGAGTAAGAGAACGAGTTGAAGCTGTAGAGAAGCGCATATGTCTCGTCGCCCAGGTACCGACCATTCTGAGACTCTAGGTAGTATGTACCCGAAGTACATCATGACGGACCAATCCAATAGGGTTCTTTTCCTTACCCGAGTTTTCAGGTCTGCAGGTGTCGTCAACGCCCGATCCCCATAGCCTAGGTGCCCATGCCCAAGCACCAAGCTTAGCAGATCATCCCCTTGTTAATGCGTCCCTGCAATCCATATCAGGGACAGTCATGGCTGACCCCAAAAATACCCGTGCGAGGCTGACGCTGTCACAAATACACAACACCAGATCTTACATTTTCGGAGGACATCCATCGTTACCAAGGGACGATGGCTTGCGCAAACGGCTCCAAGCCGTTGCTCCTGCCCTGGGCAAACAACACTGTCTCCGCTGACGGCACTGTCCTCACCAGAGGCATTTCTTTCGCTATTGGCACTCCTCCGCAACCCTTTTCCTTGACGCCATCGACGCTTTCCGACAATCTCTTCATCAACAATGCAGCGGAGTGCGTGGCAGCTACGAACACCAGCTGCATTGGCCAACTCGGTGGCATCTTCGATAGTGCAACTTCGACTTCGTTCAAAGAGGTAGACTACGCGACATGGACAGGTAGCAGAGAGTCCGTCGATCTAGCATACGCGAGCTCGTACATCTTTTTCGACGATGCTGCGGCTTTTGGTCTCAAACCGGATGCGAACAAGTTTGCGACCTTTCCCATGTACACCAATGGATCCACCGATAGTAAGTCTATGAGAAACTGGGTTCTTTGCAGCACTGACGCGTTGTAGCAAGCGCAGACGCGCTCATGAAGAACGAGCCAAGCTATCGAGCAACTCTGCCTCTAGGAATGGACTCGAGCTTCTTGAACTACCTTGTGGACGCTGGCCAAGCTTCTTCCCGAACGTATGGACTATGGGCCGGGTCAGAATCTGAAGAAGCACCTCAAGATGGCTTGATCGTCGTTGGCGGCTACGACGAAAGCCGCCTCAAGAGCGCAGCCACTACCTTTCCTATGTTTTCCGACTGTCCAACATGCGCTATCCTTACGGCCATCACGTACGATGTTGGCGGTAAGAGCACCACGCTCTTCGCGGACGCGAAGGACACTCTTGTCGTACATCTAGATCCTTTCTCATCTGACATTAGGCTGCCAGCTGCGATGTTGGACAACCTTGCTGCGGCGGAGACTACTGCCTTTTGGAACGAAACCTCGCGTCACTTCGAGCTTCCTACCGACCCAGCTCCTGCAGGCACCATCACCGTTACGCTGTCAGACATGGGCACCCCCGGCGGCGACGCATCCAAACCCTCAGTCGCAACTTACAAGTCGGTCATTCCTGCAACTGAGCTCTACAGTCGGCCCCGAGCATACAACGCCGCTGGTCTGTACGAAGTGGACAATGCGACAGTCTTCAACATGGCCGTGACGAACCAAACCGGACCTACTACCATGACCATCGGAACCTTAGGCCTACCCTTCTTCACGCAAAACTACCTCATCGTCGATCCTGACGCGCAAAACTTCCAGCTCGCGCCTGCAGTTGTTACAGCAGCCGACCCTAAAGGTGCTGACGCGAAGGTCAAGCAAGTGTGTCGCGTCTTGCCAGGCGCAAAGGCAAAGACTCAAATTGGCCCCATAGTTGGAGCAGCGATCGGTGGCATCGTTGGTGCACTCCTAATTGTCGCTCTGGTCTGGTGGTTGCGCAGACGCAAGAACAATGCAAATGGCCAACGGCACTCTCGTGGCGAAAGCGACGCACCGACCGCGACATCACAGAACCCAATCGTCCGACGCATGCCAGACCATGTTTCTTTAGACAGTAGTTCCCTCGACCTACCGCGCCAGATGCCTGCTGCACCTCCCTCCGCCATGGTGCTGAGCGACGGAACTACATTCCCATCCCCAATCTCCGGCCGTACAAAGAGCAAGCTCGGCGGCAAACATGAAGACCCTCGAAGGGGATTGGTCCACGACAGCTTCAAAAAGGTCGACGAAGAGAACGATGGAAGGCTGCTGGATGAAAGACCCATGGGACTGAGCGAGACGATCCATTCACGAGGAACTCTACCGAGGTTGGCAGCGGAGCATACGGTCGAATGATGATAGCATTCTTGTTATTGCGCATACCCACACCCACACCAGGCTAATTTCCTTTTTGTCCTTACGACATTGTAATACCCAACTGCAGAACAATGAATAGGAATACGGATATCTACAAACACCCTGCCTGTACAATACCTTCGCCGATGAAGCTGGCTTCAACATAATACAAACTACTGCGTCTTGCAAATGAGCTACTGCTGCTGCGCTTCTCTGTGTCAGCCCGAGCGACCTTGCCACTGTGCTGAACTTGCATGAGCCTCCAGCCCTCAGCCCAAGGCCACCTGCCTAGGTATGCAAGCTGACTCTGAGCTTTGACCGTGGCCAGCTGTGGTCGAAGTCGTTTTGGGTTCTTCGTAGATGCCCAATATGCACAACAAGAGTAGCTCGCGAAAAGACTTCAGCCTCGAGCGCGAAGCCCAGATACTTCGTGGATGCCGATGAAGATGCACGGAAGTCTTTCCGCAAGAAGCCTGACCCCTTGCAACACATCCGCTAGTCCAGACGAGCTTAGCGCAGCCCCGCAGAATCCGGAAGAGCCGCCTCCCAACCTCGTGGAAGGCGCAACATAGTTTGCGACACGATGTCGGCTTCCCCGCCATCGAGAATCCGTCTTCGATGAATCTTGTGCGTTCAGCCCTGAGGAAGTTGTCCTCTTCGTGGCATCGTACCCTCAGATCAACGACACATTTGCAGATCTTGTCAAATTCGGCAGCCCTTTCCAGCAGGTCGCAATGCACCGCCAACCCCTACTTTACTCATCACGACTACTCGCGAGGCTTCTACTACGTACGCAGATCTGTTCCGCTAGGTCGCTACAGTAACAGTACGCAAGAAAAAGATTCTGGCCTCGCGATGACGTGTGCTACCGGGTTCACGTCGGCAGTGCATTCTAAAAAGAGCACGTTCGAAACTTTCCACGGGCAACTGCAGCATCGAGATATAGTTTCGCCCCCGAAGTCCTCACGCTAGCCCAGCCCCACTGCCTCGTGGAAGCGCGTCATTCCGTTTGGTGATCGCGGACCTGCCGTCGGTATGTTCTGGTGAATGCTGGCATGCCTTGTACAATGGCCTACGATCGGCACGGAAGCTGACTTTCACCAGGAAGCAAAGATCTAGAGCATGGGTCACGAGATCGGAGGCGTAGCTACAGGACTGACGACCTGTGAAATTTCGGTCGCATATACGATGAAACCGCCTACAGCCATCTAGAGTGTTGGAACCGAGATGATTTGTGCCATGCTCTTCGAACAGGCGGCACTGGACTTCAATGAGTACAGATCCTTCCGCGCTCACCTGCGCGATGAGTCTGATGGAAAGATGCGACATAGTCTCGCATGTATCTACAACAGTCCTATCCGTTGAATGACCGTTCATGTGGCAGGCGACTATGACTTCGCTCGACCGTCAGCAGAGCGTACCCGCGTTCGCATCAGACCTACGATGAATGAATGTGTAGAATCACACGGGTGAAAGTGCTTGCCGCAGTTGGCTCTTGGGCCATGGCTCTCCACGGTGGAGACTCGATGGAGCAATCAATATTCTTCACAGCAACCCTGAGAGGATAGAAGTACTACCCACTACAGGAGTTGACAACCTACACCGACTGTATCCAAGCACTCACCATAGTCATGAGCTCAACTGCTCCCCTGGAGGGGTACATCAAGCGAGCCTTAGGAGATCCCACGGCCACCATATTCAGGCCCAGCATTCACACGCCACCGCCATACTTGATCAAGGGCAGGATTAACTACATCTTGACCTTCCGGGGCTGCTTCAATCCGCCTCATCAAGGACACAAGGAAACATTATGCCACGCCTTCTTTCGAGGTGGGGAGGGTATGCACCTAACAGCCGCCATTATCTTCCCTTTGGACGACTATTCCGTAGCCTCAAAGTACAGACGCGGAAAATCGGGCTCAAAGGACCTAGTTCTTGCCCTACAACACCGTATCAACCTTATCAACACTAGTGGTCTCTATGGTGGCTGGCACTGGTGTCACCCACGTGGTGAGCCAGGCTCCGAAGCATTCAAGGACCGACTCATATCAGAGGCCGCACTAGATGGCTTCAACATACAGTTCATCACTTTAGTTGGACCTGATCACGTCGATTGGAGATATGGGTCCCCTGGATATTGGGGGCCTACTATAGTCGTTGGTACCGGGGACCCAGAACGCACCAGCCTACGCATGGAGACGGAAACGGGATTAGGCAAATTGGCTGCCTACAACGACTGGCGCACAGAAACACTCGAGGAACTGTTCATCCAGCAATTGGGAGCGGGCGGTGACTTGACGTGGCTAGAGCGGAAGTTGTCAATGCTGTTTCCGCGCGCAATGACGAACCTTTCGAGCGACCGTACGTACGATGCCTTCTCTTGCACGACCATAGCTAACATTGATCCAGGCGACGAGCGGCTCCAGATGATCAAGGATCGATTACGCACAGGTATCTGGCGCCTTGGACAGACGCGAATGTGTCACCACTCTACAGGACCATCTAGCGAATGGCTGCGTTACGTGCCCACACGCTTCTTCGGTATGACAGGCGGTGTCTGGTTTCTCGGCTACAAAGAGGAGCCACTATCATCAACACGACTTCGCCGCGCGCTTGCAGCCTCCAATGATGGAGAACAGCTCAACAAGTACATAACGGACGTTGCACTCAGCCCGCGGCTGCTAACCCTATATGTAAAGTTGCACGCCGCTGGTGCGACCCCTCAACGCAAACGTCCCGCGGAAGAAGACAAAGGAGCTGAGGCGAAACGCGTGGAGCGAGAAGCACAGCAACGTCAGTTCAAGAGGCTAAAGCAAGACTTTGCGCGAAACGAGAATGCGTACAAAGCCAACCAAAGGATTGCCTGGCGGGGCCGAGAGAAGAGCGAGTTTGGTGATTGGAACCGATTGGAATGGCAGGATCGTAGGAATGTTTATAAAGCAGAGCGCGCCATGACTCAGGACTGGAAGATGCTCAAAGATCCAATCAGGAAGGAGAATATCTTGTTCCAGTATTTGGAGAAAATGCTTAGAGAGAGGAAAAAGAGTGCGGATACGCGTGCTAAGGTAGCAGCGCCAAAGCCAGACCAGGTTTAGACATTTTTCTTGAGAGATCGCAATACTGAAAGTCATGCTCCTTATCACATGAATCAACTGTATATGGCTTAGGATTAGTGCTGCCAGGTGCAATAACAGGATTCGGCATTCGCGATGACGCGAGCGAAAGGCTGGATGTGTAAGAATGCTCACATGGCTACACGAAATTGTGAATGCCACGCCTTGTACGATGGTGATAGCTGCAATATGATTAGCCTCGCGGAATGGAACCCTCATTGGTATCACGACAAACGTTGATAGACGCAGCGCCGGTCAGATCTTGTGGGGCCTGCTTACATAATCAACGTGGCCTGCTTGTGAGCTGGACGCGTCCGACGCGACACCCCTCTTCATCCTTCCATCTCCGCTTCCACCCATGCCATGTGCCTTGAGTATGTGCGCACCAAAAATCTCGCGACTTCTGTTCAGATCGAGCGTATCAGCTCCTCGTCATGGATCGGACTTTGTCGAAATCAAGGTCCTCATATTGCGATGAGCAGCGTCTCCCTGGGTATCCATGTATGCCTTCAACGGGCGATACCTTGACGACACAGCCCCACCTCAACAAAACATACCGTCATCTCCTTCATCAAGCACGATTGAATGACTACGATCTACCTCATCGGCAAAGGAGGCTCGAGTTGCTACGACACTAGCCAGCAGCTAGATGCACATGCCAAAATACGGGTTCAGCGGCACCTAAAACTCAACACGAACATCAGCTCTCGCAGATGACAGCGCGCAACGTGTTTGGTGATACCAAACAACCTTCTTCGTACGCGTAGGTCCTCCTGGGTGGCCAGATACTTTTGCATGTACCGAGCAAGTCCGTGTCGTCCTCCACCGGTCGTTTTCGCGGTGGCTTAGCTTCCCCGCACTTCTGGAAAGCGCTCTTCGAGCCGTCGCATTGGCACCTATCATTGGCATTGTCAACAATGCGACATCACCTGTAAGCTCCGGCCCGACGCGCTGGGCGTGCTTACATTGGAGTACGTAGATCGACGCTGGACCGTGATCTCGCGTTGCCCCAGGCTCGGCAATGACGATTCTGCCTTGGCTAGACATAGCCTTCCACTTTACGAGGATGCCCACGCGTTCTCATGCGGTGCCACATATCGCCTTCTTCTATCAAGCCTTGGTAGTACCAAGACTGTGGCAAGGTACATCGCCATACTGCACGTGTTGTTCCGCCACCTCGTCGTCGTCTGCTCGCGTAAGCAAAGAAGCCTTGATCTTACACTACCCACCGGATCTTATACCACTCTCGCAATGAACCAGGATCAAGGATTCATCGTAAACAGCTCCAAGCTTATCTAGAAACTCTGTAAGACACGAAAGGCGAGCATCACCGGTTTTCTCGGAGTCAGCCGGAAATCACGGCGTGGCTGACAGCAAGTCTTGGGCTACTTTGACTTGTTCTTTCCAACATGAGACGGCTTTTACCAAGGCGCAGAAAGCCTATACCCAAGGCCTTGGCTTCCGCTGCCTTGGTTTAGCTTCCGGTGGCAGTACAATGGACGTGATATAAAGAGATGTACCCACTCTCGTTACATCCGTTGTACCTTCTGCTCATCTCAGTACTGACTAGCCTGATTGCTCTGTTCTGGGCTGAGCTTCCCTAAAGTATTGCAAACATCTGTTCTGATCACACCAGAGAGAGAGAGCAAGTAAAGTCGCCACATGCGGTACCTCACAGTCGCCAAGGCATCTGCATATGCCTTGCTTTCGTTTTCGTCCATCGCCTCTGCTTGGCCAACGTACAATCTGCACAACTCCCAATTCGCGAAACGTCAAGGCCCGGGAGATCTTCCTTCCCAGGGAGGTCAAACTGAAGAGCCAGTCTTCAACGAAGAGTACGACTTCATTGTCGCAGGTGGTACGTTCAATTCTTAATTCGCCACGTGAGATCATCGACAAACACATCATACTTGTGGATAATCTCCACCAGGTCGGATCATTCCATACACCTTGCTAACACTGAGTAGGAGGAACAGCTGGTCTAGTCCTGGCCAACCGCCTTACTGAGTCTGGACACTTCTCCGTGCTGGTTCTCGAAGCTGGGCCCAGCCCCGAACAAGTTTTGGCATACGAATCGCCTGGCGGCAACCAGTTCATCAAAGGCAGCGTAATCGACTGGGGTCTGCTTACCACACCACAAGAGCATCTGAACAACCGCACCCTTCAGTATCTCCGCGGACGAACTCTTGGTGGCTCGAGCACGACGAACGGTCTTTACTACGCGCGAGGCTCAGCCAGTGTATACGATCATTGGGCCAAGTTGGGTAACCCTGGATGGAGCTGGAACGATGTCTACCGCCTCTTTAAGAAGAGTACGAAGTTGAATGCGCCCACCTCGACGGCGGAGCTTTCGGCGTTCAGCCAAGAGTACAAGACGTTCAATGAAGATGCCTATAGCGACGGGCCGCTCCAGCTAGGTTTCCAGGGATACGTTCCACCATCTACCGAAGGATTCGTCGTTGCTTGCAGCGAAGCCGCTGATATTCCTATCGTCGAAGATCTCAACCTCGGAGATGGCGAAGGTGTGAAGCATGGAACGACGACGATGGACAGCATGCTGCGGAGGAGCTCCAGCTACGACAGCTTCTATCAGCAAGCTCGTAACCGAACGAACCTCAAGGTGCTGCATGACGCTCCTGTCACCGGTATCGTCATGAGCAAGCCATCAGCAACGAACTCCACTAGCAAGCCGCGTGCCATTGGTGTCAGCTACATCAACCAAATCACTGGTTTCGTGAGCCAAGCGAGAGCACGCAATGAAGTCATCGTCAGCATGGGTGCCTTCCACTCACCGCAGCTCCTCATGGTCTCAGGTATTGGCCCGGCCGACGAACTCGAGAAGGTCGGTATCACGCCTGTCGTCGTCAATGAGAACGTTGGCCATCATCTCAATGACCACTCAGTCTTCAGTATCATGGCACGTGCCCAGGATAATGCTTCCACGACGGACATGTCCCGCACGCCCCAGAATCTGCGCGCTGCCCAGGAAGCATTCTACCAAAACCTCACCGGCCAGTACACCGCTCCCTCCGGTGTCACAAACGGCTTCCAAAAGCTCAGCGAGCAGCAACTACGCGACATCGGCGCTCAGGCTGTCATTGACGCTGGCCTCGCGAACCAAACACACATCGAGTATCTATTCGAGAGCGTGTGGTACCCATGGATTCCAACACCATACTGGGCCCCATTATCAAACGACTCCTACATCTCAGTCACCGCATCAAGCATGGTCCAGCTCTCCCGCGGCACAGTCAGCCTCCGCAGCGCCTCCATGTCCGACAGTCCCCTCATCAACAGCAACTACTATGCCGACCCCACCGACAGCGCCATCGGCATTGCTTCATTCAAGTACCTCCGCGCTATCCTTCGCCACCCGGCCTTGTCGCGCTTCACTATCGGCCCGAATTCTGGTGAAGTCAGCCCTGGCCCAGCTGTTGCTGATGACGATGACGAAGCTATCCTAGAGTACATCAAGGCCAATACCATTCCCAACTGGCATGCTACCGGTACGAACCAGATGCTGCCGCAGGAAGATGGTGGTGTTGTGGATAGTAGGCTGAGGGTGTATGGTGTTGATGGGCTGAGAGTTGTTGATTGCAGTATTGTACCGGTACTTCCGGATGCTAATATCTTGGCGAGTATCTATATGGTGGCTGAGAAGGGTAGTGAGATGATCAGGGAAGACTGGGGTGATGCGATGTATTGATGAGCATGGAGGTGAGAGGAGATCCTTTGATACTGTACAAGAAGAAGTATGAATCATTATGGCCACTGAAGATGCCCTGAGCGCAGACCTCCTCGACTGTGATACCTGTTTCCATGCGCGTCTCCCAAACATCCATAATCAGGGTGTTGTATGCCGTCGGACGCACCCGGAGATGCTCACAGCTCTCCTACATACCGCCTACCCACATCATGATGACCTCCGCCTCCTTGCGGACGACAGGGTCGTTCGGTACAAGTGATATAGCTCCACGGATAAGTTCCAGAGCGTAGACAGCTTGCAATCTATCACCCCAAATCCGAATGCACACAGCGCGGCGGTACAAGATCTTTGCCTGGAGCATCGTAGGACATACCCATGTGTATCCTTCTTTCCACTGTCCTGGTTCAACACACTTGGCAGACGTTTCAAGGCAGGATAGGGTGAGGTTTCTGTACGATTGCCGAATTGCCCGCGGTATGGATTCGTTCTTGGAGTCGGGGCCCCACATCATGATGTTGACCAGTGCCGAATTGAGTCCCAGTGAGCACTGCAGCTCAGCCATCTGGTCGATCCAAGGCTCACCGCCAACCTTGATGAGTTTAGCCCAGGAGGTGCCCTCGCGCATACGATCGATCTCATGCATGTTTGTTCCCCAAGCGGAGAACGCCTCCATCAGTCGACCTTCGCGGTAGAGTTGGGCACCGCGGTCTTTGTTCTTCCTCATGAGTTTGATGATGGTGTGTGGATCGTTATACTTTTCCAACATCATCAGCTCTTTCAGTTCTGTTGCGACATCAGGCGAGACATGACCATGCACTTCGACTTTTTTGAAGTCTCGCAGACCAGTTAATTCCCAGAGTAAGTCCCTCTGGGTAACCTCGGAGAAGAAGTCTGTCAAGTCGTCTTGGTACCATGGGCCTTTATGAGCGAGCATCGGAGCTACAGTTATGATGAATGTCGCATTCTTGGCGAGCCCTGGTACAATGGTTTTTGCCATCTCGAAGCTGCCACAGAATTTTTCAAGATGCTGGCCTAGGATGACTACGCTTGCTGGTTGACTGGCGCCTGCGTGCGAACTAGGCTCCGCATCTTCGGAAGGCATAGTGAGCTCCTCATCTGCGGCAGACATAGTGATATCGACAACTTGTCTGCAATCAGATGTTAGGAACCTCAGTCAGTATAATAGACCTTGTAACTTTGACGTACCCATTGAACTGCGCTGCGCATTGTCCACTTGCGACGACGGGGACGTTCTGGCCAGCGATGATGTTATGGAGAGTGCGTTTACCCGGGCAGCTGATCCGAACGAATCTGTTGGTTTTTACCATGATGTCGTAGGCTTCACGATGAACCTGACTGTTCACACGAAGGATGGCAGAGTCGTTCCAATGTTGAGCGGAGAGAAGTTTGAACTCAAAGTTGTTCTTGGTAAACAGATCCTCGGGCATTTTCCGGGCAGGAGGTGGGGCGGGTCCAAACGAGCAGAGCAGCAAAGTATAGACTTTGTTTCTGAGCTCTCCGGGAAGGTCCATGAAGCGAAAGGGCGCATCGGTATCGGCGGTAGCCATATTGGCGTTGACTGTGGAAGCCGTCGTCGCGACAATCGTGTCGGGGTCGAGTGTGGATTTGACGTGAGGAGGACGGAGGGTGAAGGCGGGAGACATTCTGTATTTTGGTTTCCCACGTGCGCTCAAGTTGGCTTAGCGCGTAGTAAACAAACTCGGAGTCCGAGCGTGGCGATGACGCAGCGGGAACTGCCCAAGCTGCACGGTGAAGGGAGGCAGACATTAAGTGAGTCAATGCTACGTCACCATGTTAACAACGAACCGCATTGCATCAGCCATTGCAGGTGACTGCGGTTATGAAGATCCGAAGCACCGCATGCCTCGGTGCAGGATCGACAGATGGACTAGACAGAGACGAGAGAATATCACAACAACTTGAAGCGAGAACAGTGGCCAAGATTTGAATCCTACATATACGTGCCTACTTTAAGTGGCATACCGCCGTAGGCGCGATACCGCATACGCCAGTGCGTCTCATAAACCAGGGCGGGAATGTGGCCGCAGCCTTAGCAGACAGTATACAAGTTACATGTTGGTTGTCATGTTGACTGTAATATCTCCGCTGTCAGATATATGAATGCGAACTGAAGCCCTATCGGCATCGAAGTTGCAGCCAGAAGCGATCCATCGGAGTATGGCGCCACGCAATTCCAGGAAAGATGTGTCGGTAGGCGAGCGTTCGAGGGCACATTCGACTATAGTGAGCGCTCCGTCCGCGTTTCCGATACTACCGTGTAGGAGATAGACCAGCGCTTGTCGGTAAAGAAGCTTCGAGTAACGAGCCCATGACGGGCTCCATGTGCGACCTTCCTGCCAAAGACTTGTCTCCATGCATTCGTGAGCGGCAGTAAAGGTACGCGATGACATGCTGCCAAAGGTGGCCCTAAGCCTTCCAACTTTTCCGTCCTCCATCGCAATGCTGAACATCACTAGTATAGCATAGGCATGGTTCAGGCAGCATGAGGACCTTAGCTCAATCATCGCATCGACGAATGAATCCCCTCCCAACAAGATAAGGTTGCTCCAGGACGACGACGCGCGGATACGGCCGATCTCTGACGAACATGCAGACCACACGCTTGATCCTTCCATGCGGGAGCCATCTTGCCACTTCGCATCCCCGTAATCTTTCTGGCTTTGGAGTTGGTGAAGCAGTTCAGTAGGATCCGACCATTCATTCTTGCACATGTCCTCCGCCGTCGCAATCGCAAGCCCGGGCGACACGCGACCATGTACACGGACGTTCTTCAAGCCTCGCATATGGGTCTTGAATGGAGCGAGTAGGCTGAGTTGTACCTCTTCGGAGACAAAGGCGTCGAACGAGTCTTTGTAAAGTGAAGTGTGCTCGCCGAGCAGAGGTGCGACATCCACATCGACTATGAGAGTGTTGTTAAGAGTGCATCGATTGGTTTTCTCACAGAACGATGGCAGATCTCTGGCGAGGAGCATGACGCTCATGGGCGGCTCGTGCGAAGGCGCTGGCATCGACAATGTAACTGAGAGGATGTGGCCTTTGAACTGAGAGCTATGCAGATCGTTGTGTGTGATGACCGTTACAACACTCTGCCGGATGATGTCCATGACTGGTACAGGCGGGAATGCGCGGACAACGACGAAACGGTTCGCCTTCACCATGACGTCGTAGGCTTCAAGATGAACTTGACGACTGGTGAGAAGGATGGCTGTCTCTGCGCGGTGGCCAGCAGATGCAATAGGCACGCCGAGTTTCGTGACTGTCTGCTCGACAGGAGGTCCGAACGAACATAGCAACAGGGTGTAGACTTGATTGCGCAGTTCTCCGGGTAAGTCCATGAAGTGGAAGGGCTGAGTCGAATTGGATACCATGGCTTTTACGCGCCGCTTGAGACGGCGGGCGTGCTTGCGGAACTTCATGATATCAGTTCCGGCGGAGAAGCGAGGAGAGAACGGAAGAAAGAACGACAGGTAGTATCAATTTGGGGTCGTCTGTGGCGGGCTCCCGAGCACGAGCCACTGGTCCTAGCTTTCCCAGGCACCAATATAGGAGATTGTGAAAGGCATTTCAGAGCATTTCAGAGACTGCTGAAGGTAGAATCAGAGCCGTCGTATCCACTCCAGTATGTTCTCACGCTCTCTGAGAAGTACACCGTCACCCGGCTGTGACACAAGAGCTTTATCGATGAAGCTCAAAGCGCGATCCGTGTTCTGTGGGTTTCCTTCCAGCCTCATGAACATTGCGTACCGATAGCGCAGCTTGGCGAACTGCTGAAGCGAAGGTCTGTACTTGTAACCAGGTTTCCAGAAGCCTGGCTTCAACGACCGAGTTGCAGAGTTCAGCGCACCATCGGCCAATAGCTCAGCGCCAAACGCGTTCTTCTGCATATTCGCGATCTGAATGTGGGCGATATTAAGCTGCATCATAAAGTATAGCGGAGCGATTTCCGCAACGAATGCATCACCTCCCTTGCGAATTAGATTTGGCCAGGAACTGGACTCACGTAACTGCTCCAGATCGTAAACGGCGTCCTGCCAACCAATGACGGCCTCCTCAAATTGGCGGGCTTTAAACTGTTGTGACCCGCGATCTTTCGCGGCCGCAAACTCGGCGAGAACAGCCGCCGGATTGAAACATCTGTCTTGCCCAAGACTTTGACGAACGGTAGCTGCCAGAGCACTGTCGACATGGCCATTGATTTCGACGGTCCCGTATCCAAACAGATTGGCCATGAACGGCATGAACAGTGTTTCCTGCGTCTTCTTGGTGAAGAAACCGTTGAGGTCGGGTGATGGTGTGTTACTTGACGCAACGTCTAAGACGGGCGCCATGGTGATTGAGATCTTGATCTTTTCGCTGAACCCCGGATCATGTAAATCCCCATCGTTTAATGCCTTACAAAACCGGTCCAGATCGCTGTAAAGGATCATCGCGGTGACAGGTTCACGTAGGTTCTCAGAGTCAAGCGGGGAACGAGCGAATCGTGGTTGTTTGAAACCAATGTGCACACCAAGCACGTATCCCTTGAACCTATCAACAATGTCTTCGTCGATGGCGATCATCCGGACCGCTTGGCCTGCCATAGCAAGGCGCATGGGGAGCCCCCGCGACGATGTGACCTTTATGAAGCGATTGATTTTGACCATGACACTATAAGCCTCGCGGTATGTTTCTTTGGATACCCGCAGTATCGCGGTCTCGACCTGATGTTCTGCAAGTGTCGCGGTGAGAAATGACGAGGGCTGTATCGTGACGGTGGTTGGTGGTGGGCTGAAGCTGCATAATGCGATACGATAGATCTTGTTGCGTATCTGTGGGGGATACAAGTCAGCACGCATCATATTGAGGAGATTCGAAGAGTCCTACCTCTCCGGGGAGGTCGCGAAAGCGGAATGGGGTCGACGGCGTCGGGCCAGCCATCGCGGGTACGGCAAGTCGGGAAATTGCCTGGTAAATTGGAAGAAAGAGAGGTTATATGGATAATGGTTTTGTCGATGGCAGCAAGATCTACTTCACCCTGGATATCGGACTTGGAGCTGAATGCTGAGGTGTCAATAAGAAGACGCGGGGAAGCTTACACGCTAATTTGAGGTTTCACGCTAAACGCGAAGACATGTGACTTAGCGCGACGAGGTTTGTCAGTCATCTCTCTCTGGTGCGCATCCTCCTATACCTAACCAACACCTCCTCCTGAACGCGGTCTAAAGTTCGGTTTCGATGCCGTTGCAAATCGCACCAGAATCGAACGTGACCGTATTCGTACGTTCAATGCCCGCCTCCAACACAACAACAAAAGCGACTTAGCGCGGCTTCTGTGCGGTCTACGAACTCCAGAGCGACAACGTTGCGGCTCACGTCGCTCCGCACGACCAAACGTACAGCGGCCTTGATACACTCAATCGCTATCCCCTGTGGACGCTAGAAGACAGCTCTTCCGGTCTTGCAAAACGATCGATGCCGTTTAGTCCACATTATGCGTGAGTAGACTACCTTCCACGATAAACATTGTCTTTTTCACGTGCAGCACGTTCCGCATCCTCCCCTACACTGCTGTGCCCAGTTTCATATAGCATTAGCGCGGTAGGTGCAGCCTTGAAGGTAGCACGGACAGTCGCCAGGGCCAAGACTCCGTTCTCCCCGCCAGAGTCCCTCTCTGCGCACACGAGCAGTACAGTGTTGTCTTCTGTTGATCTCTCGTCCATGATGGCAAAAAGGTCCGTGAAAATTTCCGACTCTGTATCCTCGCGAAGCTTCAAGAGCAGTTGGTGACATTCCTGGGGCGTCTTTCCAATAAATGGGGAGTTTGGGTCGCTTCCGTCTTGTCCTGGTACTCCTGATGCCTCGTCGTAATAGTCGTCAACGCTGTCCACGAAAACAATTCTCCACATGTCGACCTCGTCGCGAGTTTCCTTGATGAAACGATCTATAGTCTGCAACCCTCGCTTGAAGTCAATGCTGAGCCGAAGCTAGGGAGAGGATACACCCCACTGACCTCTTCGGGCAGCCGAGCGGCGCAAACTACAGGGTACATTAAACCCATTTTCCGAAGTTTAGGTGAGTGGGAGATCAGAAAGATCAGGTAACGGTCAAGACGAAAGAATTCAACAAGGTCTCACGGTAGTACAGTGGTATGAACACTTAGCGTGATGGAGGGAAAACTTGTGTAAGACAGCATGTGGGACTTTAGCAGTATGACGTAAGTGCTCTTTTAGGTTTCTAACGTTCCCTGATAAAGAATTATTCCGCGTGCGGAGCACGCTACGGTATCTCTCCGCTAGCTTCTGGCTATCACGGCTGTCTACCTAGGTGCATGGTTGCATTTCGCTTAACAGGCAGCAATCCTTATTTACGAGTATGGCGCGTTAAAGCTGACGCGATGTCCACCCTGGAAACTCGAAATCGACTCGCAGCAATATCATTCTTTTGTTACAACCAGGTCAAAGATGGCCAGCACCTGCTTACCCCGCCTTCCGGACGAGTTGTTCATCCAAGTCCTCCAAAGCGTCGACGACCCATTCGTGCTCTGGGTTACATGCCGTCAAGTATCGCAAGCCTGGCGAAAAGAAGGCGAGCGCGCATTTCAAGCCACTTATCTTCCCCTTCTTCGCATCGATTGGAGCCACATTCGTCATGCAGGAGAGCATGGTGGCCGGATAGACTGCAATCTCATCGCTACCACAGACGAACACTCCATGGACCCACAATCTTCAACTCTCTCCCTTCTCGTACGATCAGGCAAACCACAGTCGGGAGAGCTGTCTTCGCACTGGGAAGATGTAGTTGATTGTGAGAATTTTGAAGGAGACGTCCGATGGATAAAATCTTATAACGACTGTCACCTATGGGGACGTTGCAATGGCTTTGACAAGCACGCGCAGGCTATGTGGTTTGATACTGCAGATGAACGGTACACTTTCGTCGGTAGTGCCGAGACGCGCGCTTTCGACATCAAGTTTCCGGCACAGGAACAACACGGTCGTGCCTGCTGCCGAGTAACATGCGACTGGAAAGCGTTGATGGACGCGCTGTTCACAGAGGAGAGATACGTACGGCACAAACGCCCAGGCCCATCTTTCTTTGAGCTTGGAGAGCAAGGCATTCGCGCGAATCTGGTCAAAGCCGAACGTGACATCATCATCAGGACTACTGCTCCCGAGCCGGAGTCGTCGGAAAAGGCTATCGCGGCCGAGAAGAAACTATACGAAGAGAATGTGAAAACGTTCTTACAAATACATTGTCACCAGAACGAGCAGTACAAATCACTCTACGCTGCAGCGTTACAGGAGAGGCTGCATCGTGTATGGATCAGGGGAGGTATAGACCCTTACGCCGGCCTTAATCATACCAGCTTCGCTCGCTTCTGCGACTCCAACAAGCGACTGACATTCGACCAGGAGCAAACCGGATGTGGGAGGATGATGCAGAGTAGGCTTGATAGACTCCAAGCTTTCGCCGACGGGATATGGGAGAGCAGGTTTGGAAGAAAGGAAGAGTTGACAAGCCACAAGGGCCGTGTGTAAAGCTCATTGCAGCTTTGTATAGTCCACCAAATCCAACCAAGACATATCGTTCGTCTCCCCAAATGCTTTCTCTTGATCTAGTGTCGTCTGTGATGAAGGCAGGACTTGTTTTGAGGAAGACAAGTCGGTGAGAGTGGCTTCTACCAAGTCGCGTAGCTGGTCATCCGCGAAGTCACGCCATATGGCCGTCAATCTCACGTCGTCTAGGCGGCTTGCGATGAGTTTGTTTAAGCGAGAGGGCAGGATGCGGAGTAGTTCTCGAGAAGTGTAGTGCGACTCTTCGCATCGCGTTGACATAACATCCCGATTCCGGTCTCCTTGCACTGCGCATTGCGCATCGACATCTAATCACCGTCAGCGTGTCTATCAACTACGACGAGATACAAAGTAGGTAGAACTTACAAGCTTTTCTCAGTTCTTTATCGTCGGCATATGGAAATATAAGCCGGTAGATTTCACGCCATCGCTTCTCTTCCGAATTCCCCGCTGCACCTTTTTTTGACCGCATCGCTTCGAATATCGCATGGCTTAGACTCCAGATCTCTGTGCTTGGCCTTTCCACAAGCTGGCATGGCTGGTCATTGCGTTCATGCATGGCTAGGTCTTGTTTCCCTGTTGCGTTTCCCTGGAATTTGGCCCCGCATCGTTCACATGTATAGTATAGGTGCACACGTTCCAGATGTTGTTTGAGTCTGTGGATGCCGAGGAAGCCTGGCCCGACGCAAGAGTCGTTTTCACAGCGTTGTGGGTTGCGTACGTAGAAAGGGCATGCGAGACCGGGGTTGGTCGTATCGCAACGACGGCGTCGGGGCTTTTTGCGGGGCGGTGGGTTCGTATCGTTGGGAATGGTGTCTGATCTGGGCGGTATCTGGTGGTCGACTTCGTTTGCGCGTTTGCGTGATGCTTTGTCTACGTTAGATGTCTTACTTTGAGAGCCGTAGCCGCTGTCGAGGGCTTGTTGTGTCACGGTGGTGAGTGTGGATGACGTTAAACTCGTCTTCGTTAGGGCTGAGGTTATTGAGGACGACGCGCCGTATGAACTGGTCGTTTTAATTCCAGCATCGTTGCGGGAATGTGCGATGAAAGGCTCGTCAATACCATATGTTGCCGGCAAGTTGATGTGACGTCCATGAGCCAGGTCCGCTCTGTCAACCCCGAGGCCAGGCACTCTCTCACCATGGATCGACATCAGCGTTCTCGTGTCATCGTGACTGTCAAACACCTCCAAAGCTTCCACCTCCTGGCAGCCATCATAGAATGATGCAAATGACGATAAGTTCTGCTGAACCGCAGAAACCAAGTCATCAGCTGTACGTAGTTCTAGAGAACTTCCCGTCTTTGGCACATATACAAGTGTCACTTCTGAAGCTTCGTAGGTCACGATATCATTCATTGCGCCGTCCGTTGCAATTTCCAGGGCGGAAGGGTAGTGACAGGCGTAATTGTCAAGAAAGCTGGTGGCGTCGCACATGGAGCATGCAGCCCATAGTGCAGCACGGTTCTCAGCGAAGCCGCATTGACAACATGTCCACATGCGCACATGTTCGATGTGCCCGTTAGCAAGCGAGTAGAGTATGCTCTCTGCGCAGTGCGCGCATCGCCAGTGTGTGCCTCCGGAACGGAAGAGGATCGAATTTGAGGGTGTGGTCTTCAGATAATCGGAGGTCGGAGGGGCTATCGCGTCGGTAGAGCTGCGCGGCAAGTCGAGTGTATCAAATGAGGATTCCATGATAATGGCAAGTGGGGATCGCGGCTATCTTAGACCTTAATATCGACGAGAGGCTACAATTGTATTGACCAGGCGAGCATCGCCTCCAGAAATGTGCCGAGGCGTCCAAGCACCTACCTTGAACGCGCAAAGTTGCGCAAACTCTCAGCCATGGGGCTTTGCGCGCAAAATGCTTGGTCATTGACACGTTCAGCTTCCCGCATGATGCATATAAGCAGAGACGTGTACCAATCAGGAGCGGTGGTACGAACTTGCAACGGTGACACGCAGCAGTCGACCTGGTGTTCGAGGATACCAACTGAACGATCGTTGCAGGTTCCTGAGTTCTCGTTGGAATGCGAGGGTGTTTCTAACCCTTGGAGCGGCGTGGACAGCTCGGAAGCAGTGATGGGCGGCGCATGTTGAGAGACATCGACCGAAATCAGAGCGATCTTGTAAGCTGTCAAGACAGCGGATCTGACGTTGGGGTTTTCGAATGGTCGTCATTGCCGCTATGCCTGGCCGGCAGAACGTCGGTGCAGGGTCCATGGTCACCCACCTTCACAGGGCCAAAGCGCAGCTTGCAGCGCTAGCACGCGATCATGTGACCGTTAGCGCGCCAAGCCCACAGCGCCCATATCAACCTCGCGCAGCCCTTCCCCTTCTTCCCTCCTTAGCTCTCTTTGCCTTTTGGCTTAGGTACGTCCTCCTTCTACAAACACCTTCGAGACACCTGCTGACTCACCCCTCCAGATCAAGTGTAGTATCTGTTCTTTTCAGTTTAATCTCTGAAACGTAAGCCTTCTCTCACCTATTACCCTTTTCGGCATCGCGCTAACATCTCCCAGGTCACTACGGTGACTTCAAGATTATTCTTATTTTTGGACTCAGGTCTTGGGTCCCTGGGCTTGCTCATACTCCGGACCACAGTGTCGCCAGTATCGCACTATCTCTGGCTGACGCGACCACTTTTTCATTGAGACTTCTGGCTTGCCAGTTGCTTGAGGAAGAAGCTTGCTTTTTACCTTTCCCTATCACTGCTCAGTCGGTAATGATCTTGGATGATTGCGCGCTTTGGGAGCTCCAGGAAAGCGGATATCCATTTGATGTACTGACCGCGCCAAGGTTTCCACCGACATGTATCCATGCTCATCCATAAAAGCTGACTTCGCGCTACCATGTATCGCCAGTAGGCTGCAGAGTAAAGCTGCAGCGACTGCTCAAGCCAAACCGTGGTCATGGGCAACATCCCGACAGACAGTCAGCTGCTTCAGATGCTACACCCCAATGAAGCTGGTATCCGATTGCGCCAACTTATTTTGGCATGACACAGGTCGATGTGCGCACCTTGCGATAGCCCTCTTGGCCCACATCACGATCGCACCATCGTGTGCCACGGCATGTCCTCTCTTTTATACATGCGGGCTGGCGAACCCAGGTCGATAAAGCATGAAGGATGTAAAAGAATGCTCGACACAATGCTCCATCTGCGCGTATGCGAAGTGATAATCCTCTTACACTGTGCTAGACTTGCGATGATGCCGTCGCTTCTACGGACATGTCGCGCGACCCCCGATTTCGAATTCTGATAGAGGGAGAAATGCGGGAATCCTGGGCGAATATGCGTCGAAAACGTTGTATTGTCCGTCCAGGAATCCCGCTAGTGTGCTTGGAGTGAACGGCGGAAGATGCAGACGGCTGACGAGGGTAGCAGAATCTTTCGCCGTTGCATTCGTACCACCAATAATCGGTCTCTTCTTCGTGATCCGCTTTCTTGAATCTTACCGGCGACACCGCTTCTCGTGAGCTTTTCTTCAAGCGCTCATATACTAGGCGCTTCAGGTCTTGCATTAGAGACATTTCGATGCCCATCTCGTATCCTAACAGGTACAGGCAGTTCCTTAAAAGTTTTCGAGGTCTCGGACGCAATGGATGCTTGAATGTGCTAATGACGCTTAGAAACACTTCAACGACACTCTTGTTGTAGTCGACTGTGAACCGATCTTCTTCCTTCACGACACCCATCATGCCGTACACTTTGTCTCGAGCATCCTCACATGTGTTTTCAGAAAACATCTTGATGCAGTCCGTCCACTTCAACTGTGGCCTTAGGTCCCAACGCTTTCTTGCATGCCCCAAGAGGCCGCTGAACCCATGGGGCGTTCGACCACGCAATTGGAATTTCCAGACTGCCCTGCACCAAACCTCATCCAATCTCTTCCATCCAACGCAGCGTTTCCCGTTAAGGTGAAGTTTGACACTCTTTGAAAGCAATATCTCTTGTATTATCCATAGTCTTCTAAAGTAGTCGTTCTCGAACAGCACGATGATCGACGCAGTGTCGAGATCCTGGTCATTGAAGCGATCGACTTCCCCCGAAGGCGCCAAGGGTACATCGCCCAGCCAGACAATGACAGAGGTGGCGTCGCTGTAGATACGCGACATCATTCCGACCTGGTGGTTTCGTTCCGCTGTATCCGCCTGCGCAATGCAGATTTGATCGATCCATAGCCACGCATCCACATCTTCTCGCAACTCCAACAAGCATGCGTGCAGAATGTCTCGAATCTTTAGTCCCTGCTCTCCGATGAAGATGTCATGCGATGGCGATGGCGGGCCCCACCGGTAGGACAGAGCGATGTATTCTGGGGCCTGCTCGAGCCGAAAGACTTCGATTTCGCAGTTTATGGGGCCTTGTTCCTCTTTGCGAAGCTTGAGCAGGCGTATCTCGTCTAGAGAACGACTAAGTGGCTGGTGCTTGTATGTTGCGGGCTTCGTTGGCGGCTCAAGGCATGCTTCGTGAGGCTCTCCGATGATTGTCGCATCCCGTTCGCACATCGCGCATTGTCTTTGGCTGTTGAAGTTTCGGGTGCTTCGTTGTCGAGATGACTTCCGTGTTAAGGCGAGGATGCATTCTAGGCAGACGAGATCTTGTTATCGTCCATGGCAGCTGAGGCAATGCGGGGCTGTGCAGCAACCACGCGTCGTGGCGTTTTCAGCCTTGTAAGCTGACCGGATAGCCAGGTAGAAAGTGCATGAACGCAAAGCTGGGGGAGCAGGCCTCGGTGAAAGATTCTTGCTCTACATAGTTCTACAAGATGGGTGACATGGTGCCGACATGATGGCGTTGAGATCCATCTTCTGCCGCCGGAATCTAGCGTCGAGCACAGACCCCGATCTCGCACCACCTGAGCCACCGAAACACCAACAACAACACAAACACAAAGTGAGCGACAGAACTACCATACAAAAGACCCAAGAACGCCTCCCAATCTCGCGTGTGCGGAACAATCTAGAAACACCGAACAACGTCATGTAATGCGCAACTACCAAGGGCAGACAAACACAGGCTGTCGCGTGTAATCGCCGCACTGGTACTCGCCCTTCTCCGCATTCACATCGTTGGGATCCTTGTCGGCCGGATCATTCACGCAGCCAATGACTCTCTCGCCACACCAGAGCGCTCCCGGGTCGTCGCCGTCGTTCTGGTACCGGCACTTCTGCCCGTCAATCTCAAGGTCGAGCTCCTTGGTGCCGCCAGGGTACGTTGTGCCAGACTCATCCCATGGTACAGTTTCAAAAGGTCGGAGGAAGTCTTCGCGACATCCGACGCCCTTTTCAAAGTCGGCTTCGAGGAAGAGCCAGTCCATCGTGGGGGCACCACGCACGTAGGAACCGAGGACTGCGAGCTGCTTGGTTGGTCCGGTCGGCTCCGGCTCAGCATGATCGCAGACGCCACGCCTGATCTTCTTTCCAGGCGGGTTGGGAAATCCATTGTGTAGGTCTTGAATGGCTTTGTCTACCTTGCCCATGAAGTCTTCCATGCCCATGTGCTCTCCCTTTTTTTCAACCGTGAACACCTGAGCGAGATCACGGAATTCGAAAAGAGGCACCCAGCGCTGAGATTTGAACATCTGTTCCTCTCTAATGCCCAGTTTCCCGATAGACCCGTCATTGACCTCCTTGTCAAACTTTGTGAGATCGTCTGGGCTTTCTGATTCTGGGTCCAGACCATGAATCCAGTCTTTGATGTTGCATCTAGCTGGACCCCGGGAAAACGTGAGGTCTCCGAAGTCATCGTCGGTAGGTTTGGGATTTTCGGGAGTACCCGTGCAATACTCTTCATCAATACTACGTTCTGTCAGTGTGGTCGAACTGTTTACAAGTCTAGACGAAACCTACTTGGTACCGCCTCTCTCGTAGCATGCAAGGACGTTGAACAGGGCCCAAAGGTCATCTCCCTTTGCTGGCAACTTGGAGCTAACCTGCGCAAATATCTTGTTGAAGTTTGTTCGAGGCATGAACGTCGTGTAAAGCTTGGGACTTGTGGCGAAAGGATCACTTGCAAGTTTGGCGTACGACAAAACCAGGGTGCAAAAGGCCAACACATCATCCGTGACCAGTTCCGGGCTGATGCCGCCTGGACTAGTCTGAAAGTGCTCCTTCGTCACAAGCATGAGATGCTCGTCCCCTTGATTACAGTACCCAACGAGGACATTCCTATCGTCACCGCTGACGTCTTCGAAGCTCTCTTTCATCAGGCTGTATAGCGCCTCCAACGGCATCCCCGTGGTGATCTGGGCCCCGAATTCCACCTCCTCGGGGGCTTGGTCCTTTCTGGTTGCGATTCTCCATGGATTACAGTTGTTTTCGGCGATGTCAACCTTTCGGTCATCTTCGCTGCCTTGCCATGGCTTCCAGTCAATCTAAACCTGTCAGCAAAGAATATTGCGGATGCGTTGAATGGCTCTTACAAGGTCCTTGGCCATAGCTGCCGCGACCTTAGCGCCATTGGTATCGTCACTTGTGCTGCCTACTTTGACTTCATTACCGTCGATGATGTATTCAGCTTGAAGATACTCCGCGTCGGCGCCAGAGTCCGCAGTAAGCTTCCAGTTCTTGCCTGTTCGATCGGCAATGACCTTGTACTTGGCTGCAAATGTATCCTGTTTGCTGCAACCTGGTTTCCGAAGGTTGAATATGGGAGACTCAAACTCGGCGCCAATGCCGGCCGTACGGACCGTAGCGTCTACATTGGCTCTGTTGGGGTCATTGGCCATCTCATTCTGGGTTTCTATCTGGCAGTCCTCCAGAACGGGGCGGTCCGCGCGCTGTTCGAGCGGTGTGTGGATGACGGCTGCAGACGCTGTGAGAACGACTGAGGCACAAAGCAAGAACCGCATCGCAGAGGATTGCTTTGAGCTCATGATGAAGAGAGGATAACTCGATAATGAAGAAAAATGGGAAGAAAATGAAATGGTGAAAATGATGTTGAAGCAGTCATGGACTGGCTGCGGTGTTTGTATCAACAAGAGAGGCAATGCAGGTCATCTTTATAGCCTTGACATGAAGACAAGTATCGATTCTGGTGACCAGATTAAGCCCCCTTCCTCCGAGATTGCTTGCTGGAAATAGTATCCTGCAGAATGACTTCTTCGTGTTTCGCCCGACGCGGGCAGATGGCCGCCCCATCTTGTTGCAACGATGGCTTTTGCTTAGAAGGAGCTCCTCGTTAGAACGCGGATAAGACGGGAACGTGATGAAGACAACGCGAAGTTGTGTAATACGGGGTCTGGAAAAGGAGCGGTGGTGGATAGGAGCATTCGGTTGAGGGCAAGACAAGGCCCCAGTCTGAATCACTCCGAGTTTCCAAACTCCATCGCATACGCCCCGTCTGAGTCAAAGGCGTATTTTTTTTCATGATGTGGGCATGGAATAGAGGAGTCGGTTGAGGATGAGCCTGGATCAGAGGGCGAGGCCGGCTTGGCGGGCTTGTAAGCCAGGGCAGGTCTATCCAATAGAGACCCTTCCTTAGTCGCTAAAGTCCTCCGCCAGGGTCTGTCCTGAAGGCATGACGTCAGCCCGAAACAACATCTACTACACATATCACGGACCCCAAGGCTTCACTTCGACACTGTCTGCCGAACCACCTCCGTAGACTTTGGATCTTCGACCCCTTCCAACGCCCCCGCTTTCTCAAGGCCGTCTACAGCGCCGCCATGGCTTTACTTAAGTTGGCTGACGAGCTACTCGTGCTCATCGTCGACCATACGATCCCAGAAGGCTTCGAGAGCCTGTGTCTGTCTTGTCGCAAGTTTCACACGCTTTGCAAGCCCTTGCTCAAGCACCACAACGAACTCCGCTCGCACTTTCGCAATTTCAGTTATTATGTCAAGGACAAATACCCTTCCCTCACCATCAGAACGCCGTTTGAACTCATAGCCCGAATCGCTGAAGAGCCAGTTGTTGCGCGCTACATCGAGCATGCAGATTTCAAGGCGGACCTTCGGCTACCTGTTGGCGGGCGCCTCTGGATCATGGAAAGGGATGGCTATCGTCCTGAGACCGTTCGCGACTTATTCGCCAGTTCGAAGTACTTGTCAGACAACGAGTGGCAGGACTACTTCGAAAAGTATGAACGAGGTCTGGAAGACAACCAATATACTCAGGCTGCCTCGTCGTTTCTTCTAACACTGCTGCCCAACGTCAAGACCGTAATTCTTCCCTTTCGCTGGACACACGACAAAGAAACCGATAAGCTCTTTGAGGCCATCGTCCATCATGCGCGTCAACTCAACGCCACTTCGACCAATGCTAGTCTCGCATTGGTGACCACCCTGAAGACTGGGTTCTCATATGCAATGCGGCAAGGTCTTGTCCTGAACAAGATTACTCCGCTCCTGGCCCTTCCAAACATCCATACATTCCACGGCCCCACCTCCATATCCGACATTGAAGCTCGCGAGCCCGCTTCTCCATGTCAACCAATCCCGCCCCCTGTGGGCGGAACACTGGAAATAGCCTACCTGCGTGGCTGCAACCTCGATGGTCCCACTATGCAACACTTCCTGCGCTACACGCCGCGCCTGAAAACGCTCGTTTACTCTCACTCTGACAAGCAACTCAGTCGAGTTTGGGATATTTGCGACCTCGTTACGACTATCGGCAAGGAGGCTGGCAGCCATCTCGAAGAGCTGTCCATCACAAAGCGCGAATTTAGCGGCAAGATCGCGCTTGGAACAGCGACCATGCGCGACTTCCCGCGTCTGCACAAGCTAGAGATCCCTCTTGACCTTGCGACTTGCGTCATTAGATCCGCCGCCCACCTCGGAACGGATCCTGCAGATCAGTCTCATGTCAATCTTCTGATGTGTGGCCTAGTCCCCGCTTCGGTCACTCGGTTGTTCCTAACATCAGAAGAGTGGAAAAGCCGTGACGACGACCACAACTCCACGGCCTTGTCAGAGACAATCGACGGGGTTCAAGTATTTGAGGGGAGACCGCAACAGCACAAGCAAACCCTCGAAACCATGTTTCACGGCTTTGCTGAGAAAAAGGACGAGCAGTTACCTTGCCTCAAAGAAATACGCATGTCTTGTCATTGGTCTGCCGACGAAGCTTTGAAAGCCCGATGCGAGAGCTTGCGCGCTGAGGTGGAGAGTGTGGGCGTGGAAGCTCATATTCATGCTAATCGGTGGACGCAAGCGATGGATTATGCGGGGAGATCGCCGTAGACATCGTAATGCAAGTTTCTTCATCCATAGCTCTCCATGACTTTCGGTGCCTTGCGTGTATCCCTTTGTTGATTGCCCTGCGTTCCTGTCAGCGATTACGCCCTGCAGCTATGGAACGCCGCGCCGAAGTGGCAATGAGTACAACAACGCTCTGAACTGGAACGAAAGTATATGAAGGATGTGTAACCAGGCATAGAGTCTGAGGGGCCAAGGCATGTCAATCAGCCATCTTTCGTAAAAGTTGTTTCAAAGTAAAACGCGCGGGAGAAGAACAGTAAGACAGCGAGGCGTTCAGTATCGGACACCACCCGCGAAACGTCGTTTCTTGCGAATGGCCCCAAAGTTGCCTTGAACGATACTTGATGTGACTACAGTAACAGGCCTACTCCATGTCTCGATAGCCAAGATGTGAGATGGTGGCACGGAAATACAAATCTCTCGAAGAGGAAAAAAAAAGTGTAATACTGTGCCTCGCAGCTGACGTAGGTCTTGTCGCGAAGGATTGCGGCGCTTACACCTGGGTCTACGCGCGTACTTACAGGCCGTGATCTTCGCCCCGTCACGTCATGCCCAGATGGTCAGAGATGAAGAGACATTCAGTTTCAGCATCAGCATATACGAACATACCCGCCTGCGGGCGGCCTCTTCGCTCAGCCTTATCCGCCTCGCTACCTAGATTGGGTTGTTGTCGGAAACGTCCGCCGACGCCTGACGCAATTAGGGTCCAAGCAGATCTCATCTACTCCAGCGGTACCTAGCCGCAGACTCAAAAGTACGATCTAGGTACCCTCGACATTGAGGCAACATGCAAAGAAGCCCATAGCCTGCACTGATACCACGTCTTGGGATGTGAATATCAGCGAGGCTGACTTTGTGAAGCTCAAAGCCGGGTTTGAGCCTCAAGACCAGGACGACAAATGGCGTGACTGGCATACAGAGGAGAGGCATAACGGCAACGTCCTCATCCACTATGCGCGGGCCGAAACGGGCGATGGACTGTATATCCATGATGTAAAGCCAAATGACGGTGACAGCGGTACCGGTGCGAACATCAAAGCGATCATCTGAGCGCAGAATAAAGACGGTACCTAGGTATCTTCATCTCGGAGATGCAGCCCTGGAGGGCAAGAAAGACGCCATCATGATGACAAGAGCCGTGCTCGACTGTAACATGGAACCGCTTCCGGAGTACGGCTTCAACGATATCTGGGATCATGGCGCAGCCGCACTTCCTGTGGATGAGCAAGGATAGCGAGACTCGGACGCGTACCTCAAAAATCTCAAGAAGGGTTTCGATGTGATTAACGTGGAAGATGGACCTGGCGTGCACGGCGTCTGCAGCGTGTAGCGGATCACATTGCCAGATTGGAGTTGGTTTAGACAAGCTCGAAAGTGGGTCAAGCTTTGGAGGGGCTCGCTTGGACGAGCTTTTGCGGGGATAGCAACGGGTTAGGGCCGGTTGACCATGGAGCTCTATCAGCGATATCACGGCATAGATAAACAATTCCGGCTTCTATAAGACGCGATATCGCTCTTACTCATCGGTGATATTTTCGTCTTTTACTGTCTTACCTTTTCATTCGATATACGTCGTTTTTGTGGTGTGGCAGAGTTCACATCTACGCGTCGCGTCTCCCCGCATTAGCTCCCCGCAGTGTCAACACAGCTATACGCCGTCTTTCTTCCGACAACAACTATTGTGACGACGACCACGATGGCGTCTCTCGCTCGCACCGCAGGGCGTCTTCGAGCCCCAGCTTTTCGCACAAATGCTCGCGTAGCTTCCAGGGCACCAATTGCATCACAGAAAAGACATGCCTCTGCAGCAGCAGCCGCAGTTGCAGAGAGCGGCGAGCATTCCTTCTTCCCAGATGAGCCTCGCCAGCCTACTGTGAAGACTCAAATACCCGGCCCGGAGAGCAAGAAGGCTATCGAAAGACTAAGCAAGGTCTTTGACACCAGGAGCTTGAACATGATGGCCGATTACTCGCAAAGCTATGGCAACTAGTACGTCCTCCATACATCCAGGAAAGAATACCAATTGACATCTTCCAGCATCGCAGACCTCGACGGCAACGTCCTCCTCGACGTATACGCCCAAATCGCCTCCATCCCCGTAGGCTACAACAACCCGTCCCTCCTGCTCGCCGCCACCTCCCCCGACATGGCCTCCGCCATCATCAACCGGCCGGCACTAGGAAACTTCCCGCAGCACGACTGGGCCGACATCCTCGAAACGGGCATCCTATCCGTCGCGCCCAAGGGCCTCAACCAAGTCTTCACCGCGCAAGCCGGCTCCGACGCCAACGAGCTCGCCTACAAAGCCGCCTTCATGTGGAAGCGACAACAACAACGCGGCGGCATCGACGCCGACTTCTCCGCCGAAGACATATCCTCGTCCATGAACAACAAAGCGCCCGGCGCACCCGACATGTCGATCCTCTCCTTCAAAACCGGTTTCCACGGCCGCCTCTTCGGCAGTCTCTCAACCACGCGCTCCAAACCCATCCACAAGCTCGACATCCCCGCCTTCGATTGGCCCCAAGCCCCCTTCCCCGTTCTAAAATACCCCCTTCATGAACATGAAGCCGAAAACGCAGCAGAAGAACAGCGCTGCCTCGACGAAACCGAATCCATCCTCCTAAACTACCACAACCCACCCGCGGCCGTGGTAATCGAGCCCGTCCAATCCGAAGGCGGCGACAACCACGCCACGCCCTTCTTCTTCCGCGGCCTGCGCGCCCTCACCAAGAAACACAACGTCCTCCTCATCGTCGACGAAGTGCAAACGGGCGTCGGCGCGACCGGCAAGTTCTGGGCGCATGAACACTGGGGGTTGGATGCGCCGCCTGATATGGTTACTTTTAGCAAGAAAGCGCAGACGGCGGGGTATTACTTTGGGGATAATGAGCTGAGGCCGAATAAACCGTATCGCCAGTTTAATACTTGGATGGGTGATCCGGCGAGGGCTATTCTCTTCCGGTCTATCATTCAAGAGATCAACCGGATGGATCTTGTTAATAACACTGCGGCGACGGGTGATTATCTCTTTGCGGGCCTGCAGAGGTTGAGCGAGAGGTTCCCGCAGGAGATTCAGAATCTGAGGGGGAAGGGGCAGGGAACGTTTATTGCGTTTGATAGTGTGAGGAGGGATGAGGTGCTCAGGAAGGCGAAGGGCGAGGGTGTCAACATCGGCGGGTCGGGAGAGAGGGCAGTTAGGTTGAGGCCCATGCTAATCTTCCAAAAGCACCACGCGGATCTTTTGCTGGAGAGGTTGGAGAAGGTTTTCCACTCTTGAGACGGCACATAGGTTGTGGGATCATGGATCTGGGACGACCATGTGAAGGACGATTAATGGCTTGGGATGAACAAAGCGGAGTTCGAAGGCGTTAAATAGTCGTATCTGGGTCTTTTTAAAGGATGTCATGACGACGATGTTCATTTCTATCGAGTCCTTGTTGGTAAACACTAAACTCCTGTCTGGAGGGTATATATTATGTAGCTTCGGACATGTTCACAATCTAAAACCCATTCATCTTCATCAAACAATACCTTCCCAACAGATTTACCAACTTCTTTACTACCAATTGTCTCGGAATCTTCAGACGCGAAGGACCGGAGATAAGAAAGCCGCGCTAGTTAACCCCGCCAAAAGTTTCGCGTCAAGATACCTCGGAGCTCCAACATTTACACGAGCATACCCAGCTTGCGCGCACGCTCAGCAACCCTCGTTATGGCACCAATATCTACTCAAACGGCCCCGAAAGCCTCTGCGACCGCCGATCCAGACCCTCTAACCTCCACGAACGCGCTCGCGCCCACCACAGAAGACACAGCCGTACCCGACGCACCTCTCACCCCAAACACACCAACCACCAAAAAGCGCAAACGCAAAGACAAGCCCACCGAAAAGGCTATTCATATCCTGCACCAGACCACATTCCGAAAAACCAGCTGGAGTTACTTCCACCTTATCCTCCTCACACCAGGAACCGCTTCCTTACCTCCCACCACCCCGTCCAACCCATCCAACCCATCTCCTCCCACACCCACACCCTCCATCTCCCCCCTCCTAACCTCAACCCTCCTCACCGCCCCCCTGCGCGCCTACCTCGGTACCACCGGCACCGCGATCCCCATCGACACACTCAAGATACATGGTCGGGAAGTATGGGTGCGGATTCCGCGGCAGGATGCGCGTGGGTTCCGGGCGAGTTTGAGTGGGTGGGTGGGGAGCTGTGAGGGGTATGAGGTACCTGGAGTTGAGGGGGTGGGACAAGGACAGGGGAGGGTGAGTGTGGCGTGGAGGGTTGTGGGGGAGGGGGGTGTATTGGGGTGTTTGGGTGGGAGTGGGAGTGGGGATGGAGGGGATTTGTTTGGGTGAGGAATATGGCATGTACGAGTTGAATGGGCATGGTGGTGCACAGCGACGGCTATGTGGAAAGTTTCGGGGAGAGCTGAGGGAAAGAGGGCAACCGGCGCGGTTGACAAAAGAGACATGTCGGATTGCCAGTCCTCGATACGCCCCAGACACGCGCAGTTACCGGCCCTCGTACTACACAGATATCAGTCAAGCGAGGGAAAACGACGTAGGAAGAATCAGGCTGCGATCGAAGTCGAGATTACGACCAGACCTACCCATCGAAATGAGTCCCGATGCCAAAGAGCCACGGACACTGCTATGCCAGATCACTGGGAAAACACAAGACAGGACTCAGGAAGAGAACAAAGATTATTCAATCTACACAGTTCAGAAAGGTATCTCTAGCAAGACCAAGACACGATGTTCAAAACACTGAACATCGTCCGTTCCTCTCTCATCGCCATACTGCTATACCGCAATCTACCCGAGACCGTGTACCCCTTTATCCAAGTACCGCGCAACGAATCGGCCGATCGAGTGCGATAGATTTACTGCCAACCCGGCTGAGGAGTGTGGTGGCTCGGCGGGCCTCCGTACCCAGCCTGATGGCCACCAGGAGGAGGAGGATACTGTTGACCGCCGCCATATTGGTTGGCGTGCGTGGGAGCACCGCCGTACTGGTTGTGCTGGTGGTTATCGTAGTTTGCGGCGCCGCCGTAGGGACCGGTTGGTGCGCCGTATGCCGGACCTCCGTAGCCAGCTAGATGAATGTTAGTTCTCACGTCTTCCCCTTTCGCGGTGACATTGTTCATACCTTGTTGTCCGTAGCCGCCTGGTGGGCCGCCTGCCGGTGGTCCTTGACCGTAGCCTGGTGCTGGCCCACCGTATCCTGACTGTTCACCGAATCCAGCTTGCGAGCCGTAGCTTTGATGCTGGCCGTGTTGGCCGTGTTGGCCGTGCTGTTGCTGCTGGGGCGGAGAGTGTTGTCCGCCGTAGCCTCCGTGGGCTTGACCCTGACCGTATTGTTGTCCAGGACCTGGAGATGAGTAGCCATGGCTTGGAGCGCTGCCGCCGTATTGGCCGCCTTGAGCGCTGGGGTTGTAGGACGTTGGCGGGGCGGTGCCGGTGTAGGTGCCGCCTGACGAGGCACCGGAGTAGCCGTAGTCGCCGTTATTGGGCTTGTTGTGCTAGATGTTGTCAGCGCGTTTCTCTGAGTCGAGACTCATGTCCATACCGATGATCCTCCACCGAGGACGCTTCCAAGCATGCCTCCAAGACCACCACCACCGCTCGATGCGTGGCCAGCGCTGCCACCATGTTGACCTCCAGAACTTCCATGCTGCTTCCCACCACCTAGCAGGCCACTAGCCAGCTGTCCAACAAGCTGTCCCGCACCACCGCCACCAGAGTGACCCCCAGAAGAACCACCATGTTGTTTTCCACCTCCGAGGAACGATCCAGCGAGTTGACCGACGAGGTTTCCCGAGCCACCGCCGCCATGTCCACTATTACTCTGCTTGTTGCCCATGAGCGCGTTCATCGCGAAGCCCTATCTCCATTGTCAGCCAGCGCCCGATTGATGCCCAAGTAGCATGTCGCGTACACCCAATCCACCTGCCCTGTCGCCAGTCGGGCCGTCGCCCATGCCTCTTTGTCCGTCGCCTGCATCGGGGCCTGAGGTGCCGGGGACGTTGTATGGGTTCGTCTGTTGCGCGGGTGTGCTGTGGGACGAGGAGCCGCCTACGGGCGCTTCGCTCGTGGGCAGTTCCCATTGCGAGACGCCGGTACTGATCTGGACATCTATCGCCCTGGTGTCAGTATGTTTTGCTTCATTCGCGGGCCGAGGCGTGGTTGTGGAGATAAATCGCGCGATGATGCGGCCAAGGCTACGTACAGTAATACTTTCGGGATCTGTGGTCTATGTCAGTTTCGTGTCGCGGGGCATGTGGTGCGGAGGCGGGGCAGCCAGCGTGTCTTCTATTATGCTTGGGAGAGAGACGTACGAGTTATCCCACTGCGCTATCCATCCAGCGGGCAGCTTGGGAAGCGTAGGGTCGGTAGGGCCCGAGTCTGGCGAGACAGGCGGGATGGGAGGTGTGGGTACCGCCATGTCGTCGGTGTGGAGAGCAGGGGATGGCGGGGTACAAAGGGGGGATGCGATAGGAAGGGAGGAGGAAGAATATAAGAGAGATTCAGTATAGGAAGAGAGGCGGCCGGAAATATCAACACATCGCAGCCAGCGGTTATATGACAGGAGTGCGAGCAGCAATGGGCGGGTGGTCCTTGTTAGCGGTCATGGTGGGGATTGGCCAGGATGCTGGGACGCTCTGCGAGGCTGTGCACTTGCGCAGTCACTCGAGTGACGCATGTCTTGCGCGCGAATGTGTTTCTTCAGCTGCCTTGCATCGCTGCCATCACAAACAAGCTAATCACATTCACACGGCAAACCCGATGATCGCTTGGCATGGCTGGCTTCTACATGTGGCTGAGACAGCTGCCAAACGGTTCCCAGAGCCCGACCTTTGCGCCCGATGCAACCCAATACTAACACACGGATATCTGAATAACCAACCACATAAACGCCTCCCTAATGCATAGTTCCTGTCTTGATCCGAGCATGAACCCCAAAGCCCGACGCCTGTCATATCTGTACAAGACGTCATACCCGCACCTGAAACCCAAACACCCAAGATTACTCCTTAATGAAAGTGGATCACCACGCATACCCGCCTCCATCGTCATTTTCGTTATCGTTACCGTTCCACTCCTCATCCCCACTGGGCTCTGCGTCAAGGAAGTCGGCCTCGTTGAATATTTCCTCGCGCGGTCGGAAGTTGTCGATGCGGAAAATGACGGTGTGGCATCGACCTTGCACAAAAGGCTCTTCTTCATCTGAAGCCGCCTCTTCCTCCGAGGCAGCGTCTTCGTTGGACTCCTCATCGTAGCTTAGAGCTGCTTTTGAGCGAGAACGAAGACGCTTCGAACCCCAGCGTTCTTCTTGCTTCTGCACGCGTGACGGTACCAGAGGAACGTCACTTTCGCTACCATCAGCGTCGTCTGCCAAAACCGGGTCAGCCTTCTCCGCCATTTCTTCAGAAACGCCTTCAATGAAAGAGTCCACCTTCTCCCCGTCGTCGCCGCGAGCCTTCCATTCTCTAAAAGCTCTGAGAGACGCAAGGATGGGATCAGGTGTTTCCCACTTTCTTGCAAAGACCTTTCTGAACTTGGCAGTCCACTTCTGTCTGAACTCGGCTCTCTGCCGCCAGTCGGTGTCCACCATTGCGATGATAGTGATCTCCTGAAGCAGGGGAAGTTCTTCAGCAGAGTTGATGAGCGAGCTGAAGAAGTTGTCTGCAGACTTCGAATTCCAGTTCCGCAAGTACTGGCAGTCAAGGGTACGAAGTGATGTTGGCCAGGTGGGCATTTCGTTCTCGCCAAGAAGCGTCTCGTAGAGAGGCTCGTTATCCGAGGACATGACAAGAGAGCTGTAGTAGGTAGCATCCATTCTGAGGACCTCGAGCTTAGGGCAAGAACGCTTCAAGTCGACTAGGAATGACATGTCTAGAGCCTGGTTATGATTGAGGGTTAGCTCCTCGAGGTGAGAGCCATGTGTGGCCAAAAAAGCCTGGAATGCATCAGAGAGTAGCTCGCCGCAGTTGATGATGCTGAGACTGGTGAGATCAGTGGGCAACAATGGAAGCAGACGCCCGCTGATAACACCACAAGTCTCAAAGGACAAGCTTCTGAGATTAGGGAGCACAGCCAGCGCAGATGCCAGCAGTTCTTCTACTGTAGGTCGACCGTCATCCTCTTCCGGGTCCTCGCGAACAACTTCGGGGTGGAACTTGACGAGCGACACATCGCGGAGACTCTGAAATGCGGTTCCTTCGTGGATGGTCTTGATCCATAGAGGTCCTTGACTACAGAACGTGCTGTTCCATCGCCAACTTCTCAAGCGGAGGCTAGTCTGGCGAAGTGCATCAAAGAGCTCGGCAGGATATACCCAGCGCCGAAGTCGCCTAAGCCGCGGGCGAAAGGGTGGCCGGTCCATAGGATCAAAGATGTCAATTTCCCGCAGTGTCGTCAGTGACCGGACCAGGGCCGCAAGGTCGGCAGCGCTGTTTGCGTGATCCGTCAAAGCAGTCATCTGTGTAGCATCCAGCTCCAATCTTTTGACCATGACCCGATAGTCATCGTGAGCCCCTGGTGGAGGAGTGATCAGATGGTGAACGAGGTCTTTGCGCGTCTGTCTGATGGCGAATATGGGCGGGTTACGATACAGAGCCGTCAGAGCCGGTTTCGTAAAGGTTGAGCACATCCTGGCCATTTGTACTAGCCACGGTATCGCTGCGGTAGGCTTCATGTTCTCGTCGTGGAGCGGATGGGAGGCGTACACGAAGATCTGGAGGAGTACGTGATATGGCAGGGAAGCCCAGGCCTGAATATGAGAATTAGCATTGATCGATCCATCAGGTACAGAAGACATACCGGCTTGTGTCCATCAGAGGGGATAGTCGTCTTGCGCTCGACTTGAACCTCCTTGTTTGGCTTCAGCGGTGCGCCTATGACGGCTTTCCTTCGCGATCTACTCCTCTTGGTGCCTCCTATCTTCTCTGGTCGTGGTGACGGCGCTGCAACCGGGCGCGACCTTGTCCTCACTGTCATGACGCGCTCATCCTCCAGCTCGAAGTCGGCATCTGGGTCCTCTTCGTCCTCCTCGTCTGAGCTGACATCTTTGTATGATATCCGTGGGGCACCTCGAATACGTGAGCTGCGTGAACCGCGTTGCTGCCTGATAGGGGCAGGTTCTGGCGGAGAGTGATCGCTTTCGCTGGCGGCTTCATCGTCGGCTGGGGGGCGGCGAGTCGATCGTCGAGTAGGGACAGTGCGCTTTCTGGTCGTCTGCTCATAGCCGGAGCTTTCGGAGAGATCTTCGTCGCTACTCGGCTCTTTATACGAGACTGCGCCGCGTTTGCGCTTCAGTGTGACGGCCATGTCGCACAAGGTAGGGTCCAGTGACTATGGGGGGCCAGATCGTAGACTGATTGGCTGTGAGTCCTGCCTATAAGGGGCTCCTAAGCCCTCGAACGCAGTCGCGGAGGTGCATGGAGCAGGCCAAAGTGTGAGTCAAGAGTGTGAGGACTGAGAGTGAGTGTTGCGATAGTGAAATGTCGATGCATGCGGCCTTCGGAGGTAAGAGGATCAATGAGATCATCCGGGATCCGCCAGCCGATGCGGCTTAGCCGTGACGCCCGTGCACGTGACACATGCCACAACACACCTTTGCCTGCACACACCCGTCAGGAGTGTGGGGTGTCCGTCGTGTTCGCATTGCTGCACAGTAAGCCTCGCAGAAAGTTGCGATTCAGCATCTCGCCGGCTGAGCGCTGTCTGCTTGTGCGCTATCGCGTCGTCCCTGGTAGCCGTCGCGGACCACAAACCTCTGCGAAACAACAAACACGAATCCCATCAACACAAGACATTCAACTCTTTGTCGGCCAATTTCAAAACAAAAAGAGCAATTTGCGTAATTGTTGCGCGTCTTTCTATATCGTGGGACAGACGCACGCTGGCCAGGGGCGTCAGACCGCTAGAAACAACAACAACCCTGCTTTCTCGCGATCTTCACTTCCGCGCCCAATCTCCATCCGCAACGCCGCTCTGATCAGCCGCGCAGGACCGCAGCAAACTCCATCTTCTCTCACCTGATCCCACCGATGTGCGCTCTCATTACACATTCTCGGTTGCTGTAGGATGCAACTGAGCAACCACTCAATTCTGTAAGAACCACGGTTTCTCGACAAATGAGACATTCTCTAACATGCATGTGCACTGGTAGAGCATGCTAGAACGGCGAGACAGGTTTTTCGGCAACATAATCTTCTACGACTACCTGTATAAGACGAAGAGATTACCGTTCCTGGAGCGAAATCGAAAACAAGTGCAGCAGGGCCTCTCGCATAGCCAAAGCGAAGATCAGTATTCACAGACAGGACCCCGCTTTCGCTCTCAGTGGCAACCTCCATCCTGGGATCTACTAGACGATATGATCTCAGCAGAAAAAACTGGGGGATCCTTCGTTCTTGAGGTGCACAGTATACGGCCGCTGAACGCCCCAGAGTCTTCTCAAAATGGTCGATCGAATGATCCAGCGCGGAAAGTGCGGAATATCTTACGATTGACGACCTACATCAAAACGTCAATCGTTTCATCGTCGACCATGCCCACCTGCAAGAATCCCCCAGATCAGGAAGCAACACTGCGAGGATTCGATAGATCGGAAAAGGAAGCTTCGATCGAAGTGGAGCCCATTGTCATTGATCGCGAGAGTTGGTACACCGATCCCACCAAAATCGATGATAACGATATTCACATGATCATGTTGAGTATCAATTTCGAAACTCACGACAACGTCAAGGACCTATACGATTTCATGGGCGTCAAGATCGCGGATGCATCAGCTCGTCTTTCCACGTCGTATGGGAACATCTTCGATGTGCCACAGGGAAAGATAACCTTACCACTGAAAGCATCTGGGAAACAGCTCGGTATCGGGCTAGAAGTCAGTATGCATTGGATCCCGCTTAAAAGAGACTCGGTCTTGACAGGCTACAACCGTCACCTAAAAAGCTCTATGCAGCCTCCCAGCTCATATCCTACACCACCTCTCGACATGGAACCCCGCTACAAACTCACGTTTGTGTACGGGAATGATACTCTTGAACGATCAGAGCTCATGTGTCCGCATTGCTCGAAGAGAAAAACCACTGACATTGACGATCTTAAGATGCACCTAATAAGTTGGCACGACTATTTCGATTACCAGGTCTTCCTTGAGCAGGTCGACGAGCACGGGGTGGAGCACTGGCGATTCGAGAGCGAAGTGGCGAACTACAGAACAGAACAGCGTCAACGTGCAAGCGACAACGCTGACGAACCTTATGATGTGCGCGTACTTGCACCCCCCAAACCCTTCGACAGACGAAGATTCTTGGCAGGCGATAACGAGTTTGAAAGAGCTGCGAGACTTGGCAAAGCTACCAGAAACGCGAGATCGAAACTTGCCCCAAGTGGTCAGCAAGTCGCGCCCGCACCCAGGATACGTAAACCTCCAGACCAGGTGCAGTCTAGGCCAGAAAGGGAGAAAAAGAAATTCATTGTACCGAATCCTCCGAAAGGTATTACTTTCTTCCGATCACTCAGCAGAAGACCTCTTCAGCCTGGCGAAGAGATCAGTGAGAGCGATGACGAGCTGGATGAAGAATGGCTGTATCGCTGGAAGCACGCAGAAATCGACAAAGCAAACCTATCAGAATCTGCCAGACGGTTCATAAAACTCTTCGATGACTTTATGCACGAAGAGAGCCTGCAATCAGACATACATGTTGGAGACGCCACCGTTCGGTTCGCACGAGAATGCGGTGTACGGATATGGCGGGCCGGTATCATGGGCGAATTCACACAAAAGCTCGATGAATTATTAGAGGAAGATATTATCTCCAAGGACGTACACAGCAAAGCCTTGGAGATAGTCAACGACCAGGAGACAAACATTCATGAAGCCAACGAGTTGTCTCAGCGTTTAGAAGAACTCGACGTTCAGAACCAAGAGACATCTATTGGCTCGGCCGGGCTGAGGGTGCATACAAGATCTGCGCCGAAAAGAGACAGGAAAGGGAAGGGGAAAGCAAAAGTACCAGCTTTTGACGACTCCTTTGATGACGATATTGCCGACGTTTTAGGCGATATTGACAGGTCGTACCACCGAGCACTCAATGGCTACCTGACTCCTACTACTCCAGATCCTGATGGCGATGTGGATATGAGCGAAGCACCACCGCAGGAAGTTGAACAGCCACTGAAAACACCTCAAAATGAAGATGACGATCCACCCTACGGCTTATGTTACTGTGGCCAAGATGCATCGGCGACACCAGGATCGGGTATCATCACCTGCCATGACACCGTATGTATTGCAAATCCCAAAGTGCGTCTAGAATTCCGTCAATTAACATCTCAATAGGACTGCATACGACAGATCTTTCACTGGGCATGCGCCCAACAGGACACCCACTCAATGATACCAATCCACAAACCACGCGACTGGATTTGCTCCGACTGTAAAAGCGATTGCGACATGGCGAGCTAGCTCCTCACCGTCGAAGAATCCGTGGCGCCGTAGCAAGGCTACCATCTCCTTGACTCTTATCTCGAGCATATATGGCGTTCTGGGAAGGGTAGTGAGCAATGAGCTTAGCATTGATATACGTTTTCTGCCTTGGCAGACTAACATCCGTTTTTCCTTATCTCTTCTTGATACCACAGCATTTTTTGGGTGGGCTTTTACTTTGGCGTTTGATGTTGTGTGAGGTCGCTGCTTTGGCGACATGGAGTGCATATTGCAAGCATGGCGTGTCTGCGGTTTACTGAGGCTGATATATCCTACCAATACCATTGTTCAAAAGTTCTGCTCCTCATGATACGCACCGGAGTTGTGCGCCGTCTGTACCTGCATATTGTACTCATTTCGTCTCTGCGAACGGAATATTGAATCTATGCACGTCATCATCCACACGTAGTAATCTCATCATCGAGATATCAAAGAAGCGCACGCGACAACCGATGCCATGCCAGCCCCTCACACATGCATCTATACAACCGCACCTATATTAACCCCAATTCCCCCCCATCCCTTGCTCGCCTAATATCTCCCGTCTTGGGCATATACCACATTACCACCTTGACGATATTACCCTCTACACGAATGCCACTGTCTAGTCCGAATCACCAATACCATCATACCTTCGTCCAACTCCATCCATTATACATTGTCGTCGATATACGCAGCACACCCACTTACCTTCCCAATCCAACCCAACTCACCCAATCGAGCAGAAGTATAGATTGTTCCAATGCAGGAACGCGCAGGACCGACATCATCGCTCACGCACGCACGCGAGACGCAGGTACAAAGTGCCCTTCATATGCCCAATCTGCAATCGGCACGCGCGCATTTCGGATGCTGCAACCGAAGGTGAAGAATGAACCGAAGTGTGCAGGGCTAAGCGGAAGAGAGCGCGAAGACGGCGATCTGGATGGAAATCGAGAGAGGTGTGTGGTATAGACGACTCCTGGCTATATGACGATCTGGGTAATATACGGGCGCATCTATGGATATGGATCGCCTAGGTACTGTATGGATTAGGGATGGGGGAATGTGTTTCAGATGTAAGCGAGGGACCGACGACGGATGCGGGCGCTTCGATGGAGATGGAAGGTAGATAGGTGGTGTAGATGGGAAGTGGATTGTAGAGGATAATAGCGCGCTTAGTATTTGTTTCGACGATGATCTGTTTCTACGAACATACTAAACTTTACATGTCGCGATAATCGCGCCTTCCCCATCCCGCGCGCTTCGAACAACAACGAGCGACCTACCTACCAACCACGCACACCCCCCGCATCTCCCTTTGAGGAATCGGAAACGTCAAGAACGCCTGGCCCAAGCGTAAACCGCCCCATCCCTACCTTTACCTTCCCCCGTCCCTTCCTTCCTTCCTTCGCCTGTTCCTTCCTCCCTCCTACAGTACCTTCGCTTTCCAGAGCTTCCAAGGCACCACCTTGCATACGACGTATACAAGCCACCCGCTCGCACTCTCGCTCTCGCTCCGGAAAAAGCTCGCCCCAGAGAATAACGTGTATTGGCAATATCGCTGTCAGATACGATTCAAAACACTGGCGTCATTGAGTGCGGCAGGGCAGCGCGAAACTGAATATAACACCTGGTTGCTGGGACGGTTGTCACAAAACGTTTGTTTATATTTACACGTTGAAATCTAGCACGGTAGGGTTAGTTAGACAGTCAGCCTCGTTCTATGCCGTCAGTGTTTATCGACACGGCAGACAAATCGCGCCGTCGTGAATTTAGAAAGAAACTCTCCCAGAGCCCAGGGAATCGGTAAAGTGTGTTTTTTTGACGTGTCGCATTCGCGTTGTGTAGCCCGTTGGACTAAGGGGATGATTAATTCCCTAGACCGAGGCTGGTAGTAGTAGTGGAAAAGATGAGAAACGGCACTGGTATGCTTTGCTAGGCGCGATGTGGGGTAAGGTTCGGTGCGTAAGATCTGATACGTTGCGGCCGAGATACTGGAGTTAAGGTTCCGTCATCCTCCATCGCATCCCCTGGTCCGCGCTTGTGTACAGGGAGTGTAGTGGTTGTTGTGTCAACGAACAACCATTGCAAATCGCAAGAGTGACATTCCAGAAATTTGATGGGCGTTTTTAGCCGCAATGTTTACCACAGGCTAAGTTGGTTGGACAGGCAATGGCTGTCTGCGTCTGCTGCTGCTGTTCTGCAGTTTCGGTGTTGGGACTTGGTCGATGCGTGCATGCGTTGGCGTCATGTCGACTCCCCTTTCGTGCTGCAGCAGTAGTCTGCAGAGACAAGTGCGTAGCCGCAAACGCAACGCTGCAACTCGAGTCATTTCCTCACAAGTCTCTCAACCAATACTCGTAGCTGGTTTCTGCCGAAAAACTTCCGGTGAAGATGGAGTAGAACGTTTGAGACTGTGGATGGCGATTGATTGTTAGGTGTGGAGGTTGTTTGGGAGGGCGCTTACATGCAGATTGCCGAATAGTTTTGCGCGCGGAGTAGCAATGGTACCCCTGCGTCGCGACCTTGTGTATGAGGTACGAGAACGGGCGATAGTAGTACCGGAACTCGTAGGGTATTCATAGGTGAAACAAGACCCGTTGCTCGTGTCGCGCGCCGCGGCTGGCGTCGCCTTACGCTGCCCAGTTCGGGATCCCAACCACTTCCTATGATGCCTTCCTGGTCAGCCTGCAGGAACTCGAATGTCGTGAAATGCTAGTACTCGCTAGATGAATGGACACCAGGATACGTACATTGACACGCAGGAGCGGTGTGCGACATGGTACGAGGGATGCTCGCTCAAAGCGATGGGAAGAATGCGGACTGATTGGCCGTGGCCAAGTCTACTATTGATGCTGTTGCTAATAGGTGCTTTTTGTACAGAGGCCGTAATGCGGAACTGATCGGAAATCCATCTATCGTACACGTTGCGGAAAAAACAAGATGGCTGGCATAGGCGCCTTACTGCCGAAAGAGATACGAAAATACGAAACTCTTTAGTCGTGAAGAGAGCGATACTAAGACATTAGGTAAAGGCTCGTCATATCTCAACTTTCGTAGTGTCGACATGCAGTCAATGAAGAAAGGAATGATAAAAGTATGGCAAAGAAATCGAGCTTGACAAGAAATGATGATGTCTGGGACAAATGCCCCAGAGCTGCAATAACAACATGATCATGATCAATGATGCGCGCGCTTGACGAGTGATCATCAATGGTGGTAGCAAGCGTAAACGGCAGAGCGTACCTCCATGTGTCATGGCCATAGGTCATCGTGAGTGCGTAAGTAAAGTCGTTGACGGAACGCTTTCAAAACAGGATTACCGCCGTATGTTGCTTTTGGACGAAAGAAACGCTGTCATATGCCGACCGTGTCTTTAAACGAGTGAGGTGTCGTGGTTCGTGGTTGAGTCTCTTCGACCCCTTCCATGCGCACATCTCTGTCCCTGGATTCTGATGAAGTTGGCAAGGGCGCAGAGATGGGCGTGTATGTTGAGTACGCTTGGCTGCGATTCGGGTCGCCAGACCCATATTGCAGGGGAGATTCCATTTCGCTGGTTGCGCGATGCTTCTCTAATTCCAATGGTGTTGGTCTTGTTCGTCTTCTCTTTCCTGATGAGGACTCTGACCCGTGTTCTACCCCGATTTGTTGCTGTGGTGTCATCGCGGGAGCCAATTGGGAAGGCGCTGATGGCGGAGGTGTTCGATCGTGCGGTCGAGGATCCGGTCCGAGTGGTGACGGTTCAGGTGGTGCGGTGATGGATTGTCTCCCCCTCCTAGGTGGTGGGTACACCTCGCCCCGCGCAGCAGCCTCTTGCGCTCTTTGTTGCGCCTCCGCTTTCGTAGGTCTTCCGCGTTTCTTCTTGTTCGCTGGTTCGCCAGATGGATTTATAGTAGATGTGTAGGCAGGGCCGGCAGGCATAAAATCTCCAGGGTAGGAATGGGGGGGTCGAGGTTGTAGTAGGCGGCCAATGGGCGTGGAGGCTTCTTGCTGATGGGGTCGTTTTCTCGAGAGGTCGGGCGCAGGATATACCATTGGGGCAGGTAGCTGAGGGCGTCGGTAATCTTGTCCAGGCGTGACGAAATTGGTTGCGAGACTGTCAAATGCCATCTGGCTAGAGCGAACCGATCGGCCTGCGTCGCGTTAGTATATTCTTCTTGTATGGAGAGTACGTGTATTGTTAAAAGAACAAACGTATTCACGAAAGCGCAGAGGACCAAACATACCTGGAGGTAAAGCCATGTCGTTCCATCGTGGTTGGATGTTGGCGTCGCGTATAAATTGAAAGAGAACGTGAGATGGTATGGGGGCCGCTTTTAGTACTTCAGCAAGTAAATATACCTGATGTGGTTGTATTAGTGACTTGTTCATCGCGAATAGATGTGTTACAATGGGTGGGAGAGGTACGTACCTTTTCATGCTCTGCCCATGGTGGCTCGCGCGAGCTCGAGGGCTCCATGTCGTGATCCTCGATACGCTCAAAATACGCGAGGGCAGAGACCAAGAAGTAGCTACGGCAAATGCTTGCTGTATGCAACCAGACTAATCGAGCATCGATCACAAGGCCGTAAAGTAAGTGGACCGGCGCGAAGAGCGACGCGCCCTCGCGCGCGGTTGTATAGCTGCGTCTACCAACAGAACAAACGAGAGTGCTGAAACGAAAGAGTAACGAGCGGTAGAAGAAGAGCACTAAAATCAAAGAAACCTGCGGCGGGCTCTGGTTGTCGATTTCATGCCAGCAGGCAAGAAGTGTGTGTCAAAAGGGACCACATGAGGCTGGGTCAAAATAATTAGGAGAGACAGCTTCCCGTGAGAGATTACTGGGGAGAGCCACCCGGTATGTTATACATTAGCGGCTTCTCTTCAAAGACGAATGGGACGCGACTAGTCCCCACACCCAGGACGCAGCTTCCAAGACTTCACGCACGGTATCTGTCTAAATCAGTACTTGTCGCAAATCGATAACGAGGACTACGTATGTAACCTAGATCTGGCGGCGCTTTACCCCATCTCGAAAGCCTTTGTGGATGTTCGAAAACGATTGCGCAAACCGATGAGCCAATCGCCTAGAGGGCAGGGCCAAGCCGTGTCTCACCAGCCCTGGATGGTTTAGCCTGAGACCAACGGCCCTTCCCTTGCAAACCAGTCCCCTGCCTTCCTTTTTCTCCATGTACGCTGCCGCCTTTTGTCTCGGGGGTTTGACAGTACCGTGTTGCTCCAGATGACCGCAAGCGTGCCCGCAAGGAGGCTGAACTGTCGCGACGCGCAGCAGCGCTGGTGTCCTGCACGCAATCTGGCAAGAACGGTTCAGCGCGGATCGTCATGAGCGCGTCGCGCCAGATGGGGCAGCGGAAGACGGCCTCGTCATCCCTGTCAACGGTGCGATGTGTAGTCTGTTCCAGGACGGCTGCGTGAAAGATGTGTATCCAGAGGCACAAACTTCGCAGCGGCGTAGCTTGACTCTTTCTTTCTTTCTTATAGCTGGCCAGCGGCCACAGGGCGCGCATGCATAGACACGTAGCACTCGCCCGGTGGTCTTCCTCACCGTATGCTACGCGGAGCCAGTCGAGACAGTCGACGATCGGGAGCGGGCCGCGACTCGGCATAGCCCCCAATGGCATTCACGAGCGTCCGCTAGATGCAAGTGTCTGCTCTCATGGCGCAGATGTGCCGCTAATTCGCAGCGAGTGACACTCTGGGCCGTGTAGAGGCGGAGGTTAGCCGGTGTGGCCAGGTCAGCTGTCGTGCCGGCGTGATGGGTGCTGCTGTGTAGGAGTTGTAGCCGTTCGGTGAAAGTTTGCGCTAGTATACTTGTGGAGCCGCGCTGCTTCGTTCGCTTAAGTAAGCCACTTGGATGCCATCGCCAGCGACATCGCGATGCACCATTCGCGATCCTAGCTCACCCTGCTAGCAAGGTTAGTCTTTCGGAAAGATTGTCCGCGCAATTTGGACAACCCCAGCGCAAGCATGCATATCGATGCGGAAGTCGAGACTCTCCGACCCGCCAGCGAGCTTGAGTCAGTAGCCAAGTAGAACTCCGACGTACCTTGACATCAGCATATACCTCTGCAGTCTGTACATGCAACAATCGAATATCGCTGTTCAGCGCGGGTTCGCATCTTCCAAGGTTCAGTCACGTCGCGAACAAAGCCATTCTTTTTGAGAAATTGGGTTCGCGCTAGCTCTGATCCAACCCTGGACCTCTAAAAAAGGAACAAAACATGCTGATTCCACGACCAGCCACACGATATATTCCGATGACTGAACATCCGGCATGAACCATCAAAGCTTGCGGTGACTGACCTGAGTCGTGGTAGACATACGTTGCTTTCAGCAGCTCCCGAGGTCTGCTCAACATGTCGCATCACCCTGGATCTTTTCTCGGCCCGTGAACACCGTATATCTCGGTGACTCGCGTATGTCACTCCGAAATCGAATGTATCCTGATACATCGGCCACTGCTCATTGCCCGTTAGCTGCGGCCGTGATACTACTTCAAACCAAGGGTGCTTACTTACGTCTTCCCTACGTCTATGGTGTAGTCGCATTTGCGTATATATTAGTTTCCTCATGTAGTAAAGATCCGTGCAACACGTTGGGCTTTCCCAGTCCGTACATAGCAAGGACGCGTGACATGGATTCTTCGCACCAAATGAATTTGTGTAAGTGAGCACTCCCTTGGAACATCAAACGAAGTCATGATCCTTTGTCCTGTTTGCCTAACTGATTCCGACCTTCTGACAACACCTTAGTGATTCTACGAATCGCCAAGACTTCATATCCCGCGAAGTAGCTCTGTAGTCCGATGTCCCAGCGTCTCCGCGGACCCGAGCAAAGCAGTCAATGGTCATGATCCCATCATCGTATTTCTCCAGTGGCATCGACTTGATAGAAACATGTGCGCGCGCCGATGGAAACATGGTCGGAGGGGCCCTGCATCACGGACTCTGGGAGACCGAGGCTGGACCAATTGGCTAACGCTAGTTTTCGTCCGCATCTCCAAAGTATCGACCAGAATTCAGCGCATCGCGTCGCGCGTAGCACCACTTGAACACATCGTCCACTGACCGAATTCGCGTGCTCAGACTTCCTACGCGACAACCGCGGACTAGAAAAAATTGCCTACCGTGCCGTCGTCGAGGCAAGAGCCCGGACCCGCGAAACGCCTGGCTGCGCCGCCAGCTCCATCCCGCGTACCTTCATGGCGACAGCGACAGCGTCAGGGAAATACATACCTCCATAAAGCCCCTATTGCTCGGCGCATCGAGCGCAGTCTGGGCGCATAGCAGATCCGGGTCGTGTGCCGCCTTGTGTCTAGGGGAGGCGAAATCTTTGCTCCCGTCAGTGTCCAAGACGACCGACGCTCTTCTCCAGCAGTCGCCCTGCATCCAAGCGTGCTAGGAGCTGCATCTGGAGTGCTCGGTGTATGTTTGTCGCCTGGACTATGAGGTGAATAGGCTCGTGGCTCTTCGTGTGTGATATTTGGACATCGGCCGTTAGCGTCCCTCTCATTGAGATTCTCGCGATCCTCCACCCTCTGCCTCAGCACCTTCCACCACCCCCACGCCTCTCAACGACATGTCGGACAGCGAGTCGGACCAAAACACGGCTCAACTCGAGCCGGAGCTACGCGAGATGAAGCTGGAAGGCGCGACCTCGGGAGGAGCAGGTGAGGGCAAGAGCACCACGCAGGTGAAAGTGGAGGGAGATTCGCTCGACCGCGCGTCCACGCCTCTCGCCATACCTCCCAGGCTCAAGACGCGATCCAAGTCTCAGTCGCCCATGGCAAAACACGAGCTCAATACTCCGTCACCCGGCAGCGGCCAGGAAGAGATCGTTGGGGGAGATATTACGCTGAAGATGGAACCCGGCAAAGCCCCCAAGCTCTCACGCTCCGCCTCCCAAAAAGTCGTCACTCGCCCACCGCCGCTATACATCGACCTCCCCGACTCGACCGATGCCGCCAAAGAAACCTTCGTCGTCCTCCCAGAATGCACCTACGCGAACAAAACCATCGGCACGACCGACCCTGCGCTCGAATGCGACTGCCAGGAAGAATACGACTCCACGACCAAGACCAACCATGCCTGTGGCGAAGACTCCGACTGCATCAACCGTGCGACAAAGATGGAGTGCTTGGGCGACTGCAGCTGTGGGCGGAAATGCCAGAACCAGCGCTTTCAACGGAAACAATACGCAGACGTCACGGTTATAAAGACAGAGAAGAAGGGCTTCGGTCTTCGCGCCAACAAGAATATGGCTCCCGGCGATTTCGTCTTTGAGTACATCGGCGAGGTCATCGACGAGCGCACCTTCCGCCGTCGCATGGGCCAATACGATGAGGAGGGCATCAAGCACTTCTACTTCATGTCTCTGACCAAGGGCGAATTTGTAGATGCGACCAAGAAGGGTAATCTTGGTCGTTTCTGCAATCACTCGTGCAACCCGAACTGTTTCGTCGACAAATGGGTTGTTGGGGACAAGCTGCGTATGGGCATATTCGTGGAGCGCAACGTCAAGGCAGGCGAAGAACTCGTCTTCAACTACAACGTCGACCGCTACGGTGCAGATCCGCAGCCCTGCTACTGTGGAGAGCCAAACTGCAGTGGTTTTATCGGCGGAAAGACACAGTCCGACAACGCGACAAACCTCAATAATGACACGATTGCGGCGCTCGGAATCGATGATGGTGTTGGTTGGGGTACGGCAGTCGCCAAGAAGCCCCGCAAGAAGAAGGCCAGCGAGGATGACGAGGAATACATCAGCGACTTGCAGCCACGCGAGCTTGAAGAGGACGCAGTCAACAAGGTCCTGACAGCTCTGCGCAGCTGCGAAGAGAAATGGATTGCTGTCAAACTTCTCAGCCGCATGCAAACCGACAACGAGAGAATCGGCCATCGCATTGTCCAATTCCACGGTTACGAGTTCTTGAAGACAACCTTGAACAAATGGAAGGAAGATCATAACGTTGTTCTGCAAATACTGGATATTCTACACAGGCTGCCACGCATTACCCGCAACAAGATCCAAGACTCTGGAATCGAAGATGCGGTGAGCAAGGTGAAGGACTGCGGAGAGGAACGAGTAGAAGAGGCTGCGAAGAAGCTATTGACCGCATGGAGTAAGCTGGAGATTGGCTACCGGATACCGCGCTTGAAGAGAGATCCGAACGCTGGCACGCCAGCTCGAACAGAGAATCATTTCGAACGACGCGAGAGAGGTCGTGAGCGATCTAGGTCTAGGTCAAAGTCACCATCTACGATTGTGCCCAAAGGCCCATCTGCAGCAAACGTCCCGTCCGGTCCTCGCGGCGTGATAAATGCGCCTCGCGGTCCGGCTGGCTTCTTTGCTCCTGCGCGACCCGTCATGCGACCAAGACCGTTCAACGCCCTTCCCCAGGGTTGGTTCCAAGCAACAGCTGAGAATGGCTCGACATATTTCTACAACTCCAATGGCATCACACAATGGCAACGGCCGACGCAGCCTGCAGATGCCCCGCCTCCTCCGCCAAACAAAGCTAGAAGTGATACCCAGCTATTGCAAGACATCATATCCAGCATTACCTCGAACGGCACACCTACCGGGCCCTCCGCGTCTACCACCCCACAGCCAGTAGCTAACGAGGATATGGAATCCAGTTTCGGTCGTGAAAAGTGGCGTACCCTGTCAAGAGAAAAACAGGAGAAGGTGTATGAAGCGACAGTGAGTAATTCCCAGTATCTCGTGAAGCATGTCTGACCTTCACAGCTTTCACCACACGTCATGACTGTGACAAGCCATTATCGCAAGAAGCTCGAAAAGACGGAAATCAAGAGACTCAGCAAAGAGGTTGCGCAGAAGCTTGTACGAGGGGACTACAAGTCTGGTCGCGTCAAGGATCCGACAGCCAAGATCAGTTCCAACCACGAGAACACCATCAAGAAATACGTGAAAGACTTCATGGACAAGGCCGTCAAGAAGAAGGAGGAGCGACAGAGACTCAAGGCTGCCCAGGGTGGTTCAAAATCCGACCTCACCAACGAGTCCCCCAGCACTCCACAAGCACCAAGCGGAGATGCCAACGACGCCTCTCCCACCGACTCCACATCCGACCTCAAGCGAAAGAGGGACGAAGAGACGCAATCCGGCTCACCAAAGCGAACAAGAACAAGTTCTGAAAACCAGGAATCAGCGCCGCCACCTCCGCCACCACCCCCCGCAACCACTGATGTCGAAGAGACCCTCACGCCCATGGACGAAACCTCCACCCTATCCTTCCCCGACGCAACCGAGCGAAGTACCCTCGGAAACAAGCCATCCCTCCAACTAGACGGCTACGGCAGCCCCATGCAACTCGCGACACCTCCGACTAACGGTTCTGGTGATCAGCGGTCTCGACCCGTCAATGGAGGCCAACAACAGCGTTCATAGTATACGATGAGTAAGGTATACTTTATTCGAGTTTATGTATTACAGCTCTTTTCTCAGATTCTTATTCTTTGTAATTCTTCGGTTCTGAAGTTCAATACGTTCGTTCGACCACATGGCTCGGATGGGGTAGTGCTAGCATCATATGGCGTTGGTGGGAAAAGATTAGTGGGAGCTGTGAGGGGAATCGGGGATTCATTGGAGAGTGGTGGGATGTGGAGGGGTGGAGATACGTATGTATTATGTTGGGAATTGGAATCAAGAGAGATATCTACATCCGTTCTCTGTACTGTGCGTATGTTGTGATGCCTTAGTTTTAGGCTCGTCCACCGCATCCAATGACAATAGCCCATCTCTTTCACCTTCACTTTTACAAAACGCAAAAACTTTCCTTCCTATTGTACCACGACCGTCTATTGTACCCAGCCATCTCAATAAACCGCGCACAAATCTCCAGCGCAGGTAGCATATATAAAGACTACAATCCGTCCCTCTACTCTCTTTCTCTATCCTACACACTACCTTACCTACTACACATCCAATTCCCACATTCCCACAACAAACCAACCAACCACTTACCGACTACAAGAACATGTCACCCACTCAGTCATCATCACACCTGGTGGCTTGCCACCCACAAGCACTTCCCCGTGAGCTCACCGCCCCACCTCAAAACCAGCCTGGCGCCTACAACCCGCTCTCCCCCGACTTCTTCTGGGATACAGCCTACACCTTCCCCGCCCCCATGGCAATTACACCCCTCCCCGTGGTCATCAAAGTCACCCACAAGCCCACAATGTCGACGGTAACCCACACCGCCGCCAGTGCCGCCACCCTTCCCCGCGCCCCGCGTAGTCGGCAAACCAGCCCTGGCAGCTTCCGCGCGCAGCCTGCTAAAGGCGCTGTATTCGGCAACGCTCGCAGACCGCCGCCCGCAAACCCTTGGGGTGGTGATGTCTTCGCCAGGATCAAGGCTGATGATGAGGTTGTGAGGGAGCGGGCGAAGGGGGAGAGTGAGAAGGAGGGGGGTTTATTCCGTCCGAAGATGACGCAGACGTGGAGGGTTGGGGGTGGGGAGGTGGTCGTTGAAGTGTTTGAGGAGGAGAAGGGGGAGTGAGATGGGTTGGCCTGGGATGGGATGAAATGAGTGGATGGGGAATTGGTGACCTGGTAGGCGCTGGCTTGCTTTGAGATGAACAGCTGAAGGGGGTCTGAAGAGTTATATAGCTTCCCAATGAATTCCTCTTCAAACACTTGCTTACTTCCCAACAACCTTATCCCCAACCGCCTGCGCCATCATTCCCGTATTAGCAACACTACTCTCCAGCGTCCCCGCCACCCTCATAAGATTGACAGCCAAAACCTCCAACCCCTTCTCCTCACACAGCCTCCACGCATTGAAACCCCACCGGTCCTTCAAATCCTGCATTTCGCCCTGCTTCCCCTGTACCGCAGCCGTATACTGATTCTGCATCTCACGAAGATCTTCGGGGCGGACTTCAATCTTACTGGACGCGCGCGCGAGGATGAATACATAGCGATGCGGGCGTCGCGAGATGTAATTGGGGAGAGGCGCAGGGCGCACGTAAGGCGAGCGTATGGCGGCGGAGTGGTGCGAGAGTGTGCCGGTGGAGTCGCAGGACAGGTTTGTAATGAGCCAGTGGCGTACCTGGCCGAAGGAAGTGTCGTTGTTTGTCATGAGGTCGGGGTCTACCATTATCAAGACGAGGTTATCCAGGGTCTCGCTGGGCTGGGTACAACGTCAGTTGATGTAGTACGCGAGATCAGTGAGAATGCTCACTGCGGGATCGAGGAAGACTTTTGGTTCTTCTTTCGTGTCGGCGTTGGCTAGTTCTTTGCCTGGTGTGTCGAGTTTTGTGTTTGGCCATTCTAGAGCTAGGTCGTAGGAAAGGTTGATGGTGTCTGGAAGGACGTCTGGAATGACTTTGTGCTCGAGTAGAGCTTGCTTTGTTACTTGCGTGTTCGCCATGCTGTAATATCCTGAGTAGTTGTGCAATGCGTAAAGCTATGTAGAGTTGCAGTAGTCTCAACGCAAAGTACTTCGTCCAAGTATTATACCTACCAGCAGCCGCATATGCCGGGGGAAAGCGCGCATTACGAGTATTCACGCATCATGCATCATTGCTTTGGGGAGCGATCCGCTCTCGTGACTGCGCAGCCAAGTCGTTGTGACCGATCTGATGTACTTGGTGGACTTTCTTTGGTCAGTTGACGCGGATGCGCATGTAAAACGGCATGCTGGATCGCCGTTGTGGTACGATTGTAGAGATGACGTTGTTATGACACGCATGAGATACGCGATGGACCGGGGCGGAGTGCTAGCCCCAATCCAGGACCATCGTCACCCAAACACTGCACGCCCGAGGGAAAGACGAGTAGACACATGCAGTCATAGTGATGAGAGTTTAGGCTCTCAATATGAGCTTCCACTTCCGTGATACATCGCGCTCGGCCGCAGCTGGTTTCTGCACTTCGCTAGAGCACCCATTCTGCCGCATGCTCCTTCACCTCAGAAAACCTCTACAGCACAGGTCGACGAATACCCCCAGGCACTTCCTGTGGTTGTCTCTGATCCCCAGCCAGTGCCACTAGTGGTCCCATAGCCGGGGCTTCGTATCTATAACTTGGTGGCAGTTCTTTGGCCGGCTCGTGATACCCCGTCTCCTCCCTCATATCCTTCTTCTTCTTCTTATTCTTCTGCGTCCTTATTCCGATCAAGATACCTATAGCAACCAGCGCGATGACACCGATAGCCGCGCCCACACCAATGCCAGCTTTTGCACCTGTCGACAAGGTACCGTTATCGTTGTTCGGGGCTGGCGCGGTAGACGAAGGGCTGAACGAAGTAGACGAGCCTGTCACAAGAGCACTGCTGGTAGAAGATGGAAGAGAGGAAGTTGTGACAGCCCCCACAAACTCAGGTTCGATCTGATATTTCGCCAGACTTGGATCACTGCAGCAAGCACTTGAATTCCCGCAGCACCACCAATCCGACGTAGCGCTCCCATCACAAGGCGTGACTTCGACATCGTTTTTCCGTTGCTCTGCCTGTAGATAAGCTATAAGCTATTCGCGTTCTTTCACGTTAAAAGATGCCCGAGTTCTCGTCTTCACTTACTGCACTCGAACACACATCCTGGCAGCCCCCCGCTTCCCAGTTGGAGAGTGTACATGATTCGCGCCAGAAGACGCCGGGACCAGAAAGGCAAAGACCGTTCGGAAGGCACTCGTCCCACTCCGCGCAACGGATGTGGCTGAGCGGATTGGATGTGTCGTTGGAGCAGGGTTGGTATCGCGTGTCGTCCTGCGAGCCGCCGTTGGGCCAGAAACATGTTTGTGCGCTGCCAAGTGCGAGAAGAGAGAAGAAGAGTGGTATGCGCGGGGACATGCTGTGCTGTGCTTGGTGTTGGACGAGCTGGTAAGGCACTGAAGTAAACAAGGTCGACACACCTAAACTGAGAGGGTGTCGACGCCTTGTTATGCTGGGTGCTTGTTACTGAAACATACTTTTAGGATTGGAACAATGTCAGCTTGATTGGCCAGCGCATTCTACTGGGCTCATGAGGCTAACTGAGCTGATTGCATAATGTTCAGTAATCTAGCTTGCTCACAAGTCACCTGGCGAAAGATGTACTCTGGTTTTGTACGCCCCGTACCCACCAGGCTAGCAGTGCCTCGCGATCCGTAGACTAGTAAGCCACTTGTGCGGCAAAGATGCAGCCCCTACGCTAAATTTCGTGGCGGAGTAGAACTCAATAACAGCGCGGCGTTCAGCACTTGATCCTCATTGACTAGAATGCCAAGCAGTAGCTTCACAGCTAAGTATCAAGTCGGGCCATTGTGGTTAGATGTGATGATGATAAGACGCCTGGAAGTGAGGAAAGATGGATTGGGTGAAGACACTGTGCGCGAAGTCGTACTCTGGTACCGTCACCTCCATACCATGGTACACTTAATGACCCATCGCAACGAGCAACTTACAACTTCCAAAATCTATATATACCTATACAATTAGGTCCTCTCGAAAAAAGAGAAGTATCGTCATCATTCGTTAACACAAGAGCTTGGGTAAGGACAACCATTGGAAAATGACTAATCACAGAGAAGGGAAGCAACAATAGCATATGATTTGAGAAGATCATTGATTCTACTAAGAGAGCCATCGTCTACATAGAAGCAAGCACCCAAAGCAAGATCCATCCACATCCAACCCATCATCACATCATCAACACCACGCATACCCCCAACCTACCGTTTGCAACAACCAAAGGAAAAAGAATGGACTTACACATCGTTGCGTCCCAAGCATCTAGTTCATCTCCCACTCCCCATCCCTCCCCTCCCCAAACCAAAGGAAGGCGAGAAAAGAAAGAGCAGTCGACTATCCAGGCAGCACCACGAGGAGGCGCAAGGGTCCGACTTCTACCGCCCGTCCCCCTCTTGCGATCGCCTGGCACGCCCACCAGCGACCCATTTTCTCCTTGTGGCAAACACTCTTTGCATCCTGCCCGAAGCCCGTCAACCAAAGTTGAACGTTATCAGGTCCGCAATAGCAGTCTGCCCCTCGCTACATCGCAGGTAGTCAACGCCGCAACAAAAAAAGAAGCGACGCGTGTACCGCGGGACACCTCGCTTCATCGTCCCCGACCGAAGTAGGAAACAAACAGCAAGACCGGAACACTTTTCGCTTCCTCCCGGGCCAGTTCAAAAGATGAGCCGGCGCAGTCCACGCTAGCAGTCCCCCGCTAGGTTGCAGCAGCTGAAGCCACAAAAAAGAGTGGCCAGCGCGCAGACAGTGAAGACCTTGGGCCGTCGGCTGGATGAGGCGACATTGCAAGGCCGGAGACATTTTCTCGCTTTCTCCCTGACCCGAACAACAAGTTGCCTAGTTCGTCGCCGACAGCTCGCCGCTAACAACAAAGTCGTCCGCAGCAAACGTCAACAACAGGTCGTGACAAGCATTCGTCGTCTGGGTCAAGTCGCGATAGCAGTCTGCCACGCATACCCCGTAGTCAAAACTCCGCCGCACACGAGAGCAACAGGTAGATTCCACGGGGGTGCCTCGCCCCATCCCGTACAGTGATGAGGACAGAGCTCGGCGAATGGTAAAGCCCAGTCACTCCATAAAGAAGCAAGCGGCTGCGTTTACCAAAGAAGAGACCGTTGTCACACCGGATACCCAAGCACCGCTGATCCGTAAAGGGGCAGTGAGAAGATAGAAACAAGCCGGCGTAGTAACAGTCCAGGACGACTTTTTCGATGTTTTTTTGTCGATTTTTTCGTTTTTTGTGATGGTAGGCCGAACCAACGTGTTTTGCAGGCACGCGGGCAGGATACCAAACACGGGATGTTCGATATGCCATCAGATGGCAACACGAACGAAAGGGTACTAGCCATTGATACGAGAGGGATCTCAAAGACCCTTCGCGGTCGTTCCCCCACACTGTAGTGCCCGTAAGGGCGATTCCAATAAAATTCTCGATAAAGTTTGACACAATAAGTTCAACACGATAGGTTTTTCCACGAATGTCCACGCGACCCTGTCGATCGGTCGTCAACGGTTAGCCCACGGACTCTCTAAGAGAGAATCCCATGGGCCATCCGTCAATCTGTTGTCAACAGTCCACGCATGGACGGGAACACCCAACGAACAGGCCGTCGCACACATGCGGCGACAGCCCATTCGCGAGGACAGAGACTGTCCTCCGAAGGGAGGCGGGTGCTTGTATGCAAGTTGAGCCAGGGACCATTACGGTCTGTCAGAGAACCCCAACCATCTACTCCAGACAAGAGCAGAGGCCGGGAGAACTCAATATCTGTTAGGATCTTCCGCACTCGGCAACTTCTAAAAAAAGTGCCACTGGCGACGGGGTTACGCGAACGTTCCCTGCAGTACAAGTCCGCGTGTCGGTATCTCGACGGCAACGTATTCGGTCGGACGGAAGGATGGACGGATGGACGTAAACGGGCTGGCTGTATCCAGACGGCGCAGGTAAACTCGAACGAAGCGGACAGATCCGAAGGATGCAGGGCGTACCTGAAGGCGCGGGCGTACCCGAAAGTAAGATGTAACATCGGGGCTCAAAGGCGGGACTCGGAAAGGCAGCAGCCGGGGAGATGAAGGAGGCAGCAGAAGAAGACGAGATGATGAGAAGGATGGAAGGAAGTGCTTCCACCTTCTCCCCGTCCCCTGCCCACCACCTCCCTGACCAACCCATTTGCACAATGGCCAAGACATCGGGGGACATGCGGTAGAGGGTGCCTGTAAGCAAAATTGCCATGGACCATGCGGTCTATCGGAGGCTTCTGCGAGGAAGCCTCCATATCGCAGGCATCTTCCACGCTCGCCTCCCTGAACAGGGTGACACTGGTGGCGGGGATACGGCGAACCGTTTCCCTTGCTGACAGGTTCTCATCGCGAAGCATTTTTTGGCGGGCAGGTGAAGGAAGCAGCAAGAAGAGGGTTGAGTGAGACCGTGTTTCCACATTCTCACCACCTTGTCCCTGCCGCCTGCTCCACCCACCCTGTGAGGAAAGGATACTCTACCTGAAACCAGTAAGGCGAGCGAATCGGTAGGGGAGCCAAACTCGAGCCAAAAGGAACGGAAGGAGGACAAGGAGCAAACCAGTCTCAAACCCGGGAACACAAAATGAGGTAGACCAAAAGTACTCCGAAGAGTTTGACACAAAAGCGCGAAGCAAGCCATGGCTGACCGTGAAGGGAGAGCTTAGGTGCAATCGCAGTAGTACACCCTCCCGTCATGCTAGTCTGGGAAGTGGGTAGATGCGAGGACACAGAAGAAGAGGGAACCAGAAAAAGGTGGAGAGGCGATGTTTCCACCTCCTCCCTACCTCTTTCCCGCTGCCTCCCCTCCACCTCCCCCACCCACCCATATCCCAGACCAGCTTACGGTCGAGGGCGACTCGGCCATGACATGCGCACATGTTTAGGCCTGAAGAGAGGAAGTGACTGTAGCCAAAAGAATGCCATGGACCGTAAGGTCTGTCGGAGACTTCCAAGGAAGCATCGATATCGCAGGCTTCTTCCACACTCGTACATCTGAAAAGACGACACTGGCGGCGGGGAATACTCCCTTTGACTAACAGACTCCTCTGTCCGTGTGACACCAAAGGTGATAATAATCGCGGTCGACTGCAGTCGCCGTAAACATGCCGGAGCAGAAGCTGCGCGCCTCAGCTCATCAGGAGCTTACCAACCGGTATCTCGACAGTCTCTGTAAGGTTACTCATGCCCTGCCAGCAACAAGGAGGACCTGTCATCGGTTGTCCTCGTCGACAACGCGCACAAGAAACAGTAAGAGAAGCCTTGACTTCCTACATATGCTTGGACTGCCGTGAAAGGGACGCATGCGCTCGCGTCAATGAACCACGGACGGTTGACGTCTGCTGTAGCGCTAAGGCCACTATCTGTTGGTATCTTCCACGCGCGACAACCTGAGAAGGCGACACCGGTGGCGGGGAGTACTCCCTGGCGTGAGGTTGTGCGTCCCCCTCATGGCTGTCTGTCCGCTACACCAATGGTGTTTGCAAGACTCGTAGGACTCGGAGGAGGGAGTGGAGAAGGAGGACTCATCGCGCGGCATCGATCGTGGTGTCGGCTGGCAACTGCGGTCGATGGTGCGGCGATGTGGTCGGGATGGCATGAGATGGCGTGATAAAAAGGTGGAATCAAGCGCCGCTCGACGAAAAAAAGTGATGCATGGAGAAAAAGAAGTGTGAGAATCCCTCAGACGGTGAAGTGAGGGTAACAAGGCCAGGAAACTGTTGCTGGAAGGAAGGTGTGTCACGTATCGAGGTGTGTATGTGTGCCTGTGGTGGTTGCCTGGCACGACGCTAGACACCAGTAAATAGCACCACGTATCAATCATAAAAGGAGAAAATGGGGAATACCAAGCTACTCTGTGTAGAGAATGTGCGGAAAGCCAACCATGGTACCGATGCCACATCCGGCGTAGGACGACCCGTTTCAGGGCCAGACGAACAGTGTTGCTAGAACTGAGCTGTGAGCATGGCCAGTCTCCGTAGTACTTCTCGTATCACCGTGAAGCTCGGAGGCCATGTAGTCGCAAAGCCAGGCGTGTTCGTCCTTGGAAGCCGTTGGCCGGATGGTGGTGGGGTACATTCATGACTGTCTTGGCCTATAGTCTCGTTTCGAATTTACCTAGGTGGACGGACGGTTGAACCGGACAAGCTCATTCGACGAATTCCAGGAAATCCGGTGTAGCACAAGTCCGGTCGGTGGTCCGCTCGTCGAAAACTAATCGCTATCTCATAGAAGTTCAGCGAGCTCCGCTTCTTCTTCCGCTGTCATCATGCCCTCTTTGCGCTCGGGTTCCTTGTCCTCTTCCTTACCGAGACGCTCGTCTTCGGCCTCTTGGATGGCCTTGGCAAGCTCTTGAGGCTTGAGGCTCCACTGTCTGACTGTAGCGTCAATGCTCACGCTAATCACGCGTTGGCCTAGCAGAAGAAGGCCAGTGACCTCTTCAAAATGCCCACTGAAAGTGTGATGCAGCTTGCCGCTGCTCTTGTCCCACACGCGAACCTCTTCGTCTCTGCATACGGAGACCAGCCAACCGCCATCCTCGTCGATGGCAACATCGCGGACGAAATCAGGGTGCTCGAATGTCGAGTCCTCTTCCCACTCACGGCCTCTGGAGAGACACTTGGCCGTCTTGTCTGCTGAAGCTGTCCATAGATCGCCGTCTGAATCGAAGTGTAGGGCGTCGATGCTTGTCTCGTGAGCGATGATGGGCGACGGTTCAACCTCAGAGGCTGACGTCAGCCCGATGGTCCACCGTCTGATCTCTCGGTCACTTCCAGCGCTGAAGATCGTAGCAGTCTCTTTGCTGGGCTCGTAGTCGGCCGGGTCTAGCGCAAGAGCGAGAATCCCTCGTGTGTGTCCCTTTAGTGTATGTAGCTTCGAGCCCGTGGCGACGTCCCAAACGATGATGCTGGCATCTTGTGAAGCCGACACCATGACCTCTTTGCCGTGTAGCGTGAATGCTATGACGGCCTTGACGAAGTCGCTGTGGCCTTGGAAGCGCTTGGCGGGCTTGCGCGTAGAGAGGGTCCATGACCAGATAGACTTGTCCCAGCACCCCGCAAACAGCGTGTCGGATTTTGGGGAAACGGCAACGGACGTGAGAGGGGCAACGGGCCCTGTGAAGGTGGCAGCGACCTTATTAGTCTACAAGGGGAGCTGTCAGCGATGACCTCATAGCTGAAGTGAAGCCACAAGGCGGCTGAGAAACGGAGGTCTGACCGACTTCAATGTTGATGCGCTTCACGTTGCCGGCTGCTTCGGCAACGTAGATGTGATTCCCATCGTGCGGGTCCGCGGTGAGTGCGAGGATCTTGGAGGGGAGCTTGAGGGGGTTGCCCTTGGTGTTCTTGGACTTGGCAGCCTTGCGAGCTGTCTCCTCGAGAGAGGAGCTACATGCTATCAGCTAAAGTAAAGGAAGATGGATGAAGATGGATGGAAGCCCATACGTCGTTTGGAAGTAGTGACCTGGATCGTTGGAGCGCGACATGATATAGGGTGGGAGGAGCGGTGACGGCCGGCAGGATTGTGTGACGGGCAGTGGGTCACGTTGGGCGTGTGACCAGCGACCCCGCTATTATGACTCCGTCCGTGGGCCGAAAGAAGCCTCCAGTAGCGGCCACATCACCGAGCTACCTCATGCAAGGGCGAAACTGAGCAGGTGGCAGTACACGTTGTTATCAAGACGAAACTTGACACAGTTACAACGCATTGGAAATTCTTACGACTCTGACCATGCCCAAGGCAGCACCTAGGCAGCATCTTCGTCCCTAACACGTGATCGTTCGAGCTCATTGTTGAGATGGAACCGAAATCACCGTACCAGAATCGAGGGAAGGAAGCTACTCGAAACTTGGACATTCAATAGACTCCTAGGTCGTTTATTCTGGGCGGATGGTGAATTCATGCCCCTGAATGGATGACGTAGCCTTCGCAGCTTCTAGCAGACCAGTCTCATCACCAAGCAACAAACAAAGACATTGATAACATAATAGAATTCATTTCGTCTCGTAGCGAGCAAGGATATAGTATTAGATGCTCTCGTATGTACTGAAGACAATACCCAAAACGCCATATAGATCATAACAAAGGGAATCGTGTATAGTCATGTGTGTCGTGTGAGTCGAGCAGCGAAGCTCTTTCTGTAAAAAGCATGTGTAATGCAATCGTAAAGGTCGTTAAATGCGTTGTTCGTAAGAGTGAGGCGGTTATCCAAAACACGCCCATCATAACACTCAAAGGGGGGGATATCTCAAAGACATTCCAAGGGCACGTCTCATTACTTTTGTGGATCATAGTCCAGCAAAATGCGCCGAAAGACCAAATCATCTGCGATGCAATCATAAAATCGTGAGCGTGAGTATGGGTGTGCGTGCACATATAGTACAAGGTCGTGGTGTCGTGGTGTCGTGGTCGTTAAAAGGTTGGGTGGCCAGCAGAGGCACTGGCGGCGAAGTCGCGGATCGCCCATCGCCAGCCGCCTCGGTGTTCGCCGTTGTCGCGAAGGCCGCCAACCCAGCCTTCGACGCGTCGTCGCCAGATGGCTTCTTCGTCTTTCTGTCGCCGGATGAAGCCAGGGCCGACATCGAACTCCTCGCCCACAAAGGTTGGATCATCGGGGTTCGGTGTGCCAGTACCGCCCATGCCATTGCCACCGGCGACACTCTCATTGTCTTTGAGGTCGTCGAGGCCAGCGAATGGGTCTTCGTCTTCGTCTACTTCTGAAGGCGATCCAATGTCGTTCGATGGTCGAGGCGCCTTGAGCCAGGTCATCTTGACAGGATCGAACACCATGCGGCCCTCGTACTGGACTTGGCGTGGAACAGAGATTTGGGAGATCAAAGCAGGGCGTGGTGGAGACGGTACTGGGGCGGGCGCTGGGGGCTGGGCCAGCTTGGCCGCTCGCGACGAGAAGCTCCTCTTTTCTTGGCCGGCATGAATGGACGAAAGGGCAATGTGCGAGATCGATTGTGAACGATCATGGCTGCGGCTCATCTGGTTTCCGGGCGGGGCAAAGGTGGGCGTGCTCGCCGTGGTCAGGGCGAGGGTCGTAGTGGAAGTATTAGGGTGTGAGAACGAAACAAGAGCTTCCTCGTTTCCTTCCCAACGTTGCAAAGTTGGGTTGTAAATCATACCTTTCTCGTCTACACAGTGGTCAGTAGGAGCTGGGAAGTAATAGTGGGATGTTGTACTTTGTGTGTAGGGCTGCGTCATCTGCCTGATCAACTGCGGCTTCTGTCCTGAGCCTTTCTTCCTGTGAGCAGATGGACTGGTATGAGGGCTACGAGCGGCCACTTGGGCAGCCCAGCTAACGGGCCTGGAGGAAATGGGACCTTCTGCTCGAGACCTCGTACCTGCCAAGCGCTGCTCACGGGCGTTCCTGCTTGCTGCGGTGTCGCGAGCAAAGCGAGGAGTGTGGTCCATCTTTGGAGGACTACGCGGAGTCTGGGGCAGAGGCGTCGCCATGCGATCAGGCATCGGCAGACGTGAGTTGCTCGGCTGGTGGCGCAGCGACTTGTTGCTGGCGACATTGCGCGGCACCTTTTCGAATTGCTTCTCTTTGGAAGCTGAAGTAGGCAAGTCATCGAACAGGTCGAGCTCATGGCCGTCGCCAAAGTTTCGCTTTCGCTGAGGCTGTGTCAGCTTCTTTGGGGGTGGATGACGTGCAAGGGCAGAGGGAGCCTGATCACGTCTCACCCCAGCACGACTAGGCGTCTCGTTGTGGCCACCGCCAGACAAGCGCGAGTAAGAGCGCATCGAGGGAGACTGCGGTCGGCGAGGGTCAGAGTCGCGGCGAAGGTGGGCTTGCGAAGTGCTCTTGGACATGACGTGGTGCGATTGGGAAGAGGCCCCGCCAGCAGGGAGGAATGGCATGCGTGGTGGCTGACTGGTGTTGTTGTTGCGGAGGACAGGAGCAGAGCGCTTCGCGCGGAGCAGCTGTGCGCTGGTAGTAGTAGGCATGGTCCGAGTCGAGTTGGAAGTGGACGCGCCGCTTTCGTACACAGGGGTAAGCCTGGTGCGACTCGCGATGGAGGGCAGGGGCCTGGGTATCCGCGAGGTAGTGGGTCTGTCGGTGAAGGTGATGGTAGTAGCGGGACGAGCAGCGTGTGGGGCGGTGGTCTTGGTCGCGGGCTTCTTGACGACAATGTTCTTGTTGAGCGTCAGCTTCTGGCGGTCCAGGATCTCGCCATTGCCAAAATCGAAGCCATCCTCGAAGTCCTCCTCTTGGACCACGGGCCTGGCTTTGGGCGATGGTGCCAGTGCCTTGGGGCTCATAGGCGTGGGGCTGCTGAAGGGGGAAGGAGATAGTGGCGCAGCGATGGGCGATTGGGGCGGCGATTGGAACGGCTTCTGGGTAGGGATCGAGGTGGTTTGTGTGGACTGCGTCGGCGTGAGGGACTGCTCGCGCAATGGCAGTGGTGGAAGGAGCGATGGCTCTGCGGCTGGTGGTGCTGGTGGTTGCTCGGCTTTCTTGAGCTTGTCCAGACGCGCGCTGAAGTCCATGGGCTCGGTGGGCAGCACGAGGCCGCCCAGGTCGTCGTCTTCGCTCTCCATGGTCATGATGCTGCCTAGGCTGGGGCTCATGGCGGACACGGACGAGCTGCGTGCCCCGCGGGTGCCCTGTCGCGTGCCTGCGAAGCGGATGCCGAGCGAGCCCTCGCCCCAGTCGAAGTCATCGTCCTCTTCCGCCGGCGTGCGTGGCTTGGGCGCCTTCAGCTTCAGTCCTTCCTTCGCATTGGTGGGCAGCTCGAGGTCGTTGCCCCAGTCGTCGTCGACCTCGATCTTCTTGGTCGACTTCTTCTTGCCCAGCCTCTTGATCGAGCCGCCGAGGAGCGCCGACGATGGCACGCTCGTGGGGATGGGGATGCCGGCCTGCTTCGCGGCGGTCTTGATGGCGGATGTGTTGGTTGCTTGGTCGCCTGGCGTAATCAGAATCTGCCAGTCGTCATTGGATTCGGTCTCGGAGCGGACGCTCATGCGCGAAGAGAGTGAGTGGACGGTCGAGTTCTTGAACAGGAGGCCGTCGGAGCGGTCGTCGAAGTCGCCGTCGTCCCATGTCTCCATCTGGGTCGACTGCGAGGTGATGGAGGCGATGCGCGCCGCGAAGGAGCGGTTGTTGGCCGCCATGCTCGGTGGAGCTGTCGCGCGGATATCGCAGGTGCGGTGTAAGGTGGGTGTGCAGGATCTTCGCGCGAGGTACTGAGGTGGTTGGGCTGTGGGCCGGCGAGGGTCGTCTGGCACCGCTTGCAGGTTCCTGCAGGGCTACGCGAAGCACAAAGGCGGTAAGTAGACAAAGGCCGGTCTGCAGGCTGGCCCGCACGCTAGGCCACGCGTGTCGGTACGAATAACACACTCGGCACCCCTGCAGCAAGGGCGACGATGACGGCGATGAGTCTGGAAGTACAGCTGTCGTGGGAGCCTACATATGCAGGAACAATGCAACCAGAGACTGCCTATGTATATACCACGCCACATGCCACGCCCTGTATAGCACCCATGTTTCTTTCTGCTCCCCATCAGCGCGACTGGTGCGGATCGCGCTCGATTCGCGTCCCGGGCGGATGCCTGGACATCAACAAACACTAACCTTCAGTGGTCCTTCACCCCAGCGGGTGCTGCCTGCGACGGCACCACCCACCTGGGCACCACCACCACGCGAGTGACATTACTATCTACATACAAATATAACCTCCCGTGCCTGCCGTCTCAGGTAGACGTGGTTCAGGTTACGGTTTCAATAGATTCCCTACCACGTGAAACACCCGGTACCTGTTCCTGGCCGCTCTCACTATCGCGACTAGCCTCCCTGGCCACACCATCACAAACCTTCCCACTTGGGCTCCCTCCCGCAGTCCCGCCTAGCTTGTGCACACCATCGCACGATGTCGAGCCGCTATATTTTGCCAGTCGAGCCTGCGGATGGCCGCGGCGAGACCGTCGTCATCGAAGTGCTGCAGCAGGGCAGCCACCCTCTGGATGTCAGATTGGTGGGCTGCGAGGGCGAAACCCCATATGTGACCTCGAGTAAGACAGCATCCACAGCACGTCTGTGTTTCGCCATCTGACGCGCCCCAGTCACGCACCGCAATCTCGCCAGTCTCAAGCACAAATTCAAGGGCAGCGACGACGAGTGGGCCGCCGTCGTGTCTCATTTTCTGCTCCAGCAACAGCGCGAAATCGGCCAGACCGACATCTTGGACGGTGTTCGCATGGTCTACACGCTGAAAAACAAGAACCTAGAACTTTCTTTTCGTCAGGACGTTGGGAACATCAAGGTGGGCAGCATTGTGCTCTCCAAGATAAATTTATCTGATGTGTGTAGGTCACGTTGGGTGAGATTGTCCTTCCAGAAGACGATGAGTTTGAGTTCAACCCGTTTGAGTGGGCGCAGGCATCAGCCATGGCGCACGCCAAAACGTTGCAGCAGGTGGTCAACTTGAAAAACCAAGTCAAGAGCGAGCAGCACACCCTCGCCAAACTCAATGCGCAACTGGATGACTTCATCAAAACTAAGAATGACACCGAGACGGCCATGCTCCAGCAGTTCATGCAATTGCTAAACGAGAAGAAGCGGAAGATTCGGGACCAGAGTCGTCTGCTAGCTGGCGCAAAAGTCGACAAGCCCATGGGTGAGTAAGACGTCGTTGTGACGTAGTCGTATATTGACAATATCTAGCGGCGGCCGTACAGTCGACCCGAGCAGACACCAAGACTCGCAAAGCAGGCGCATCACGAACGTCGAAGCGTAAAGCTCCGGCACAAGGAGCAGAGCCAGAGGCAACACCAGATGCAGACAGCGACCAGATGGAGATCGATCAGGCCAAGGTCGAAGAGCAGGATGACGAGGAAATGCCTGAACCCATGACCCCAGAGCAGTCCGACAATGAAACAGACGAGGAGGATGAACCTGCACCACAACCCAGAGGCAGGTCATCCGAGACGCTGAGAGCAACTTCTGTTGCACAGAGTTCCAAAAGTGAAGCCACGACAAGCAAGGGTGCACCACCACCTCGAACACTTCCCTTCCAGAAGAGAATGACGCGAAGTAAAGATGTAGAGAAACAGCCCTCTCCAGCAGCAGCAACAGCAGCGAACGACGACGACGATGACGAGACGGACGACGAGGAGTTGTAGGACGGAGGCTGACTGTGTTTCACTGCATTAGTTTGGGTGAAACCATCTCTACCAAACTCCTCAATATACGCCGCGTGGTTCCCGTGTTCCTTTTGGCGAGACTTCGGGAGGCGACCTGCATCGAGAAACTCTAATTAATGCCATGAAGGACATTTGGTTCAGGAATCAGACTTTGGAATTATCGCCGACACGTGCTTCCTTCTGCCGGTGGTGCATGTGATGGTGTGAAACGGGATCTGCAACCTCCTTAGTCCAAACATCAATAGTACTAATTTTGACAGAATGCGCGACGTGAAATCTGTCATGACTGTGAGAAGCAAGACATGGCTGGACCCTTTGTAGGTTGTCCCGACAGCAGCCCGGTGGTCATATATGTGATGCGATGCACACATGGATGCGTGGAGTCGGATCGCGTTGATGTCATCCTTGCCGATCATTCGGGACCACTGAATAACAGGGACGTCCCGAGCAGCCGCGTGGAAACATATCAGGGCTTGAAGTGAATAAGACTCGAGTTCCCGCGTGATGAAGGCGATGGAAGAAGGCTGCCCAAGTTAGACTGTAGTCCAGACGATGTGGGTATTCCAGTGATGTGGTGCCTTCGGAGCAAAGAGCAGCCAATGGACGATGCAGGCGTCTCCGGCAGCCAGGGCTGAAGCGCGCGGGAGAAGCCTCCCGCCAAGCCATGTCCACCTCGACATGTCGCCCTTGACCGCAGCGCTGTCGCAAACACGAGATTGCCGTTTTTCTGGCCTCACGCACCGAGTCGCTGCGCTATCATAGACACGGCGCGCGAGCGATGTCCCATTACTGCCCAAGCGACCAGAGGTAGCAGCGCCAGCAGTCTGGGTGAGTGAGAGAGGAGAGCCCGCGCTATCCACATGCGCGCTCACGTGGGTCTATTGTACTGACGACATGTGAAGAGAAAGCGATTGTCGCCCTGCTATTGTCCACGCGCGTCCCGACTCGATTCCGCCCTCACACCGCGTCCACGGCGCTGCCATAACCCCATCCCCGCTCGAGCGCCTCACCTAATGCTCCTCCACCTCCACACGTCGTTCCACTGCACCTACCGCCGTCGGCCCGCGACACCGCTGCTATACGCGACCGACTGCACGCCCGAGACCCTGAGGTAACACGCCATGTCGGGCCCAGACCAATCTGAGCCCATCGTGGATACGACGCGATCCCTCAAGCGCAAGCAACTCTCTGCCGACGACCAAGGCGAGCTCGACGCCCTCGACAGCATCTTCAAGCGCATAAAGACGGCGGTCCCGCGCACACCATACATACTTTCCACGCCATCCTTACATCCGTACCGGTACTACTCACAACAACAAGCCAACGCCTGGAAACTGGGAAGGCTATTCAAGTCCGAGGAGGAGCACTTGCAGTACAGGACATATCTGTATCGCGAGCCGTGTCAGGATTGCTTCGAGTTGCAGGCGGGAGAAGACGACGAGCCCGAGCCCGAACCACTACGCTCACAGGCCGCGAATGGCCAGCCAGCGAAGAAGAAACCCAACCTCTCAGCCTTCAAGGTCAAGCAAGCGAACGGTCCCAGCACGCCCAGCGTCAAGATTAGCTCGCCCAGCTCTGCGGCGGACAAGAAACAGGCGAATGGGGCCAGCAAGTCTGAAAAACTGTCTGCGCCGTCCCAAAAGACCGAGCCCAAGTCGCCGAAGCCGTGGGTACGCCGCTCTACATCTTGTTCAATTACTGACAGTAGCAGATCCTCTGGTACCACACGCGACGAGCATCCCATCCGGAAAGCCGACAGAGGCGCCCCTTCTTCTAATCGGCCGCGAGCCCCTTCTACAACCAAGAGCGAGACTACCAGCTCCAAGGGCAAGATCGAAAAATCGGACCCTTCCAACTCAACACCACACGGCCTACCTCCGCTGCTTTCGCCAGTACACGAACCAATGGGCAACCCATACGGCCTTCCGAACATTTTATCCCCTACCCTCCCATCAAACATACAGGCCGAGCTCGACAGAATGGAAGTACAGCGGAAACGCATAGATTCCGACGCATCTGTGTCATCTTCAGATCGCAAGAGTCAGACACTTGCTGTGCCACCCAGCGCATCTCAACAGTCCAACGGTACACCAAAGTCAGAGAACCGAGCGCGCTCAGTTTCCATCAACGGCAACGGCAAATCGCCCAACCCCGAACCAGTCAGTCAAGCCGAACAAACAGATTCTAGTATGGTAGTTAAGCTGAAATTCTCAAAGACCAAGGCGCCTGTCGTTGGCCAGATTCTCCGCCTACCATCGAAACGAGCGAATGCCGAGAAAAAGGAGCGCAACGATACCTCCAAGGCGACTCATATGGCAGACACGCAGCCCAAGGTCACGGATCCGCCCGTCATTAAGAAGAAGGCAATTCCCAAGGTCGCTGCACGACAAGCTACAACACCATCAAAAGTTGCAGAGAAGCGGCCGCGCGCGGAAGAGGAGACAACATTGGCGGTACCGCCCACTAAGCGACCCAGAGCAGGCTCAACCCAAGACCGGCCCATTACCCCTCTCCAAAACAGCCAGACGCAATACGCAACCCCTAAGAAGGACCTCAAATCAGTCAACATGTTACGAACCCAGTCTTCCGAGAGCAATGACGCAACGCCCGGTCGGTCTGGCGCAACCCCAGCCGGCGCGAAACCTACATCTGCTCCTCTTAACAACAAGAAGCAGGCAGACATCTCGCTGCTGGGCCATACGTCGGCAAGGTGGAATCAAATGGGTAGAGCCCTTAAGCATGAAGCCACCAAGATCCTCACCAGCGGCAAGATTTCGAAACAGGACGAAAAGAGGGCTGCAGTTACTAACCTTGAGTGTATTCTGTAAGTTCAAGACCCAACACTCAACTGTCCATTATGAACCCCACTAACACCACCCAGCGCCTACATGGCCGCCTACTTCGCCCAAGACCTCTCCCTCCACATGCGCGGCCGCCCCGGCGAAGTAGAACAAACCTGGAAAACGCTCCTCCCCCTCTGCCTCTCCTACTCGCGCAGCACAAAAGACCTCCAACACCTCGACGGCCTCCGCTCTTACCTCAGCTCCGTAATCGCCGCCGCAATCTGCACACACGTCTCCCAGCGCTGCAACAACCCCAAAACGCACGACTCGCCTCAAGATGGCGTGACTCATAGTGGTGGTAGCACGGCTGAAGCGTCCCGCCAGCACAACTCGCTCGCAGAAAACTTCGCCCTCCTGTCTGACCACACGATTAAAATGCATCGCCACTACCAAGACGCGCGGATTGCGCTGCCGATTGAGGATCTGCAATCCACATACAAGAAGACGTATGCAGCAAGGGAGTCGAATGCGAGACTAGCCCGCGAACCGGAGAAGCTCAGCGGCGCGAAGATGTCAGGACCGTACTTTTTGCCGCTGGGCTGCGATACCACGCCCATCCAAGCTGTACGATTTGGACTGCGGTTCTTGGCCGAGTACTGTGAGATTGAGGGGCTGAAGTATGGTTTGAGGGTTAATCTTGAGAGGCCTGAGTAGGAGATGAAGAGGGCATTTGGGAGAGGCTGTTTGTGTGAAAAAGGTGGATATCAGGAGTGTTGCTGAGCGTTCATCCTCACGTCTGCATCCACGCAGACAAACACACCCACATCCATTCCTTGTTGGCGTTTTTATCATTGCACTTGTTGACTTTAGCGGGTGGGTTTTCATTTGGTTGATTTGAAAGCAAATTCTGATACCCCATGAGGTTGGACTGGACTTTTTGGTTCCTCTCCCTTCTTCTTCCTTCTTGTTATTGGATTGGGATTCTGTATACATAACGGGGACGACTGTTGGACTTTGGACACAGTAAAACGGCTGTTGGGAGTTACTGGAGTTGATACGAGGAGCTGAGGGTACGAGATGAGGAAAAAAGTACATCCATAGCGTTGACAATGGTTGATGAATAGCAAATCGAAAGTCATGATATTATTATCGTTTGAAATGTGCGCGTGTGATGGAGGTAGAGTGATTTGTAGGACGAGGGCTTTTGAGGAGATGGGGAGTACGGAAGGATGTGTGTAGTAGATGTTCCACGCTCTGGTACTTATAGCTGGAGGTCAGTCCGTGGGACGGAATCTGGTCCCATCCCATCCCATGGTAACGCGATGACGCATAAACGACGAGCCACTCACGATGACTAAATCCACCCTTTAAATATTGGAAGGGATGAGAAAGGGGTCCACGGGTCAGTCCCTTGGTTAGAAAGCGCCACAAGGGACGGTCCTGGGGCACAGCACCAGGTATAAAGCAGCCGAAGGCGTTCTGTTTTCGCTACAACATGTCTGATTTGGGTTGTTCAAATTGTAATTTAATGGGTGTGTTCAGTGTGGTAGCGAGGGCAGCTGAACGATGAGTGCGAGTCCCCCGATGCCGCGGTTGCCTGTTTCTAGGGAGCAGAGATTTTCTCTGCTTTTGCTGATCTGTACTAGACATACTTCACATTTCACCCCGACACATTACGCGACATGGCAGGTGTATGCCTTGAGGCTGGAGTATAATATACAACGAAACAAGCTTAATCGTAGCATCGGCACAGCAGTCTCTAAACCATTCCACACTTTGTCGTCACTCGCATTACCACTACAAACGCCAAATCCTCTCCTTTTCCACGTTCGCATCCACATCCACCCCACCTCTCAATCATCATTTCCATCTTCCACACTATCCGCATTCTCTCGAATCTCAAACCCCCATATCCACCAGAATGCCTAGACAGCTAGGACTTTTACACAATCAAAACGCCCAACTTCAACGGGACTTACATACATAAACACAGTAGTATTTGCGCACCACTAGAATGAGAAGGATCGAAAAAAACACTTCATTAGACTCGCAATACGCAATTCAGAGACACAAAGAAATGAGCCGCCACAGGCTATAGGGGGGGTATCATGCATGAAAATGCTCACAGTATCCGCCGGTAAAAAACGCCAGGTCGATGCGCACTTTTGTTCGGGCCGGGGGTGGTAAGACAGTAGTAAAAGGGTTGACAAGGGCAAAGGCCCAGGCAAAAGAATGTTGTCGGTCTTTGTGTACGTTGGTCGAGCGATAAGGGGGCAGCTTACTGCTTGCTCTTGCCCTTTCCTTTGGAGTTGCTGGGTTCGCCGTTTGTCTCGGGCTGGCCATGGCTGGGGAGATAGTAGTCCCATTCCAGTCTCAACGGAGCGACTGGGAGGTTCTGGTTGAGGCTCTCGACGACTTGTTGGAGTTGCGAGAGGACTACGAAAGCTGTACCGATCAAGCCGAAGAACTCGCTGTTGGGCTCAATGTACGTCTTGACCGTGTTGTCGTAAGCTTCTCGCAACTCGGCGGCCGCCGTGTTGATGTCGGCGAGCTGGTCATAGATCCCTTGCTTTGCGGTGTCATGGTCACTTGAGACTCGTTTCACCTCGTTGTTGTACTTCGTTGTATCCTGCCGTAGAGCTGTGATCTTGCCATCAACCATGCCGAGAGATGATTTCACGTGCTCCTCGAGATCTGTACGTGCTTTCTTCTCAGAGGCAAGCTTGCCCACAACGATACGCTTGAAGTTTTCGAAGGGGGCATTGTCTGGGGTAGGCGCTCGGACAGGCGTCTGAGCCAGCTCCTTGATGGACTTTTGGAGATTGCCCTCCGTGGTGTCGCGCTTGCTGCAGTCGGTGTCGAATGCTGAACGCAGAATTTGAATGGCCTCGGAATTTGCCGTTTGAGTGTCGCTGATCTCGGATTGGAAGGCTCGCAGTGTACCCTCCGATGCAGTCACTACGTCAGCTTTTGCGAAAGTGGCCCTGTCCACATCCATTACTTGCCTCAGGTCTTGGATGGACTTTCTGGTCTTAGCCTGCTCGTCAACGCGTGTGGTACGTTCAGCGTCGATGGCAGTGCGAAGCTCTCCTGTGCTGGTCAAGCGTTCTTGCTTTTCTTGACCTATTTGGGTCTGCAGTGTCTTGACAGTTGCCTGCAGGGCGTCAGGAGCCTCCGCTTTGACGAAGGGAGATGTGGCTGAGTGCAGATTCCGCAAAGAAATCTGTAATCCAGACACTGAGCCCTTTATGTTCTCGATCGTCTTGATCTGCTCATTAAGCTGTTGCTCAATCTGGTCGGCCCTGTCACTCGCGGTTTTTGCATCAGAGCAGGCTTGCTCGGCCTTGTCGCTCGCGGCTTTTGCGTCAGAGCTGGCTTGCTCGGCCTTGCTAGCTGCACGCATGGCCTCCTCAGCCTTGGAGATTGCCAGGCTGGCGTCAGAGCTAGCTTCATCAATTTTTGTCAACGCACCCGCCATCTCGCCATGAGCCTGGATAGCCGACTGGAGTTGAGCAGCATCGGTGGCCACTTGTTTCAATTGCGGACTCATGTTGGCAATTTCGTGCAAGTGCGGAGCGATGTTCACAAGATTATGCAGTTGAGTAGCGTCCTGGTCTAGGCGGTCGAGAAGGTTCGCGCGACCCTGTATCCATCTCTGCATTTGGTGGATGTCTTCCTGGAGTCGTGGCAGACCGGGGTACATTTCGGTAAACCAGCGAACCATGCCCTGATACATGGTGTCGGTGCTGATGTTCTCGTATCGGCTCTCTATATTGCGCATCGCGAAGCCGAAAGTATCCAGGTCTTTCTCCACCGATGCAGAGTCGGCCTTCGTCGACAGAGACGATCGCAGAGTCGCAAAGTCCGTCTTCAATGACGCTACTTCTGCCAACATGGTATTGAGCTGGGCTTGTTGGGCTTGGCCTAAGCCATTCTGTTGTGTAGGCGACTTCGATACTTGTTCCGTCAAAGCTGATAGATTGCGGGCATGGGTTTCCATTGTAGCAGTGACGGTACTGAGCTGCTCTTCAACCTTGCGCTTGAGTGGGTCGAATTGTTCGTTGAAGAGGGTGGGGGCGACATCCTGTACAGCCGAGATAGTGGCATTTGCAGTCTCGAGTTCCTTGAACAGCGTTTCAATATCCTCTGTGATGGTGTTGAGATCGCTCATCTCGGATGGCGCTGTTCTCGCATCAGCTGGCGACCCCGCGAAATCGGGTTCACGCGATCGATTGCGGAGAGCTTGCATCGCTTCCATACGAGTTTCCGTTAGTTTGCGAAGATCCGAAATCTCTTGGGAGAGACGGGTGTCCACTTCCTCGACATTCCTCTCTATAGCTTTGCGTTCGCTCGTTATCAGAGATTTGACCTTCTTTTCCGCCGCCTTTTCCAGCGTCTTGACTGAGGTCTTGTCCATGGTCGTCTCTATTGTCTCCATACTCTGCTCCACACTGTCGAGCGGTCGAGCGCTGGCCAGAGTGGCTTCCATGTTGTTCAGTCGCTCGAAGATTGCCTGAGCCTGGGTCGTCAAGCCACCGGTGCCTTCCACAACTTTGCGAAGCTCTTGCAGCGATTTCTTGAGATTTGAGACCTCGGTGTCTGCATTGGTCACAGGTGGGGTGATTGGAGCAGGAGAATAAGTCGCAACAGTTGTTCCGACCTTCTTAAAGTGAGGACCCCGTGGAGCTTTTTCCAGTTCATCGACGCGACCCAGAAGCTTTTCTGACATACGTGCAGATTTATCCAGCTCACTGAGGCGAGCAGGGAGCCTTCCCAACTCGGCTTGGGTTACAGTGCCCTGCAGGTTCGCGATCCTTTGCGACAGGGTAAAGTTTGTCTTCTCGTAGTCCCCCTTGATAGGTCCAATGTACTCAAGGATGTCTTTCTCAAGATCGTCGAATTCTCCTTGGAGGCTGCTGAGATCCTTTTGTGTACTCTTTGTCTTTTCCTTCAGGCCCCTTGATTCTTCCCGGAGGTCCTTCAGGCCCGCTCGCACATTCTCGACTTCCTCTCTGTCTTCGCCGAGCGCATCACGGTATTTATCCACTCTGCTTCTAAGCTTCTCGACCTTCTCTACCACTTCCTTCAAACTGTCGATACTGTCTGGGTGGAGTTCGTCTTCTAGGTCCTCTATTCTCGTCTGCAGACGGTTGGCCTTTGCGTACGTCCTGTCGCCATTTCCCTCAACTTCTTTGATCTTGTCGCTCAAAGCGTTGAGTTGTTCAGAGAAGTTTTTACTCTCAACGGTCTCTTTGAAAGTTTGAAAGGCGAGAATCAAGTCCTGGTGGTTGGTGATGCGTTCGGAGAGCCGGCTGTTCACATCCTTGATTTTGTCGTTTAGGTTCTTGGCTGTTGCTCTGGTCTCGGCCGTGATAAGCTCTCTGACAGTGTGTTCGGATAGTGGTGTAGGCTGCGCGTTTTTCCACGTCTTCAGACTTTCAATCTCAGTCTTCTGTAGTGCTGTCGCCATCTTCAGCTCCGTAATAAGATTCGCCTGCTGTGAAGAGGTAGTTCTAAGCCCATCGAGCCTGTCGGATAGCGGCTTCAACTGCGAATTCCCTAGGTTTTCAGAACCGTTCGGCTGTGGTCCCGCTTGATGAGTAGTTCGCTTACTCTCTACTACAGCTAGGCGTTCTGGCACAGTTTTCAGGTCCTGCAACTCCTGCCGTAAGCTTGGAAGTTCGGCAGCCGAAACCTCTAGTGCTTCTAATCGTGTTGCTAAAGGCTTGGCGGCTGCATTGACAATGTTGAGGGTCTCTGTTTTGTTCGTGAGGCTATCAACGCGTGTAGACAATCCCTCCACCTGCACCAGCCGGTTCGTGAGACCATTATGCTCCTCCTCTCGCGTCTTGTTAAGTTCAAGTAGCTCCCTCTTGATATCATCACGCTCCTTCTTAAGGTTCGCAATGTCCAATGCCTGAGTCTTGAGCTTAACGTCAACGGACGTGCTGACAGTGATGGTAGTCTGCTGCGCAAGAGCTCTCTTCCTATCTTTCAGCTTGCGTAAAGAGTGCATGGTGAAGGGGGTATTGCTCGTGGGGGCACTAGTCACATCCTGTTGGTGAAGGACACTTGGATCTGGTGTTGGCAGCATCGAAGGTGCAGGAGGGGCATGATGCGTAGGCGTCGATGCTCCACTGCTTAAACTACTGGGTGAAAGAACTCGCACATTCTGACGCGGCCTGCGGTAGTCAGAAGCTAGTCTCGGGCCGGTAGGTACATTGATTAATCCAGCAAAAGAGTTCTTTCTAGATGCTGGAGGGCTCGGGATCCTGGAGACTGCTGAGTTGGCGTACTATTCTATGTCAGCAAACACTATTGGAGGAAGGGAATTGTATCTGACCCTATCTTGTAACGCCGACCGCGAGTCTGGCGGACGACTTCGCTTGTCTGGAGGGCTCTCGCCACGGGCTTGAGGCTCCAGCGGACGTTTCCAAACGCGCGAGCTCATTGAATCGCTGAGCGCGGGCGAGTATGCAGTTGGGGTTTGAGTACGTGGACTATACCATATGTTAGTATATACACTATACCGGACTGGGGTCTTGGCAGGTGAAGGTGCCTCTGCACGGTCCCCCTACGATGAAGTTCGTGTTGCTACATTGTCCTCCGAATACCAAAATATGTCCTGGAGTTAGAGACAGTGAGTGTTGCAGCTTTAAGACAGGAGTAACAAATGCCTCCAGGACTATCTTAGTATTTTGAGTGCAACTGAGAGAACGCGAGTTTCATCGTAGCGTGTCTCAGATAGCAAGCGCAGGAGATAAGACGGCGAGAGCCTGATTTCTGTGATTTCAACGCGCTATGCGGAGTGCACTCTTGGTGGGGTAATGAATGTAGCCAGCTCAAGTGCTTGCTTTTTGTCTTCTGAGCTAGATTGACGGACCGCAGGTGTGAGGGGCAGTGGCAAGACTGCGTAGACGGATGGGAGTGAGGGGCAGGGGACAACATACCTGTCAGTGAAGGCGCGATTGCCAACACTTGTTGAGATGTTGGGAACTTGGGGCCGGCCAGACATCTCGCGGTGTACGAGGTGAGGTGAGAGGGTCGAGCGCGGTCGCCGCTACTGCACGCAACCAATGAGATTGAGGGCAGGAGCAGCGCGATGGATTGAGGAAAAGGAGAAACAGGATAAAGAAAGAAAATTCGAGAGTTTAAATAGTGCGCAGGGAATTTGCTAGCTGCCTTGGGGATTACGGCCAGCTGGCAAGTGATAGGTCGGGGAGGCGGTCGTTCCAAGGGTCGAGGGGGCAGTCGCGTCGACGCGCCCAATGGAACTAAATAGCAAACGGCCGATAAGCGGGCCCGTGCGTCTTAACTGGAGCTTCCTCTGCGCGTCCGCGAAATGTCGCTGTCGCATACCGCCGCCTAAATTACCACACCGCACATCATCATGGCCATGGTAAGTGAAGAACGTGATCTGGAGTCACCTGACTGACAATGCGTAGCCCATCACCACCATCGCCGAGAGCAAGGAGCTCCGCGGCCTGAATCTCATTGCGGCGCATTCTCACATTCGCGGTCTCGGCGTCGATGATGACACGCTCGAGCCCAAGGTGTCGTCGCAGGGCCTCGTCGGCCAGGAGAAGGCGCGTAAGGCGGCAGCCGTGATACTCAAGATGGCACGAGATGGCAAGATTGCCGGTCGCGCAGTCCTGATTGCAGGCCCGCCCAGCACAGGAAAGACGGCCATCGCAATGGGAATGGCGCAGTCGCTGGGCCCCGACGTGCCCTTCACCATGCTCGCCTCGTCCGAGATCTTCTCACTGGAGATGTCCAAGACCGAGGCGCTCACACAGGCCTTCCGGAAGTCGATTGGCGTGCGGATAACAGAGGAGAGCGAGGTCATTGAGGGCGAGGTGGTCGAGATACAGATTGACCGCAGCGTCACAGGCGTGAGTACGAGGTCGGCTGCGCAACGGAGCGATACTGACTGTGAGTAGAGTAACAAGCAGGGTAAACTCACCATCAAGACGACCGACATGGAGACCGTCTACGACATGGGCACCAAGATGATCGACGCAATGACCAAGGAAAAGGTCATGGCCGGCGACATCATCTCCATCGACAAGGCCTCGGGCAAGATCACCAAGCTCGGCCGCTCGTACACGCGCTCCCGAGACTACGACGCAATGGGCATCGACACCAAATTCGTACAGTGCCCCGAAGGCGAGCTGCAACAACGGCGCGAGGTGGTACACACGGTCAGCTTGCACGAGATTGATGTGATCAACTCGCGGACCCAGGGCTTTCTAGCGCTCTTCTCTGGTGACACAGGCGAGATCCGCAGCGAGGTGCGAGACCAGATCAACACCAAGGTCGCAGAGTGGAAAGAGGAGGGCAAGGCCACCATCGTGCCGGGTGTGCTGTTCATCGACGAGGTCCACATGCTCGACATTGAATGCTTCTCGTTTGTCAACCGCGCGCTTGAGGACGAGCTGGCACCGATTGTCATCATGGCTAGCAACAGAGGAAACACACAGATACGGGGAACAGACTACAGGTCACCGCACGGACTGCCGCTCGACTTCTTAGATCGTGTGGTCATTGTCAGCACCCACGCATACAACGCGGAGGAGATGCAGCAGATCATTTCGATACGAGCGCAAGAGGAGGAGGTCGATGTGTCTCCGGATGCTCTGGCGCTGCTCACAAAGATTGGCCAGGAAACTGGGTTGCGATACGCGAGCAACCTCATCACGACGTCCGACTTGATACGCAAGAAGAGGAACGGTCCAGAGGTCACCATCGAAGACGTGCAGCGAAGCTTTGCGCTCTTCTACGACCCCACAAGAAGTGTCAAGGTCAGTCCTCATACTACGACCTATCAGACCTTGCTAATACCACGAATAGTTCGTCTCCGACTCGGAACAGCGTTTGATCGGCGATGCGGGCGCCGTCTCCTTTGCGATCCCCAACGGCGCGGAAGCGATGGACGTCTCATAGACGAATATTATACAATCTCACGGCGTACAAAGGTTCGAATGGGTCCAGCGTTTGCTCAAGGGTCAGCGAGTTGCTGTAGGCATAGCGAAAAGTCTGGAAATGTAATACTATACATGCGTGCATAGTCTGTCATCGTGCGCTGAACCATGCTGCAAGTGACTGTGAGTATAACGATGGAAGTACAACCATAGCCTAGTTGGAGCGGCACAGTCTGCTATTATAGTCATACAGGATGGCCCGTGTGTCATCTCAATTTACATCGTACCGCAGCCTTGCATTTCGGGGTAAAGCAGATTGGCGAACCGTATTTCCGGACCATGCATCCTCGCACCTGGGGAGATTGTACGCGCCTACGAAACTGTGGCGTCAAACATGTACGCGTTGGTGGAACAATGTACGAGCCTAGGGAACTATGTTTATCCATGTCTGCAGGTAGTTCGCGCAGGATTCGTACATTCGTATTTAAAGCGCATATGCTGACGAGGCCACCTGTGTAAATGCGCCTAGCGAAAAATACTTTCCCGCTTCCAGTAACTGCGCATGCGACTTCATTATTGGCATACGTAGGTCCTGCACGACGGCTTCAGTTCTCAAGAAGGACAGTGACGAAGGATCTTCGCGAAATGGAGACGTCAGACCATCTAATTTGTTCGGCGCAAGGACTCACCAGCCACAGCTGCCGCCGCCACGCCATACCAACGGCGACAACGGCCGGCAAACTGCAGCCGCCATCCGAAACCCGCCCAAAGCCAAAACTTGGAAAGCTTAACCACGCAACGCCGCGTGTCATTGGACGACGTCTCCTGTCAAGCTCGCCAGATACCCATGATACCCCGGAAAAGCGGCACACCTGTAACCAGCAAGGGGAATGGGAGCGCGAATGAGTTTACGTAGCACAAGGCTACTGTGGAGGAGCAAGTGGGTGGCACCAGGCACAGGCTCAGGCTGGCAACCTGTCGCGTGCGCGTCATGAAGCCTTTTGACTCCCCTCCCGCACGCTGTGACCCCATGGTTGGCCCCCATTGCGCTTCTCTTATCTTCTCTGTCCCGCCTGCGGTTGCTTCTTCTTCACTGACGTTATACGCGCCTTCCCTGCCCCACGGCTGTCGATCGCTGAACTCTGAGCACGCGATCACCTTCCCAAAACGCTGCGCTTACCTTTGCTCGGTTCTACTCGGAGTACCTTGGAGTTTTGGACGATCATAATAACATCATACGGCAAGTGTTCGTTACTGTTGGCGCCCTTTCGTCTCGTTCTCGTTGAGACGGTATACCTATCTGGATTGGAAGCCTGAAGTGGAGTCCTCGCCTCAGCCATGCGGTTACTGAAATGCGCTGCCGCCTTTGCAACCGCGACACTCTTCGCCTCTTCACTAGCCACACCGACGCCACTCAACAGACATCAAGGAGGAGACAACTTGGCCGATCGTATTGAAAGCAGGAAAGGTAAGAAGAAGCCTGATACCAAGTACTTTCATGAGCCCGGGTAAGTCGTCATAGCCTTGCAACTCGCGATGTCATTGCAGCCTGTAGCATGTTCGCTGACACCCCCTCCAGAGGCAGTATTACGCTCGGCCACTATGACAAGCGCTTTTTCAAGGGCATCGTCTCCGACGAGGAGCGAACGGATACGCAATCGCACATGGTCCGCGCCTACCTAAACTTCTTCCGCGAAAACGAACTCGATACCTGGATAGCACACGGGACATTGCTCGGCTGGTGGTGGAATGGAAAGGTGAGTCTTGCTTCCAGCTGTTTGCGATACGTGCTAACGCCTCTGCAGCGTCTTCCATGGGACTTCGATCTCGACACTCAGGTGTCTGACAGCACACTCCAACACCTCGGCGCAGTACACAACCAGACGAGATACCACTACACTTCCTACGACGGCGCCGTTCAGCGCGAATACCTCCTCGACGTCAACCCGTGGATCTGGGAGCGCGAGCGTGGCGACGGCATGAACATTATTGATGCGCGATGGATCGACCTGCGCAACGGCCTGTTCATCGACATAACTGGGTTGAGCGAGACACATCCAGACAAGAACCCCGGGCAGTGGGTTTGCAAGAACTACCACCGGTACGACACATCGGAGCTGTATCCCATGCGGGAGACCATGTTCGAGGGCGTCCCGGCGAAGGTGCCGTACAACTACGACAAGATACTCGTGGACGAGTACAAGGAGAAGGCCCTGATAGAGACGAACTTCCATGGGTAAGCGGAATCACTTTCATGCATGGACAAGTCATAACTAACGACGCGTAGACACCGATGGGATCCTGATGTCAAAGAATGGGTCAAGAATGAGGAGACGCTAGCCAAGGAGGCAGAAGAGCGCAAGAAGAAAGAAGAAGAGGAGCAGAAGAAGGTGGAGGAAGAGTCAAAACTGGATTAGTATTCCAGCTGGCCGTAATGCAGGTGGTGTCGATGGCTTATACTGGGTTATAGCCCAGGCATTGCCAGCGTATGTTTCTAGTACACGCTTTATTGATACCCGGCGACGTTGAATTAAAGTAGCAGATGTAACGATTATTGATCAGTGAGCACGGGAACAAGCGAGTGCCCAGGTGAGATTCCCTGGTTACCAAGATCTGCGAGTGTGCTCAACGGCCCGATGGCGATGGTGGTGAATAGTCAACAGCATGGCTGAGCATCGGAGTTTGGTGATGACAAATTCCGATGGCGACCCCGTCATCTCGTGGAAGCCTTGCAGAACGTCACCGAAACAACGCATGGCTAGAGCTCGGCCACATGCTGCGAAGCTTTATATCTTAATCATCACTAACCTCATCACTTACTTCGTATACTAGATCGCGCCTAGGATTCATCCAACCCTCTACACCGACTCGACACCCTCTCGCCACCATCTACAACGCTGTCACGATGACAGAAGCCGACACCACATCTGCGCCTCCGCCCGTCAGCTCCGACATCGAAATAACACTCACCCACCACGGCAAAGCAATCACACTATCCTTCGCCCAAGATGCCACAATCTCCGACCTCTCCGAACGCGTCGCAAACGACCTGTCAATACCGCCGTCGAACCAAAAGTTCCTCATAGGCGGGAAGATTGGGCTCCAAAAACCACCCTTTAAGAACGCCTCGTTACAACTCACCGAGCTCGTCGGCAAGAAAATTACTCTCATGGGCAGCACAACCGAAGCCGTCTCCTCCCTCAACAACACCATATCCGCCGCCTCAGCGCCCCGGCGCCCCGGTCCCATCAAAGCCGCCCTGCCAGCGCGCAACCGCGATTACAAGAAGATACAAGAGGAGGCGCAATACACGTTCCATACGCTACGACCGCTGCCGTACCTACCGAATCCAGATCGTTCGTTGCGATTCCTCCAACGGCTTCGAGACGACGCGGGGATCAAAGCAGCAATGCGCACGCACAAGTTTAGTGTGCCGCTGCTCACGGAGATGGATCCAGCCATGCATACTACAATGGAGAGTCGGACACTGGGGCTGAATCGGAACCAGGGTGAAGTTATCGAGTTACGACTCCGCACAGATGCCTACGACGGGTATCGCGACTACAAGACGATAAGGAACACGCTGTGCCATGAGCTGGCGCATAATGTCTGGGGCCCTCACGACCGCAACTTCTGGAACTTGTGCAAGCAGATTGAACGGGAGGTTGCGAGGGATGATTGGAAGAGTGGAGGGAGGAGTGTGGGGAACGACGAGTTTTATAATCCAGGGGATGAGGGGGCCGAGGAGCTGCATGATCATGGGGGGTGGACTGGGGGTGAGTTTACGCTGGGGGGTGCTGGTGGGGAGGGCAAGATGGGTGGGAGTAGTGATAGCAGTAGTGGTGCGATGGGTGGGTTGAGTAGGAGGGAGGTGCTTGCGAAGGCTGCGGAGGAGAGGTTTAAGAGGACGAAGGAGGTAGAGAAGGAGGAGCGTGCTGAGGGAAGTGGAAGTAGTGGAGCTTGATTGCTGTGCAGCGAGCGGGAGGGCAGTCGATGTGCGTGTATACCCTTTTGATTGCGCATTTGTAACTGTAGATTGGAGAGGTCGTACGTATCCTCATTCCGCTTCTTATATTGCATTATCACGTCTTTACATGTCAATATCGTAACACCTAGATTTGGTGGTTTCGGGTCTTGAGATTTATATCGTCTCACGCAGCCAATGGCGCACCCAGGAAGACCGTAATGTCGATCCATGCCTTCGGATAGGAGGAAGCCATAAGCTTTGTTTACCCCATCTTTACCCCAACTTTTAGCGCTGCCGCCAGTAGGTGCAGCCGATGACCTCCGCTTTTGCGTTGGTATCCCATTTTCCTTCCTCTTTACTTTACCTAAGTATGCTTTGATCGTGAAGCTTTCTCCTACCTCTTGTTCCAACCGTCCGGCACAAACTACCCGTCTACCCCGATCGCCGCCTCGCCATCGATACCAAGACACCAACCATCCCGAGGTCCTCATTCCGGTCGCCGTCTACTCCTCACACGATGTACTTCGTCATCTTCGCCCTCCTCATCGCCGCCGCCTGGGCGACCGTCGGTGTCTTGCTCGCGAAATGGCTTAAACAGTCCGGTCATGCGAGGCCGTTTAAAGGACGAGACTGGGATAGTCGCGAGCTTTATGGCGGTGGCTCGGGATATGGGCGCGATATTGGGCTTGGGGGACCGTCGAGTCAAGAGAGGGGGCAGGGTGGCAGGGAGAGGGGTGTTGGGGTTCCGCTGACGGGGGTGGGGAGGGTTAAGGGGTTTTAGGATGATGGAGTAAGAGGAGCACGGGGAGATGGAGATGGGAAGAGATGGATAATACGGATGAGTGAATATGGTGAGGTGTGGAGAGATTAGGGATTGGTAAGACGATACGTCCTATCTAGTGACGGTTCACAGCTGACATCCCGCAGACTGACCGTCAACGCTTTCGCAATCTACCGTCCGCGGTCCTGAGGCTTAATTACCCCAGAAGATGAAGCCGAACAACTTCCCATCTTTGGTGGGCTGGCTTCCGCATACCGTTGGTGTTATTAGCGAATGGGTCTAGTGGGCCTTTTTGTTCGCACGCAACTACTACGCACTTCACGCCGCCATCGCCGACGCGTTTGTTCGGTGCAGATGGCGAGATTGAGCTTCTATATGCTCAAAGTGGCTGCTTCGACCGAACCGCTATTTTGACCATATAGAAACTCAGCATCGCCATCCGCATCGAATGCACGCGGTCTTTCGACACTGTTCGAATCATTACGTCCTTTGTTCATTGTCTTTTCAGCTTGAACAACGACGCCACGAGTACATCTTCGTCGCTTATACAAAGACCGAGAGCCTTCTTGTTTGAAGAGCTTTTCTCCTCTGAACAACGAAATGGGACCTGCGTAGTCTATCCAAATCCACTGTTTGCTCCCACCTTCAAAGTGAAAGTAGTCCAAATGGCAGCTGGAAGGCGATACTACACTTTGGCGTCACAGACCTTGCGCGCCGCGCGATTACCCAAGTCCACAATAGTCACAGACACTACGACTATGTTGCTACCTGGACAAGTTCACATGCCTCGTCCAACACCCCCGCCATATGTGGTCGCAAAGACACTGACCCAATACTTCTTTGGCGAAACCACGCTCCCATCGTTTCTTCAGCGATACGGCGATATTTTACTGGCAATCACAGGAGGCGCAGCTGCAGCAACGAGCATATTTTGGTATTTCCAGCGTAACAAATATAACCGCAAAAGAATCCGGCTAGCCGTCTTCCACGTTGTCCGCACACTGCAGAAGATGCCGAATCTAGAAGAACTTATAAAGACACCAGAGGAGTTTTACGAGGAGATTGACTATGAGGTCAGTCGAATGATTGGTATCCATCTGACGCAATCGGAGGGCGTGACTACTGCGAAGAGGGCCCAGCGTCAACTTGAGGCTGAATACAATGCGAATGTGAGAGATTTAGAGGATGAGAGGAGAGTAAGAAGGAGATTGGATGATGCTGCGGATGGAGAGGATGCGGATTCCTCACGAGGTCGTGTCGTTGAAGAGGAGCATATTTCCGAACCCGACATTGCGGGCGACGTACCGCAAACCACCGTACAGTCGCCATCTTCTGCAGGTCAGCCCGAGGAAAGTCCCGTTAATCAGGACAAAGTGCAACAAGTTGATGAGCTGGATATGGGTATGCTCGGTTACAATCCGACAGCATCGCATCTAAGCCCAGGACGAGAGCGACCGCCGCTCACATCGTCGGATATCGATCTTGATTTTGGCCTTCTAAGGTTACCGTCATCGGCACAGAGTGGAAGGAGTCGCGGAAATCCTTCTAGTCTAGGTTCCGTGGATGAATACTCATCGTCACCGCCAGCACGGCCGTCAAATCCGACTCCCCGTCGCGGTCGAAACGGTCCTTTCAGTAGCGACGATACGCCTTCGCCACAACGCCTGGGCCCCATAGACCTTTCTAGTGAAGATATTCCTTCTGGTGAAGATGAAACGCCCATTCTCCGTCCATCTAATCCTACACCTCGCCGTGCCCAAGGTTCTATAGATGTACAAGTCGACACGCCACGGCCGAAGACTGCACGCAGGAATAGAGGTGATATGGATGAAGATATTCATGACCTTTACACTTCTCTTGCCTCTAGAGACGGCACCTCACCAGTGCAAGAATCACCTCGACCGCGCATCACCGGCAACGACATTCGTGAGCGTCGCGAGAAGGCACGCGTTTCAGATGCCCAGAAAAGAGCCGTAAAGCCGCGCAATACCGTTTCGTTACGCCAGCCGCCCAGTGCGATGGCTGCGACGACCCAAGGTGAAGTTCCAGGGCAACATCTTTCCCCCATACGAGAGGGCATATCTCCACATGTGAGCCCTGCGGTAGACGCCAAACAATATCGCGTTGCGGAGACACGCAAGCTTAACAAACAGCTGGAGGGTGAGAGGGAGGAGCGCCGTCTGTTTAAGAAGCGTATACCGCCGATGGGCGAACAAGCGCGTGAGAATGAAGAAAAGGAACTCGCCGAAGGAGTGGAGGCGGGAGGACAAGAAGCACCTCCTGAGCCCAGCCGAAGTGAGATACCATCCAGATTCACATCGATCGACCTGGAAGTTGAAGAAGATGAAGATAGGGTGCACTTCGAAGACGCCACGAAATATTCCCCGTCAGCAGGACCTATTGCAGCCGCCTCACCAGCTGTCCGCCACGACAACCCATCACCGGCTGCTGCGGCGCAATCCTCTTCGCTGAGATCAAGGCCATCACCTCAGGCAACGACCAAAGGCCAATCGCGAAGGTCGGCGGCTCCAAGCCCACCCGAGAGCACTGAGAAGACGCCTACAAAGACACCTACAGCGAAGGCGCCGGCTAAGACACCTGCGAAGCAAAAGGCCCTACCGACAACCGGGACGCGGAAGAGCGCGAGGGTTGCCAAAAGAACGCAAGGTGAGAAGAAATAAAGGATGGAGCTGTTCAAGGGTGGAGACGTATAGCTTACTGCGTTGACGCGCTGTTTGGATACGTTTGTATACGTCACTTAATGTTATGGCATCGTGAGCACGCTGATCTCTCGTACCGTACTTTCCTGAATTGCGTTTTCGGCATGAGGATTAATGACACAGACTCCCTAAGATGAATACCACATCGTGGTATCAGCGACGTGCATGACGCGTAAAACAATGATGTGACGTCACATCGTTCTCTCAACCATCTTCATCTCCATCTCATCCTCATTCCCACTCCTCGTAACCTCAACAATTTCGAACCGTGACCTGCCCAAACTTACACATATCTCAACAAAACGTTTCGTTAACTACGATAGGGTCGCTAACAACGGCCCTGCATGGTGGCTGGCTGTCAGCTGGTCAAGTGATCGACGCATTGCCCTGGTTTCATTCATCACTGCCCGAACCATGGATTCAGGCCTACGATCGAAACTCCGTTTTCCACGTTTTCACGGCCGTGATAGGTCGACCAGCTACCCGTTTTGACAGTCTCGTGCTATGCGCCACAAGGCATGGCTGTTGACCGGCGACACTGAAGTGTCATCTTCATTCAACAAAAAGATAAATCCTTCGTGATGGTAGAAGTATAAGAAACTCACTGCTGAACTCACATAATAGTTTCATCACGATAGCTTCATATTTCCCATCATTACCCAACGCCTCACATAATCAACCACCGTAACCACTCCAAATGGCCAACCCACCGCAACCCCCACTCTCCCCCTCCCACTTCCACCGCATAACCAACGTATCCAACCCCTCCAACCCCACCCTCGACATCGTCAACGACCACGGCACCCAAAACAGCACCGGGCTCCTCAAATTGACCCGCGAAGGCTACTACTCAGGCCAGTACTGGGCCTTCATACCCTCACCCTCAACCCCCAACTCCTACCGGCTCCGTACATGGTGGCTAGGTCCAAACCGACTCCTCGATGTCTACGCAGAAGATACGTCGAAAGCGGTGTTGAGACGGGCGGACGACACGCCACATGCGCTTGATTGGAGGATTGGCGAGTGGGGCGATGGGACATGGTGGATTGGGAATGAAGCGAGTGGGGTGTTGAAGGTTATGGATGTTGGTGGAGAGAATAGGAGGCAGGTTGTGTTGAGGGAGAAGAATGAGGGGGCTAAGACGCAGAGGTGGAGGATTGAGGTTATTAGAGAGATTGGTGAGGACGAGTTTCATGATAGGCCTGCTACGCCGGAAGAAGGAGAGGGCTGCTAGGAAATGGATAGTTGGCAAGACGGTGCACGAGGGATGTTGTTCTGATCGATGCAGTCGTATAATTCGTGTCTATTCGTTCCATCTATATACACATGTTGTTGATACGAAATATCTACGAAGCAGGGGCAGCGGTGCCGTATGGGATCGCCTTGGCGCTCTCAATGTCGACGTAACCGTACTTGCTTCCGGTCTTGTCGTCGGAGAAGCCTTGAGCCCAGGTACCCATGTCCTTCTGGAAAGCCTCAAAGTTCTTCTCGTCGCTCAGGTCGATAGGCTGCTGGTCCTTGCCCAGCTGCCTAATCTGTGTTCCTGCTGCAACGTTGGTGATGCCGAAATCGTTGTCGTCGGTCAATTGGTTGATCGCGGCGTGAACCTCGCCGTTGATGATCTGGCGAGGAAGCTCGGGCTCCTGGGTGACCGGACGAGCGAGACCAACACCGTCGACGGTGTTGAGGGCGTCGACCATGGCGGCGGCGCTCTTGAAGCCACCAGTGACGTAGGTCTTGGTCTTGGAGAGCGAAGGTGTGATCTTCTCGGCGAAATCGAGGAAGAAAGCCTCACGCTTCTTGGTGGACTCGCGCTTGTGGCCGAAAGCAAGCTGCTCGTAGGTACCACCAGACAGCTCGACAAAGTCGAAGCTGTTGTCCTCAAGCAACTTGCAGAGGGTTGCGGCCTCCTCGGTACCGAAACCCTTGTCTTGGAACTCAACGGAGTTGAGCTTGATGCCAAGGACGAAGTTGGAAGATGTGCGCTTGCGGATTTCCTGGCCGATCTCGGTGATGATGCGTGCGCGGTTCTCGAGAGATCCACCGTACTTGTCGGTACGCTTGTTGGTGCTGGGGGCGAGGAATTGTGCGAGCAGGTAGCCGTGGGCGCCGTGAAGCTGGATACCGTCGTAACCGGCCTTCTCAAGGTACTCAGCTGCGTGGGCGAAGCCCTCGATCACGTTCTTGATATCCTCGTCGGTAGCGGCGCGTGGCTTGGCGAAGGTCATGCCCATGACGTTGCCCTCTAATTGTACGTCGGATGCGGAGATGGGGTTCTTTTGGATGCTCTCGGTTACCTGGCGACCTGGGTGGCTGACCTGTCCGACGATCAAAGAGCCATGCTTCTTTGACTGTGTCGCAAGCTCCTTGAACATCTCAAATCGCTCGCCCTCGTACTTTGAGCCACGGGGAATAATGGGGTTGCCAGCAGCCTCTAGGTGGTCGTATTCGATCATGATGTTACCGGTTAGGATGACGCCGAACTCGCCCTCGCCCCATCGTCGGTAGACGTTGACGAGGTTCTTGGAAGGAACACCACGAGCTTCGAGATTCTGAGCATCCCATGACGATAGACGCTCGGTCATAGCACCCTTGAGGAATCGGTTTTGGGCAGTCTTCTTGGAGAAAGCAAAGTCGAGAGGCTTTGCCAAAGGCGCAGGGTCCTTCTTCTCGGCTTCATATCTTCTTGGTGCCATGTTTGCGGAAATGTAAATGGGTATCTAACAAAAAAGACGAAAGTATAGTGTGATAAGACTGATGTTTGAAAGTTGTGTGTTGTGAGTGAGATGCGAACTTGGCGTGCGATCAATGGCGGTCTATAAGTGTTTCGTTAGTGCTTCATCAGTTTTGCATTTCTAAGCTGTTCCACGAGTATGTTGCCAAACAATGACGGACTCGTCCGAGATTGATCCATAGCCACGTCATAGAGATACGCTATAGGCTAGGGCCCGGCTACGACACCTCGGCAGATGTAGGCAAAGCACCGTGATCTAGACGCGCCTCTTGCGGGATGCCAGAAGATCGCGTTAGGCTGTATGGTGGAAGAGAGGGTTGTGGGGTTGAAATGTCGCGCTGGAGCAGCGGCGTGCGTGGCGTCATTCTCGCGTTACAAATCGTTCAGGAACCGGACGAATCGGACCGACGATGTTGCCGTTGCGTGCTATCACGTGTCGATGAGCTGTCAGGAACGCCATGGTCGGAGCACGATCCCATCCGACACCAACACCATGCGTTCGGCAAATGCCACGTCTATCCATCGACTGCCGAGATCAATTCAAAAGACTTCGGAAGCGTGCCTAAAATCGGCATCGCCTTTCTCGCTGCACGGATGAAGGGATCCGCCCACCGACCGCCTCGCCTCTCCACAGAGCACCAGATGATACCCATGTACTCATCGTCAACAGACGCATCACTGATAGACCATGGCATCTTGAAATATCAAGATTTGGACGATTATATTCTGCGCGACGAGTGTAGGTAACTAAGACACACGGTGGATGGCTACGCTATGTTGGATAGCATTGCCTCCAAATTCGTTCGCTCCCCGAAACGCTCAAAGCGTTTGCTGCTTGCCAAGATGCATGCAATCGCCCTTACTCCGCCAGCACGGATAGCCCGGTGAAAGGAACCTCCTGGCACTTGTTCTGCTCGGTAATGAAAATCTCGTCACCAGCCTGGCAGTTGGTCGAAGCGAAGACACGGAGAGACAGGCCCTTGTTGCTGTCGAATGCAACGCTCTTGCCAGTGTTGAAACCCTGGCATTTGTTGTTACCACCCTCGCCGAAGTTCTTGTACTGGCCGGTCTCGCAGTTCTGGAGGAAGAGATACAAGTCAGCGGGTGTTCATGACGAGAATATCGCCTTGCGGAGACTCGCTTCAGGATATGACTTACGGTTACCGAGAAGGCGCTGACCGCGGGAGCGAGAGCGGCAGCAATGGCAATGAAGGAGGCAAGATTGAACTGCATCTTGAAGTACTGGGAGGCACGATCAGCTGGAAGCAAAAGCAGGAGATCGATAAGACACACTGTTGGAGTGTTAGAAGTTGAAGTGGGAGTGAGTTGCTTGAGGTTTGAGGATCGTTGTTGGATGATGAGCTCTCGAAGGGACAACAGCCTGATACTTATACCCCATTCAGGCTCGACATGCCATGCTGGAAAAGCACAGTATCGACATTCCAAGACGCGTTCACAGCACAAGAGCGAAGCTTACGATCAACCTCTCCAGGCGCCCAACAGTGGGCTCTCTACTCGGGGTCGCTATGCCAGGTCGAAGTGGCTAAACCTCGGAAGCCTAAACGTTACCGCATCCTGAGCGCAACAGGTCACTGCGGATGTCTTTAGGCATCCAGTGACTGAGGCGAAATGGTGGTTGGCAGACGCAGGTCGACGAATCGTGATACACCGAGGACCAACAAGGCACGTCTCTCAAGAGTACGCGGGCTGCTCGCAGCGTTATGGCCCTTGGCCAGTCACGCCAATGAGCAGAGTGTATCTTGGCCCTGCTTTGGTAAGACCGCTCGTGGCAAGCTGACGTTCGAGACGGTATCGCATCCGTGAGTATAACTTCTAATTCCAGTGTTTCCTCCCCAGTGGCCGGCGCTCCACTCCATGCTAAAAGGCTGTCTATCGATGGATGAGGCGTATAGCCATCATTGTTCGTCATCTTTGGGTAACACTTTCGTCGCCGCGCATGCGATGATTGATGAACAACGAACGTTTGAACGCTTGGCGATGGCAGGCCTTACACTACCGGTACTTGTTACACCCATGTACACGTACCATGATCAGCAAAGCCAGGCAGAATCGGAGCCCTGAAGATGTTCCAAGCCCGGCCCAGACGCTCTCACCACTCTTTCTTATAATTACGATCGTCAACAACGAACCCACTCATGGCGACGCCAGCCACGATCCGACGACGACACAGGGCACTTCTTCAATCCTCACCGCTGCGCATCAGAGACGGGCAGGAAGCTTCCACCCGCTCATACAGCGGTTCGCTTGCCTTAGGCCACCATCCAAGATCAATTCGCTGGAGTAACTTCGGTCTATCCACAGCCAAGATCGCACTTCCACATTTGTCCCGCAAACCAAGGCGGTATGTAAACATATAGATATCTGGGCAGCTTGGCTCATCACCTTACCTCTTCAACTCGATACTATCTCTTTGGTCGTCGAAGTAAGATGCTTTCAATCATCATGACATATCAAGAAATGATAGCAGCCCAGCAAGACTACGTACGACAACAGATACTACACCGATATCCGCTATCCGTCAGATCAGAGGATGCGGGATTTCGCGGCATGCAATCCTTCGACGGGCCGGTAGCAGGAGTCTGGGGAGCGGACCCACGCGGCCCGCCTGATCTACGTGAAAGAAACGCCGATGCACGCGCATCTACCCATCTACGCGCGTTCTTTGGGGCCTGGAGAACACTGTATCCCAAAATGGGACATCTTGCGATCATTCATATGTTACCAAGCAATCCATTTCAGGCTCGGTGCTAGTTCGGTCCTCCCACGTCGCCGAATTGGCCAACCCAGATCTTGGCCAGCGGAATGGTGGAGTAAGGCAAGCAAGGCATATTTGTAATACAACAGTACTTTGCGCAAAGGTAGAGAGCGTTAACGAGAGTCGGCATTTGATAAAATGGAGTAGGACCAAACTCGTCTCCAGGTCCCAACATCTCGAACGCGAGGCGCGAAGCTTGAGCTTTCTTGATTGCTCGGATTATACCCAGCCCTATATGAAAGATGGTTCACGCATTCACTAGCTGACACATTTCCCCGCATTTTCTACCAAGAGCCGGTTCAAAAGGCCACCACAATGCGCTCTTCCAAAGATCTGGGCCCGCCAGATCGCAGCTTATAGAACGTCTACAACAAATTTGAGTAGATTATATCTAACTACCAAGCAACTCCGAAAGACGCTCAACAAACGGTATCTGGAGCTCAACAAATGGTAAGCGGTTCTCAGAGATCAACCGCCTCTTCGTATTCTGGACCAGGCGTAATAGAGGCAGAGAATCGATTCGGCAGTCAGCGCAGGCCCTCGTGCAGGAATAGAGGATGCGGCATAACTCTCGTGAGTAAGGTGCATCCTCTGAAGTTTCGAAATTCTCAGGCAGCATTGCCTTCTCGTCCAGACAAGTAGGGGATTGGACGTTCTGCACAACACACCATGTTAGTTGTCCGATCTGATACACATCGACGGCTTTGGTGCCATTTTGACCCTCCGGCGGCTCGTACGCACCGTCCATACCCGGTATTTGATTTGGCTCTGGATCTTCGTCCATAATTTTAACTTCTGATTGCCGCATGGCGCAGCCAAAGTCGCCTAACTTAACGATCGGATATTCAGTCTTGTCTCGGGTGCTGGAAGTGAGAAATACGTTAGACAGGATGATGTCGCGGTGATACACGGCATCCCAAGAGGCATCTTCTTCAACTTTCAGTCGTTCATCTCCGGGCTCCTGCTGATCAATCTTTTCGAGTACATTCGGACCATAGTGCAGGTACACAACCGCCCGTACTAGACTCTCTAAGATGTTCCAAATGAAGAGCTCAGGGACTGGGGTTCCCGCCTCAAAGGCATAATATTCGACAAAGTCAAGCAACGTACCTTTGTTGCAGTACTCCGTAACCATCCATGCCGTGTCGTGTAGGCTCTTCGGTGCGCTACCATCGAAGAACTTGATAACGTTGTCGTGCTGCAAAGTCCCGAGAATCTCGAGCTCTCGCTCAGCGAAGCCGAGATATTCAGTGGGTAGGGGAAGAGTCTTCATGATCTTTGTGGATCTATTGGGGTCGTTCTCGTTGTGGACTAGATAAACGCCACGATTGAAGCTACCTTCAACGTCGTGTAGCTTGCGATCGATGCGCCATGCCTCACCAGCTTTACCGTCGTCAATCTTTCCATTGAGTATGAACCGCTCGTCTGCTAACTCGGAGGCAAACATGCTATTCAGCACATCGATTAGCATGTTCAGGTCTTTCACCGTCGACCTTCGTAAGATGTTGCCGTCCTTGACTTTGTAATAGCGGAGGAACAGACGCCATGCGTGAACGAAGCCTGGGTAGTCTTTTGGGTCCGCGGAGCAAGTCCTCAGATCCTTCTCTTTCAGAAACCTTGTGAACGGAACCTTATCAGTAGGGTAAAACCAGGAAATCTCCTTTGAGATACACCAGTGCTCAAACTCGTTGGAATGGTCTGGAGATTTCAGACCCTTCGTTGCTAGCTCCTCGAGCGATTGGAGTGTTGAATGCGGTGCCACGCTGACATTCGTCGTTTCAGTTGTACTCTTCGAGGCCATGTTGAAAGCCGTCAGAGCTACGTGACGTATGTCTTTGTCAGTTGTTGAATTGAAGCCGAACTAGTGAGAGAAGAAAAGTAGATTATGGAATACCACATACCGGAGCGGTATAAAGTGCTGCTCCAAATGAGTATCACATCGTGTATCGACAACGTATAACATTGTGGAGAACCAGGTCATGATTTGCGTACACAACACTGTGCCGCTATGAATCATCTGCATGCCTTAAACAAAGTGCACTCAGAGGTATGTGCACGGCGTATCTGTCCACTCTGTATATACCTTGATCGTGATGCTGCTGAAATGTCGATACCATTAATTCCTCGCGAGGAGGCCTTTAACATCACACGTGCGCTGAACTGGTTCGTTTTCATCGCCGAAAGGTACATCGAAATCCCTTCGATACTACCCGCCAAATGTCTGTAAACCCGAGCCACGATATGTCAGAGGAGACTTTCAAGCGTCGCAACCGAGCCGACAGCGGCACCTTTACATGTGAAGATGAAACGGAAAGTTTCCGCGAGGCAATGCTACGCCTTGCCGACTACCTGATCGAAGAAGACCCCAAACTCGACAAACCCGATCAGCTTACCCTTCGTTACTTCAGGCGAGTCTACCAGATCCTAGACAACACCAACTACGTAATTACTAGATTCCTGGACCGTACCCAACTAACTACATCGCCCTCTGATCCTGCCGATGCACCAGGTGTGGCTCATTGCATACAGCTTGTGTCGAATAACGAATCTGGAAGTTGGGCAGAGAACCGGGCAGAGAATGAGCGTACTGTCAAGAATTTGCTGCTAGACCGAGCAAATCGAGCATGCAATCGCGATATTTTCGCTGTTGGAAAAGTCGTCGGTGGACGATGGATTATCGAGTCCGAACTGGGAGGTGTTGACGGGACTTTCAATCAAGGTATCCTCTTCGTGCGCGATAATCTCCAAGAAGATATGCGCATCATGAAGGTCTTACCTTCAGAAGCCATGTATCCGGGCTTTCAAGCCCGAGAGATGAACATCCTGAGCCGCCTACATCATCGCAACATCATTACCCTCTACGACGCGCATCTCCCTAGCCCTGTCACAGAACGTCACGCCTCGCCCTACATCGTGACAGAGTACTGCGACCATGGTACTCTAGCCGATTTAATCAAAATATGGAACGAACATGGCGAGCTCCTTCCCGAAAGCTTCGTCTGGCAAGTCTTCGAAGCCCTCGTAGCAGCCGTCCAGTACCTGCATCACGGACCATATCCCTACAACGAGGCAGCCTACAATTGGGATCCCATCACCCACCGCGACATCATCCCATCCAACATCTTTTTGAAGAGCGATACGCAAGTCATCCCAAGCGACTATCCCATCAGCATCAAATTAGCAGATCTCGGCTGCGCCATCACCAATAGCGAGATGGAAGCTTACAACTATACCCTTCGTGATCTTCCTCTCGTGGCTGATCAGTACAGGCCTCCAGAAGGGGCGCAAGCGACTGAAGCGACGGATATGTATCAAGTTGGGCTGGTCATGTCGCTGATGTATTGTATGACGGATAGCCCTTCAAGCAACATTGCTGAAACAGGCAACTTGACCCAGGACTACCTTGCGGGTTATAAGGGTTATTCGTCTGAGTTGCGGATGTTCATCGAGATGTGCCTTGATGTTGACGATGAACAGCGGCCTCATACGAACTTTTTCCTACTGCGCATACAAAGTGCGAGGAGGTTCTTGAGCAATGCGGGGAAGTTTGGTGCGCAAGTCGACCTTTTCGCACAGGGTTGAACTTTCCCTAGTCTCTAAGTAAGGGACGCTTGAAAGGTCAGTATGATGATTGAAAGGTAGTTAATCATCTCGTCGTTGCTTCGCTGTATATAAACCCTCCCGGGTGTCTGGGCATTGTAGTTCTATCTCATGTTGTGAAAGCCAAGTTGTGACGAGTGCGACGCGTCCTCGAAGTCTTTGAGCGGAATGAACAGGTTGGAACGATCTTGGCGCAATGGCAAAAGTAATGTTGTTGTAAAATGAAGATGCGGTTCGCGCATTCCAAGTTCTGGAGGGGACAAACGCGTCGTTACCGTAATGGGTAAGGCGGCCGTCGATCACCCACTTGGGCACGGATCACAGGCGCGACTGAGGTCTTTGGCCAATGCATCACCACACCCACCGGGCAATGACCGTGATCGCGCGATGCAAGGTATCACACAGCCATTGAGATTATACCAGCGCTCGCAACCGCACGTCTACAGTTTGAGACTATAACATTGCTCTTGCGATGTTCGAGGGCGGCTGGACCGCCTGGTGCGCTGCCGAGCGCCACATACCATGATGAGTCTGCGACTACCGACGTGTGTACCACGCGTCACTTTTATGAAAAACAAATAATAATAATTAAGAGAAATGATTATCTGTCGATTTGCACATGCCTTAGCTCGACAGTTTCCACGCTGTGGGGATGCGCGTAGCCTTCGCAAACTCACAATGCTGAGGTGCAGCCTCGTACAACAATCGCTTACGACCTCGGGATGGTTTTCTCACTCTGCGGGGTATAAATCATGGTCTTGGGACCCGTTCGCCCCTTCGACTCACATGCTGCGTCGACCAACACGTCAAGATGAGCATGTGCCGTGCAGTCCATGCTCTTCATCAAGATAGCGATCGATATTCCAGGCCCATATATATGCCCACACGGGGTGCGTCATTAAAAGATTCATCTGCATGTGGATGCCGCTATTGTAGTGCTGTATGCGAAGTCAGACCGGAGCTTGCCAACAGAGATGACTTGGAGGTGGAATTGCTCAGAAACTCGCTGTTTGTGAAGTATCGCGGAGTAGATAGTAATTATTCTTACTATTATACCAGAGAGCTCTTCACTCTGAACGGTAAGCCCGCAAGAATTGCTGACGATGAGCTTCTCTAACAATGGTGCAGCTCCAGACGACCCTATCATACCTCCGTCAAGAGTGATCTCAGGTGATACTGGATCGAGAGAGAGCTTCAAAACTATCCGAGGCTGGCTTGATACGTGTATGGCCGCTCATAAAAACCTGTGCTCACCACACGTCGAGGCAGGCTACTCCAGATTACCCGACCGCGTGATAGAAGTCAGCTTGGATACCCCTCGAATGATCCGCTTGGTCGATACCGGGAACAAGAGAGAGCGCTATGCATGTCTGAGCCACTGCTGGGGCGGACAGTACCCTTTACAGACAACACGAGAACCGGATACCTTGTCAGTTCATCTTAAGAGTATTGAAGAGCAAAGTCTACCGAAAACGTTCCGGGATGCTATAACAGTCATCGTCGAATTGGGCATGCGCTTTATCTGGATCGATTCACTATGCGTATGAAGTTCCTATCCATTTCCACGTTTGCAATGATCTAGTATGGTCACTAATATGGTTACTAGATCATCCAAGATGACGAAAAGGACTGGCAAGCCCAATCCGCACAGATGGCCAACATCTACGCGAATTCTACAGTGACACTCGCGGCTTCTGCATCTTCGGGTCCACACGAGGGTCTCTTTCGAGTCGCAGCCCCCGAACTCGTTGGCTGGCCTATCTCAAACTTTCCACACATTCGCGCGAGACACTCGCTCATTCTCGGCACGCAAGGTCTGCCACTTCTTGAGAGAGGCTGGGTCTTCCAAGAGCGGCTCTTAAGTCCCCGAGTTCTTTATTTTGCAAATAACGAGCTTATATGGGAGTGTATGGAGCTTCTAGACTGCGAATGCCAGGGAACTGAAGTCAGATATCATCAAAATGAGAACCTATGGCCGGGTTCAAAGAGCTTGTGCCATCCTGCCAAGTGGAGTTCAGCCAAAGACGACCATGTCAAGCTTACAGACATGTGGTTGAAACTCACCAAGGATTATGCTCAGCTAGCACTGTCAAAACCAGATGATATTTTCCCGGCAATCTCGGGTATTGCCAAAAGCTTCGGAGAAGCTACTGGATGGAACTACTTTGCAGGCATGTGGAAACAGACGATGATATACTGCCTCGCGTGGTACTCATTTGGTCATAATCTCCCGACCCGATGTGTACCATGGCGGGCACCTACGTTTTCATGGGCTTCTGTTCAGTTCAACAAGAAACCGTCGTTTGGTATGGATTATCCAGAATGGAAAGACCTGGACGTATCAGCTACTGTTATGGAAGTTGTGTGTTGCCCTAAAGGCGACGATCCCACGGGCCAGTTGGAAAGCGGATATGTTATCCTATCTGGCACCGTGGTAGAGGCGACGATTTTCAACACCCAGAACGGGTTTCGTATTAGAACACTGCCACCTGAAGGTGCCAACGCAGCCGTGTATTCCTTCGACGTCGACTGCAACCTGAAGCAGGTAGGTCACGAAGTGCACGATGGTGCGCCGTTGTTCTTCCTGAAATTGTTCAACCGAAAGTCTGATCGGAACCGAAAGTTGGATGGAAACAGTGATGGAATTTGGTTGATTTTGAGGAAGGCAAACTCGACAGCTTGGGAGTGGAATGGCACAAAAGGCGACGGCGAGTTCGAGAGGATCGGGCTTCATAGTGGCCATTATGACGAAGATGAAACTAATCCGAGAACCTTGCAGGAGGCATCATCAGAGCAGGCGACCAGGCTCAACGCGATGGTGAAGATTATCTGATATCCAGGTCAGAGCAGATACTTGCGTCCTATGCTATGCGCGCAGCCGTGCGAAATTACTACAGTGACCCCACCTGTTCAATGCTTGTGATGCACTGACCTCAGAAACGAGCCCGTCCTGTAGTGCACATAGCTCAAGGAACAGCTCATTACAACGGTGAATATACCGTTGACACAATGCCCAGCATATTCCGCGGCGCATTTTCCTCTGACATCACCGCGCCAATAGCAGGGTGAGACCGAGGATCGGGCAGAAGGGACGCATTTTCCCGCCGCAGCAGCCGAAGTTGAAAGCAGGGACGTGCACAACCGAGCAAGCAACTCGACCGTGAGCTCCACCTCATCCACAACGCGACCTTGCCCACTGCCATTGCGCAACCGTCCTTAATCCCCTCCCAGCGGCCCGCGCATCATCCTACTCTGCTCGTCGTACTCTACTTTTCTCACCCACTTTTATCTTCCCCACCGGACTTATCTTCCTCACAACTTCGGCGCAATGGCACCTTTAACAGATGCGTCGGTCGATGACCTCAAGAGCACCGTCACCAGCCTTGAGAAGCGCATCGCTGACCTGGAAAAGAGACTCGCTGGTCAGAATGGGGGTGCGCCTGCGTCTGCGGAGAGCGTCAGGATGATCTTGATGGGCCCGCCCGGTGCTGGTATGTTGTTCCCGGTTGGAGAGAGAGGGTAAAAAAGGCGGTTTTGCTTACATGGCATGTTAGGCAAGGGTACTCAAGCGCCCAAGATCAAGGAGAAGTTCTGCGCTTGCCATCTTGTAGGTTTTTCAGAGCGAGTGGGATAAGGGATTGGGGGCTGACAGATTGCAGGCTACCGGAGACATGCTGCGCGCGCAAGTCGCGGCAAAGACTGCGCTCGGCCGGGAAGCAAAGAAGATCATGGACGCGGGTGGTCTGGTTAGCGACGAGATCATGATCAACATGATCAAGACGGAGCTCGAGAACAACGCCGAGTGCTCCAAGGGGTGCGTCCCCTCTCCTACACAGTTTGAAAGATATGCTAACACAACCCCACCCCCAGATTCATCCTCGACGGCTTCCCCCGCACAGTAACCCAAGCCGAGAAGCTCGACGGCATGCTCAGCATAACCAAGAAGCCCCTCCAACACGCCGTAGAACTGCAAATCGACGACGGCCTCCTCGTCTCGCGCATCACCGGCCGCCTCGTGCACCCCGCCTCCGGTCGCTCCTACCACAAGATTTTCAACCCGCCCAAGGCGCCCATGACGGACGACGTAACGGGTGAGCCGCTCATCCAGCGCTCCGATGACAACGAGGACACGCTTAAGAAGCGCCTGTCAACATACCATGCCCAGACTGCGCCGGTTGTCGCATACTACCAGAAGACGGGTATCTGGAAGCCAGTCGATGCGAGCCAAGAGCCTGGCCAGGTGTGGAAGAGTCTGCTTAAGATTTTCGACGACAAGGCTATGGTTGCTGGACGGACAGGCAGTCTGCTTAACAAGGTTGGGCTTAAGAACTAGGTGGCCTCCGGCGATGTGAGCAGGGAATGTGGTACCGGATTGCGAAGATATAACTACGGGTCACGCCTACGTTTTTATACCGCCAGGCAGACGCGTAGAGTCTCACAGCAGTCGGCTGATCATGTTTCAAAGCCACGTTACGAGAAAAGTCCACTTTTACGCTTTGGAATGAAAGAATGCACATATGGTTTGGATGGGTTCCTTGTACTTGTACAGATGCATACGCGTGGTGTGGGTGGTCTGTGGGGGCATACACCCTGTGTATTTCAGATGGCTCTTGCGGACTGGGTTTCTGGTAGTTTACCGAGATCGGGAATGCTAGAGATGTTCATGATTGATGCTTATGTGGTCGCCAATGTGGCCTTTTTCGAACCGTGGTCCTCTGGCCACACCCAGAAGTCTATGAGGATGCCTTGTTCTGGTGATTGAAACATACATAGCATACTGCCGATAAGTCACTACCTTCAGCAAATGACCCTTGCGCCACAAACACGCGTACTTTCCTCTCGCCGCCGCCGCCCGTTCCAACAACGTGTTCCCTAGTCCCAAGTCGCGCGAACCCGTGGCCTCGGCGTTAGCACAACACAACTTCTCCTAACCTCCGGGGCGACTTGTCACTCCCGACGAAAAAGTGTCCTCAGCGCAATCTACTCCACGAAACACGATAACGTTCTCGTATAGTATACGCGCATTCACCACAGTCGCGATTACAATCGCATACGCATCTCCACGCCACGCGCGCGACGCTTCGAGCCTCAAATCTCAGACCTCAGACCCGAGACCTCGAGCACAACGCGACAAACCCGAAGCTCAGCCCACAACGCTTCGCCCACAGCCCAAAAAGGGGCCGCAACATCGCATACATACCATACACCACAGACACAGATACACATCCGCAAACATGTCAAGTAGATTCACCCGCGCCGACCCCCGCGACGACCTCTTCTCCTCCTACAACCGCAGCGCCTCGCCCTCGAAAACAAAAAACAAAACGCGCGCTTCCCCCTACAACGCTAGTATAAGCCAAGGATACGGTTATCCGGGTTCTTCTGCGGATGCGTATCCAGGGAGTGGTGGTGGAAGTGGAATCGGGAATGGTGGAGGGTTGTATCCTGGGGGTAGCGCGGGGGGAAGTGCGTATGGTGGTGGTGGTGGGTATGGGGGGTATGGGGTAGGAGGTGGGAGTGGAAGTGGAAGAGGAGGGGATAGGGATGGAGATGGGATTTACAGATCCGCGACACCGAATTCAAGAGGGCAGTACTCGGCGGCTGTGTTGGATGAGTTGGAGAGTCAGAATGATGAGCATGTTGGTGTGTTGACGGGGAAGGTTAAGATGTTGAAGGATGTATGTTTTCCCCCTTTCTCCCCTCCCTTCCTGTTCATCCATCTCATGGAATACCTCGCTAATGTTGAAGTAGTTAACCCACCTCATCGGCGACGAAATCCGCGACTCCACGACTCTCGCCGAGAAGATGAACGACCAGTTTGAGAACTCGAGACATAAGTTAAAGGGCACGATGAATCGCATGTTGAGGATGGCGCAGAAGACGGGTGTGGGATGGAAGGCTTGGGTGGGGTTCTTTGCGGCGGTTATCTTGCTGTTTTGGTGGGTGTGGTTGGGATGATTCGGGGTGGGGTATAGAGGAGAAGATGAACGGAGGTTTGACGATAGAATGGGAAGGGATGTGGGTGTGAGCATGTGGTATGGATTAGAAGGTATACGTCATGTTGATGCTATGGTAGCTTTAGATGGATGCTTAGAGAAGAGGTGGACGGTGTTGCATTGTATTTGGCAGGGTGTTGTGGCGTTTTCTTGCGGAGAGAGGGCTAAGCACAGCAATGGTGCAGGTATGTGCTTTAATATAGACAGTGGCATACTTTTATGATACATCGTTCGTATTTAACCGTCTCAGAATCATTACTCGCCAGCTTATTGTTTCAATCATCAACCTCTTACCATGTCACCCAGTCCAGTTTACTAGCACTGAAGGGAGATGGTATCACTATATACGTTATCCTCACATGCTCACATCCTCACCACCCCTTCCCCTTCCCTCCCAACCCCAAACCACCTAATACTCCTTCCCAAGCACCTTCTTCAACCCCTTCATCTCCCCTTCATACCTCTCCACCTTCCCCTGACTAACCATCAACTTACTCAGCAGATAATTCACCCTCCCAGCAGTCTGCGCAGGCTGATTCCTCAACTTACTCAGCAGCAACAACTCATTCTCACACTTATCAATCGTCGCATTCTCAATCTTCGTCAGGTGCGTCAGAATCGCCAAATCCAATCTTGATTTCAACACCTTATCCTCAGTCAAGCGCTTGAACGCAGGGTGGTAGACGGGTTTGCCGGGCTTGATGATAGAAGGACGGCCATTCGCACCGGAAACGATGGAAATAAGCTCCGCTTGTTCGAGAGCACGGAGAACGGATTCACCGCCTGTTTTAAGGATATCGTCGATGAGAATTTCGTTGTAGCGGAGGCTTTCTTTCTGGGCGAGTTCTTTGATGAGGAACCAGGCTTGTTCGGCGTTCCAGTGCCGGTTCCCGCCTTCGTCTTCTGCGCCGAAGATGAACATTTTGAGGATCTCGGAGGCGGACTGGTCGATGATTTCGTGGACGGCTTTGGTGGGTGTTTCGCCGGTCTTGATTCGGCGGGACAGGAATTCGAGGTCTGTGAGGCGGCCGCCTAGGAGGTCGATGCAGGTATCGAGCTCGTCGAGATCATTGCGGTGTTGAGAGGGGAGTTTCTTGGGTGAGCCGTCTTTTGGGGCTGGGTCGTCTTCGACGTCGGCGTCGAGATGGGTGATTACGAATCGCTTCGCTACTTCGGGGCTGCAATCAGATAAGGAGATCTGACGGAACATGCGATCTGGCATCGCCTTGGAGAGCGACTTGCTGAATGCGACATCGTTGGTCAGGAAGATCACGTGAGCTACGTTCGTCGTGGTTAGACGCGCAGCCCATTCAGCAATCTTATCATAGACGATACCGCCTTCCTGGCTCTTGTGGAGGAAGTTGTCAATCACAACAATCGGTCTGCGTTCTGGATGTGCCTCAAGCCACTCGTCGTCTCCAAGGTGCGCATCCTTGTCGTTCTTGTGTCGTGTGTCCAGTGCGATTTGTCGTAAAGCCGAAGTGGTCGTATTCCAGATCTTGCTGAGTTGAGAGTCAAGAGTCTCCGAGAAGCCCGTCTTGACGCCTGTAGCACCTTGAGCGGCCATGTCGATCATTCCAGATATGCTGTTCATCCAGCTGAATACTGGTCTGTATCCCACAGAAAGCGCAGCAGCGTTGATAGTAGCGCTCTCGCCACGGGCTTCTTGGATGGGCTTGCAGTCGATCACAAGCTTGAGTTTCTTATCCTCCAAGGCCTGGTCTACGACGAGCTCGCGCTTGCCGGAACCGCGAGGGCCCTGAACGATGATGAAAGTTTCGGCAGTCTCCATCAACCAGGTTTGGATCTGTTCGATATTGTCTTTCCTGTCATCCCAAATGGCATCCATGCCGTCGTCGTCATCGCGGTTCTTGCCGCCGTGAATGATGTCTGTGGCATAGCCCTTAATCCATTGGTACCACTTGTTGTCCTCGATATGGAAGTTGCGCGTGATATGAGCCTTGACGAAGAATGTGCGGATGCTGTGTATCTGTTAGTTTGGGTCGTGAACGTGCATGGCTGACTTACGGGTCGAAGATGATAGCAACAAGAGCTGCAATAAGCGCCGCCACAATTGGAATGATGATCCTCGGATGACCAAAGATCCAATCCCTGATATACCTCGGCTTAATCTTCTGCTCGTACTTCAACCGTAACACCGTACCCAACTTGCCCCCACCCTCAGCTTCCGACACCACATAGCCATGCATGCAGTTCCTTGCCATGATAGCCTTACCGATGCTAGTATAGTCCAGATACGCGAACTTGGGAAGGACCTTCGAATCCGGAGGTTGCATAACGATATCTCCCAGCTTGCCATACGGCCTGAAGAACTGGAAGAGCTGCTCCTGGCTCATCTCGACAGCCTCAGAAGCTGGCACGCCTGGTTCAGCAGACACAAACTCGACCCGCAGGCGTGAAGCGGGTAGACGCATGAGATCTTCGACCCAAGGCTTTCCCTTAACCATCTTGGCGCGCATCCTCTTCCACGGACTCCACCATGGCTTGACTGGCTCATCTCTCAGGTACTGCTGTAACACTTTCTCGATCTCTGAAGCAGACGCATTGCCATCATGCGTGAATTTGACGAACGCGCCTCCTTCTCTCGTTCGCGGGAGCACTTCAGTGCCAGTAATTTGGAGGTTGCGTTTCGCACTTGCTCGCTCAATAACGGCTTTGGGGTCGGTGCCAGAGATGGTGGGACTGATGAGGCGATCGAAGAGCCCAGGGAGAGGAAGCCCTAATACCTTACGGATCTGAATGGGGAAGACATTGTTGAAGAAGAGGATTCCTTCGTTGGGTCCGGCGCTGATGTGGCCGGTCTTGTCTTCGCCTGCCTGCAGTCCGGTCACATACCGAGCGGAGACGGTCCACGGTCTGCGGTAACCTAAGTTACTTGGTTTCACTGTCGCGGAGAGTGTCGGATATATGTTCCTGATGACTTGTTAGTACACTTTTCATGATCGGCAACCAGGATCGGCTTCGTGAACGTGCCTTAATGGCCCTTGCACAGGGCGACGGCAGGCTTGATGCCAGCCGGTACGGGGTATCATCCTCAGTATCTAATTGTCACCGTGGCATGGCGACATGTAGAGTGAGTTGATCGCTCGAGCGATGTTTGCTGCCTAGGGTGTGGTTTGTTGATGGCGAATCTGGAGTTGGAGGTGCGTGACGTCACTAAACCTGAATCTTGGCTTTGTGCATTCGCGGCCTGGCGAAGCGAAGCAACGGCGACGGATTGTCACTGATGCCAAACTCCCAGCGCTCATAAAGAAAAATCTCAAAATTTCAGTCGCAATCGTCATCGCAACGCCTGTACTCATTATGATCGCACCACGCATCTTCGATATTTAATATAGTAAATAACCTCACATGCATGCCACAGGAAGTCATCAAATAATCATTTTAACATAGTATTCGCATATATATACAAATTGAGTGCGAAATGAGTAAACCAAAAACCAACAACCAAAGCAAGAAAACATTGTACACTGCAGGTGCCACCCAGCTGACTCCGCATACTGAAAAGGTATCGTGCAGGTAAACGAGGGAAAATGCTTGTACACAAAACATCAATCGAAAAAAAGAAACGCCAAACAAATCGTGAATATAACCCGAAACCCCCCATCTTTTATCATGAGCCTAACCTTCTTTTCCCATGCATCTTTTTTACTTCATAAAGTAATCGTTATAATCATGTTCGCGTCTAAGCGGCGACAGTGACCAGCTTCTCCGTGGGAGCGGCGGTGTGCTTGTGCATGGCCTCGTAAGGTGGGCGCTTGACGATACCACCGGTGACGGGCAGGGAAGTGCCGTAGCCGGTGAGGAAGGTGTCGACGTCGCGAGCGCACTGGCGACCCTCGTTGATACCCCAGACGATGAGGGACTGTCCGCGACGGCAGTCACCGGCGGCGAAAACACCGGCAAGATTGGTGTTGTAGTGACCAGGAGGAGTCTTGATGTTCTTGCGGCCATCGAGCTCGATGACGTCGCTCATGACACGCTGCTCGGGACCCAAGAAACCCATGGAAAGCAGGACGAGGTCGGCGGGGAAGAACTGCTCGCTGCCCTCGACGTGCTTCATGTCCCAGCCACCAGAGGCAGACTTGGTCCATTCAACACGGACAGTGTTGATACCCTTGACCTTGCCGCTACCGTCGTCCACGAAGTCCTTGGACATGACACAGTACTCACGAGGGTCCTTGCCCATGTGAGTCTTGACTTCGTTGTGACCGTAGTCAGTACGGAAGATGCGGGGCCACTGTGGCCATGGGTTGTCGCGAGCACGCTCAGCGGGAGGCTGGGGCAGAAGCTCGAAGTTGACGACTGACTTGGCACCGTGACGAACGGACGTACCAATGCAGTCGTTACCAGTGTCACCACCTCCGATGACAACAACGTGCTTGTCCTTGGCCGAGATGTAGGCATCGTCAGCCAACTCAGAGTCAAGGAGAGACTTGGTGTTCTTGTGCAAGAACTGCATGGCGTAGTGAATACCCTCCAGGTTGCGGTTGGGGATGGGCAAGTCACGAGCGACGGTAGCTCCGGTGGCGAAGACAACGGCATCGTACTCCTTGCGAAGAGCGTCGAGGTTGGTCTGGCCATCCTCGCCCACGGTGACACCAGTCTTGAAGTTCACACCCTCGGCAGCCATGAAGTCAACACGGCGCTGAACAACCTTCTTGTCAAGCTTCATGTTGGGGATACCGTACATGAGAAGACCACCAACACGGTCAGCACGCTCATAGACGGTGACGGTGTGGCCAGCCTTGTTGAGCTGATCAGCGCAAGCAAGACCAGCAGGGCCGGAACCGATAATGGCAACAGTCTTGCCAGAGCGGACCTGAGGTGGCGAGGGGACCATCCAGCCCTTCTCGAAACCGCGATCGATGATGGCGCACTCAATCGACTTGATACCGACAGGATCCTCGTTGATGCCGAGAACGCAAGCACCCTCGCAAGGAGCCGGGCAGACACGTCCAGTGAACTCAGGGAAGTTGTTGGTCTGTGCACCCGAAAATGTCAGTATTTGTCTCGGATATACTTTAGAGTGCCAAGACTTACCATAAGAAGACGGTTGAGGGCGTCGCGCCATTGTCCCTGGAAGACAAGCTCGTTCCACTTGGGAATAATGTTACTGATCGGGCAACCAGTGTCAGACTGACAGAACGGAACACCGCAGTCCATGCAACGAGCAGTCTGGTACTTGAGCTCATCCTCGTTGAGACGCTGGTTCAGCTCGGCCCAATCACGAGTACGTGTCTTGGGGTTGCGGTACTTCTCCGAGCGACGCTGGTACTTCATGAAACCACGGGTCTTGTCAAGAACGAGTGCCTTCTTCTTCTCGGCCTTTGCGTCGGTAACACTCTCCTCGATGTCGAGAAGGTCGCTCTTTTTCTTCTCCTTGGCTTCAGCCTCGGCTTCCTTGTTGCGGGACTCCTCGTGACTGGCGCGGACGGAGTTACCGGGAAGGAGGGGAAGAGGATATTCGCTCTTCTTCTTCTCGGCAGCCTTGGCCTTCTCCTCGAGGAGGACGCGCTTGTAGTCAACGGGCATAACCTTGACGAAGCGGGGCAGTGCGCGGGTGAAGTCGAGCAGGATGCGTGCGGCGAGCTCGGAGCCAGTGTAGTGGTGGTGGTCCTCGATGAGTCCACGCACGAAAGCGATCTCCTCTGGCTCCTCGATGCCGGAAAGCTCAACCATCTCCTGGTTGACCTTCTGCTCGAAGTCCTTGTGGATGTCAAGAACGTATGCAATACCACCAGACATACCAGCAGCGAAGTTACGTCCAGTAGATCCAAGTACAAGGACACGACCACCAGTCATGTACTCGCAACCGTGGTCACCAACACCCTCGACAACCGCTGTGGCACCGGAGTTACGGACACAGAAGCGCTCGGCAGCGATACCACGGAAGAAGCAGGTACCGCGAGTGGCACCGTACAAGCAGACGTTACCGATGAGGACGTTCTCCTCAGCGCGGTAAACGGCGTTGCGGGGAGGGTAGATGATGAGGCGACCGCCAGAAAGACCCTTACCGACGTAGTCGTTAGCGTCACCCTCAAGTTCAAGAGTGACACCAGGTGCCAGGTAAGCACCGAAAGACTGGCCAGCAGAGCCACGGATGTTGACGTGGATGGTGTCTTGAGGCAGACCAGCCTCGCCGTAGCGCTTGCTGATGTGGTATGAAAGGGTAGCACCAAGAGCACGGTCGGTGTTGACGACATCGCACTCGATGCGAGCGGGAAGTCCCTTTTCAAGAGCAAGCTCAGACTCAGCAATGAGCTTGTTGTCGAGACGAACGTGAAGACGGTGATCCTGCTTGCGAACGTTGAAGGTGGCAACACCTGGACGCAGAGTGTGCGCAGGAGTGAGAATGAGAGATAAATCAATGTTCTCAGTCTTCGCGGTGCGGAGATCATCGCGAATGCGTAGAGCCTCGCAGCGACCAACCATGTCATTGATGGTACGGAAACCAAGCTTGGCCATAATCGCACGGAGTTCGTTGGCGATGTAGTAGAAGAAGTTGATGACGTGCTCGGGTGTACCTTGGAACTTCTTTCGGAGCTCAGGGTCCTGGGTGGCGATACCGACAGGGCAGGTGTTGAGATGGCACTGTATCACGAAGTCAGTATGTGTCTCAGATGCATCTCGTATAGTCAAAACTTACCTTGCGCATCATGATGCAACCCATAGCAATCAGAGGAGTGGTAGCGAAACCCCACTCCTCAGCACCAAGCAAACAAGCAATGGCAACATCACGTCCAGTCCTCAACTGACCATCAGTCTGAACAATGACACGACCACGGAGATCGTTGAGGACAAGAGTCTGGTGAGTCTCGGCAAGACCCAACTCCCAGGGCAGACCAGCATACTTGATACCAGTCCATCGAGAGGCACCAGTACCACCATCGTGACCGGAGATGAGAATGTGGTCAGCCTTGGCCTTGGCGACACCGGAAGCGACAATACCAACACCAGTTTCGGAAACAAGCTTGACGGAGACACGAGCGCGGGGGTTGGAGCACTTCAGATCGTAGATCAACTGCTTGAGATCCTCAATGGAGTAAATGTCGTGATGGGGAGGAGGACTGATCAGACCGACACCAGGAGTGGAGTGACGAGTCTTTGCGATGGAGCCGGAGACCTTGTGGCCAGGAAGCTCACCACCCTCACCAGGCTTAGCACCTTGAGCCATCTTGATCTGAAGCTCATCGGCATCAGCGAGGTAGTTGGAGGTAACACCGAAACGTCCAGAGGCGATCTGCTTGATAGCGGAGCGCATGGTGTCACCGTTCTCCATGCGCAAGCTGCGCTCGGGGTCCTCACCACCTTCACCAGTGTTTGACTTACCACCAAGACGGTTCATGGCGACAGCAAGGGTAGAGTGAGACTCCATGGAGATGGATCCGTAGGACATGGCACCGGTAACGAAGCGGCGCACAATATCAGTCCAGGGCTCGACCTGGTCAATGGGGATGGGTGCACGGTCATCGAAGTTGAAGTCAAGGAGACCACGGAGAGTGCAGTCCTTGATGCGCTCGTACTCAGCGATAGAGTAGGCCTCGTATGACTTGTCGTTCTTAGTGCGGACGGCGTCCTGGATGTTGGCCATGGCAGTCGGGTCGTTGACGTGAGGCTCGCCTCCGTCACGCCAATGGTATTCACCAGTCTCAGCGAGACCAGGTACCTCGACAATGGCGCGCGATGGGTAGCCCTTCTCGTGGAGAGCAAAGGCATCGGAAGCAATCAGCTCAAAGGTCATACCCTTGATACGAGAGGCAGTTCCAGTGAAGCATCGGTCAACGACAGAGTCGTCAAGACCAAGAGCCTCGAAAATCTGGGCACCCTTGTAGGATGAGAGGGTGGAGATACCCATCTTACTCATGACCTTCAAGATACCACCGTCGCAGGAGTGCTTGTAGTTGTCGATGAGCTGCTCAGGGCTGAGCTTCTTCCGAATGACGCCCTCGCGGTGCATCTTCAGGATACACTCAATGGCGAGGTACGGGCAGATGGCATCAGCACCATATCCGACGAGCACGCACATGTGGTGCACCTCACGGGCCTCACCGGTCTCGACAACGAGAGCAGCGTTGGACCGCCACTTGTTGCGGACGAGATGGTGGTGGACCATACCAGTAGCCAAGCAAGCGGACACGGCAACGCGGTCAGCGGATGCAGCGCGGTCGGTCAGGACAAGGATGTTGTCGCCAGCCTGGATACCCTCGGTGGCAGCCTCGCAGATGCGGTCGAGAGCAGCCATGTAGCCCTCAATACCGTCGCTCTTGGGGAAGGTAATGTCAATGTTCTTGACGGTCCAGTCAGAGTACAGCTTGTGAGTGTTGGTCAACGCAGTGAACTCCTCAAGCGTCAGGATGGGCGATGGAAGGAGAAGACGACCACACTGTGACTCGTCCATCTCTAGAAGGTTACCCTGGGGACCGACGTAGGTCTCCAACGACATGACAATCGCCTCACGGATAGGGTCGATAGGAGGGTTGGTGACTTGGGCGAAGAGCTGACGGAAGTACTCGTACAGCAGACGAGGCTGAGTAGCCAAGCAAGCCAGAGGAGCATCGTTACCCATAGATCCAAGAGCCTCCTTTGAGTCAGCGGCCATGGGACCAAGAAGCAAGCTGACTTGCTCAAGCGAGTAACCGAATGCCCTTAGACGGGGGTCCTCGTGTAGCTTAGTCTCGGTGAGCTGGTATGATAGGTCAACACCCTTTGCAGGGACTGCCTCCAAGATCTTGGGAAGGGTAAGAAGGTTCTTCTGGATCCAAGAACGGAAGTCGACGCGCTCTGAGACGCTCTTCTTCAGCTCGGCGTCATCGACAATTCGGCCAGCGACAGTGTCGACGAGCAACATTCTACCGGGCTGCAGACGACCCTTCTGTACGACTCGCTCGGGCTCGATGGAAATGGTACCAACTTCAGACGCGCAGATGATGCGGTCGTCATCGGTGACGTAGTAACGGCAAGGACGGAGACCGTTTCGGTCGAGGTTAGCACCACAGTAACGTCCGTCCGAGAAAGTGAAGAGAGCGGGACCATCCCAAGGCTCCATCATGCAGGCAGCCCACTCGTAGAAGGCCTGCTTGGCGGGGTCCATTGTGTTGTTGCCCTGCCATGCCTCTGGAACCATCAGCATGACTGCTTCTGGGAGTGACAGAACACCGTTGATGGTGAGCAGCTCAAGAACGTTGTCGAAAGCCGCAGAGTCGGAACCACCATCCTCGACAATGGGGTAGAGGAGGTCGAGCTCCTCGCCGAAAAGGCTGGACTTCATGACACCCTCGCGGGCGCGCATCCAGTTCTTGTTTCCTCGCAGGGTGTTGATTTCACCGTTGTGAGCCGCCCATCGCAGAGGCTGAGCACGGTCCCAACTGGGGAATGTGTTGGTAGAGAAACGGGAGTGCACTAGTGCAAAGTGACCCTCGTAGTCGACGTTGAGCAGATCGTGGTAGTACTCGTAGACCTGGACGGGAGATAATTGACCCTTGTAAACAATGTTCTTATTGCTCAGAGAGCACACGTAGAACCAGTTGTGCAGGCCAATGACGTGTGTAGCCCGCTTTCGCATGACATACAGTTGTCGCTCAAAGTACGCGTTGTCGTACTTCTCCTGGAAGTCCGCCTTGGGCTCCCGAGCGTCGCCGTAGGCAGTCTTCAAAACCACGAATGGCTGGAGAATGATGGGCTCTCGTGACAGCGCCGCGGGACCAAGAAGTGTGGAATCGCGGGGCACCGTCCGCCATCCGAGCACCCTCAAGTCGAGTTGGTCTGCAACGTCCTCGAACATGGCCTTGGTCTCCTCCAAGATGGTGGCATCGGGCTTGAAGAACAGGTTACCAGTGGCGTACTGGCCAAGGCTTGGTAGCTTGTAGCCCTGCTCGCGCTCGAACTCCTTGAGAAAGAAGCGGTGGGGGATGGAGGTCATTACACCTGCACCGTCACCGTCGCGTGCGTCTGAGCCCACGGCTCCTCGATGTGTCATGTTGCATAGCAACGACCGTGCTGGAGATCCGTTAGCACTCTATCCTGCACTACTCTCGCGTTGTTCGCTCTTACCATCGGAGACAATCTTGTGGCTGGCCTTGCCCTTGATGTGGCTACGCAAATGTCAGCCCTCACACTCCACAGAAAGCGCAATTCCGTCACTCACGCAGCGAAACCGACACCGCAAGCATCCTTCTCGAGCTCCGGGTCGTAGAGACCCTGCTTCAAGGGCAGCGCACCTGCCCACGACTTGTTCTCGGGGCCATCTTGATACTCAAACACGGAGCTCTGATACTCTTCAATCTGGGGTTCCTGGGGCAATTTTGTATCTTCGGCGAACGAGACCCGACCCATTATATCGGCGAAAGGCCGAAGTTCTGGGTTCGTTGGTGTGGGTAGCGGGGCTGCGGTATCGATATGGGAGTGTGGCGGGGTCGCTCGACGCGTCAAGTTGGAGCTGCTGCTCTGGTAATAGTGTCTAGGTGAAGTCTGAGGCGGGTATTAGTTGTCAATTCGGAGAAGATTTTGTCGGTGAGTGCGAGCCGAGGATCAAAGATATTTGGTACGGATGCGCCTAGAGCTCTAGCTCAAAAGCAACGAATGTGGGTGGGGATCAGTCGCTGCAAGGACGGGGTCGCTGGTGTCTATCACCCCCAAAGGCAGCAGAAAGATGGGCTGGATTCGTCACCAGCTTCACCCGCCGGATATAGCGATTGAGGGCTATGACGTTCCCCCGTACCCAGCGGCGACTGATAGCTGTTGGAAGCACGAGTGCGCTGATAAGGGAATAGCGAATGGGCTAACGCGGGGTGGCACGCGTAGACCAGTAAAACGATTGTCTGTGTTGTTCACGCAGGACGGGTGGTGGAAAAGCACAATGTTTGGGCGCGGGTGGTGGATGGGTGCAGCGGGTGTACATGTGGGAGGCGGGCGACTTACTTGCTAGCAGGGCTGGTGGAACAGGCCTGGTGGTGGGCTCGCGGCGTTCCGGCAAGCAAAGTGTAGCGATTGTGTGTCGAGCAGGTACGTGAAGAGACAGAGGGTCGCGGGAAATTGGGCGGGCGTGCTTATGAATAAGAGAGCGGAGGGCTCCTGGTGGGGTGGATATTTTCCCAATGCGCTAACAACTTGACTTCAACGTTGTCCAATTACCGGGCTGGAAGCGTGTCGAGGGAGGCGTTCGTGCTGTCACTTAGGCCATCTCCGCGTGTGTGCCGATGCGAACTGGGAACTGCCTGGTCTTGGAGGTGGTCTTGGTACTTTGTGAATATCGCTATGGAGATTTCCAAGGTTGGAGCGGACCCGACCTCGGACTGTCTATAGTCGCGTATCATTTTAGACGATATACCACTACATACAAGATATTGCAATGTGAAGTCGCTACATTCTCTATGAACTCGTCTCAGGATACTACACTGTCTCCAACGTCCGTCTACCATGACTGCCCTCGCGGCGTATTGCGTCTGGAAAATTGGTCTACCCCACGGTTTTTCTGCCACTCCATGACCAAAGGGCAGGATGTGAGTGGCCAGACAGGCGCGACCGCCCTGCAGCAGTTTGGCCGTGCGCCGCATCCTGGGCTCCGAAGGTCGGTTTGACATCTGATGACCAGGACTTGCATGTGTTTCCGCTCTACCTCTGCTCCACCGGCTAGATTGCCGCTGCAGCCCACGCCGCATCATCTGAAAAGCGGCGGCTGCCATTGGCCCGGCGGCCTCGCCTCGGCAGCCCACGACTTGTCTGTCGTAATTCGAGAGGGTCATCTCAGGCCTTATCTCTCCCCAAGCGCGACCCAGGGCGGACGGTCGCGCGACGGAAGACGTCGTGTCGACGCTCGTTGGACGGGAGATCAATATAACCCCGCCATCCAGCAGCGGAGCGTCGATGAACCTCTCTTTGTGCGCACTCGTCGACATCATCGCTCGCCCAGCGTGCAGTGATTATCCCTCTGCCTAGCCGCAAACTTAAAAACAAATTCATCTTACTGTACCGTCCGCAGGTCCGTCCTTGGAGTTTTGGAAATTGGGCGACTCTGGCCATCCATCCGCCACGTAACGGCTGGCGAGCACACATCAATGTCCTCATCATGTTCGGAACAGACCGGAAGACAGTTTGCCTTAGCTGGCGGCAGTACGTAGCGGGAGACGAGTCACGAGAACAGGCAAATCCGTGTCGCGCAACCAGTGCAGCCGAGCCCGTTGCCTTTGGACCTGGCCGATGTCGCCTCGGACGCTGTCTGGCGCTGCTGGTCAAGTCCGCGGCGGATACTCCAGGCAGCTCATCAGGACCCTGAGCTAGCGCGTCAACTCAGCCTGCAGGCAACAAAAAACTTTCCGTAGGATTCGTGTACCTAATGCTTTCCGCTTTGGGTCAGAAAGGGCAAGAGTGGGAGGCAGCGAGGTTTTTCCGGGATTAACATACAACGTGTTACGTGGGTCAATCTCCAGGGTCTCGATACTGTGCCATGGGGTCGGTGCAGTCAATCTTGCCACAGGTGTATACGTAAGAGGATGATCTTCCTGGGATTTGGTCTCGTGACATTGCTGGATATCCCGGGCCTTTCTGTTGCATTCATCCGTTACTAATCTGAGCAGTCTGAGGTATATGGTCTTTGTCATCTAGTCAGGGTGTGCCTTCTCGTCTGTCCCTCTGGCGAAACCAGAAGTCGCAACCTTGGAAGTCGTGACCGCAACGTGCTGTTAATCCCCGATTGAAAACAAAGACCCATCACACGATCCCGACTCTCGCCTTTCTTTCCAATTCCCTTTATCCTCAATTCAGACGATATCTTGACACATCAAGTCGTCCTCCTCGCAGTAACCTTACGTACAATCTTAGTAATAGCGAGTAACAGCATAGACATCACCTGATTCCGCGTATGAATTAATGCACATGTACGCTTCACATCACATACCATCTGCCCTTAAAATCTGTCGGCGGTTCTGAAGCACCGTCTTCTGGGAAGAATTGTAACAGTAACTGCCTTGCTTGCAACTGCAGCTTGACTAGCTCATTGGACCCTGGAATCTAACGTATAGGTAGGGTAATGGTAACTCACTCCTGCTGTCGGTTCAGACTGGGACTGGACACCGTGGTAGTACCGTGCACACGCGTTGGAAGGACGTGAGGTACCAAGGAAAGGCGGGGCAAGCGTGTTTGAGAACCAGCATTCTTTGTCCAGACCGCGAAGTTCTGTTTTTGTACTGTCCAGCAGCCCACAAGTTCATCGCTGGATATGTCCATCGCTTGCAACAAACACGACGAGTGTAGCCTAACAGTTCAGTCTCACATGCACGCGAGTAGCCAAGTCAAATCCATGGGTATTCATCATTTCCATTTCATAAACGCACGCTGGTGCCATGTACGCGCTCAAGACGCAGTCCATTGTGCATGCGACACATCAAAGTATCCACACAACCCAATGTCCCGCTATACCTGCAAAGTCGCGCCGAGACTCCAGTACGTCGGTAAGAGTTCCATTCCCCGCTACCCAAATGCCTTTTGTATATGTATCACATAACCCTAGCCAAAGATACGGAGCTGACGAAGATGTTATCGAACGCGCCGGAGAAGTCCTGTAGTCGAGACATAAAAAATTAGCGGAGTTCTTTGTTTGGGCAAGGGCGAATTGGTTGTACATACCTCAAGACGGATGTCGCTACAGCAACACATCTAGTCCTTCATCTGGTCATCAGGGTCGACAAAGTCGTCATCGTCGTCCTCCTCATCCTCATCACCAAGCTCCTGGTTGGCCTTGGCAAAGTCGATGTTCTTACCGCGCGTGCGGCTGCTCAGGACGTTGGACGTGTCAATCTCCTCCATATTGTCCTCATCGGGCTCCTCGGCTGTTTGCGTGTTAGCTCGACACGTTCAGGCGTGTGGTAGTTCGCGGGAAGGGAAGCTTACGTTCGCCGGCCTGTTACGCGCTCATGTTAGCTGGGTTGCGCGTGAAGTTGTGGCGGTGAGCGCGGGCAAAACGTACCTGGTCCTCAACGCCAGACTCGTCGCTCGAGTCGTCGTCCATGGACTCTTCTACTGTCTCGCCCTCCTGGGCCTTGCCCTTGCCCTTGACGTCGGTAGCGGGGTCCTGGACGCCCTCCATCTGTTGGTTCTCTGGCTGGGCCGACATGGTGTGGGGTCGTTGTTGTGTGTGCGAGGGGTTTGGGGGTCGCGGTAGTGAGTGCGACGGGGTTTGGGTGCGATTGAGAGGTTGGCGTGTTGTTTGTTTGCGGCAGCGGTGTAGAACAAGAAGTCGAGGTGAAGCCCTGTCCATCTATTCCTTCCCTTGCGGCTTGCTGCAAGGGGTTTAGTCTGCCGATCCCCTGGCCAACGCTTGCTCGAAACAGCAAATAGCAAACATTAGCGCGCGTGGCCAGACCATCGACATCTGTCAACCCCATCTATTCGCTGTCACGTTTTGCTATTCGTCGCAATCGATAGACACGCATTCTATCTACGAAACAGCTTCGTTATGACGGGTTCGCAGGTACGGAACAAACCATTTTGAGGCAGGCTATGCCCCGACCCCGCATCTGGTAGCGTACTGCCAAAGCTTCGAAAGAGCCCTGCGGGGCTCACAGCGAAACCAGCTTAGACGACAGTTTAACTCTTCAATGAGCGGTAAAAGAGATATGAGAAGTAGAATTTGAAAGAGTTGAAAAATCCACAAAAATCTCCGACCAAAACGACACAGGCAAGGCCCCTCTACCCGTCAAACCTCACTCAGCAGCAGCTCCTTCCTCCACATGTACAAGGGTATCATCGCAAACCGACCAAGCCTCTCCCAGACACTTCGAGTCCCTACTCACTCTTCTCAATATCCGTCTTAGAAACAATATGACAGCCCCCCGCCCCATCACTCTTGACCTTGACCATCCCACACTCTCTCAACCAAGGACTATCCACCGCCTCAACATCTTCAGCATGATACACCTGCTCCGGCGTCGCCGGTCTCCTCACAATCTTATACCCCGGCCTCTTCACTCTTTCTACTTTCTTCACCCCTTCTTCTCCCTCACCACCATCACCATCACCATTATTCCCCTCCACTGGAACCGCAGAAGCCCCGATGGTGGTAGCAGAAACCCGACCACCAAAGACTCTACCAATTAAGCCCACGATCTTCGACTGCGGTTTCAACCCCGCCGCTTTCCCCGCTGCAGCTCTTTTCGCAGCTTTTTTCTCGTCTTTCCGATCGAGACGCCTGTCGCGTCGTTCTTGGCGCCGGATCTGGCCTTCCAAACGGTGTATCTCGTGTGCTTCTTCGCGCGCAGTTGTTTGTGCGATTTCGTCCGGGTCGTCGAAGAGGCCGTAGGTGCCTGTGTGGGCTTGTCCGTGGGGGTCTGTTGGCATGGTGTTTTCAAGGAAGTGATGTGTGTTGTGGAGTGGGATGTTTTGTCCAATGGGGAGATGGTGGGTGGAGTTGGAGTCGCGCTGGCGGTGCGTGGGGATGCTGGTATGTGGGTTGAGAGGTGTTATCGAAGATGGATATCGGGCATGACGAGGAGAGGGGAGACGAGGCGTGGAGGTGGTTGGGTGTGTGGAATGTTGGGCTGTCACTACTGTTCGTGGCATGATGGTTGTTTGCATGGCAAACGTGCAGTGTGAGGCGTTCACCTTTCGGAGTCCGAGCCTTAATCCCACTCCGTTAGATCGCATTGGCTTACCCACTCTTCAAGAACCAAGATGATCACAAGCTTGAATTCATCACGCTGTTTTCCATACATGCTTCACAGTCCACTTAAACAAACATACCACCAACTATATCCCTAACCCCCTACCAAACACCCCCTTCGCCCTCCCCAGCAACTCCTCCAACTCATCCACCCCTCTCTCCATACTCATCTCAAACCCCCCATGTCTTCCAATCTCCACGTTTAATTCCATCGCCTTCCTATACATCAATTCTATCTCCCTAAACCTCTTCACCGCCTCTAATAGAAGTGGCTTGAACTTATGTATGCTCCTCAATAACTGCTTGTCGAACGGGCATGGCACGACACGGTAGAACACCTCTTGCATCGCTGCTAAGAGGGTGTTTGCGAGATATGCAGTGTGCTCGTAGCGTGTGAAGAGAAGCTTTTGTGGGTTGACGGGAGAAGGGTGGCGGGGCGGTGTGAGGAGGGAGAGGGTGAGCGGTGTATTGGGCGGTGGGAGAAGGGCTGAGTGTTCTGTTGGTGCGGAAGCTCGACGGGGAAATATGTGTGGGTGCTTCATGATGTTAGTTCGGTGGCTGTGGAGGAGGTGCAGTGTGTGTTTGGAAGGACTAGGTGGAGGATATGTGAGGGTATGCCACGTGGTCAGTATGTATGTTCCAGTCGCTGTGTTGCAAAGGTATTTGACGTTTTGTGACTCGGGAATGTATTGTATGTTTTGCTTCCAGGTCTCGCTGGAGACACTTTGCCAGCTTACGACCAGCTATGAATGACGGCTTGTGACAGCTGTGATGACGCAGCATTTCATCAATGATAACTTCAACGACTTCTGGATTTTCATATAGTACCCGCACTACAATCGCTCTATCCAGAGATTACTTCGGTCCACTCCTTTCCTGCAGTTTACCAACAATGTCATCTAAACCATCAGCTCCAAGCCCACTATCCCCTCCACCCCCAACCCCCAACCCCCCGCCCACAAACCCCCGTCTAACAAGCGCTCTCCGCCGCTGCTCCATCATCATCAACATAGCCCAGCGACGCAACTCCCCTGCCTTTGAACCTTACATAAACAGATACAACTCCATTCTGCAAGGTATCTCCACACCTATCGAGCAAGGGCATATAGAGCATATCGGCTCGGAGACTGTAGCTGGTATTGAAAGACTGACTGAGGAGGTGGAGAGGGTGTTGAGGGGTGAGTATGTGGGGGGTGTGAGGGAGGTGCGTGATGAGGTTTTGATAAGGGGGAGAGAGGGAAGGCAAAGGGGTGCGAAGGGGGATGAAGAGGGAAAAGAGAAGAGGGGGAAGAGGTGTGTTTGTATGTGATGGATATGTTGATATATGAGGCTGTAGTTTCCATTGTCGGTGGGGCCTTGGGTACCGCTTCGTTTGCGCATCCTTAAATCAAGACGATGAAATGCTGCTTTGGGAGAGAAAGCCCAGAGACAGCATACCCTTTAGCCTGGCGTAGCTCATATCAGTCAAGCAACTTGCACTGGGTGCTCAACACTCGTCCACCAGCTTTCTGACATCACCGTCGTCAAGAACATTTGCCTGGAAGTCTGAATCTCTACACCTTTACCGTCACATATGACGTCCATCATTGCTCCGCATCCACGCTCGTCACAGATCCAGAGCTTTCGTGTACACTCTTTCAGCACGACGTCGGTATCGTTGCCTTTATGTTCATCGCCAGTGTGCCAACACGAGCTTTCTATAACCTTCTTGAAAATGTCGGCGATTGGATGTTCTCCCCGAACATGGGGACAAAGGTATGTGTCCATGTTATCTGTTGCTTTGATAGCCATGGCTAATGCCACCGGGTTAGGGAAGCAGGCGGTAACGCAGCGTTTACATTTTATCGACTTGGATGGCTCGGTCCTTTCCTCTACGTTATATTTGCCTGTTGGAAATATAGGTATCGATTGATGTATCCGGAAGAATTCGAATCGCTTGCATGATGTAATGTATGAGCTACACAGCTGCGTGCATGCTGGCCAGATATAGTCTGCGCTGGGTGTTCTAGAAAGTCTGAGAAAGTCTTCAAAAGCCATCTGTGTGTGTGGGCAGATGTAGACGGTGCTCGCCGATGCCGTGCATTGTCTCTCGCGGGCGTTTACAGCCGCACATTCTCTTTCTAGCGCCCCGAAAGCTGAGCGTGGGTGAAAGTCTAGACAGTAGCTGCATAGAAGTCTATCGCGCGGGGTATACCGTCTAGAGTCGTCGTTAGCCTCTTCGTACTCAGCGAGTCGGTTAAAGGAATCTTTGCGCAATCGCCACGCGTATTCGTCGAAGTCTCCGTCCTGTAGCGTCAACCGGCTTTGGAGGCTGGTTGAATATGACAAACCCCAGATGTATCTGCATGTCATGCGAAGGCTGAGTGCATCGACAGGCGGTAGCAGGTCGAGTATGTCCAAGATCAGCTCTCCAGGTAGGCGGAGAAGGTTTTGTCCGTCGTCTATACGGTTGGTCCCGCTGTGCGCTTTTCGCGGCATCAATATGAAGGCGGGATCTGGCTTGTGGTAAGCGCTGCGAATTCTTCCAAGGGAGCGGTCAAGTTTGTGTCGGTGTATGAAATATTCCTTCGCGGCAGAATGGTCAGCGATATTGTGCCGAAATTGACGTATCGGTGCACCAGACATCATCCTGGGATTGTCGGTCATCGCCATCATGAAGGGATCTTCGTAAGGATAGTGGCGAGGGAGGAGTTGAGGTAGAGAAAAATGGGGTAGTGGAAGTTTGTTGCGGTGATTATAAGCATTAAAGTCAACCTTGGAAGGCAACAATGTGCGCTAGTGATCACGTGCGCGAATACGCCCATGGTTTGATTGGACCCCTTTGGTTAGGTCATCCTATCAAAAGCATCTAATGATGCTGAGCTTGTCATGGAAAGAAAATCTACTCGCGCATCTGTTCACTGTTATCTTTTGTCAGCGAGCAGAACAAGTGAAGAGGAGGTGTGTTTATTCGTGATCGGTAGCTCGGTTCATTGGGACACAGCGATCTATGCGGCCTAATTTGCTACCTTGTGTCTTCTCAATACCGTAACCCAAAGTTTCGCCCCTTTGAATCCGGACATACCTTCCAGCAATCTTCTAAACTCGAACATCCGCCACGGGAGACTGCGTACTCACTAGCCAATTCTCCGCTGTTACCGTCGTGATTTTCACCCTCCTAATCGCCTCGATAGTAATGCCATGCTGTTCCAGAATCACATCCACCCCCGCTATACACCCAGTTTTCTCACAGCCTGAAAAGCGGGTCGCCTTGTATGATGCCATTCGAAAAGAGCTGTGCTTTCGGTTGGGGCGGAGAAGCGCTTCTTCTATCATGTTACCAAGCATCTTGCAGGTTCTGTCTCTGATCTGTATATGTGGACAGATATACATGTCCGCGTTTTGGACGACTTTGCGAAGAGTGGACAATATGGTTGATTTCGCGGAGAAGGAATCGCATCGGATGGGGAGACATCCTAGCATCGGCCGGATGTACTTATTGCTTGCCATAGGTAGGAATATCCTTTGGGATAATGAACAGTGGTCGCTAGCGCCGATTAATTTTGACCCGGAACTGCAGCTTGCGGAGCAGAGTGTGCATACAAGACGATCTGTGAGGCCTCTGCATAGTTGGTTCAAGTCTTTGAACGAGAACTGCATATGAGAACAAAGATATACCTTGGCTTGGGATGCTGTGCAGCGTTTTCGACATGCACTCTCGGTACTATGCTTCGAGACTTCGGTTGCGCTAAAAGAGGAGATCGGGTGGAGGTCCATACAGTAGCTGCAGAGGAGCTTACCATAAGGAGTGTTGTTGGAGTTCTCATACTCTGCCATTCTATTGAAACAATCTTTGCGGATCTTCCAAGCGTGTTCGTCGAGGGCTTCGATTGGAAGTCGATGTAAGCGTGCTTGAGTCCTCTTTGTAGCAGTCAGACCCCAGATATCTCTGCACGCTGTGCGGTAGCTAAGCAGATCGATAGGCGCTAGATGATCTGCGATATTTGAAATTAGCTCCCCCGGTAGCCCAAGTAGATTGAATTTGTTGCTGACCTGACAGTTCTTGCTACTTACTTGTGGCGGCATGAAGACGAGTTCAGCATCGGGTCTGTGGTGATCGCTACACCAGTGCCTCCAAGCTTCATCATCGCGGTTAGATGAGTAGTGATAGTAGTGGTCGCACTGTCCTACAGATGTACGATCCAGGTTGCGTCGATACATGAAGTAGTTCTTGGCGACAGACCAGTCGACATGGTCGTGGGTCGGTACGTCATTTGAAAGGCCGGAGGCGACAGTATTCGCCATCTGAGAGATGAACTGGAGATGACTCGTCTAAGACAAGGAGGAGCAGTGCTGGGGCGAAAGTGTAAAGGGATGAAGAGAGAGAGAGCGAGAGAAAGCGACGGAAACTCAATATTTCAGGCAGGAGTTCAGGCAGTAGCTCTCACGTGCTCGCTTCTCTCTGGACCCTGTTGAGCTGGCCGTCCCACCATATGTTCTGATGACAATACGTCTACCATGGAACGGCAAGGGTTGCACCAGAATCTCACATCCTAGCTGTAAGAAGTGGGCGGAAGCTCAGAACTGGTCACTGAAAGATCTCGTTAGCGAAGATATATGTAAAGAATATGATAGCGATAATAGCTGCCTAGATGTCCATAACCCCGTTCCCATCTAAATCAAAACGCCGGGACATGTCTGATCCCAAGTATACCCTTCAACGCCGTGCCACCCTATAGTATCATTTTGAAGCCAACAAGTGAAACCCCCTCTCCCAACTTGCAACAAATCTACATCTACTGATGTATCTGACTCACATGCCCCGCCTGTCCAGCACCACCCCACTCACTATCATCATCACTACCCACATCCGTCCAGCTCGTAGGCGTCATAATGCCCTGCCTGTCGCCGTCGAACTCGCTGAAGCCGCCCTCGGAAAAGGCATCTGTAAACCCGCTTTCTGAACGCGCGTCGTGGTCTGTGTCGTTTTGTTCGCTGTTGGGCATGCTAAGGATGGCGATGTCGTTGGCGTGGGCGGAGGCGACGGAGCCGCTCATGGTCATGGAGCGCTCGGAGCGCGGGGTTAGGGTGCCGGTGGAGAGGTGCTCGGCGTCGTTGTCGTCGAAGAAGGGGTGGGAGGAAGTGGGTTCGCCTGCTTGCGAGGAGGTGAAGGAGTAGAAGGATTGGGCGGCTTGGTCGGCGTCTTCTTGGGCGGGTTGCGCGGGCGATGGGGTCTCGGGGAGGGAGTGCTCGGGGTCGGGTGTTAGGTCGACGAGTGTGCCGGTGGTGGGTGTGGAGGGGACGTCGGCTACGATTGTAGCGGAGCTTTCGCGGGCGGCGGGTTCTTCATAGGTGAATGGCTTGGGTGAGGGCGCTTCGTCTTCGTCGTGGTCGAAGAGTACTTGGTCGTCGGAGAAGGGGTTGGCCATGGTAGCAGCGGCAGCGGAGCCGGCGGCAAAACCAGCAGCACCACGCTTCTTGAGATTACCATTCGAGTTGTCCTTGCCAGTTGCCGTCGCGTTGTCCCTGAGCATGCCATCGCTGCCGACCATATCGTCAAAGCTTCTCGTCCGATCAGCCCTCGACCGCCTGGCAGCCACCTCAGCCGTCTCAGCACCGATCCGAGCCAGCTCATCCAGGTCGACAGCGATACCCTCTTCCCTCGCCCGTCTGATCAGTTCATTCCTATTCCTCCTGATCAACTCCTCCCTCCTCTGTTTCCTGGCTTCGAAGTCATCGGACGATTCGCTCGGGCGGCGAGGCTGAATGTCATCGCCAAGGTTATGCAGCGCGATGGCGATCTTGCGGCGGGTTTGATCGGCCCATTGTCGCACTTGGGGAGACTCGTAGATGGCGATACCGGCGGCGACGATGACGGACGCGGCAATTATGAGGCCTGATGTGAAGGGGTGGTTAGGACGGTGCGGCGGGGTTTGAGTGTTGCCTTGCGGAGATGCGAAGCGCGCGCCGGTGCCTGCAAGCAGGTTGGCATAGGAAAGTACAGTAGACAGTAGAGGAATACGCGACAAGAGAAATAACGTTGGATATGCTGGGGACACCGCAGCAACATGCATAAGTGGAGTTATCCGTACTCACCTTTGGCCAGTGGCGCAGGCATCTCTGCGGATTTTGTGGCAGCGGATGCAGTCCTGCTACTCAAAAAGGCTCCCTGATGATGTGGTGGGAAGTGGTAATAAGGAGGAGAATCCAGAGGCTTTTGACCTTGGAAGAGGCGTATAAGGAGAGAAGGTTCGAGGGCTGAGAGCAATCATGGTTCGTCCGGTCCTTCGCCACTTGCACAGCCGCACATGCAGGGCCCATGGAGCTGGGGGCTCCGGGCGGCTTTTGGTGGGGTCGCCTGCCGCCAATCTTGCTGCACATCGCCCCGCACCCGTTGGACTAACTGAATAATTAGGCCCCTGGAACAGCATAATTCACTCATAGCTGCGCATATCTGGAGATTCGATGAAGTCATTATCAGGTGGGCTGAGTATCGTCAAAGTCCACGCGTCTACATCATGTTGTCAAGTCACTATGAGAAGAGTTTGGATCAATTTGAAGATTACACGCAGAAAGTATTGATTGGTAAAGGATTGTAATGTCGAATGTATGAAGCAGTGTGAGAAACAAGAAAGCATGCCGCACATCAAAGAGCCCCATGTAGCCCTCAACCCTGATCTAACATCCGAGACCAACTCTGTGTTCGAGAAACGCCTTCTAAGGTCCATGCTAGAAGCCTTGATCAAAAGCACGAAGCTCAGACAGGCGGACTTGATCAGTGGTGATGTGCGAGAAGGCCTGCGCGGTCCGACTCCACCGTTTGACGGGAACGCACAGAACATGAAAGCAATACTTTTGAGAAGGAAAGACAAGGAAGGAAAAGGGAGGTGAGGAATACGGGCAGTAGAAGTCGCAAGTCAAAAGCTCATGGGATGTTATGTAGGAGCCGTGCTTTATCGAGGTAGACGAAATGGCAGGACTGAATCGGGAGCTTGATAAGCGTAATCTTTGGGCTGAAGAACCAACTTGTGCGATCCATGCAGAGGAGAAGGGATGCGTATCTTGACTCAGATGCTATCCGGGAACAGAGTGACTTCGTCGTCAGAGTCCGGGTCAGCATCGATATCTCTGCGCATAGAGGGCGGGAAGTAAGGTCTGAGGGCGTTGAGATCCAAGAGCTAAGACTCGGTATCTGGCTTTTGGCGTTTTGAGGATGCAGAATTAACATCTGCAGACTTGCGCTTCTCGATCCTGTTGCGCTTGAAAGCTTGTTCGAGGTTACGCATCTCGGTCTTTGAGCGCCAGATCCGGTCTTTTGGTCCGAACTCATAGTCGACCTCCGCTGAGCTTGTCACGACTTTATCTCCGTCATGGGTGTGAACCTTCGTACCATCGAAGGGCCATACATGGTCGACATATTCCTTGGGTATGACGCCACCAGCAAGCCATTCCTCTGGCTGACCGCGACAGGCCGTGGGAAGATTTAAGCCAGTCTTTTGGTTCTCCCGTACTGACAACCAGATATCCGAACCAGAAGCTTCGAACTCTTGGATAGTGATGTCCGCGCGATCCTCCGGTACTGCGCTCTTTCGAACCCAGATAGGTATCTTGACCTTGCGTGTTTCCTTGGGGACGATGGTATTCTCCTGGGCCTTTTCCGGCGTAGATTCTGTATCTTCAACTGTGTTGACGGGAGTCGCAGAAGGCGAACAGTTAGCGAGTGATTTCTGTCTAGTAGCAACCTCTGGAGACTTTGCACTATCGGTGATCGTCTTTTTACCGAGACGTTTCGATTTGGCAGCCTCGATTAGGTCCGCAGAAAGAATCTCTGTCGTCTCAAAAAAAGCAGGCTTAAGATCTCGATTGATGCAACGAGCAACAGAGATGCGACGTGGGTGGCGTGCGCTCTCGTGGTACAAGAAGTGCGCTCGTCGTTCTGTCATGGCTAATGCAGGGTTAATATCAAATCGTGAAGATCGAGAGTAGTACTTACCGTAGTTATCGAAGACCGATATGTACGAAGTGGTCGGGTTCTTCTGTTGCCAATTGAAGTGTCGCAAGACCCGTTCGAAAGTCAAATCTCGCACCGGTAAGAACTCATTGAGAGACTGGAACGCAGCCCCTTTCTTGTACTTTGGATGCACACTGGGCCAGCAGTCTTTGGTTACGTAGCAGCTCAAGGTGCCAGAGGTCTCGTGGAATGCACGGTAAAAGTACTCAGGCATCTCGCCGTGCTGCTTATCTTCAGAGGCAAGATAGACCTCTTCGTCCTCGGGGAAAGAACTGAAGATTGTTAGCTATGAGTTCAGAGTTGTTGAAAATATAATTACATGACGAAAGGTTCCTCGTAAAAGGTGTGCTTCTTGAGTGCGCCGCGACGCAACTCCTTGGCTTCGAGCTTGTCCAATTTTGCCTGCAATTCCGCCAATTCGCGTCTCAGAATCCTGATTTGGGCTTTCAGTGCAGTTTCCAAGATCGTCTCTTTGATTTGAACATCGACGACTGAAGAAGATCTTGACGAAGACCTTAACGGAGACCTTGACGGAGACCTTGACGGAGACCTTGACGAAGACCTTGACGAAGACCTCGACACTGTCTCAGCCATGAAGTCTGCAGATACCTCGCCTGGGCCTGAGTCCGATGTTGAGGGACTCATGGTATCTGTGTGTGGGATTGGATTGATCTTGAGATGTAGCATTGTTGAGTTGTTGATGCGATGTAAGAGATGGGACAGAGAAAGAGGAAGTAGAGAGAGGATGGAAGACGGTTGGGAGGTAGCAAAGATCATTTATATATTGGATGAGACAACGAGACTATTGCTGAAGGAGAGACTCCGTGTCTCACCTGGAGAGACATGTGGTAAAGGCAAGAGGTAGCTGTCTTATCAGCAGTAAGAGAGGACGTTAGGGATCCATGGCCAAATTGATGTGAGACTGTGGTAATCGAACCTAGGGTGAGAGTAAACTTGGATGACGGTAGCATAACTTAGATACCTTTGATACTATAGCCATGCAAGAAAGAACCATCAAGATATTGGTAGACCGTCGAATCGGGGGTTATGATGACATTACTTTGATGGATCTCTATACGATGATGAGTGGTGGACTGTGATGTCTGCCTGGCTATACCAAAAAGTCATGTTTGACAGTGATGATAGACCTTGAAAACGAAAGGTGATGTGTGTGACGCATTGATGTGATGACCAGGCCTCAGTCGTAGTCAAAAACGTCGTTTGTGATGTTGGGAGATGCAGGTCAAGCTCGCTGTAGATGGCCCACCTTCCGCCAAGACATCCGCGCGCCTGATTGGCGGTCGCAACCGCGTCTCAGCGAGCTGCCACTTGCGACACGCAGCATTCCGAGGCCGCACCACCACATTTCTAAAGATCGTGACCAGACAGCGCTTCCGGCAGCTGCAATGAGTTCTTCTATAGAAACCGAGATTCTGAACAAGTACAATCTCACGACACTGTACCCCGCAACCTGGCCGCAGGAGAAGGACGAAGCCGACGAAGAGGATACGTTCGACGAGCCCATACCCAAAGCCACGAAACAATCGATACGGCGGTCCAAGTCACGATACTCGGTTTTAGAGCCCAGTGCAAGATTCTCGCGGCAGGTCCCGGGAGCAGAGCGCTCGAAAGATGGCGTGGAGACGTTGGTTCAGAAGGATGAACAGGACCCGTTGGGCATGTACCCCAGTGTAGTGCAGGTGCTGCGGGCGAAGAACATTCAGGTCGAGGATGATATCAAGCTGCGTACGTTCCAGTCATATAGCAATACATACAAGGCCTGTCTAATGGACACACAGGCAATCGCTTCCTCTTGAGCTCCACTACCTTCTCGCCCTCCCTCTTCCTCTCCCAAGTCCACAATGAAGCCTCCACCGACTCCCTCCTCGCCGGTCTTGACTTCCTTTCCCGCTCGATCGAGAAGAAGTCTGCTTCGCTCAAAGTCCTCGTCGAGTCCAACTTCGATCGCTTCGTAGGCGCCAAAGCTACAATCGACCGTGTATACAATGAGATGCGGGACCAGGGGAAGGAGCTGGTGGAAGCGCCCAATAAGGACCTACAACCTGGCACCGGCAGACCCAGGGCTCGATCCAGCTTCTCGGGTCGAAAGACAAGCGCATCTCTTACACCAGGCATGGTTGACGCGGTGCCTGCGGAGAAGAGGAAGAATGCGCTCGTCAAGGAGAGCGAATACGGTGTGCATGGAATCAAGGTCCCGCTGACCGAAGTCGCTGTCAAAGCTGAGGAGGTCTGGGGCCCTGCGCTGAACGGACGGGAGCGGGAAGAGACATTGAAGTCCATCATGGAGTCTGTGGAGCACCATCGGGGTCTGTTCGAAGTCGGCTCAGCCATTCAAGATGCCATACGCCGGAAGGACCACGAGACAATCACCGAAGAATACAAGCGCGCAAGGAAATACGCAGACGAAGCCCGATACATTGTAGAACAGGCGACGTCTAATCAGAGGCCGCTGACCGATGCCGAGATACATCAAGTCATTGTGACGGCTAGGATGTGGTCAGACGTCGAGCGGCAGATTGAGCGTTTCAAGCGCGAATCCTGGAAGCGCTTGACTGCAGCGCACTTCACGCACCTACAGACTGGCACCGAAGACACCAAGTCTGACGAGTATCTGAGCATCATCTCAATCATGCTCGAGCTGGGTGTGGAGGAGAACCCGATTTGGGTGTGGTTGCTCTCACGCTATGAGCACCTCAAGTTCCAGCTCAACTCCAAGTGCCAACACTCGCTCGTTGAGATCGAGATTCTTCGTCGTCATCTGGCGAACGGCGAGAAGCCAAGCATGCGCATGCTGCAAAAGCATCTGCGATCAGTCCCTACTAGCAGCAACGTCAGCGCTGAGCCTTCGAAGCTTGACACCCCGAAAGTGACGGAGTTCTGGGAACACGTGTATGCCTCAATGACTACACTGCTATCAAACAAATCTGGGTTGCTCGCCGAGCTAGTTGAATATTGGGAGATCGTTCAGTCGTTCCTCTCCAGTCGCGCGCAACGGAACTTACCAACGGGCCATCACAATCAATCGTCTGTTCACCACCGGCTTAGTAGTGAGAATAAAGCTGAGCTTGAGAGAGGTACGACTGAACTCATCAGTATCTTGCGGGAACATCTGTTCTCGTTCTTCTCAGATCCTCCCATTGAGGATGTGTCTATGCTCATGTCACCACTACCTATGAGTCCGACACCAACCACACCTGGAACACCACTGAGCGCAGCATTGAGTCCTATGTCAGCATCGAGATCTAGGTTTGATCCTGCCAAAGCACCGCCACCATCACCTAGTCGCGGTGAGTCTTGGGAAAAGTACGCTTTCTGGCCTCCTAACGCGAATGCGCTTTCTGGATCTCACTATCTGTCCAAGATGCTTGTCCTTATTGGCACCGCAGCCAACGAACTTGCATCGCTTCAAGTTCCCGAGTCTGGAGGTAGCGGCCGCATCGATGAGGCACTGCGATTGCTTCTTGGTGGTGTCCGTGAGCGCTGCATCCAAGCTGTATGTGCAGCTTGGAACACTGATGCTGAGAAGTTGAAAGTGCTTGAGGATTGGACTCGTCACGTTGATCGCAAAGATACCACGAACCTACCCCAGCGTTTCCTTGCAGTACAAAGCTTCCTACTCAACAACCTGCAAAAGATACTCTACGTCGAAGCATCAAGCAAGACCAGGGTGGACGTCGTTGTACCACCGAGCAATAAGCTGCTGCAGATGGTTAGAAGTCAGTTTGTCACCAGCTTGTACAGGACGCTCAGCGGAATGGTCGAGTGCGCGGAGCGAGGCAGACAGGCCTTGGGTGCTGAGTTCGAGATCAAGAGTGATGATCTAACCATCGACGAGCAAGACGATCAGAATGGTAACGACTGGGGTAGGGTCGATGCCAACAAGAAGGTAAGCACACATGGCACCCATCCTACTATCTCCACTGACGAATTCCAGTCCATCCGCCTCCTCCTAACCCTCGCCAACATGTCCGCCTTCCAGTCCGAAATCACCCCCCAACTGCTCACCCTCTTCGAAACCCTCTTCAGCGTCCAACTAACCGACGAAACAAACCGCATCCGCGACGTCCTCTCCCAACTCGACGCCCAACTCTTCCGCTCCTACACAAAACCCCACGCCACAAAAATCCACTCTACAATTGAATCCGGCATCTTCAGCCCCACCTGGGCACCTCCCCCCGACAACCGTAAAAGCGTTGCAGACCGCGACCCAAGCCCCTACGTCTTCACCGTACTCCTAGATCTCGTAATCGTGCACACCGAGTCGTCCACAACATCCGCACCCCTAACCCCGCGCATCCTCCGCTCCTTATTCGAAGCCACAACAACCTCGCTCATAACGACTTTCCAATCCGCCAACCTCCCCACTATCTCCCTCCCGCAACTCATGCAAGCAACCCTCGACGTGGAGTTCATGGCACAAACGCTCGCTTCGTACACCACAGAGAAGGCATCGCAGATCCAGACGGATATCTACCAGGTGCTGGATCAGAAGACGGATAATGCGGCGAGAGTGAGGCTGCAGGAGGAGTTGGGGAGCTTGAGGGTAAGCTTGAAGAGGTTGAGGGAGGGGACTAAGGTGCAGTTTGCTTGCTTTAGGAGGGTTAAGAGGGGGACGCTTGCGGGTGGTGGGGCTGGGGAGGGGCAGGAGGAGAGGAGGGGGAGGTAGGATGGCGTTTGTTGGGGGTTAGGTGGACGGGGGAGGGAGATTGGTATGTGATGGGGAATATATTCAAATTTGTCGATCTGTCAAGGTACTGTCGTTGCGCGACGTATCCGACCTTCAAGTCGAGCATTGAACCGACGATATTGAATGCATGGAAGTACAAGATCTGCGTTTCCGTGCCGCTTCCTTAACCATGCTTCTCACACTCCTCTCGACATGCGCCTAAGCATTAAGTTCCCAAGTATTCATACACCGCACACACTTCAACATTCCGCTCAACAACACACCCACAGCCTCGCCTCGCTCCGCCGTCGAAGCCACCGTCGACCTCTTCTTCCGCGCGCGCCACGATCCCTCAATACAGCCAAGCGCCTGGGACGACCTCGTCGCCAAGTTCGACGAACAGAAACATGCCCAACTTGAGGATGCAACGAGCGTGCTGCGACGCACTTGGCCGACCTCGGGAGGCACATACCTTATCCTAACCTAGTTGGCTTTGTGAGGTGGCAGGTGGAGAAGGCGGAGGAGAGGGAGAAGGAGGAGGAGAGGAGGGAGAAGGAGGAGGAGAGGAGGGAGAAGGAGGATGAGAGGAGGGAGAAGGAGGAGGCTAGAGCGATGTCGGACAAGGAAGGGAAGTGATGGATATGTGCGGAGATGCAGCGGGGGGAGTTGAATGAAGTCATGGATCGAACAATGCCTTTTGCGGAGGGGGAGGCGCAGGGTCAGTGCATGAAGAGTCTGAGTATCTGTGAGTGTAAATGTTCTTGATAAAGCACAATTTCTATCGCTTCAAAGTGGCGCGCTATGCTCACAGCGACACATATATCTACAAGTAAACGCCGCTGAATGCATCTTATCTATAAACCTCCAAATCCGTGTCCTCAATCATGCTCTTCTCTCCCCCTTCCTTCCTTTATTCTTACAAATCGTACAAATACGTCTATTCACACATCTCCGCCGCCAGACAGCGGATGTTGCTCGAAATACCTTAGTAGCGTTTGGTAGAGTACCAACATGGTCCCTGATTGCACACTCGTCCAGACAGCGCGCGGTCCAACGCCTCTGAACCACCCGGCTATTCCTTCTGTCTTGTATATTATCCTTAGGCCGGTCATGACGGAGGATGTGTCAAGGGTAGCGGCGCCGTGGGCTTTGAGAGTTGTGGAAGGGGAAGATGTGGATATCGGTCTACTTTGCGTCGCTTTCGTCTTAGTCGTTTGCGAGGGGGTGGAGTGTTTCGAGGCCGCGGCGGGCGACAGTGGTGCTTTGGATACGGGTGGAGAGGCGGGAGATGGGCCGTTGTGTTGGGTTTGGATGCGCGTCTTTACTACGTCGAGAGGGGTTGTTATGACGCCTGCCATGCCGCCTGCGGTGGCTGCGGTTGCGATTTCTAGCGGTAGTCCAATGTTGTTTGAGCCCATGTACTTCTTGGCCCAGTCCCGCTCCTCTTCGTAAAAGGCAAACTGTAGTGCTGAGAAGGGGAGGTCGCGCCAGAGCGTGGCCTTGTAGCCGTGGAAGAGGGCGCTGTAGCCTTCCACCCTGGCTATTGTTCGCGCGGCGTCGATGGTGCCGCGGTAGTTGTAGCCTGAATTGAAGTAGGGGTTGTTGTAGCGGCCTTGTAATTGGAGGCGAGTCTTGAGGACTTCAGAGGGGACGTATGCGGGAGCAGCAGCGAGATCAGCGAGCAGACCTAGAAGTTTGTCAGTACATGGCGGGGCTTTGTTGATCTGTAGGGAGGTGTACCGGCTGAGAAGTATGCGACCGAGGGCGCAACCCCATAGTCAATCATGGTCCGCTTGGTCCACTCGTATGCTCCAAAGAAGCACACGGTGCCCGAGAACGATCCAAGAAACGCTGGCTTCACTCCTCCGTACAAGCCTTTCCGGAAGCCTTCTTGCCGCCATATGGTGTAGTATGTGTTGCCCATGGATGTGTACTTGGGTGGCATGTGCGGGTCGCCCTGTTGTCGCGTCTTGACCGTATCCAGCGAATGCATCAACATGTCACCTGTGGTGCCTCCTATTCCTCCTGCCAGCATTGCCTGTTTGTGATCAATTGGCATCCCTCATCTCTGCAGACTAGGCATCCTCACATGTAGGTATGGCGGCCGCGCTGCTTCCTCGTCTACCTCGTCCTCCATTGCTGCCCGCTTGGTATCCTCCATGGGCAGTTCCACTGCGTGTGCTGTGCTTGGGCCATGTCTCCGGCTACCGTCGGTCAGGTTGGTGGTAGAGTCTCCGTTTGTGAAGAAGTTGGCCACGCGGGCAAGTACCATGAGCGCTTCGATGGCAGCGGTGCACTGGGAGTGGATCTGTGGGTGTTGTAGTGAAGAAAAACGAGTATAGAGAAGTTTGATATGTGCAAGGGTATCTTCAAAGAGTGACGTTGCTGCCGCTGCGGCCGTGCGATGATGTTGCGTCTGGAAAATTTCGGCCAAGACCGGAGCAGCGCAGCCACATCCCTGCAAGCCCTGGCTATCAGCTATCAGAAGCACGGGGACCAGACGACGGCTTGATGCAGTTAAGACTACCTAAGCTATACCTACGCGAATGCCACCAAAACGACTGCAGACAACGCATCTTGCTCAGAGCCAGCGTGGTGTTGCTGCAGATCAATGTATTTTGTAGGCTAAGCCCTGCAACAGTTAGCGCCCAGATGACCCACGTGAGCCCCAGCCATCGTGTTTACATCCAGAGTCTCTCTGCATCCGATCAACACCACACCGCCCCCACCTTTTTCGCCCACGACGCTTTTTCTGCCTGCATTCTTGATTCATTTTGATCGCAAGCTTTACGCGACCTGATCTATACCACTCACCATGTCCCACTCTTGGCTTCAGAGGAAGCGCAAAGCTGACTTGATCGACCTTGCGCAGAAGGCTAGACTTCCCGAGTAGGCTGGAATGGATCATGCGCGTGTATGCGATACTAACAAATCGTTTGCAGTGCAGATGGCCTGTTGAAAGATGATCTCGTGGACCTGCTTGAGAGCCATCTCAACTCCAATGGGAGCACCTTTGCCAAACTCCCCGAGTTTAGCGACTACTATGGGCGCAATGGGTCGCCAGTAAAGCGCGAAAAGTCTTCGCCAGAACCCTTCATCACGAAGACGACGCGCCGCCGAACTCTTAACAAAGACCCTTCGTATGTCAAATGGATACGCGACGCGCGACGCGCTGAGGCTAACAAACGCGCAGTCCAGAGTCCACTCACATCATTACACCAGAAATCCGCAGCGTTGTCGCGCGTACACCAAAGCCGAGATCCGTCTCTCGACGTGTTTCCGAAATGGTCGCTGAAGCTGAACCCAAGGCCATGTCCCGTCGCGTCTCCGAGGTGGTCGCTCAAGCCGAACCAAAGGCCGTCTCTCGTCGCGTTTCCGAGCTGTACAATCAAGTGGACATTCCCGCATCGCCTGCCCAACTCGCTGAGGTCGCTGACCAGTCCTTCCAAGTCGTCCAGACCAAGGCTGTCGAGCTGTGGGACAGGACGCGAATCGATGAGCTGAAGGAATTCGTTCGCGAAAACGCAAGCTCGGTCGCTACCATCCAGACCATCATCCTGCTTGTTGAAGCTGTAGGACTACAGTACAACACTCTCGACACAACACCCTTATTCGCTACACCCGCTGCCTTGGGCTCATACACGAGCAGCCAAGACGTTCGAGGGCCAAATTTCTGGGCGCTGCTCTCAGCCGAGTGGTGGGCACCAGCTACCCTCTGGTCGCTTACGAGCTGGGTGCTACCTCTGATGTTCTCCTACTTCTTCAACTTGACCCTTCGCTCAAACACCTCGCGCAAGTCTTCCGAGCGCCAATATCCTGCTGACCCGCTCATTTTCAACATTGCGCGGGCAGTCCTGTCCTACAATGCCTACCGGGAAACTGTCAACATGGCATTTGCGCCAAGTGCGTGGGGTCCCTTCTCCGAGTACGCGGTTGCGCGCGTAGGAAACAATGTCCCGGGCGGATACTATGGGCTGCAAATTGGCTCGCTGGTTGGCATACTTGTCAGCCTTTACGACGCCGCATTGAAGAAGTAGATACTTGTTGGGTTAGAACACGGAACGTGACTGGGTCTGAGGACGTGAATCTGGTGATACCTGTATGTTCATTGGCGTTTGGATATACGATACCTTCCACCGTGGCGAGCTGGACACACTTCGCATCTGGATGCGGAGTTCGAGACCGGCGTTTATCAGAATGTCTGTTTCATTGGAGCTGCTACGCTTCATCGTTACCCAATATATATATATATATATACCTATGTCAAAATTGGTGCCCTAACTTGATCGCCTTTGAGAAGTAGTGACCCGGGTGCAGACAAGACGCTCCAAATGCTTCAGCTGTTAGACCAGCCGCCACTGCGCGTTGTGGATGAAACACGTGAAGTCGCGTGTGCTATCGATAACTCCAAGCGCGAAAGGGCCACGCCGTCACCCCTCCGTCCCAACATCCTGCCATCCAACATCACTCTCACACGACTGCACCCACACGAACTTTACTCCAATCTACCAATTGAACAACATACAACATGTCGGCTCAGTTCATGCAAATGTTGCAGAACATGCAAGGGCGGTCAAGCCGGTATTTAGCGCAACACCTTTGAAGCTCCAATGAGTTGCTAATGTGCAGTGTCAAGTACGGTGGAAGACATGATCAATTCCGATGACCAGCTCGCTGGCATGGATGGCATGGAACTTCGCGGCTGGAGCCACAACAACCCCACGGTGCCCAGTCGTGACCTTAAGGACCCAGTCGGCCAGACCCTCCTCGCTATCTTCAACCAAGAATTCGACGCACTACAAAATTACGTGGAGATGATGATCAAACAGCTCGGAGGCACCGAGGAGGCTCGCGAAACGCTCAGGAAAGATCTCTTCGCCAAACGATGGGGCCCCACGAAAACACCCATCTACAATGTACTCTTGCCAGCGCTGCACATGATGCCAAACAAGAAGCAAGAATTACTGGGCGTCGTGAAGTATCTAGCCAATGATCTCAAAGTGCCAGTTGATGGCAAAGACGTCGTGGGCAGCACCGCCCTCTTCTGGGCCATATCCACAAAACCCTACGTGCAACCCGAATTCGCGCAGATCCTCTTCGACGCTGGCGGTTCCGTCAACACGAAGAACCGCTTCGGTGCTACCCCAGGTTCAGAGATCGCCCAAGCCGACATCCACGGCGACACGAGCAAGAACGTGCAGATGCTCAAGTGGTACGTGGAGCATGGCGGTGATGTCGACAGCAAGGACACGGATGGTATGAGTATCAAGACGTTGGTCGAGATGATGAACATGAAGGTGCCGGCTATGGCTGCGGTTCTCAAGAAAGGAAGGGGACCGAGGAAAGAGGGGGATTGCACGAACTGCGGGAGGAGCCCGAAGGATGGCAAGGTCTTCTCGGCTTGTGGCAAGTGTAAAAAGGCGAGATATTGTTCGCAGGAGTGTCAGAAGGTGGATTGGAAGGGGCATAAGAAGATTTGTAAGGCGACGTAGGGCAGGGTGGAAATGTGGTAGTGGGAGACGTGAGGAGAGACGGTACTGGAGATGAGAGTGCCGCGTGGAAGAGTTGGGTGACCATCAAAGCCGACCATGGCTCAAGTCTGGCTTCCTGGCTTCTGCAGGCGATAGGTCATGAAACCAGCTATGCATATACGGGTCGTTCACCGGCAAGACCGGCCCAAGCGGCGCTGACAGAGAAGACGAAGCAAATACAGTGTTTCGATAGCACGCGACACAAGAAGTTGTCTACGGAATGAGCGTGCGCGAAACGACTGATGCGCATTCGGCTGGTCTGGTAGTTGGCGGGACGAAATGCACGTCAGATATCCAATCGAGGTGTATACACTTCAATCGTCTTCACTTCCTCGCGGTGTCTACACTATTTCCTTCGAGCTTTTATCAAAAGCTGAATATAGTTAAAGAGTTGGGTGGGGCGCGGGGACACGCGAGCATGCATGCACGACGATTACCTGACGTCACTCGTAATACATTGACCGCCATCTCAAAAACGACTATGTCCATCTGAAGCAATCCCTAACACGAGATCACCGTCCCCAAGAACTCATTTCGCTACCAATCGTCCATCCATAATGAGGCTAAATCCCAACGGCGACGCATCAACCTTCCCCAAACGCTCGGCCCTACCACACATCGCCGGCACCCCAAAAGACAACGCCTGGTTCTGGGGCGGCCACGATGAACTCGGCCGCCTGAACCTCCTCACCCCCGAGCGAACAGTAAAAGCGACACAACAAAATGTCAAAACAGGAGAATCAGTCTCACTAGACCTCCCCTTGAACGTCCCCAGCCCAGCCTTCTTCGGACGAAAAGGCCTAAAACACCGCATCAAAACCATCGCCCCAGGCGCCTTCGACGATGAAGTAGCATTCAACACGCAAAGCAGTTCGCAATGGGACGGTTTCCGCCACTTCGCACATCCAAAATATGAATGCCATTACAACGGCGTTCTCTCAGATGAAATCATGGCGGATGTGGACGACGACGGCGAGGACGGCGACGCAGCACCTGAGCGCTCACGTAAACTCGGCATCGACGCGTGGGCCAAAAAGGGTATCATTGGCCGGGGCGTCCTTCTCGACGTTTACTCCTGGTCCCAGAAAACGGGGAAGCAATACGACACTTTTACCAAACACGCTATCACAGCAGACGATCTCCTTGCTTGCGCAGAGTCTCAAGGCACATCCTTCCAAACCGGCGACATCCTCCTCATCCGCACCGGCTGGCTCTCAACCTACACTTCCCTCTCCCCCTCTGAGAAATCCTCCCGCAGCACCCTCCCCCACGACCAACATTTCTACGCCGGTCTCGCCGCCGACGATGCCATGAAAGACTTCCTGTACGACAACTACTTCGCGGCTGCTGCGACCGACAATGCGAATTTCGAGGTTTGGCCTCCGGAAAGCTTTGAGGGCAGTTTGCATGCGTGTATGTTGAGTATGTGGGGGATGCCGATTGGCGAGCTGTGGGATTTGGAGGGGTTGGCGAGGATGTGCAAGGAGAGGGGGAGGTGGGAGTTTTTGGTGGTTAGTAAACCGGCGGATGTTCCGGGGGGTGTGGGGAGTTTGCCTAATGCTGTTGCGATTTTTTAAGAGAGATGTGAAAGGGTGGAGTTTAGTGGTTCGATACCCAGTTTGGAGACTTCAGCGTTATCCGTTTCTTTCTTACGCGTCGCGTCATCTTTGATCTGATCAAGTGACTTCCACCTACGTCGTCTTAGTACATGGCACGCGAGTTCATGAAGAAGTTCGTTTGTATTAACACCTAAATCTGGCGTGGGGCATGGGTGTCCAAGAGCAAACGAGTTCCTTCGTAATGCTCGACTCCTGCGCAAGCCGAAGAACAACGAAGTTTCATCGGCGACTCCGCATCCCGCAAATCCAGATTCATCAAGCTAGAAACTTCAGCACTCTATCTAGGTTCGTCTTTGTGTCCGTGGTCTACATCTCTAGCCTCGACCTCGGTCTGGGCTGCAGCCGATCCCCTGGACTAACCCCGGATTCTACCTCCCGCTCTTAGCGCTAGCCGCATACACACGATGCGGCGCATCACCGGTGCTTTTTTGAGAAGAGTATCAAGCCATAGACCCAATTGGTATTTTGAGGCTGAACATTCGAAGCTGAGGTCCTTCACAGATTTTTGGTGGGTACATTCAAAATCCATCTCGTTGACCAGGCCAGGCCCCATCGAGTCGGAGGCGTACTCCATCGTTGTTGATGGGCGCATTACGTCCTCGCTGGACAGTTTTCGCTCGCGTCCAGACCGCGAGAAGTGACAGTGAGCATATATAAAGCTGTTAAACGGGCTGCTTTCCTGATCAAACACCTGGGCAGACTCGCTTTCCATTCTCTCGATAACTACACTTGAAAATGGCACCTGCTCTCCGCGCATTCGCGCTTGCATTGCGAGCCGCCTCGACGACCTGCCCATCATCACCCACCTGTCCCCAGGACGACCAATGCTCGCTCACCTTAAATGGAGCCACTCTTCAAGTCAGCTGTGCGACTGACTACTATGGTGGCGATTTGCAGTTAGCACAGGTAAGCATGACTCCACAATAAGCTGTCTCGTACTCAACGCTCATCGTTTCTTAGACATCATCCCTGGCAAGTTGCATTCGGGCATGCTCCACGAACAAGGGATGCAATGCTGCAAGCTACGTGGACGGCAACTGCTACCTCAAAAGCACACTCAATGCGGCTCAGCCCAAGTATGGCATCCCTACTTTGTTATCGATTTCCAACTGACCCAGTCATTAGTGCCAATGTGATCGGAGTAGCTGTCATCTCCAGAGATACCTCAACAACGCCTACTCCAGCGCCGGATGCCCCCCAAATGTGCCCTGCCAGTTTTACTTGCCCGGAAAACGATGGCTGCTCGTACACCGATGGCTCACGCACTCTGAAGCTTAGTTGTGGAGTTGACTTCTATGGTGGTGACTTCACCAACCAGTACGCAGCAAGTCTCGAGGCTTGCACACAAGCTTGCGCAAGTGATGCACAGTGCGTAGCCGCTTCATTCGTGGGCGGCAAAGGTGCTGGAAATTGCTATCTCAAAAACACAAAGAACGGGGGTTCTGCCAATGACGGTGTTGATGGTAAGTGAACCGAGCAGAGTTATGGAATATTTGCTGATCATAAAAAGCTGTCTACGTTGTCGCCAACACCTTGCAACCAAGCACTTCGACATCAAGCTCGACGCCGTCGCCTTCCTCTCCTGTTGAAATGACGACTGTCTCCCCTTCCACTAGCACGGATGTTATGGTCAGCTCTACCTCGATTTCGTCCAGTACCTCAACCGCGACCGAGACCAATACTTCGACCCCCACCCCTACACCTACGCCTACGCCTACGCCTACCCCCACTCCCACACCTACCCCAATACCTGAAACACAACCTACTTGCGGCGTTAACGGTATTACAAGGACAGGATCAACCTACCAGAGCGCTAGCAAGCAGACCGCGGCCTCTTGCCGGACCAGGTGTCAGAACTACAATGTCGGCGGCCGTACTTGCCGTGTCTATGGTATCAACACCACAAGCGGTCTTTGCGCACTAGCGGTTGGAACGATCGCTCCAACATTTGGGCAGGCTTTTACACCTAAGGAGAATGGACCGTATGTCTTTTACCCTGTGGAATGCCAGGTGTAAGAGGAGCGTTCTCATGTATTTGGTGTGGGATGGTGTAATCTGTTGTCATAATCTGAAAGCGTAATTATATCTCGCGTTCAGATCTTATCTCATATATCGTTTGTACCTGCCCTCCTCGAATGGGTCAGTCGCTTGGCTGTCGACTGCATATCGTTCATGCAAAGTAAACATCTCTAACGCCAAGTATTTCGGCTGTATCAAGGCTGAACAGAGTGTGATGAAAGATCTATCTCGAGTGACTAAAGTCTGATGCTCTACATGCACGGATCGAGCACAGCATGCGAAAGCACAACGAAGATCGGGACAAGCCAAACTCCAGTCCGAACTAAGTAACAACCTCGAAGATATTAGAGTGTGAATTTCGCGAGAAGAGCGCGGGCGCGATTGATCAGATCTTTGTGCCCAAGGCCCGTCTTAGCAGCCTTCATGTGCTACTCCAACGCGCTGATGTGCATGTACAGCATCGCCGACAACATACAGACTTTTGATAGTACACCCAGGAGGTATCCGTACCCAGATAACACCTCTTTTGAAACTCAAACCGAACATGTGTGCTGCAACACTATTTTTTTTACAGATTTCTTAACCAACCCGGGAATCAAGCCTGTTGATAATAAGATAAACACTACGACCGATGGCGGTAGCGTCAAATGACATCGACAATGGTAAAGATTTCTGGTGTTACGCCCAGGCATATACATATGAGAGAGCCCTTACTCTCAGACGTCAAAGTTGCATTCGTATTCTTCAACCTGGGCGTTGACTGCTTTCGCCCTCGATTAGCATTGTATTCAGCTTAGATATTATGTCAGCATGTAGTGTCTTTGAAACGGCGTGACTAAAGTTTGATGGATGGCTTGTAGTTGGCGATCGACCTGTCACATAGCTGATAGAAAGCATGCTTGAATGGGAGTGACTAAGCATGGTTCACGCCACGGGCCACAGACACGTTGGAGCTACTACTACCAAATAACGGATGATGTAGTTGCGTGTGAATATGTGAAGCTGCTGTGGAAGAAGTCGTCGGTATTTCCATGTGAGGATTAGGCATCTCTAATTCGATCGGAGCTGGACAGATGATGGTAATGATGATAGTCACATGATGAGTCACGAATTGATCAAGGCAAAAAGTATGAAGTGTTGGGGGAATCTATTCTCTATCTTGTACGAGATGGATCAGATGAAGAGCAACCATGCAAGTTTTGTACCGTGACGCCGACCATGAACACATTACTCATAGACTGATATCGATTCAGCCTGTCATGCAACCCATGAACTCTCCTGCCGTAAACCAAAACCGAAGGAAGGAAACTTTTCGAAAAGGGCGGCGATACGTTTACTCGTCCTCGTCGGAGAAGACCTCCTCGCCACGCTTGCGGCGGGCCATGCGGTCCTTCTTCTTCTTGCGCATCTCGGAGGAGGTGAGCTTGGCTTTCTTCTGCGGGGGAAGTCAGTATACGTTTTTTTTGCGCGTTTCTTCGTCATGCTAACCTTTTGTGATGCGATCTTGTTACCCTATTGTCATAGTTAGCACATGTCTTGAGAGGGTAGGGTACAAGGGGGCCGCCAGGGGGGTGGGCGGGTCGAATCTGGTCGACAACAGGAAGCAGGAACGGGGAAATCACGGACCATTGCATCAAACTGGCGCATCAAGTTAGCAAAGATCAATCAACATAGTGGGTGGAGTGATGACATACCTTCTCCTCTTCTTCACCGTCGTCCTTGGCAAGACGGGGACCGGCACCCTGACCTTGCACCCAGTTGTGACCGGAAGGAGTCATGCGACCGTCCATGACAGCCCAGACTTCCTCAGTGAGGTTGGCAGTGAACTCGGCGGAGTGAGTAATGATGATGACACCACCCTCGAAGGTCTTGATGGCCTTGGAAAGAGCACCAAGAGAGTCACGGTCAAGGTAGTTAGTAGGCTCGTCGAGGACGATCAAGTGAGGACGCTGCCATGAGCAGGCAGACAGAACGACCTTGACACGCTGACCTCCAGAGAGACCACGCATGCGGGAGTGAGAAACAAGCTCAGCGTCGAGACCGAAGTTGGCGCAGTGGGCCTCAATCTCCTTGCGGACAAGGGGACGGAACTGACCGCTGGCAAGAGCCTCCTTCTGGTCAACCTCGGCGACCATCTTGGCGTGGGAAGCCATGATCTCAGAACGAGGAATCCAGGCGTTGTCAGCAGACATCATGGGTGTCCAGCGCTCGTTCTTCATGCCGACGTTCTCTCCGAGAGCGAACGAACACTCGTATTCGTAAGAGTTCTTGAACTTCCTGCGGGAGTTGATGCCGATGACGCGACGCTCGGTACCCTCGATCTTGTAGATCTTGTCCATGGCCTTCTCGTCCTCCTCGGTGACGATCTTGTTGGCACGGTCCATGGTCTCACGGTCCTCACCAGTCTGGAAACGCCATTGGATGTACTCGGAAGGAGTCTTGTCGAGGTGGTGGTCGATATGGGCGAAAGCGTGCTGCTTGATGTAGGCAATACGGATGTTCTCGTGGTGGTAGATCTCACCCTTGGTAGGAACAAGCTCACCAGTCAGGACGTTGACGAGGGTGGACTTTCCGGCACCGTTGGGGCCAATGACGGCAATACGGGATCCGAGCGAACATTGGAAGGTAATGTCCTCAATCTGGGGCTTGGAGGTACCCTCGTACTGGAAGCTCATGTTGGTGGCACGGAGAATGGCCTTGGCCTTGGTCTTGACACCCTCAAGGAAACCGGGCTCGGGGAACTTGAACTCCATGTCGGAGGCAGCAAGCTCGTGGTAGGACTTGGCAGAGGGCACACGCTTGACGAAGTCGTCAAGGTTACCACGGTAGCGCTTAAGCTTGAAGCGCTCGTAGTGGATGACGTGCTGGATGACGTTGTTCAAGAACTTGCTGTCGTGGGAGATGACAATGGATGTGCAAGGGGAGCTGGTGAGGTAGTCCTCGAGCCACTTGACATTCTTGACGTCCAAGTGGTTGGTGGGCTCGTCGAGCAGCAGGATGTCGGGCTTCTCGAAGACAGCACGGGCAAGCGCGAGCTTCATCTTCCATCCACCGGAAAGAGCACCAATGGTACCGTTGTACATGGCGTCGGTGAAACCGAACTCGTTGAGGGTAGTCTTGACCTCTGACTCAGGGGTCTCAACACCGACGGACTTGAGCTTACCCATGGTCCACTCAAGAACGGTCATCTCAGTGTCAGCAGAGTCCAAGTCGTGCTCGACGTAGACAGTCTTGACCTCGTTCTGCTTGGGGAAACCCTCGACCTGCTCGTTGTTGATAGCGCGCATGAGGGTGGTCTTTCCAGAACCGTTGGGTCCGAGGAGACCGTAACGCTGACCACGCTTGAGACGGAGATGAGTCTGGTTGAGCAGGATCTTAGCACCGTAGGCCAAGTTGAATGTGCAGTTGCAGAGATCCTCGCCCTCCTCCTCATCGGGCTCGACGGCGCGCTCAGCGGCGGCACCGGGGAGAGATCGCTTGCGGGTCTCCTCAGTAACCTCCTTGGCCTTCTCGTCACCGACAAGGACGGCAACGAAAGGACCGGCGTTAGCCTGCCAGTTGAGAGGCTCGTAGTCCTTCTCGTCGATCAGCTGACCACCAATGGCACCAACGTAGTTGACGACAGGGGTGAAGCGGTCATCGATCTTGATGCTGGAGGGGATAGCGGCCTTGAGGTGGTTGGCAATGGTGGAGATGTCACCAGACTTCTCGATCTCAGGGATCTTGCCGTTCTCGACGTGACCGACACGGATGAGGGTGTCGAGACCCTGGCGGGTCTTCTCACGGGCCTCGGGGTCAGCCAAGTTGTCGTGGTTCTTCTCAAGCGCGGGCATGAGACGGGGCAAGAAAGCGGCGACAATCTGGGGGTCCTCGACAAGCTTGCACATGTTGTCGATAATGACGGCAGACTTACGCTTGATGGCAGTCTCGCGCTCGACGAGACCACGCTCAAGCAGGGGAACCATGATGGCGAGGGTGGGCTCGTGGACGTCAGTGACGAAAGTGGTGGCACCGAGCAAGTGAACGGTCTCGGGGACGTTCTCAGGCTTAGCGATACACTTGATGAGCTCGGGAATGAAGCGCTCGATATCCTTGTTGGAGATCAAGGAGCAGAGAGTCTCCATGGTGCCGTAGGCAGCCTTCTTGACCTCAGGCTTGGTGTCCCACATGGCTCCCGAGATGACGGGAATCAGGTCGGGGACACGGAAAGCCATCTGTGCGGGGGCGCTCTTGGTGAGGGCCTCAATGCACTTCAGGTCGGTCATCTTCTCGGGCCACTTTTGTGCGTTCTCGAGCGAGTTGATGATGTGGGGGATGATGGCCTTGACGGCGTTGGGGTTGGCGGCCATGACGATGGACTCGGCGGCGGTCTGAGCAGCGACCTTGACGCCGCTCATCTTGTCACCGACCGCGGCCAGCACGTCCGGCAGGAGGGAGACGAGGTAGGGCTCGACGGAGGCGGAGACGTGCGAGTGCTGGGCGATAGCACGGATGGCATCGAGAGCGCGCTCGCGGGCGACGGCATCCTTCTTGCTGGCGAGTTGCTTCTTAAGCACCTGGACAGCCCTGCGTGTTTGTTAGAGACTGCACTGTGGCGGGGGAGGGGCAGAGTGCAAACATACTTGGTGGGAGCGTCAGCCTCCTCAATGTCGCCGTTGATGAAGGTGGCGATGGCCTGAGCAGAGGCGTTGATCTCGTCCTGGGCCTTGGACACGGTCAACTTCTGCATCATCTCCTCAAGCGCCTTGAGCGACTTGGAGTTCTCGGACTTGATGTCCTTGGCATCATGCGAAGCAGCAGGCGCCATGTTGTCGGTGTAGGTAGAGGGGGGAGGTGTAGAGAGGGCGGGAGAAGTAGGTGGGGTGGTCCTTATATATGGACTTTGGCGGGGCCTAAAAAACTTTTGGCGCGAAAAGATAGAGTGAATCTATCCGGGGGGTATCAACGCGAGGAATCTGACTCGCAACCTTTCTATGCTACCGGGCACAACGACAGAAAGAAGGGAAAGGGAGTGTGAGTGGAGAGAGGCGGCAGTGAAGGCTTGACGGGCTCTTTAAATTTGCTCTTGTTGTTTGGTGGGATGGCTCGCTTTGAGATTTTTCCGCACGGGCCAGATCTTATCGCGCTGAGGAACCCGACACCAGCGTCGCCGCCCAGGCGCGCAATTATTTACCTATGATCTAATTCGCATCCTATTCAACGCCAAAATTTTCCTGCTCGCCGCATTCCCCCCAGTTATCTAGTACTCCCCGCAAGTGTCTACTTCTGTTTCTTCACAACAGAGGGGCAGCAGCTTTGCCGCCGCCGGAGCCATGTTGCAGCCCACGTTGCAAAAGGCCATCTATGTGTGGCGAGTTTGGGTAAGGCGCGCTGACCGCCTTCTTCAACAAGACACCGTAGCCAACGACATGCAGCCAACGGTTGGGAGCCGCGGGAAATGCGCGCTGAAGATCAGGGACTGCACTAATCCAACCCGACCGCCATGTCAGCATCCTTACAATAGAGCACACATTTCAAGCCACGGCATTTACAACACATATTCTGCCAACTCTTCCACCTCGGCCTCTGAAAACACCACAGCATACTACTTCTAGCTCAATCTACGGGCGTTCTCTTACTGATGGGGTAGCCTTGCCGGCCACTCTTCGTACAGCCCTGCCAAGTCGTCGCGCTACGGCCACAAGCGGAGGCTCCAGACTACTACCTCCCCGATTCTGCCGAAGTCGAGACAGCAAGCGTTTCTGGTACCCTCGCCACCCTGCGTAGGCCACCGCCGAGCCATCACCGGCACCACGCCGTACTATACCAGAAGTATTAGGGACGGTAAAATCTTCCGAGACTACTTGTCAGTATAGCGCATGACATACCGAATCTGACCGCCCTGGTGTCGCCGTGTATGTTCCCTGTTCATAGGATTACTAACATTACCCTTACGACGGCCCGTGACGGATGCAGAACACAACTACGAAAGAGTTGGACCCTGACGATGTCGAATTGTTAGCCGTATGCGAACCATCGCTCAACCATATTGCGCTCCGCAAACCCCCACTTCTTATCGATACCCCGGATTTCGACGTGTCAGAGTTCCTCACAGTACGCTTGTACCAATCCGTCAAACCTCAAGTTTGCGCATTCATGGCATTGTGATCTGTGCGAACGGCACCTTGTACTGTTGGTTTATACTGATTTACGTTGTGCGAGTATACACCTTGTCGTCTGTCCCGAGGCAGTCGCGTATGTGTCAATTCACGTCGCCCACCAAAAATCCATGCAGAGCTTATTCGGATCCACTGCAGACAAAAGTAGCACCTCAGACAACGGAAAAGGCAAAAGCTCTAGAGCCTACATTGGCCCTAGATTGTCCGGTTTGCGTGTTTTGCTCTGGTGTAGTCCGTAGACATGTTTAGCTATTCCCTTGTATACGATAGTAGCGAACTGCGAGATCTGATCGGATAAGCCTCAGCATGGCGTGGTCAATAGCTGCTACAGGCAGAGTCAACAATAGCCACAGCGCACATATACAATCACGTCCAAAGAACCGGAGCAGCCTCTTCAGATAAATTTGTTGACGACACCCGTATCGATGTTCCCAGGCAGCAGACCTTTTGCATGGTCATTAGAATGGCGCCGAAGATGTGACCGGGGCGATATTGAACAGAAAAACCCAACGATATCTCAACAATGTACATGCGTCTGCAGTCATACAGCAACATTAAGCCAGTATTATATAAGGCATCGCGGTGGACTAAGCAGTGTTTTTTTGCGGTCAATAGAATGTCAGCTACACAGACGAACTCCAGGATGGCAGAGTGGTCAGTGCTGGCGCTTCAGCCAAATTTCCGGTCATGTCCGACTCCACATCCATCACCAAATCGCTCACAGCTCAGCCGCAATGCGACCCACGTCTAACCCGTTGGGTATAATCAGCCTTCGCAGACATGTGGCGCGCGCAGTCAGCTCCATACGAGGGCAAGTCACACTTAAAGCGTGCGTGTGATGCCGCAATCGCACTGGCCTGACCATCTGCCAACCTGCCCCTCCCCCACCGTAGGCGCAACCACATTTCACATCTCTACCTAGAGCCTTCGTACATCTTTTCTCATTAGACATCAATACACATCACATTCAAGAACAACATGTCAGGCCAGGATTACTACGGTCAGGGCCAAGGCCACGATCAAGGCTACGGCTACAGCCACGGCGGCGCATACCAGCAGCCCCAACAGCCGCAGCATGGCTACGGAGAGCACAACCAGGGCTATCCTCCTCAACCTCAGGCGTATGGACAGCAGCCGCACGACCAGTACGGTCAGGGACATCACAGCCCCTACCCGCAAGGACAGGTCAGTATTATTGCGCAACCTCGGCGCATTCTATCCACCGGCCTTCAGCTACTCACATCACTGTAGAGCTCCTACCCCCCGCCGTCGCACGACCCTTACGGACAACCTCCCCAGCACGGCTATGGTGCCCCGCCCCAGGGCCAGTACCAACAGAGCTACGACCCGAACCGCAGCACTTCTCCCTACCCCCCTCAGGGCCACCAGCAGCAGGGCTACCACGACCCGAACCAGCAGTACGGAGCGCATCCACAACAGGGCCATCATGACCCGCAGCAAGGCTATGGTGCGCCGGCATATGGTCAACCCGGTGCTCCCGGCGGCCCTGGCGGCCCTGGCGAAGGCGACCGCGGCCTGGGTTCAGCTCTGATGGGAGGTGCAGGCGGCGCGTTCGTGGGCAACAAGCTCGGAGGCGGCGCGCTGGGCACGCTTGGAGGAGCGCTTTTGGGGGCGGTTGGCGCCAACCTCATTCCTGACAAGTAAGCCAAATACGCACCCGAGCGCTATGGTGGACACCATCTAACATGACTCTAGGAAGGAGAAGAAGCACAAGAAACACAAGAAGCACGGCAGCTCTGAGCATGGCTCACACCACGGCTCACACCACGGGTCTTCGCATCATGGATCGCATCACGGATCGCACCACGGGTCCTCGCACCACAGTCATAGTCACAAGAGCCATAGTAGGAGCCGTAGCAGGGGCGGCAAGAGCAGCTCCAGCTCTAGCAGCGACTCGGACTAAAGATGTTGCGCATATGGGGTGTTTCTGGCTCAATAGATGCAGGGCGCACACTGTGATGGCACGGTCGTAGTCATAGTTCTCTTGAATAAGATCTATTTGCAACGCTAAACACGTGGTCATATGTATAAATGCCCGCTTGATTATATAAATGCGCCAGAGCCGGAATTTGCTCACGCATGAAGTTGAAGTCAACAGCCAGCTGTGCGCATCCCTACCATGGACTTGCATGCAGATGTGGATCAGACCCTGTTGTCCCAAAGCGGTTAGGCGTGCCACCAGAGTGCAGCCCTTTTTCTCCACTCTTACTCATCGCCGCAAATTCCAAAAGCAGCCCCGCAACCACGCTATCAAGATGCAAAATTAGTGGGAATAAATTTATAACTTCCTGTAACACGTCAGTGATAACTTACGAGACGAACGTTAGCTCCAAAACTCACGCACAATCGACATAAGCATGGCGGACGTTTTCCTGGATTTCTTCCGCAGTTCACTACCGGATGAACTCGCGGCAGTGCTCGAATCGACTATCACAGCGACGAAATCGGGAGAGTTCCTAGGCGTACTCCAACTACCGGAAGCGCAACTATTACTGGGATATCAGGACAATGAAACCATGAAGGAGGTCAAAAGAAACGACTTCACGCTCTGGAGCGACTACATCTTCCATCGCCTAGGACTCCTTCTGTCGAAACGGAACGAGGAGGAATCTACCCCGATTCAGGAAACATCCGCATATCGGCAGCATGTTTACTTCCTGATCGCCATAGCGGCATTTCATGCATTCCTGCAGTCGAATGTCACTGGACCACCACTGCCCTTCAAGTCTGCTGAGACGCTGTTGTCAAAAGACGTCGCAGATGATGCGAAACTTCTCAGCAAAACGCGCGCGGATCTTATTGCATCGCTGGGCGCAGATGGTGTTGCGGCATACAAGCTCACACCAAATATCGAGCTGCTGTGTCTTGCGCACACCATCCTCATCAGTCCCCCGATTCAAAAGAACATTCCGGTTTCGGCATGGGCGCGTCTTAGAGTGAACTTTGTCCATCAAAGGCTGCTCAGCGAGCCGGCTCCAAGTCTGCAGGATGCTATCTACGATGACTTGAAGATCGTAGAGGACTTGATCCAGAACTCGGAAATGAACGGGGAGATCAAGGACTTGCATACGACCTTCCTCCTGGAACGAGCAGCTGTTCATACGCACCACGGTCTAGACAAGAAAGCCAAGGCGGACCTTGACCAGGCAACCTCGGAACGAAAGTTCGAATTTGCGTTGACTGGACTGATGGGCAAGAGGACGAAGTTCCAACAGAAGGACACCAGTCAACTGATCGTACTCGCGCGAAGTGCGGGATCGGAAACCAACAGCACATCTGATGAGAGTTCAAAACCAAAGGCTTTAGATCTCAATGACGATACCCTGCTGGAATCGATTTCATTTACCAACAACACTGCATCCATGGAGATCAAGGATGAGTCCAATCTACCGGCATCGCTCACATCCATTGACCCATCAAACCAGCCATTACTTGATCCGCTAGACTCCGTCATCATGCTTTCGCTCGCAGAGAGCATCAAAAACACCAACCCAGCAGATGGTCTCACAAGAGAACAAACCGAGCCATATGCTACAAGAGTACTAGAGGGTGGTAGTTCGAACTGGCAAGTCTACACCCAAGCCCTCCTTGTAAGGAGCCGTATCGAAGGATACAAGTCGCGCACGATGGAGCGTGGACTCCTCCAGCTTCAAGCGCTGGTCGATCAAGTCATCGCAGAGACCTCGGGCGATGCTACTACCGACGCTGAGACTGGCGAGAAGATCACTTCTTTCCTCCCGCAAGCCAAGGAAAGTGAGTCGGCATCCGTTGAGGAACGCCTCCGTTACGTCTTCCCTCTCTGCTCTCCATCTCGCTGGGAGCTTGAGTCTGAGCTCGCTGCACGATGGGTCGCCCTCGGCGGTCTACGATCTGCGCTCGAGATCTACGAGAGACTAGAGATGTGGGCTGAAGCAGCGCTGTGCTATGCTGCCACTGAAAAGGAGGAGAGAGCGCGCAAGATGATCCGACGACAGCTTTTCCATGCCACCAATGGCGATGACGAGAACGTAGACTTGGACGAAGAGAAGTGGGAGGGTGCTGAGCGGGATCCACCACCAGCCGAAGCACCGCGCTACTATTGCATTCTGGGCGACATCGACAACGATCTCTCCATGTACGAAAAAGCCTGGAATGTCTCCGGTCAACGATACGCGCGTGCTCAACGCTCCCTCGGTCAACGCTACATCTCAGCACGCAACTACGAGAAAGCCGCAGAAGCCTACGCACTATCCCTAAAGATCAACGCGCTCTACCATCCCGCCTGGTTCGCGCTCGGATGCGCCTACCTCGAGCTCCTCCAATTCAAAAACGCCGTCGAAGCCTTCTCCCGCTGCGTGCAGCTCGACGACCAAGACGCCGAAGCATGGAGCAACCTCGCAGCCTCCCTCCTGCACCTCAAGCCCAAGATCCAAGAAAACGCCGACGGCGAACTCCAAGAAACACGCGTAACAAACCACCCCCGCACTGACGCCTTGAAAGCATTCAAACGCGCCGCAACAATCAAGCACGATAACTTCCGCATCTGGAACAACGTGCTCGCCGTGAGCGCATCCACCAACCCGCCCTCCTGGGCCGACGTCGTGACAGCCCAACGCCGCATCTGCGAGCTCCGCGGCTCGACCGAAGGCGAAAAGTGCGTCGACGCTGAAGTCATCGACATGCTGGTCAAACACGTAGTCTCCGCCGAAGATGGCTTCGACATCACGCGCCCCGGTCTCCCGCGCCTCGTAAACGACCTCATGGAAAAACATATCAAGCCCCTCATCACCGTCTCCCCCAAACTCTGGCTCATCCTCGCAACCCTGTACACGCACACGCAGCGCCCCAGCTCTGCACTGGAATGCCACGAGAAAGCGTGGCGGGCCGTGACGAGCCAGCCGAAATGGGAGTCGGGGTCTGAGGCGGAGTGGAATGCGGTTGTCGATATGACGATTGATCTTGTGGATGCGTATGAGACGCTGGGGCCGAGGGAGCGGACGGAGGGGCTGGCAGGTGGCAGTGGAGAGGTGGTGGCGAAGGATTGGAAGTTTAAGAGTAGGAGTGCGGTTAGGAGTGTTATGGGGAAGGGCAAGGAGAATTGGGAGGATAGTGCTGGGTGGGGGAGGTTGGTGGAGAGGCTGGAGGAGTTGAAGGGGAGGGAGTAGATGGGGCGGTGGGTATCTGGTGCTGTGGGGTTTTCTCGCAGATGAGAGTTTTCGACTAGGAAAGTATAAAAGCTTGGTTTTCTATTGAGATTGTCTACGCGTGTGGTGCTATGCTACTGTTGCTGAAGGGAAGACCAAGTGTGTCCGGGTAGGGCCTTTATTGACGCCATGGTGTTGTGACGCGGTAGTCGCATCTGAACCTTACCAGGAGCTGCTTCAACTCGACTTGTCGTGACGTTTATGATGTCGTCTTCGTTCATGGGCTATTAGGTATTTAGACTCATCATCGAGAACCAAAGGGTTTGGGGACAGGAATGAATCGTTGACGACATCGATAATGCCGACCCTCCATGTATCAGCATTTGGCGCTTCCGCAACAATATGTCACAGCTAGACGATTACTGCCCCTCGAGCCACGAAGTGTTAATGCACCTATCAGATGGCTGAGACACTCAGGGGGTGAATGAGGACGCAAGACATAACCGTTGAAGACGTTGCACACCAATCGTTAGAGCGAAAAGCAATGTCTCGCAGCGGAGATGCCTCAAAAGTGCATCTGCTCCCTCAGCGGCAAGCTCGGGCGAAGTTCCTGGGGAAGTAGCGCGCCGTGGTTTGTACCACACTCTGCGCTGTCGGTAGTGCCTACCGTGTCAGCAAAGACTGCTGCCCAAGAGCGACTACCCTCTTAGTTCGTGCGATGCAAGCTACCCGTCTAGGTGCATGATCAGAGCTGAACTCTTTCCCCACACCCGCTCTTCCGGCGGCCAGACCTGGTATCCGGGTTGTCTCGCCCCTTGCTGTGGCGACCGAGAAGGTTTGGTGTGATGAGAAAGTGAGAACAGACCCGACAACCGGGTCCATAAGGGTGTGCTTTGCGAATCGATTCCGCCGCGGAACTTCGGCTGCTGGCCGAGCCTGTGAATGTGAACGAGATGTATCGTGGCCAGAGTGGCCATGCTCATCTTGGATAGCTGCATAAACTCTATTTCGGCTCGGTACCGAGGTGTTGGTCGAATGCTCCTTATGTCGTGAAGGGTAATGTAAAATCCATAGATTAATGGCCAATTCTGGAGGTTACTGAAATGCGTGGCGATTAGATGCGTGGCAAGTAGCAACGATGTAGCAGGTGCATTGCTGACAAAATGGGATCCATGATGCGTTTGCGCAAGAGACCCACCCGAACGCTTTCGGAGTAGCCACCATGGGGATTAGCTAAAGCGAGTCATCTCTTTTATGGTGTAGTGAGTGCGACGTCCGAGAGTCTTGTGCTCAGTTCGTGCAACCAGACCAGTGGTCAATAGCCCGAGATCTGCTCGCGTACAAGACCTGTTGCAAGGTTACACATGTTCGCCTTCGTTGCGATCGACGACGGTGTGCTGTTAAGCAGTTCATCTCGAGATCGTTGGCAATTCGTGCGGGATTGAGTGGTGGACGGCGTCCTGGGATGTCACCAAGCGTTGGAATACCCAGGCAGTCTCTGTATTGGGTCCACTACACTGGGGCGGCTGACTGCATGCCTCTGATATTGTACGACCATCACCCGTAAGCGCGTTTCAGATGACAGAGGCAAATACCAAGCACCGTGGCAAGCATCCTCGTGGAGGATAACATCCTAGTCGCAAGAGAGTGTTCAAGCCATGGTACGTTTTCCAACTCTTATAATGGCTAGAGCAGCAATTTCAAGTCGCTCATGCGCAAGTATGGTAATACAATGGCGTATCGAACGGCGTTGTAGGCCGGTCACACCAGATAAATTGCCTCCAAGCCACGGTGACGGCAAACGCGTCGCGTTGCAGCGTGCATGCTGATCCATTTCCGGTAATCACGACTGTGAACAGACACGATGGTAAAGAGAGTGATTGGCAGGCTTGGCTACTACGGAGCTACACCTAATCCAGGTATATTTGCGGGCGTCTTACTAGCAGCTGTGAGTAGCTGACATCGGGGTGGTGGTAGGGAGAAAAGGGCGCTGGAAGCCGTGTAGTCGCCGTGATTGATAGATTTGTAGATTGGCAGTAAGTGGGGCTATCGTAAGATGATCAGTGCAGCCCAAAGTCAGAGGAATGTCGGCACTTTGGAGGCAATGGCAGCACGAAGCAGGGTCCCGGTGTCTGCCAAGGTGCGGTGGGAGGAATGCGGTCCCCTGCAGAAGACACCCGAATGTCGCATTGCGCTCCTGGCGAGCTATGGTAAAGAAGGCGAACGGATGGCCATGATGGAGACGGCATAATGGCTCGATGGGTGATGTTATCACGGAAGCGCTGATGCTAATGCTCCGCTTCTGGCGGCTGACACACAGCCACGAGAGACCCGGCAGGCATCCGTTCGGGACAAGCGCGTTGAGGATACGGCATCAGCTTTCTAAGAATACTACAAGGCCACACTGGCCATGGTTCGCTGGAATGGCTTTGCGTGAACGCCGGATGGAGATGGATGTGGGAATCGCGTGCGTTGAACGCGTTCGGCAGTCGCATTGGTGTCGGCAGACGCGTCGATAGCAACGGTGTTTGCAGCCCTGAGTCGCGCAGTAATTATGAGCTTAATGATGGCCCTGAGGCGAGAATAGATCGTGATGAAAGTTCCATCAAAGTGAGGGGCTCCGTGGCGGTCAAGTCAGCCTCATCTCGCGGGAGGAGCGACGGGCGGGTGTCGTCGCTTTTTTCCCGATGCGGCGGGATGCAAACAAAGCGAGGCAGCTACGACGCTCTGGCCGAGGCAGGAGCGATGGCTAACGAAGAAGGCGCTGGCGATGCCGTTGACTACCCCAACGCGCCTGCGTGGGACAACAACATCCCTTCGCCGGCGCATCGCCGTCGAGCCAGCAGAGTCGCGAAGCGAGGCGTAGGCAGCTTTGCGGTGCCTGGCTTGCCTGAGGCTGTTTGGTGTGGCTTTTCTGGCGATGCGCAGGATGGACAGGGGTCGGCGAATTAAGGTTCTGCAAGCCACACCAGGAATAGATGCATCTTCGCTTGACCGCTGGCAACGGAGCCCATTGCTCACCACACTCCAACACATGCCCTCCCTTCCTGCCACTATGCCATCACCACCACCCTCACATGGGGCCATGCTGAGCATTGCTGCGCATTGGCCGCCATGAGCAGCCATCTGCCGTCATCGCGGCTACTCGTTGTCCACTGAGCACTGGAGCCCATATCCCGGGCCCTAGAGGCTCATGGCCGCCCTGACAGTCGTCCGTCCTAGAGGCCGTAGACGTGCTGCTGATGCTCACTGGATTGCTGGGCCGCATGTATATCATCGTCAAGGTCACCGCCGCGCTGGGCACCCACCATGCTCTTGCTACGCCCGGCATATGCGTCAACCTCGCCATACTCAGCACCCCATTGATCCCTCTCATACCCACCCCAACTGCTCGCCATTGCTCTCCGTGTTTACAGTCTATCGCAATCACAATTTGATTCACATCCGACGCCTCGCGGACACTGTCTGGGAGCTCTGGCCCTGCTTCTCCGCATCCGCGCTTCCTACCATTGCAGAGGTCTTAGGGCCCCACTCCACATCTCAGGTACTGGCCAAGACAAGTGCCCTCTAGCATCAATCGTCTTCAATCTAGAGTTGTGTGTTGAAGCATTTCTGATTGACCCACTGTGGGCAGCCGTCACTGGACAGAGATAATCAGCACTCATAGTGGAGCCCAGCTTACTGCCACTTTGCACTGCTGCGCCATCCGAGGCCACCCGCCAGAGCCTCAGCGCACAGGACCCAGCCGCCTGCTAGCCTTCACCGTTTTTATCCATCAATGCGAACAAAGGGCCCGTCAGGCTTTGCACGACGTGGTGCTCAACGGCCATAATACTAGCCTTTTGAGGGCGTGCTTCACCATCGACAGGCCCGCTAGGCTACCAGGTGGACGGGATCGGTAATCACCAAGAGTCATCCCAGCCCCCAAGAATACCCTGTGCTCACTCGCTCTTCCTTGCAGTTGTGTCTATGCTCCGCCGTAAACGCTCGACCAATCCCGTCTCTCTTCCGCTGCCCTGGGTCCGTTCGTCGCTCGATCCGTACATCAGCTCTACCTGGCATTAACTGTTGCCTACCTCCGCAGTCATAGCTCCGTCGTCCCGCAGCTCCATATACCGTCCGCACGGCAAGGCTGCCGAGCCTCACGCATACTGGCCAGTCCTTGGTTAATGCCACTACTCCTTTGTCCTATATGTAAGTCAAGCTGTCAGTCACGTCAAAATGCGGGTCGATTAATGCGACATCCCGTACCAAGTCGCTCACACTCATTTCAGCACCTGGTCGTTGCTTTGAATCAGTGACGATTTGCGAAAGCAAGACGACCCGTTCCCTGTTTCGTCAGTAAGAAGCTGCAATTGTCTGAGCTGCAGTCGGCGAAGAGCTGGACTCACCGCGTTTGATACCGAGACTCAAAGTCGCCCTGGGGCCCGTATGAATCGAACTTCTGAACAGCCCGATCGTTTGTCTCTAAGCTGGCCACTTCTGTCGGCTTCGCTAGTCCCAAGACCTCCGAAAATTGTCTCCGGATCTATCTCCCATCGCATTTGCGGTACCTTTTTGAGTCTACTTGTCGCAAAATCTGCCTGCAACAAGGGTACACTGTCTCTTTACCACTGGGAAGGACGCAGACTCTCACCCCACGAGTCCTGTGACATTCCGTCATCGTCTCACTTCCACCGAGACGAGAAGGCAACACTACCAACAGTCCCTGGAAATTTCCATCCCTGTCGAGCTGGGCCGTTTTATCTTGTCGAACCATCAGGTGCGTTATTCCTCCTACGTGACGGGTCCTCGAGGCGGGTCAGGACACCTGCTCCAGGACCCCTCCATGGCTGCCTGCGCGTTGACCCCCACATGAATATTAGGCTGCCTGCTAACATTCCTCTAGGGATTAGCTAGCTTCTACCAGGCGGCGTCCTCGATCAGTGTCAGGACCTATCCCCAGTGTTGCGCAGTTCGGTCCTTGGTGGTGGGCCTCAGGCTGTCCAGGCTGCGAGAGCTGCAGAACTACTATCCATGTCGGGATACAGCAAGAACCATGAGTATGTGTATGGTAAGTGGATTGTGGCTCATCTGACGAGTGTGGAAGCGCACCTGCCATGGTTGGGTCGGCTGAACCCGGCACTGGCCCACGTGAGAACGATTAGCACGTTTGACTGACCACATACATTCCAGATGCCGAAGCCACCAGATCAAATCAGGTTGCAAGCTATCCGAGCATTGCGCAGCCCGCATTCGCCTCGCAGTACACGGATGCGCCCGCGCTACTAAGCCATGAGCCCACGAGCGCAGAGATGCCCTACATCCCTAGCTTGGTATACGAGTCACGCGGTGCAGCAGGCCATCATCCCAATCCATCATTTATCGATGCAGGAGCTCGTCATCCCGCCTCTCTTGCAGATACTGAAACGGAAATCACCGAACAAATTACACCCGCACAAGGCACTGCTGGATCAACGGTAACGCTGCACCTCCGGACGAATTACGATCTTGATGCAAACCAGCATACTTTCATGCTCATGTTCGGTAGCAAGAAGTGCGTCGCTGCACTGCAGAAAGTGGACTACGACGACGATGCATGGACCAACTACGTACTGAACGTCGAAGTGCCCCCTTTCCCACTGACCAACACCTTCGATCCAACCATGATGTTGAAGATGCAGATGGAAGACAAGATGGGCAACTTGCGATCGGAAACGGACGCTGGAAGATTCACATACACCGACATGTCGCCAAACCTAGCATACCAATCCTCACCCAATTTCTCCAGGAAACGAAAATACTCGCCAGAGTTCGGAAACAGTCGAGGCTACTCCGATGGCAATGTCGCAAAGCGAGCATTTGCGAAGCCACGCGCTTCGTCGGGAGCCTACTCTGCCGCTCAACTGTCGCCGCTACCGACCCAGTCTGCGTTGGACAACACGTACGCACAGAGCGCTGGGTATGATGTGTCTAAGCAGACAAACTACGGCTCGCAACTGTCCCAGAGAGCTCTTTACGCAGTACCGTCAGGTATTGGCATGAGCCACAGCGACTACAAACTGCCCCAGATGTCGCCGATGCCGCATTCTTATGCCTCCTACAACCCCCTCACTCATACCACTCGAAGCAACACCGCGACTGTTCTGCCCTCACCACCCGCACTTTCAACACCAGTTCTGGTCCGTGCAACACATCTCTCGCAAGGAGACGGTAGTGCTGGTTCGACTCAGCCTTTCAATCCGTATGCGATGGGTCCGAGCAAGGCGATATTGGAGATCGACGGCGATCTTGATAAGATGGGCGACAACTGGTCGACAGAGGAGTTGGACGCGAAGAGACGACTTGTCGAGTTCCAAAGATCGCAGCATGGCAGCAAGATAACGACTACTTTTGCGCCCACAACACTGGAAGCTCGACAGGGGCGTGGCATCTGCGTCAGCTGTATCTGGTGGAAAGAGAAGAATGAGTGCTTCATCACAAGCGTAGACACCATTTTCCTACTGGAACAACTCGTAAACGTTCGCTTTACCGTCGAGGAGAAGAACCGCATCCGTCGCAACCTCGAAGGCTTTCGCCCCCTCACAGTCTCCAAGGCGAGGGCGGATAGCGAACCATTCTTCAAAGTTATCATGGGTTTCCCCAATCCCAAGCCTCGTAATATTGAGAAGGACGTCAAGGTGTTCCCTTGGAAGATACTGTCGCATGCTCTAAAGAAGATCATCAGCAAATACGTACGTTCTCCGCAACTAGCTACTGAGAGCGAAGCTAACAAGACCAGTCTGCTAGTTATGCCTCGACAGCTGGCGTTGGGCATCTCTCCACTGCGACGACTTCGTACGCTCCAAGCACTGCCCTGCAGGCAACACTGAACGCTCATCGACACACATCACCTCAAACCCTGCCTACTTCGACTGCTTCAACGGCCTATACATCCGGCTTGACCTCGTCTAGTCTATCGCCCCATCAAAATGTGGCAGCAGGCTTCGAGGGATCAGCAGGACAAGGCATGCCGGTTGCCCAAAGGACACCTTCAGGCCAGGGCATGACTCTGTGGGGCACTACCACTCACCAGATATCACAATACCCGTCGCCTCTTTCTCATGGAGGACGAGGGTCCTGGGACTATGGATATCCCAATACTTCGGCTGCAACGGAAATGCCGCCAATCGCGCATGCGCTGCAAATGCCACGGCAGAACGGCTTGCCAGACTTCAGCCAAATGTCATCAACTCATGGCTACCATCAATACGGTGAAGATACAACGAGGGTGTAGGAGAGGCAAGATTGGGAGACAGAACTCCAAGGGTTACCGATACGACTACGCGTTGCGGGCTCTGATCTGCATCGGGTGATCAACCAATGTCCGCATGATCCATGCGGGCCTAACCCGATGGGGTGTTGCACCAATCGCTCTCCACACCACTCATCGCTAGATTCGCCTCGCGCATCCCGCACACCTTCAGACGTTCGCAGTTCTCTAATAATATCCGGTATCTGGTTTGGCGTTGAATACGGCGGTTTCGGCATTTGGACACTGGACGCATCATACCCCGGGGAGGCGGCGTTTACCACACTTTCGGTTTCATCATCGACTACACATAGAGGATCATCATTAACGGTACAAGCCATCTTACGTATACAACCCGATCGCGAATCCTGTCGATACAGGATGGTCAGCTTTGCATTACATTGGCGTTCATTCCACTCTTTCTACCCAATAATCTTTCCCATCTTCGCCTCTCGGAGGGTTCTTCCACGGAGCTCGAAGTCGATCGCTTTTCAAGGCAACATCCGCGCCAACCACAGACTCGAGCCCGTCCACACTACGTCCCCCATGTATCTCGATCCGCATCTCAAGGGAATGCGCAACGAGGCTTTTTCATTTCTCACATATACCCAAGGCTTGGTGTTCGCCTAGTCAATTCTTTCGTTTTCTTCAAACTCCAGAGATTCCCCATTTCTTTACCCATCCAACTGCACCGTATGTAGCGCAATGTATCTGTAACACACTAATTCTCGCCTACACGCATGCGATCCTTCTAAACATTTTCTCCGCAGCCTGGCCCGCACCCAACATGTCAAGTTATGCGAGCTCCGCCACAATAGAGGGCGCAGTCAACCTTTGGCCCCAATCCTGACCACTGCCTAACACTTGCCAAGGAGCTACAACTTCCGCGGCACCGGATGCGATATAGGCATCAGCTGAGCTTATCAGAGTAGGTGTTATGATCTCAGCATATCGCGCACGTTAACGAGGCGGAATGGGCGGTGGGCATACAAGGGCCCTCACAAATGACCAGTGGTTGTCCCGACGCCGAGGACCCGTGTCACACAAGATGTTCAGGCGATCAATCCTGGTCACGAAGTCACATGCCTTGATGAAGACTATCCCACGCTGAGTCCAGACCCTGATGGTTCATAGGGAGTCGTTAGCGACGGCGAATTATCGTCGTAACTAACCGTGCCGCATGCGTTCCATATGTTCGCATCACGAGAACATGTTGCTTGTATGTTTAGTACGACCAAAACGGCCCAGACCAGACTTCAACCCCCAAAAGGCAGAACATCTGGCCAAGGCGTAATATCAAATCCCTTCACCGTGAGATACGCCCGAGCAGATAGATCACGCTTACCACACATACTCCCATCAGATAAACCACAAGCCGCTTTTGGGCATCACCACGTGCATCTTCTCAGCAGAGCCCCAGGTTCAGCATGTCATACGCGTTCATCGGGGCAGACCGACTGTTCGGTGCATCTGATCCGTTCTGATCTGACGGAGACGAAAGCACGGTCACGGGGCGTATGTCAGGGATCAGCCCGAGGAGGGCCGGGTGCTGATCTCACGTTGGATCGCGTGGGATAACGCAATGCTTACTGCAGATCGCAGGCGGAAGGGCGCGACTTGCCCTACATTGGGTGAGATGGCTTTGTGCTCATGATGGGTTTGTCGTTTTGTCGCGAGTGCTCACGTCGCTCTGCCATGTCATGGTTTTTTGGAAGAACGAAGTTGATAGAGTCTTAGCTAGTCGTAAAATTGGCCGCCCGTTGTTTGTACCCTCACCTCTGTTAGGTGCAAGTATTGTGTGTATGAGACTTTGGGTGTCCAGACTGTTTGTCCAGACACTTACCAATACAACACTTCTTCAACTGAATCATCGGATCAAAGGACCACAGAACTTCAAAGTTCGCCAGCTCATCTCCTTCGTTCAGCACAAAAGGAAGCGTGATGTTGACTCTCTCCCTCGTCATCTCCACAGGCACATTCTCTTCATCAATCGTCAGCACCGAAGTGTCCAAATACTGCACCCCGAAGACCCCCAACCAGCTTTGCAGTTTGAGAAACGCCTGTAATTCTTGCAAAAAGATCTTGTGCTCCTTTATGTCGAAGTCCGAGATGCTGCGGTCATTTCCAGTCCAACTGAACTCGAACGGCGCGATTCCACTTTCGGTGAAACGCCATTGCGTTGGGACGACATCAGCCACGAGCTCTTTGCGAGCCGTATGGTCGTTCCAAGGTTGCGCAATGTTGTCGACATGGACGAGCTTCTCGGCCTCCTCAAGCTTGAAGTGGTTGTGGAGGAGAGTGAGGCCGAAGAGATCATGGACGCTGTGGGCAACGAACATGTCTCGGATTATCGTGCAAATGAAGTACTCTAGGTTCTGGCTCTCGTAGGTCTTATAGGCATCGTGGATGTCTGGGGCGGTGTTGAAGTGGTGGGAGGTGTATGGTTCGAATTCCATGTTTGCAAGGGTTTGCACGGAAGGCTTGGGAGGAGGTAGGATAGAAGTCAGGGTGAGCTGGACTGACGAGCAACTTACACGCAATCTCCACGGCATTTATATATGCTACTTTCGCGTTGTCGGAGGTGATACACAAGGAGGTTCGTGTCGCCAGCCGTCATGGGTGACGCATGAACAGTCTAGAAACAACTGATCGGTGCACTATTCAGGCTTTGCAAGATGCCTTCATCAAAGGCCGACTAATGAGAGATCTACGGCTAATTCTGATAGAGCCTGACGCTCTTATCGCAACACCACGACGCCGGATGTAGACATACCTGCGGCATCGCATATGTTTCCTTGGCACGCTTGACGGCGTCTGCGAATGAGAGATCATGCCTTAAGGCTCTTAATCGCATTCCAAACCCTTGTGACGGTATCATTGGTTTATTATCGCTGCAGGCGGCACGATGGCACCAGGCTGATGAATCTTCAGCCTGACCCCGCAAAAAGATCATTAGAGACCGTGATCGTAGACATTCAATAGGTTGTGCTGATTAGAAATGCATAGAATGCAGTAGTGTCAGTTAGACTCTCGCGCAAAATATAGCTGGCAGAGTGTAGGTATGGGAGTCCCAAACTCATTGGCAACAGCGATGATTCTCAGACCAATGCCAGTAGAGTAACGACCGTTCACAAGCACTGGACAGCGGACTACTGTTGATGTGTCACTTACAAGATGGGGCAGAAAGATAGCAGAATAACAATTGCAATTTTGAGGATACTAGTCTAAGTACATGTACACATTCGAGCTGGCTAACCAGAACGACTGCAAAGGGGGGCTCAAACGAGCTATAGACAAACGAAAGAAGCCGTAAGGGCTTGCTTTGAATATGAAGAGTCAAACACAACTTTTCCATCCAAATTTTCATGGTGATGGTAGCATCACACATAGGCTGCGATCATCGGCGCGGCTTAGTTCTTGCCGAGAAGGCCGCCGAGGTCACCGAGAGCATCAAGACCCATGTCGTTGCTGTCCTCGCTGTCCTCCTTGTCCTCCTCAGTGTCCTTCTCCTCGTATGAGTCCTCGACGGGGGAAGACTCGTAAGTGTCCTTGACGGGGGTGGGGGCAGACTCGTAAGAGCCGAAGGAAGGGGTGGGCTTCTCGTGGACCATGCTGGGCTTGGTGTACTCGTGGACCATGCTTGGAGTGGGGACGGCGCCGTAGGCCTTGCTGGGCTCAGCGTGCTCGTAGGCCTCCTTGCTGGGGGTGGGAACAGCGCCGTAGGCCTTGCTGGGCTCGGGGACATGCTCGTAGGCCTCCTTGCTGGGGGTGGGGACGGCGCCGTAGGCCTTGCTGGGCTCGGGAACATGCTCGTAGGCCATGGAAGGCTTAGGGGCGTGCTCGTAACCCTGGCTGGGCGTGGGCTTAGCCTCGTAGGCGGAGCTGGTGACTTCGGGCTTGGTCTCCTCGTAAGAGTCCTCGTCGTCCATGCCGAACAAGTCGCCGAGAGTCCTCTTGGAGAGAAGCTCGTCGTAAGACTCAAGCTCGTCAGTAGACTCTTCGGTCTCCTTGGGGATGGCCTCGTAGGACTCCTCCATCTCGGGCTTGAGCTCGTCGTAGCTCAAGTCCTCCTTGGAGGGAGTGACGTAGTAAGAAGGCTCCTTCTCCTCCTTCTCTTCCTCCTCAGGCTTCTCCTTCTCCTCCTCGTCCTTCGCGGGCTTGCCAAGAACGTCGTCGAACAAGGTGCGCTTCATGCCAGGGACCGCTGGAACAGAAGAGCCTAAGGCCTCTGTGACTGGGCAGGTAACTGTGTCTGGTCAGTGGGGAAAACGGAAGCGATGGCAGAATGCGACATACCACCGGAGCAGGCCTTGGAGTCATCCTCTTTGGCCAAAGGAAGAGCAGTGGCGAGCTGAGCAGCAGCGATGATAGCGAAGAACTTCATATTTGCGTTTGAATGAATTCGGTGGGAAAGATCGTAAGAATTATTAGAAGGTATTATTGTATAGTAGTGACTGTTGTGTGAATGAGATGTAATGAGCTGATGAGCAATAAGGTGGTATGAGAAGTAGCCTTATATGCTGGGTTGTCGGTGTCTGTCCTGATGCTTCTTCTCGTGCACGGTGTTGAAGTGTGCTTTTTTGGCATCGTCGTGACTGCACGCATGAAGATCGGATCTGTGCTAATCAAAGCTACCAGAAACATTCCAGAAGCATTGTTCAACGGCCACTTTACCAGCGCATCGCCATAGCGGTGAGAAGTCCGTCAGCTCGTGGGAAACATTTCGTCCATGCCTTGATCTAACCGCGCGACTGCATCATGATACCAATGCCGGACATGGAGCCGATCGGCGCATTACTGAGCAGACACCAGATTCGCAGACCACAGTACGCGCCATGGACTTGAACCATTGCTTCACTCGTCACATGAAACGGAGATGAGGCGATCCTTCGCCCGAAGCCAGCGCGTTCACGTTCTTTTGGGACAGACCATGCCGTGTACTTGTCAACATCTGCAACATCTGAAGATTATACTTGCAGCTCTTCTCAGAAGACAAACTGTCTCATCTCAAGACCGTGAGCAGTGATATGAAGCTGAATTGGAGTTGGGTATGCTTCAGGCGACACAGGTGCACGACCTCCAAAGCTGTTTGCACCAGGCTTCGGCGGTCAGCTAGCCTACATGCCTAGCTGGATATCGAGGAAGTGCTAACATGTGCGAAGATCTCGGGTATGTGGAGTGATAGGAACAACATCGTGAAGTCGGGGTGCAGGAAGAAGGATGGGAAAGAGCAAACATCGTTGGGGATGCAGGACCCACCTAGCGCCCGCTCGGTCCGGCCAAAGCGGGGTCAGGCGAGCACATCAATGGAGCGGTGGACTAGAACCACGACGCATCTCAACGGCATCGTTCATCACGTTGTTCATCTTCTAACATTTACGGATATGCTAGACTGCCGTGCGCTATGTCACCATTATCGATAGTATTGTCACGGGATCTACCGCGGCATCTTCCGCTACCAGCACCACCACCCAACCCGCGTTCAATCCCATCACTCCGTCCTCGTTATAGTACATTCCTCATCAGGAGCAGCCGTATCGTAACATTTGAATGGTCCCAGGATACCGAAACATGGATCTCTGCGTTGCTCACAGCTGAATTCCTTACAGCAACCGTCTTGAGGGAAGTCGCCGGGATCAGCAAGGCAATGTTCTGCTCATCATTAGCTAAATGCACGCACGCGCCTTCCATATTGCTTTCATGCCCGCAGTTGAACAGCAGAGGGATTGACAACGCACCACCGAGAGGTTGACAAGATGTTTGTCTAGACTCGTGCAGAGATAATGAAGCGGCCGATGACGCAAGTGCAAAGAGTAGGTGGATGGTGATCTTCATGGCAAACGAGGAAAGTTGGGTACTCATGGTAAAGCAAGTTTGAACGAGGCTGGAGCCGACTTCCATCTCTTTATTATACACACCATCATTGTTTCGCAAAGACTCCTACGCTTCCTACTTCCGCAAGCTCATCGCACTTTTCTTCTCGTTGTCTCAACATTTTAAGTGCGACTGAGACTAAAACACGAGAGTCGGCGACCGAACTGCTCACAGTTATCGTGAGATCAGCATGCAACTCGTGTTTCGAGACTACAGAATGTTCCGACACTTTTCTGGTCCGGGTCCCGGTGCGTGAGGCAAAGAAGAATGGCGATCCTGGTGTCGCGCGTTGCGCGCTAGGGTTGGCAGAACGAAAAAGCATTCCTCGCCACGCATGATGCTACTGTCAGCTTCGGGCCTTTCTTCTCAACGTCTGAATTCGAGCCTGGGGTTCTAGCTGCATGCCATGTGTCAATTGAAATATCACACTTTCCCTTTCAACGCAGTAGGACCTTCCGCCGCACTGTCTTCAACGCTAGCAGGTTGATTCGATTGACAACAGATCATGTCTAAGGCTTACACTCCAAGAAACGCGATAAACGAATGGAATTAGCCGGAAGCAGCGAAAACGAGCTTCTCTCGTACACCACCATCTTCTCAGCAACAGACACTCAGATGACCAACTAGTCCAGCCACAGCAGCACAAGCCGGCGATGTGTCTCACCACTACGGTGTATACAAAACGCCCTGTCCATTCGCCCACCTTCCACCGCAAAGTGCGCCGTATGAACAACAACCTCTAATTTCTCCGTGACTAACAACTCTCCGGCTTCCTCAACACTTTCGACACCATACACGCACCCATATGATGACGTACGTGATCCTACTGTGCAAGGCTAAATTGCCGTATCAAAGCTTCGATATCATTACACGCCGCGTAGTTCGCTGCATCCTCATATCAAAGCTTCTTGAGACTCACACACCCCGTGTCACGCTCACTCCGGCATCAAAGATACCCGTATCAATGCTTCATAACGCTCGTGCACCATCTATCTGCCTAATTCTCCCCAAGTCTTCTCTCTCACATACCCCTCGGTTGCTCAGTGCATCCATCATAGCTCCAAACTCTCCTGGTCATAGCACATATGCCAATCGGTCAAATGCCCATGCCCATCCCACCTCCTCTCACACACCATCCCCTTACAACATCCCTCCTGCGGGCGATCAGGAAGCGGCCTGCAATGTTCTAGAATACGATCAGCTACACCTTCATAGTATCAAGGAGACGTAATAAAGTGCACATATGTGAGAAGCGGAGAGAAGAGGAGGAAACATTGAGACTTACGCTTCACAATCCGACACTCCGGTTCTCCGAGAGTCTCGACTTGCACAAGTAACGGCTTTAGACACTCATGGATTGTCTGGTGCAGGTCACTCTCCCTACACATCAACCCCTTGCAGCATATCTGTGGCTCGTGGATGTCACGGTTGCACCGGTCTGCCATGTATGATTAGCCTTGACATGATGACGCGTTCACCATGTTGAAAAATTGTTGTACAGTCGTGGGTGAGAAACGAGCGGAAGCACGAGACGAGAGCGGGATGAATGTACCAAACCTGTTTAAGCACTTGGGTGCAAGGACCGACTGGTCATGCCAGTTATTATTGACGGTGATGGAGAGACAGGTTGCTGTCGTGATGAAGAGAAGCGCCAAGAAAGGGGCCTTCGTCGTCATTGCGGGCTGTATGTAGTGCTGGTGTAGAGATAGCAAGTATCAAGAAAGAGAGACGAGGATGTGTGCGGACAGATCTTCCATATCCTCATACTCATATATACATCTACAAAACGCCTTCGTGTCGTACAAAGAAAACACAACTAACAACGTTGTACCGCTCCACTTCGGCATAGTCCCGACTTCCCTTGCTACACGAACTTGTACTACGGTACGTACCTTCTTCTTTCAAGTAGTAGAGTCAGCCACCTTGGCGCATTACAACCAAGTCGACGAATGAGAATTGGATCCTGGCGAAGAGACTTGCTGTGTACGTGAACATCGAAATTAGTCTGCGGCCGTCATAGGTGCAGTATGACTAGCTTTTTACATCTACCGCTTTTGTGTCATATTGCGTACCTTCTTCTTTCAACTACTAGAGCCAGCCACTTCAACGTATTACGACCAAATCAGCGAATGAAAGTCAAATGCTAGTAAGAGGACTTGCTACGTGCGTCGACATCGTATTTACCCTACGCCGTCATAGGCGCAGTAGAAAGAGCTTTTCACATCTACCGTTCTCGTGCCACGACACGTATGCCCGGCCTCAAGTCCCTCGACTTCTGAGGGGTACGCGGGCGTACTTGGAATGTTGGACAAGGCGAACGGTGCCGGAAGCTCGGAGAAACAAGAGTATACGCAGCGAATGTCGTGGCACGATTTCGACATTTGTGATAGAGGTGAACATATCACATCAACCAATTTAAGAAATGTATAGAAGTGTATAAAGCGCAAAAAGGTGTCTTTTCATTATCTACATGACTCATGTTCCTTATCATCCCTATCATCCCTATCATCCATCCATCCATTCATCCATCTCATACTCATGCGAAGGGCGTAAAGGCGGTCATTACTGAGGAGGAGAGAGATCGGGGTCGCAACCGCAATACAAAAACGACGACGACAAGCAAACAAAAACAAAACAATCTAAAATCCTCCCACAGCCACCCCACCATCTTCAAAAAGGGAGGGTGCCAGTGCAGCAAGGGTATAATGCAACTTCCCATCTTCCACTTCCACTTCTGTCTTTTCGTCATCTTGTGCGTCCATCCGCAACGCAGCAATCTTCATACTCGAACTAAAGAAAAAGGTATCATCAAACAAGCGTCGTCATCTTCACGCTTATTTCTTACCCTTCTTCTTATTCTTCTTCTTGTTCTTCCCTGAGCTAGGTGTGGCCTCGCCGTTCGCGTCACCCTCTTCCTCTTCGGCTTGGTTGCCAGGCGTGGTAGGTGTAGTAGGTGTGCTTGGCTCTTCAGCTTCCTTGGGAGCTTCAGTCTCGGCGGCACCGTCGACGGCAGGAACGTCAGCAACGGCTTCGGGCTCTACCTTGGCTTCGGCGACGGGCTCGGCAACGGGCTCGGTGGCGACTTGCTCAGGAGCGGGCTCGACGGCGGGTGCGACGGATTCCTTGGATTCGGCCTTGGAAGAGATCTCAGCGTTGGCCTTCTTGAGTTCCTCTTGCTCAGCCTGAGCCTTCTCGAGTTGCTCCTTAGCGCTGGCGAGTTCCGTCTTGATGTCGTCACGCTCCTTCTTCGCGGCTTCGGCATCAGATGTCAGGGCGCTGGTCTTCTCCTCTTGCTCCTTCAGGGTAGCCTGGAGGGACTCGAGGGACTTCTTAGCGTCGGCAGCTTCGGTCTTGGAGGTCTCAAGGTCCTTGGTCGCGGTCTCGGAGGCAGCGGTGGCCTCGTCGAGCTTGGCCTGGAGGGCGGTGAGTTCAGACTCCTTGGCCTTGGCGGCCTCGACGGTAGACTCGAGCTCAGCGATCTTAGCATCGTTGGCCTTGATCTTCTCCTCAAGCTCGCTCTTCTCGGCAGTCGACTTCTCAGCCGAGGCCTTGAGGTCAGCGAGCTCAGACTCAACAGAAGATGCCTTGGAGGCACCCTCCTTCGCCTCGGCCTCAGCCTGCTTGGATGCCTTGAGCTCCTCCTCGACAGCGTCCTTGGCCTTCTTAGTCTCCTCAAGTGATTCCTGAGTGGTGGCGAGGTCCTTCTCCAAAGAGGCGACCTTCTCATCTCCAGATGATGCAGCAGCCTCCTTGGCCTCAAGCTTGCTGGTGACGTCCTTGAGAGATGCCTCGAGGTCGGCAACCTTGCTAGCCTCAGCCTTCGCGTCAGCAAGCTCCTTCTCGAGAGCGGCAACCTTGTCTTCGCTTGATGACTGAGCAGCCTTCAGTGACTCGGAGTGTTCAGCTTCCTTTGCCTCGAGCTTGCTCGTAGTCTCCTTGAGAGATGCCTCAAGCTCTGCGATCTTGGCAGCAGACTCATCAGCACCACCCTTGGCAGAGGTCTCGAGGTCAGTGATCATGCTGCGGAGGCCATCAGCCTCTTCCTTGGTCGATTGCGATTCCTTGGTAGCGGCCTCAAGCTCAGACTTAGCAGAGGCGAGTTGCTCCTCGAGCTCAGAGACCTTGCCAGCGTCGGCGGACTTGGCCTCGAGCTCAGACTCCTTCGCGGTCAGGCTCTCTTGAGCAGCCTTGAGGGAAGTCTCAAGCTCTGCGATCTTGGAGCTGGACGACTCGGTAGCAGTGCTGGCTTCTGACTTGGCGGCTTCCAACTCAGACTCCTTGGATGCGAGGGCGTCCTTTGCCTCCTTGAGAGAAGCTTCGAGCTCAGCAGCCTTGCCACCTTCGCTCTTCGCGGTCTCCAGCTCGGCCTTGTGGGCGGTGAGGTCATCCTGAGCTTGCTTCAAGCTAGCCTCCAACTCGGAGATCTTGGAGCTGGACTCCTCGGTAGCCTTGGTGGTCTCACCCTTGGCGGTCTCAAGTTCAGACTCCTTCGACGAAAGGCTGTCCTTGGCCTCCTTGAGCGACGCCTCGAGGTCAGCGATAGTCTTGTGCAGACCATCAGCATCACCCTTAGACAACTCAACGGCCTTAGTAGCCTCCTCCTTCGCGGCGGTAAGCTCGGACTCCTTAGCGGCAAGGCTCTCCTGGGCCTCCTTGAGCGAGGTCTCGAGTTCGGTGACCTTGGAGTTGGAAGCCTCGGAAGCCTTGCTGGACTCGTCCTTGGCGGCCTTCAGCTCCTCCTCAAGCTTGGTAACAGCCTCGCGAGCCTCAGCGGCCTCCTTCTTCGCAGCAGTGGTCTGCTCGTCGGAGGAGCCCTTGGCGGATTCTATCTCGGCCTCAAGCTTGCTGACGGTGCTCTGGAGGCTGGCAACCTCGTCCTTTGCGGAGCCAACAGCCTTGGATGCATCACCCTTGGCGGTCTCGAGCTCAGCGTCCTTGGCGGAGAGGCTGTCTTGCGACTCCTTGAGGGAAGCTTCGAGTTCGGAGATCTTGGTGGTGAGAGCGTTGACTTCGCTCTTGGCCTCTTCGGCAGCCTTGACGGCGGCGTCCTTCTCGGATGCGAGGGAGGATGAAGAAGCTTCGAGCTCAGATGTCTTGGCCGCAAGCTCATCTTGTGCCTCCTTCAACGACTTCTCGAGGGAGGATACCTTCTGAGCGAGCTCATCAGCATCGCCCTTGGACATGTCGGCGGTCTTCAGCTTCTCCTGGAGTTCGGCGATCTCAGTCTTCAGGCTCTCGACCTCGCCCTTGGAGGACTCGGTGAGCGAAGTGACTTGGTCGGCGGCATCAGCGTGCTCCTTGGTCTTGGAGTCGAGCTCAGCAGCCTTCTGGTCGAGAGTGTCCTTGGCCTCCTTGAGGGAAGCCTGGAGCTCGGCAATGGTGCTGCGAAGGCCATCAGCCTCTTCTTTCGACGCCTTGTCAGCGTCAGCGTCCTGGGTGCCACGGGCAGCGAGCTCATCGGAGAGCTTGCTGTGGGCGGCCTCGAGCTCAGCGTGCTTTGCCTTGAGGCCCTCCAACTCGTCGATCTGTGTTCTCAGAACGGCAACCTCGGCGGCAAGCTCCTCGACCTTGGTCTTGTGCGCATCGCGGTCAGCGGCGAGGGTGTCAAGTTCGTCCTTGGCGACAGTCTGGGCCTTGAGGTCCTCGATCGTGGCAAGAGCGTCGGCAAGGTCCTTCTCCGTCTTGCTCTTCTCAGCGGTGAGCTCCTCCAACTGCGACTTGGCGCTGGCGAGCTCAGTCTCCTTGGCCTCGACTTCCGACCTGTCAACCGACTCGGTGCCGGCGGACTTGTCGCTGTCGAGCTTGGCCTTGAGCTGCTCGACCTCCTCCTTGTACGAGGCAATCTGCTTCTCGAGGTCGGCGACGGTAGCACGGAGCTCTTCAGCCTCCTTGTTGACGTCGGCAATCTTTGCGTTGAACTCGGCCTCGCACTCGTCGCGGACAGTGTTCCTCTCCTTGGCCTTGGCCTCGCGCACCTGCTGGACGACGACGCTGACCATGTGCTCCTCGAGGTCCTTCTTGTCCTGCTGCAGCGACTGCTCGCGGGCCTCGAACTCCTTCTTGCGCTCCTCGTGGTCGTCCTCGAGCGTGCGCACGTGCTCATCTTGTGTGGCGGCGACGCGCTGGGCTTCGTCGAGGTCGGCTTCGGCGTGCTTGAGCTTCCGCTTCAGCTTCTCGATCTGCGTCTCGAGGCTGTCGGACGCCTGTGGTGAGGGGGGTGAGGGCGAGTCTGCTGTTGGGGCATGGTGCGTTAGTATGTGATGAGCGGGGGCATTCTGGTGTAGGGGAGACGCCCGCGAGTGCAGGGACAGCGGATAGTGAGGAAATGCTGCTGGCATTGTTATTGGGCAGGTGGGGGTGGGGGGTGGTGCGCGGTGAGTGCTACGTACCTGCTTCGTCTTCACTTAACCGTGTAGGCGCCTCACGTGGGGTCTCGGGCGGCGTGTCGACGCCATTGTCCTGCGTGCTCGACTCGACCTTGCTCGGCGGCGTCGCGTCGGTTGTCACGGCGGGCGTCGCTGGCTCGGCCGTAGCCGGTACCGGTGCAGGTCCGCCGAAGAAATAGTTGTACGCTCTCTTCATACTGCTGGTTCGCTTGGGGAGTCCCGGTCGCAGGGAGCTCGTCGATTTCCGGCCTCGACGCTCTTCTTGCTGGCTTGCTTCGCCAGTAATCGGAGCAGGTAGAGGGTCGATCGTCCCGTTTCGCTTGTTGCTTATCGTTCGTGGTGGTAGCAGCCGTCTACTGAATTTCTGAGATCCCGTGTTGATATCAGCGAGGATCTGCTTCTGCTCTCTCGAAGAGGCCCTGCGAGGCGGCGTTAGTGGGGGCTCTGGTGACTTTGTAGGTGAACGACAATGGCCGCAAAGCATTCAATGTATGGCAGATAGGTCGGGCCAACAGTGGTGTAAGAAAAAAAATATGTTAGGGTATACCACACGACAGCGAGCTATCGTGGGCGAGAGCCTCTTACCAAAAGCAACAAGAAGAAAAAAGGCGTGTATCGTAATGTCCTCAGACAGAGAGAGCAGTGGTGAGGGGTGGAGGGGGAGGCAGAGGGGAAGGTGACGGGTAGCACTCACTCATAGCTTTCTTTCCTGCCCCAGCTCGGCATGATTCACGCTCTACTGCTATCAGTTCCCTCTGTTGAAAGCGCCACTGTTTCCCGCGCGAGCCAGTCCAATCAAGTATGCTGAAAATTTTGTTGCCCTTTCTGAATCTGGGCGGGCCGTCAAGTCTCCTCACCGCACGGTAACGAAATGGAGCTTTACTTATGTACAAGCACAACAACACGTTGGATCCTGCATGCAAGCCTGGTGGATTGTCGGGCGCTAGACGTCCGCTACGAGGTATATACATCTTCGAGGGGAGGCACGAGCCAGTCATGTAACGCTGCGACACGGTAGCACAATTGGCATGGGCGAGGCTGGACAGGCATTAATGCAAGCACAACGCAGATGGACGTCGAGGCCGGCGCTGTCAAAGCTCCCAAGCGGCTCCACTTTGCTTCTTACCGCCTCGACTAGGGTCTGCCAGGACTTCCTCGACGACACCCCGTATGCTGACTACCCAGCCATGCGACGTCGCTGAGGACGACGTCCTTGCTTTTGGCACGTCGACGACAAGTTTGATGAGGCCCTCGAGGTTTTGTACCCGCCCACGCCCTCAACACACGACGTGTCCTCCCCACCGGAGCGCGTCTCCTCGTGCCAATCACAGCCATGCACGTAGTATCACGATCACGACGTACATAGCTTCGGCATTCGATTACAGGAAGTTGGGCGAGCAATCGATAAGCCTTAGCCAGCACATCATCGTCGGAGATCGTGGGCTCCAGCGTAGGGCTCCGCGCACGGTCACGGGCGCGTCGACGTGTGACTCGGCATGATCTGATGTTATGCGAACCCCAATGGCTTGCAGGAACACGGTCTTTCCTTTTGCAAAAACGTTTCGTCTCAGAGTTGGCACAAAGTGTCGTGCCGACTGGTCGCCTCGACTCTGCTGAGACAAGGACACTCTGGACGCGCGCGCAGTTGTCATGCAGGGCCTTTCCGTGATGGGCGGTCGAAGCGTTGATGCGTTGTTCGATCGGGTCCGCTGAATTATTTCTTGCCATGCCCAGTCAGTCCATTCGCCTCGCCAATCCTCTCTCGGACCGTCACGTTGCCATCCTCAAACTCCGGCTACCTCGCCGAAGGCCATCTTCAAAGCCCGAAAGTGGCTGTGATCGTAGTTTCCCCAACCTCCTCCCCTCTTAGCTCGAGTGCAATTCATATCACCTTGCGTCGTGCAGTCTCTTCACCGCAAAACCACTGCACCCCAGAACCTAGTCATTTCACGGACTGGCCCTGCATAACCGCACCCCACCCGTTGACAAGGCGGCGCGCTAGCCAGGTCAGCACTCGCGCGTGAAGCTCCACCGCCTCTTCGCATCAACGTCGTATCGTGGCGCGTGAAGACGTAAACCACGGCAGAAAAAGTCTTCCGGCTGCGTTGTCGAGGCGACACCGCCGGTTGGGACGTTCTTTGATTTGACATGTGATCGTAAAGTGGCGACGGCAATTGCAGTCATGGGCGATCTGTGAAGGACGGCAATACTGTAATGTTCTTGGATTCTCTAGGCTCAGGCAACTCATGATAGCAATGGTATTGGCGCTCGAGAACTATGAAAACTCCTATCCGTGGATGTATACCCCAATCGTTAACGCCATAACTATGCATACTGATGTCTAAGGAGGATGAGAAAAACTATGTACATGCAGCATCCACTGAGCAAACGCGTGGGGAAGGAAACACATCAATGCCCACCACTAAACCCATGTACCGACGCCGACGCAGGAATCAAGCGGACCGTTGACGCCTTGTGCTTGAACGAGCAGATCGCCGTATGTGTCGTCGCGTCGAAGGCCCGCTCGGTTGCGCAGTGCCATCTGGAGACGTGGTCTGTGGAGTGGACTCGCTTGGATTCTCAGGGCCACCTCCAGAGGTTGACCGCTGCGTCCGAGCCCGTGGACTAAGAAAGGAAGATACACGGCGGGCCCCATCAGTATTGGGTCTGCCACTGAGAATAATCTCCGGTGATAAAAGCTCGGTCGACTCAGAACCGGAGCGAAGTTCACTGCGGACCTGTCTTGCCTCGCGCAGTACCTCTCTACTCCTCCTGAACCGGTCCCGCCCTGGCATATACATGAAGATTAGCTTGATATTACCGACAAGAGGGTTTTATCCCTATTGCGGAGATCCAAACAGACCCCTGCGTATCCGGTCACTGATGCCACCGTTGCCCGAGCCTGCATTTGCGTTATCAGACGAGCTGCCTTGACCGTTGGACGGTGGGGGTGGGGATCCTGCGGGAACGACGTAGGGATCATTGAACGTGCCCGAGCCGGAAGGAGTGAAGGAACCCGGCATCTGGGACGTACGATCCGTCTGTGAGTCTGCAGACGCAGGGTTGTTCGCCTGGCCCTCGCCACCCTTGGTAATACCCTTTCGACAATGTGGACAGGTGTCGTGCTCGAGCAGCCACGCGGAGACACATGGGTGGTGGAACCAGTGCTTGCATGGCAGTAGCGTCACCTGCTCGCCAATGTTGACCTCGTCCATGCATATACTGCATTCGGCCTTGTGTTCGTCGCCTAGCATCTCTTCGGTGATGTGGGTACGCGGGAGTTTATCGATGTCGGCTTGTGTTGCCGGACCGGGCGCGTTGCTCGTCGAGGTTTGCTCCATGAGTTGGGAGACGATGCGGTCTAGGCCTTCTTGAGAGTAGACAAAATCTCCCATGTTGCCAGCGTGGCCGCCCATCATACCCATAGAGGAGAATAGTTGTAGGATAGGGTGACCCGCGAACTGCTCGCCAGCGCCATGGTTGTGTTCGCCGCGGAAAGTACCCTCAGCGCCGCCGAGTGGGTGGTTGTGGGCGTGGACGCGAGGAGGTGGTGCCCCAAAGGCAGCCATGAGGCCAGTCATGACACTGTTTGGCTTGTTAGCGGCTTCCAAATATGGCGGTTCGCTCCTGCTTACTTGGTGATCTCATCCACAGGCTCGGCCTGGCCTGGGTGGTTTCCATTGCCGGGGAACAGTCGAGCGCCACCGTGGTATGTGAAGCTTCCTCCGCGGACCTGAGGTCCTCCTTCGTGACCCTGGGTTTGAGCTTCTTGGAAAGCAGACTGGTTTGGGCCTGTGCCTGGTCCAGCGCCAGAGAACAGACCCTCCCCTTGACCCGGTTGCTGACCTGGTTGTTGCCCTTGTGGTCGCATAGCTGCCCCGGTGAGCCCGTTCAACATGGCCATGAATCCTCCTATTGACCCAGGCACCGCCATGCCGCCCTGGGGCGATACGGATCGTGTAACGGTAGCCTGCAGGTTGTACCTTCCCGGACCAGTTTCTGTGAATCTGACATTGCTAATGTCGCCCTCCTCCGGATCGTCGGTCTGCCATGGGTTGTGGTGAGGGTTTAATTGTGGTGGGGCATGCTCGAGATCGGGGAGGGAGTCGGAGTCGTCGCCGTCATGGCCAAACATCCCGGGGGCAGCATCTCTTGGGTCGTTGTTATCTTCGATCTAGTCGGTGTCAGCGGAATTCGGTGCATATCCGCTTCGCGTCGTGTCTGACGGGCTGAAGGCTGAATTTGGCGGCTGAACTCACAATCTCGGTGAAGTCGGAGCCGCATTCTGGACACGAGAGGCCGTGTTCGTCTCGATACCACTCGTCGGCGCACTCGTGGCAAAACATCATGTCGCGATGCCCGGGCCGCGGGTTTCCTGACGGCGCATCCTGGTTGGTCGACTGGTCCATGGTCGCAGGCGTGAGGCGTGTGATAAGACGTAGGGTAGTAGGGTGAGGTTCAAGGACACTGGATGAGATATGTCAGCATGGAAGTAACGTTCGAGCAACGGACGCCGACTTACGGCCTTGTGTCGGGAGCAGGCGCGGAAGAGAATCAATTCAAGTCAAGAACCTATCACGCGCCGTTGCCAGTACAGGTGATGGTGGCGAGCTGCGACAGCAGACAGGTAGGGGGTATCGCAGTGAATTGCGGAGAGGATTCAGGGATGTTTGGCGTAGAGGGAGATCTCAGGCGAGGCTACCCGTAAGTGATAGTTCCAAGGTTGTTTCGCGCGCAAGCTGTCAGACACCGGAATGACGTTGTTCGGTGTGCAGGGGTGGTGGGGTCTAGCGATTTGTCCCGCGGTATCTCGAGTTGGGCGAAGCTAACTCAGCACTTTGCCTCGTGGGTCAAGAAGTTATGAGGAAAGATGTGGAATGGAGACAGGGGCAAAGTCGCTTGCGCGTCTTCTTGAACGCGGCAGCGGTTGATTGTCTTGCTCTGACTCTACGTTTGTCCGACCAGTTGTCTCTGCCCGCTTCTTCCGTGTTCCATCTAGTTCTGAGGCCTTCTATCAGCCAAAGACTATCGCCCGCAGCAATCCAACAGTACGTCGCGCGATAAGGTGGTCAGTGCTATCGCTTGCTTGGTAGGAGAGCTTTGTGTATACTACAGATATCAAAAATTGCTATTAACCATACGTTCCCTGCCAAAGGTATAGAAACCACAAACGCCTATGCATGTACTCATCAACATGACTGCGGGCCTGGCATGACCTGTAATCCAAACGACGCTGCGCATGTCAGATTCGCGACGACGGCACCTGTTCACGATCTTCGAGGGCCACCCCTCAGCAAGAGGCTCCCCACCACGCCCGCCGCGACCACGATTCCTCCCACAATAGCGGCGCCCACAAGCCCCTCCTTTGCCACCTTTTCGTCGATGAGACCCTTCAAGCTTCCGGCCTGGAGGTTTGCGGGCTCCAACTCCAGCAGCAGCTCGTTGTACCGTCGGGCTTCAGCATAGTTGCCGAGCTTGTAGTTGCCGAGGGCGAGGTAGTAGAGGCATTCGCGCCGGCGCTCGCGCGAGTTGCGGAAGATCTCTGAGAGGAGGCGCACTCCTTCCTGTTGGTCGGGACGGGAGGTGGATTTGATCAGACCCTAGAATACCATGAGCTTGCTTGTTGCGGGTGGTGCCGTGCGCATGTGCAAATGTGACGAGGCGCGGGGAAGCCGTACCCATGCGTAGTTGAACTTCGTCTGCAGACCAACGTATTCGCCCTCCTTCTCGTACTGCGCGCGCAGAACCTGCAGCTCCTCTGGCTTGAGCGGCGACTCGACATCGGCGGCATCTAAGGGGAATGAGCGTTCGTCGGCCCAGAAGTCGTTATCCCACTCACATGGTAATGACGGCGGCATGGCGGCTGTTTGTGTTGCGCAAGAAAATTAGAGAGGTCTGAGAAGTCGGCTCTGGGGGAGGCGGAAGTTGGTATCGTGAGGATGGGTTAGTGCAAGTGGTAAGCGTCAAACTACGGGCTGTCTCGTGAAAGCTCCAGCTGCAGGCCGAGCAGGCGATCTTTTACCGTGACGTACGCCGCCGCCTCGTGGCTGCCGGCCATGCGCCACGCTACGCCTGCGCCTTCCGCCACTTGGTCGCGGTTGCCATGCACGCGACTTGGCACGGGCCATCCAAACAAGAACATCAACACCATGGCCTTGTCGCGATAGACATCACCAAAGACGATACTAAACGATTGCGCAAACATCCCACAACACTTGAAACAATTGTACCATACACACAAACTTCACGCGACACCAAATAGCCCAACATGCTTCTCGACGAAGACCCCGCTGCCGTACGCACCCTCTCCAAACACACATACGCTCCTCCCTAACAATACCCAGCTCATCGCGCAATGCACATCGCATTTCAAGATCGCCAATGACAAAACCTCGCTCCACCGCATAAACGAATCCCTCAGCACCCTCAGCGAATTCCGCACCCAACACCTACGCTCCATCCAATCTTCCCTCAGCGCGCTGAACCGGACACACCAAACCCTCTCCGCGAACCACAACCACACCCTCAGCCAGCATAACCCCACAAACCATGCGGCGGAGATACTGCGGCTAGACACCGAGAAATTCAAGATCGCGAAGCAGGCGAGTGATCTGGAGATTGAGGGCGAGAGGCTGCAGAGCGATCTCGCGAGGCTAGGGGGCGTGGCCGGCGAGTTGGAAGAGGAGGGTGTTGAAGGGGGTGTTGAACCTAGGGCGGGTGAGGATGCGACAGTGTAAGTTCTACCGATGATTGTGAGAACGCAGGTACTGACTTAGACTCCAGATTGAAGCTCAAACTCTACCGCACTCTCGGCATCGACGTCGAAGCCGACCCCACTACCGGCGAGTACAACAAGGCTGTCGTGCGCAATGCGACAAAGGGGGATGTGCATGTTGTCAATATCGATCCGAAGTTTTCGCGGCACTTCTACACGAACTATTTCTGGCGGACGATGTAGCGGAGACATGATTTGTCACCGCGCTGGACGCAGACGTGCAATGTGAGGATTGGATGATGAGGTGTTCGATTATGACCTGCTTTCAGAGATACCTTTGTGGTTATTGCGTTTTTTTTTGGTGTACTACACAGCCTTCACAATCGAGCGAACAACACTGCTAGCATGGCAGTTGTCTTCCTTTGACTTCTTTGTTTTCGCGAATTATGGTTCATCTCCTCCGTATGTCACTAGTTTGCGGCTGGCGTGTTCAGTATGTACATCGCCATGATAGCGTACAAGCCACCATGCAAGGCTGTTTGTCAGCAATCCTGCAGCCTAAAGTATGGATTAGGCTGTGCGTCCTCTCGTGCACTCTCTCACCAGCTCAACAGCCGCACAACTTTCTAATCTTCTTCATCTTGCACTCATCCCACGTATCACTAGCGACAAAGTCTCGAAATACTGACGAACACCTGCAGGATGAGCTTTTTCCTGAGCGATTCGGAGTCATCCACGGAACTCAGTCCCTCTGAAGAAGAACACTGGAGAGCTAGGGAATATAGAGAAAGGGTAGCAAAAAGCAAGAGAAAAGCCCATGTGGCACAGAGAGAAAGAGAAACAAGACAAGTGGCCTTGCTCAAGAGAATTCGACGCGCATACGCTGAGTACAAGAGAGCTCATCATCGGGGTGACTTGTGTCATCGGTGTGCTGGCGTGAATTGGTCACTTCTACTGCCCAACGAAGTTTCATACTACTGCGAAGAGCGTGTTGGTCTACAACTGTTTGGCGTTCCTGAGTCAAGTCAGGAGCTATCTATGTCGCCTTGTTCACTGTGCCGATTTCTCTGCGCTGATCAATCATTCGACAAAGACCCTCGTCGAGCTCTCAGACTAGACTGTGCTTGTTGGGGATTACGGCGCTGGGATGCCGATTCCGTGCTTTCTCATCGCGAGCTCGATTGGACGCACCATACTCCACGTCTCACATTTACACATGAGATGTCGACACTTAACGTATCGGGATACATATTACAACATGCATTTCCGGCTAATCAGAGCTATTTGCTTCGGAAGCTCAGCCCTGAACTCCTCGACTACGGAACTCTTCGGTACTGGCTCAAGCGTTGCAAGCGTCAACATTCTACGGAGTGTAATCCATCTTTCGCTACGACCATCCCTGGTCTTAGAGTCTTTGACTGCCATGCTAAGAAAGTCATCGATGCACCTGAGGATGCTACTTTCCGCTACATAGCACTGTCTTACGTATGGGGTGGGGTGAAGATTTCAGAGAAAGAGCAGGCTCATTTCCCTACGACGATACGTGACGCCATCACCGTTACAATAGCGCTAGGTTACAGATACCTCTGGGTAGATCAGATTGTACGTGACTGTCTCAAGCACGAAGTATCTGTAACCGACTAATATTGGAACTCAGTGTATACATCAGTTAAACGAGGCTCATAAGCAGGCCCAGATAAAGCTCATGGGCCGTATCTATGCTGAGTCAGAGCTGGTCATCATTGCTGCGTCCGGGGATTCGTCCGATTATGGACTAGCAGGTGTCTCCTTCAGACATCGACAAGCACAAAGGAAAGTTGAACTAGATACGAATGTTGAGTTGATCGAAATGATTCATCCGAATACCACACTAGGCCGTACTACATGGGCGACAAGAGGCTGGACCCTTCAAGAGGGCTATTTGGCAACACGACGACTAGTCTTTACAGATAAAGAAGTCTCATACGTATGTGATTGCGGAACATGGCAAGAGTCTGTGCGGCGGCGTGGCGTGGAAGACCTTGTATCTCACTCCGTCGAACGTTTCGTTGGTTTTCCGCTGGAGAACTCACTAGAGAATCGTCTCGCTGAAGTACTGAGCCATTACTCAACTAGAAAGCTGTCCATTGAGAGCGACATTCTCAACGCCTGCATGGGTATCTTAGAAACACTCGTCGATCTTCACTTTTGGGGTATGGCGGCTGTACGCACTGGTCCCGCCTCGCGTTATCCGCTCAGTTTCTCTTGGTTCAACATCGCTCCTGGTCAGAGAAGAGAAGGCTTCCCAACGTGGTCGTGGGCAGCTACAACTGGTCCGAAACATATACCAATCGAAGCCCGCAGTGACGAACAAAACTTCGTTACAGAGATCCTCACATCGGATAGATTATGGTTGACTCCAGAAAGCCATATCGAAAGCCGATACGACCGTTTGCCTGCGGGCGGTGGTCCCACTTTACGGCTTATTGGGTCATTCTATACGGGCTCCTTGGAGATGAGTCCCACTTCTGATGCAGTTCAAAATTATGGGGAAGAGCGGGAGGGAAAGTCACGAGTCGTTTTCCAGCACCCGCCTTGCGAAGAGTGGAATGACCTAGAATTCTATTCCGAATTGCAGCTTGACAATGAGCTCACAAACTCTATATCGGAGGGCACTGTAAAAGCAGTACTCCTTAATGATGTAGCTCCCGGGTACGAGCCTATTTTCATGATTCTGCAGGCTGTGGGGGATCATTATGTCCGAATTGGTGTCACCTCCAGCTGTTGGGCGCGAGAAAGGAAGACCGGCCTGATTTCATATCGGAATGGCCTCCAACTACATCAAGACTGCATAAGCAGTGAGGAGGTCATTTATATCGAATGAATTTTGGCTCATACAAAGAGGGTAAGCGTCGTTGGGACTGGGTAGCGCAATCTTGTCTATTTCTCGTTGAAAGGTCTCATACTGACTATTCGCTTGCATCGCTGCATGTTATAACTGAGGGGCCTCATCGCAGTCTTCATAGCATCAACACACGTTCATTTGATTCAACAATTTCCCCTGGTAAGCTAGCGACAAATCCGCGAAGGAATGCAACAGCATTGACTTACAGAAAGAGACGCTCAATCGTTCTCCAATATTTGAACAAGCCATCTTGCTATTCTGGCTGTGTTGGGCACATCCGCGCCTCATCTAGTGCGAGTTGGACGAGGGATCTTACAAACTTCCTGATGCGGCTATCCTACCGAACTGCGGGTACACCTGCGCCGCAATATAAACAACTAGCCCCAGCGCCTACCACCAGAATACCGTTAGCTTTCACGATACAAGCATAGACAAATGCAGCCTTCGCTCGTTTTGGAAGCTTGGGCCACAGTCGCTTCACTCATTAGGGACAAAGAATGCTGTTCATCTAACTACAGGCTAGCGTCATAAGCAGTCATGACCACGCCTCGCTCCTTCTCTGCCCGCGCCCTCCCTATATTAAAGAACCTACGCCTCCGCCGAAATAAACCCGCAACTTCCACCCTCTACTTAGTCTCGACGATCTCTCGATTTCCAGGAACCATCAACCAAATAGAACCCACAGAATGCAGCTCTTCATCCCCGTCTTAGCTCTCTTGAGCACGCTTGTCGCTGCTGTACCGACCGTACGTAACGAAGACTTCCACACCAAACTTACCTTCCTTCCATCATACTAACTTCTCACAGGCTGCAGCGGACGGTCGCGGGGCCACCATCTTCACCGACAAAAACTTCAATGGCCGGTCAACTGCCATCCCCGCCAACGACTTCTGCACCGATATGAACAACATCTTTGGCAACTTCGATGGCAAGATCCGCAGCGTCACCGTGGAGAAGGGCTACCACTGCAAGTTCTACACGTACGTCATACCCATCAGTCTCCTTTTACGTGGAAAGACCGTTTGAAACTAACTTCCACTAGTGGCCACGACTGTCCTGCCAACGGCCAGAAGATGGAATGCGGCAGCAAGGACCAGGCGTCGGTGTTTGGAGATCTGGGCACGTTCGACTACAAGATTCACAGCGCGTACTGCACGAAATTATAGATGAAGATCTATGCAGTCTGCATTTCTTTGGGTGTTTTGAGCTTGATACGGCTTGCGCAGCTTGAGTGTGCTTGGTGGCTTGAAGACAAGATGGGTGTAGCATGTTCGCAGTAAGCGCTACAGCGGTACTTTGCGACTCGGTCTATCTATTTGCGAAGGCTGGAGTTCCGGGTCAGCGCGGATAGACTGTTATACGAGATGGGGTACATAATTATAATACTTTCAATCGTACAAACACATGTGTCTCCAATGCGCGACAAGACTGGTGTTTTACCGAGTCGCATAACGCGTACAAGTAACCATGAAAGGGCCATCGCCAAGTGATCGAGCGATGCATTAGCAAGTTCTAATTAGTCAGGTATTGCGATCATCGATTACAGTCGAAGCGCGAAATTGCGAATGTGACGGGATAAATGGTTGTTGCATTATTATCGACAGCGCCGATGGTGCAGTGTGAAAGGAGATGAAGAATGCAGGAGGGACGGGTACAACCGCCGCAGGTGTTGGTACTAACCCGGAACAGAACTGCCCCACGTTGACCCTCATCCATCGCCTGTGGTTCTGGATGTCACATCACAATCTTTCACGTCGACACGGAGCAGCCTCGACTCTTTAGCAGCGCGTCCTGGATTACGAAGTACGTACGCAGCGAAGTTACATGTCAAAACCGCGGAAGACGGCATGTCTTGGGCAGCAGAGTTTGATTGGCTGGCCAATGCGCGGTGCATACTTTCATCGTCGTTTGGGCCATCGCTCATGACTTTTGTTCATGACTTTCGAGGCTGCCTACAATCTTAACGACATCAGTTCACATGTGCTATGTTTTCTAATCATCGATATCGGCTGCTGAATGCAAGCGAAGGTGCGGTCCGCCCGCGATACACCTAAATCCATGGATGCCTGTTGAACCCAACTCAACACCCCCAGGACGCCCTACGCCCGACGCAACTTGGAATGCCATTGGATGGCACATCTTCCACCGCATGAGAATGAACACTGCGTCTGAGATCAGGGCTGCGTGCTCTACATTATCACATATCTTCGGGATGTCATCATTCGCGGACAAGAATGAACCAAGTACAAGTTCGGATCAGATCATCGTGCTTTGCTTTCATCCCAACTCAATCTCAAACGAGATCGTAGCGCTCTGGTGGCTTTGTTCGGTGAGTCCGTTGTGTTCCAGAGTCTCTTTGCGGGCTTTGTACGAGTGTCAGGAAATGGGAAGAGGTTTTCGACAACAGCCTTCGTCTGAGACATCACGAACCTTTCTCTCGCCAAGCTTGAGATCACAGCTCAGACTTCTACAACTCATTACATCGCGGAATGCAACTGATACCCATTGCTCGGGCGAACTCGTACGGCCTGTTATCGGAGTGTCCGAAGTGTAGCACCCCACGACTGATTCTGGTGGTGTTTCAAAGCCTTCGAACCCCGTTACCAACCTTGCCAACCGGAACAGTTGGATCAGGATGATCAATTCAATTCCTAATCACCCACGAATCAAGAACCAAGTCACCGTAATATCCAGCCTATCACGGCATACAGCGACGCCGGGAGACCAGCTCAGTCCCAAAGTAGCAACGAAACACTGCCTCAGCCTCGCATAAAGGCCCCGTATTGTGATGAATCTCCGTCGCGTGGGCCGGCAAGAGCCTTGCGGGATGGACAGGTCGCCGAACTGTTGGTTGTAGTCTCGCGGGAGTTAAAGTGACCCACAAGCTCGCCGCGATGTCAGCTCAGTGCTTTACAATCATAGCGGCAACTTCAATTGCCCCATTTTTGGCAGTACACATCTAGAGCCTCAAACTACGCTCTCACATATTATCACAATGAAGACCTTCGATAAGCATTCCTGGCTCGAATTCTGGTTCTACGGACTCCATCCCGGTATCATGATGGCACTGACCTGCATTGGTGTCATGGCTACATTGGAAATGTACCCGTTCAGAATGAAGACCACGTCACGCCCTTGCGAGATGTGCAAGTCAGTATCTCCAAATACTAACGGAGACCATCGCTAATCAATCAACAGGAACCGGGAGAACAAAGACAATCTTGAACATCCTTCTACAAGCGCGACTTTTACAACGCATCATACCACACCGGCTCGCAATGACGACAAACTATACGAAGCAGAGCCAAATAGCTTCCGACACCCCTCCTTCCGCTACTCCTTCATTCCAACCTCACCGTTCGGAGCTGCAATGCCAATTCGAGTTTCCTCGTCTCGCGCACCGTCATTATACCACGCGGATGGTACGCATGTTCGCGTTCGCTCACTACAAAACTTCCTGCTTCCACCGCTTTTCAATCGTCATCGATGGAGTGGAGAGCAGTACTCCGACGGTATGCAGACACCTGACAAAGCGCGTAGCAGGCGGATGAGTGCTGTTCGCGAGGACATGCACGGTGCTATGATGGTGTGATACGGTCACTGAGGATAAAACTTGTCCTAAATGATCATCTATGCGCCGAGGTCGTCTTTATGTACTTTCCAATCGATGTTATACTACCCATACGCGACAGACAACAATTTATTGAAGTGTTCATTTTGCCGATACGCGTCGCTACCTGGAACATGTTTTCTTCTGTCATTGTGCCAGTGCTAGAGTCAGGGCCATCATTGATGATAGATATACGTAGGCGTAGTTTAGAAGTTACACGATGTAGCTATCTGGAATATCAAAGCGCCACATGAACGTTATATCCGGTCATCTGCCGTCCGACCGTATTGCAAAACAAATAGCCGAAGAACTGAGCCTGCTGCGCCGTTCACTTCACCTCTGCATCGTTCGCAAAGGCTCAAATGTCCCTTTCGTCCTTGTCGCTCAGCTTGATTTCCATGCTCGCCCATATCTGCTCGAGATACTCGATGCGCTTCGTTACCTGGTATGGGGATAGCATCGTCGCCCTGCTTGAGCAGCCAGACCAGGCCAAGCTGGCTTACTGTGCATTTGTGCTTATCAGCGAGCGCCTGGAAATGGGCTACAATCTTTTCGTTGGCATCCCGATTCACCACCTGAAAGCGAGGCATGACCGAAAAGAGAATTAGATAATTCTCTCGGGTTCTGATACACACGCCGAGCCGACACTGATAGGTAACGATAGCAGAGCAACAATGGAATAGAGAATGATCCCCTTATAGGTTTGCTTCTACTCCAACACATCACTTCATCTAAATATATCGAGAAGCGGATCATTCCATCCAACTATCGGGCCACTTGCTATGCACGACTGGAAGCTCCCTGACGTCGACGCTGTCTTTATCCCAATACTTGAGATCTATCAGCGTGAGAATGGCGTCTCGGTCAAAGCCTGAAGTGGTATACGAGTTCGCTGGTAAAAAGCCGTCGCAAACGATCGCCAGGATGTTGTGGGGAGTGCAGACCCGACTAAGCCTACTACAGATCCTAGCACAACTCCTCGTCTTCTTCCTCAAACTTCTTGTACTTCCCAAGTCATCCACAGACACGAATCGGAGTGGTACTCGTGCGTAGGGCCCTAAGGTATCCTTGGTGTAGGCTATTTGCTGCCGCGTCTGAGCGTTGAACTTTGTGACCATCGTGTGAATGCCCGATTCAGTCGAGCGGTATCCAAGGTGGGACTGGAGAGTATGGCGCACAAGAGCCCCCAGTGATCCCAGCCTTTGCTGAGTGTACCAGATATACACCAAATCGTGGAGTAACATTGCGAATTTCTTGTGACGGACGAGTTGGCGGTTCACGATGAATCTGACTCCTTCACTCAAAATGAAGTCTCTTTGGATCTTGTGCACGATTGCGCTCGCTTCCGCGTTGACCTGTTTACAGGCTGCAAGTATTGCGACCGGAAGACACCTCGTGATGAGAACAAGACATCCTTTCGAGCTGGAGGGGTCGATGACGTGGTGGTGCTTGATCTGCCGTGGTAGGCGCTCGTAGACCATGAGTCGGAGTTCTTTAGGGAGACTGAGGAACTGAAAGGGCACTGGCGTAGTCATGCTCATAGTGTTGATAGCAGTAGCGGTTTGGGCTTGATTTGGTCGATGCATGCCGATGGTGCGATGGAAGGCAAAAGCTGGTCGTGTACAGTCGTAGGCTAAGCGCTTGTAACACCGAAAGCGTACGCCCACGTGCCTGTCGCCCGTGCTTTAGGCACCACAATGGCGCTAGTGAGCGCAAACATCCATGGATGGCTCGAGCAGTTTCCTGATTGCGGTCACGACCTCACCCACTGCCTTTCGTAGTACTCGCCGGCAGCCGCAACTCCAGCCCATCGTCAACATGGCGTTGACCTCATGCGCGTCAAACCCGGAACCTTTCCGTTTCCTTGATCTTCCAAAGGATGTTCGTTTGATGGTGTATGAACGCCTGCCGCGCTCGACTAAACATACGACGATCAACAATTACTCTCGCGAAGGACGAGTCACGCTGATCTCGCACTCCGTATCAACCACTATCCTCAGGACATGTCATGAGGTTCACCAAGAAGCTCTTCCGCTCGTCAACAAAGCCATGCGTGAATGGGTCCAGAATGGAGGCGTAAAACTCGTTTGCGCGACGACACTTGGAGGCTTGGTTGCACTACAGGAACTCCTGCGGGTGCTCTGCTACGTTTGCGAGACCAAGGTGTGCTAGACGAATCAGCTTTTTCTTGAGAATGACCTTGGCTGATAACCTTAGCTTTTGGAAATGCATTTGATGCATTCTGCGAACGCACTGAATGAAGATACAAAGTCAGGTATTCGAACAAGAGTCCGTAATTCCGGACGTCTTTCAGGAAACGATATGGATTGCATTGATGCCTGGGTCTCGAGATCGGGCTTGATTCTAGCTGAACAGCAGAACGCTGTGGGCATCGACGCACTGCCTTCAGTCGACGTTCTACTCAACCCTGAAGCTCATCCTACCCTGCTACCGATTCAGGACGTGCGACGTGCATCGGTAACGTCCTTTGACAGAATCGTTCGACGCCAACTCTCCCACTACAATGTCTCCTTCAACATCGTAGGCTTTATTAGTCATGCATATTTGGAGCTGGAGAGCGTAACCCCGTACACGTGTGACTGGCAGCACACTCAATCTGGCAGCCCTTTGATCACTGATGTGGAGTGGTACAGAACCTGGAAGTAGATTGGTTTTGGGTAATCGCGGGGTTCCTAGGCTTGGCGTATATAGTGAAGCAGTGTGGTGAGGGCGTGGAGAGTATGTCTTCCCAAGTTGGTATCGGTCTGGCCCACATGGTGAGATCACGGGGATGCTATAGGGTGGACGACGATGCAACCTCTCTCTGAAAGTTTCATACAAGACCTTTTCTCTCTCCCGAAGCCTACGAGAAGTTGTTGTGATATCACCGCTCCGCACCAGTGGAAGTGTAAAGTTCTTGGACGTTGACCAAGTAATATCAATAATGGAGACGCGACATGGCAAGAGCTGTGAGAGATCGACAGGGTGCTGAGATCGACAATAAGTACGGGCGATCGGCTCTTCAAATTTGAGAGGCGTTGGGCTTTGTCGCTCTGGAAGCAGACGATCTGCAGGACCATCTTAGCTATTACATCTGGTCCAAATGGGAAGACGAAGTGAGTCCTCCACATGGATGGATCGATTCGATCGTTCCCATGCGCGAGACCGTTGGGCACCTCAGGCATAGCATTTAGATCTATGTTTCACATGCTGCCTAGGTGCTTGGGGCGTTGACCCTCGGATCGAGACACATGGGCGTGGCGCGCTTAAGCGATGTCGTTCGTGCTTTCGGGACTACCCGTTTGCTGGTATTGAATGACACATTCCTCTGCGTACGGACGGAAGCTGTCCAGGTGGCGATGCGGCAAACAGGATGACGACGGTGCAAATTCCTCCAGAAGGCTATCGGATACAAGTAAGCTTAGTTTATGGACAGAATGTGATGCTTTAGAGCTGGCGTGCGTATCGTTTGGAGCTTGATGGAAGGTGGTGAACATGGCGGAATCAAGTGTCGCAGGTGTTTTCGATGCCTACCTAGGTGGGCAGAGTTCGAGCGGGTAAAGCACGGACTGGGCGAGATCAACTGCTCCGAGCGTTCTGACTTGTCGGTAATCTGACAGTTGAAGATCCCCATGTTAATCATGCGTCGAAGAACGATGGCCAACGGACGTCAGCCAACTTTGTTTCCTGTGTTTTGATGCGACTGGATGGCAAAGCTGCCCTTTTTCATCTCGAGTGGGGCGGGACAAAAGCCCCGGATCGGCATGGGTGATGAGGTAATCACTTAGGACCCTGATTTTGCCAACTGCCCCTTGTTTGGGTCCTCTCAGCAAACTGCGCCTTCCTTGGGCACATGCGAGTGAGGCTGCTGTACCGTCCGACTAGACTCCTTAATCACACACTACGCTACCTCTTCCCGCAATTACGTTGAGCCAGGCGCATTCTGCCGAGTTACGATGTTGGAAGCAGTCCTCGAGTCGACCAACATATGAAGGCCATGAACGGCGAGATGCGCCTCAGCTTCACGGAAGGTAAGCTTCCATTGCGTTCATAACCAGTCAGTCGTATGGCCGTCCTACGTTCCCATACAATTACCATAGGGCAAAGATGCGGATGGCCGAAAAGCGCCGTCAGATCGGCCGGGCAAGCTCTCTCCCTGCACAGTAGTAAAGAATTAGATTTCCGTGGGCGTTGCGCGATAGACCCAACTGCTACCGAACGAAAAGCCTGGTTTAAAAGCCCACGTGCCGTGGGTAATATCGAGTCAAGCCGCTGCTACGGCGATTTCACAGCGCCATCACGGCGCTATGGTCTAACGGCCACACCGCTTGATTGGCTTCGACAGCGGGAGTACTATACTAAGCTCAAACACGCTTTGAGAGCCGCCGAAGATGGGAATTCCCCAACATAGTTCGAGAGCGTTGGACTATGTCGCAACTCCAAAGTTTTTTTGCCATCTATCTTTGGTGATAAGTCATCGGGGCCGCCGACCAGACTCCAGGGTCGCCTGTCTCACCAGCCCATCGATTACTATTCACAATATGCATCTTTTTGCGTTATTATCGGTCTTTTGTCTGGTCTTCACGTTTGGCCATGCCAGCGCGTCGGGTCCGGAACTGGATGCAAGGGCATTAGGCATTGCGGACATCCCCGCTTGCGGAGTACGTGCTCAACTACACTGTCCGATATCATTGCTAACGATACACAGCTTGTCTGCATGATTGCTATTATCCCAAAAGCTGGCTGCACCCTGGATGATACTGAATGTGTCTGTAGCAACGATCGGATTGCGGCAGACGTGCCAGCATGTATGCTTGCGAATTGTACTATGCAAGAAAGTCTGGACACTGCCAGAGTACAAGCCGTTCTTTGCGACATGTCCGATGAGTCGCAACGCCTCGACATGTTCATGTGGACTGGTGTCATCTACTCCATGGCTGTGGTATTTGTTGTTCTACGAATCGTCGGCAAGTTGGTAAATAAGAGGCTAGCAATGGACGACTACATCGTCGTCTTTGCTCTGGTATTATGCGCAGTACCCGCAGGATGCACATTGGCTAGTAAGCAAAAGGTCTGCGAGCTGCCATCTACTGTGACTAATGCAATACAGTGACGGAACGTGGCTTCGGCGAGCACTTGTGGAATCTCGAAGACGGAGCACTGTCGCCAATTCTCCGCTACTGTATGAAGCATCCATACCTTGCGATATCGCTATCGGCATGCTAACACAAAGCAGTCTACATTTCTTGGTCGACATATATCGCCGTGCTTGGCCTAATCAAACTTTCTCTCATCGCTTTCTACCTCGAGATCTTCCAAACGAAAAGCTTCCGGATCACCGCTTACATCTTCGGAGCCGGTATCATCATCAACTCGACCGTCATCGTCTTCCTGACAATCTTCATATGCACTCCAGTTGAGTCCTTCTGGAACCGAGACATCAAGGGGCAGTGCCTGGACATTCAAGCAGTACCAATGGCAAACTCTATCAGCGCTATCGTGCAGGATATCCTGCTGCTGATTCTGCCTTTGTTCTTCATCCGCAACTTACAGATGAGGCGCTATAAGAAGGTCGCCGTGTGCTTCATGTTCGCCATCGGTACTTTCGGATGCATTGCGACTATCATCCGCCTGTTCGTCCTACTTACGTTCAAGATCTCTGTGGATCCTACCTGGGACTACGTGAAGGTCACCGTCTGGACGGAGTTGGAACTTGCGGCAGGTTTCGCCTGCGTATCGCTGCCATCCATTCGGATACTGGTGGTCAGGATGCTGCCCAAGAACGTCATTGAGTTCTTTACCGAGATCACTCAGTCCTCGAAACAAAAGAACTCGGACCCAAAGAACGTGCACGCGCATGCCGCTCCAGTAGAACAACCCGGGAAGAAAGAATGGCGCAAGCCTGCGGGTTGGGATTGGGTCTCACTGGGTGCTGAAGAAAGCGATTCTCCACTGGCCACCAGGAAGAGTATGGTCAGTGGTCGCTGGCCTTGGGTTGCGACATCACCCCTCACTTCACGCTTCTCATCACACCCGCGCGGCGGTTCTCGCCTTCTCAGCTCAGCGTTGAGCAATCATAGCGACACCGACACTCGGATCCGGGCTTGGTCAGCAAAGGAGAATGAAGCTCAGAAAAACGCTATGGAACTACGCGAGGTACCACAAAATGAGATTGAATTTGGAGACGTACGTGTAAACATTGCAAACGAAGTCACGGCGTTACCCAAAATTGGATGTCTCCCCGAGCGATCGTACTCTCACGAGCATGAACGTACAAGAGGGTCGAAGTGGTTGTTCAAGAAGCAGAAGCGGAGTCAACACGAGCCTGTATGATCAACACGGTAGATACTTTTTGTATCCAAAAACCGTCATCCTGCGTTTGCAACAGAGTTACACCTTTTCTCAACCCCCATCTTCCATCGCCATTGTAACTCGTACGCTAAGTAAGAACCGTCATTTCGTCCCTCTACACTATCAAAAGCGTAGTATTGACGGCATCTTCCTGCCTCTGTTTATCCGACCGGATCCACGCGACACCAAGTGCGAACAGGAGATCCATTCCAGGCGCGACATGCACAACGAAGGTGGCATGCATATGCGCCCACTTCGCGTGTCGAGAGATGGTCATGACCGGATTGCCGTTGACAACGAGACCCTTCTCCTCACCGGCAACTTTGCGTTCGAACTCGATCTTCTGGTTCTCGACGTATTTGTCATGGACGGTGATGTCTAAAACGGAAGTGTGTCAGTTCGAAGAAGAGGCAGACAGGTAGAGAGGAAATGACCGCGATGGGAAGCACGCAGAGGAATGAGCGAAGAGGAAACTTACTGTAGCTAGGCACCCTCCAACCAGTCTTCAACTCCAGATCCCACAACGGCTTCGCATCCCCGCTCCTTACTGCCTTGTACTCTGCACTGGGCCTTGCGAGTGTGTGTCTATGGACGTTGATCCGCATAGCCTCCTGCCCGTCCATCGTCATGAACTTGACGATGTTCTTTTCCTCCTCCAATATTTTTAGGAACGGTTCTCCAGCTTTTTCATCAGACGTGCAGTAGCTGACAAGGCTTTGGGCTTTCTTCGTGGGTACGCCTTCGGTCTTCATGAGGAAGGTTTCGTGTTTCTGGGCTGTCCAGTTGGGCACCATGACGAGGCCTGGAAGCGGCATTGGGGGAAGGGTTGGAGCCATTGTAGGAGGAGTTTGATGTGGTAGAAAAGTTGCAGACTGATCAAGCAAGTAGTAAAGTCTAAGTACAGCTATTACATCTCGCTCGCCCTGACACTCTATCCCCTTATACGACGAAGCGGTCAGCTTGTGACGTCGTCCCGTCAGACCCAGTGTAACGTAAGTAAATGACTTCCGCACAGGTTGCTGTTGGTCACCCCCGACCAATCAGCAATGCCCGGGTGTTTTCTAAGCCACACAAGCTCACCGCCAAGACGACGTTCATTGTTGTGTGGCCGCCTTGAATCCTCTCATCCCATTGCAGTACAATTACATGCAGGTGCACGGCGCAGTTGGTCGCAAATGTGATGAGGGAATTGGAGATCTTTCCCTGCGCCGGATGGCTGCTCATGCGGGGCGTTGACGCACAGGCATGTTACATCTCCACGAACAGCACCGACGTCGCATATCAAGATTCAGGGAGGGTTTTTACGCGTGAATGAACCGACTTGGAGCAGGCTCTGTGTCTAGGAGAAGTACATCGAGTCAAACCGTCAAATCCAATGACATATGTAGTGCTGCCCGCCCCGATCATGGTCTACTCATACCTAATCACCGGCATCTTGAACGTCCTATGCCCACTGATGAACCAATGAGCCAAAGCCCCAATCACAACCGCTCCAAATATGGGCCCCGCATAATTCATGTTGTCTCGTGTGACTGGCAAAATCTGAGGGAACGGCATCCAAAGTACCACGAAGACCAGATAGCATAGCGCAAACATGTTGACGGGTATACCGACAGAACCGAGCTTGAACGGCCCATAAGGTGGAGGTGGGCCTCTGATTTTGCGTAGGAGGATAAAGAGGATGGGGAAGAAGTACGATACGTGCAACGCGAGGGCTTGAAGTGAGATGAGCGCATTGAAGGCGGTTGCGCTGGCGATGTAGATGAGAGAGAGACATGTTACGATGGTTCCAACAAGGAGAAGCGCGTTTACGGGGAGTTTGAGTGTGGGGTGCACCTAAGGTCATCAGCCAGATGCGATATGAGAAGTCGTAAAGGCCACCTACGTAGGAGAAGAAGTCGGAGAATGGCAGCCCGTTGTCACGTGCGAATACCCAAATAAGTCTCGAGACGGACGCGAATATGTTGAAGAGGGCGAAGAAGATGATGAGGGCTACGAGTGCGGTGAGAACATTGGCTGCCACTGAAGAACCAGTGATGTTGTAAATGACCCATAGGATTGGAAGCGGGGTGGCGATGATATCGTCGAGAGGACCCATGTAGAAGAGAACGACAGTAGCAAAGACGATCAGCATCGCTGAGTTCGCGACAGAGGTAATTATGATACTGCGTGGCACGCGCGTGCGCACCTTCTTCACCTCGTCACCTTCACATCCAGTCAGTAGATGAGCACTGTGTGCAAACTCGTAGACGTACACATGTGCAGAACACTGTCTGCTCCAGTAACGGCGAACGACATACTCAGAAGCCCGAGACCCCAAGAAACACCCCTGTTATTCCAGCCCGACTCTTCCCATGTCAGTGTCCTGAAGACGAAGTCCGGGTCGCTGCGCGGTCCAAACGCGACGAAGACGGCGATTATTACAATGAAGAGGCAGACGTGAAGTATGCCACCAGTGATTTCGAACGCGTCGAGAAGCTTGCGAAACCAGAGGTTCGAGATAAAGGGAACTATCATGAGCGCGACCATGATGAGGCTGGTGTGCCATCGTTCAGGAACGTAGTTCTCGTTGTTGAAGATCGCCAGTGACGTGATGATGTTGGCTAGTATGGAAGGCGGTCCACTGCAAGCAAAGCACCAGGCACCGACTGTAATCCATCCTATTGCCGATGTGAGTTATGATCGATGTCGGTGAGTATGTTGACCTACCTTGCAGTAGACCCCAGAAGCGAGGTGCAGCAGGAGCGAGATTCGCTGACCAGCGGTACTGAGCACCGACTGTTGGGTCTCTGTCAAGCTGTTAAAAGATTCCAGGACGGATGCTCGGTACATACATTGAAGCCAACTCAGCCAGTGAGAATCCAACGGCACAGGCGCCGATGCCAGCCAGGATAGAGCCATAGAAGATGGATGCGGGACCGCCGTTGGTCAATGCGAACTGGAATGTCACTGCAAACGACTCCCAAGAAGCGAGAATGATCACAGCAAAGTTGATTACAGCTGAGAGGTTGATATAACGCTGCTCTAGTCAGTACGCTGCTTTGCTGAAGCGGCTCAAGTGATGCTCACCTCGAGCTGATATGGTGATCGCCCCACTCCCGAAGGCCCAGCCGGCGTATTTACCGCCGTCTTCTCGCCCTGACCAGATTCTTGATCCAGAACATCGAGTTCAGCATCTGCCATGTGATTATCGAGTTCCATGCCGGCGCAAGAGGTCCCAAGGCAATGGCCGGTGGGTGACGTGCGGGATGGCAAAGTCAAGTGAGTTTGCAAGATGCAGCGATCCTACCAGTGCCCTGGAGAAGTACGATACGACCAGGGAGCTGCGGACCGCGCTGCGTGAGAAGCTCTGGAAGTTGGCAGCTCTTCTACTGGCTCTTCTGGCTAAATGAAACACGAAAAGGCGCCCGACATCGTATGCAGTGTCTCTATCAAGCGCTGCAAACCACACTGCCGTATGCAAGTCCGTTCTTACGGCCAGCAGCGTCCAAGGGTCATGTTTCCGGGGCGTTCCGCTGCATGCAAATGGTTAGATCCAATGCACCAATCGCCTCGTAAAGTTACAGTGCTGTCGTTCGTCGCATGGGTGATATTTCGATGGCCGCTCCATCAAATAAGCTCGCGCTGTCCGGTACCGTCCACACGGTAGCCGGCGCCACTAACGGCAGTTTATCGTCGTTACGCGTAACATGAGGCGGGGTTTGAGCTCGAAACTCCCGGCTTGGAGTCTTTTGACCAAGCGATCGACGCAGGATTGAACGAACCGTTCCGCTTCCTGATGGAGTGTGAAGCCGAGACTTGGTAGTTCACCGACCAGGCCGCCATCGTCCAAAAGGACGGAAAGCCGTACTTTCAGACGTTGTTCGAGCTGACTTTAATGCAGCAGATGATTCAGCGAGCTGCAGCTTGAAGAGGTGCAGCGGATGAACATGAACATTACGGAGAACGGACTAGCGGCCGGGCAGGTGCACAGACAGTAAGCATGCGGCAGACTCAAGGGCCGCGAAAACACACGAATGAGATCCTGACATGCTTCGAAGACCCAAGCTTGGGCCATGGTTGGGTTGTTTGGCCCCAGATGCGTACCCAAGACAAGACGTATCTGGATGCGCAGCTGAGAGTCGGTGCGATGAGTGTAAGGCCGAGCCGTGTGGAATGATGCTTCAACGTCAACCATAAGCTGCACGCTTCCCTAATGAGAATGTCATTCAGTTTTCCTTTGTTACTGCTTTTTTTCGATTTGTACAATGAGTTCCGCAGGTTCGGAGGAAAGTCGTCGCAATGGGGTGTCAACAAGGAGCGGTTTCGTCCTTGTCTCCACTTACTCATGGACTATCATAACGGTGGGCGTGTTGGTCGGACGATTTGCGCAGGGTCACAACCACAAAATCGAATTCGGTCTCGACGATGCGGCAGTTGTTGCAGCCACAGTATGTAATCCGCTTCCATGGATGCAAGTGATACTAAACATTTCTTAGGTTGTATATCTAGGCGCGACTGTCAGCTGGCAGTTTGCTATCGACGGGGGCCTAGGGAAGGGCTTGGATGGCTTAAGTGGTAAGGAGCTGACTCTGTTCTTCAAGGTTACTAGCTCCAATGCCATCAGGTAGCTACCGCTAATCAGAGCTGCAGGCGATCTATGTTGCTGGAATACTCAGTATCATTGCAATGGCGCTCGCGAAATTGTCCTCGGCTTTGCTCATCGAGCGCATATTCCCACAATCCCGAAGAGCGAAGGTGGCCCTGTTCGGAAGCATTGCGCTCTTTGCTATATTCTCGACCTTTGCGGTGGCGTTCCAGTGTGGGATTCCGCGGTGGACTATGCATGCACTGCAATGTGGAAACGGCGGTCTTTCAACCGCAGCCACCGCGATCAATATTGCTACAGACCTTCTTTTGGCTTTTTGGATCGTCCCGACCTTCTGGAAGATGTCTCTGGACAAAGAAAAAAGCATTGCAGTGGCAATGCTCTTTGGTGTCCGAGCAAGGTGAGGTCCCCAGCCACGTTTTTGCACGTCCTGGTCTTGACTTTATAGTGTTGCAATCGTTGCTGGAGGTCAGATATGGGCGACGTTGAGGGTGGTTTCCAGTCCAAACCCCACACGTGAGTGAGCTTGACACGAACCGAGCAGCGTAGACCTAATGGACGCAGATGATGCAGCTGAGTTTGTCGTCTTTACCCAGTACGTTCGGATTGATCAATGTCTTTCGAAAACTGACCACTTCAGATCTGTATCCAGCCTCTCCTTGATCTCGGCAAGCGTTCCGCGCATCAAGCGCCTCCTCGGCGTCGGCGGCAGCGGCATTGTCTATCCCGAAATCCAGGAGACAGAACTTTCCGACGCCCACGCATCTTTGAGTCGACAGGAGACGGGCAGCACAGGACCGAAGCTGGTACCCCCTGACACCGGGTATAGTACGGTTACCGTGTCTGCCGAGGGGGCAAGGGAGGAAAAGAAGAAACCGTGTAGGTGTAGGCTCACCGACTGGCAGACGCGAACGATGGGGAATTCCACCGATGAACATGCGAGCACGTCGAGCCTAGTCGATGCAGACCAGCAAGACGGTGTGATGATGCAATGCGACGTGATCGTGTCCGTGGAAGATAAGGATTCTCAGAAGACAGTTTTTGGACGCGAACATCGATGACGTATTGGAGATACCCTTTCAACTTGGCTTTCTGACCGGGGCGTATTGCTGTGAGCATGGATCTCGCTATATTGGGACGAACGAATGGGCATTTCCAGATGAAGCAATCGCGCGATTGAGCACACGATGATGTCGTGTGAAAAAGACCGCGATTGCGACGCGTACCGGAGGGCACCTTCCTCTTCACCCTACCGGGACGCTTCACACCCCCACAACGCGATACCGAGATCCTCATCAAAACCAGCCACACTTATCAAAAAAATAAGTTCGCGTTCGAGTCGCGCATGCCGCTATGCAACTACGCCGGCGTCGTATCTCAAACACGACCGCTTGCTTTATTCCGAGGCAGACCTCATATTCACTTTAAGAAAAGCTACGTTCTAGCATCTGAGGAAGACTCATCTGTACCATCTAAAAACATCACATGGACACAAGAATAGACTACGCACAGAATTTGGAAAGATTTGAAGTATTTCCGCGAATCTCTGGACTCCGGGAAAATTCACAGAATGACGAGCAGAAGGACAAGAGGATGATTTTGAGGGAAGCGCGACCGAGCGAAGAAGCCTGGACAAAGAGGACAGCGATAGATAGCCGCCACATCGTGTACATTATCTCACAAAGTAGATCCTAGCAAAGAATGACTCCGGTCAATACCTCAAGTCAAGCCTTATCTGTTACCAATATGATCCGTGAATGTAGCTAGCGGTTATCGCTTTTACTCTTTCACTCACAGCACGCGTAGTGATGCCTCGTGGAGGGTAGAGGGTGAAGGATATCCTACCACAATCAATGGCTTTCAATATTGCTTGATTGAGTAACGTCCGGCTCGAGATGAGACGAAATACAATATAATCAGCAGTCCCGACGAACCGCGTCAACAACAAAGTGCGTGGCGCTCTTTCCCCCCACCCTAGCTTCCACGATGTAGAAGTTGACAAATTATCAGAGGTGAGACTTGGAGTTACATTAGTGTAGATCCAAGGCAGTCACGAATAACCAACTAGAGAAGCGTAAGAGTTGATTTTGGCATGCTAAGGTACAGATCAAAGTTCATGACATCAGAACTAAACCCAGCCCAGAGCTCACGTCATTATTATTGTACACACCCATGATTCCTTTGCGGAATTTATGGGTTCTGCTTGACCCACTCAACACCCTTCTTGATGTTCTTGGCGAGGTCAGCGACGCAGGCGTCGAGGAGCTTCTGCTCGTGGTCGGTGATCTTGCCAACGGGGTGGATCTTCTCAACACCGTTGGGGCCGAGCTCGACGTTGGTGGAGAAGTACTCGCAGCCCTGGTCCTTGAAGAGAGGGGAGTCGACAAAGGTGGGCTCGATGACGTTCTTCTGGCCCTGAGCGGCCTTGAGGAGCGACTCGGCGAAACGGGCACCGGCCATGGCCATGGAGAGAGTGGCAGAGCCAGCTCCGTCCTTGGCCTGGACAACCTCGTCACCACCGAACTGGACGCGCTTGATGTACTCGGCGAGCTGCTCGCCCTCGAGGTTGTAGCCAGACTGGGAGAGGAGGGGAACGATGGTGGCGCCGGAGTGGCCGCCGATGACGGTGATGTTCTCGGTGGCGGGGTCGGTGTTCTTGAGCTGGGAGATGAAGCGCGAGGCACGGACAACGTCGAGGGTGGTGACACCGAAGAGGCGCTTGGGGTTGTAGACGCCCTTGGACTTGAAGACCTCGGCGGTGATGGGGACGGTGGAGTTGACCTGAGATGTCAGATTCTGTCTTGTGTGATTGAAGTTGGATCAACGTACGGGGTTGGAGATGATCAAGATGTTGGCCTCGGGGGCGTGGTCGGCGCAGGCCTTGGCCAGGTCGCGGACGATGGAGGCGTTGGTGTTGAACAAGTCTGCCGGTGTTAGACGTGTCGGCAGTACCAATGACTTCTATGCTCACCATCACGGGTCATGCCGGGCTTGCGGGGAACACCAGCGGGGATGACGACGATCTCAGCACCCTTGAGGGCGTCGGCGAGACCTGAGGGGGTGGCCTCATGACCAGTGACCTTGTCGAGTATCAGTAGACGGTTCGCGCATGGCTGCGGAGAGGAGGCGTACCTCGCTCTTGGTGTTGATGTGGCCAATGTCGGCAGCGACACCTGTATGGAGTCAGAATTGAATGCCATATACGCAATTGAGTGAGCTTACCGGGAGCTAGACGGATGTCGTAGAGGGAGAGCTTGCTAACCCTGGGGTTGAGCTTGAGCAGCAGGGACAATGGCTGACCAATACCACCAGCGGCGCCGAGAACGGTGACCTTGGAGTTCTACAGTGCATGCAGTTAGCATCCTGTGCTTGAAATGTCCCAATGGCGTTGCATTGAAGCATTGAACCGCCCCACCACAAAACATCGCGGGTTCCGGGAATAGGCCTACCTGGCGGGCCGAGGCCGAGAAGCAGCGGCGCTGGGCCTGGAAGAAAGCTTGCCTGGCAGCGAACATGATGTCTGTGAGAGGCGTTGAGGAGATAGAGACTGGGTTGGGCTGGTGCAGAGGTGGTGGTGCAGGAATGCTGCGGAGGTTTTGCGAATCTTGACGGTCAGTGCTTCTTCGGCTGGGCGTCGGAGCTACGGCTGACAGCCGCTCACAGACCTCTCTCCTCCCGTAATGCTTATTCCCAAGTCTACCACAATCGCATTCACATGCGCTAACACGAGGTGCATTCTCATTTGTGCTCGTTCACTCGTTTAGATGGTCTGACGGCTTCGTCTATGAGTGCGCACACGATCATCGCTCACAGCCACTTACCGTATCGCTTCGCTTCAGCTTCACTCCAATCGTAGTACATCGCAAGTCCTCCGTGACACTATACACTGTCGCTGTATGCCTTACCACGCTACCAGACCAATGGCATTCCGTAGCGGTGAGTCGAAGAAGCTAAAAGTGATGTGTCGTAGAGTAGTTCCGAATTAAAGCCACGCCTTGACTCACTGTGGCAGTGCATGTGGTAAGTACACTATATACTGCTTCCTCAGGACCTCGACTTTCTACATCATCAGTCGGTACCAGCAATAACAGTCACTGCAACTATCGTGGCTTCCTCAGTGACAGAAAGCACGGACCTCCGATACATCCTTGAGAACGCAATGGCTACCACAGAGCCAGCCGAATCTTCTGTTCCCGAACTCCAAGCAGCATTTGGTTCAATACTCCTCGCCCGCCCAACACCAGCAGCGCCTACTCCTGCAGAGCCACCCTCCTACATCGTGGGACGCGGTTGTTCTGGCAGAGGTATCCCCCCATGGTCTCTGGACAGGGTTCAGCTACCCAAGTGGACCGGCGCATTCAAGCTGTTCGACTTCCCACGCGAACTTCGAGACAGAATCTTCCACTACGTCGTTTACCGCCCAGAAGGCATATACTACAATGCGCACCGCAATCCAGATCTGAAGGATATCGGGCCGTGCGAAGACGCTATCAACCTTTTCCTCGTTTCCAGGCAGGTCTACCATGAGGCGATGCAAGCGTTTGGGCGGTCCAACACTATTGCGCTATCTGCGAAGTACAGCCCACGAGAAGGACTTCACAAGCCACTCAGCGGCTTGCTTCGTCTATTCCCTGACCGTGCTGCTGCTACGGCAACGAAGATAAGGCACCTGTATCATGATACGGTACCCCGACCGTATGGAAGATACGGCATAGCGCCGAGCCATAACAGTCTGTTCGATGGCGGGGACGGTACAGGACATTTCCGCAAGCGTCAGCAACCTGGAGAGACGTTCCTGGAGATTCTGCGGGACGCGCATACCCTCACGCAGCACTTTCCTAAGCTGAGCACCTTCGAAGCGGCTTGGGAGGTCGGCCCTGGTTTCTTTGAGTACCCGATACCAGAATGTGTCGTGCGTGACATCGCGACATTCTTGTACAAGGGCGGCAGCCATGAGGAGGCTGTAGACATGTGGTTGCATCTCATGAGGGGCTGGATGCAGGGGGCTAACGTAGTCCCGCTGGCATGCATCTGGTTTGAGTGTCGAGGATTTGGTGCTGATGGGTTTGGTGAGGACATGGATTACGCTGCGAATGAAGCGTATCAGAAAGTGGTGAAGGAGTTGCAGAATAGGGAGGACATTGAGGCTAGTGGGGCGCTGTGGCTCGAAGAAATGGAGGAAGCGAGCAGGAATAGGAAGAAGAAGGGGAAGGGAAAAACGGCGCGGAAGTAATTACCGTCATCACAGGCATGGCACCGGCTCACTGGAACCAATTGCTAGAACCCGTAGAGCACAGCATATCTGATATTGCTTTCTCAATAACATCAGCAGAATTCAGGAAGCAACAGGCGATGTTGTCCGGATTCCTTCATCCACATCACTTACCAACAACCTCCACTCCTGTAGAGGACATGTTGTTCTTTACTCCACGTACGCTAGGGTAAATCGGCATCGAACAAGCAGCACGATGAGGGGAAGCGATCGCTTTTGTACTCTTGCGTGAATTGTGCGACTCCTTTGATAGTTGAATCTTAACCCACCGCCACTGATAGGAGTATGATCTCTGGTGAGTGGGACCTTCTGCTTGAGGAAAGCATGTTCCGGTCAGCTGTAGGCGCTATGATGGTCGCACAGCATGCTTGCCCCATATCTCGCGAATCCAAGCTCTTTAGTGGCTGAAACCACACTCCTTCATGTACAAAAAGCGGACGCAGGAATAGCGGTGTTCTTGGGGGTGTGAGCTGTTTAGTGCGGAGACGGCCGGGGAACTTCGAATGTGGCTTCTGGGGGCGCCGCCTCAATTCAAGTACACGAATCTGGGGATTCAGGAACACGCAGTAAGCCCGAGGAAAGTCCTTTTCCTCCGAAGTCCTCACGAACGATTGCCGTAGACCCCTATTTGCATGGCGCCAGCGGATCGTTTTCCGTCGGGGAGAGCGAAAAAGGGCTTCCGGGAAAGATCGCAGGCTAGCACCCAACATCGCCTAGCACAGTCTCGTCCGACATCACAGTGCAGCTTCAGGCCCTTCCATTCACGCTTCTCCGCACTACAGAGTCTGACGGATCCGCCAGAACCGAGTCACCTCACACACTTCGCACCAGCGGTTTCGCGGGTCCACTTCCCACCCGGCGAACATTCTACCGCCAGCATAAGAACGCTCGTGCTCCCCCCGAGTTTCCCCAAAGAAAGCCGCGAGTCAATTTTCGACCTTCTTAGCCCATGCACGTTTTGAGCTCAGACTGCGAAAATTTCCCAGCGGATTGCGATTTCTTGACAACACGAATCAAATATTTTACCGCCTCTTTTACTCAACGTTTTTCCCCATCATCATATGCGTAAAGTATATATGTAAACCCGACTGGCCTAGCGACATATACTCTTTCCTGAGCGACAAACTTCCACAGCGACATTTTTCTTCTCTTGATCATTGACAAGCTTCATTCCATAGCGACACTTCCTGAGCGACTTCTTTGCCCAGCGACTCTACTTCCTGAGCGACATTCCACTGCGACATATCGACCACTTCCCAAGCAATTCAATTGCCAAACTCAACAACATACACCAAGATGTCTTGCACCCAAGCAACTCAACCATTCCGCTTCCTGGACCTGCCCGGAGAAATCAGAAACAACATCTACGACCTACTGCTATGCTCCTGGGAAGATGGACTCGAGCAAGACCCCAGCATGAGCAGCAAGCTGAGCCGCCGCAGCCCAAGCAACCCATCGCCATCACTCCTCCGCGCCAACAAGCAGATCTACGCCGAAGCGTCAGACTACATGATCAAGCGCAACCAATTCGTCCGCATCACATGCCGAGGTCTGGACTCCCGCAACCTGTTCCTCGGCGAAGGCATCCCCGTCATCACAACCGACGCACGCAAAGTAAGCGTCTTCGACGGCCACGTCATGCACATCACGCTATCCAAGCCCGCGTTCACGCCATCGCCATTCCAGTTCTCCGAGTTCGAGATCATGATGCTCCGGTCAGATCTGCCGAAATTATGCGAGCAGCTCGACATCGAAACCGTAATGGCAGATGCAAACTCAACGACCACAGAACACGCCTCCATCAACGCCACCATCCGTCTCAACTACGCGCAAACCCGTTTCTTCACCCCGAAGATCCAGGAGCGCCTCCTAGAGCCCATTGCGACATGTCTGCGCGGCATCCCCAACATGCGCATCTCCGGCTTCGTCGATCCCGCCCTCGCAGACAGCGTGCGCACGCAAGTCGCGCAACCCCGCTGGACAGACCCTGAGTCCACAATCGAGGAAATCGGCACCGGCGTTGACGTCGGGAAGCGCCAATGGCAACAGTCCAATTTCTACGCTGCGTCTGAATCCTGGGCCTACGCCATGCGTACCCTCGAGCGCATGCGCCACTCCTCCTCGTGGGCGGGCCTGCAAAAAGCCGGCGGCGAGGATTTCGTGAACAAAACCGCCGATCTCTATTTCACGCTCAACCTCTTCCACGCACAATTCCTGCAAGTCGATATGGCGAACGACGCATCTCAGGGACCCCTTGTGCAGCGCAATGGCCGTGTTGCGATTCAGCATTTGCGCAAGTGCGAAACGGCTGCTGCGCGGTTTGCGCAGCATGCGGGTGCGACGTGGACGCCGAGTAATGCGCAGAGCGCTAAGATGCTATTCAGGCATGCGAGGTGTTTGAGGTTGATGCGCGATGAGAAGAGTAGTGTTAAGGCGGTTACGCTGATTGAAGAGGCGGCTGCGCTGCAGCCGACGGATTTGGCGATTAGGGATGAGAAGGATGCTGTGTTGACTTGGGAGGCTGAGCTTGAGGAGGCGAGAAGAGTGAGCGCGCAACAAACTCAGCAAGTACAACAAACGGAGAGAAGGGGTGTTTGGTCGTCCATTTGGGGCGCGGTTGCGGAGCTGGCCTCGTGAGTTTGGTATAGCCTTTTCTGTTTAGTTATGATACCCAATATCTATTCGTTCTTTGCTGGGCGGGTTTGCCGCCAGCTGCACACAACTTCACGTATGCCTTCCATTATGCGTGTGTTTGATCGTCGCCGGTAATGCAAGAGTTGGGATCTGCGTTTGATGTCGTGTGGGTGCTGATCAGTAGTCGTGGTATCGGACCGCTGTCAGCTGAACAGCTGGTAAATCGCGCATCGGAACATCGAGGTAGTAGACTGCCGTTCAGTCGAATGCATGCGGAGGTACCACTGAGGGAAGAGCGATGACGTCGACGTCTGACGCAAACATAGGCGCGAGCGGACCGGACTTTGAGAACAGGAGTGCATTGGCACTAACCGCAGTGGACGGCTAGCTCGCGGCCCAAAGATGTATAAATACCTCCTCTACGTTCTCATTTTCTATTTCTCCTCATCCGCAATTTGAGCTTCCCATTCTCAAAAACACTTTACTCAACATGGCATGAGAAGGAGAAAGTCCAAAACCAGCTCTGAATCTGGTGTATGTCCGCGGCTCTTCCGCCGTTTTGGAAAACTACCCAAATACTTTGAATAGACCGTTCATGGCTGGACTTCGATGCTGTTTTTCCCACCAAAATGCATTCTGTTCAAGATCATGTTCTGAGAGCAGACCACAAAAGCCTCATAAATGTTGGACTCTTCGCTTTCCTCCTTCCACTCACGACTGAACTTCCCAGAAGTATCAAAATCTGCTCAAAGTAAACTCATAAGTCCACGACATCATGGAAACAGATACACCGCTTTCTTTCTGAAATTTCTGGCCGGACATGCCATGGCGGAGATCTTCTGCGGCTTTCCAGACATCCAAAAGAAAAAGGCCCGCGAGCTATGTTGTCCCGCTGGGTCGGTGTATAAAGCTAATTTGCTGCCCGTGGAGTTAAGTTCTTGCACCCACAAGCTTTACACGACTTTACACAAAATACAGCACAGGAAGTTGGATGTTGTCTTCTGCTGCTGGTGGAGCTCTCTAAAACTGCATGCCAACTATGCCATGTCTCGAGCATCAGAAGATCTTCCAAGCAAAGTGTTGCTAAAAAAAGATGGAATTTGCCGCGTACATGTGCGACAAAAATCTGAAGTCAACGTTACATGTGCGAGCTGAACTGCTTTTCGTTCAAAAGATCCAGAGTTCTCTCGTCATGGGAAGATAGCGAGTTCGATTTTGTATGTCCTGATATAGCTCCGGATCATCCGTGAGGTCTCAAAATTCTTACAGCATTAGCCATGTGTTCAAAGTACGAGTGACTTCGTCGATGGTCTCTTCTTCTGTTCCAGATCTTTTGCAAGAAACGATCACGAGCTCTTCAGCTACTACCAAGTTTTCGCGCTACTGGAAGTCTGAAGTATATAATCCCCTCGTTCTTCCATGCTCTTCTTCCTCCACCAAACAATTCTGAAGTTTCAAATGCTTTACCAAAAGGAGTATACTCAGCTCCCATGGTCTGCTGGGACTGAGCGTCTCGAAAATAACCTACTCCACGGCCCATGATTGCCGCCAGTGGGTTTGTCGAAAACAAATTGCATCAAGGCTCATGCATGTGCGAGAGGACGTCACCTCTTTAAGCTTCAGAAAGCAAAAGCTGAGAAACCTATGGCTGTGGCGGCGGCGCCAGTATAGAATCTCAGCTTATACTACCTCCTTACTCTTCTACTCCACAATATCCAAGCTTCGGCCTTCAAAAACTGCGATGCCACAACTACATGGAGATGTTTCTGGGCAAAGCGAACCAAAATGCTGTTGAATCACAAGTAATGTCTGCGGTCCTCCCGCTGTTCGAAGTAGCTGTCCAGCGAGATCATGTGTGCTTCTCGAGAGCGTATTGATTTCTACCCCATTATCCAAATTGCAAAGAAAGAGATGGCATGGTTGAGAGTTCCTGCAAAACTCTTAGCATCCAGTTCTCATTTTCCAAATAGCAGCTCCTTGATTACATGAACGTCTTTCCCTGAAGCACAACGGAAAGAAGGACAAACCGTGAGTATGTGTGCGCTGTGGTTTCTGGCTACGAGCAAGTATATAAACCTCTGAGAGTTCCTGTGGGTCTTCATTTATACACTCTCTCCGCGAAGTGACACCAAAACGTCGAAGATACGCTAACATGTCTGCTGGTGCGAGTCGAGGAATCTAGAAGAGTTGCCACTCTCTTCGATGACCGAACGTTGTCCTGCCCTGAGTATGTGTTGGTCTAAACTTTTGACCCCTCAGCTTCGCGGGGTCGCCACTTTGGCTGCAGCGGTGTAGTCAGTACAAATACTCCGGCTTCTGCGCTCTTCTTGCTCTCTTCCTCCACAACCTTTTATTGCTAGCTTCCAAGAACAGTCAGCTATAATGCCATGGTGGTTTCTGGGAGAAGTAAACAAAAATGCGACCAAGATGACTCATGTCTGTGGAGGTCTGGATACTCAAAAGACACACCGAAATCGTTATGTCTGCTTCTCGAGATCAGCGTACCCATTTCAATCTTCTGATTCAAAAGGATCAAAGAAGAGTTAATGTTCGGGTCGCTGAAAAACTGCAAAAGTTTGGTATACAAAGAGCTGTTAACTGCTTCACATGGTGTCTCATTCTCGGAAGACTAGAAAGCGCATTCATCACTTTGCATGTGCGGGATCGTCTTCGGGACTAGGACTCAGTAGGTATATAAACCTCCAAGATTCCCTGTGTATCTTCTTCTTTACACTCCGTTTGCGTTGTGTTCTGAAAATTGAAGCTTGGAGGCGAATGTCTGCTGTGAAAGTCGAGAGGATTCAAAATCATGCCCGTCTGGTTCGATGTTCGGAAGTGGTCTGATGGTTGACCATGTGTTCGCCTGATCTGTACTGATGTCTGTTTGCCTCGACTTTGTCGATCTCAAGCTGGTGACTCGCAAAGAACGTCAAAGCTTTGGAGCCAGTGCCATGTCCTCAAGTTTGGTCTTCTGACCCCTCAGCTTTGCGGGGTCGCCACTTCCCTGGTGATGATGATGCTCAGCAGCAGCTGCAGGCGCCAGATGCAGCCACCCTGACGGTGCACCCAAACTGTGGAGCCAATACGGCGATGGCGCAGGATCGTTAGCCTCTCGTGAAGTCGGGTGCTAGCGGGCAGATCCTGATTGCTGGCTCAAGCTTCCGCTAACACGCTATGTTCCACCACGATGCCAGTTGCATAATGCCATCCATATGTGCATGAAGATGTTGACGTTGTAGACGTGATAGCTACCCGGCGGATTGCATCATGAATGATAGAAAGCAGCTGGTAAAGATTCAATCCATATCGGCTATCCGGCTGTAGCGCGTAAGCGACCGTAGTCTGTCCCGAAGCAGCCATCAGCAACGTACGACGATGTGGTTTTGCTGTAGCCATAACAACAGGAGGAAGATGCAGACAAGATCACTGCATACATGCGGCATTTCCAGGTCTTATCGCACAACCGGATGGGCTAGGATGGCGCGCATCGACGGTGTTTTGCAGCGAACCCCGGTAAAGCGTCGTCATTGTTTCGTTGCACTGGCCTCAACCCTGTCGCCAGCCTCGCGACCCGCCAACGCCTCCAACGATTCTGCATCAACACCAGCATGCCAATGTTCAGATAAGGACGGCGCATCGTCCTAGTACCCCCCGTATCCTTGGACTACCTGTCTCGCCACTTGAAAGGCTGCCGATCATCCGAGTAAGTCGGATGCGGCGTTGGGTCGCGGTGAGGGCCCTGCGGTGATCCCGTCGCTCGTTACTTCACGATTTACGACTAGACTCGGTTCTCCTTGGCAGCTTGCGACGCCCTTTCCTCAAACACCCAAGCACGCCCGCCGTGCATTTTCTGCACTCAACAAGTCGACGTCGTTTCCATGGGCTCCTACTGCGCTAGCATCGCATTCCAGCGCCCTACCTGAGCCCATTGAGCCCCCACTGTCGCTTCAGACGCTTCCGGAAATTTGCCGACTCACATACTCGCCGAGGAAGGTGCGCTCGACGCTGCACTCCTCTAATATCAACACGGCAGGCACGACTCTCGTTGTACTGCGACGTCCACCCATAGATGCGACTGCGCTCCTCCCCAGACCGAAGCCCCGAGCATAACCATCCCGAATCGACTGCCGACAATTCACCCGCACCACTTCCGGAACATGTGGATAGACTCGACGCTCAGACTGAAGGATTGCTAGTGAATGCGCAGGGCGGGGTGAAAGAGAACAGGCCCAGGAACCACACAGACGTGCCTTCACAACGAATGGCGGCCCACCCTCTCGCTATATCCGAATCTCTCACCACCGCACGACCACACATGGCGCACCCGAAAGCAGACTCCACCATGGGCGCTTTAGTGAAAGAGAGCCCACCGCACACGATGGTCGCGGACCACAACAAGAAATGGCGCCACCGGCTTCGCTCTCCGTGGGCATGTTCGCCCTGCACTCTCTTGACGACATTGGCGGCCTTTGTTGCCATGTTCCTCATGGCCCAGTCATTCTTGACGCGGCAATTAGACGTCAAAGGCTGCGGCATGTCCTACATGCGGCCCAGCTATAAGAGATACAACGATTTCGACACCGAACACACGCGCTTCGCAAGCAAGTACTCGCTGTATCTATACCGGGAAGGTAGCTTGGATGAGGATACCAGGGCATGTGCTTCGTCTCGTGCGAAGTGAGAAATGCTGACATCATATAGGTCAAGGGCGTGCCAGTGCTCTTCGTCCCTGGAAACGCTGGCAGCTACAAACAAGTACGCTCCCTCGCCGCCGAAGCCGCATACCACTACCACAACACCGTCCAACACGATGCCGACGCCGGAAAGGCAGGGAAGAGGCCACTCGACTTCTTCTCGGTCGATTTCAACGAAGACATCACCGCATTCCACGGCCAAACTTTGCTCGACCAGGCCGAATACCTCAACGATGCCATCACATACATATTATCCCTATACCACACTCCGGGCAAGTTTCTGCGCGACTCTAGCCTGCCCGACCCAACTTCGGTCATTGTTGTCGGGCATTCCATGGGTGGTGTGGTCGCGCGTACCATGCTCACTATGCCCAACTACCAGGCCAATTCGATAAACACCATTATAACGCTCGCCGCGCCGCATGCCCGGCCACCAGTGTCTTTTGATGGAGATATTGTCCGCACCTATAAGGGTGTCAATGAATACTGGAGAAACGCATACTCGCAGAAATGGGCCATCGACAACCCGCTTTGGCATGTCACGCTCATCTCGATAGCGGGAGGAAGCTTGGATACCATGATCTCTTCAGATTACGCCAGTATCGAGTCACTGGTTCCTGAAACCCACGGGTTCACCGTCTTCTCCACATCGATGCCAAATGTTTGGACAGGCATTGATCACCTAGCGATCACCTGGTGTGACCAGCATAGGAAGGCGGTTGTACGTGCTTTGTACGAGGTCATCGATGTGTCACGCGCGACGCAGACTGTACCACGGGCTGAGCGCATGCGTGGGTTCAAGAGGTGGTTCTTGACAGGACTGGAGGACATTGCTGAGAAGACTCTTCCTCAGAAAGAAGCCAAAACACTTCTCACGCTCGAGGAGAACAGCGCCATTATCGCAGAGGGTGAAAAGCTGGTGCTGAGAAGTCTTGGGAAGTCCAAGCAACGGCCGAATGCACACCTCATCCCGGTGCCGCCCCAAGCTGCGGGAAGAAAGTTCACGCTTCTTACCAATGAACAACTCGACCATCCCGGAGATCATGGCTTACTGGAGGTGCTGTTCTGCAGTGTGTTTCCATCGCAACCTGGTCAATCGACGACGCTGTTCTCTATGAACATGGATCTCTCGGGTGATAGTGTCGGCGCCACACGACTTGCCTGCAAGAATGCTGCGTCGGATGTGATCGCCCTCCCTGCATCGACGCGCCACTCCACCTACCCCTTCAAGATGGACGAACGACCATTCTCGTACCTCCAATATGACATCGAAGATCTTGCAGAGCATCAGTTCGTGGCCGTGGTTGACAAGGCTGGAGAGCGCAGTACGGGCTGGGTAGTTGCCGAATTCAGCGCCGCCTCTGAATCTCAGATCACCGTTGATATGGGCTTGCAGCACCTTTTGACGACTGGACTGTCTCTCAGACTTCCAGCACAACGTCCATTGGTGACAGACATCAAGATCCCGGCTCTGCACTCTGCACTTTTAGCCTACAACATCCACATCGGCAAGCAGTCGTGCGACGCAGGAGAGCTCTTCGCTCCGCTACTGCGGCAGTACGTTACCGATATCTACGAAAGCAAGTTCTTTGTCAACGTCAAAGATGCCAGCATCAACCTTCACGGGGTATCGCCATACATGCCGCCTGCTCTTCACGCGAAACAGCCCTCCAATGGGCTATCACTACAGATCTGGTCTGACCCGACTTGCGACAGCAGTGTGGAGATCAATCTCAATGTGGACATCCTGGGTAGTTTCGGAAAGCTGTGGATGCGTTACCGCATCGTCTTCGCCGCGTTCCCATTACTGGTCGTTGCTCTCGTCCTGCGCCAACAGTTCAGAACGTACGACAACACTGGTGTCTTCATGAGCTTCACGCAAGGGCTGAACGAGTGCTTGAAGAGCTCGCTGCCACTAGCCCTATCCGCGCTCACTTTCCTGTCGATTACTTTAGCAGGCGCCCAACACCAATCGAAGCAATGGTCACTGGGTGGTAAAACCACAAACACGACATCACTGCTGCACACTGCAAGCAACGAATTGCTTCTCGGCTCGGACGACACCTTCTTCTGGTTCCTTGTTCCACTATTCGGTCTGATGTGCATCGGAGTTTGTGTGGCAATCAACTACATTGTACTGCTCTTGGAACTCCTGTTCGCCTTCTTGTACTCTGTTGTCATATCTGCCAGACTTCGGAGAGATGAAGCAAAGAGATCGCCATCAGCCTTTGCCGTGACGTCAAATCGACAGCGCGTAATCACCACGTTGATCCTGCTGTCACTGGTCTCGACAGTGATACCGTATCACTTCGCTTACGTTGTGCTCTGCCTGGTGCAGCTCGCAACCAGCGTTCGTGCTTTCCGATTGGCGACAGAATCCAGTCTCGACTCGAACTACAACTTCTACAACTACGCACACTCCATCTTCATCCTGATGCTCTGGATACTGCCCATCAACCTCCCGGTATTGGTAGTCTGGATCCGCAACCTGGCTGTACATTGGATGACACCCTTCTCGTCGCACCACAACATCCTCTCAATCATGCCATTCATCCTGCTTGTCGAAACACTCAGCACCGGCCGCATGGTCCCTCGCGCGGAGTTCCGCGTCTCGATCCTCACAAACATCCTGCTCTTCTCCATCGGCGCATACGCCGCTGTCTATGGTGTCACGTACGCATACGTTTTACACCACCTAGCCAACATACTATGTGCCTGGCTCGTCGCCATCCACTTCGACCCATCAACCTGGTCATCAAGAAGAACAAGCACCCCCATACAAAGCAGAACCCCCGATAGCGAGACGAAGAAACGACCATGACAGCAGCGATAGTCGCAAATTTCAATTCTCACTCATAATTCTTTTTCGGCGTTCAATACCCCACTTTTTCTTCTTCTTCGTTCTCTCTCTCTCTCACATTGCATGTCCGGGTTGCTACTCCAGCTGGCGTTTTATATCTCATGGCATTAGCATTTTCTGTAAGGAGCATATGTAGCTTCTGTTTTGGGTTTTTTTCTACTAGATGATTGCGTTGCATATGGGCGGCGCATATGACTTGTTTCGAATGGCATTGGGTTGTTTGGCCCACGGGGTCGTATTAGAAGAGGATCTTGGTGGGAAGACAGCAGCGCAATATGGTGGTGGTGTATAACATTGCGCACATGTAGGCAGAATAGTTAATCTGGTGAAGCGATGGGGCTTCGGGGACTATATTGTGTAATGGCGGATGCTACAATAAGAAGATCAAGTCTCACTACGATACCCTGAGATCAGCATGCTGGTGAAATGTCAGTGCATGCACAAAACAGAACCTCGTCAGATGTGAACGAGCAAATGATGTTTTCAACTACAATACCATATCTAAACGCCACAAAATGCTACTTCACTATCTTTTCCAAAAAAAGGTTCATCATCTACCTCCTCCTCTTCCCCCCACCCTCATCCCCCCCAGAATGACTCCTCTTCTTCCCCTCCCTCGCCCAATACTCCTGCTTCTCCCTCTTCTCCCTCTCCGCCCTCTTCTCCGCATTCTCGGCGACCTTCTTCTTATACGGATCCTTGCGTTCCTCCTGCTTCTTCCTCCTCTTCTCCACTTTATCATTCCTAATCGCAACCACCTGATCCATCAGCCTCCTTGCCTTCTTCTCCTCGCCGCCCACAACAACAGCGCGTTTCTGCATATACGTCTGTTTCTTCTGCGGCTTGACCGTCGCGATCTGCGATTTAAAGGGCAGGTCTGCGGCGAGTTTGCGGGGGACGCGCAGGGGGTTGAAGACGCGGGTGGGGCGGTCGATGGGGCGGTAGGCGGAGTTTTTCTCGGAGGGCGTGGCGATGCCGTTTTCGTAGCGGACGAGACCCGTGAGGCGCATGCCCGTCCAGGATGTGGACTCGCCGTCCTGGCCTGGGAGGGCGGGGTTGAGCAGGTTGGTGACGGTGTTGTAGAAGCGGCGGGGCTTGATGGGGTACCACGCCCTGAGGAACACGATATCGCTCATGAGGATCTTGTCTTCGAACGTGGCACGGAAGTTTCCTTCGGGCTTACTGAGAGCGCGCTTTATCTGCCCGCGGACGCCAGAGACGGTGCGGATGCTTGCGCCTTCGAACTTTGCGATTTCGAGACTCGATTTGAACATGTCTTTTACGAAAGCGGTGTTTTTGAAGATCTTGTAGGGGTGGCCGGTTAGTTTTAGCTTCTTGACGATTTCGGTGGATTCGTCGACGTTGAGGACGACGCCCGTGGCTGCGATGCGGAAACCGGGGGTTTTGTTGGAGAGGGATTGGATGCAGACGAAGCCGGTGTTTGGGGCGACGAGGGGGCCGTAGAAGGTGCCGAAGCAATGCATGTGCTCGGGTGTGTATTTTAGCATGCGGTTCCTTGTTCGTGAATCGGAGATGCTGTAGATGGGCGTAGTTTGGAATCGTCTCCAGCCCAGCGAGAAGATGAGGGGATCGTTCGTCTTGAGAATCTTCTTGTGCCATCTGTGGCGCTTGATGCGGATCTGAACGAAGCCAAAGCGCTCTTCAGTTGGCGTCAGGCCACCGATGAGAACGGGGAATCGGGGGTTGAAGTGTGCGGAGAACTCGTAGGGTACGTTTTCGAGCACTATGCGAGCGTATGTTCCCGCCTTGTGGCCTTCAACCTGAACACGAGATATCTCATCCAGTTGGTCGAACTCGGCGCGGTTGATGTCCAGTTGCTTCTGGATCATGGCCTTCTGTGCGTCGTACCAATCGTCTTCGCCGAACTCTTCTTCACCACCACCCTCTTTTCTTGCATCAGCCTTGTCGTTCATGAAACCTTCGCGATCTTCCTCCTCGAACCGAAGCTTCAGTTCCTCCTTCCGCCGAGCGTTCTTTTCGCGCTCTGCTTCGATGTCGTTTGTTTCAGCTTCAGCCCCAGTGTTCTCGGTTTCACCACCGTGCTTCTCACCAGTCTCAAGATCCTCAAACTCGCCGTCACCCTCGTCGTCTTCGTCGAAGCCTTCAAAGTCGTCATTATCTTCGTCATCATCACCACCCTTGCCATTCATATGACCAGTAGCAAAGCGACCCATGAGAGCCTCGACGTTGTCCTCGTCTTCCCATTTCTCGGCCAGTTCTTCGTAGTTGAACTTAGGAATGTAACGGTCTTCAGCGTTGGCAGCATCGTCGGCTGTTCTTTTATTGAAGAAGCCATCATCCTCGTCACCCTCCTCCTCAATATCTTCCTCCTCTTCATCGCATCTCCACTTCTTGAGGACCTCTCCCGGCGCTAGATCCATATTGTACATCATCTTCGCCAGGTCTGTGACGCGGTACGGTCGTTTCCGCCCGTGTAGTTTCGCAGCATTCTCTCGGAGATTTGCCTTCCACCGTGCGCCATCTTCAGCTTCATCTGAGTCTGAATCTTGAGAATCAAGATCGCCCTCTTCGAGATCCTCTAGATCCTGTTCATCGCCAGATATTGAGCCGAGATCGGAGTCACTGTCCGCGAACGCTACGTCCTCGGCAGTGTCCGCCTCCTTCTCTTTGCGCGAGATCTTGAGCTTGCCGTTCGGGGGGCCGTTGGTATCCAAGAATCCAGTATCGTCTTCGTCGTCGTCGGCATCGCTGTGGTCCTGCTGCAGTTCCTCGTCGTCGCTGTCGATGTCATCGAGATCCTCATCGTCGACCTCTTCAGCGTCTGCTGCCCTAGCCGTGCGCTGAGACCGTCGACCCGTATCCGCAGTATCGTTCTCGAGGGTCTTGTTGTCAACGACGTCGCCATCCTTGAACAGCCTAAAGTTGCCGTCGTCTTCACCAAGCAGCTTCCGTCCACCCTGCAGTCCAATCATCATCTGCTCGCCCAGACCTTTCTCAGAGTAATCCGCCTCGGGATCGAACGTGGCAGTCTTGACGTCGATGTAAACAGCGTCCTTGTCGACGAGCACACCACCAACATCCGACATTGGCGCATACAGAATCTTCTGCTTCTCGCCCAATCTTGTGCGCTTCTTCTTTCCAGAAGCCTTCTCCACTGCCTTCTCTGCAAACGGTGTCGGACATGGATCGGGTAGCGCTTCCGTCGCAGTGACTGTCAGATCTCCAACACCCGGTATGTGTACTCTCGACGACCCAGCGGGAAAGTTCGTGCCGCGCAGATATCCGTACAGCGCAATCGTGCGATCGCATTTAGGGTTCTGCTCGATATCGGTCGGAGGCGTAATATCCAGGAATCTATCCGCCAAGCAGTACGGATGAGAATTCCTCCACACCAGCGGTCTGGGGTTCTTCATGACGCTCAGAAACCTCGAGAGGTTCATAATCTCCCTGTCTGGGTACCGTCCATTGACCACACCACTGAGATAGAAGAGTTTGGCGCCCTGGTATAATTCGCTCCAGAACCTGTGCTTGAGCCTCTTCTTCTGCAGCTTGAGCGTCTCCTGTTTCCGGAACAAATCCAAATGTGTGAGGATACCGAAGACGTTTCCGGGCATACCGCTTGCGCTCAGGACGTTCAAGAACTCCATGGTCTCCATCTCGAAGCCGTAGTTGCCGTCAATCATCAACAGCACTATGTCCACCACTTTTGCGATGTCGATCATGCTGGCGAGCGAGTCGGCGGGACATTCTAGGAACGTGAGGCGGCGGCGCTTCGAGGTGACGACTGTGAGGGGGCCCGTGGGCGTGGAGAGGGTCTGCTTGGTATACCGTCTGATTAAGCTCTTGATGAGAGTAGTCTTGCCGACACCGGGAGGGCCGACGACGCCGACGATGATGGGAGGTGCTTCTTCGGGAAGACGGTCGACGAGCGGGACGTGGAGGCGCTTTTCTTTGACCTGGAAATGTTAGCCAGAGTGGCGCACAGCTTCGAGCCTTACATACTTCAGTGGAGCGCGCAGCATTCCGCTTCAATTTGCCCGGCGCTGAGAATGCGAAAGCCTTGGGGTTCTTGTCGCCCGTATGCGGTTTCTTTTCCTTCTTCGGCCGATGCGGCCTATTACTCTGTGCGTCCGCCATATCTGCTGGTTGTCGTATCGCACTCTCAGACTTCAGTGGAAGTCGTCAGAGTGGCGTGTTGGGTCTCGACTCGTCGCGCGCAAAGTCAAAGTTGGAGCGGCAAGCAACTTCACGATCCCAACTTTTTCGGCGCTAGTCCAGCCGCTAAGGCCGCAGCTGCAGGGATGGGCTTATCGATAAGAGCGCGCGCCTCCCACGTACGGGTGGTGGGGCAGGCTGTCTCACATGGCGCCGAGGGTGGGCATAGTCTGGACAGCGCACGTCATCGTCAGACGCCGCCTATCCAAGGCTCTAGACTGCTTGTTGACAGGGTCCGATGGAGAGATAGCTGAGGTATATAAGCCACTGACACGCTTTGACCTTGCTGCATCAACACCACAACACTGCAACTCAGCTTCACTAAACTACCCCTCAACTAAACCAGCAAACCTCGCTACCAACTCTCAACATGCCTGCCTTCATGGTGAGTCCTCCCCAACACACTGCAGTCTGTATCATACTAACGGATGCAAGGTCACCCTCAAGGAATCCGCTCCCAAGGAGGAGCTCGACAACGCAAAGCAGCACGTTATCGATCAGGGCGGCAAGATCACCAACGAGTTCACTCTTATCAAGGGCTTCAGGTACGCGTCTCTATACCCAAACTTCCCCGCAGTAATAATGACACACGGCAGCGCCGAGATCCCCGAAGGCGTGGTCACCACCCTCTCGTCCAACGAGCACGTCAACGTCGAGGCGGACGGAGAGATGAAAACACAATAGAGCTACTACACGACCGCCGCTGATGGGTGCACAAAGATCAAGATGTAGGCCAATGAGCGGAAGCATAGGGCATGATGCATGAGCATATGATTTCATGGGTATATAACGATAATCAACGGCTTTACCGACAACGTGACGTCGTCTGCCTGTGATTCCTTCATCTCTGCCTCCCCGCGTCTTCCCTAGCCTCCTGTACGGTGTCTACTCTGCCCACTCCTCTTAAGCTGAGGTACACGTCTGTACCCCACCCCCAGAGACTCTGTACTGCAATACCTCCGCCGAAGTATTCCGCATAGGCTCTTCCCAACGGCAGTCCGTATCCCAGCCCCGCTAGACTGTTCACTCCATCGCCTCCTGCCCCTGAGAAGGCGTTCAGAGCATCCATGCCGGTGGCTGAATTGCTACCACCGGAAAGGGTGGTAATTGCCTGCGCGTCGTTGAAAGTTGTGAAGCTGTAGTCCCAGATGTGTGAGAGGTTATCGGGGGAGATGCCGCCGCCTCGGTCTCGAATTCGTATCGTCACGCCGGGTGTGCTGTGTTTGAGCGGGAGAATGTTCGAGTCGGACGGTGGAGACGTAGGCGAGCTGTTGCCTGTAAAGCGCTGTGAGACCTGATCTACATTGCCCTGATCCTCATTGTCAACCTTCTTGTTTCGGATGTCTTTTGAGTTCTCGCTGCTTGCATCTTCGGGTAGAAGTTCTGGAAGCGGGGCGATGGTCACTTCGATGGGTTCGCGTTCCATGCCGCTTTCCACCGTCGCGCGGAACGCGTTCTTGAGCAACTCGGTGATGATGTATTCGAGATGGACGGGTATATGCGCGAATTCGTAGTCGGGTTCGCCGTTGATGACGATGGTCGGCCGGACGCCATACTTCAGCTCACAGATCTCGCCCACCACGTTGGCGCAGTGGTCTACAATCCTCGCCGGCCTGAGTCTTGTGTCGATAACGCCGATGTATCCTGGGCTCTCGTCTACTTCATGCATCATCTCGCAATGCGGCTGACTGGAGAAGTGAAGAGACAGATGCTGTTCCGCAATCAACCTCGTGCCTATCCGCGCGCGCAGATGCTCGTCCAGGAATCGGGTCACATCCTTTGGGCTGATGTATTTCCTCGCCTCCAGAAAGCCTCTCGCCAGTATGCTAATCGTATTGGCATGTGTTTGTACCAGATCCGCCATGACCTCGGTGAACTTGACTTCCTCCTCCAGCGTCTTTATCTCCTGCTCAGCCCATGGTAGCAGCGTCGACAGGCTGTGCATGTAATTCGAGTGGATCTTGGAGACATGAGGATTGGAAACGACGATGAACGGGAGGTTGCGGAGCGATTGTATGCGGTGCGCGAGGCGGGCGGGGAGGATGGAGAGGGTGAAGTTTGCCGACGTGAGGAGTTGTTGGGTCGTCAGCGGCGGTCTTCCGTGTCTGTTGCGCACGCGACAGCGTTAGCCAGGGTCCTCGGCAGATGCATTGGGAAAGACAGGTCTGACAACACTCACTTGACGAGATCGGCCAGTGTCAACGGGTGTAATGGTAAGCTCGCCAGATGCGAAATGTCGTTGTCGGTAACCGTCTTGGTGTGCAGCTTTCGGTAGTAGCTTCCTCTTGCGAACAGCGCGCTGCTTGTTCTTCTCGCCGTGCGCGGGCAGCATAGTCGTATCATCTGCGACTGTATGATAAGCGGTCGCTGAACTTGCGCCATGGTACTGTATGGCAGGACTCTGCTACAGGGTCTGCGCTGGCTGGTGCTGAAATGACTCCTCGATCGTGTGAAGAGCTGGATGTGTGACTGCTAATTGAATAGAGTCATAGACATTCCTGGTGGGAAGTGCAAGGGCTAAAATCGGTTCGGCATTATGGAACGCGGCTGCCGTCTGAAGAAGGTTCGGACGCGCAATATTCCATTGCAGCGGGAGCAATTGAGTTGTGGGGGAAGCTTCACCAAGCTCACCTGGGCACGCGGGATGCGAGCTAGCGGTGTGAGGCTGATGTCATTCGTGCATATCCCACGCTCGAGGATCAACACGACAACTCAATTTAATCATCAACACCTCGCCCTGGGACATGCACAAGATGCCCCCACGGTCCGGAAACCGATTAAGATTGAATCTCGACAGGTTTCAGCCATGTCAGAGTCAGCATCATGAGGGTGGATGATCAGAGATCGGGTGAACATCTCAGCACAAAACATATGGTGAAGAAGATGTAATATTGATTGGTATATCAAGAGATCTATATCAACCCTCCTAGAACCCCCATCTCCAACCCCCATCTACAACTTCGCCTTCGCCGCATCAAGAGTAGGCAGCATAATATCCCTCATATCACCCGCCGCCTCATTGAGGTAAAAGCTCATCTTCTCCTGTGTGTTGTTAGCCTTCATCCCCTCATATTCCATATCGACACGACTTACCGAACCAAGACCCTTAGAGCAAACATTGAACTGGATGCTATTCTCGTTAATCATATACGCAATACCCCATCCATCGTCGATGACCTGCGACCACCCATAGCCATTGAAGTACTCGCTCGACAGCTGAGAACTCGAAATGAACCATGTGGAGCTGTAGGTGTAGGCTGGGTCTTGGTACAGAGCAGGTACCTCCTCGCCCTCTTTGAGGCACTTCTTCAGGCCGAAGAGGTGGCGGTCTACACCGCGGCCGTCGCTGGCGTCGGAGATGTACTTGACGTGTGCGTCGAGTGCGGCTCGCAACTTCTTCGCGCACTCCTCGGGTGTAGCATCGGCGTCGGCCATGGCGTTGCAGAACGCGACGGATTCGTCGGAGACGGTTCTGCAGGTTTCTGTTCGGCCTTGTTGGAAGCGGCGGGTCGCCGCGGACTCGTACGTGGGTCGGTTCTTGCCGTAGAACTTGTGGTAGGCGAGCTGGATGATCATTTGGACGTAGGCGTCGGGGCTGCACTTGAACTTCTTGATTAGGCCTTTGCCGTAGCCTTGGTAGGCTTGCACTCTGAGCTCGTGTGCGCCGATTTGGCGGGAGAAGTGGGATTGGGCGTCGGCGATGTCTTGCTGGAGCTCCGCGTTGATCTCGAAGCGGAGGGGTTTCGGGTTGGGCAGGTCGGAGCGGACGTTGGGGTCGTCGAAGGGGAGGGCGTTGGTGAAGATTTGCTGGTTCGCGTAGTCGTTGAGGCGGTGGGTGGGTGTGCCGTCCATCATGGAGTGCTCGCCCATGAAGCCAGATGTGCCGTTCTCGTTGACGATGAACTGGAGGGGCTTGTCGAACCAGCGGTTCGCGCCATCGCCGTGCCAGTACTGGTGTGCGCGCTCTTCGAGAGTGACGGGAGATGCGTCGTCGAGGCAAACGACAAAGGAGGCGGCTTCAATGTCTTGAAGGGATGCGGCGTTGTTGGCAGAGGCAGCCTTGAGCTTGGGGTAGACGTCTGACCACACATCACGGTTCTGGGATGTGAGAATACCGACTGCGGGCGCTTTCTCAGCCTTCTCATATACGCGCTGGAACTGGAGCTCGAGCTCGCTGGTGTTGAGCTGCTTTCCGTTGATCTCGTGGGGGATCTTCCAGAACTGGTTCTTCCTTATCGCAATGATGTGCGGGTTCTCCTTGTAAGGGTACTTCGTGCTGGTGTCGGATGGCTTCTTGGGTACACGGCAGCAGTTGAACATGTGCTCGTAGGAACTCATGGCCATGGGGAGCTTCTTCATGTACTCAGGCTCCAGGCTGCACTCATCAACCATCTTCTTGAACTCGAGCACAGCTGTTGAGAGAGCTGCAGCGCGCTTTGCTGGGTTTCGCCTCTTCCTGTCATCGCGGTGCGAGTAGAAGTAGCTGACGTATGGCACAACGGGGTCGCGGTAGGCCATGTACGCGGCATCGTTCCACCACTCGTAGATCCAGTTCCTGTGCTTGGGGTCCTCTCTCCGCTCCACCAAGCGCTTTTGGAGCTTCTCTCCAGGCCCGCCAGGAGCCACGAACTCATTGACAGCCTTTGTAGTCGCGTCGAACTCGTTTTGGGAGAGGAGCGGGTGAACGGACTTGAGGTATCGCTTGGCGGTCTCCTCTAAGGTGGGGACGGGGAGTCGCGGAAGGGAGTCTTCGAAGCGCAGCATGGCACCTTTGCTGTGGTCCTCCTTGTAACCTGCGCAGACCTCGTGATTAGTTCTGAACCATCCCAAGCATGTGAAAGAAGCGCATCCACTTACCCGCTGGCAAACTCGACTGTTTCCGTGCTGGAGCCATTGCGACAATCTACACGCGCCAGTGGTCAGCATCTCCTCCCCACCAAGACTCGATCCTCCACGCGACAACATACTCTAGGCTTCGCAAAAGCGGGCTGGTTCAAAAGTGGTCTGCGAAGTATCGAGGCGGAGGCGGGTACTCGCGCGCGTGCAGCTCTGCTGAACATCACAAAGAAAGATAGGTGAAGTAACCAGGGAAGAAATTACAGGAGATGATATCAGAAGTCCTAGCTTTCAGTAGATCCGAGGCCAAATGAGCACGCGCTGGCTGCGATGACCGGGGTGGAGCTGTGAATGGAACAAGCCGAGGTTGTCGGACTAAGGTTTCGCTGATGCCGGTGACGTGATGTTTGCAGTCTGACGGCCGCTTGCCCGGATGGATGCAACGAGCGACTATCTTATATGGCTCTGCTAAATTCGTCCCAAGACACCAAGACTGCAGCTTCCTTCCTTCTCAGCCTGTTTGCGAAATGCCATGTTTCCGAGGTGTACACATCGCGATTCTGGGGTGCCCCGCGGCAGTGTCCCCACTAAACACGGACGCGACGAGCCGGCAATTTCACACCCACAGCCCAGGAGCCGAGGAAGGGATTCCTCGACCGAGCTTGCAAGCGCGCAAGGCTATGATGAGCCTCATTTGGTCATGTGATGGATGAGGCTCGGTCTGGGCACGGGGCCACGGGGCCACAGTTCGTACGAAGACGTCGGTGTCTCCATCTCGCTCCTTGGCGTCGACGCTGGATGCGCCTCGGGGTAGTCGTTAGAGAAACGACCATGACTACCTAGGTAAGTTGGATGAAAGAACATTCGTCTGCACCGCAAACTAAGGAAAGTCAGTCCTCCGCATGATGAAGCAGCATAGGGTGCTCCGAGCAGTTCATGAAGGGCACAACATCGTCAATAACTGCACAGCTTACCCTAAGTTGTTGATGACACAGCGTGCCGAACAGCCAGTTGAGCATACCTAGGTAATGTTGAACCACGATTGTAAGCCGCACGGCAAGGAATGGGTCATGGAATCCGGTATTCCTTATACCATTCTCCAACAGAATACTTTCATGGATGATATTCTTGTCGCTATACTTGCTCAAAATTAGAAACCCGTTTTGCCCGCGCTGTGAAAAACGTAAAATAGGTCTTGGATGCTGGCCTTGACTGATCTCGTGGAGGTAATGAGGACTGTAGTGGTGGCGTAAGAAAGGCCTTCCTACGCGGTCTATCCGCTTACATCTAGATATCGGGCTATAAGTTCCGAGGAGGCTTTGAGGGCTGTGTTTGGGAAGATCGGGAAGGAGGTGCTGGCTGAGAAGAATTTGGCTGGGGACGCGGTAGATGCGTTACTAGAGGGGGTGTATGAGATTGAGGATAGAGGGCTAGAGGATAGAGGGAGTATGAATTCGGCGGGGAGAAGGGTGTTGCGTTGGTATGGGAGGGAGTTAGGGGGGAATAGGCACGTGATGTGGTGGGTGGTTGGGAGGGAGGCATAGCAGTTGAGGGATATGTTCACGGAGTGGTTGTGAGAAAGTGAAAGGTGAGCTCAGGATGGATATGGCATGATGGTAATGACGTATTTTCATTGTTGTCTTCGACAGTAACATCTCTTTCTGTCTATTCCTATCTCAAAGACGCGTTGATCTCTCTTCCTAAGAGCGATGTAGAGCAGAACAACCCCAACACCAGCGCTTCCCAAAGAACCCCTGCAATTGCTCGTCTATCCAGACACCAGCATTGCCCCAAGCGAAGAAACCGGAAAGACTCCAGTCCGAGGAAAGTGTGTTGTGAATATAAACATAAGAAACGTCGCAGTGACGGGGTATAAAATTCGACACGTTGTATCGAAAAGGTGTTTGAGCAATGCGATTAGACTTTCGCATCGCATCGCAGGAAAGTACGGACTTTCGGACACCGACCGGGGGATTGTTCGCTCGGTATGTGTGCGTCCGGGGCTGTCAGATGTTTGAAGATTCGGTGGGGTGGTCTTCCGTGCTGTCGCGTTTCATGTCACGGATCGGTGTCCGACCGGACTTTAGACGACCTCTTGCAGTACAGCATCAACGCCATCGAGTGTGTTATCGGCGATGCCATGGCTTAGTACTCAGACCAATGGCACTGCTCGCCAACCTTTTCAAACTCCAAGCTCCTGTTCACACGGCGCCGTGCGCGCTCTTCGCGACCGAGACAGCAGAACAGACGTGCGAGGCCGCTGCGCTTCCGCGGTTCAAGACCCTCGTAGGGGTTCTCTTTGGAGTGCGAGGCTGTTGTTGATGCTGGGCTGAGAGGGATGGTAGCGTCGGCGAAGATGTCGCGAGGTTTGCGCGGATCCTTTTCCGAAGTGCTTGAATAAGGCGAGTTTGTTTGCGATGAGTTGGCCGAGAAGGATGTGTCGAGCGGAGAAAGCATTTGCATTTGGCGGTTTGCTCGTGGGGAGCTGGGGAGGCCGGTAGGCGAGAGTGGTGGGTAGGACATGTTGATGACGAAAGACGGTTGTTGTAAGGCGTGTGTGTGTTGGAGATGGTAGTCTCGATTCAAGAGAGAAAGGAAGCGTGTGAATGATTATATGCGATCGCCACCGGTGGTTAATGGATATTAGTTAAGAAGCGAATAAAGCCGTTATATGAGAGAAACAATGTTTGTATGACAAGAAAATGGCACCAAGGGGATGCAGAGGCGTATATGTTTATGCCGATCCATCATCCTGCCGTGACCGCAATCATACGTTACCCAGGGGGGCAGGCACTGCAAGGTATCTCCACGCCAAGGGTCCGACGCCGTAAGATGATGGCCAGGGGCACCACGCAGACGCAGCGCAGCGCGGGGCACCGAATGTCCGCCACCAAAAAGTATCCCCGGTCTGTCACTGCCGCAAAACGGGACATTTGTAGCAAGGCGTAAGTTTATCCGCAGTTTCACAGGGCGACGATTTGTGTTTTCCATGTTGGATTTTCGCGGCTCTTGTCCAACCACAACAATCCGCGTCGCGCAAGACCAACCAACAGCGCGCAGCAAATGCGGCGTAAGGCGCTGCTCGCTGCATGAAGGTCTGAAACCACGCCGTCTTCATGCGGAAAGGCTAGACCAAACGTTGCCAGAAAGCCTGAGGCCCGCGCTCCCAAAGAGTCAGCGAACCTGTTGTTCCTGCGAAAGAACGAGCGTAGGCAAGGCTGTTTGTTGGGTCTGGCTGCGTTTGTTTTTGCGATGACCCACCCTGCTCACACTCCTTGAAACGGTCTCAACGTCGCACGTCTGTTGGAAACAAACGATGGATCGCTCGTCACCTCCCGCGCCGCGTATGTTGTTAATAGTTGGCTATTTCCCATGTTCATGCGGAGGATGGGAGGAGCGAGTTTCGTTACATGTCGTCCCGCGATTGCGCCGATGGAGAATCCACCGGGTGAAGTCGTGCTGTCAGCACTTACTTCGGACCGCATGGTGTTGGTTGAGCTGCGAACGTGGATAGTGACATACATAGTACGCGTGTTGTCTGCAGTTGGAGGCAAACTTTCATTACTAGTTTCTTCGAGTGACCTGTCAAGTGACGGACAGTTAACGACATGTGGATATGTCTACGCGAGCTGGTCGGTTCGTGCATGATAGTTGTTGGTTTATCGCCGGCATTGCGTGCGGCACAGCACCGTTAGCACTTCCCCGGGATCCTGCAATCCTCCGTGAAGCTTATCTCTGTATTGATGCAGTTCCTGCAAGATGACGATGGCGATTCCTTGACTGACTTGCTGTGAACTGCGACCAGACTCATCGTTCCTAAAGACGAGTATGACTGAGCGCTCTCACAAGTCGTTGGTTGCGGGGAGTATCTACCGTGTTCGTGAGCAAGAGCCATACTGTGTGCATGCAACGCGTCAAGACTGCCTCGCCAGATATACGTGCGCATCTTAACGCGAATGCGGCGTGGTTGCTTCGCCGCAGTTGGCGTTGTGCGGCACAGCTACAACAGACGCTTATCTAGCTTTTTTGATGAGTATGATGCGTAAAGCCTGCGGAGATATAAGGGCACTACTGGAAAGTAAAATGAGCGGAATCCATAGGGCCTTCCACATCAATAGGCCCATGCTATGATGTCAGCGCTACTTGCGTCCTGCATTTTCAGGCCATGAGGCAGGAGCGCGATGCCACTACAGTAATGAAGAACGATACCTGAACTCATATCAGGAAGAGAGTGAGTAGGTATAATGGACTGGAGTGGAGAAGATTGTTTGCAATGCGTTGCCGCGTCATGTTCGCTGTTCGATGAAAGAACGAAGAGAAAGACGCGCTAACCCAAAATGGATGACGCGCCTCCACATTCAACTACCGTGACCACCACCGATGATCCCACTTTCACCACCAGCTTCTATTCTTCTTCGCTCGGGATCTTTTCCGGGCATACGCACATATCCTGTCGACCACGTTCACTAGTGTCAAAGTAAGCTGACTTCCACACGAGTAGTCCCGAGGCCGTCGCGCCATGATCGAGATGTCATTTCAAATAAACTTTCCAATTCTGTGCACTAACTACGACCATGACGGGAAAGGGGGGATAGAACGCCGTTGGATATGCTATTGCTGACCACGAGGCTCAGCTCGTTGATAGCCTGAACCTCAAACGCCTTGTCCATGCATACAAACTCAACTGCACCTCCTTTCGTGAACACCGCAATACGATGCAACGCCTGCAATGCTGTGGCCGACCGTGATGTATGAACTCCAAAGACACATGTCTTCGGTAAGTCGTACTGTGGTATACCCACATAGCCTTCGAGGCTCTCATGTAGGTGGATGCCGCAACGCCCACGTAACCAGGAAGTCGTTGACAGCTGCCAAGTCGGCACCCGCAGCGAGAGGTCCAGGTACATTCAGACGGAAAGCCTGAATGTACTGTTCCACCTGGCTGAGCATGACGTGCTGATGACCATGCAACGTTGCATGTTCGATGGCGATGGTGAGACGACCACGATGTTGACCTTGAGGGTGGCGCACAACACTGTGGCTAAGCCGAAGTAGAGATACATCTTCCGTCAGGGTCCGTGAGGCCTTGGTGAAGAACTTCTTTTCACGGTCCCAGGAGGAAGCAGATTTATCGGCACTGGTAGGATCGGCGTCGGTAGGCTTTGCACCCTGTTGCTGCATCGTACAGCGGAGGTTTTCGACCTTATTGACCAGGTCAGGGTCATTGTCAAGATTTCTAGCCCAAAGCTAGTCAAGTCAGCGTATTGTTTCTTGTTCAAGATGTGGATTTACTTACTATCATCCTAGCCATGACGATCCAGGTTGTGCAGGCGCGGACACGAGCGAGGAAACCTCTCAACAGGTATGCTAGTGGAGTGTACTGTATGGTCACAGATCAGTAAGAGCAGACTAGAATAATGAAAAGGAAGCAAGGAAGCTTACCGCCGCCATCTCCAGAAGAGTGATTTCGAAATCGAGCAAATTGTAGTCCAAATTCGGGGGTGGCGCGGTGCGATAGAGAGCCTCGTTCTTGCCTTTTAAGCCCTTCCCGCCACCGCTTTTTCCCAAGGTATCGTTGTCGGCGTAAGGCTCCAAAGGCAGAGTGGGGAGGAGATTGAGGGTTGTTGGCGGCGAGGCTTGTGGAACCGCAAGAACACGAGCCGGACGGACAGGAGCCACAAGTTGTACTGCGACTGATGATGCGGTCGAACCGTGTTGGGCCGCAGAATCCACTTGATCTGTCGCAGCGGTACTGGTCGGTCCAGAAGTTGACCGGCCGCCGGCAGCGTTATTCCAAGGGAAAAAGTGTGCGTAGAAGGGTTGAGCAGACAGCTGAGGAAGAACTTGGGTAGACGGCTGAGGTAGGACCTGGGCAGCGTGGCGGCGATGAACGTGTTGATAATCAGTACTGCTGCGGCTGAGAGCGATCAATGCTGCTGCAGTGTTCAGATCAAGCAATTCGGCCTCCACTTCACCAAGCAAGTCATGTTCGCGGAATTCCCGCTGGACGCGATCAAACTGCGCCATGTTGCCGTTGCTGAAATGCATTCGCATCTGGCTCTTGAGCTCCTTAGACTTCTTGATGTACGCTCCGTATGAGTCGGTATCTGCAGTTGCTGCGTTAGAGATCCGTAGCTGTTGGACAATGGACAAGTGTGCTCGGAGTTCTTACTGTGGCTGTCCATGTCGACATCACCGGATTGCTCGCCGTTGCCCTCGTCGTCGTCACCCGCCTGACCGTTGTCCTTGACTTGTACATCACTGCCAGCGTTGCCGTCGGGGTGGCCGTACTCCTTGTTGATATCTGGAGTGACGCACTTGGTCTGGGCCTTGTGGCTGTCGTCGGCGGCCATCGTATCGGAATGCAGGGGAGATTCGAGAGCGAGAAAGTGTAGCCCTGCAGTATCAATTCCAATCGCGACGTTCAGGGAGCGAGAGAGCGGGCGTTGGCGTTGGTGGGGGAGCTGATATAGGCAGGAGGAGTCGGAGCTCTCGCTTAGCCTCAGCGTCCTCTGTCCCTTCACTGACTTCCAAGTCAACGAAAAAAAGCACCAGTACCACTCGTAAGACGGTAGCGGCTTGACACCGACGACGAGAAGCCTCTGCTAATGCTCATACATCCCTTCAATACGCTCAAGCACGCCCATCACAAGGCCAAGCATCCCCATGCTGGCCTCCTCCAAGACCCGGTAGTGCACCACCACCCCCGCAAGCCCCGACAGGGCTGATGTCGACGAGCTCACGCACATCCGATGGCGAACAAGGGCAGGAGCTGTCGGTCGTCTTAAGGATGTCACAGGCGCAGCGACTGCATGTCAGCTTGTCGTTGAGCTGTACAAGTTGAGGACACAGCTCCCACCGGACCCCTGGATGCACATCACTGACGACGCGTCCTAGCAGAAACCGGGCTGCGGAGGCCATTAAGCTGTCCCGACAGTCGCTCGCGGCATCGACGATAGCCCTTCCCGGTCCGGCAAACCCCCAGAACACGACGACCCCGACGAAACAGAAGGTCTAGACGGGCGAGCGCTTTGTGTTCGAAGATGGTAAACCGAGCCTCCCATTACCGCTGAGCACGGGGCTCGGCAGCCCATGTGCGGATCGGATGCGAGACCAAAGTCCAAGGATGCACGGAGAGCACCAAGGGGGAAGCATCTTCGCATCGACATTGTCTATGAGCAACCCGCGTTGCGGCTTCCGAATACCCGTGGGAGGGGCGCTTCTTCGGTTGAGTGCATACACGCTGGTGCGCTCAAGAGGCCTGGCACCACCCCCCTGCAAACAAGCAAGGCTGGAGGTCAAGAGCCTATGCAACGAAAGGGCTAAGGCGTCTCCATAAGATCCTGGAGCATGCTGGGAGTCAGGAAGGATAGTAGAGCAGATGTGCGTGCCAAGTGCAAGTCGATCATCTCTGACACATGAGACGACGGGTTTCCAGGCGCCGGGAAACGTTCAGCTAGTGCTTAGAGTAGGGCGCCGCCAAAAGCTTGGGTAGGTCATGCCAATGCGCAATGCAGTTAGGCTTTCTGAAGCTGCATGGTGTCTTCCTCGAAAGACATGACAATTGCCTCCTTGCTCCCCACGATTTGGTAGCGGTAACCGAATGGATCGGACGACACCCGTTATGCCATACGCCGCAAGCGTCTCTGATCGATACCAATCGTCGTCGTGCACAAAGACCGACAGCGAAGTTTGCCCATGACCAAGAGAGCTGGATTGTGATGACGTCATTGTCTCAACTCTGATGAGCTGAGGTAGAATGGCCTCCATGGCCGTCTACTGGGAAACATGCCAGTCGAGATCGTGACGGTGTAAATCAGCTGTAACAGAGCAGTCTCTACTGAGGGCCCGTCGGTGGACATCTTTGGCAAGCTGAACAGGTGTATCCCTATATGATCCCTTTCATGCGATCTTAAGACCTGATGTTCATGTCCAAGAGAATATCGCTTGCGACAGCGAAGTGGAGTGTTTCAAAAGTCCGAGAAGACGGCATTGCAGCCTCTTCATCCTCATGATACGATTCGATAGACGGACCAAGCCGTTCGAAATGTGGATTCGGCAGCGTTTATGCATGGCCATCCCGAAAGTCTTCGCAAGGCAGCTCATGAGGGTAGTATCCAGGTCTTACGTGGCGAGGTGGGTGTCCAGAAGGTGCAGAGCCCTATAGTCTACAAATACCCAAATCACACCCCTTTGAACAGGTTTATGACGAAGGGACTCTGGCGATGGCGAGCCACGTGCGAGTATGCGGTGCTTCGTCCATTGGGCGTGATTATGAAGACGTCAGAGAAGCTTTCCGAAGAGTGTTGGCCCTTCGGGGCTGTGAAACCCCAGATCCAAGCTCTTTCTATGCCACTGTGGTCTGGTGTCCTGAGAAACGATTTTCGGCAGTAGCGCGCTTGCCTGGTACTGCAGCGTTTGCCGAGAATTGCTGTTAGAAAGTGCGAGGCCACAGGAATAATGATGGGTATGTGACGCGTCTCAAGGACGCGAGAAGCCACTCATAGGATATATCCCATCTGAGCCTGATTTTCTGCCGTGACAAGAGCTATCCAGGAAGACGACGTCGTTATGGTTTAGAGTCATGTATGGCTCAGCGAAGACTAGTGCCGTGCGCATGCGCGAGCGCGTCGCTAGTCCGTTGCGGAAGCCATCGCCATCAGCTCGCTGTATGAAGTCGCTAGAGAAGACAGCGTTTCAGGTGTATCTTTGTTGATGCGTGTTGCGTAGTCGGCTGATGGGTGAGGAGTGTCAAAGTAGGAGGCGTAGTCTGGCGAAGGAAGCGGCCCCGCTGGCCGCCGAGGATGCTTGCGGAGATGGCTCGGGCTCGGCAGCCGCGCCAACGTCATCATCCCCCTTCGCGTCTTTGTTCTTCTTCCATCCTCATCTTCATCGCGTGTTCTACTACGCACATGTGGTGGCATACGACGACCTGACGACGATATTGAGTCCGCCGTTGCGCTGTGGTGGGGATGAAGTTTGTTCGTTGCGAGAAGCTCGCGCGGCTGCGACTCACGTTCTCGGTGGGTTACGAAGCTCGAGGGACGTGGAATGCGATACGACAGTAAGCTCAAAGCTCATGGTGGGATAGGCGATCGTGTTTGCGCATACAGCAGTCAGGATCGAGACGCCAAAGAAAGAGTTCGCGACAGGAGTTCATTGGTGGTCCGCCATGAATATCGACCGCGGGGCAAAGGCAGTAAGGGTGGCCTATGTAATGTCGAGGTTTCCTCAGATACTCGCGTTGACGGGCAGTCCTATCGAGGGTAAGGCACGTAAGCGGTCATAATCTCGGGTTTGTCGAAGAAGGTCAGTGCTCCCCGGAGAGTCGTCAGGGGCGGAGCGCCACGGCATTTGCCACACCAAAGGAGTCTAATACTTGATGTACGATTAGATGGGCTGACGATAGCAGACTATTCGATTCATAAGTCATGGCATGCTTCTATCGGTTCACAGCAATGTTGTCAACATCCAATCACCTCGAAAGTCACATCATAGCACAGTGCGAGATCTTTGGGCGTCGACAGTGCGCATAACAGGCTACACACCTGATCTCACATACCATTTATGTTACCGAGGATACCCATGTCTGCCACATATATTTCTGGCGCTGCTATTGCCACATGAGTGGGTACAATGTCTTCTCTACCTGGAGCCAAGCTTCAGCGTCAACTTCATCCTTACCCGTCGTTCGCACCGCCCTTTCAGTTCGCTATCAAGGTGCGCCACTATTGTCTCCCCGTACTCTCCTGCCTGTCTGCCCTACTTCATGTTCTCTCCGTCTTGATCTTCGGTGTTCTCCAGCCTTCGCCGCGAAGGGGACCCTGTCGATCGTTCCGGGCCCTGTGACCTTGAAGACGGTTGCGCAGGCGATCTTGTAGACTGTTGACCTGGCTGCTGATGGGGAGAAGGCCGGGCTGGGGTCTGGAAATGCGCAGGATGTGAGCCAGCAGGCCTTCGGCGAGGACGAGGGAGATCCGGTTCGGGTGAAGCCTCCTGGCGCGCGACTTGCCGCTCGAAAGCTGCCTGATTCGCTTGCCGGTGAAAAGGAGTCATGGCCGCCATCGAAGACCCAAATCCTCCGGAAGCAGAGTTGTCACCAATCGTCTGCGTCGTCTGAGGAGGCAGTTGCGGAAAGGAGCCGACACCGTAACCGAAAGGGTTGGATGGGGGAATGCCTAGCTGTTGAACAGCGTTTCTACGCAGTACCGGTGTAAACAACCCTCGAGGCGGAATTTGGCCACCAGCTCCAAACCTGTTGCCGACTCCAGCTTGAGCCTGAGCGACCGCGGATGACGTCTCTGTATTTCTGTGCGCCGCATGGTTCTCTTGAGCGTCGGAACGGCGCCTGTGGTACTCGTTCCTGGTCTGATCTCGCAAGACTTCGCCGGCCCGAGCCAAGTCGCTTTCGAGGCCTCGAGATGTACCGCGTGGTGGTGTTTGCGGATCTTGTGGACGAGAAGGTGTTTGCACTCGAGGTGCTCGGAGCGGCGTTGGTGGATCGTCCACTCGTCGGCGATACCTGAGTACAGGTCCTGGAGCGGCGGTCATGTCGCCCTCGCTTTCTTCGTCGCCTTCATACCCGCTGGTCGCCTCGCGGCCCTCTTCAAGCATGTTTTCGGGCTCCTGTCGGCTGCTTGAAGGCACACGCGAAGCACGCGGCGAGCTGTCTTCGTTCTTGGAATTTTGAGGACGCATCGCGGAGCTTGTTGCAGGTAATAGCGCAATGAAGACGTCGTCGGGATATAGGGTTGAAGGACTCTGAAGAAGATTGGAGGAAGTGATGCGGTGATCCAGCGTCGTGGTTGAGCGAAGCCTCAATGTGGGGTAATGGGAAGTGAATATATACGCGAGTTTCAAACGCATCGGTCATCTCAAGTCAGGCCAGACTTCCAGAGCTCTGGTGACCCAGGTCCACCGAGTCAGCTCCAAAGCGTTCGTTTACAGACCTCTATGCGGCGCCAGACCTACGAGAGACGTCAACGTCATCCCCGCGACCTAGCGTCGGGGGCTACTATGCACTCATTACTTTGATCGAGGAAGGAGATGACGGAACGGATTGGGAAACACTCATATCAAGTACGATCGCCGGCTTGTTGGTTTTTACTAGAAGATGCTAACAAACTATCTTGTGTCAAGCAACAAGCGTGTAGTGCCTGTACATCATACATCCCGATACAAACTTCAACGCCACATCTCAGACTTCTGCCAACATCGCACTGGACACAATGCGACCAAGAAATCAACACTTGTCCTAGCTCCCGAAATCTGGCCACATACTCTACATGTCCTCTAGGCCAACAAGACTTCCTCCTACCTGTTCCTGGTGGACCGCCTCGGCTGTCTACGTACCGTCGAAGGCGAAGGCTCCTTCGTTTTGTCTGCAGGCTTCGGCACATGCTTGCGGAGATACTCGTCATAGTCCCTTCGTGCCTTCATCGCATCCTCTAGACTCACCACCTCAGCTTCTTTGTTGCCGAGTTTCGGTAGCCCTTTGTTGTAAAGTGGAAGCGCTGTCTCGTATTCTTCTCTGGTGTCGAAGGAGAAAGAACGCCAAAGACTGTCTCTTGACTCCTTGATCAAGTGCGAACGGAGCTTTTCGAGGTCTTCACGGTACATCTGTAGTGCGAGGTCTTCGTCAGGCGCTGACATGTCGCTCAGCATGGAGGTGTCGTCGAGGCCATGGATAGGATCGTCTTTGGGGTTGGCTTGGGGAGCGTCTTCGATGCTGTCTTCAGCAGCGCCTTCAGCACTGTCCTGAACACCGTCCGCAATACCATCTTCATCGTCATCTTCCAAAATGTCTTGAGGTTTGATGGGAAAATCTTCGCTGCCTTCGTCTTCAAGGTCGTCTTTCAAACCGTCTCCGAGATGATATTCGAAATCGTCTCCATCAACATCTACGAGGCGCTCCTCGAAACCTTCAGCGAAATAGTCGTCAAGTTCTATCGGCCATGCACCCTCCGCGGCTAGTGAGAAGCCGGCGTCTCCAACGCCCGTTGGCGCTGCGAAGCCCTCGTCGACCCCAGGAAGTCCGGTTCCCAGTTCAGAGCTGCTGCTTGAGGGCTCATCGACAGGTTGATACTGGTGGCCATGCGGGGCCTGAAGACGGTGGACCTTGCGATCGGGGCGTGCACGAGGCTGAGGACGCTGTGGCCCTGTCGTGTTGGGTGTTCGACTGAGCGTCTCGAGCCAATTACTCCGCGGCTTTGGTGCTTTGGTATACCAGTGTGACGGACCGCCGAGGTCGACTGTAGGCTCATCAGGTACCTCTTGCCAGTTGGTAGCCGGCTTGAAGTTCCCGTCGCTACCTCTCACAAGTGGCGTCACTTCCTTGATGTCCACGAACGGCTTCACCCTCGGCTTTCCTGTACCACGCTCGTAATGGTTGCGCGTCCGTTCGTCCTCCATCTCGTCGGGATATTTATCGTAGTACGCCAGCGCCCATCGCGAGAGTGACCATTCATCGTGGTCAAGGCCAGTGCGATCTAAGTCGCGCAGCCAAAACCGTGGTCTGTCTTCTCGATAATTGAACTCGGCTACCGTGACTCCCCAGCGTTCAGCGAGGCCCTCGTAGTAGCTTTTCGTAAAGAGACCGTCCTCGGAAGGCTGCGGGGAGGGACTGCGGCGGGCATCCGGCGGTTCGCGTGCAACGCTCGGGGGGGCTGTATTGTCCTGGATATGTTGTCAGTGTCTGCAAAATGTCTCCGGCCATTTCTACGATACCTTGATTGAGGGAGCGTCCAGCGTAGGGCCTTGGATTGGGGGATACGATACCCGCCTTGTACCCTCCATTGTTGCGACTGACATGAGATGCTGTTCCCCAGTGCGAGTGGAGGTAAGTATGCGGACAATCTATCTGGGGTCCGTGTGGTCTCTGCTAATCTTCTCGACAGTGAATTATAATGTTTCGGCTGCTGACTTTTTACCCCTGGAGACGAGTATGGCATGTTGCACATGACGAAATGCCTTACCAGCCTCTGAGTGCAGCCTCTAGAATCTCATGCGTACTTGACGCTACGTGAAGCACGAGGACACGCGAGTTGGACGATCTTACGGCTCCACCGTTTGCGAAGCATGCATGTTTATAAGGCGCTCAAGTCGTCCGCCCATCAATACTTCGGCCCTTACGGCCATTGCGATGACCTACATCGCCGTTTTAATGTGCAGTACTCATGAGCGTCAGGTCTAGCAAACCATATTCATCGATTTGAGAAGATGCCCGAGTTTCTGCTTTGATCACAACGAGCTCTTAGTGGATAAAGGAAGTACACATTAGTTTCGAATAATCATTGTTTCATTAGCAGCTAAAGGAACAGTAACGTTGTGTAGAGGCTGTTGCGGGTAGTCTGCGTACTGGGAAAGACAAGCGAGTCGCGAAGTTTGTAGCACGATTTGGCAAACTTCAGCACGGCACGCGTCCCTATCATCACGTTCCTTGGTCACTGAGGGTCGGCTTTGACATCTCGGCAGCTCGCGTAAGGAGAGATGGGATGAGAAACTTTTCCGAATGCCCGACTATACACCAAGTCGCTATAAACTTTTACGCTTCTGCGTCACGCCCCCTGGATCAAGTTGTTACTATACGAGAAAAGACGCGCAAGTCTCTAGTCATGTATGGAAACCGAGGCAAAAGCTTTGAGCCTCTTCCGTTCTCGCGACCGAGGGCGCCATGATGGTGCATACACAGTCTCTTCACCACCGTCGAGATTCCGCTTCGTGCGCGGTCCACGCAAGCTCTCAAGTGCCTCCCGATTGTTCTTCGTCAAACCCTCGAACATCTTCCTGCTATGTTCATCTCCCAGGTTCAGGGAACCTCCAATGGCCGAGCATGCATTGGCAAGGGCTGCGAGGTCGTTCATGAACACATAGCGGGCGAGGAGTGTCTGGACTGTGGAGAGCCGCATCACGGAGACGAATCCGATTTTGTTGTTGGCCAGACCCCGGATCTCTGTCGTGTTGAAGCTTGGAGAAGCCTTCACACTATCCTTCTTCTCGTCTTGCAGGCGTTTGATGCATTCGTCGATGAGAGGGGCACGCTGGAGCTCTTTTGTTCCGGCCGGACAGGTGGCGTGGAAGATTGGCGATGTTGACACAGGTGGAGAGAACGCGCCAACACCACACGCGGCGAGGACGTCATGGCCTATAGCCTGTGCCAAGTACTTGGTGTTGGGGCCCGTTACTTCTGGACAGTGTTAGAAATGTAGGGCGGACGAGTATGGTACCTCTGTATCATACCGGGTGGACTTGCTGTGTCGCGAGTCGGCGCTTGATCTATGCTGATGATAGGCCTTGAATGGCAGTTGGAGGTAGACATGACGCTTTGCATTTTGGTTGCCGAGTATTGAAAAGGCGAGTCTGTCGCGAGCGCTGTTGACGACGTGTAAATTATCACAATTGACTTGCCTATGCAGTCTCTTGGGTGGTAAGAAGAGGAGATCACATACGAGACTAACGTTCGGCCTCTTTGTAAATCGAAGAATGATCCGGTGACGCTGTCTGTGCTCCAAAGTCGCCTCGAGATCAAACAATTGCCTAGCGCGCTCTCGGCGCGCCTGAAAAGGATACCCCGTTATATGAGACGCAAGCGACCAATAGGCGATCACGGAGGTGCGGAAGATAGCTTTACGTATGCGAAGTTTTAGATGCTCAGACTCTGCTGGTCAAGTGAGTACACGGCCTGTGACGCTAGAGGGTATAAGATAACGAGCAGTAGAAATGAACCCCAAAGACATCAGGAGATATAGTTGGTCAGTAGTCACATTCTATATAGACGTACCCCCTTGAACGAAGAGAATGATGTATCTAGAGCATGGATCTCCGAGTTTCATCAGGCACAGGATTTTGACCACATCTGCGACGAACTTTCCTTATGGCACAGTATGACTCAGCCAAGAAAAGACATCAGCTAAAGAAACCTTGGTCTCGTGCTTATGAACAGGTTCGAAAGGCGGGACGTAGCGACGACGTATCGGCTCAGTGGGCCTACCCACTGGTTGCGGAGGAGGTGCCAAGCATTGTTTGGCTACGATGTGCCTCAGTAAAGCGCTGTCTTCGCGTAGGAGGTCTCTTGTTGAGCTAGATACCGCCTGTACGTATGCATTTCACTACGAGGAGGGGTTGTTTGGGGGCACAGACCTCGACTGAGTGTCCAGCCATATCTTTTACTTTGCAACTCACAACATCTGGACCAGACCCCGCTACGCCCCCTCTAGTTCATTTTCAAGATATCTACAGCCGCGAACAAATTCCTGCATGAGAATCGCACCCATTCTACGAGTGTAGCGCAGTGTCATTGCGACTAACACCGCTCGAACGAACGGCGAACTGCCCAGAGACGGATCTTGATACAACAAGAATTGTATGCGCTACGATTCGCGAGAACATGAACTCAAAGACTAACAGTTACGGCAGATATGGTTCCTATCACATCGCTGAATCAAGTATAGTGTGATCCAATGGCTTTCCACCCAAACGCCTTGACTGGCTTCATCGCCGAGACTCCCACCTCGAGGATAAAGCCAATACTCACGAGAGCCATGATCGAAGCCGACGACCTTTGCATGAACCACCAGAGCATCGCACCGCTCTTAGCAAGTATCTGGAAGTACAGCTCTAGTTGTGTTTCTTCGACACCCACAGCTGTCGAATTGGCTGCCGGCCACCGTTACTGGCTGCCATGCGGATGTCTAGCGGAGGAATGGATAACCTTCTTCACCTTCGCCGAGGGATGGCTCGATTTAGCGCCGCCTGGAGTAAGGTCGGCCTACGAGGAAGACCTGGTCGACAACTTTGGAGTTTGGCCGAGCTTCGGGAGGACCATGCAGGATGAGACCAGTCTGTCCACCAGTTATGATTGGTCTCCGCCAGGAGAGTTATCTGAGCAACTTGCTCCCCGTTGCTCGCATTCTCAGCACTTGACCCACTCACAGACCCCGCGAGTTGCCGAAAAGACCCCATACCCCGACGTCGCCAGAGACCCTTCAAACGGGACTACGCTCAAAGATGGATATGGTCAGCCTAACTTGGCGCGCCGTAACATTACAGACACAACCGGGCCGAGGAAAGGTCTGCTCCTGGGAAAACTATCAGAGACCAGTCCTCATGCGCTCCGCCAGTCGTCTGCGGCTCCGGCAGGCTTGTCCGTCCAGTCATTCCCGTTCCCGGCCGTTGTCGCCCCCCAGCGCTTGTCGTCCGCTCATCCTACACAGCATGTACCTCAAGCACGCCCACTGTTAGCACCGGCCCAGTCCGCACAACAGGCGTCTCAGGGAAACATGCAGCCAGCATCGGCTCTAGTTCCAGGCCCTCATCAAGGTCAGCACTCTGTCGCCCAAGTGCCTGTGTTTCCTTTGCGGTCTATACGCAGCGGTGCAGCTGCTTTCGAGCAAAACCCGGCGGCTCCGCCAGTTTTCCATCAGCTGCTTCAAGCAAAGGGTATTATCACCGCGGGCTTCCGACCAGGAAGTGAACTTCCACCGGGTAACAATAACACCGCGTGGAGTGCTGAGCGTATTCGAGCATTTGTGGAGATCGAGGGTAAAAGCATCCAACGACTACCTTCTCTTGCATTTTCAGTACATGGCACTGAGATGACCAACTTCCGGACACCTGCATCCGTTGACATGCGCTGCTGCCCTTTTGAGACGTCGATTGAGGAGATGTTTACGGCAAGTGCAACATCCGTGTGATTCAACCACATTAGCAAATCACTAACAACGTGGCAGTACTTTCCAAACAGCTGCACATCCACTCGCGAGACGTGTGTCCGGGCGATGCGTCATTGGAGACCCATGGACATATCCCGCTACATTGTAAGTGTGGCTTCAAATCTTGGATTTTGACAGAAGACTAAGCTAATGCCATTCTCACCAGAACTACGCACACGATACTCAGACACCGGGAATCTGTAGTCGTTCGAAGATCTCGTATCATTTTAAAGCCGCTGAAGAATGGCAAGAGGAGCATCCAGACTTCGTTCCCACCGCCTCCCTTCGCAACGTCAGCAGAGACAGCCTCTTGAAAGGCGAGAACAGGATACTGCACGACTTCTTCCTTTACAACATGGGTGATGGTGTGGCTCATCCACCTGCTGGACGTCAAGCGCAAACGTTGACGCGTGTCATCGAGCACGTTCGAAGGGTCACCGGGGATCGCCACGTTCGGCTCAGTCAAGCTGCTGTATACGCGAGGCGGTACAACATCACAGTACCGGTTCATGAGCAGATGAACTTCACAAACCTAGCTGTGGAGGACCAGTTGCCGTCGCCCGCGAGGCTTTTGGCGATGAAGGCCGACTACTGGAACAAATTCGGTGACCACCCGTAGTTTGGAATCGCCGATGAGACAGACGAGCGGGGAGTCGTTGGCGCAAGAGCCGCGCAAACAGGTTTGTTGAGTGTGCCTTCGGACGTTCAGTAAAAGGTTGTCGGCGTTGGACGCGGGGCAGCCGATTCCAAGATTGATTGCGAAGTTTGCCGCCAAGCTTGCCCCTGTCCATAACTAGTTTAGCGTGGGATGAGCCTCATGTGCTTCCAGCCGAATAGCTGCAACCACCTCATCTTCGCTCATCCATCATGCGACCACCATCACTCGCAACAATCTTTATCAGACCATGGAACTCATTGCTCGTTGTGATATATGCTGCGGTGCTCGAGCAATCAAAGCGTAGTAGGTAATCAGGAATAAGGTTTGCGACGGCTCATGAGCAAGAATCTGTGATTCCATGATTAATACCCATATCAAGTCTTACCCTCGCCTCAAGCTTGCGTCCATTCATCACGTACCGACTGCAACTTTGAAGCCATTTCTTTCTCCGCACATTCTTTGCTATCGCGTATACCCTCACTATGCCGGCAAGCACAAAGCCTTCGTGTAGGCTCCATGACACGGTCATGTGTCCATTCAAGTTTCTGTATTTTCGCCACCTGTCATTTGTGCTCGAGCATGCGACTCACAGTTACTTCCCGAAATGGATTAGAGCGTTCTGGCGTTGCGCGGACGACCTCTTACCCCCACCAAGAGCAGATGGCCTATGGGCTCATGCGAACGCCGAACTCTCGAACAACTCAACCCGGTTGACAAAGCTCTCTACTCATTTCTCCTTTGCATAGCGCTTTCAGCCTCGGCTCAAACATTTCTCATCTTCTTACGAAGTTTTGTGTAACATGGATGCGCCGGACAGTTTTACGACGAGTAACGGAGCCCGAAGTAAGCTTCCAAATCGCGATTTTTGTTCCTACTCACACGCACTCCAGACCCCCCAGGCAATGCCATGGTGTCTCACCCATATGGAAATCGACCTGTAGTGTCCATGTCGGCCCCGCGCGGCGTCACGTCGCAGACGGCGAACGAGGTCGACCGTAGCGCCCAGCGAGAACAACCACCTTTTCTTGCAGACCTTCCTTGGAACGATCCCGCCGTGACGTACACACCTGCACACTACACGCGTCGAAATCTGCTGCAGGACCGGCTTTTGCAGAGCAACGAATATCATCGCCGGCGAGTCAGGGCAGTCATTGAGTTCTCCAGAGACTTGTTGATGCAGCTTGGACAGAACCAGGACGATGACGACCTGATACTATACAAGATATCCAAAGATCGCCTTCACGACGCATGGATTGATATCTTCCTTACAACGCCTGACTACTATCTGCAGATGGCACCGGCTGAGATTCAAGAAGTATACCATGAGCAGATTACATCAATGTCAAATGGGGTAAAGATCAACGAGGAGTATACCTTGGGTCGACCGAGAAAGCGAAAAGCTTCTGAAACTGAGAGCGGGGCTCAAGTACTTCGCACAGCTAATGCAGTCAACAATGCAGGAGGACAAGTGTATGAGTCTGGTAAGCGACCCCACCACGAGATCTCCGCACTGGCAGAAGGATCACAGTCTCAGCATCACTCGTCACTACCCTCTGAGAGTCTACTTTTAGCTTGTTCGTCGCGGGAGCTTGACCGCATCTTAGACATGTTCATGCCAGCTCTGAGCGCTCAAGTTGCTATCCCCACGCATGATCCGATAGCGTCTGCGCCAGAGCCGGCGCTCAACACGATGGCGGTCGCACCAGCAGTGGTAGTAGCACCTCCAAGTCAGCCTGTGGTCCCGGTAGCTATTCCTCCAACGGGCGTAGCCCCCCAGCCTGGCTTAGCAGACCCCATTGCTGCTTACATGGCTGGCAACACCTCCAGGAACACACAAGATATCGCCGGTCAGGGATGTACAGGCATTGCAATGTCCCGTGGTCAGATCCGTGCCTTTTTCGAGATCCAAGGTAGACCATTGGCCAGCCTTCCACCCGCGGCCAACTCCCACCATCGTCATGAGCTGAGGGGTGTGGCTCCACCAAAAACGGTTGATCCTACTTTGATCAACTGTGTCACGACTGCGCAGGAAATACTCACTGTAAGTCTACTGCTCCGATCTGAAGAGCGCTTACTGATACTTGATCAGTTTCTTCCATTTCAGACCGTGAACTACGAGCTATGGGACCGCATTCGGAAGTCCTGGGCCCCAAAGGCGATCGCTGATTCAATAGTGAGTTACTGAATCTCTTTCCAGAAGTCACACATACAAGCTTATGCTTACTTAACCAGGCCTATGTTCGTCAGCTACGCTCAGGTAAGAGCTTCCACCGGACGACCTTCCACCACTATCACGATAACCGACCGGAAGACATACCAGAGCATACTTTCACCACGAACGTACCTTCAAACATGTCACCGAGAGGGAAACTGGACAAGAGTGCCCGCACCTGGCCTCTTCACGACTACTTCCTTTACCATCTGGGGGACGGAGTAGTGCATTACCCCGCTGGTCGCAACGCACAGCTCATGACGCACTGCGTTTGGCATGTGCGGAATGTATCCCATGACATGGATGTCAAGATGTCGGAGATCGTTCAGTATGCAGCGAAGCATGGCATATCCGTTCCCGCCGCTGATTTGATTCAGCCGGACACAAACGTGGTGTTGGAAGACACGCCTTCGCCGGCCTTCCTTGCTATGATCCACAACAATTTTGTGAGCAAGTATGGTAAAAGTTCTGGTGGCATCTAGTAAACTATACCAGATATCGGGGACGCGATTTCGTGGCGACCCAGTTATACGAACAGGAGATGGCTTTTCTGTTCAACATTTGCTGTGGTGTCCCACATCAGTGTTCAGGAACGTTTCATTCGCATGACGGACCGGACGCGGATGCTTGGGTTTTCTTCCCCTTGACCTTTCCTTTGGATACAGAGCTATGGAAATGCTACACAGGAGCTGTTTTGGCAGACTGTGACGCGGAGAGTGATGATCAGACGGCGATATTCGACACATCAAGTAAAAGTCATGGTGCATTTTACTTTGCTGCCTACGTAATCCCGTATAGTAATACAATTACTCTCCTGACCCTAGCTAATGATAAACGCTGGATCCAAGCGCGTGTGCACGTGCTGTATCTATTCACGTGTCGGTGGGGTTATATACTAAAACCATATGACCGACAGACCCTCTTGACATTACCACAGCTCCAACATCGCCCAAACAAGAGCAAGCGACATTATGAATCAGAATGACGGTAAGCTGCCTCAGTCGAATACCCGTTTAGCTTGCTTGGGGTTCAATGTACTAATTACGGCCGTCACAGACCTCGCGAATAGTGCGGCGTCTCCTTCAGGTGGCTCAGGCTACACGCTGAGTCACATCGTCAGTCACGGCGGTGATAACCCTGCTCAAGTCCAAGACTATCAGCGGTCAGATGAACTGACTCGCAACGGACTGCGCGCTGAGGCAGCGTTCAATACACCCATGGTCCAGCTGATCATCAAGGACTTCTGCGACTTGAGCGAGCGACTGGAGCAGATCGGGGCCATGGTTCCCACACAGAGTGGCCTACATTACTGGGTTAGCGACTCCGCCAACGGAAGCGGTATCATCGTCGCCGAGTGTGTCGAACTCTTGAGGTACGCGCCCGGATACACCGTGCGCGTTCCGCGTGACGTGCGATTAGCATTTGAAGCCCTCAACACCCTCGAACTCGTAAACCAAGCTATGTATCACAGCCTCTCGGGGTATCTACGATACCTCGAAGCCCAACAGCCGGCGCAGGCTCTCCAAGCTTACCAACCACCACCACCACCACCTATACTACTTAAACGCCAGGACCAGATCGTTGTACCGCAAGGACCTAGAACATCCGGCGTTCGTTCCAGTGGTTCCGCTGGTATCCATCGGTACGAGTGGCCAGAGTCTCGTAAACTTGCCTGGCTTTGCATCACCCCACGTATGGTTCTACCTGAGAAGGCTTTAGAATCCTCATACTGTTCATTCAACAGCGTAGCGCTATGGGATCATGTTGACGTCCGACTGATTGGACCCAATATCGAGGTGACTCTTGTGGAGATCGCTGCGGTGGGCTACTTAATCCATCCCCTATGCGCGCAAAATGAACTGACGAAGGATGCAGTTCTTTCCTCGAGCAGCCTCATGTTGGAGGGCTATCTGGAAGCGCTTCGAAGCGAGCGGATGGAATCTTCATAAGCTGCGTGAGCTGATCGTCAGTACTTACTGCCTCTGTCTTCAAGAACCTTGCTAACGAATCTCAAAGTTCTACTCCCGCCAGCTTAGTGTAGGCGATTTACGGGCCCACTCCGCCGGCAGTATGAAGAAGCATCGACGAGATGCTCGTAGTCACTCTTGCGCCGCCGCCGGTATTACGCTCTCTGCGATCAATACCGATCGTGTGAACTCAACTACCGAGTTCTGCGATCTTCGCGACTGCTTCCTTGTCAGCCTGGGCGACGGACTAGTATACTGGCCTGGAGGAGCTGATCAGGGGGTGCTGACCCTTGCTGTCTGGCACGCTCGTCGACGCGGCCATAATAACGTACGACTATCTCAACTTGAGCGTTACGTCGAACAAGTACAAGAGGAAATGGTTGAACTATATGGTCCTCTTCCACAGCCTAGTCCCCTTAGTCTCTATCAGACTGATTGGCAGGCGCTGGAGCGAATCTTTCCACAGCAGACTTACGATGCGACTCGGGTTCATGATCCAACGTACGATGTCGTCCGAAAGTGGTGGGCAGCGGGACGGTATTTTCACCAAGACTAAAGAAGTCATGACCGCAAAGACCCTTCAGGAAGATGTACATAGCCAGCCAACAGGTCTTTCTATGCCTGGCTGATTGATGATCATAGCTGGCGAAAGGTCATGTTAGATATCCAGAGCTGTGCCTACAGCTTACGCTGTGTTCTTGGCGCGATGTTACATGTTCTATGTCTTCCCACTAAAGGCCTATTTTATCAGTGTCTCTCTTACTGACAATATGCACATTGCTACCCATTCCAGTAAGCATTGACGATGTCAAAATGAAACTAAGACTAACCTCGTTGGATGCGGAGCTTCACTACGCAGCCTTTTCAGATTGGTTCTCGTACTAGTGTGTTTCTTCCAGCGCCCTTTCTGGCCTGTATGATACCCGAGGCAAGAATCTGGCTCGAACTCTGCCTCCTCTCCAACTTTACAGACTTTTGCCAGGCCCTATACGGCGGAAGAGCGATGCGTAAGTTGACACCCCTTGTCTGAAGGTCATGTATTGCGTCAATATACGCAGCGCCTGCACAATGTTGGTAAAGCTCATCACAGCCCTAACTCGAGATCCACAGCGCCTCGCAGAGACACCTATGACGGGTCTCTAGACCTCTTCCAGCGCACAATGCTCGGTATACCTAGCACAACAATGTCGGAGGACTGCTATGTGAACGCAGTTGCCCCTCCAGGGGAGTACATGCGCCACCTGAGCGAAAGCACCACATACCTGGATGTACAAGGACTGTTCACAGGCCCAGGAGAGTACGATACCTACTTTGATGACACGAACTCTCTGGGAGTTGGGGGAGAGAACGTCGGCCTCGAGAGCTGGAATACGGCGTCCAGCAAGCCCGCGATCGTCAACCGTTCACAGTGCACTTCGAAGTGCAACGCTCAATTCCCGCGCGCGACGACCAACCAGGCGACGATCAGCTCCAGCACCAACACCGGTGAGACAATTCAGTCAAGAAAAAGTGGTAATGCATCGCTAATACACGCACTAGCCTTTCCACCATACGACTTTGACTATAGGATAGCTTATCCGCATAGGATAGACGAATTCGAAAACGCTACACCGCCCTTCCCATACCCGCAGTCGCTTCCAGGAGATATGACGGACGTCGGCTTTAATAGCATCAATCAACAAATCCGTAGACGTCCGCAGCTGGGCTTCGACGAGAGGAGCTACGGACAGTTTGCATCTAAGTCATCTTCTCGTCTTCAGAAGCCTCGTAATAACATTGCACCTACGGGGCTCATTCTTCCGCAGGATTCAGCCCAAACGTTTCTCTCTCCAGATCAACTCTACAGCGCACAGCCTCAACTTCTCCCCGATTTGAAGGGCGCACCTGTGCCAGGTACGAATCTGCTCAGACTCAGCCACGCATGCTTTCTGGGGACCATACCCCTTCCAGATATGGCATTTCATGCGCCTGGTATGGCCATATCTGCAAAGACTGAGGAAGTGCTTCGACGACCTGTACCAGAGTACAAGGCTGGGGCCACTTCGGTGGCGGATGTATCCATGTTATCTGGTATGTTGGCCGTTCAGCCCTCCTTTATCGTTCTTTGGCTTTTGGTCACTGCCAATAGTCCATATCAATGCATGTCCTCTTCCAATCTAATCAGTATCTGTAGGAGATAACTCTCGGAGTGGACATGATCTCCTTGATGAGCTCTAATCCCCTATCTAAGTAGACCGAGCACTTGATCGCCTCGAGAGAAGAACACTGTGAAGGAGAACTCTATTCGCATACTGGCGAAGGAGACGTGGTTGTCGTTGCTGTGTCACACCAGCATTGAATTTACCGAGTCGGTAAGCGCCGCGCACTGTTTGTAGCTGGATACGTTGAGAACTGCTCTGTATAGCACATACCACATTAGATCAATCAGACAAAGTGTATCTAAACCGAAGATTGATCCTTTGAAGTTTGATAACAAACCCGGTGTATTGAAAACCTAGCACGATCGAGTACCTTAGGATGATCTCAGAGCTGAGCGACCATAGTACATTGCGTACTCGACGCGTTGTAATCTATGGCGACAAGGCTGCGGTGTTTAGAGTCTACCCGTCAAGGCCACTTCTACCGCTCGCAAACGGCGTCGACCGTGATGACTTTCCTTCCGGTTCAGACAGGGGTCTTCTAACTCAATTGATTGAGTATGTCGTCGACAATATAGCCGAGTGGGGTGACCTTTTGCTCAGCGATGTTGCGTTCATCGAAGATTCGGAGGGTTACTTTGAGACAACAAACCCTTCTTTTGGACCTGGAATGGAGAACCCAGACGAGGAGGCGTCTCGTCGCCACAAATCAGATTTAAAACGATATCGCAAGACGATGGCGGATTATCGCATCCGGCAGAAGAAGGACAAAGCAAAGGTCGCGATGGGGAGCCAAGACCAGGCTCAATGATCAGTGAGGCTGAGCTTTAGACATACCAGTCATTCCAGCTACCGCTGTGTCTTCTCATGACATTTGACGAGTTTTTGCCATGAGTAGATCCAAAAGCTTTCTCACGGAGGTCTTAAAGCCATCCCCCAACTTTCGATACTGCGATAGTTCCATTAGGAGACCGCCATCTTGCCATCGCGGCCTCACGACATGACTCAACCATATGAGGGACACGGTCTCGGGCATTCAGCGACCTTGGCCAGGATCGCAGCGAAGTTCTCCGATAAGGGGTCGCTGACGCGTCGTCCTTGAGCAACGGAAGAAAGGCTGTCGGAAAAGTTTGCTGGTGAAAACACACTTGCGGTGGGATGCGAACTAGGCCGAAAACTGCAACGTCACTCCACGCTTTTCGTGCGAAGCCACCCAACCACAATTTTGCTTCCATTGAGAAGCTTCCTCTCGTCTCGAGGATCTTCTGGGAATTGCTTCAACAAGATTCCTCACTTCCTGGTCGGTCACATATCCTGGCGATAATATTGATGTGAGCCATACAAGGAAGGATTTTCGAAATTAGCATCAGTTGATCAGTTGACCAGTTCCTATCTTCGGAATTCTTGTCAGTCTTCTTCAATTCGTAGAGTACGTCACGCAACATCAGCCACGACAAGAGAAGGAACTAGTCAAAGGATTGATGGATTTATATATCTACACACGATCCACGGGTCGATCAGAAAGACCGCAAGTACCGAATTCCAAATGTGGTGGCGAAAGAGCGAGGCTCATTTGTGTGTTGAGAAAGGTCTTATCAGGGGAAAGAGTCAGTGTATTGTGTGAGCCTTTGGGGATCCACGAAAGCTTCGTTATCCTGCATTCTTACAGTCACGATTTGTAAATTCTTCTGTCACTCAATCAGGACTTGTCAGTGTCTTGCAAAGTTAGATGGATTGATGCTATACTTCTGTGCCTCTGTCGCGCAGATCATTGAAGTACATGAGAAGAGACGACCGAGTCTTTGGAAGACATGCTATAGGAGTATCTGGTCGGGGTATTATGAGCGTTGCATTAGAATAAGACACATGGAAAGACAAGGAAGGAATTGAATAATAGATCTCGCAATTATCCATAGTATTTAGTAGATGTTTTCGTGCATGTTGCTGCGACATTAGTTTATGAGATGGGTAATATTAACATAGTCGAGCGGTTTACACGTGTGACATTAGATCAAATGGCAAAGTTCATTACATCAAGTACAGCGCGAAAGGTTCACATGATGATAAAGACTTGTGTTTAGACACGACACAGTAGCTTTGAGCAATGTGATGTTGATCTCAGACAGTATCACGCACGATACCACATCCGCGAATGCTTCCAACAAGACGCCTTTGTTCACGTCAACTGAAACAATTCGCAAATGACTCTTATTTATTGGCACGTCAATAACTGTATCGCTGGAAGAGTCTCGCTTCCAAGCTACGAAAGGCAGTCTAGACATCTACGTGCCTCTTTTCCATTTATCTGCCAGTATACCATCCTCACACTTGAACATCACCACAACACATCGCTCAAGCCTCAGTCCTCCCACCTATAGCCATGACTCTCTACATCCTTCCTCACCATAGCCCGATACTCCTCATGCAACGCCACATGCCTCTTCAGAAACCCCGCATCGCTGTAGCCGGCCTGAAGATTTCGATCGATAAGCCAATACGCAATGAACGCATCTAGATCAGCCAGCATAAGATTCGAGCGATTCATGAACTGCGCTTGGAAGAGGGCTTCGGTGAAGGGACCGCGGTCAAGACCTTGGGGAAAATTGCACGGATGAACACCCTCGGCGCAACCGATAAGCGCGTATGGTGTCTTGGTGATGTCGAAGCCAGTGTGTCGGTTGACACCGGGTGTGAATCTGTAGTGTCCGGTCGTGTGGATGATCGGCTGCGGTGCAGGCGGCGGAGCTCCTTTGACAGGCTTTGTCACTCCCTTCTTCTTTTTCCAGTCCTTTACCCAGGTGCGTGCGTCCATACCGAAGAGACAGTCCAGACCTTGGAGAAAGTGCTGACGATTCTTCGGGATGAAATGTCAGCTCAGTACCACACGCGTGTTCGGTAAACATGGAAGAAGACTCACGATGATCCAAGCCTGGAACTTTGGGGTGATTCCGCCCTGTGCGAAACGGGCTTGCACTTCGGGAATCTGCGCATGAAGGGGAAAGAACTTGAAACGAGTTAGCGGTATGTAAGGAGACTGTAACAGATTTCATACCGTAGGAATCTCCAACGCGGTCAGTGGGATAGTGAAGACAGATAGATCGAATTGTGAGGGGGTTACAACACTGTGCAGTGGATGGAAAGGCCTCTGAAGTACATCGTGGGGCGGCATCTTGTTGTGTAATCCGGTATGGATAAGTTGATGCGATACGGACGGCGAGTAGAGATCCGTAAACCCAGGTCCAAAGTAGCGCATGCTCTTGTCACCTTCAGGGAAGAAACCGTTTTCGTTGAATCTCGCGCGACCTTTCTTGACGTTCCTGTCGTGCTCTGAATCGAAGCCGTCATCGTCGTCGCCGTCTTCGTCGGCGAGGGCAGAAGTCGCTCCAGATCGCGAGCGCTTGTGAGTGGTTGCTCGTGGGGTAGCGCCGCTAGATGCGCGCGGACGCCTCTCTTTCTCACTGCGACCAACGTCGGTGGGGTTGCGAAGTGTTTTCCGGGGCGCTTTGGAGGCAGTACCGCGCTGGCGGCCGGTGGTGGGACTGCTCATGACCGTGATAGAGACAAGAGACGAGGAACGAAGGGGCTTGATACCATTAAAAGACTTGGCGTGCAGAAGAGACTTGTTTTGTTTGCCGATACTCCCTCACTCCAGGAGATAAACGAGCACCCTAGAACCGACTTTGACGTCAGATTTTCACATTTGCTTGTCTAATCCTAGTGAAATCCCCATCTCTTCAGCGTATTCCACATAAGAGGGTGTGCAGCTCCTCAACGCGACAAATCCGGGGGCGGAGGGGAGAGCGCTAATAGGCCGGACCACGTAATTCTAACAAATGAATCAATTGGCTGCCTAGCAACGGAGCAGCAATACATGGGAACAGGCTACGATTTTGACTCGGACTGGGGCCTCGTCTTGGTTCGGGCTAGCCATTGAGATTATACTTTGAAAATATGATTGTGATAGCTTTGAGGGGCAATGAAAGAGTTGGGCAGCCTGGAATTCCAGTCATCAGAATCGATGGAAACCTTGAATATACCTACGCGTGCATCTCGTCCTAATCGGACAAGGTCCAGAAACGCTGCACAATCGCATCAGGAAGCGCAGGCAAATGCGTCTTCATTGGGCGTACTACCAGCTCTTCGCCCTTTCCCAGACAGAGAAGTACAGCAGAACCGTTGCTCGTATTCTCCTTTACTGTCGTCTTCAACTCGCCCAACAACCACACAAGCTTACGAAGAGCTGCTTGTCGCTTGCCGTCATCCTCGTAGCTCCTTCTCATTTCCTCTGGAGTGAAGAGTTTCTCGGTCGAAGAGAAGACACCATCCTTGTTCGTTCCAAGAGACCATCGCGAAGTTCTACCGACCCAGATTTGATCGAGGGGCTTGCTCTGGTTGTTGCTCTTTAGTTCCATTGTCTTGCTGTGAGAGATCGACTTTCCTGCCAGAAGCACGGTGGTCGAGTCAGAGCTTGCGAGTCGGATGGTAGTGTTCGCAATCTCGGGCTCGGGATGCAATGTGGATTTCGCCAACATTTCCTCGATTTCGTTCCAGGAGGGCTGCTCATCGGGCATGTATGCGTCTGTCTCTGCCCTTACCACGATGTTGAGGCCCCCGAAATCGTACTGAATGGTATGGTGATGTCCTTCCGCATCTTGAAGGTCTGGTTCCAGTTGAGTCGTCCAGGCAGCCTCGAAGTTACGTCCGTACGATCCGTTGGTAGAGCCGGCCATGCCGGATCGAAGCCGTCGCCCCACAATCAAAGTGTTGCCAACGACGTGGAGGGTCAGTGCAAACGGCTGGCATGATACATCCTTGACGTATGTAATGAGCGCAGTCATTGATCCGCGAGCGACGAGGACATCAACGTCATCGAAACGCTTGCTTGGCTTCATAACATTAAGAGCCTGGAAGAGTGGCTCGAACTGGAATCGCGGTACCTTGGCTACATGTTGATCGATATAATAGCGTCCTGTGTCTGGCTCCAGTTTCAACGGGGCAGGTGGCTTCGTGAACATCGGCGGAGTCCCAGGAACGTAGATAGTAGGAGTATTGGTGTACGACTTGAAGCTGTAGCTGCAAAGAAGCTCATAGCCCTTATCCGACACATGGTTTGGCGACTCGGGTATCGCCTTGGCCAGCATATTTAAGATGATCTCGTTGCTCGTGTTGGCGTTCATCCAAGGATCATCCCGTCTGCGCTTTAGATACCTCTTCCACCAAGCCACGGCGGACTTCCACGTACTGCCTTCTACGTAGACACGGTCCAGGGCGATGATGGTAACCGAGTAAACAGCTAGTGCAGTCAAACCCTGCCACTTGCTCCATGACTTGAAAATATCCATATCGGCAGACACCAGGTCCGACTCGTATACTGCAGTCGAGAGTGGGCTGAACAACGTGGAGCAGGTGCGGAGTCAGGAGGATCGTGTGCTGCACTCTTGCTTCAGTAGTCGATCTAGGGGTTGAGCGAACGTTAGGTAGAGTGGTAACAAGCTTCCGGGTGGTCGGTGTATTGAGCTAGGCGGTGGAGAGGTAGAAGTCGTATAAACCGGTGATCAATAAGGTGAATATACGGCAGGATAAAGGCGAGGCTACACTCATAGGCTGCAGCCAATAGATGGCAGTAACGCAGGGAACGATCAACATCTGCCATGAGTGCCTGCTTCATTACGCCGACCCCAATAGGATTGAGTGAATTCATAGCGAGAGAGCTGCAAATCGCGGTCGACAATCGCTGCCTTCGAGTCTATAACTCGAGATTAGCGAATCCAGTGATTGCCATCAAAACTAGCAAATCATCGCGCCCACAAGCAGGATTCGGTGGTTTAACACAGCTTGACCGCTCCTCTGTGACCGCATGTCTTGACTGTAGAAGGCAGCAGGCGTTTGTCAGGCTACCATGCCGGAAGCGCAGTGCAGTCTTATAGGCTCAGTCCAAAGTGGCCGAGTCATCCAAGCGTTTGTCTCGGTGTAAAGCAAGGCGACGATATTGACGAAGACATCGAATCATCGAGCTCCCGAGGTCGTCTCGCTGACGATCGGTATGTCGGCGGGAAAAGTGCTGTCCTCGTTTAATCAGTGGCGTGTCTGCGTTCTATGAGCTCGCATTGTCGCGTCGATGCCCGAGTGTTGATTCAGCATGGCGAGCATGTGCGTGGGGGAAAGCTGTCAGGCGAGGTTTGACAGCTCGACGGCCGAAGTTCGAGGACGCGACGCGTGTGCCACCGTCCGCTGACGTAATGACGCGAGTCCCAAAACGCGCTACGATCTCGCTAACCCCAACGAGCTGATCACGTGCATGACCCGAAGTCCGTCATCACCGTGCAGCAGACTTTATAGCGACCTCTCGACTTCATTCTGCTGCGATGGCACGGACATCTACATATCCCGACGGCCACTCTTACTATCGTGCCACCGGTGCAGACGCCGATGCGATCCCTCCCCCTTGCGGCACCACGTCGTTCGGATGACCCAGACTCATTTCCGCACTCGAACCCCCATTCCCTTTTATGCCCACAAGCTCCGGCAAGGATGATAGATCGAAAGGTATCCGTTTCTTTGTACCAGTGCCACTATGTTGTCGTTGCTTCCGACGATGAAGGATCCAAACAGGCGCGCACAAAGCCATTAACAAAATAATGGCGAAGCCCACCGCGATACCGGCGATCGCGCCTTTTGGTAATGGCGATTTGCTTGATGCGTCGGGGTCGGAAGGAGTGGTCTCTGGCGCCGGCGATGGGAGATCCAATGAGCAGGAAGATGAGCCGTCTGGTGCCGTTGAACACTCGGATGTAGGCAGAATCAACTGGATTTGCCTGGCGTCGATAAGGTTACGCCATATGTCGTCAGATAGAGTCGTGGTAGTAGTGACGGGAGCTTTGCCTTCAACGCACACAACCTCGTCTAACGTGGTAACGTCAGTGCCGGGAAGGCTGAAGCAAGCCTGTTCCACTGCCAGGTTCGTGTTGCCTGCGTAAGTACGGTAAGAGCTGTATCGATAGGTCAATTAATTGAACCTGTCATGCATGCATGAGAAGAACTTACGAAGGACAGCATGCGACTTGAGTGTAAGTAGAAGGTGTGCCGAATGTCCTCCGTGCTACATCAACCCATCCTTCTGGACATTGATTTGCCGGAGAATACAAGAGGTTTGAGTGAGAAGAAAGGTAGGGGCCAAGCCAGTGTGTTCCTGGCGGAAAACATTCACTTGCCAGAGTGGGCTTGCCGTCAGATCCGCATGTTCGATCTCTTTCCCACGATGCGCAGCTGCTGCTGTCTTCTGGATCACACTCTCGAACGGGAAGAGAACAGTAAGCTGGTGCGGTGAATGGCGTAATTAGCGACCCGTACGGGGCTGTGGAGTCTGGTGTTGTTACGGGCGACGACGATGTGCGGGAAGTGGTGTTTATGTTGCTGGACAGGGAGGATGATGTTGCTTGTTCGCTAGCAGAAGACGATGACGATGATGTAACGGGAGAGTCGGCCATGTTGCGGATAAGAGAGGATGATTTTGGCTACGAGAAGACGAAGATGAACATATGGGGACCAAAGGCACCCGTGCATTCATATGCAACGCCTGGCACCGGGAACATTATAATGCGGCGCATGATACCGTCGGCTAATGAGAGGATGGTCAACGGTGTGACGAGATTCGCAAATGTTGCTTGAGTTCCGCGCCGTATGCTGCGCCGCACATCTGCCCATGCGTTAAAGCGGGCGAGAGATTGATCCTTGGCAACCAACCTTGCCGGAAATCTTATGTTATGTATATGACGATGATTGGTACAAGGGATGATCAAACGGAGCTGCGCATGCGCAGTGAGATCCCGCGCACGTCCATGGACTTAGGAAGGCGGAACCGAACAAAAGCCTTATAGCAAAAAAATCATGAAAATGAGAGAGGGAAGGTTCTGTCGGTCTCGAACGACCAAGTGGTTACAACGTATCGCTCTCTGCTAAACAGTATGGGTATCAATATAGTAACAAACGAAGAAAAGATCCACGCCATCAAAACCCATCAACGCCCCGGTGTGAGCGCAGTTTCCAATCTCGGCGACCTAACCTCCGGCTGTGGATGAAACAAACCATTCGAACTCGCCATCTGTGTAGGCGGGGAAATCATGCCATGGTTTCCCACAAACTCAGGTAATGCGTCGTGCTCTCCACTCGGGCTAGCCTTCGGTATCGGCGCGTGGTGATGCTGGTTTTGTCGGCGACGCCAGAGGAAGAGGAGTCCGCCGGCGAGTGCCAGTGCGGCGACCGCACCCACAGCGATGCCAACAATGGGACCTGTACCGAGACGACGTGATTTGGGTTCTGGGGAATCCGCAGGTGGTGGGTTATAATGAGGAGGACCGAAATCTAATGTTGGTTCGCTAAGAGGGGTAAAGGTTGCCTCTGAAGAAGAGGCAGTGGTGAGAATTGCCTCAATTATTGCGGCCCAAACGGCTGTATTATCGGTACCATATTCGCTGGTAAACCATTCAGAAGCCGAGCTTCCATCCGTCTGGCAAGCTAAGACCGAAGTTGAGTTGGCGGTCCAGGTGATCGAACTAGTACAACTCGAATATAAGTAATGCGCGGAGTAGCCGCTAATGAATAATGTCAGTGGCTGCCAAACATGCTGGCCAGAAACTACTCACGATGGACAGCATACTGCGGTGGTCTGGCTTGACGGATCTATAATCTGGCTTTGCGTTGCCCACCCATCGGGACATCCTGTAGCTGGGGAGTATGTCAAGACCGAGTATGGGAATGGACTGCCTGGAAAGCATTCGCTAGCACGGGTGGGGCGTCCATTTGAACCGCAGGTCTGATCACGCTCAACGTACCCACAACTTAGGGTAGGTGTGCCAGTTGAAGTTCCACTAGACGGTGTCTCAAAAAAACATGACGACTTGACAACGTTGTCGCAATAAGACGGCGGAGTGAAAGGGGTCATAATCGAATAGGAGGGTGTCGGTCGCGTCAAGGAGGAACTGAAGGAAGTCGTCATGGAGGCGGTTGGGAAATCGGCCATGGCTGAAGTCAGAGAGGCGATGAGATCGCGTACCACTGCGAACAGACGAGACCAGCAGCGAGCATTTGTAGTACTCACAAGGGATGGGAAGGATGAGGTCAAAGCGCAGCCCTGCTCCGCCGCCCCCATGCTCCCGTTGTGTGAGACCCTGCAAGCCTCGCGAGTGGCTTCCCTCTCTCCAATGAGGGTGTGGGTCTATTAGCAGGCGCGTGCAGACAGCATGCATTCCGCGGGGTGCCTTAAGCCACTTCAAGCTCGTTGGGTCTTGCTGGGATGTTGAGCGAGATTCCAATAAGGACATGGCGTTGAGTCGCTTGGCTGGGTTGTTTGCGGCGTTTTGAAGACAAAGCATCCAGGTAACCTCGGACAGCATCGTGGTTGACGTCTCTGTAGTACGAACGATGGATGAAGAGTATGACTGTGAAAATGCTACGCGGCGTATGCAAGGCTGACCTGCCTGACCACCCTTACCTTTTGACAGCGCGATTCGCGTTTAAACTTGCCCTTTGGGATGCGGTGTGCAGGCAGTGATGGCGTTTGGGGGCCAAATTTCCTTTGACAGCATAACAACTAGGTGGCACAGTTCCCAAAAGATTGGGTCTCAATGCTGGCTGTGGAGGCTGTGTTGCTCATGCGCTCCATCCTAAGAAATAGTATACTGCCTATCAAGCGATAGCGATAGGAACATTGTATATGTTATAGGCAACGCGACGGAAGACCGGCGTGTTTTCTGCGCGTCGTGGTTGTGCCAAGGAATCGCGACGGGACATTCGGGGCAATTGGGCAATGACGCGGAAGTAGAAGTCGCAAACTCGCGTGCGCATACGTGCAAAAGTTCACCATAACTGGAATGAGATCAGATAGAGATTGAATGTGTTCTCGCGGCGGTGGGTTGAGATGAGGTCGGAGTTGCGTAGCACAAAGCTAGAGGCGTAAGCAGCGTGGCGGCGAATTGCGGGGAAGGCGTGACCAGCAATGCAGCACTTCTGTGGATGGGCAGACCTTGATACATCCCATCTTTGAATTCTGGCTTACGAGGACATGGGCTGATTAGTATGCTCAGCGATTGTTGTTGAGTGAGCAAAAAGGCCCGGCCTGGCAAGAGGGCAATTGCCGAGAGAACGTGACCTGGCGATATGTGGCTCCGAGATCCTCGGCCCAGCCGTCGCGACTATGTTGCCCCACAACTTAAGTTAAGAGCTGTCTCCACCTCCGCATTCACTCACCATCTCCCCTAAACATCGCCTTCCTCACTCACAAACCTCAATTAATCGCTCGTCTCTACCTTCACAATGACCGACCGCCTCAAGTCCATCGTTTCGCACATGACGCCCTCGGCCAGCGGCATCTCGGCCCTGTAAGCTCCACCCGGACAGAAATGACACGTGAAGAACGCGCGGCGGATGATAAGGGAAGAATGCAGCGCTGACAGCCATCAACAGTACCACCAAGAACCCCGACGATGTTGTCATCACCCTGGCCTTCCGCACTCCCCTCACCAAGGCACACAAGGGCGGCTTCAAGGACACGACCCTTGACGGCATCCTCGTCAAGACGCTCAAGCAAGTCGTCGCAAAGTCGAACCTCGATCCCGCAGTAGTAGAGGACATCTGCGTCGGCAACGTCTCAGATGCCAAGGCTGCCTACTATGTCCGCGCCGCCATGCTCGCCGCTGGCTTCCCCAACACCACATCCGGCTCGTCGCTGAACCGCTTCTGCTCCTCGGGACTCAAGGCCGTACAAGACATTGCCAACCAGATCGCCGTCGGCAGCATCGAGTGCGGTCTCGCCATGGGCGCTGAGAGCATGACAGCAGGTGGCGACAGGCTCGAGAGGCCGTTCGTCGACGAGGTGCTCGAGAACCAGGAGGCGAAGGACTGCATGCAGCCCATGGGCCAGACCTCAGAAAACGTCGGCAAGGACTTCAACATCTCGCGCGAGCGCCAGGACAAGTACGCTGCCGAGTCATACCGGAGAGCCGAGGTTGCGCAGAAGGCGGGCTGGTTCGACGACGAGATTGCGCCCATCACCACCCAGATCAAGGACCCCAAGACAGGCGAGGTCAAGACCGTCACCCTGACCAAGGATGAGGGTATCCGCGCCGGCACCACATTCGAGAGCCTGCAGAAGGTCAAGCCTGCTTTCCTGCCCCATGGCGACAGGTCACACGCCGGAAACTCTTCGCAACTCACAGACGGTGCCGCTGCCATCCTCATGATGAAGCGCTCCACTGCCGAGAAGCTTGGCCAACCCATCCTCGCCAAGTACGTCGGTGCCACCGTCGCTGGTCTGCCACCCAGGATCATGGGTATCGGCCCATCCGTCGCCATCCCTAAGCTCCTCTCCAAGTTCAACATCACGCTCGAGGACGTTGACCTTATCGAGCTCAACGAGGCTTTCGCTTCCATGGCTGTATACTGTCTCGAGACACTCAAGATCGACCACCAGAAGCTCAACCCAAGGGGAGGTGCTATTGCGCTGGGTCACCCACTTGGCTGCACTGGTGCGCGTCAAATCGTCACTGGTCTGAGCGAGTGCAGGAGGCAGAAGAAGAAGGTTCTGCTCACCAGTATGTGCATTGGTACTGGTATGGGTATGGCCGGTCTGTTCATCAACGAGCAGAACGTGTAAGATATTTAGTATATAGCGTTGTATATGAAGCCATTTTCGATCGTCTGCATCAATCTTCATTCACCTTCCCCGGCACATGCGTATTCAAATCCTTCCGTGGCGTCCTGCCTGCATTACTCCGCTCAAGCCAGGTGCACCTACCTGTCTTTTTGTTGGCTGACACGCGACTTCCGAGCAAGAACACGGAACGTAGTTTCCTTCTTGGGAAAGCGATTCCGTGTAGTCAACACCTCACTTTTCCTGTTGAATTATAACCACAGCAACCGCGCATCCCCTCCAAAGGCCATCTCGATCTCGGCAAGCCCTGCATCACAGATTATCTTCCGGCATATCAACGCCAAGCCGCAAGTCCCCAGAACCATGGTACGTCAGGAAGCTGGGATTTTAAAACCTGCTTCATCAAATATTCCTCTGCATACCATCAATTTTTTAGGCCTACCTGCACCTCACAAAAGCTTCCGACGTGTCACCTGCACATCATCTGCGCGCGCACAACACATCCCCTCCTCTAAACACACCCAACAAGATCTTGAGAGACACTATCAAGACATGTCGGACAACAGCAAAGACATTGTAAAAAGCCCTAGTGCGACGGCGAGCGTTCCGAGACGCGCAATCCCCGAAACAATGTACGACCGCGTCAAGCACCTCTCCGAGTACTAGGCCTGGGTGGCTGGTGGTGGTTTGGCGCGATTCGCCAATGAGCAAAATCTGGAAACAGATTTTGTAGATCACCTGTTCCTCACCAGCCCCCAGGTCCGGATAGCGTACGATAGGATCCTCCGGACAATGCCCAGCGTATTGAAGGAGATGACGCGGGATATGAGGCCAGAGCCGCCGACCTACAGCCAGCGAACCGCACTCCAGGCAATGAACGAGCATGACCAAGACAGCAGTTCGGCTGCAACTTCGGAGGCCGACGATGACAGCGGCGAGAAGACGAGCAACCCTGAGCACACAAGCGAGAAGCAACCCGCAAGCAAGCAGACTAGCGATGTTGTGAGTCGCAAGACTCGGTAGCCCTAGATACACCTTGATACCAAGACTAATACCGGGTTTGCCACAGGATGACCACGAGGACTGGAGTTGGAGCGCGTTCATGACAGGAAACCGTCCCAATTCCTCGCCTTTCAGATGCAGGAGAGCGCGCAACCTCCAATGGAGCAGCCCGACAAAGTCTTGAATGTGAGCAGAAATGAGGTGAATTGATGATCTATTCTAACATGAGAGGAGCGCTGCCTATATACGGCAGTATGCTTGCTACAAACAATCGTACGCAAGCATCTCTTTGTACATGAGATGGTTGCTAGCAAACCAACACAAAGAGGGGTTCCGCCTTGGCGGAGGGTAGCCCCGCGAAGAGACTGAAGCGAGAATGATCGCTACGAGCGACGTTGTGAGTCGCAAGACTCGGCAGCCCTAGATACATCTTGATACCAACCTTGGAAGACTCAGAAACCATGTATGACCGAGTTCAACACCTTTCTGAATACAAGACCTGGGTGGCTAATGGGAGCCTGGAACAGTTTGCAGAAGAACATGTGTCTTCATGACTATTACAATCCTCTTGTTCGGCAGTCACGCCATGACGTAACCGTTACCACTGCATACATCACAGCGACATACCTAGGTATACATCAACTCTACAAATACCAAACCCCATGCATCCCAAGGATTCCCTAAGAAACGGATCTGAGCCATTTGATCACCGCCAAAATGCCACACCCAAGCCTCGAATACACCACCGTCCAACCCCCCTTATCCACCTACCCCCAAAACGCCACCCGCAACAACACCTCCGGCACCGACGCCTCCGTCCTCGACCGCCTCAAGATCCGCGAAATCTGCGAAGGCTGGGGCATGTACCGCGACGCCGCCGAGTGGCAAAACTACTCTTCCATGTTCCACCCCGGCGCCTACATAACCACATCATGGACGCAAGGCCGCCTCGACGACTTCATCGCGTCCTCCAAAGAAGGCTTCGAGAAACAGACGCCTCATGGCCCGTTTCCGTATATCCTGCATCGCATATGTGGCCAGACGGTCGATGTTCAAGGCGACCGGGCGATAAGTAAAATGAAAGTTACAATTACATGTCGCATCATGCTTGAGGGCATTGAGATGGACAACGAAGCGGATACCCGCTTTTTCTTCTTCCTCTCGAAAAACGCGCAGGGTAAATGGGGTGTCAATTTCATGACGTTGCTGTTCGATAAGGATAAGATGGTGCCTGTGGTACCGGGGAAGGCGTTCGATGTACCCGAGGAAGAGGTCAAGCAGTATCCGAGTGGGTATCGGTATCTGGCTTGGGCGGAGAGTAAGGCGGGGAGGCCGCCGAAGATGGATTTGAATGCGCATGGGCCGGAAAGGGATGTGTTGTATGGGAAGTGTAAGATATGGTTGGAGGGTGGGGATGTTAGGCCGAATCTTACGGGGGAGGATTTGGGGGAGTGGTAGATTGTGGGGATGGGATGATGGATGAGGTGATGGTCACGAAGTAATAGAAGATTTTGTGAAAAGCCAAAAAGATACATTAGAGACATGTAATATATGCTAGTGATACTTGGTGCGCAAAAACAATAGCTGTTAACTTCCATGAGAGTCGAACTCATAACCTTCACGGTTCAAGCGGGCCTTCCATCCCGGAGTGCGTCCACTCTCAAAGATGTAGGCGACGCTTGAATAGAAGCGTGATGCGCTACCATTGCGCCAGAGAGTTTTGCTTTCACTTATGAGATATTCCAGATTCTTATGAGCCATGTATCAGGCTCTTTCCGTCCAGATCGAACACGGCCGGTCATTTGCAACGGTGTGGCCTCTACGTGGTATCTTCGACCTTCACACCCTTCAGCTTCTTCTCCACCGGCTCCTGCTTAATTCCATCCACCTCCTGCCCAACCATATCCTGTGGCGTCTGATCCCGCTTCCTCTTCCTAGGCTTACGCTTAGGCTTGGGCTTCGGTGTCGGTGTATCAGGCGTTTGCAGTCTATCGTTCGGAGCAGCTACAGTCCTTGGGTATGGCACCTCAGGAATGATGTTGTAATGTTGGAACATTGGTGTCGTAGGCATGAGTCGCCGTGTTAGTTTGTCGTGGTATACCGCACCTGCTTCCCCGAAGATGGAACTGTCGAAGTTATTGGTTTCTATAGCTTCGAAGATTTCATCAATATCTTCCTGGGGCCGGGGGACGATTTGAACTGGTGGATGATTGACGGGCGTGGCGGTGGGTGTTGGGCATTGAGGTGGAGTGTCTGGCCTTGGATAATGAGTTTGGTACGACACCTGTGGCCCTTGGTTGCTTGTTGCCGATACGGCCTGTGGAGAGGCTTGGTTGGCTGGAATTTGCTGCTCAGGTCCCTGCGGTGGAAACAACTGATCATACAGTGGCGGCGGGGAAGGCATACTCAATGTAATCGTAGGTAGATTTGATAGAACACTAGTCGCACTTGCATCTTCCCCACACCCCAGGCGAGCTTGACTATCTGCAGATGCTGCATGCATCTGTGCGTCTGTCTGAGTATCACAGACCTGAGGCGCAGAGTGAACAGATTCAGAGACATGTTGCGAAGTCGCTACTGCTTCTTCTGGTGGTTGCATGTCGGATTCGCGGGCGGTTTCCATCGGGTGTAAATAAATACCTCTTGGTGTAAGTTGTAAAGTTAGGTATTAGGGAAGTGGAACCCGTTGGTTAGCCGATATTTGAACAAGAAGGGAACGCGTTCACCGAGATCAGTGGTGACTTAACGGCCGATTAAGAAAGTACCATTCACTTCTGGGCGAGTTGAATGCCGCGAACGGGCCTTGTTTGTGCTCCTGGAAGGAAGTAGGCACATCAAGTGGCCAGAAGAGTCCGCCACGGCTACCTAACCAGGAAAGAACGATCAATAGTAAGGGTGCCATTCCGGCCGACGTCGACTTCGACCGATCGGATATAATTAATCTATGTGCAGGTCATAAACCACGAGGTTTGTTTGAGGACGAAGTTGATGCATGCTGACATGAGGTCGATGGGCGGGGAAAATGCTGCAACGCGGTGGTGCGAGCTTTGCGCCATCACGGACCAGTCGAGCCGAAGACTTCCCTACACGACGGCAGGCCATGCAACGGCTTCAAAACATTCACCAAGGGCTGTGCTGCTCGGGAATGAAGATGACGGAGGGTGTTGAAAAGTTTTGAAATGGATCGTGATGAAACGATGTTAAGGTACGTGGATGACGATCGATGATGCGGCTAGATTTTGACTGGCCAATCAGCAGCGACTTGCCTCAAGACGAACTCATCGACGCCTTTGAGGGTCCCTACTTCTATCGCGTCTTCAGTGAGCACAGTGCGACGACTTATCAGCCCAGATTCTCAGTCGGCGCAAGTTTGTTCCAGTCCAGGTGTGACTTTTCGTATGCTCATCTGAGTCTGGATTGCATAGAAGAACACCTTCGTCTTCTCGACTCACAAGCTGGTCCTTTCATAACGGTCTTTAGCGACTTCGGTAATCTTTGTCGTCTTACTGTAGGACTTACGTGCTGACTGGTAACAGCTGCGGCGTTACGTGAAACGTATGACCTCTGTATCCGAGGTCATGAAGCTATCCAGATAGTCCAGATCCAGGCTTCAGGCCTGGTGACCGATGTCGTAAGCCCAACCGGCAATCACAGTGCTCTGATACCTTCATGGCAAGGCACAAAAGGTCGCGAAGACCGGTGGTTATGCATGGCTGATCTTGGACCAATGCTCGGTGTCGACCCCATATACATTCGCCCTTCAGAATGGCTGGCGTGTGGTTCAATATCCAAAGCTCGGTTCTCAGCGGCCTGGCCAATCATCGGAGGACGACTGTACTTCAACAAAGGCAGGAGCGAAGACCTGGTCGACTTCTTTGCGCGTGTATGCGGGCATGTGCCAGAATGTTTCCCAGAGCATGATGTGTCTGAGCGATACGAATACGACTGGGAAGGCGAATGCTTTGTTGGAACTGGTCGTTGGCGCGATGCGAGCGCGTCAATCCAAGGAACGAGCGTGGCGGGCGCGGGACTGGGACTGGGACTTGCTGTTTCACAATTTGCGCGACCGACGCCGTTCGGATATGCTGGCTATCTGCGTGGAATGATTGTGATGGACTGATGTATCATGTGTCATGTAAAAGTATTGTACGATTAGATGAAGTGACCTCAAATGGCCCCGGGGGAATCTGGAAGGCAGAAGTGGTACTAGGCTCGAATAGGATAAGCGGGCTACCCTGTTTGGTTGTGATGTATGTCAGCCTGGAGCAGAGCCTCTTCTCTACAAAAACATTGTTGAGGGCCGATTGATCGCACACATTAGCAAGTTAACGGTGATCAGTAGTACACCAAGAGAGCATCCAAGACACCTCATTGACAAAATGGACGCTATGTGAGCATATGATGCCTCGAATTCCGGATCGAAACAGCACTGACATTAGCGTAGCACATTGCGTAACCAAACTCAATCGTCCCTACTACGCCTGCCCGCAGAACTCCGCAATAGGATCTACGAATACGTCTTTCGCAGGGATTGCATCGATTACCATGGGAGTCAACACCGCCGGAGCCATTTTCACAACCACAATCCCGTGCGCAAAACAAGTACAACTTCACAGTCTCTATCCTCACTCCTCGGATCTCTTCCAGTATGCCGCCAATACTATGCGGAAACCAAGCTGCTCATCTTCGAACTCAATTCTTTTCGTGCACGGCCTAGAAATGTAATCGAAGCTGTCCGGAAGATGCCCAACGACGTGCGAAACGCCATTTCAGTCGTTCGCATCTATGAGAATCGGAATTGGACGAGCCTGGCGGGATGGCAAGGAACCCTTCTCTGTCCAAATCGCTTTCCGAATCTACGAAAGATTGAAGTCCATTCTTGGGCTCCTAGAGTCTCGGGGGATGGGCTCTTGTTCGCCCATGAATGGAATAGATTGCATGTTCCGGAGGAAGATGAGGTCTTACGATTGAGAGTTGAGAAATGGTTCAGGGATCTCGACTCGAAGGAAACCGAGGATGCGCTCATGAATGTTCGACAATGGGTCAGCAGTCAGGTTCGAGAGGGAGTCCAGGTTACATCGATTGATGTTGATTCTGCGATCCCCTGTTATAAATACACTATGGAGAATGGGTGGGAGGTTATGTAGGGTGGGACGAGGTATGCGGAGATCTTGTAGTCCACCAAAGGCATCTACTGTGAAACACAACCTTGCGCATGAGTACAGTTGTACCAAGCTCTTACTTAGGCCCTTTGTCTTTGCACTTGCTATGATGCATGCACCGTCGCCATGCCATTCAAGCTCACAGCTTCCGTAGGATTATCACGCGCCCACCTCCAGCACCCTTCCGGTACTGGTGCAAGTCCGTCTCTACAATCTCAACCTTCTCCTCCTTCTCCAGTCTCTTCACTTCCTTCTCAAACCCCTTCTCCACCCAGAAACTGTCTAGCACAGTTGCAACAACAACTCCACCATCCTTGACAACTCTTACAAACTCCTCCAGCGGCTCTGGTCCAAGATGACCATGCGTGAAAGTACCACAGCATGTCAGCGCATCAAACTTCCCGTCCTCAAACTCCAATCTCTTCGTCAAGTCCACTGTCGTAAGGTCATCGTACACGGCGGTGTTCTTAGCAACCGCTAGCATGCCTTCGCTGATGTCGAGGCCTAGAATATCTGTAGCGCCAAGTTTGGAGAGTTCGATACCAACAAGGCCGGTGCCGCATCCTGCATCTGCAATCTTTAGGCCAGCGAGAGGCTTGTCGGGTGAGATGTGGTTTAGCTTCAGGCCGCGGGCTACTGCTTGTGCGACGAGACGTGGCGCAGTGAAGTCGTGCAGAGTCATGTCGGAGTCATAAGTCTTCGCCCATTCGTCGTATAGTTCGCGCGACTCTTCGGTGGTTTTGGCCGCGAAGACGCGGTCTAGCAGCGACTTCTCGTCTGACATTGCCTTGTTGAGGGTGTAATGTGTGTCGAGCGATACCGGTGTGACTGCGTGCTTCTCCGGTCCTATGAAAAGCAATGCTAGGATAATCGTATGAAAATGGGGGATGCTTGATGATAATGAGGGTGGTTGTTCGTGATGAAGCGGTACCTAAGTGGAGGTCTACCGACAGGTGTTACGCGTGACGTCATCAGTCGCGATAAATGATATCGCGACAACACCATAATGGCACAACCACACTACCTTTAAGACGAGCACCGCTCAGATACTATGGCTAAGAAGTCTCGAAATTTTCCGCGGCATCTACATATATCGCCATCCTCTTCCTGAGTTCTTGCGTTCTCTCCCACTCTATCTCTCTCTTCAAGTCTATCACCAGAACCTTCTCCCAGTTCGGAAATTTGCGCAATGCTTCCAGATTTCTGTCAAAGTTACTCTCTTTGAGCCGTCTCAGCGATCTATCGTTGAACACCGACAGATTCTTGAAACATGCGACTACATTAGTAGGCATGGCGTCCGTGATAGATGCAAGTTCTCCGAAGCCGACATGAAGCGGGCTCAGCAAGAATGGCAAGAAGGCAGTTTCATAGTGTATCTGCCGACAGACCATGGATGTGGAAGAGAGCCAATCTAACGTCTCATATGGACGGGACTCGCGACGAGGACGATGAGCAACTCGAATTAGGAGATGATGTCGAGCGATGTGGATGTCAATGAAGTGGCAAGTGAATATGTACCCATATATCTGGTTACGCAGCTCTGGCGGAAGACGTAGTAACGGACAAGCTGCCTGATTCCGTTTTGTACTTCCGAGGTCAGTAGGATCTTGAACATGATGACTCGTGGACAATTTCGGTAGTGGTGCTTACATCTCGTCTGCTTCAGATCTCGTCAAGTTGCTGATGGGACTGTGCTTGTCACGACGCAAGTATTTGCAGAGCGAACAGCTACACGTGGTATGTGCGCCATGAGATTGGTGTGACATGCCTTGGATTGATTGAGCGAAGTAAAGTCGTTGCAGCTGGTACGCCATACGAGGGTTTATTTGGACGATAGGCTGTATGTGCAATCGCACATCACTCGGACAAAGACCAATCTGCACCACAAACAGTATGGATCGCCAGCTGATTCTCGTAGCATCGGCGTTTTGACCGAGCTGGATCACATGCTTGCTCAGTCGACAGTCGATAGAGTGACGTGTCGTGTACAGGCTTTGGGTGGAAGGGTAAGTAGCTAGACTTCACTCTTACTGGTGACGGCCACTCGGTATAGGCAACGTATAATGTGATGCAGTGATTGTAGAGTAAATGTACAATATGTATTAGCGAAAAGAGGTAACGCATGAGACGAAGACAGCGTATCCATGAACGAAGAACGGCCGGAAGGGGAAGACGACGCTATGCTGGACCAGCTGAGCTTCCGTGATATGCTTTAGCAAGCCTTAAACGTATATTCAATCCGATCACAACATAGCCAAGATGGCTGCCATCATCGCCACACCACCACTGCCAACCTCCATCTTGCCTGCGCTACCGGTGAAGTTGCTCATTCCCGCCATAGCACTTCCTGTTGGCATGACCATGCCATCAGACATGGTCATACCACTCTGCATGACCATACCGTCGGACATGGTCATACCACTTTCCATCGACATTCCCTTAGACATGGAAGACATCGCGGACTTCATGGCAGAGTTCAGCGATGAAGCGCCCGAAGAAAGGGCTGCTTCGCCTGTCGGGGCGGGCTTGTTATCCCAGGCCATTGTGACGGGAGGCGCGGAGGGAGACATCATCGGGACCATTGATGTTATGGTGGAGGAGCTTTGTGCGAGTGCGGTGGGAGCGAAGGCCGCGGCGGCACCGATGATCATGGAGGAACGCATGGCGGGGTGTGTGATCGTGTGAAGGTGTAGTAGTAGATTGAGGTCGTCGAGTACGTTCGTGTCGGTTCGTAAGGAGTGTATTAGGTGAGTCCGGCTCGTGGATCTGGGGTATAGTTTTCTGAAGGTTTTGTAGAGAGCGAGAGCTTTGAACGGCGAATCGCTAGAGGATGCATCGAATCTAAATACCTTTTACAACATCACGCACTTGCTCGAAGAGCGCCCATTGTTTCGCAACCTAAGAGCTGTCATCGTGTATATCATCTCATGCGACAGTCAGCGCATCCGGATCTTCAGCCTCCGATCCACTGTGGCGTCTTGGAGCGTCGCGAACCAGACAAATTCTCGTGAAACACGCGACTACAGGGACAATGGCTGTCGATTTCGGGGTGAGGAAGTTTGGAGGGTGTTCGAAGTTGGTTTCGGTCGGAACATCGATCGACGCCAGTCCGTGCATTGCCGAAACGCCAAGGCTGAGGTTTGCTGACTCCGGAACCAACTTCACCTCTTCGCTCCATCTTCACTCACAGCATCCACGATAGCAAATCCGTCGAACGGCTATTGCCATTACTTTATATGTGACCTTTCGGTTCACTTTACTCATCAGCTACCGTTCAATGGCGCGACTATCTCGCCTGCGTGCGCTGCTGCCCTTTGGCAGGATGTGGGCACCGTGACATAACACGGCTATTACCATCCACGAGCCAACGACCAAAACCTCAAAACCCAGAATCCAAGCACTTCCAAATTCTAGGCAATCATCGCCCTCCGCAGCTAATCGTCAGTCATCGCCGCAAACTCATCCGACATCCAGTACCGGTCGATCCGAATCTTCACGATGAGCTCCATGTGCTCTGGGCTTTCGTTCCAAGCGTCGGGGCGGTGAGGGTATCGGTAAAGCGTGTTCTGTTCGAATGCCCACCTCGGATTCTCTGCCCAACCGCTTGCATCAGATGGGTCTGGTTGGTCGATGCGGTACAGCGGTCGGTAAGGCGGCTTGTGACGGGGTCCACCGAAGGCGTATGGGCCGTATGCATCAGTCTCTCCTGCTTGACGTTCGAAAAAGAACGCCATGTCCATCGCGTCCTCATCTTGTGCGTTTGCAAGCGCTGTCTCCCATGGCACGACTGAATCTTCTGGAGGCGCGGCATAACTTGTTCTCTCAAGGTCTCTGCTGGCGCTGGCCATGATGTCCTCGTCCTCCATCCCTTCTTCTTCCTCTTCGGCAAATTCCTCAACGGCAGGCTCATCATCAAACCATACAGACTTTCCCGGCCTTCCTCTCAGCTCTTGCATCTCATGCTCTGTTTCTGACTCTGGTGTCCCGCCCTTGGGTGGAGGGACTGCTTCTTTCTGTCTCCTTGATACTGGCAAGTCTTCTTCTATATCAGTCTTTCTCTTTCGCTTAGCGTTTTTCTTTTTCTTGACTGGCACGAGCGGAGCGCTGGTTGACGCGTCTTGAGAAAGAGAAGGCTTTATACCAGCCCATCGTTGGGAAGCAGCGCCATCGCTATGTTCTTTTCGAACAGTAGCTGCGCCTCCCACCAGCTGCAATACCTTGTCGTAGTCGCGAGGGTAGAACCACGGCTCATGTGGATTCTGCACGCAATACTCCACCATGCGAGTCAGATCTAACGCATCATGGCCCTGCGGCATGCAGCTCAGGTCTATGGCTAGCTTCTTGAAGAGTATGTCTGTCGGAGGGATTTCGACATTTCCACTAGGTGGCGAGAACCCTGCAACGTTGAGATCGGCATCGTCCCAGGTCGACTTTCTCTCTCTGTGGAAGCTACCATGCGTCTGGAGCCGCCAGTCTTTGTACCCACCTTGATCCATCGTCTTGTAGATGCTCTGCCGGCAGCTGGCCTGGGGCCACTCCTTTGGAAGCTTTCTGTAAGTGTTCACAATGGCGCACACCTGAGTCGGAGTCGCGCCGTTCGTGATCAGGCGGTACACCACGTCAGCGCAGTGTATGCTGTTTGGAAGGAATGCAAGGAGCTCTACGGCGGTAATTTTCGCGGTTGCAGGAAACGGGAGGTATCTTGAAGGCGCGTCTGGGCCAAAGCCGTAGCCGAAGTACTCGTTTCGTGCTCTCGATTTGGACTCTGGTGCGTTCTCAGCCGGTCCTGGGGCTGACGCCGTTGATCTGCCGAAAAGTTAGGAGAGTGTGCCTATCGTGAGACAATTGGCAGTTAGTACGGTCGCGGCGGATGATCCATGGTCAGAGGTGCATGTATGGTGTTTGTAGTGGTGATGGGAACCTGCACGTGGTTAGTAGAGTGTGCCTCGCGCTTCTGTTGTGGCTATCGCTATATCAACGAAAAGGCCGCTCTACCCGGTCCGAGCGTCCTTTGAGTAACTTTGCTTGACTCCGCCGTCACCTGCGTCTCCGAAGTGCCAGCTTCAGCCCACGACAAGGTTTGCAGGGTCTGCTTTCGCAGCCAGTGGAGACACCACGCATCGATCACTCAAGACAAAGCGCAACGAGGCTTCGTATCGTCCTTGAAGACGCTCACACTTTCACTTTCCAGTAAGCCGTCCTCCGCGCATCCGGCCACCCTTTCGCAGCTTCTGCAGAAGGTAACCTTCCAAGTTTGCCTGTGCCTCTGCTTATCTCGTCTGGAACATCAGATCAGTCAACATGGCGGCCATTGCTAAGAACAACGCTTTCGGCTACCACAGCCCAAGCTGGAACCTCCCCTTCCCAAACGGCAATCTGACCGCCGCCGAGATCCTGGCCTACCTCCCGCACTGGCTCAAATCCATCGATGTTATCGACCGTTTCGTGACGCACGGCGCGAAAGCTGGCCATCTCGCTGCTATGATCAACGAGTTCAGAGACCAGCCGCTGGATCAGGATTTTCCACCGAATTCCGCCATGGTCATGATCCAGTACGCCATGCGACGTGCCGGCTACGACGATTGGAAATTCGGTATGCATTTGGAATATAACATTGGAATTCCGAGACCTGAAGACAACCTCAACGTCCACGGTTTCCGTACACCCAACCGGACTCACCCTAAGGACGTGAGGACTGGTACACCTGGAAGGGATAAGGTCAACAAGGATTCCTCGCCGCTGGAGTTCAAAGACCTTGCACTCCATGTGAAAGAGCACCCGTGTGGCGATGACGCACTGGACCTCACTCGCTGTGTGCAATACGCTATTGAGCACGAGGAAGAATCGTGGCTTTTCCCCACCGACTTTCAACGCTTCATCACTCACCTCGGAGGGCCGGCCACAGTCACTCACAGTCACTACGATAGGCAGGTGTTCGCACGTCACAGCAACTACGCCTTTTCACCCGCCAAGTCTACACCCGGTAAAGGCCGCGCTCCGAGAACGCCCAAGACTCCCAAATCATCCAAGCTCAACAACAAGCTCAAAGCATCGCGCGGTAGCAAGAAGAAACTCTTCGACGACATCGAGCTGGTCGCCATGTCACGGTCCGCGACACCACAGAAGCGTACAGCTGAGGGCCTTGGGAAGGTGTTGGATGGTAGTAAGAGGAGAAGCGGCAGGCTTGTCGGCAAGCAAATGAACTTCGCCGAAGAGACTGAAGTTGACGCCGAGGTAATTCTATCATCGCTGTTCGACGATGGTCGATTCTACGGCGTCTTGAATGGCGACATTGCTGACACTGGCTTCAGGACAAAGACTACATCGATTCGCCCTACGCCACTCCCTCCAAGAAGCGCAAGCTGTCTCGTCTTCCGCCGACCCCCAACTCGTCCGCCGACGATGACGAGTTTGTAGAGGACGAATCCGAGCCTGACGATGACATTCCGGAAGAAGACGCAAGTGAGCCCGAGGAGGCCGTTTCGCCCATCCCCGCAGCTCGCGGCCGTCAAGCGGCGCGCAAGGCTCGCTTGAGCATTAAGGCTGCTTTTGTGCCTGAGCGCCGGGCTCTGAAGCTCAAAGTCCCTGGGTAAGTTCATTCTACGCTTCTGATGTTATATTTCGAGCTGACCATGTACCAGAATCGGACCGTCACCCCAGAAAGTCCGACAGCAGGCAAAGGTACCCTCGTACATGATGACCGAGTTCACTCCAGAAGTCATGGACGCCGCCCGCGAGTACCTCAAGCGCGAGCCCGTTTTCTTCCCTGCTCCCTTCCTCTCAGAGGATCGCCTCCGCATCGACGACTACAGCATCTACCTCTACGCGTCCCCTCCACACACTTCGTTCCCCGAGATGTACGCGTCCGCCTACGATTACGCCCGCTTCAACGGCCCTCGCCGCCACGCCCCGTTCCGCGAGCTTCACCTGCTGAGCCAGCCTCATCCGAAGGACACTAGTGACTGGGCTGAGAATATACGTTGGGCTAAGCAGCAGTTTGACTTGTTTGGTAGTGTTTGGACGGAGTATGACTGGCATCTTGAGTGTATCGCTGCGCATAGGTATGAGATTGGTTGGGTCAGTGAGGAGGTTATCAGGGATGGTATGTGAGCTGTTTGGGCGTTGGGCTTGGCTCTGAGAATACTTCTGAGTTGCGCCTTGGTTGTCTTGACTCCTGGATTTCTTTCTCAGTTTTCTGAAGATCGTGGCTATTTTGTACGATAATACCACAAAGGGCATGGAACTAGATATAAAGGATCGATAATGATAAATTCTCGCAGCTCAGCACTATGTTACGTGTTAATCTGGTTGCTGTTGATACCCACGTTGCATATCAATGGCGGATGAGGCTTACACGCCAAGGCGCGCTTGTGAACGGTATCACGATTCAATGATAGAGATTTGGGTCTACTCAAAGCAAAAGACTAAACGGACGGGGTATAGTGCGAAGAATCTACAAGACGCCCAACTCCTCGAAGAAGCTTTCTCAGAAATTCCATGCCATGCTCGCTGGTCTCTTCCAACACCGCGCTCGAAAAGAGCTCCATTTCCGATTGACAACTGTCCAATACGCACCAACCTTTTAAAGGAACTGTGTTGTCGTCTTCTCTGACCGCGCTAAGCTTCACGAGAGGAAGCATCATCAGCGGGGTGTTCGGCAGTGCTGCCGTCGACGTCGTGGACCACGATGGAAGGGATTAAAGTCTCCTGGACACTTCCATCATGGGCATGATCGTCTTGCAAACCGAGGTCGTGATCTTCCGGGTCGACTTGTGGAGGCTCCGTATCGTGTTCCAGGTCGGTGAAGCCGCCGAGCTCACGGTCGATGCTGTCCAGGATCTCAGGATCAATGCTGTCCAAGATCGCAGGATCGATCATACTAAGATCGAGGGACGCAAATGAGCTAGTGTCGTCGTCAAGCTGTTCCTCGGATGGATTTGGGACGTGAGAGTCGTTGTCATTATCGACCATGTTTTCGTCCCAAGGGCCAGATGGAGATACAGCCCTGGCGTCGTGTGCGGTTGGTTCGATAAGATCGAGAAGACTACGATCACCTGCGAGGGAGCTGTCTAGAGCGTCCGGACCAGGTGTCTGCTCCGCGCGGCGGCTAATAGGCACGATACCGTTAGCGGCCAAGACGCTGACATACAACGCGTATAACTGATCCTCTTGTATCGTAGCTAGGACATGTGACAAGTCGGCAGCAGTGTTGTTCATGATCCGACTAAGGATCAACGAGTTAATAGATGAAAGACCGCTGGCTACAGCAGGAGCTTGTGCGCGAGAAGAGCCAGCGTGGTTTGTCATCCTCACAGGGTCGCGAGGCGCGGGGACGGACGGCTGGACAGAAGGAGGCGGTTGAACAAACGTAAAAGCCTGGACAACGGGAAACTGCTGAAGATACTGCGCGGTTGCCGTCCGCTGTGCTGCTGTGAATATGTGATGCGTGAGGTTTGTCGCAGCCTGGATCGCCTCCGGCTCGGGCATGTCCTCCCACACCACCGTCCTCCAACGACCGAACAGCGCACCATCTCGATGAGCAGGGAGTACTGTCCGGGGACCACCCAAGAGCTGAGTCAGCCAGTTAAAGTCTCGTGGAAACATCAGCGGTAGGTCGATATTGGCGACAGCGGCCTTGACACAGCGGGTCAGATCGAGCTCGTCGTCGCCGGATGGGTATACCCTAACGTCAGCTGCAAGTGACGCGAAATGAACATTAGCGACGACCGGTTTATGGTGACGGCTACCCGGGACTTGGATCTCGCAGTGGTTTTGGACGCCGGCAAGAGTCAAGTTATCGTGGTCCCAAGCCTGGCCGACTTTTGGGTAAAGACCGGCCTTGTGACGAGTCATAGTCCATTGATCGTCCTGAAGATAGTGTCGCATCGTCCCCTGGGCCAAGTGAATCACGGCATTGGTGGCGTCTTGCCGAGAATTGTTCTTCACCACGACTCGAAACCATTTGTGGATCCTAACGAGGGGGTAGGCATCGCCACCGTCCTGGACGAATCGAACAAGGACGCCGGGGCTACGAATCAGCGCGGGAAGAAACGTCATCAGTTCCGCACCGGTGATGTTGCCGGTTTGCGGGATGCGGAGATACCGGGTAACAGCGTTTGGACCGAAGATGTCAGTTGGGGAGGCGTGGATCGAGCCGTCCTTGTTCTTCGAACGTGCTTTGCTCATGGCGGCTGGTTTCTCAACCCTAGCCCCTTTGACCGGAGATGAGTTGGCTGAAGGAGTCTTCGGATTGCTCGCCATGATGCCTTTGATACAAGGATTAGTGTTTGGTAGAGGAAACATTGTAGCAATCAGGTAAAGGCTTGAGCGGCGCTTGGATTGCTTTTATTGCTGGGTATGGAACTTACTCGTCGCGAGTCTCCAAATTGGTTTGTATATAGAGTCGACGGTCAAGTCAACAGATTGGCTAATGTAGGAGGGAGTTGACAGATGCAAGTGTCGCCAACGGAAGTATATATCGGGATTCCTTCGATAGTAGCGGACGCAGAAGTCTTTGTTTACAAATGTAGTAGATGTATGAGACACGGTCTAGCTCAAAGCTGAACCAAGATGGAATCTAGTTATTGCTTGAATGATGTGCTAGCGCTTCGGACGTAAGGCTCTGTAGAACGTGAGCACGAAAGGCCGCACTGACGAAGCTGGACCCATTCGAACCTCGCGATCAAGGATCTTGGTGGTGAGTTTGAAACAATCCCCGCGTTCGCCGAATTGTACATAGCCACGTGAGGGCCGAAAATGGCTCATTTAGCCAACTGCGGTAGGTAGGTGACTCGGTCCTGCCTGTGTTACTCCGGAAACATGCATCCAAGGCGGTATGAGGACTTGTGACCCTCGATAATACCGTTAGGTGACGTCAGGGGAATAGAATATTTGCTCAGGGAGCGATGGCGACATCGGTATCGAATCAGGGTTAACGAATGACAGAGAACCCTGACGTCTCTTCACTATCTCTCACTTTCGATGTTGAGTATCGCTGATACATCCATACCTGGCGGAGGCCGGTCGCGGACGCACTAGGTTGGCCAGAGCAACTCGGTACGCGGCCGAAGACTAGATAGAATGGAAAGTATATCGTTGCATCCAAAGTCCTCGGACTCGAGGCGCCAGGTTTTGCGCTGGACCTTTGTAGTTGAAGGTACTTGCCGACGATACCACATACATAGAGAGTGGAAAGAGTTTGCGCACTTGGTGTACTCATGAGCAGTCCCTCTCTGTCTCCACACCGCTAGCTTTCCTCATGCTTGCGGTACATGTTTCCATACACATTGATGGAAACACCATAGACCGGTCAAGCGATGCCGCGCGACAACACCCCTTTCACAAGATTAGAAGTAGACGTAAAGTTTTGCGCGAATCTCGACACTTAACTCCATGCTCTTTCAGGTCTTCTTTTTTGTACAAACACTACCATAGCCTAAGCGAAGGCCTTGAGTAAACCCGTGGTGGGCTTAATCTTAAATTCATCTGAGGATGTCGCTGAGGCTTCGAGGGAACTTCTGTAGTAGGTGCGGTGGCGATGATACCAGGAGCATTGGTAGCAAACCCCTGTAAAAGACACGTTGACACTGTTGAGACGCGTTAATGATAGCTTTACAAATCGTATGGGTAGTTCTAGATACGCGTCCTTGGACTGCTCGAACGTATCGTGCTTGAGTTTCGTGTGTGAAAGAGACGCGTTGACGCGTTGAAGCTTGCCGTCGGAGATTAGACGACACAATTTGCCGATGTGGGGCTGCTTGGTGGCTCCTCATCACGTGAGACACATCTCATATTCCCCAACAGTGGACTTGAGGCATGGGAAGTTTCAATTTTGAAGTGATCTTTTCGTGACAATAGTCTTACATAAGGAATAACAGAGATTCCGCACTTTGTAAACTCCAAGTTCTAATCATGACCTCTCCGCATATGGCTTAGCGTAAGCAGTAGCGAATTCTGCCCTCGGAGCCAGGTGCCACCTTCGGGGTCGAAATCGTCTTCATCAACGCGCATCGCGACACGTATATGCTCACATCTTTTTCCAACCGCTGCGTCTTGTTGGTCATACGCATCTAACATTCTTGCGACGTCGACACTCTGCGCATACAGCCCAGCGATACCCACAAGATAGGAGCTCTCACATGCACCTTCAACATCACGCCAACTTCTGAGAATGGGCCAAGGTACGATGCTAACTACGGGATACAATCAGTCTACTCGTGCTGTATAGAGTGTTGCTAGATCTCTTCTCATATCAGTACGCGCGAAAGAGTCAAGCTCATATTATCTGCATACCTCTTAAGGCCCTTAAACCTATTAGATTGACGATACCAGAAGGGAACACAGCTCCTCCGGCGTTTCTGTTATCATCGTGCAATTAACCAGGGATAATCGAAAATCATAGGCCTTGTCCCTTCTTCCATCACCTCATCATCCGTCTTTACCACCATGGGCCGCAACGCCTCCGTGCGCTCGTCAAGATTCACCATGTAGCGCGCGACATTCGCTCTGACTGCATGGCCGATTCTGCAATCCTCTTCATAGCAGCCGTAATCTCGACATTCTCTCCTCTGACGTCGACGTTCCGCTTTTCTTTTCGACTCTTCTGTTCCGATTTCTTGTTCGGCTTCTTCGTCCTCTTCGTCCGCGAATGCTACGTGCTTGCGACTTGGCTCCAAGTCCTGCCCATGATTGTTTCTGAACAGGCCAAATTCGAATTCCAATGCGTCGTCTTCCCTCTGCTTTTCGCATTGACTGGCCGCCGCACCTATTTCCTCGTTTCTTTCGGCCTCCTCCCAAAAGGTCAGAGTATCTTGAATCCTTTGTTCACTTATGTCCGTTTCCTCACTGTGTCGTGCAGTTACGTCACTCGGAAGGGTAACCGTGATCTGTATATTGGAAGTCTCTTCAGCCGCAGAGACGATGAGACTTCCCTCCTGTGGGCCACGGCTTGGAATGGGGTTCATTGGTTGAGAGGGATCAGACGACGATGACGTCGCTGATGGATTTTGGGCGCCCTGCGATTTGTCCTTCTTGGGTGGACGCCCGGGGCCTCGTTTCTCAGGCTGTCCTTGGATTTCCGTCGGAGTATCTGCACGCGCTCGTCCTGACGTTTTGGGCTTTTTGGGTACTGATCCTGCCGGGAGCCCATCTTTGCGTGGTCGACCACGTGGGTTCTTTGCCGGGGCCGGTTTGGTACCGGTTTCGATATGTGGTGCTGTCGCTGTACGTGGCGGAGTCATGGTAAGGTGGCTTCAATGCGCGCTTGGAAGGAAGGTAGATGGGAAGGAAGGAGAATATCGTACTGTCCGATAATCTACATGAAGATAAATGATTTTCCATTGTGCTAGTATTAGCTTCCGCTGGAACTCTGGTTTGTCTTCGTTCGATGAGTCTGTGGAAGTCGCTGAGGCTGAAGCCCATCCATGGTACGCGTGTTGTGGCACCATGGCCGACACTACACCAACAAGAAGGACCAATGCCGTCCGTCGCAATGCACAGGATCTGATGGAAGCGGCCTTCGAGCTTTCCTCAGCCACCACTTCTTCTGCAGGCGCTTTCATCGCCCCTGTTTCGATTATGCTTGCGCTGACACTTGCAGTACAGGTAGCTATAATCTGTGTCGCAAGCTGCTGCACGCACATCACTAAAGTTTGATGAGTGGTAACGATGTATTCTTATAGCTAACGCAAACATCCAATAGTATGCTTGCATCATACAACACAAATTGTAGCTACCTAGGTACGCTTGGTGCCTGCTTCAATCCTCCCTCGGCGCTAGCGACCGCGAGCCACTCACAGTGTCCGTGTTTGAAGGCGAGAAGCTCTCATCGAACAAGAGTCACAACCACTGCCACACCATGGAATACGGCACAAAGACCGTTGAACAATCCTCAAATCCTCGATTAGACCCATTCGGGCCTACTATCCTTACAACAATGTTTCCGGCTCAGCGTCGTTGAACGCGCCGAATGCCGACGGATTGAAGTATTCCTCCATAGCACCATAGTCTAATGGCGCTGCGCTGAAGTCTGATGGTATGGCATCCAGCCCAGAATGCCATGGCATCAGCGCATTCGGATCGTTGGGAGACCAGCCCTCTGGGCCGTAGTAATCGCCGTGCACATCTTCAACCCTTGCATTTGCTTCGGGTGCAAAAGGATGGACATATTCTCCTAGGACTTCTGTATTGTTCCAGTAAAAGGCTTGATTTGCATCGTAATGCTGCGATTGCTCGCTCTGAGCCACGCTCGGGAAAGAGGCGTTGGGTAGGTGATCGGGCCACTGTGGGTTTTTGTCGAAGCTGTCCCTACCCACGCCAAGGGTCTGGCCAAGTTCCAGACGAGCGTTATTGAGGTGCTCGTTTCCAGTGTCGCGATTCTCGTGAGATACCCCATATTTTAGGATACTTGCCCCGTCTGTATCGCCAGGGCACTGTGAAGCCAGTCTTTTGATGGACTGGACGATGCCTTGTAGGGTTTGTGCTTTGAGAGAGGGTTTGCCCTCCTCCGCATCTAGTAAGACCTGCCATTCTGGCAAGCCGAGAGCGCTCAGTGGTGGATAGCTCTCCTCGAACATCACGCGATAATAATCCGTGAAGGCACGGAAGCAGTCTTCCTCTTCTGTTGGGAAGACGCTTATCGCCGATGGAATATTCTCCATGAAGTACTCCATGATAGCTGGCACATCGGCCGCAATGTAGTCCTTCGTGTCCATGCCGAAGGATATATGCGCCAGCCGAGTCGCCATGGCTAGCTCGAACTCATCTGCTGTCGGGGTTGACGAGATGCGCATTTCGCTCCGGCTGACTAGCAACTCCATTCCGTAGAAGTTGGTGCGCTGGATGATTTCGGCGACATGGGTGGGATGAGCTCGCCAGTTTACGCGTCTTTGCGCGTCGGACTGGGCGAAGCGAACACAACGAGCTAACTCTGAGTCGATGTGAGGTGGTGGTGCTGTCATTTCCCGGAAAAGTTGGGGAGCTTCTGCTCCATTCGGGACTACCCAGTCTAATCGCTGGTTTAAAGTCTCGATTTCCAACATCTCTGGCATTGGACGATACTCGCGCTCTCGTGGTCGCGGAACCGCAGGTCGATCGGTGAACTGAGCGAGGTAGTGCTTGAAGTTCTGTGGATTTCCTGGGTCATAGCCTTCGCTGTAGGCTACACCCCTTTTGATGATGGCGTGATGGTTCCTGCCTATCAGAGAGGGAACTGTGGTCACAATCTTTGGAGCGGGCTGAGATGCGGCAGCAACGATTTGTGGCGGTGGTTGGTAATTACCAAATCCCTCGAATGCATCTTTGTTGACGGCGGGGAACTCGTTGCCTTCTGGTGGCGGTGATTTGTAGGTACCGAACCCTTTAAATGCGTCTTTCTCGACCGCGGGAGATGTAGCAGCAACGACTTGTGGCGGTGGTTGGTGAGTACCAAATCCATCGAATGCAGCTTTGTTGCCGGCGGGGATGTCACCATCTTGCGGCGTTGGTGGTTTGTAGGTACCGAATCCTTTAAGAGCATCTTCCTGAGCGGTGGGTAATGCATCGTTTCGTGTCATTCCCATCAAGATAGCATTCAAGTCCAGAGATCCTGACCCCAGTTTGTCCAGAGCTGGCTCATCGCTCCCCGGTACATGGACTATGCTGGATGGGTTCAGGTTGTAGTATATAGGAGGCGACAATACCTCGTTGGATACGGGCTCGGAGATGGGTGTTGGCAACTGCTGCGCTTCAATCGTCTCAAGCGCTGCATCTATGTCGTTCTGGGGTTGATCCGGTTCAGCCGTGTTGAACACATCTTCCACCGGCTCTGAGGGTAGCCACGGTGTAGATATCGCAAAGTACTCAGTCTCAAAGTCTTGAACTGGATCATGTCGGATCTTGCCATGGACTATCCAAGGCAAAGGCTGTTGATCATTGAGCTTCCTCAGCTTCTCTGCACCGCGCTCTCGAAGATCGTCATCGGCTTTCCGCTTCAATGACTGTGTAGCATCTGGCTGAGCATCTTTGATACTCTGTGTCGCTCCGGCAGTGGACGCGTCAAGCTCACTCTGAACCGCTTCTTCGACAGCCTCCTCAGTGGATGCGACGACGCCCTGTGGAAAGTGGAAGTCCTTGAGATTGGGATGGTAGTAGTAATCAGCCTCTTGCGCGCGGAACCGCGGCGTATACCCCTCTACACGGCGACACCTGCGTTGAGCTCCGGTATTGGTGATATCTTGCAGCAACTTTGAGGCGGCTGGTGTTGGGTCTTTGGGCTGAGACGGCTGCGGCTCGTCTTCCCAGACTTTGAACTTCTTCTTGCTGTCTCGACCTAATGTCTGCTTTATAGTATCGGTAATGTACTTGGGTTGAGATGGCGTGTCGTCGACGGGGAGGGCGGTGATGTCTTTGTGGGGATGATCTCCACCTGAGACGGGATCAATGCTTGATGGGTTTGCAGTCGGCGCAATCTGTGATCGCACCTCTTTCAGGTCGGAGGAACGGGGGGAACCAGGGCCGTGGACGGGATTGAAGTCGCCAGCAATACGTCGGCGCTTGACCCCACGGGCTTTCCTCGTGCGCTTATGTATAGTGGTGTCTTCGGGGCGGCGCTGTCTGTGTGGAGTGGTTGTCGGATTGTTCTCATCGTTCGATGAGCCGGCGCCAGGAAGGAAAACAGCTTGCTCTGGTGCAATCGATGTCGAACGGCGTCTCTTATTGTGACGCTGAAGTGTAGGAGTAACCAAGGCGGGTATCTGGGTGAGCTGGTCGGCCATCTTGTCGGGGAGGACGGTGATGGCAAGAGTCTGCTGGTAATTGAACGATGGTTCTCGATCGAAAGTGCAGACGGTGGGTGTGTGAGCTCTTGATGTGAGAAGTGGCCCCGGCGGTGGTAGGTACGGGAGAATAATGTCAGACCCCGTGATTTGCGAGACTAGTCCCAATTGTCTGTGGTATTCACTTTATTTATCGCACGGACGCAGTCACGAGGAGCTCGGATTGTGAACCTTGGTCGTGTTCGTGAACTGATCTTTTCAGAAGTTGAGTACACCCTGACGGCTACATGTCTCTCTCCAAGTTACTTCCATCACTTCACGCTATACCGTATACTTCAAAAACTTCAAAAGCATCGGACGCAAGCGTTTTTCCAAGGCTTCCAATGCCTCTGAGCTCGCACGATCAGGTCCAGAACACTCACGCGGCGCCCTCTCGGTCTCCTAAGCCCGATCCTTTGCCGCTTTCTCCTTCCTCTCCCTTTCATAGCCAGCAAAGCGCTCGATGTCCTTGGGCCACTGTCCAAAGTAGTCCCAGTGATCCTTCGCATACACAATCGCAAGCGCAAGGTCGCATTCGAGGTCCATGGGCATGACGCGGTTCGCGAGTAAGCCAGTCAGGTACCGGTTCGGGTACTCGTCTTTCTTGGGGTCTAGCGGTGACAATGCGTATACCTCAAGGATGTGACGGTAGTTGGCACTGGGGTCCTTGCGCAGAAACTCCCTTCGCGCGTCGTCTTGCTCACGCTTGAGAGCTGCGGCGGTGGCGGCAATATAGATCTCTCGCTCGCGGGCTTTCTCGGCGTCGTGAGCCTGTTGCGCCCGAACGCGCTGCTCTGCGAGCTTGGCCTGCTGGAGGCGACGGTCTCGGGCGATGTCGTCGGGGGTCATCCGGTTGACAGATGCCGCAATCCCATTGGCTGATGCAACCGGTCTCATACGACTGTATGGCCCTGGGTTGAGAGGATCGTTGGTCTGACCGATGGGAGCGAACGGCGCGGCAGGAGGTGACATCGCATTTTGCATCGTGTTTTGTCTCTTGCCTGCATGCATGTCGCTTTCCGGAGCGTCTGTGGCTTGACGCTTTTGGTTCATGGTGGGATATGCTGCCGCGTGCGCGGATGGCGATGAACCTGGCCGTGTCGATGAGGGTGGCAGCTTCATTTGTACATGCGAAGGGCTCTGTCTGGGTGGTGATTTCTGGTAGCGAGCGACGTCGTCCGTGGGTAGCATGCGCGGCTGAGTCTGCCTAGAAGCGAGAAAAGCGTTGCTCTGTTGATGATGTCGAATTCCGCTAGCGTTCGGTGCTTGCATCGAGCGTGGCTCAATAGAAATAGGGGAGACGGCGCCCAGCGTCGCTGTATCTTCGTTTCGCGTAGGTGAGGATGCATTCGTGGATGTTCGCACTGCTGTCGTGCTCAGAGGCGAAGCGATAGTCACCGAGGTGGCCATCGTTGAGGGTGCAGCGAGTGGGCTTGAGGTAGACGACCTTACTCCGTTCAGGTTGTTGATAGAAGGGCTCCGGGCCGCATTCTCTCGGTGTTGACTGCTCTCGCGCTGTACTTGCTGCTGCTGTCCTTGTTGCTGTCTAGCACGCTGTATTTGGCGGAACCATTGTTGCTGGTCTGGTGGCGCCTTGTTAAACCACTGTTGTCGCTGGTCAGGGCTCGCCTTGCTGAGCCACTGTGCTCGCAACTGCTGATCAGAGAGCCTGCTCATCTTGGTTGCGGTAGTAACGATGGATCATATGCAGGTGGGAAAGTTGATGATATGGGGGAAGTTGTAATCGGTGGATGAGAAAGAAAGGCCGTGGAGGATACGAAGGAGAGATCGGGGCGACAGGCAGCTGATCAAAGCTATTGTAGTCGGCTCGCAAAAGAAGAGGTCGGTGGGAGGCGCCTTCACCTTCCGTGTTTTGCTATTGTGATAACCACGGTCCTGCGTCGCTCAATAGGGACGCAACGTCCACGAGTTGAGGTTGAGCTGCCCTCCTCCCGCACCACTATCGGCTTCTTCAAATGTAGTAATATCGCTCAATAACAAAGAATAATAACAAGGAATAGTCAAATGGGTCAGCTGGAAAATTGAGCCGTACTTCTGGTGATGGTGGCAGATCTCGAAGTCGTTGCGTTCACCTTCACTTCCCAACCACCTCTTATGAAGGCACGGATCTCTTTGGAGCATTGGCACCAGGGTGGCGAGCAGAGTCTCGAGCAATCTTCTGCTATATATCATCTTTCTTGCAAACGTGTAAGGGTCATGTCAGGAGGAAGCATATATCAGTACGGCCGAATAAAAAGGTTGCCTGCGGCCCTGTCGATATGAAGTTTGCAGTTTGAGATGGAGCCCGCTTTACCCAGATGAGACAGACCGCACACAAAGGAAGCAATCAAGAGATCAATCGACGGGAACAATCTAAGCTCTCACAACTTGTTGTCCTTCTTCTGGTCTCTGACCTCTTGCGCCATCCTGACCATCGCATACAAACTCTGCAGGCGCGGCATCTCATAGCCCCTGTCCCGCGCAATCCTCAATGGATTGCCAAGAATGACCTCAATCTCCATCTTCTTGCCCGCTTCCCAGTCGATAGCCATGCTCGGCTTGCTGCCGCTCGTGTTCTTTTGTGTAGACCGAATGATCTGATCGGGGGTCGCAAACTCCTTGGGCATGGGCTCGCCGAGGATCTTGGGTGCGGTCTCAAGGATCTCGGTCATGACACCTTTGAGATGGCGCTGCAGTTCTGGGTCGAGAGACATAACGTTGTTCGGGAGGCAAAGGGTGAGGACCGAGGTTGGGTTCATGGAGGCGTTGATGGCGATCTTGTGCCAGCGGACGAGTTGCAGTTTGGCATGGCTATAGGCTTCGGCGTCTTTGATGCCTCCTTGTCTCAGCATCTCGACGAACGCGTCGTTCATCAAGATGACGCGTACGTCGCTATCTTTCCTGCTCCCGGTGTCTAGATGGGGCAGGTACGGTCCGCTGTTTATCCGCGTCCATCTGTTGTGCTTAATCTGGCCGTGCTCGGGTTGCGCGCAGGTTGCTATCGTGACCGCCGAACATATCGCAGCTTGTGGAAATCGCTTCGCGTACGGTTCTTCTACGCCCAGACCATTCTGTATCAGCACAATGGCCGTCTTATCGCCGACTAGACCCTCAAGTATCGTCGAGTCATCGCTCACGTCGGGTAACGCTTTCGTGCTGACTACTATGAAGTCCCATTGTATGCCGCTCGCTCTTGCTTCGTCTGGGTTCGCGAAGGTGTTGGCCGGTACGAAGGTGTAATCGCCGTATTGCGGTGAGGTAACTTGGAAGCCGTTCGCTTTCACGGCTTTGTAGTTGGAGCGGCAGATGACCGAGACGGAGGTACCGGGGACGAGGGCAATACGAGAGGCATAGAAGGCTCCAATGGCGCCGGCACCAACGATGAGGACGTTTGCAGACATTGTGAGGATGGAATGAGGGAGAGATGACGATGTCGACCCTGAAGCTTCGCAATCGTGCCTTATCGATAAGCGGCGCGATTGCCGAGGTTGCGATCCGCGTCCACGCTTCTTGTTCACCAACACCATCACTGAGATACATCAGGAGAGTAATTCATCGTAACGATTCTGCAAACCCTTCTATTAACTATAGAAATCGGTTTAACCAACGAGTCTACACCTCTGATTAGCTCTATATAACCTCTTGAAGACAGATTCTACCATCTAAGCCGTAGCGGTACATCGAAACACGCCATCTTGACGCGTCTCTAGCCGTCTACAACTTGGCCCACACAACATGCCGTCTCACAAAATTCTTCTCGTAGTCAACTCGCTTCACGACTACCGCCTCGTCAACGCGACCGGTGCCATTTGACTCACCCCCAATAGCGGCCCTCGCAGCTCCAGCCCTGTCGTCGATCGTGAAAAGGAGACAAACGGCAACCATATGTGGATCATCTCCTTTAAAGATATTGATTTTCGACACATATTTTCCGCCGAGCTGAGCTTTGTGCTGCGCCAGGAAGTACCCAACTGCTTGCCCGTTTGGTGATCCTTAGTTCACAGTCGAAGTCAGCAATCCAATCCCCAGAACGTTGAACCGATATACGACTTACCGAGCAAAGCGAGATATTCCGGCTCATCCGACCCAAACTCGCAGCCTGGCCAGGTCATCAGCTCATCCAAGTCGAGGCAGTTGTCTGTTAAGATCTTCTTGATTATCGCGACCGTCTCGTCGTTTATAACAGGCGTACTAAGGATATACTTGATGCCGCGCAGGTTGTTCGCACTCGCCAAGTTCCACAGTCCCCACATGATATCAGAGCTCGATTTCAGTGCGGGAAGCTCATCGTTTGGCGGAGGGCTGGAGAGGCCCCAGAGGGCTTGCGCGCTCGTGGCGGGGCTCTGACGATTGGTCATTGCAATGAGACCTGATGCTGGGTTTACGCCGATTACGAACTCGGCGTTGGTGACCTACGGGGAGAAGATGTCGTCAGTAAAATATGGATGGTCCGTCATCTTCTTTTACCTACACGATAGTGTTGGTCGTTGGTTTTATACCACTGCTGCTTGACGGGTGGTAGATCTCCCTGATTATCGCGCCGTACTGCCGGACCGTCCTTATGGTTAATAAAGTAACACCGATTAGGTCCACCCTGGTAGATACCACGCGTATCGATCCTGAGGTCATCGAACATGCTCTTGAGCTTGTGACTGTGCTCGAACTCGCACTCATCCCCATGACTTGCGCGGAATTGGGGGGTGCCATCGTCACTCTCGATTTTGTAGCCCCAAGATTCAAGCTCCTGTTGGATGGGGTTGGTCCAGGGGCTATCGATCGGGTTGACAAAGGCGGCTGCTGCGTCATGCGGAGAGGTTGTTGCTGACAGCAGCTTTTGGCCTTTGCATGTGGCTTTGTGGTATGTGACCTCGATATCGTCAACGCGAGCGACGAGGCTGCGGGAGGGGCGGGAAGGAATATCGGGTCCTTGGAGAAGCGGAGGAACCGGAGTCAGGCTCTGCACGAGAGCTATCAGCGCCAGGAGACAGACGATCGCCAGAGCCTGCATACTTGGGGTTCGGTTTAACCCGTGTGTATAGTAAATAAGGCACTCGAGAACTCTGACTTCCGGTTCAAGTACCTGCACGGCTCGAGCGTTACCCACATGTTCGTCTTTCACTAGGTAACTATCCCACAACTCAGCCCCACTCAGCTCTTAGCATGAGAAGATTTCCTATGAAGAGTTCAACACGGTCTGGAAGCGCAGTGATAGCGTCGTACGTAGTTATCATGTCGTCCTCGCGTACAGGGTCAATCGCATGGCGCTAATGATATGTGCAGATGTTGTAGGAGGAACAAAAGGTGAACAAACAATGTCTATAGGTAACATGAGCGTATGATAGATAAGCACTATCAGTACTTAACCTCTTTCCGACATGTGTAATACCAGACTGCAGCGCCCAATCACACCACAGCCAAAGTGCAGTGCGCTCGGGGGACCTAACGCCTTCCACGCTGCCAGGGACCGATCGGACGGAGGGTACACCGACTAACAGAATAGGCAATGCTATCAGTGCAGTCACTGTACCCAGGGCCGTAATTCTCGACTGTATTCTCGAGACGTCACCTGGGCAAGGTCGGAGAGTTGTTTTGGGAAGGGACTACCAGCCAGATTTGGACTAGTGCCCCGAATGTCGCGACGCGAACTTTCAACGTCAAACCTCCTTGCATCATCACTCTCGCCCGACGGCAACCAACACCGGCTACGTTAAGCGCACTCGTAAACCTCCACACCCTCGCCATCAAGCCTGGAATCGTCGCGACTGCATTCTGGGTGATCCTGTATAACGCGCCCGTTGGTCATTCGCCGGAGGCCAGTACAGTGCCCGCCGCACGAGACTCAACGGATTTTACGAAACATCGTAGTATAGGTGAAGAAATGCATATATCCTGGCAAATCACAAAAAAAGGCTGGCGTGCAGCAAACTCCTGGCGAAGCGCTTTGTAGTCTGTACTGTCCATCACCCTGTCTAGCAGGTCATTGTGTATCTAGGTAGTTCCTCTTGCATGTCTTCCCTATTCTTCTTCTTTCGTCATTTCTCTCACCTAAATTGGGATTGCTTATCCGTCTCACTGCTCAATGCACCGACCGCGGACGCTCTCAGGCCAATGAGTACTGATTGCCACGTGTTTCAGCTGAAGCCTTGTGTGCGCCTATCATGTGGGCATAGCGTGGCTGCCTTTCCATCTCTATATCTTCTGGCCTTTGCAGCTTCATCTCTTCTCTTCCTTCATCCTCATTATATCTCATCACTCGTTACGCACCTTGCTGCATCAAGACTATCATGGCCTTCACTACATCAGTGTATGGGCGGTTCACATTCATCAGCACGATGAGAATGAACTCCTCTGGTGGCTGCAAAAGCGGACGCGCACCTCCCATATCTTCTCGTGCTTGATGGTGAGTATGTCGTCTTCACGGTGAAGTCATGTCGGTGAACTGACTGAATCAGGATTGTGCAGCAAGTTTCACGTTCACCAGATCACCGGTGCTGTCTCTTGTTGTCGCCTCTGGTGCCTCCAGCAGTGGGTGCGCGCCCTCCACATCTCCTCGAGCCTCATAGTGAGTATGCCGTCTCCGCGGTGGATTGGTGAAGTCATGTCAGTGAACTGACTCAATCAGGAAATACGCAAGTTTCATGCTCACCAGGCGACGGTCCTCGCTGCAGTCTCTTGTTGTTATGGCATATGGTGAGTGTCCGAGCGCCTGAGAACAACAAACTCGGCTACAATTTTCTAACTATCTCATCCCAGACCACGCTACTCAGCACGATGGCTGAACGCAGCGAAAGCCCTCAAACTTTCATGCCGATCAGCCAGACGTCTAGCCGGACCTCAATGTTGCCTGCAGCAACATTTCCCAGCGCTAACATGTCATCCAATCTAGCAGCGTACTTCGAGGACGAGGTCGAGCCCCAGGTTCTGATGCCCAACGTCGCCTACGCAAACCAGAACAATACGAGCAGAGCATATAGCGTCAACGGTGCCTACGAAGGCAGCTCACCGCGCAATTACAGTGTGGGCCGCGAGCTCCCTAGGTATGTTCACACCATGGTCACCGTTGACGTTGATGTTCCCATCACACCTCCATTGTTTGGAGGTCTGCCATGGTAACGGCATGTGGAAGAAAACAATGCTAATTCTTCACTTTACAGCGAGTCGATCTTTCCGTCATTCGAGCACATGAACCAACCCCCTTTGGAGCCGACAATGGCGCAGCAGGAGTTCGATCCCAGCATGGCGAACCCTTTCTACGACTACAATCCGCCAAGCAGTGAGTCTCCCTTATCCAAAATGACTCATGTATCCGCCAGGCTGACTGATTACCTTAGAATTGGGGGAGGTTGAGGGTCATGTAGACCTCAGCGGCAACATTCGTGAAGTCGTCAACAGCCTTACAGCTCGCATGAACAAGGCCGAGTCAGAGGTCTCGGAGTTGCGAGAGACTGTCGTCCAGCTTGGTTTGGCAGCGTTGTCGACTCCCAGCACCCCCGTCAAGGTCGCTCCAGCACCGTCTAAGACCTTCGAATTCCTCAACACCGGTCTTCAGGACCAGGAGACCTTCGAAACCAAGATTGTCGGCAGCAAGCAGAAGAAGAAGGCTGCGAAGACTCACGCCCGTAAGGATCTCCAAGTCAAGATCCCCGGCCTCAAGATCCCTACCATCGCCCCGCTCCCCTCTGGTCAGCCAGATGTAAGTCCTACACCTCCATGTCTCCACCATCGTGTACTAATAGCGAACAGTCTGGCTACCTTACCGGTGGCATGATGTCCATGTTCCCTTCTACACCAACGTCTGGCGGCCTCCCGAGCTCACCTCTTACCCCTGGTCGCGTCGGCCCCCCAACCCCTAGCAAGCGTGGCAACAGTGGTAATACGTCAATTGCCAAGCGCAAGGCCCACGTCGCGCGAGGGAACATGGCGCCAGCCTTCGTCGTCGTTCCTCAAGTCCCTCTGACTGACACCGAGCTCATCGTGTACTTCTTCCAGTCTCTCGGCCGCCCAACCGTCGCGCTCCGCCTCTACTCGCGCAAGTGGGGCCCCGCGCAGATGGTCGAGACGCTGAATGCCCACCGCAACCTCGAAGGCGGTTACCTCCGTAACACCTGTTCCGTCAAGTGCATCACGGCTATCAACAAGGGCAAAGAGAAGTACGGCGTGAACTGGGCTGACAACTTCCGCGATGGCATCGAGAACGCCAACGACCTTATCGCCACCGACCTGATCCGTTATCCTCACGATGAGTTGGAAGGCGTCCTCGACTACGACATCCGCTATCTCGGCAACGGTCTCAAGAAGCACCCCGAGCAGGGCGTCGACGGCGGCATCTTCACCCGCTGCGTAAAGTACTGCATCAAGCACGACGCCAGTTACGCACTGTCCAACGTCCACGAACTCGCCTGGGCACTGCAGACAGGTCAACTCACTGATGAGGAGGAGGCTGCCTAATCTTGTTTTTGAAGCATACATGGTTGTTTTGAAGGAGATTGTGTTTCAGGATAAGTGGTTGTATACTCCAAAGTAAGATTCTGGGCGAAGTAATACAGGGTGGATGGGACGTAGCTAAAATGAATTCATTCCCCCAAATCAGACTTGTTGTGCATTATGTGAGTGAGCCGGTATGTCTTCAAAGTTTTTTTCCAGAGGAGGTAGGTAAGGTTATGGGGTATCGTATACCTCAACGCTCTTCTTTGAGCCTAGCGATTACGCATATGAAAAGCACCGAATACCTCCCCGCTACGTTATCAAAAAATGTCTGCTCATTGTTAAAGCGATGTAGCCTTCAGGCACTACTAAAATCCTCCTACCAAACGCTATCATCCCAAGCCCTAACCATTCTCCGCCTGCTCATCCCCTACCCAATGCATCTCAACCCATCAACATCCTCAGCATACCGCCCTTATCCTCCGATCCCCCATCCGCAACCCCCTTGCCCGCATCCTTATCACCCTTATTCGGACCCACGGGACTCGTCGCCGCAAAGAACAGCACCTTGATCGCAATCGCAAACCCAGCATGCAGCACAAACACGACAATAAGCAGAATCTTGCTCGTCTTCGCTTCGGTGGTGCTGAGCACAGGGTAGAGGTTACGGAGGAGGAAAAACGCCGAGGCCGCGAGCCCGAGGGCTACGACTGTGAAGTTGAGGACTGTAGTTTCGTTAGTACGTCGTCTCCTGCTTCATGAGAAGGAAAGAAGGGAGGAAGAAAGGAAAAGGACAAACTCACTACCCCAAGGACTCCAAGCCACCAGACTAACCGCAATCCAAACCAAATTCGCATACCCATACAAACAAGCACACTCCATCAAATTCGCACTCTCACTCCCATACCACTTGAGCACGCCCCACAGCCCCACGGGCACAAAAGCCGTATACCCATACACCAGCCCCGCCGCTCCACTCAGCAACTTGAAGTCATACGCAAAATGCTCCTCGCCCTTCTGCGCCAAGTATTGATTAATCGTTCCTGTAAGGAACAAGATTACAATAACCGTTGTGGCGATCCAGACAGGGCCGTATAAGTCAGGGTTTCCCTCGAGCACGTCGAGGAAATTGGCGCGCGGGTACAGGGTGGATGTGCAGCGGCGGAGCACCTCGGCGGTGTCGACGTCGAAGGCTTGGGCATAGAAGTTTAGGGACCAGAGGTAGTGTTTGCGCGAGGTGGGCGATGTGGAAGACGTCGAGGGGCCGGGGAGGAAGGAGCCGCTCGTGGAGTCGGGTTGGATTTTGGGGGCGCCGCGGCCGGTGGGTTGGGTGTCGAAGTCTGCGTGGGAGGGTTAGTTGGTGCTTGGATGTATATGATGGAGAGGGGAAGCTTACTGGAGCTGTGGAATTCGAGGTCTTCTTGCAGGTCGGTATGGCCTAGGTCGCCCTGGGGTTTGGTAAGCTTGCCGTCTTGAGCTGGATGCTGGGGGCATGTGCGCTTTTCTGCGTCGCATCCCCTGGGGTACGTACCTCTTGGTCAACGTCTACGACGACATCGTAGCCTCGGTTCGCCATGATTGCTTGTGAGTGAGGGCTGTCGATATGTCGCGAGCTGGCGTCGAGCTGGCCAGATTGCGGTTGACGTACGTCGCGCGACGCGACCGTGCGCTAGGTTCATTCGGAGCAGGCGTTTCAGGGTCCAGCTCGCTCAACACCATGACAATGTCAGAGAGCACATGCATCTTCACACGACTACTAAGTCATCCTGTCGCAACGAGTTTCTCATTATCATCGTAAATGTAAGGCATCGGATCTAAGGTTCTATCATCGCAACCATCTAAGATCTACCAGAAAGCCACCGATATGTACCATCCCCGCAGTTACTGTCTACGGCGCAGGCTCGCTCTTGACCTGCAGCGGCTCGACGTTCCAGATAGCCTCCGCATACTCGTCAATACATCTGTCACTTGAGAAGAAACCCATGCGCGCGACCGTCGTGATGGTCTTGGTTGTCCACTCCTCAGTGTTCTTGTAGCTCTCATCGATGAGCTCCTGTGTCTTGATGTACGATGCGAAATCGTCAGAGACAAGGTAGTAGTCACCATGATCCACGATGCCGTTGATCAGAGCAGAGAACTGGTCCGCATCGCCAAACATGCCATTGTGAATCGCATCGAAAACGTTGGCAAGCTGGGGGTCCAGCTGGTACTGAGAGTACATGTGGTTGTGACGGAGGTCCTCGACATCTTCGGCAAGGTTACCGAAGAGGAAGATGTTCTGTTCGCCAATCTCGCGAGTAATCTCGATGTTCGCTCCGTCGCAGGTTCCGATGATGAGACCGCCGTTCAGGCAGAACTTCATGTTACTGGTACCCGACGCCTCAGTACCAGCAGTAGAAATGTGCTCGCTAATGTCGCTAGCAGGGCAGATGATCTCTGCCTTACTAACGTTGTAATCGGCCAAGTAGACAACCTTGAGAGCGTCGCCGACATCTTTGTCGTTGTTGACAACATCACCCACCTTGTTGACGAGGTGGATGACTGTCTTGGCCATCCAGTAACCTGGTGCAGCCTTACCACCGAAGATGGACACGCGAGGAGCTAGCTTCTTGCGATCTTCGGGAGACATGGCCTTGATCTGGAGGTAACGGTGGATCACACCGAAGATGTTGAGCTGCTGGCGCTTGTACTCGTGAATGCGCTTGACTTGGACATCAAACAGCGCTGCCGGGTTGACCTTGACGCCGTTGTTCTCCAGGATGTATTGTGCGAGTCGCACCTTGTTGGCGTACTTGATGTCGCGGAACTCCTTGCGGAACTCCTTGTCGTCAACAAACGCCTCTAGCTTGTTCAGCAGGGTGAGGTCCTTCAGGAACTCGTGACCGCCCAACTTTGACGCAATAAGCGCCGAGAGCTTGGGGTTGGCCTGGTGGAGCCATCTCCTCGGGGTAATGCCGTTGGTGACATTGGTGAACTTATCCTGTCCGTAGATCTTGACGAAATCCTTGAAGATGGTGGTCTTGATCAAGTCGGAATGTAGCTCGGCTACACCGTTGACCTTGTGTGAGCCAATCAAAGCAAGGTATGCCATGCGGACCATCTTTGGGTTCGATTCTTCGATGATGGAGACACGGCCCAGCATCTCGCGATCCTTGGGAAAGTTGCGCTCAACGAATTGGAGGAAGTGAAGATTGATTTCGTAGATGATCTTCAAAAGTCAGCAAGGTCTCAAGAAATCAGGCGATTGAACATACCTGGAGGTGGCGCGGGAGGAGGTGCTGCATGAGCGGTACAGACCACTTCTCGAGCGCCTCAGGAAGCACGGTATGGTTAGTGTATCCAAACGTCTTCTGAACGACTATATGCTGTTAGCATCCAGGTTTGGGTATGAGGGTAGATTCTGCTTACTGCTCCATGCCTCGTCCCACTCCAAGCCCTCGATATCGACCAATATCCTCTGAAGCTCGGGAATGGCCAAGGTCGGGTGAGTGTCGTTGAGTTGAATCGCGACTTGGTTGGGGAATTCCTTCCAGGCGCGCTGGCTCTTCTTGAAACGTCGCACGATGTCGTAGAGCGAAGCTGCGCACCAGAAGTACTGTTGCTTCAGGCGAAGCTCTTTACCGCGGTCAAGGCTGTTGCTAGTCAGACATGATATCTCATAACCATGGAACTACTCACTTGTCGTTGGGGTAGAGCACAGCGGAGATGGTCTCAGCGCGCTGCTGGTCAGCTACAGAGCTCTCGTATTCGCCAGAGTTGAACTTCTGGAAGTCAAACTCGCCGCTGGCTGCCTTGCTGCCCCAAAGGCGGAGGTTGTTGCAAGTGCCAGTCTTGTAGCCAGGAACTTTACTTGTCAGTGAAAAGGTGAGAAGTGATGGAAGGACTGCTTACCGGGAACATCAAAAGCAACAGCCTGGACAATCTCGCCGCCCTCCCACGAGCACTGTTGCTTGCCCTCGTCGTCCTGCCAGCGGTTGACGTTGCCGTAGAACTGGATATCAACGACAATGTCGTGGCGCTGGAACTCCCATGGGTTGAAGTCCAGCCAGTAGTCTGGAACCTCGACCTGGTATCCATCGACGATCTCCTGCTTGAAGATACCATATCGGTACCGTAAGCCGTAGCCCCAGGCTGGGTAGTTGAGAGAAGCCATCGAGTCGAGGAAGCAGGCCGCAAGACGTCCGAGACCACCGTTTCCTAAGGCAGCATCATGCTCCTGAGATACAATGTCCTCCATGCGGAAGCCGAGATCGCTGAGACCCTCTGCATATGTGTTAGAGAAGCAATCGCGAGGTCCTAAGAGGTGGACTTACTGGAAGCGATATCCTTCTGCTCAACGTTGAGCATGGCATTGTCCAGAGCGCGGCCCATCAAGAACTCGAGGGAGAGATCTGAATTTATTAGAGGTTGTTCTACCAGCAAATTTCCCACTAGTCTCACAGTATACACGCTTCTGGTCAGCAAAGGTCTGACTCTGCTGCGTCTTGTTCCAGTCCAAGACCAAGCGATCCCTGAAGGCGAGGGCAGTTCCAGCGTAGGCAGCAGACTCGTCGCAGTTGAAGAGGGAGCGTGCGAGGGTAGTCTCGATATGGCGAACAGCGTCTTTCGTAAAGTCGTCTGGCGTCGAGAAGGGCTTGGGCATCTATGCGTGTGTTAGTGTTGAGAATCATCCTTGTACTATGATTGAGGATCCAATTGACATACAAACTTTCTCCATGCCTCGCGCTGGGGCTCTGGGATGCTCGCTTCTACGTTCTTGATCTCACTGGGGCCAAAGCCAGTTACCGTCCTCTTGTGCTTGGGACGGGTGAATGAAGGCCCAACGGGACCCTTGAGGTCACCGAGGGGAGCGCTGGTCGAGGGCTTGCGCTCGCGGGGGGAAGGGTTTGCGGCCATCTTGATAATGTCAATTGCTGAGAAGCGCGAGTTGCTTAGGAAGTGTCGATGGGAGAGAGGAGATGGCGGGGTAGAGGGGCGTATGGCTGCCGCTTGGAGGTAAGAGGCGCAACCGCAGGAGGGTCAGGGCGATGTGATAGGGCGGACAAGAGCTGCAGGCTTATGAAGACGCCGCAGAAGTACCTCAGACGTGGTGTTTGCTACGCGCCAGACAGGAAAGAGGAGCGGCAGCAACGGCAATGGCGTGTTTACAGGGCGTCCGGGTGGAGTAAGACGGGCGGAGATCAATTGAACATCACAGCAAGGCCCCCAGGATTATATCAGGAGAGCAGGAGCGACTAGCTAGCGGATCGCGGGGAAGGAGCACTCCTGGCCAGGCTGACAGCTAGCAACAAGCTGTTGAGCTCTCCCACATACAAGCTGTATGCAGCATCTCGCGGAGCCAGTACAAAGTGGGGTAGCCGACCCCACGATGCCGTCGCGGAGCAGTTAGCGGGGTCGTGATGGAGGTGTTGTCCAATAAACTTGTGCATGCTGAGCCTTTAGTGTGTTTGTTGCGCGTCGGAGCGTGATCTCCATCATGGCCAGAACCAGACGACGTGACGTCTTCAACCCCTCCATACCAACAACACCATGCTGGCGTAGCGAGAGCAACCAACATCCAACGATAGATTGCGCAACAAGCACAAACTTCAATCTCGAAAATTGATAGACATGAAGGAAATGTGCACATTCAAGCTGCAGCCGGCGCGGATCTTGTCGGAACAGGGAAGACTATGTTGATGCTGCAGCCCCACCATCGTACGTTGGACTGATCACTGTAAACAAAAACTTCAAAATGTCGTGATATCTGCACACAATCTTCTCGCATAATCTTATGAACATCTCACGCGATTGCGACGAATCCGCGTCACGTGTATGAGCTGCTCGATACGAAGTGCCAATGTAGATTAAACCCGTCTTTACATACCACGTCAATAGGGATAAATATCAAACAAGCGCAGTCCTCGAACCTCCTAGCTGGTATTACACAAATAGCGTACTCAAAACATGAAACACAGACCATTGGCATCAGGCCACCAAACCCACTCAACTCCACCCTGAAACAAATATATACGAGGTGACAACAAGCCTGTTGTCTACACAGAGGAAAGCCTGATCCATGCCGAAGAACGCCGAGAGATGCGCATCGCGAAAGATGCCAAAAGGATGTGGGTATCGTGAATGTACGCAGCAAAACGATTAAAAAGAGTCGAAGGAACGGAATTCGTTGCTCGTCCATGGGAGACCGCCGCTCTACGGGCTGGGCTCTGGGGTCTGAACGCCGTAGCTCCAGATGGCTGTGCCATGCAGGCTGATGGAGAGGTTCCGTCGTTGCTTCATCACGGTCGTGATAGGGGTTGATGCGGCTGCAGGAGCTGTGCTGGGTCGCTGCATGTTCTTCAGTCTCCACTGCACCATGTCGTTGGAGATGCGAGCAAGGCCATAGTCCATGTCCTGCAGGATGGCCCTCCTCGTGGCCTCGATCTCCTGCACGGTGAAAGCACCGTCGCTCTCCCTGATGCTCCAGTGCCGTGAGGAGCGCTGTCGGTCAACGAGGAAGCCGTGCGCGAGGGAAAGAGCAGCCAAGACAATCACGTCTGGGCTAACACGCACGTTCTGACGCGAGTCTGTCATCATGAAGTTCTTCAGGTCGCGGGCATAGTCGCTCGGGGCAAGAGCATCCCGCCAAGTAGCTGCGAACCGGCTGCTCAACGCATCCAGCACGCATCCCGCAAAGGCGACAATCTCATCCGGCAGGCCAGCACGGTCGAGGAACCCTTGAATGACCGATGCATGAGGGCGGTGGGTGGAGACGTTGAGCGGAACGAGGTTGGCAAGGTGGGTTGCGTATACTATAGATAGCAAGTCAGCGGACCGAAGTCAAGGAAGTGGCAACGGCATTGATCTTGGGTGAAGGGGTGCTGGTTGATCGACAGGCACACGTCCGAAATGTGGAGATGGACTGTTGAGTTGGAAAAGGAGCATCTGGGATGAAGCATGACGAGGGCCAAGGCGCTGTATGCAGGGGAACGTCGCTCTGCCGCCCGGACCGACTCATACACACCAGCATCCACAAACCCGTAAACAGAGATTTGGTGGGTGTGAGGTAATAAATAGACTAACCTTTTGGTTGTGGAGGGCTGCTCATGTCATATGACTGTGTTGATGTTTGGGCGGTTGGCGTTGATACTCGCGTGGGTGTGGGCTCCTTTGCTGGTGGAGGGGTTGGCAGGTTGGACAGCGGAACGCAGCTCGCAAAGTACTTGTCCAGCTCTTCGTCTGTCATGTCGCTGTTGACGGACAGGGCTGGCGAGTAGTCCATTTTGTCGTGTTTTGTTTTTCCAAGTTGAAATGTTGTGTTCTAACGGTAGTACAGCGGTGTCGGCGAAGTGTAAGCGAGGGAAGGTTGGAGAGTTGGTCGTGTGATGTTATGGTCGTGAGTCGAAGAACAATGAAGCGTCGTGAACCAAGCAGGCGAGCTGGAAATGTCGTCAGAGGGGAGAAGAGCCCCAAGTGTGAGGGCATTCACGAGTCTATATACACGCCCACGTTCCGACCAAGAAAACCGAGACGGTGAAAGCGGCGGATGGGTAGCGTAACTCGCTAGCTGCACCCCTGCACTTTCCCAAGACTCAGTAGCCGTCTCCCTGCCGTGCCACCTTCACAGGCGCGCACGCTCTCCCGCTCAGGCCAGCGCCAGCTACAACTTGGCCGTATGCGCCATCGCCAGGGCTACCGATGGCGTGTGCGGCTGCCCGAATGATGGCAGTGTGCAGCCGCCTGGTAAGAACGCCCAAGGTTGTTCCGCGTGCGCTGTACATGCAATGTCGTGATGTCGAAACTATACGGCTGTAAATCGAGGCCCAGGTATACAATGTGCCCATGTTGCGTGATCTATATTTCCAATCTAATCTTGTTTCTCCAGATCTTCATCCACTCCATCACGATCAGCACTCTAACGACATCATCTGCATATAGCGGGACAGCAGGGACACTTCATCTGGCAGTTGCAATACCGACACAACATAAACTTTGTCGTAGACACAACCAATCTCGCAAACCGCCTTGCCGGAAAAGCTTATGCCCCGATCCCATCCAATCGTCAGATGCTTCCCAGCCCGGCGCCGAGTCGCCTGTGAGCACTACTGCGAGCATTATTGCCTATCCACAAGTTCAATCCACTGCGAAACAAACCATCACACTTTTCACCCGTAGTTCCGACTGCAGAATCTTTTGCACATGTCAAACTCTATCGATCGCATCGCCGCTGTCAATTGCCCTGCATTAGGATCTGTACCCTCGTCACGCCATCACGCCGCTGGAGGGCACCCGAGTACGTAGCCAGCACCTGTTCCCTCACCGCCATGTTCCGCACTCTCGAGCACGCACACTACACGATACGATGCGGGTGCTCGGAACCATGTTATCTCCGTCCCCAAGCTCGCAAAAAGGGGACAATGTAGACGACAGCGCGCCGCGAACCCCACATCCAAGCTCTGGGGGCGCAGTCCTCCTAACCCGTCTTCAGCACCTCACCCGCTCGCCCTTGCGCACTTGACCCGTCAACACCAAATCTGCTCGCAGCACGAGTCGTCGTATCTGACTCCCCAGGCGAATACGTAGCAGCCCGCCCGAACGCCCTGACTTGCTGGCGGAATTTCGGCTTCGGCGCCTCGTATCAAGCGGTCCATCGCGTCTATTTTCCCCGATGCTATTACGGGGCCGGTGGAGCAAACCAATATCGCGCACAGAGAAAATATTCGCACAGTCGACAAATTCCATCTTTAGCATCCGTGGAGTCGTGAAACACCATTTGCCCGGTAGCTCCAGCATCTTTACGAGCTGCGCCCGACTAATGCTATCGATTGCGCTAGCTTTGTACGAAGCAGCCACCGCCCGCCGCGCTCCCAGGAACCGTTGCTACGAGTCTGCAGACATTGTCGTCATGGCCGTAGCTTGCATCTCCGATCCTTGATGATGGAATCTTTCCTCAACACTGTGCGTGGAGGGCCACGTACAGGCAATCAAGAAGCTTCGGAGTCTGGGCCTAGGTCCAAAGGCTCCACTCGCATCCTCTTTTCGCACTCAGCACCATGCACCCTTTTTGCTTCTTGCTGCATGATCGAGACACTTTCACAAGTCCGAGGATTGGCTCACGGACGCTGACAGATGTCATGGCTCACCGATGGACGCTGCCGGCGTTCTCCTACGGCCGGCAAGCCACGACCAGTGACCATTTCTTCAAATCATCAACGCCGGAATCTTCTGAAACACAAGGGTTTAAACTACCTCTACACAATTCTTCTAGTGTATGAACACCCGTTTGGTTCGAGAGCGTCATCCTGTGGCGTAGGGTCCTCCCGAAGATTCTAGCTGTTCTCGATCTCTTTAGCTCGCCAGAGGACGACCGCGTCTAGATCCTCCACCACCGTCACACGGACTCCTGTGGGGGTTTTCATGGCTATGGCAGCTGGTGCTGTACCTGCATGCTCAACACTATGGGCGCGGATTCCAAATACTTCGGGTTGCAGTTGTGGGGAGCGCTCTGACTGCACCTAGATCCAGCTACGGCAAGCCATGCAGTCACTCATCTGGACTATATGACAGGCCGATGGACTATGTCCTGCGCCTAGAACATAGGCGAAGTATGACTGAGAGTCGATCGGATCTCCTTGAGACGACAGTCATCATGTACACTGATCACGCAATGTTGATGACCCGCCAGCTCGCGCAGTTCTCGACACTTTCACAACCTCATTCCACATATTTGTGAACACGATACACACATCTTATATGCATCACTTACTGTACAGCAACTAATGGCATGGTCAAGTCTTCGCTAAAACGGTAAGCCACACATAGCCTGAGTTCGTTTCCTGCGCTCGTCATAGCACCTATAGCAACTCCATCACGAAGCACGTTTCCCTCCCGTCAACGGGCCGAAGTCCGCAAAAAGCAACAACACACCACGTTCTTCTCGCTGAGAGATCATCCGATATGATCTACACCGTTAGACCTGCAGGAGGTACAATGACTTTCTGAAGTAGTTTTTGTCAATACGCTCGGTGAACATCATGTTTAGTCCCAAAGTAGTAGTCTCCGCTACTACCTAGGTCTTTAGTTACGATTACCGTCTTCGATTGTTGCACGAACAGCTAACACATACATCCACACATCCACTCCAACTCCTCAAGCTCCAGCTCCAGCCCAACGACATATTCCTTCTTTCCCCAAAGTCGAGTTGGCTCGGTACCCGTTACCACAGTACACCACATCCAAAATGACAGATAAAACGTACGACACGACAACGGCTATACCGGCAGTCCGGCGGTGATACTTTCTTTTTCCGCTCAAGGCTGACAACACATACATTCATGCCAAGTCGCAGGTAGGTGATGGTGACATAACACAATGACATAGCAGCATACGGCATGTAGGAGTGGACGGTGTATATAGTGTGTACGCTTAGCCAAGATACGGTGAAGAACATGACCCGGGAGACCACAGAATTCGCACGCGGATGTATGTCGTCTACAATGTATGACCCGCTGCTGGGGAGATCCGAAAATGGATGATCGTTGCAAACCATGAATCTGTCGATATCGGCAGTTGATGCATCACCTCGCCCACGTTGCGGGATTCTTTCTCCCCCACCCTCGACTCGCGGGCCTATTTAGTTTGTTATAATTTCCTGGCACATGAATGCACGGTCAGCAATTACCATGGCATTGCATTCTAGATGGGTAGTAGCTTCCAACTTTAATTCCATCATCACGCTCCAAAGCATCTACACCTGCTTACTTTCTCACCCCTGTCACTGATATAACAACTAGTAACTTTGGACCTTCATCCCATGACACATCGGAAGCGTCACCGCGTATACGTGACTTTTTCTGTACCGTACTGGAAGAGCAAAGCTTCAAGACTGATTACATGGTCACTTGGAGAGGTCTAGTTGGCGAACTAATTCGAGTGAAAAGGCTGTTGACAAAGGATTCATGACTACAGGGTCGAGCACAGGTGCCAAAGCATCGTGATGAGGAGGGACGACAACAACGCATCAATCTCATGACAACTAACATGCTTCATGATCCCAGCAAAGTCAACGCACCACATCCAGCAAGGTCAGATCCATAACAGACACCAATAACGATAACGAACATTGATTTGTACTGCAATAGCGAACATGATAACCGACCAAAAGCACCACGCTTCTCCATGAATACAAGGAGTAGTCAACCCTTCCTACCACTCAACCCACCACGATCACCTAATCTTCCAACTCATACTACTATCCTACCATCCTACCATCCACTCCAGACTGAAGCAGCTTCGCACATTTGGGATATCGTTAAACGACCAGATTCCACCTCGCGCACTTTTCTTTCCTTTCATCGTCCACAAGCGACGCAAACATGTCTATTGTCTTCTTCGTCATGACTGCCGTACCGTCGTCAAGATTCGCACCATGATCCTCCAACACGTGTATTGTCGTGCGCTATTGGAGGCAGGCACATCGTTGCAAACAGAGCGAAACGCTTACTGGGCCTTCTTGGGGGCAGCGCCAGGCTGGCCACCAACGTACCTGCGGATGTCGGTGGCATCAGCAGCCTGGCGAACAATGTTCTTGAAGGTTCCCCAGCCCTGCTTGGCAGCGGGAGGAGTGCTCTGGTTGGCAAGCTGAGCGTCAATGCGGGCAGTGAGCTGGTTGATAGCCTCCTGGACGAAGCTGCTCTGCGCAACGCGAGCGCGGAAGAAGACGGTGTAGACAGCGAGGAGGATCCAGGAGCCCTTCTGGAAGAGCATGGCAGAGCCGAGGACGCGGAACCACAGGAAGATCTCGAGAAGGGCGACAAGAGTCATGGAGCCATCGTAGTACTCCTTGACGAACTTGCCAATAGCCTCGGAGGCAGCGGAGCCTTGGGGCTTGGCGCCGGCCGCAGCCGCAGGTGGGGGCTGGATGGTGGGCAGAAGGTTGGAGCGCACGTAGGTAGCGACGTGGAAGACGGAGTATACGGAGAAGGGGAGTATGGCAAGGGGGATCTGGCGGGAGAAGAGCCACACAAGGCCCATGACTACCAGGCGGTTAGCACGTGCTGCGCGGAGACGAGGCGACAGCTCGCAGAGGACTTACTCAAGTATTGGACGTTCTCATCGGTAGCGAGAGCGACGACACCACCCTGCTTGCCTGCCCTGATGCGGGCGCGGTAGGCCTTGTAGACGACAATACCGTATGTGACGCATGCCGACAGGAAGGCGGTGCGGTAGGAGAAGGACGCCCATCGCGAGTAGTAGTTGAAGGTGATGTACGACAAGCTGTATCGCAGGGTAGCGAGCAGCAGCGTAACGTGTCCGGCGAACCAAGCAAACTGCAGAGTCTGGGCGAGGGCAGCAAGGCGCTGGCCCAAAGGCATAGAGGCGGGCGGTGGAGGGGCCATTGTGTGTATTTTGGGTACTGTCGTGTGGGCTACGTAATGGGTAGCTTGGGACGTCAGCAAAGGTCGGAAAGATAATGGCAGCTCCCAATGTAGAGAGAGATAAATGACAGCAATGATCTGCTGCCCGTGGAAGGAAGTGGAGGTGCAATGTGTCCACAGCGGTGGCTGGGTGCTGCGACTGCTGGAACTGCCCAGCGTTCGGGCCCGCTCGTGATGTTCGCCGTGCCTGATAGGCGGGGTCGACTTACCGATGCAGATATCGGGTCCAAGACCTCAGTGACGGTGCTCAGTGCTTGCGGAGAGTAAAGGCGCGGGGGAGTGAGAGCAGAGCAATGGTGGTTGTGTGTTCCTAGAGAGGTAGGAGAGCGGGCGGCAGTAAACCAGAATTCGGGCGTTTGGGGGGTGACGACATGGCAAGCTGCAATTCTGGGTAGGCACAAGCCCCACTGCACCTCTAGCGCAAACATAACCCTGACGATCTCTCAGCCGCCAGCAAGGCCTCCAGCTGCCGGTCTCTTCACACGCTCGCAAGTGTCTGGCCAGCAAGCACGATGTCGTCACTCTTGTTTCTTCGCAAAGTTTCGTTTGTTTGTTGGGAAACATCACTAGCAGTGCCTCGTTTCGCTTTTAGCCCACAAATGAAATTGCCTTATGATAGTCTGTAGAATACATGAAAAGAACCTGTCCGACACTCCTCGCTCCGAACTACATCTGCCGAATACTAAATAAGAGAAAATGCCGAAGTGAAGCAAGGGAATCAGAAAGGAGCGCAAAGACGTTGGTATCAATCAACAATCCGGACGACGGCACCAACAGGTAACACTGCTGTGCTTCGTCCCCAATGTTCCATCGTGGTGTATTATCCCTTTTACCGATAGCACCCAGTGGTATCGTCGGCCGCATTATATTAAACAAGGTCTGGTAAGAGGGTGTAGAGAACTGAGAAGAGGTAGTTGAGAGGCGCGTGTCGTCCGGAGCGGGAGGGGAAGGACGAGGGTGGCGCCAGGGTGTCGACTTAGCGGAGGGAGAAGCCCTTTCTCTTGCCCTTCTCTTCGATCGGCCTGCCAGACTCGATGCGGGCCTTCTTCTCCTCGAGCTCTTGTCGTTGTCGGTCTAGCTGGTCCTTCATCTCCTTGTGACGGGCGTACAGCTCTTCTTCGCTCTGGCGCAGCTTGCTCTCCTTCTCCTGCACCTTTTGCTGGAACACCATCTTCATTTCCATCTCCATCTTCTGGAGCTTGGCCTCGTGCAACGAGCGCTCCTCCTCTTGCTTGACGGCAGGGTTGACCTCCTTGAACACGCTTGAGTCCTGTTGGATACCCATCTGTGCAAGCTTCTCGGAGCGGTAGTTCTCGTACAGAGCGTTGTTAGTGTTCTCCTTGAGCTCCTCCATGTGGGTGCGAATGAGCATCTGGCGCAGCTTGACAAAGTCGCAGTGCTCCTCGTTGTCGACTTCGACGACACCCCAGGGCAGCGCACGCCCGCGGACCTTGCGGCCGTCAACAGTCGTGACCTCGGTGTTGGAACCGACAACGGCGAAGGGGACCTTGGCCATGATCTCCTGGTTCTCCGCAATGGTCTCCTCGTCGTCAAGCTCATACCGTGGGCCCTCGAAGATCTGGATCTTGTGGTAGGCGATATCTGCAAGAATCTGTACTTGTTAGCAGTGCTATATAGGCAGATGAAGCGACGTACCCTCTTCTTGTAGTTATCAATTTCATCGTCAGTAACGGTGTCGGCCTTGGCAATGACGGGAATCAGGTTGACCTTGGTGTGGAGCTTCTTCATCACCTCAATGTCGATGGGCTTCAGGGAGTGGCCAGTGGGCTGGATGAAGTAGACAACGGCGTGGATGCGGTTGTCGACAATGTTCATGCGGTTGACCTTGTTCTCAGCATCCAAGTAGGCGTCGAAGCGCTGCTCAATGTTCTTGACAATGGGGTCCCAGGACTCATCGTTGTTGATGAAGTCGCCAAAGCCGGGTGTGTCGACTACTGTTAACCTCAGGCGGACACCGTTCTCCTCGATATCGGCGCTAATCGACTGGATCGATACGGTCTTGGAGATGTCGAGACTGGGGGGCTTGCGCTCCTTGGGCGGGTACAGCGAAGTGTTGAAGAGCGTGTTTACAAGGGTCGACTTTCCGAGTCCAGACTCGCCTGAAATGACACGTTAGCTCGGATGGACAATTCGTGGGCGGGGTGTACACCTACCGACAACCATGACGTTGAAGTTGAATCCCTTGCGCACACTCTTGCGGTGCCACTGGTTAGGCAGGTTCGCAAAGCCAACGTAGCCTGTGAGCTTCCTGCGCACAATGTTCATGTCGTTTGCCATGGCAGCTGCGGCCTTGGGGTTCTTCGCCGTGATGGTGTGCACCGCTGGAGAGGAGCCGTTAGACATCGACATCGTTTGATCCATGCCGTATCCGCTGGACGACGCTGGGGGCGATGGAGACGCACGGGTGGGCGGCGCGGGAGAGGTAGCACCGTTGGATTCTACAGCAGAATGTTAGCCAGGGGCCAGGGGAGAGAGATCATGGCCATCGAGCGCGGCAGCAGCGACCAATGCCAAACAGGTATGACCCTGCTTGGCGTTGCCCAAGAGCCACCGCGTGTGTACCTGAGGTGCCAATGATGCCGTGGCTGAGGTGTAGTTGTTGATGTCGCGAGACGGGGGTCGGGGAGAGCTCCTTACCCATGGTGTAAATAGTGTAGTAGAAACGGACGATGGGTCGTCAAGTGAGGGACTTCTGCAGATGAGAGAGCGATGTCAGCGGAGGTTCTCAATGCGTGCTGGTGTTGGCTGCGTGGCTGCTAAACAAATGTAACAACGCGACCAAGCCCAGATCGGGAGAAATAAAGTGAGACAGGCGTGAGGGAAGGGCGGCGTACCAGTCAGCGGTAGTTATGCTCTCGAGTGAGTGATGCACTCAAAGCAATGAATTGAAGGTGGTGCAGATGGCTGCGAAGGAAAATGGCGTGGTTGTCCGGAGGCTTCGACGTTGGAAAGGGAAGTCGTGGTGCCGTCCGTCGCTGGGTGGAGGAAAGGGGTCCGCACAGGGATGGGCGCGATTGGAGCAACGCCGAAGCAATGGGCACTAGACCAAAAATCCCCGCGTCACCACTAGCAGCGAGCCGGCGTCGAATACCGCTGGAAATAACACACGACAAGTGGGAGCAGCGCGGGTGAGGGAGAGTGTAGGAGGGATGCAGTTGACACCTTTCACGTTGTTGAAGATTTTGTGCTCTTGTGCACTGCTGCAAGAGGCAGTCGCGAACCGTGCTTCCCAAAGAGGTAGCGTCACGTGTGGGTAATTAGAAGGCACGAGCAACGCGTTGACTAGACATTAAGCGGTCGTTGCTTCCTCACGACTATCTGCCCCAACCCTGACACCGCTGTCGCACCCCAAGGCTGCCGCTCACGCTGCTGCAGCATGGCACCACAGGACGCGGGATGTGAGACTCGACACCTATCCAATTACATCGCATCCATCCCGACCATCGGCATACCCGTATCCAGTTCATCGTCTTATCTATGCAAATCAAAGGGTATTTTGCGCATGTCCCAAGCAAACAACTCCAATCTAACGCCGCAACACCTCGCTATGCAAAGCTCGCCAATGCCCTGTTCAACTCGGTCTTGTCGTACTTGACGTACTTGCCCTTCCCCTTGTCGATCTCCCGGTAGCGGTCGTAGAACCGGTTGTACAGGGGCTCGATGATGTTCTGTACTTCCTTGGAAAGCTGGTTCCGCACTTCGGGCTCCATTGCGTACGCCTTGTGTCGTGTGACAAGATCGTCGAAGCTTGTGTTGAAGTTCTTGAACTTCTCCTTGATTGCATCCTTGTCCTTGGAGCTAAGAGACTTTACGATAGCTGCCGAATCTGCACCGCCTGACGTTGGGCGTTCCTTGCTACGGTTCGTGTACTGCACATCCAGTAGGTACCCTGACGGTTCACGCCACGCTTCAAGATACATGGCCGTGCCTTGCTTACGCCAGTCTGCCAGCTTCTTGGAGTAGCTGTCCATGAGCGGTGCGAGTTCTGAAGAGCGAATAATGCGTGTGATGATAGCGATATTGTTGGCCATGAAGACACCTTGCAGGTTCTTGCCCTTCAGTAGTGTCTTTGCTTTGCCAATTAGATTCTGCAAAAGTGTGTCGACAGTATCCGCCGCGTATGACCCGAACAACTTCACGCCGTCGGGGCCAACGTCCAAAGTCGTGGATGAGTTGTTAGCCGATCCAGAGTTCCAACCGCCCTCTCCCAAAGATGCCAATATCGACGCAAGAGGTTCGAGGTAGTTGGTCATCTCTTGCAAGCGTCGCATCGTCTGGGTTGTAATATCCACCGGACCGCCGTCGATAGGAAGCGCAATGAGTCCTTGTGTTTTTGACCGTGTATCTTCGAGCATCTTGCTCAGAGACGTTTTCGACGTCTCCCGAACCGGCTTCACGCTGTCATAGATCTGATCTTTCAGGGCGCCAGTCTGCTTCTGCAGCCGCATCGACAGAGTCCGGACCAACCCGCAAATCTCGTATCCAAGAAAGCAGTCTGTCAGCAGGTTCTTCTGAATATGCCCGTTCAGCTCACGTAGGGTCTTGCTAAAGTCCTGCAGCGGGACCTGGCACGTTGACTCGTAGACATCGGCCCATTCCTCTCTGTCGAAGACGTAGTTCAGGTTGTCAAACTCCGCTACGAAGAGACCCTCTATCGCTTGGACGTATGTGCCGATACCATTAGTACCCTTCTTGTACAGCGCATCTGCCTGCACCTTCCTGGCTGTGCTGATGGTCGCCTGCATGAGACTCCTCAGTGCGCTCTCTAGGTATTCGCCCCGGACGTCTGCGTATATTCTTCGTGTGGGGGTCTGCGAAAGATCGATCTGCGATAACTGGGCGAAGGACTTGGAAATGTGCGAGTTGATGCTGCGCAGGCTCTGGAGTTTATCCTGGGGCATGCGGGGGAAGGGATTTTCTATACGATGTTAGTATCTCCCCAGTCGTAGTATATGGGCGACATACGCTTTGCGACATATTCCAAGGCTTGGACCTTTTCTCGCGCGCTATCCTGCAGTATACCGCGGAACACATCCTCCAATTGCTTGTTGCCCAGCTTCAAGAGTCCGCTAAGCTCTGCAATGGCCTGTTCGTTGGAGCGAAGGTTGGTGCGCTTGAGGTCTGCGAGACTCATGTTGGTGCGGTCGAGCGAAGCGATGTAGCCGTCCAGGTCTCCTCGTCCAGGTCCGGCGCGGATAATCCTCTCTTCCTTTGCACTTTCTTCACGCGGGGCTCGAAGGCGGTCGATTGCGTCTATTATACGGTCGACGTTGTTGTTTGCTATCTGTAGCTTCTGTGTGTTGCCGTAGATTGGGCCGATTGCTTCCTGGACTGCCTTTCCGCTCGCATCGAGCCTATTGACGGAGCCTTGGATCTTTTTTGTGAGCGTCTTCATTTTCTCCATGTTGGCGAAGAGCACTTCGACCTCCGCACTCTCCTCCAGGAGCGCGGCTTTCCGGGGAGCGACCATGGCGACTGCTGGATAGATGCGCAACTGCCTCGAGGGCTACGTGTACGCGCGTTCGGCGGCGAGGACGACCTCGATTATATCAAACGGGCGGGTAATAATGAAGCGAACATGAAGTACAGCATATGTTTGTACAAACGAAAGAATATCCAATGGGGGAATACGACGCCGCGGTATAGGATGATGTGGGAGGGGATGCTTGCGGAGAGCTGTCGCGGAGGCAACGCTAAGACGGCCAGGGTCCAGCGTAGATCATCTCGACACCTTTCACTTTTCGATAAGCCGCGCAGTCGAGGTACTCATCGCGGCTTCACGCAATACATGCTTGTTACACGTAGAACTGCACGGCAGCCAACTCATCTGCGGGCCTTGATACCCCAGAATGACGTTTTTCACAGCGGGTACATGCGCTAATCAGCCTCGCCTGCCACCGGAACCCGCTGTCTGCGTATCACATATGTTTCGGCGACGCGTATGCGCCTTGCATTCAAGTACCACTGTGGCGCATGTGAGCACAGACGGATGTTGTACAAGGGTATACAATTGAGTAGTAAGTGAGTAAACTAGATACGCAGAAGCTATGGTGTTTTTATCCCGTACACGTGAAATCCTCGCCAGGGCATCGATAGTACTTGGAAGAATGAAGATGAAGTAATGATGGTCGCTTTCCCAGCTGGCGGGCTTCTCAAGTCATGAAAACGCGGAAAGAAAACAATACCAAAGAAGTAATAAAACCAGGAATTCGAAGCCATGTGGCGCATACGCATGCGCATGCAATCCGCAAGTCAAGACAGAACGCAGTTCACTATCACTGTCCAGGGCGACCGCCACCAAACCACTCGCGGAACTGAGTCCAACCTTCATTCTGCGAGATTGGCACCGAAGGGACCAGCGGATCGCGAGCAGATGGTGCGACTAATGCCTCATCTTCAGTCTGCTCGCGCTTGATCTTCTTCTCAGTATGCTCCTCTTCTCCGCCGATGAATCGGCTCTGAACATCTTCAAGGCTCATGTCGAAGTCATTGAGCAGCTTCCTGAGCTCGCCACGAGCCTGCTTGTGCTCCTCAGTCACATACGAGGAGTTCATAAGAAGCTGCTCAGCAGTATTTGAGAATCCCTCAATAAGGTCAACAGCGCTGGTGACAAAGGCATCGCAATCGGTCTTCCACGCGTCTCTCTGCTGGGTCTGAAGCTTTTCTTCGATATTCTTGAGAAGTGGACGCAACGCCTCGCCAGGCGGGCCATAGCCGTAGTTTCCATAGGTTGGGTTGCCGATGATCGAGTTCTGTAGCGCTTGTCGTTGCCTGTTGTAAATTCCTGGGCCAGCGCCAACCATGTTTCGATCGGAGGCTAGGTCGTAGGAGGCCTTCATTGCAGTTGCTATTGGACAGTAGATGTCGATCTCCGTGGTGAATCGCAGATGAGTTTCTCCAAGCGAGACGCGAAGACTAGCGAGCAACATGTCATATGCCGCCTGGACGCGTCGTTCTACTAGGGCCAACTCTTCAGTAGCTCTTAGTTTCAAATCCGGGTGTGCGGATGACTGGGTGATGGCCGATCGAGTTGCCTGCAACAATTTTTGAAGCACCCTGTACAGACTCATAGCGAATTCCACGGTGCTGGCGTTCAAGTTGTTATACCAATTGTCCAAAAAAAATTTCATGGTACCAAGGAGCTCGTAGTTCATGTTGTAACCCTTATATTTTCCGGAGACTGGTTTTCCGTTCTCCGCGAGCATCTTTGCAAAGCCCGGGTAGTAGATCAAGGGATGGACCCATGAGTTCTGCACCAGCTGCTGTATGCCACTTATGATACTTTGTTCCTCGTTTTGAGACCAAGGCTTTCCTACCAGGGACTGTAGGGGACTGCCTGCCAGATTCTTCAAGGTATTCCGAACTGGTTCGATCTGAGCCTTCAAATCGCGTCGCATCTTAGCATAACTCTTGTCTTCTATGTGCTTCTCCAAAGGTCTTTCAGCTTGTCTTCGGAATGATGGTAGCGTAGCGTGGACATGTTCGTAGAAATCCCGATAGTTGGTGGCTGCTGGCAATGTAGCCAGGAAATGCCTTAACGCGTAGATTCCAGCCGTGGTATCGTCAAGGATCGGAGTGTCTCTCTGAATGCGGCTTCTTGAAGAAGTGTGAGCAAGTGCGGATACCGAGAAGACCTTGATTCCTTTTGGATGCATCTGTCGCTGCACATTTGCAGTTTCATACTTTATGTAAGCAATCGTGGCTTCTCTCAGCAGCTCATCCAGCATATCGGATACGACTTCAGGTTCCGCAATACCTTCGTCATCGAGATTGTCAATCTCTTCCAGACGTGCATTCAGCGCTGGGAACGGGTGTTCATTAATCTGTCGAATCTGTGTACCCATGTTGTCTTCGTTGATGAGTTCCTAGAAGACAAGTCAGTCGGGCATTCTGATAGAGAGAAGGCGTCAACTGACATCGGCCTTGTTCATTACTAGTATAGTCTTGTTCGCTCCTTTGAGATGGATCGATCGATCAATATACTCATCGTGCAAGACACTAGTCTGCAGTCGAGAACATGGCGCGACCACCATCTCGAAGTCAGCCTTCCAGCGGAAATTGTTGATCACGCCTTCACGCAGCTGACTCGTATCACCATAGCCTGTTTTCATTAGCTCAACGTCGTATGATAAGGAGCCAGTGGCTTACCTGGTAAGTCGAAGAGGCGTAATCCATGCCGCAAAAGTATGTGGCCGGTCGCAATGGTTACGACTTTCACAAATGGCCACAACTCCTTGATTCTGGCTGTTTTTCTGCCCAGCCTGTTGTCGGGAATATTCTTGAAGTGTGCAGTCCGGTTGTGAAGGTCTCTTTCGCTCATGTCTGTTGCAAGTTGCGCGAATCGATCATTGGCACGTTTGCAACAATCATTAAAGAAGTTTCCCTCTTTGATGTTCGTATGATAGAGCATCCTCTCAAGCTCGACACTCGCCTGCTTATCTTTCTGTACGTTAAAGATGATCTCGAAGAATTCCTTAGCGGTGGTGATTGCACGCGACATGGTCTTGGAAGTCGTTTTACTTGGCGGCTGAGTAGCATTGTCGTCGTCAGGATCGTTCTCGTCTTCGCCTTGAAGGGGTTGGCGATTCTTGTCGACGCCAGGATAGACCTCGACCCATCGATCCATTTGTTCTTTGATGCAATCCTTGATTTCCTCTTTGTTGAAGAACACAACTAGAAGATCGCTCAGAGTAGTGTGGTCGGTAGCTCCGGGCTTGTACTCCAGGACTGTTGCATAAGCCGTGCATGCCTTCGAAGAACCCGATCGATCCAGGAGGCCTCGTTCGAATAATGCATTGATAAGAGAGCTCTTACCGATACCTTGCTCTCCAAGTACTGCCACACTGTAATACCTGATGTCAGGTAGTTTTCTTGCGATTTCTGCTGCATCGATCAAATCCTGGAAGCGTTGGTCGACGGACGAATACTTCTGCATCGCACTCGTGAGCTTGTCACACAATTCTTCGACCAAGACCTTAATTTCCTCTTGCTTCAAGGCATACCAACGGTTGTTGGCAAGTTCTTCGTCAATAGTCGCATTGTGCATGGCGGTAAGGTCCCGTTTCTGGGAAGGTGTTTGGCTCCGACCAGGCGGTCTTGTCGATGCTCGAAGTGCCATCGTATCTTGGAGGCTATTGTTCGAGTTGGATCAGGAAGAAGTTGCCCAATCGAGCCGAAAGAGTATTGGGTGTATCAATGATTCAAGAGAAAGTATGGTCGATGAGAGATGATTGTAGAGGAGAAGAAGAAGAAGGCACGAGTTGAGAGAGCTTAAGTAGCGTCCTGAGGGATGAGATGCAGCCTGAGCTCAGGATGAGAGGTGAGAGAAGGGACATGCACCGACTCATGATGCCCTTTACTTACCATGTTCGATATGCTCTGAGGTACGTACAGGTGAGTGAGGGGATTGGGAATTCTCCGCACTCTCGCCGGAGAGTAAGGTTGGTCATACCAAGCGCGTCAGAATTGGCAGGAAACTGGAGAAAGCTGCAGTCTCAATGACTGTTGCATCAGTCGAAAATAAAGACATATCTATGCTGGTAGCGAATGGGTGCTGAAGCACGTCTGTTTGCGAGCAATCAGAGTGCCTGCGATACGAGACTGGAATAGTCCTTGGACCTACCACGTCCAAGGACCAAATACGTGTAGCTCATGTAAGTCGCGAATAACGCGGGTGTCTTCGCAAGTGGATGGTGGAGACATTGGTTGATTGGCGGCAGGTTCAGCGTTCCTGCATGGCTTGGCAGACGTTGAGCGGGCAGTGATTCGGCTGGCGTCATGCCGAAACCAGTTCTGGCGGAATTTTGCGGGCTCAAAGCAGGTTACATGCTCCGTCATGCTTAACGCATTCCCATGGGCTCAGGTGGGCTTTGCGCACTTCCCCATGTGCCAGGCTCGCACGGCACCTCCATCCCACTCCCATTGCCCTTTCTGACTCAATTGCGTGCATGGCCGGCTATAGGAACACGCGCAACCTGGGCCACCTGTGGCTGCGGGGGACGCGTCGTGGGTAAGCTAACACACCACCCATTGTATGCCCCTGCTAATAGGACCAGCCTGCACACGAAGCACCCGCTCTCCCAGCGATCCAAAGCAACTACCCTCGGCCTGCGGTACGGCCCTCCATGTCTCCTCGCGACGGCTGCGACTGGCTACCTCTCTTCTGCATCGTCGCCGTACCCACTCTTTCGTCCCATCCACCTAGACGCGCCTTCCCTCAAGCGATACTTCTTCGGCGGCAATGACAAACAGACCGAGACCACTTCGGTCGGAGACGCCGAGAGGCAGGTGAATGAGGAAGGCGAGCACAAGTCAGGTGAGCAGGAGGCGCCATCGCAGACGCGTGTTGCCAAGGGCTACAGCGAAGAGGACGAGGAAGCCGGCCAGAGCAAGTCAGCCTGGCAGACCATCACGAGCAAGTTCCCCGCCTCCCCGTCACCTTCCAAGCTCGGCGACACTATCATCGACTACATCGTGCCGAATTGGGTCAAGGTCCTCCCTGGCTTCATCCGCAAACTCCAGGATGAGCTCTCCATGGCACCGGGCTCGCTCGCCGAAGAGATCTGGTACGAAGCCAACGATCCCGAGATCAACCCCGAGATAATATGGGATGCCTCTGTGAGGGTCTCGGACGAGCTGTGTGAGGAAGAAAAGGCTTTCCTGAAGCAGAGGGCGCAGTTCACCAAGGCTGCACTTGCGCGATACCTCGACATTCCCGAAGCGCAAATACATCCCGACGACGTGCCCGTCATTGCCATGTGCGGCTCTGGTGGAGGGTTGCGTGCGCTCGTGGCAGGCACATCGTCGTACCTCTCCTCGAAGGAACACGGTCTCTTCGACTGCGTCACCTACACGGCTGGTGTCAGTGGCAGCTGCTGGCTACAGACCCTCTACTACTCAGACCTCACCCAGCGCAGCCACGCTCGCATGATCAGACACCTCAAGAATCGCCTCGGCGTGCACATTGCCTTCCCCGCTGATGCGCTCGAACTGCTCGTCAGCGCACCCACCAATAAATATCTTTTGAGCGGACTGGTCGAGAAAGCAAAGGGCATCCCAGATGCCGACTTTGGACTGGTGGACATCTACGGCGCACTGCTCGCCGCCCGCCTGCTCGTACCTAAAGGCGAACTCTCTGTTAGCGAATACGACTTCAAGGTTTCGAACCAGCGACGCTATACCGACAACGGGTCACATCCACTACCTATCTACACTGCGGTACGGCACGAAATACCGCTCGCCGAGCAAGGAGACACAACAGACCGCATCGCAGCCGAAGCAAAAGCCAGAAAAGAAGCTTGGTTTCAATGGTTCGAGTTTACGCCGTACGAGATGTGGTGCGAGGAGCTTTCCTCTGGCATACCCACCTGGGCAATGGGTCGTCAGTTTGAAAACGGACGCACAGTCTGGCGGGAGAATGGCCTGGCTCTGCCCGAAGTGCGCGTTCCGTTGCTCATGGGGATCTGGGGGTCCGCCTTCTGTGCGACCCTCTCACACTACTACCGAGAGATCCGACCCCTCATGCGCAGTATCACAGGACTCGGCAGCAGTATAGACGCCATGATCGCTGAGCGCGATGATGATCTCGTCAAAGTCCATCCGATCGACCCTGCTGCCATGCCCAACTACGCCCTCGGTATGCGCGAGCTCCTTCCCCCATCATGTCCTGAAAGCATCTTTGAACAAAAGAACTTCCAGTTCATGGACGCTGGAATGTCCAACAATCTACCCATCTATCCTCTTCTCCGACCTGGACGCAACGTTGACATTCTCGTCGCTTTCGACGCTTCCGCCGATGTCAAAACCGACAACTGGCTCAAGGTTGCTGATGGCTACGCCCGCCAGCGCGGCATCAAGGGATGGCCCGTCGGCGCCGGCTGGCCACCAGACGACGAACCCATGGAAGACCTCCAAGAAGACCTCGAACGCGCTCAAGCCAAGACGGAACAACAAGTCCAAACCAAATTCGAAGAAGCCAAGGACAAAAGCGCCGACGAAAACAAGGACAGCAAGAAGAGCAAAGATCTAGGCTACTGCAACATCTGGGTCGGTACTACCGAGGAACGCGAGTCCGACACCGAGCACCCAATCTCGAAACAAGTAGACGAAGACTGGGAACTCATGCACCCCGCCTCTGGTATAACGGTCATATACTTCCCCTTCCTCGCCAACCCAAAGGTTCCCGGTGTTGACCCCAAGGTCAGCGACTTCATGTCGACCTGGAATTTCGTCTACACACCGGAGCAAATCGACAGCGTAGTGAATCTCGCTCGTGCCAACTACAGTGAAGGTGCCGAACGCACAAAACGCACAGTCCGCGCTGTATACGAACGTAAAAAAGCTCAACGTGAGCAGAGGGAGAAGGACGAGCGGGAACGACGGTGGCGGTGGAAGTTGAGCCAAGGCAGAATAGCTGGGCGCCGTGTTGGAGGTGAGAGTGAGCATGGCGATCAGTTCAGCTGATTAGCATCTGCATTAGCGGATGCCGAATGGAGGTCGTGGCAAGGAGTTCTGGAGGAAGGTTTTTGGAAACGACATAGATGACGGACGCATTATACCCACTTGGATCAAGAATGAAAACATTCACGCTTTAACACACAGTTCTTTTGCGGTGACGTGAGGTGTACAGGAACATGTACTGAAGGTAAAGAGTGACATCGATATGGAGACCTAACAATATGGGTGTTGGGTGCTTCTAACGATAAGATACGATACCTTTTCCTGTCCAAACCCCCAGTCTATACCACCATCTCACGTCCTATCATAACGGCACATATGTCTCCATCACCTCCTCATGCTCCACCTATATCTACACCGCCCTCCCCTTCCCCTTCTCACGGCCATCCGCCGTCTTACCCACCATCGACACACCTCCCTCCTCTTGCGCCGTCGCTGTCGCTGTCACCGTCTGATTCGTATACGGACACGGCGGCAGTACCGCACCGCCACATACCAGCTCATCCTTATCCTCAAATATCGATGTGGTATCTGTTGATAGCGGCGTATTCGACTTTGTCTCAACGTCCTTGTCTACGCCCTCGTTCTGAGGCTGTGCCGGTGCTTGGGGTTGTACTTGGGGTTGTGTTTGTACTTGTGCTTGGACTGGGGCTTGTGCCTGCGCCTGTGATGATGCTTGCGCCTGCGCCTCTGCCTGCGCCTTGAGCATATCCGTTACTTCTTTCGAGTGACCCAAACTGACCATACCGCCTGTACCCACCACTCTGTTCTTCGGCGAGATACTGTTCGCTTTGAGTGACTTGTCTTTTGTCTTGTACGGTCCGCGTTTCTTGGGTATGTGGGGGGTTGGTATGGGTTGCGTCTGTAAATGCTGTGTGGGTATATGTTGCGTTTGTATATGTTGCGCCGGTATTTGCTGTGGTGGTACCTGTTGCGCCGGTCCGTATTGCTGCAGATGTTGTTCTTGCACAGGCATACGTACACCAGCTAAGTGATCCGTATTCGGCCAAACGGGTGGATCTGGCAGTGCATACGCGGATAGTTCTTGTAGCAGTGGGGACAGTGTGCTATAGCGCTCCCGCGCGTCTGAGAAACTGCCTTTCGCTGACCCCGCTTTGGTAAAGGGACTCGGTGGAGGAGTCGGAAGTTGTCCGAAGCAATCTAGTAGGTATAATGGGTCTTTGGGGTCTGTGGACATGTATGGACTATGTTTGGAGGGATTTGCTTGCCGGGCGAGGCATGGATTTGAGTTCGGGTTGGCTTTCAATTTGAGAAAGTATTCGAGGTATGGCGCGGCATCTTCGGGACCGGAGGCTGGGGTTAGGTTTGGTTAGGAGGGTTGGCTTTTGGTTGCGGGTTCTGGTTGCTCACGTTGATCGAGCGCTGCATGTTCAGCGTTACATTGTGCGCGGAGGGTGTCGACTTCTGTTTGGTGTTGCAGGACTTCTTGTCGGCGTGCAGGACACTTTTGATAGGGTCAGCTCAGTTATTTCGTGCGCTCGACAAGGCTGGGGGCACGGGTTACTTACATTATATACTCCTCTCTCGTCGAGTTCCAATAATGTATGCCCTTTCCCCTCACACTTCTGGCATCGCTCTTGCCGCCGCTTTTCAGATCCTTCTTGCCTTCTTGCGGCTTGCCGAACCTCCCGTTCTTCAGCACGTCTTAACAGCTTGCGGGTCTGTCTATACGAAAGGTGGTTTTGGTGTTTACTTTTACGCTTTTGAGAACGGAAAACCGGGTCAACTACATCCATTGGTTCTGCTACTTCATTATCTGAAGGCTGATAAAACGCCTACCGATCGTTACTACGTTGTCCAGTGGGAAGGTGAAACATGTGAGGATGATGAAATACTTCAGGTCCCGGCAGTGCCTGCCACTCGCCCAACAAACTAACAGGAAGCCTTTGCTGTCTCAAGAACCTGGTCGCCCTCACCACTTCGGTCGGGGGAGGCTCGTCCGGGTCGATGATAGCATGAGGGTATCGCCTTCTGTAGTCTTTGAAGTATTGTGGGATCTCAGCCTCAGCCTCCCATACTGCGGCGTTCTCTGCCATAATCGTATCCAGCTTCGCCTTGGAGAGGCTCAGGATGCAGCATACGGGGTAGAAGCGACTGATATAGGTGCCGGGAATGAAGTCGTCCTTTATCTGCTCGATGATGGTCTGGCGTAGTGATGTCCATAGAGATTCGAATGTGATCTTCATTGTATGTTAGCCTCATGAATACTTGCAGAGCCTACATCAAGATGGAAACATGCGTAGTAGGCGATCTAACGCCAACGTCGGCTCCAGGGTGTTCAGTTTTCACGTACCTTAGAATCTACCATCTTAGGGTCCCAGCGACGCCTCAAGGCCACATACCAGGGATCTTTACCCGCCTCATATTCAATCTTGAAGTGGTCTTTGATGTGTTCCATGCGCGTCTCGTCGCCGGTCTCGATAGCCGCCATCAGCTCTCTCATACCATGACCCGAGAATTTCGGGTCAAACGGCGGTGGTGGAGCGTTGGCTGGTAGCGAAGGGAACGCCGCTGGCTTCTGAGGGACATGTGTGGGCTCAGGTTCGGGTTCAGAAGCTGCTGCGCGCTGAGAGGTCCTGCTAGGGCGCATGGCGAAGTCGCGTACTACTGGCGCTGCTTGGGGCTGCTGTCCGTCGCCAGAGCGTTTCTTTACGTACTTGATGTTTGCCATTTTGCGACTCTCTTGGGAGTTTGGTGGATTGCTTGCGCTTGTTGGCGCGGGGTGGGGTGCGTTGAACATGAAGAGCGGCGAAAATGGGTGTGGTGTAAGATAAACGTCGTCGGTAGTGAAAGACGAAGATCTAAGTGAGTCTGGGTTCGGGGCCGGCGTATTTGTGCGCGAAGGTCCTTGGGAGCGGGTTTCCTCATCTTGGTCGCTCAGGTCTGTACCTTGGTCGCTAGAAGCTGGTTCTGAGGTAGTGGACTCTTCGTCATCGGTGGACCTGTAGCGTGCAGGCTTTTTCAATTTGGCTAGATCTCGGAGGCTGTAAGGCATGTCGTGGAATTTAGAATATGTGAGCGATGATTGGGTATCGATGCGTCCTAGCCCGTTGTGAACGAAGAAGATGCGGGATATTGGTAAGTGGTGACCGTAGAGTTCACCGCATCCACCATGTTTGGGCCTATATGGGGCCGCATCGTGACTGCTATGCGTCTAGCGTGCAATAGCAGCCCTGTCAATTCAAAGTGAAAGTCAGCCGCCATCAAGGGAGCGGTACTGTCAGGGTCAAGCAATATTGCAAGAGCCACAGCCACGTGCGAACACAGTGACTCTTCAAGATAAGGCAGCCACTAGGCGCTGTAATGATTCGCTAACATCTCGGCCTGCGAGTGGAGAAGAGCAGGAATAGTCAATGATTTCTTTGGGAAATGATATCGGAGCGAGATGCTTCACCATGGAAGACATTTGTCTCTGCTGGTGCGTCCCTGGTTGTCGCAAATGAACCTGTTTGCCCAATGATTAACACTGGTTCAACTGGTGAGCCAAGGGAAGGTGCCATACCTGGCTACCTGTTCGGGGTGTCACGATGCAGACGCATAATTGACAACCTTGGAAGTGACTGTACACAGTCTGAAGTAGGAGGACAGGCATGAGTTGCAGAGCGCAAAGTGGCGGGAAGGTGCAAGGGCCAGTGTATGATGAAAATTTGGACCCGTTCGCGGTCGCTACCAGATACTACGGGCAGCCTGAATGGAAGGAGCAACCAACCCACGTATCCACTCATCTCATCAGAGCTCCAGAATTAACTACACGTAACCAACCATTCAGATGCAGATGCATCGCCATATAACGCCTTGAGATATGCAGGGTATAATGCTACTGGAACGCCTAACAAACAAATCAATAGAATCGCCGAAGCTAGGGGCCTACACCTAGCGATCCTGGAAGGGAGTGACATCACGCCCTGCAAACCGTAGCGCGTCCGACTCGTCCATACCACTGTCCATGTCCGTGTCTTCATCGTGATCCTGCATATCTTGGACGCTACGCTTGTGCTTGAGTGACGGGACAGGAAGCGAGAGCGATCCGGACTGTGCGAAACCGTGGCCCAGACCATTTTGCTGGGTCGCTTGAGCATTCGAAGTGGCGATAGAGCGTCGTGCACCGATGATGTCCCAGTAAGCGCGCAGGATGTTCTTCAAGACGTCGTCGAAGTTGACGCAGAAGCGCTGCGCTTGACAGACCTGCATAGCCTTGATGTAATCAATGTCGTGGAGCGTCTGCATCAGGTAGGCTGCAACGACTGCAGCCGACTTCTCATTTCCCGATTCGCAAAAGACTAGGACTTTGCCCAGGGTGGCTTGCCCTGTCTTCTCCAAGCTATGTTGTCGTACTCGCGCGACATGTGAATTGATGAGCCTCGCTGCTTCCGGGAACTGTGGTGTGAGGCTGTAGAAGCTGGGCGCCTCGATGCTGCCCACCTCCATGCAGACCTGGGAAGCCGCATTTGTCGCGCCCATCATGCTCTTGGCCTGCGCACGGATAGCCAGCACCATGGTGATGCCCTCGCGCTCTAGGAAGTCCTTGTCCCTGGCGGCCACCATGGGTCCGAGATAGACCCAGGGCAAGATCATTTGCGCCTCTCTCCGCCGCTCATAGGCCCATTCCAAGAGTGTGTTCTTCTGTATGATGTCCTCGAGGTCCAGCTCATTCAAGAAGCTCATGTCAGCCTCCCCTCCAGATGCGCCACCGAGGGAGAGGCCGGGCATGTCGGTGGTGAGGGTAGGCGGGGGAACCACGATGCGCGGGGCTGTCGGGAGACGGTACGAGTACTCGTGCTGGCTGCGCAAGAGACCGTTTGGGGTGTCGGACAGGGTTCTTTCTTCGCGAACTGTCGCCATGGTCATCGTGTAGGATGGGTCGAGATTCGTTGGTGGGGGTGCGTTGTGATTTTCGATGATGGGGTTGCGGACGTGTCGGTGGATGGAGCGCGACGAGAAGGTTCTGACGAGTGCGCGTCACGAGTATTGCTTCTGACACAGTTGGGCAGTGAAGGGTGCCAGGGTACTGTGAGCTTATATCGCGTGTTGAGGCAGGCGCAGGCAGCAACGCGCTTAGCAGAAAAAGAACTCGGGACGAGACCAAATGCGCGATATCTTATACGTGTCTGAAAGAATGCGGATTGGGAGAGGTAGGTGATTGGGGACTATGAGAAACACATTTCATTGCGAGCTGCGTCTGGCCGACTGTGTTTCGCCCGTGGTGAGAGCGCGCCACCGCGCCTTCTCGTGCAACCGCGGCAGTGCTAGCCAAAAGGAGGTGCACAATGTCGCTGACGTAATCTTCCCCGCTACCTATGGTTTCGTCCCCGAGCACCAAAACCTAATACATGAGCGAGCCTGATCTTGAGCTAACTTTCCCCTGAAGCACTTCCGCCGTCCTTCTGACGGATGACTTGAGTCAGATACTTATGAATGCATTCGACAATCTAAATGAGAACCTGATAATATTACTGTAGTCAACCGATCTGAACAACATATGGTACAGTATCATACAACAGCTCTTACTATATACATCCCAAACTGAAGCTCCATATTCCAACACTCTAGTTCCTCTGCGGCCACGCATCAACCAAACCCTCATAAACCGTCACATCACCAAACCTCACCTCCCCACCCTCCACAAAGAAACTAACATCCGTGCTATCCCCATACCAACTCCTCACCCAAGTACTAACCGCAAACCTATCATTCGCATGCACCTCAACAACGCCACCGTCAACCACAATCGTCAAATCCAGCGTCTCGACCATGGTCTCATTTCCGTGTCCACCCGCAACATCAAACAGGCGGAACTTGCCAGACTCATTGTCCGTGGGGATACCGTTTGTAGTCTGTGCCGCGGCAGAAGAGTTCGAACGGTCGATGATCATGCTTTCGTTGCTGAATTGGTAGTAGATGGTTGTGGATTCTTGGGGTCCGGAAAGGATGGTGAAGCCCGCACGTACGTCGTCAGAGCGAGAGGGGAAGGTGACGGAGGCGGTCATCATCCAGTGCTTCGACTTTGGGCTTTCGGTGAACTTTGTTACTTCCGCCATGGATCCGCCGGATTGGGTTATGACGTTCGTAGCATTCTGTTGGAATGCGGCGTAAGGCTCCCGGGCGATCTTCTGGTGGAGGGTCGCGAGCGTGACGGTGCCGTTGTCGTTTTCGCAATCTACTCTCCATGCACCTTGCTCGCGGGAGAGCTCGTTGTCGATGACGTTTAGGTGGCCAACGCTGAGTTCACGTGGAAGGAGTAGGGATCCTGTCCAGTTTTGCTGGGGAGTTGGGAACTCATCGGTTAAGGTGCCGTAGAAGTCGCCTGTCAGCCACAGGTATGTGATGAAGCGATCCGGAGAGCCGCTAGCTTTGCTAGCTTGTGAGTCTGCAGGAAGGACTTTACCAGCAGCAGCGTACGCGGAGCGCCCAGCATCGAGTCGCCCAGCCATCGTAGGTTCGAAAGTCAGTTTACCGTCAACAAGCTCTTGCTTTCCGGCCACCCAGAGCATCTCCCTGTTGTCTGAGACTTGAGGCACAATAGGCTCGTAGCTCCATTCCGCACCGATTGTAACAAAGATCTCGCCCTCTGGGTTAGCACCTTGCTCGTCCAAAGCAAAGTAGTTGGCGACTTCAAAGTTGTAGCCCCAGCGTCCCGCCCAGCCCTCATCCGTCCAGGTCGAATTCGCCGCTTCATGCCACCACTCGCCCAAGTACTCCCAGGTTTGAAACAAATCTCTGTCTTCGTCGTCGTATTGAGCGTACAAAAAGAGGCTCGGTCCTTTTCCGTGCACGCCACCCGAGATAACGGTATACCACGTTCCATCGCGCTTGCCCAATAAGCCATCAACCTGCGAGTTCTGGAACACAAATGGATCGCGGAAACCGGTGACGTTGACAGCAAACGGTGGGTCAGGGATGACAGGACCGAACTCTGATTTTGTGAAGTTACGTCCACCATCCGTAGCAAAAGCAAGTGACTGTGTCTCGCTTCCTCTGGTATACCGGATCGTCCATTGGATTGGCAGGAAGCTGACGCTGGTGTACAGCAATGTTGGTGTGCCGTTGACTCCCCTCTCAATCACGCTGCCGTCGAAGACAGCAACGGGGTCGTTGATGCCGCCAGCGCGGATGAACGGCTCGGAGTTGGGGTTCAGGTCGTTGTATGTAACCAAGTCGTCTGTAGTCGCGCCTGATGCACCCAGATGCAGGTATCCCACGTGGAAGAGGCCGGTTTCAGGGTCGGTGTAGTGCATACACGGGTCTCCGATCTGTCCAAACGCTGGGAGAACGTGGGCCTTTGGTCGCCATGTGTCGAAAAGCGACGCATTAGCTAGAGTGGAGAGATTCGGTGGAGCAGCATTGTAATCAATGGATTCTTGACGAGGAATGATATGGCTTGCTGTTAGTGCTGCAAGAGACACCAAGACAGGAGATGAGCGCCTCATGATTGTAGGAAACTGAGAGATGACTGAGGTACTTCCGCACGATGCCAACCTGCGATGCCATTTTTATTTCTACAGTCAGATCCATTCTTGCTCCGTCCCCCGATTACCCGCAAATGACGACGATAGTAAGAAAGCGCGCAAAAGCTCCCCCGCAAAAGCACCGGGAGATTACTCGGCTCAACTTGTCATCTCGCTGATTGGTTGAAGATGCTGGAAGACTCGCTAGCGAGTAATGCAGGAACCTGTCGGACCGAGAATCGGCTTGGTAGCACCGCAACGCGTCGTGACGCATCGGCTACCATCTTGACGACGGACGTGTCGGAACAGGTTGTGCGAGATACGAGTACCGATTGATGCTTGGGCAGATCCGCCCTTACGAGGTAGCAGATTCCTGCTTCTGCTTCGGAAACATAAAGAGAATATCTCCACCTTCAACTCCGGCATTCTTGAGCGGGTTGCCCTCTCCTTCTGTGCAGTTTCCGATTATCTCATCATATCCACAGCGTAGGTAGAAGCGCTCGTTCCCTTTGCTAGCCACGACACTTGCATGGACGTCTTCTTCTCTTGCGCGGTCCAGCCCCCAGCTGACCAGTTCTCGCCCGAGCGATTTGCCAGCATAGTCCGGATGAACACCGAGGATGTCGAGATACCAGTTGTTTCTGCGGTCGCCATCCCAGTGGTGCTTGAAGTAGGGCATAGTTTCCTCCAAGATGTTGCGCTTGGTGGGGTCAAGAGCCCGATTCGTTGTTGAGGGGAGAGGCTGGAATGCATTTGGTCCTGCATGGATGTTAGCATACCTAGGTAGGCACCACTTAATTCAGAGGAGTGGGAAATACGTGCCGACATCAACCCACTCGCCCTCCACCCTACGCTTCCCCTCGTCATTGCCCTGTCTATTCCAGATAGCTGCGCCAGCAATCATTTCTTCTCCGTCTACCATCGTCGTTGCAACAAGAAGCCTCTCATTGGGTGTCTTCCAGTGCTCCCGCAGGTACTCGGACCAGAATATTTTGACATCGTCTGGGTACTGATCACGATGAGGATGCAGAGTTTGGCCAAAGAGCGATTCACCGAAGAATGCTTTGGCTAGGAGAGATGCCATGGCGGGCTCATCGGCGGGTGTTGCTGGGCGAATGGTCATTGTGTGAGGGGTACTCAGGTATGGTGGGGAAAGCGCGAGCAGCAGAAGGAAGGCGCCTTCTCAGATATAAAACCTCACGAAGCACTGCGCCACAAACTTGCGAATAGTGCGGGTTGCCTTGAAAACGTATGAGGAAGAAGAGTGTCTTGTTAGAGAGGTCGCGAAGTGCTCAGCTACGCAGGTCCCAGGATATAGTTTATTAGTCGAGCCCGAAGCAACGGTTCTCAAAGTCATTGGTGGCAGAACGTGGTAACAATCAACCTAGTCTAAGGTGAGATCAAGTTTTGGCTTGTGATGTGCGGCAACAACGCTGTATACTCTACTCTATGCATGCAAAAAAGGAAAGCGGTTCAAGCTGAAGTCCATCGCGAACGCAAAAAAAGAAGTGATGGGTCTTACCGCGACTCGAACGCGGGGCCTCTCGCAAGCTGTGCTTGGGTTTACCCCTAGGATTTGTTAGGATGATGAGGCAGAGACTTATGTCTAAGTCGACTTACTAAGCGAGAATCATACCACTAGACTGGTATTTGTTAGATGGTGTTGATGCTGAATTGGATGTGGTGATGTCCTACCCATAAGACCGTAACACGTGATTTGATGGCGATTTGATGAATTAGATACAATATATACTAATTCGAAAACAGCTGAAGCAGGACTAAAGCGCTGGTGAGGTTAGAGCGCTCACGATGCTCCACCATTAGCGAACCCTCGAGAACATGAGTCCCACTCCGAACTCCGAAAGTGGAGAACGAACCTGGGCTAGTAAGGCTAGAATTGCGCCCTTCAAGAGCAACATCTCGAAGGCAGGTTCGTATTTAAAGTAAGCGGAGACGTGTTGCAATCAAGTTTGGTACTCGTGGACATCTACTACACCTGCGATCCTCACGGCATCTTCAAAACCCTCATTATCCCTCCGCGGCACAAGGACCCACATACACCGACATGCCTGAGCTTCCGAGCATACAAATCCGCGATGCCGAATTCCCCGCCGACAAGCAGGTGGTGGGGCAGCTGTTCAAGGCGTACGCGGAGTCATTGCCCATCAGCCTAGACTTTCAAAATTTCGACCACGAGTTGGCGGAACTACCTGCCAAATACGCAACTGAAAAGGGAGGGGCTGTTTGGCTACTGGTCTCCTCGGCAGGAGAGGGGGAAAGTCACGAAAGTACCGCCGGCTTCAGCACCACAAGAGAGAACGAGCGAGCCATAGGATGCATAGCCATCCGACCCTTCTTCGCGACGCCCACCCAGGCTGAATCTGCAGCACTACTAGCGCAATCGACATCACCACCCACCAAGACATGCGAGCTCAAGCGCTTGTTTCTCGCACCAGAAACGCGGGGAATGCGTCTCAGCAAACCATTGATGGAAATTGCGCTCTCGCATGCGAAGAAGCTAGGTTATGAAGAGATGCTGCTCGACACATTACGCAGCATGAAGACTGCAAGAAAGCTGTATGAGGGATACGGGTTTGAGGAGATTGACAGCTATTATGAGAACCCAGAGGACGCAGTATTCTATCGCTTGAAGCTCTAATGTCGCGTTGGCTGGACTGTAGACGCGTCGCGGGACGGGTGGACAGAAGTAATTAAAGTTTAGGCGTGATCGCGCGTCGAGAACATCGTCATCGATTTTCCACTTAGCGCGTCCCCTTCATCGCGACCGCGTTCCACTGCATGCGGTCATCACCACATACCCCTGGCGCTAGATACAATACCATCGTTCCCATTGATCCTGTTCATGAGCAATACTTCTCATCGCACGCGACATGACCGTCTCCCCTGTTACGAGCGCAATGTCTGGATCGCATTCTACACCTGCTTCATCGCCACCACCAGTCGACATGGATGCAGAGAGTGTGCCGCAGTCGATGCAGCAGGAGGAGAAGCGCATGAGAACACAACGCGAAAAGGATGACGCGAAACGCGAAGCACAACTAGAGAAGGAGAGGCAAGAAGACATTAAGAGCGGCAGGGAGGTCCTCGACAAGAAGTTCCAGCAATTGGAGTTCTTGATGAATAAGAGCAAGGTCAGTTCTATCGTTGAGACAGTATACTATATTGCTTTGAACGATCGCTAACGTATGGTAGCTGTATGCATCGGTTATGCTTGCGCAGATGCAGCAGCAAGAAGAACAGGAGCACGAGCAAGACGAGAAGACGAACGGACAGACTTCGAAGCGCGAACAAATCGCCGATACAACAGCAGCAGCATCGCAGCGACGAGCTACGCGCGGATCCACGGCCAACGGCGCGACAACGGCGAAGCAGGAAGAAGAGGATGCGACACCAAAGAAACGCGCGGGCAGACCAAAGAAGACAGACACCAAGGGCCGTGGTAGACCCAAGAAGCAGACTTCGGACATAGCGAGCTACTTCAGCAAGGCTGATTTAGAAAAGAAGGCGGGTAATCAGGACGTTGGAGAGGCCTTGAAAGAAGCAGCAGAGGACGACAAAGACAATGTCAAAACAGGCGACATTGGCATGACAGACCTCAAGTCCGCGCGGCAGCCGAAACTTGTCACTGGAGGTACCATGAGATCATACCAACTTGAGGGCCTTGAGTGGATGGTGTCACTCTACAACAATGGCATCAATGGCATTCTGGCAGACGAGATGGGTCTGGGCAAGACCATCCAGACAATCGCTATGCTCGCACATCTATGGGAGAACAAGTCGTACGGGCCATTCCTGATCGCCGCGCCGCTCAGCACCACAAGTAATTGGGTTGCAGAGTTTGAGAAATGGACACCCAGCATGCCGGTCATGCTATACCATGGCGACAAGAAGGAGCGTGAAAGACTACGCAAGACGAGACTACGGAACCCCGGTACCGCCGACTTCCCTATCATGGTCACCAGCTACGAGATTTGCATGAACGATCGCAAATACCTTACAAGTTTCGGCTGGCAGTTCATCATCATCGACGAAGGACATCGCATCAAGAACCTCGACTGCCGGCTGATCCGCGAGTTGCAACAGTTCCAGTCCGCGAACCGTCTCCTCATTACTGGTACGCCATTGCAGAACAATCTTGTGGAGCTGTGGTCACTGTTGCATTTCCTACTGCCGACAGTATTCGACAAGTTATCTACGTTTGAGAGCTGGTTCGACTTCTCTGGGCTAAAAGACAAGTCGAGTTTCGAACAGCTGCTATCGGAGGAGCGACAGCAGTATCTGGTCAAGTCACTACATGCTGTCCTGAAGCCATTCTTGCTGCGACGAGTCAAGACAGACGTTGAGAGCTTGATGCCCAAGAAGCGCGAGTACGTGTTGTACGCTCCGTTGACTTCCATGCAACGTGAGCTGTACCAAGCCATCCTTGATGGCACCAGTCGATCCTATCTCGAGGAGAAAGCTGTTGAACGATTGAGCATTGGTCTTAGCAGTCGAGCAGGAACGCCATTGAGCATTCGCAGTAACAACGGCAGTCTTAAACGTAAGGCTTTGAGTAGCAGGGAGACACCAAGCAAGAGCGCGAAGACGTCTCGTGCAGGCACGCCCGCGTCTGTCGCCTCAACGAGAAGTCGAGGCCGACCAAAGAAGAACTACGAAGAAGTGAGTGATGACGAGTACTTCGATGGACTGGACAAGCCAGAATCCGAGGAAGAAGAAGAGGACCTGAGCTCTGATGCTGAAGAAGAGAGAACGCGAGCCGCGACTTTTGAGATCGCAAAGCGTCAGCTCATGCAGAAGAAGCTCGGTAACCCCATCATGCAGCTCCGACTGTGCTGTAACTCGCCATACAACTTCTTCAACCCTTTCATACGAGCAGACACTGACGGAGCCGAAACCTTCGCATCGGAGACAGAACCCGATGAGACTATCGTATCAACTTCTGGCAAGATGCTTCTCCTCGATGCACTTCTCCCCGAGCTGATACGTCGCGGCCACAAGGTCCTGATCTTTTCTCAGTTCACCACCACCCTGGACCTCCTAGGCCATTACCTCGACCTACGCTCCTGGAACTACGCCCGTATCGATGGATCTGTCGCACAAACAGACCGTCAAGACCAGATCCTAGCCTTCAACAAGCCATCTACCACAAAGGAGGCTGCGGACATTTTCATCCTTTCCACCCGCGCCGGCGGCCAAGGCATCAACCTCGCAGCAGCGGATACAGTCATCCTCTTCGACAGCGACTGGAACCCTCAACAAGACCTCCAAGCCATGGACCGCGCGCATCGCATCGGTCAAACCCGCAACGTCATCGTCTACCGCTTCGCAACGCGCAACACAGTCGAGCAGAAATTGCTTGAATCTGCAGAAGCAAAGCGTCGGCTTGAAAAGCTTGTCATTAGGAAGGGTGGTGTGCGGAATGACCGGGGCGGGACTCGGGGTAATGAGAAGGAGCAAGAGGTTGAGGAATTACAGAAGCTCCTCAGGAGAAGCGATGGAGAGAAGTTCGATGTTGAGGCTACGGAAAGTGGGAAGGTGTTGGGGAAGGAGGAGTTGGAGATTTTGTTAGATAGGAGTGATGAGGCGTATGAGAGGGCGGAGAAGGGATTGGATATTGGTGGTGATGGTGCTGTCTTTCAGGCTGTGGGGAAGAGAGAGGAGGGTGCTCTTATGGAGGGACTGAGAGCGTAGTCTAGTTAGCCATCTTTGTTTTTGAATACCCAGCATGTTTACAAAAAGACCTAGGCTTGTCTTTTTATGGTGTTGCGACTCGCATGGTCGGTCCTCGGGTAGCTGGGTGGCTGCTTCCTCCCTTCCAGGTCAACGCGTCATGGGCGCGTTGCGATTCCCCGCTTTGCAGCCCTTCTATTGTCCTCATACCAAACATCGGATTTACGACTGAGATCGAACGATGGGGTTTTTTTTTTGTGCCGTACGTGCGCCATGGATGCCCAAGGCATTGCGCGTCATTAAAGCTGATCAGCAGGCAGCCTCGCGCGACGCGGATGACAGCGGCTAATACATGCTTTCGGAAGAGGCCAACTTACCCGGTAACGCAACCCCATCATGGATGGTACCTTGCATCGAACTTACTCTCCAGATGTCAGAAAAACTTCAATTATGACGTTCCGGCATTACCATGTCATCGATACTATCAAATTTCGGTATTGTCGGCAACTTGCATTTAGCCTTTTTCAACACGCGAACGTTCTTAATTCTACGAGACACACGTGGGCATGTGCCGAGAAATGCTTCAGATGCCCCACAACACCACTCGCTTGGTTGCATGGAGCATCCACCATGCTTCTTTGCGGCTACGAGTACGACTATATTGGACGACGCAATGACAGCTGGATCCGCGTACCGGGCCATGACGCCAGAGAGCAATTGGAATGCACACATTAACCTCAATATCCCCCACAACTTCTCAATTCCTCCAGAAATGATATTCTCGGATGGTCTCCCACACATGCGCAATCGCAACCGGCCCCACAAAGATACCCATCGGTTGGCCTCCATATTAGCAATAACGTGGATATCTGTAAACACTTGTACAACCATCAAAGCTTACAGTTTCAATTTGGAAGACGAGTCTGGCACTGTCTTTTATTGGTCTGTTGCAGATTCTCAGACTCGAAGGAGCCTCACATGCACGCGGCCAAGTACTCAGTAAACCTATCTGCTATATTGAGTGGGTATGTTTTTCATTGTCGCCTGGCTCTCTCTCCCTAGCTTCCGTGAGGCCATGTGGAAGTGTGATTAATACCTGGGTTTGCTCACTGGAAATGTCTGGTTTACCTGGTATCTCATCGACCTTTGCAGAAAGTCTACCATGCATTGGAGACTGATCAGCCTGGCAGGAGCTTTGAGCCTCTCCGGAGTTTCAGCTCTGGCTGACCCGTCAGTCAAAACCACACTCGTTGTGCATCCACGAGGACCTCTTCAAGTATCAGAAGGCATCGAAGATACCGTTGCGCAACATCTCGAAAAACGCAACAATACGATACCAAATCTGTACTCTCGCTCTCTTCACTACTTGTTCCCTCGACAAGCGACGGGACGCTGTGGTGCTGATTTCAGTAACCAGAGATGCGGTGGTAACCAATGCTGCTCAAGCTATGGCTACTGTGGGACTGAGTTCGAGGTATGCGCTATCCCAACATCTCGAGTTCACGCAAGCTTACGGGGGTCTCTTTAGCACTGCGGAGTCATAGTCGGATGTCAGCCTGACTTCGGAAGATGCGGTGATGCAGCACCAGAGCCTATCACAACACCTACGCCCACACCGACTCCCACCCCTCTGCCACCCACAAGCTCAGTCCCTGCCCCCTCGAGCTCATCTGCACTCCCACCACTCCCCTCTGGCACGCTTATCCCATCGACGAATGGGCAATGCGGAAACGCGACCACGTGTGCCGGCTCCGCCTTCGGAAGCTGCTGCTCGGAGTACTACTATTGTGGTAATTCCATAGACTTCTGCGGCACTGGTTGTCGTCTTGGCTTTGGGACTTGCGGTGGCGTGGCACCGCCGCCAGGTTCTTCCTCCTCTGCGCCGGCCCCTGCCCCCAGCAGCTCTTCAACTCCACCGTCGCCCACGCCGACTACTACTTCCACACCAGCACCGATACCAACGACTAGCCGGACCTCTTCTGCGGCGCCTGTTCCGACTAATGTCAGTACTGGCGGACGGTGTGGAGCAGATGGGAATGGTCAGACCTGTACGGGTAGTACTTTCGGGAGATGCTGTTCAAGCTATGGGTGGTGTGGCAATGATGAACTTGACTACTGTAGACTGTCGTGGGGTTGCCAGCCGCAGTTCGGAACGTGTACTTAGTCATAGCCTTATCAACGGTGTAGCAAAGTCCGTCAAGCTCGTTGATGAGTGCAGTAACGGCCTTGGTGAGCTTCAAGACAGCATACACGGAAGCAAAGAGTTGTACATAGATTGTGCTGGCATAAACATCTCATCCATACATAACAGCTTCGCTATCCGAAGAACATGCGTCCGTCTTTGTTTCCCCGTGTAAAATTTCCTCCTAAATGGTTGATGTCACCGGAGAGTGCCGCATGTGCAAACTTGAGCCTCGTCACATACATTGGTTGCGGAGAATGCCATATTACGTATGACAAAAAAACGACATTAGCATCAATGTAAAGTGCTCCTAAGATCTCGAACTGTCGCACTGCTGTCAGGACAGCTTTGACGCTTCCGCCAAACCCAATCGTAAATTCTGCATCCATCGTGAAAGGCCTAGGCACAACTTTGCAGGCCTTTCAAGTGGATACTCTAGTACCTTGAACCTGCTCAGCATTGGTGTCTACCGGCAGCATGGTGCTCTATTCAGATGGTCGATCATGAGGAACTGAGCTTGAGGATGTGATTGGCCATGCGCTTGTGCACGATCAAAGCGCACGCTACGGTGAGACAACTACTACCTTCTGATTCCATAGTGCGTCCCAGTTAACCCACGAGTACCGGCAATGTTGGCGTGATGACACTCCTGACGGAAAATATCGGCTGCGGTAGACCTAACGAATGCGAAAGATCTACCTAGGTATGTAGCGCCAGGGTGAACGACAGGTACTAGTGTGTCTAGATCTTGAGATCGAAAAAGAAAAGTATGGGGGAAATGCCCTGCGCAAACAAATCTTGGTAGCGGAGATGGGAGCAGTGGATGAAGGACTCCATGCCGATCTCTGCCGGTAACATCGCGTGCCTCCACACCTGGGCATCTCCTCGGTTTTTGTGCAAAGTGCTACACTTCACAGCCACATGCGTCCCCAGCAGCGCCTCCATTCGCAACCCAAGAAAACTAGTATACAGTTGGCACACTGCAACATCGATCAAGTGCGTCTGTGACGTATGATCTTGGCAGCCTAGGAGAGCAGAGAGTTTACCATCGACTTCGCCGTCATTGGCCCAAGGCGCTTTGACCGAGGCAACTTTCCAAATATTTTGCTGCCCGTCTTTTGATAAATTTCCTTCAGGGGTGTCTAAGTTGCATCGGAAGTAGCGTTGTGCAGATCTCACGATGCTTTGGTATACGGGAAGCTGACCGTTCTCCATAATTGGGTACGGGCTCTGATCCTGTTGGTTCGGGCACGCTAACATCCGGAGGGTACCCCTGGTAAGTGCCGCCAACTACCGCATCGTGCATACCAACTTCAGCCAGGTCTTAGACCTTTGGGGACGGCTAGTATCATAACTCTCGCAGGTGCCTCCTGTTCGGCGCGGGTGGCGGTTGCTTGATATTGGCCACAATCCCACTTTCTCCCCATCTGACCTTTCTTCCTCGGGCACTACCCCGGATCCATAGGTAATAGTCTGGCGCCTAAGGTTCCGATCGAGAGCAGTTCACGAATCACAGGCGGGTGGTTGTCATCTCCACATGATCCCGCGCAGCCCAAAGCGTCTCTGGAGATGGCCGTCGCCCGTTGTGTACTATCGACCAAGAGATCGACAGCGGGGTCTTTGTTGAACGACCAGGTCAACCGCGGCCATGCTCACGTCGCCGATGCGCGTCATGCAGACTATGGGTGACAGCAAACGTGATGGCGATGTTGGGTACGTACCTGCAGATTTGTATATAGCATGCCCGACCCATCTGGTCTATGTTTCATTGCCAGCATCAAGTCTTCTCATCAATCACAAACATGCACTTCTCTTCTCTTCAATTAGCTTTGATCGCCGCGGCGCCCCTTGCCAGCGCTTGGCCAACTGCCATCTTGGACGCTGCTGGTCATGATCCCGAGCTCCTGAAGCGCGCTGAAGAAGCCGCGAGACTGGTGAAGCTGCAAGGCCGTCAAGGTGGTGCAGGTGCTGCAACAGCCATCTTTGAGCCAGTGCCTAAATTCGACGCAAAGGCCCAGTACATCAACATCTCCAAGGGTAGCGGCCACGAGTACGTTGCTCCAGGAGCGGATGACCTCCGAGGACCTTGCCCTGGTCTTAACGCTTTCGCCAACCACGTAAGTCCTCCACTGTGTCCTACTTAGTTGACGACACTAACACGTTGAAGAACTACCTACCCCACAATGGATACGCCACTGTGGCACAATACATCGAAGCCACGCAAAAGGTGGTAGGCATGGGCCCCGTCCTGTCGACCTTCCTCTCAGTTCTTGGTGGCGCCCTCGACGGTGACCTTCTTAGCTGGTCCATGGGTGGCACGCCATCCATCGCGCAAGCAGGCGTAACAGGTACCCTGGGCAACGGGTTGAGCGGTTCCCACAACAAGTACGAAGCCGATGCTTCGCCAACAAGGCCCGACCTTTACCAGGCTGGCAACAACTACAAGACTGTCGCTAGCCAGTTCCAAGAGTTGATTGATTACTCGCCCGGTGGTGTTGTCACTCTGGACAGCTTGACTGAGTTCCGAAGCCACCGCTTCGATGTGCAGAAGCAGACTAACCCCTACTTCTTCAACGGACCATTCTCCGGTGTGTTGGTGCAACCTGCTGCGTACACTTTCATCTTCCGCTTCATGGCCAACCACACTGCTCAAGACCCCACTGGTATCCTCCCATACGACGTCCTCAAGTCGTGGTTCGGTATTGAGGGAAACAGCGGTAACTACAGGGCTGTCCAGGGCGGAGAGAAGATCCCAGAGAACTGGTACCGTCGTGCTCTTGAGTACCCTTACGAGACCACTTACTTCCTTGCGGATGCTGTCAACGCTGCTCTTCTCCACCCCAAGTTCCTCGACATTGGCGGGTACGTTTATCCTCCTCTGACATTGCGTAGAAATCTTACTAACACACTTTCAGAAACACTGGTACTCCCAACTCTTTCGTCGGTGTTGATGTTGCCGACTTGACTGGCGGTGTCTTCAACGGCGCTTCGCTCCTCGAGGGCAACAACCTTGGCTGCTTCGTCTACCAGGCATCAGCCCAAGGCAAGGCCGACATTCTTCTCGGACCCCTCAACGCCCTCACCAGTGCCATCGGAAGCCTGATCGGACCTCTTGGCTGCCCAGAGTTGATGACGCTCGACAAGAATTTGCTCAAGCAGTTCCCCGGCTACACCAAGTCGCCCGTCTACGGTTAGAACAGGTGGAAAAGGAAAGGAATAATGTATATAGTTAGTAAGATGTCAGGTGTAAAGACGTCCTGACAGTAGTATAACGAAATGAACATAATGATACAACTTCACAACCTCTGACCTCTCCTTGCGATGCTTTCAATTGTGTGTTGCCCATTGCTAAAGCAAAAGTGTTGAGGAATATCATGGTTCATGACTTTTGCTTTTCGCCGTCAATGAAGTCACGAATGGTCTGTTCGAGCCCAACGTCTTCACTAAACCCTAGATCTCTCGCTCTCGCCGTATCGTACTTCGCCGGCCAGCTCAATACGATCCTCTGCGTAGTCTCATCTCTCTTCTCTTTCACCAAATCTCTCGTCTCCTTTCCCGCGACCTTTTCCAAAGCGTCCAAGATTTCTCCGCTCGTAGCTGTGTAACCGGGTAACAGCACTTGGCGGAAGTGCCCAAACTTTTCCGCCGGAACTTTAATGGCATGCACGAGGTTTGTCGCCAACGCGCGCGGTGAAGTAAGCCATATGCCAATGCTGGGGTCGACTGGTAGCTCTGACTCTTTTCCATGGATCGGCTCGCGTACAATGCCAGAGACGAAAGACGAAGCCGCAGCAGTTGGTGCGCCTGCTCTGACGAAGACAGTCGGCAGGCGCACGACTCGTCCGTCAATAAGCCCGCGTCGCGAATAGTCGTTGAGAAGGAACTCAATCATGAGTTTCTGTGTGCCATAGCTCGACTCCGGCATAGGAACAATGTCCGTCTCTGTTGCTACGTTTTCTACTGCTTTCCGGCCAAACACTGCGCAGGAAGACGTGAAGACTACTTTGATCCCTGGTCGCTTGGTCCGGATGGTATCCAGTAACTGGCGTACAGATTCGAAGTTGACATTAAGACCAAGCTCAAGGTTCGCTTCGCTACCACTCGACATGATGCCATGTAGGATATACACGGCATCCGGCGATTGGGCGATGAGATCTTCGCATGCGGAAAGCGAGGTGAGATCTGCCGACGTGCATTGCACGTTTTGCGACGATGTCGGATTGGGAGGCGGGTTAACGTCGGCTAAAATGAGTGCATCTGCGGTGTTTGTCTCGATGAGTTTCTTGGCCAGAATTTGGCCGACAAAGCCACCGGCCCCAGTGATTAAGACCTTCATTTTGATCTCTGAACGACGAATGCGAATTTGGAGTAGGACTTGGAGTAAGGCTTGGATTCAGGTCTCTTACTACTGCTGGATGATGCCGTACTTAACATTGTCGACGGTTCGGTGACGATACCGATGTACAAAGTGGGGAAGTGTGGGGACGGCGCCTGCCCCGGATCATTGTCGGCCGAGTTTGTACCTACTGCCTCTTCACAACAAAGGATTCTCAACCATTACGCTATGCGTGAGCGTTTCCATACATGCTTACTGAGCGCAAACATCTCTCAGTGTCGTACATCTCATAGTTCATCCATTCCATGTCAATGCAACTGCGATGTCAGCATCCAAGAGCCTAGTGAAAAACCTGCTCGTAATTTCGTCGGTTGAAGACCCCGATGGGGTGCATGCAGCTATGACATGACTAGTGACGATGTTGATCCGTGATAATCTGGGGTACTGGAAAAGGTACAAATAACCATGATGGGGTAACGCCAATCCCCACCTCCGCAGTCTTCTCATTCATCGATCATGGCGCTCGCTGCAGCACTCCTCCTTGGGCTTGGTCAACTTCATCTTGCGACTGCTGTCAGCTCTCTGCACGTTGACACATCTTCTGGATCGGTTGAAGGCTTTACAGATGACATCACACCGAACGTCGCACAGTACTTGGGTATACCCTTTGCCGAACAGCCTGTGGGAGCCCGACGCTGGTTGCCACCGACTCCAAAGTGCAGAGCGAACGAAACACTCAAAGCCACCAACCTAGGCCCTTCTTGCCCCCAGTTCGAGGGCGATGCACCTAATGTTTGGCTGACGGACGCGCCAGAGTTCATCATCTCGCCACGCGACTACCAGTCAGAGGAATGTCTAAATCTCAACATCTGGGCTCCTTTGTCCACCTGTGACATCGATAAAGACGATTCGGAGCCGTTACCGGTCCTGGTCTGGATTCATGGTGGAGGTTTCGTGACGGGCGGACCGACGGTGCCCTACCAGGTTCCAGCCAGATGGGTGGAACGAACAGGAAAGCACATCGTCGTCGGGATCAAGTAAGTCCAGCTTAATTTATATGACCCAACACATGTCTTACCAACACCACAGCTACCGTTTGAACATCTTTGGCTTTCCCAATGCCAAAGCCCTTGCCGATGACGAACAGAATCTGGCCTTCTTAGATCAGCGTCTCGCTCTAGAATGGATGTAAGTGTGCACACATGAACTTGTCATGGATCAGTTTATTATATCCATTTCTTCTTCTCGGATGTACAGTCTTCTTAAAGTCATGGATTGGAAACTTACTTATCTTGCAGTCGCGACAACATAGCCAACTTCGGTGGTGATCCAGATCGTATCACGCTCTGGGGCCAGTCTGCAGGGGCCATCTCTGTCGATTACTACAACTTCGCTTATCCCGAAGACCCCATCGTCTCGGGCCTGATTATGAACTCTGGATCGTCTTTCCTGTCGATCGAGAGCGCTGATACCCAGCAAACGAACTTCACGTTCGTCGCTCAACACTTCGGATGCGACGAGGCCGATGCCGATGCTGAAATCGACTGCCTACGCAAGATCGAATCTAGTGACATTGAAAGCTTCTTGAAGGAATACTCTGACAATGGTACTTCGCCAGGTCTGAGCTTTACCCCGGTCGTCGACAATGTCACGGTTTTCTCCAACTACACGGAATGCGCTCAGGCCGGAAACTTCACGCTCAAACCGGCGATTATTGGCACAACGGACAATGAGGGTAGCGCCTTCCCCGCGTACAATGCAACATACGGGCCTCCCCAGGCTGAGGCCGACGCTGCAACTGCTTCGTTATTCCTTTGCCCGGTTGTGAAGACGACCTACGATCGCATGGCAGCCAACACCACTACCTTCCGCTATCTGTACGCTGGTAACTTCAGCAACATCGCGCCTCGATTCTGGCAGGGTGCATTCCACTCGTCTGATCTTCCGCTGTACTTCGGTACTTACGGTATTGCAAGAGGCAACGGTACCGATTTCGAAAGGATGGTAAGCGAGCAAGCGCAGGACTACTACCTTGCTTTCGCGGAGGATCCAGTCAATGGGCTACCCAAACTGGGATGGGAAGCCTACAAGTCCAGTGGCGAGGGCGTGTTGCTTGGGTATGATGGAGAAGTCACGCAGAGTATCGCTGCAAGCGAATTGGAGAGTGCGTGTGACGGACTCACGCCGAATGGCAAGCCGCTGCCGCCGTTGTGAAAGAACGAGACCCAGGCATCTTGTGCGGCGTAGTAACAGCGTCGCGGGAAACCGGAACACGTTATTCTAATCAGTCCACATGAATCCCAAAATATGATACACTGTCGAAATCTCCTGCGCCGCTCAGCTCAATTCCATGCAACAGATCGATCGCATAATGCCCTCGGCACAAGAACCGTTTCCCCGTCTTCCTTCGCTTATCTCCCATCTTGCGTGTCGAGCTCGGTAGAAGATCCAAATGCGGTGTCAGGCATACGCCTTCAAACATGGGTATACGAACCAGAAGCTCAGTAATCGTAACGAGATTTGAGAAAGTTCGGCTACGGCACCCCATGCCAACCTCCAGATATAGCTCAAGCCACCCGGTATATCAGGCGTCCTCGTGATATAGGACCGTTCCATGAAACCGAAGACCCTGGACCCTTGTCATCTCTGATCTGACAGCGGCCCGTAAAAGCAACTCGGCTTCTCATGCACGTCGTTCACACATGGGCAGCCACCAAAAGACGGCTCGGTGTAACCGATATGAGATATTCACAGGGGTTCACGGTTGCTTCTGGGCGATTAGTGACTGCGCCATTGATGTATCTGCGGGACTAGGTGCGTGATGCGATGATCGCCGATTGCGATGTGACAGCCGGGGAAGCGTGCATGAAGGGTGAAAAGCAAAGTGTGGCGTAGCCGTGGCGTATTGGAACAGGCGATCAACCCTACACATGCATTTGAGATGCAAACAACCAAAGCACCGGAAATGGCTAGACATATTCACAGAGTCAAGTAACGGGAATTGCTGACCTAAGGTATGCATGAAGTTGACAGTGGCTGGTGCGCGGGCGCAAAGCGTGACACGTGTCTGTGGCTTCGACGTGTGGCTTTCACTGCCACTGCGGGGTTCAACCTTTGCACTTGCCGCATAGCGTGTTTGAGAAGTGACGTCAACCTGGAGCTTCCAAGATCAGGTAGCAACAAACAGGAACGACACGTGGTGTAGCGTTCCAATTGACGAGCTTCAAAACTGGTTGACAGTTCTTCAACCAAACTCTCTACTTTACGAATCCCCTAACCCTTGAACACGCACTGCCCGCTGCGAGCTACTAGACCTACCAGCTCGACAGCTACTAGCAAACCGAACACAAAGACGGACATTCTCACTGCACATCATGGCTAACCAGGCGCCTGCATCTCTCGTGGAAGCGTTGACAGCCTCTGGTGGTGCTGAACCAGCTGGTAAATGCCACTTCCCAGCCTTCGTCCGCCGAATGTCGATGCGATGAATGATCAATGCCGCGATGGACGCACGCTCACTCATTGATACCGACTTTGGGCACGAAACATGCTAACGCGCATGTACTAGGCTTCCTCAACGACATTGTTAAGAACCTCTGGCCCAACATCTGCGTCGCAGGCTCCAACATCATCAAAGACACCGTCGAACCTATTCTCGCCTCAACACTACCTGGCCCTCTGAAAAACCTGAAGTTTGTCAAAATCGACTTTGGTCACATCCCCATCGGCTTCTCCAACGTCGATGTCCACAAGACCAAGAATGACGGCATCAAGCTCGATATGGACATGACCTGGGAAGGTGTATGTGACTTTGAGCTTGACGGCAGCATGGTGCCTAAAGTGGTAAGTTTTGAATGTGATCAAGGAAGTTAGTCAGCTGAGCTAACATGGTATACAGGGTGTTGAGAAGGTCCACATGAAGGGCCGAATCAGCGTGCTGCTATGCCCTTTAGTAAACATCATCCCACTGGTCAGTCCTTACAACGTCTCGCATGGCATCGAATTCTATACTAAAGAGATCTCCAGATCGGTGCAGCACAAGTCGCCTTCCTCAACACCCCAAGCCTCAAGCTCGACTTCACCGACGCCGCCAACATTGCCGACTTCTCTGTTATCGACAGCACCGTCCGCAAGACCATCCTCGGCATCATCGATAGCATGGCCGTACTCCCCAACCGCTTCCTCGTCAAGATGATGAACGACGTCGACTACTTCAAGTGCCACCAGCCCCACCACGGTATTATTCGTATCACAGTCGCCCGCGCAACCGGGATTAGTGCTCCCAAGAAGGGCGAGAAGAAGAGTACCATGAGGAAGCTTCTATCTAAAGTCAAGCTCGAGGACGTACCCGATTGCTACGTCAAGGTCAAAGTAGGCGCAGAAGAAGAGTGGAAGACGAGCGTCGTGGATAACAACCACGAGCCAGAGTGGAACGAGACCCACGACTTCTTGGTCTCAGACTTCGAGCAAGACATCACTGTAGACATCCAGGACGATGACTTGGCGGGTGATGACGACATCGGTATTGGCTCCACCAGCGTCAAGGAGATTCTTCTCAAGGGCGGTTCGCAAGATTTGGAGCTCTCGCACAAGGGCGATGCTACTCAAGCGCGTCTCCTGATCCACGCCAAATTCTTCAATTTCGTCAACGACGCACAGGTTCTTTCTTCGGCCAACGCTCAAGGCCAGGCTGAAGGCCAAGTCTGCGGTCTAGCCACCGTCCTCATTGCCAGCGCCGGTGGCCTCCAGGGCAACCGCGACGAGCTCAACCCCAGCGTCAAGGTTACCTGGGGGGACAAGACGTTCCAGACCGCAGTCAAGACGTACACTCCCGGCACTGACATCTTCAACCCTTCGTTCGACCAGGCGTTCCGCATTCCGCTCACTGCAGCTATGCTTGCGAACCCTGGCGCTTTCAAGATTGCGTTGCTGAACAAGGACGTCGAGTTTGGAAGTGCGCAGGTGGGCTTCCAGGATGTGATGGGTGCAGAGGGTATGGCTGTGCACGACACTTTTGATGTTGGAAATGGCGCAACTATTAGGGCTGCGGTTATTCTGAACGGTGCTAAGTTGGCTGAGTAGGGTACCAGTCGACGATGAGAGAACGGTTTGATGGGGGCGATACATAGCATGGTGAACCTGCGAGCTGCATATCAATAGCAATGAAGACATGAATAACGGTATCATTGATTCATGCAAACGATCGAAACGCCTCGCTGAGATAGTCGCGCTTTATCGTAATCGCACACGCACACATACGTCTCACACGGCGCGCAATCACATCGTCGCCCCAGCCGCGGTCTCCCCATCGACATCCAAAATCGCACATTCCTCATCATCCTTCGGCTTCACCAACTTGATACTCACTTCAGGATCCTGACTATACACCCTCAGACCCAATACACAGACCGCATTCCACGGCTTGGGCTGTTGCGTTTGAGGAACGTCTTGTGGGGGTGGAGCTCCGCCGTAAACATGGTTCCCACGGGGATGAGGATATCTGCGGAAGTCTGGCGGTGGTTGGGAGTGGAAGCGTTGTGGGGGTGGGAATTGTTGGTTGGGGCTGTAAGGTCGGGGGGATTGGGATGGACTGAAGTAGGGTTCGTTGGGGAAGGTTTCGGAGGTGGGTGTGTGGTCTCCGCCGCTGTTGTTGCTGGGGTCGTGTGGTTCGAGTGCGGGCTCTGTAGCGGGCTCTGTCTTGCCTGAGGAGTCCTTCAGTTGGATTGTGAGGTCGGCTGGGGCGTTTGGCTCGTCTTCTGTATCGGATGTTGTGGGTTGTTCGGTGTCGTGGCTAGCATCCTCGGGCGCATCCGTCCCAGTCGTTTGCTCAGGTGGTGAATCGTTGTCTTCAGTTGCCTCCTCGGACTTGCCCGTATTTTCGACTTTCTCTTTGGTCTCGTGCTCGCTCTTCTCTTTCTTCCAAGCCTCGTACTCGGCTTTCTTTTCCTTCTGCCACGCTTCAAACTCCGCCTTTTCCTTCCTCCATGCTTCAAATTCCGCCTTCTCTTTCTCTTTCGCCTCCTTCTTCATCGTCTTCTTCTCTTTCGCCTCTTTTTTTCTCTGTTCCTTCTTCTTTTGCTCTTCCTCAGAAAGTTCGAAGATGCCCTTGGCATTTGCGATGTCGTAGTTGAGACCGATTTGCCTGAGCTTCTGCGGATTGCGTTCCGCCAGCTTGGTTACGACCTCCGGGACATCTGGAGCGTCTTTGTTTCTTGACGCCTCGATCTTTGGTAGGACTTCGTATACTCCAGCTTCAAGGTCAACTTCAGCAGAGATACTACGGTTACCGAACCAAGCACCTCGAGCGCGTATGATGTAGTCGCCTGCTGCAGAACCCTGCTCTTGCAATATGAAGTGCAAGTCGAAGTCATATTTGCCTTCTAGACCCTTGAAGTAGCGCTCATCCAGCTATGAAGAGTCAGTATGTTCACGTCGAATAATGCCTTGCTACTTACCTGACATAGGACAAAGACGGTTGGCCCAGATTTCTTAATTTCCACCGAGAACTTTGTGTTCACATAGCCAGTAACCCATGCGACCGGTACGCTCGTCCAACGCTGCACTACAGTCCATTCCTCGTTGAAGAGCCGCGTGCGGTCAAGAAGATCGAACCTCTTGAGCAGATCCTCATACGACATCCAGAACAGGCCGTCATCTCCAAATTTGTGGCCTAACTTGTCCATCCAGTACGCCGTCCATTCCCGAGACCCGTCGGACCAGGGTCCAGTCCACTCGCCCATGCCGGCATGGACTCGTTTGCCCCAAGGGTTACGTATTAGCACAAGTTGGTACTTGGTACCATCCTCGCCCTCAGCATCAACTGCCTTCAATATCGAATAAGCGTGGCTCAGGGCAAGCCCCCTTCGAGCGTCCGAGTCATCTCCATCCATGCCAGGTGAGGAAGCTGAGAATAGAAACTCTTTGCCGGCTTGCAGTAACTCTGCCCATAGTCGTTTCTTACTCAGGACGCGATCGGTAAGAATCTTCGTTGTAACGCCCCCTGTCAGGTCTTCCACCGCTTCGCCGCTGCAGCCGCCGGCAATGGCATCGTAGTCTCCGTGCACTGCAAGCTCGTTAGTAATCGCAAACATACTCCAAACGATCGTGGCAGGCAGGATTCGTGCATACCTTTGGCGTAAGCCTTCTCCAGTAGCGGCAGCCACGTTTCATTCTCATCAACACAAGATGCGAAATACAGCGCTTCGGATCCAGTCTGGTTATTTTTCTTGTATTTCTTCTCCTTGAAGTTCGCTGGATCATACTGGTCCCCGAAAGCGGTGTCAAAATCGCTGCATTCGAGGTACAGGTTGTCGTCAATGACTGTCCAGATCCACTCGCCATCCCTGTAGAAGACGAACCCATAGACGCCACACTCCTCGTCTCTAGCAACACAGATCTTGTTCATTAGAACGGGATTGCTGCAGATAGTCGCCACAGCAGCAATGAACCAGCAATCGCCATTCGAGCCTTGTCTGAGATCGGAGCTGGAGAAGCCGTCGAGTTCGAATTGCGGGTTTTCGAAGATCCAACCAACGCGATGCACAGAATTGGGGCCGTCTTTACTGCTCTTCGGCCTGTTGGTCAGGAGCTTGGCTGTAGCCGTGAAATCGAACACCGCGCCATCAGACATGACTACCCCACTTTGGACCAGCGTGGAGAGAGCGTTACCCAGCCGCATAGGGCTGATTTGTGGATTTGTTGATTTTGCTGGCTCCTCTTTGAACCAGCTCATCAAACCCCATTGGCAATTTTTGTCTGACAGATCTTCAATGTCAAAGTCGGCATCGGTAAACTTTTCATTTGTGCGATGGCATTCTTTAACGACGCGGGCAACGCGAGCGCGACATTGCGCAGCGGCCGCTTCATAGGATTCAGCTGCATTCTTTCCTGTGACGGTCCCCTCTTTACGCTGCGCAGGCAGTAGATGCGCATACAAACTCGGTGGGAAGATCTTGGTCACCTTCTCGGGTCGCTTCGTGATGAGATTGTCCCAGAATTCGTTGATTGCCTCCTGAGGTGCGCCGGTTTGTGTATCCTCACTCCTCTCAGAGACCATTGTTGCTTTTTCTCTGCGGGGCCCGGGCATCTGTAACGCTGTGGCTGAACTGTTTTGCTCGAAAGCAATTATGTTTGTTCAATCAAGGGACGAGAGCGGAGACGTTTTCAAAAGCGAATGCGAGCACAGAGAGGGGGATGGGAGGAGATGAACATGTGTTGAAGGTCCGTCTGCACTGGCACGTCGACTATAATGTGTCTTGTCGGTTTGGGGGCCGTATCGTCAGATCTGCAGTATTGGCTGCTTACGGCTGCCTGCGGCTGAACATAACGTCCATCTGGCTCCAATAGCATCTCTCGCGCGTGCCAATGGTCGTGCGAATGAAAGCTTGTCATCCCATGGCGATTGTGCAGCTGCTGCAAGTTCCGCAACACACAACAAGGCTGTCGCTCTCTGCGCAAGGCAGCATCGCAGGCAGTGACAGCGACGACAGTGAACGGGTGGGATGTGGAGCGTGAGGCCTAACGCAGAGTAAGCGGTCCAGTTGTTGGTCAAAGTTTGTATGCAGAGTGTGTTCTAGTGCAGGCCACGAGATGGGCCGGGGCACTGTGGCTGGAAGGCGCGGGGCAGGCTGGGCAAAAGGGGTGGCAAGCGCGAACTTCGCGTCCCCCAACCCTTTTGGGCACTTGTCGCAGAACACCGACCTCAAGTCTTATGATCTCATGTATGTCCTTATTCTACCGGCCATATATCCCCCGCATGCGTTTGGCAGGCGCCCGCATGATATATAATCGACTGACTGACTGATCGCTGCCTGCAATGCGATTGGTAGGGTCGTCTTCCGAGATCTGTCGGTGCGCCTTCAAAACCTTGCGATGTTGCGAAAAGCGATGCTGAAATATGGTCTGATAAGTTAGCTCCCCTGTCGGTACTGGCAAATACGCAACATGAAATGCTCCAAGCTGATGAAGACTTGCGTTGTCTATCTATCTCTTGTCGGCGGCAATCGTGTCGCTCCTCATCAGGAAGGCCCGAATAGGGCAATCGTATCCACCACCTTGTCTTCGGACTTTTCTGCGAGACGAGAACACGGCTCGCGAGACTGCGGCTCTTGGGCTGTAGATACGCGCTGAAACCACAGTTGTGCTGGACCCTTGGGCAGCACGTCCATGCCTAGATGTCTTGCGTAGTCGATCGGGAATTGTGGGTCTTTGGAGACAGAGCAATCGGTACCAGGTGTGTTCGGCGACAACATCGCGCTAAGCGTCTAACTCATCGCTTGGCTCTCAGCTGTCTGAAAAGTCATGTTTGGTACCAGCATGCTAGTCATATGTCACTTACTAACAAAGGATCGCACTGCGCAGACCAACCTTGGAATACGATGAGATGCGCGGCACCGAGACGAGGCGGAATCCTACGGCGGTGCCGTTAATACGATGAGCTAATTTCAATGGCAAAACACGACGATTGCCGCAGCTCTTGCCGCAAACTGCAGAAGATGGACGGGCCGGTGTATTCGATCTGGTTATGATATGAAGTAGTCTACTAAGCCGCCAAGGCATGCCGCCTCATGGGTATGTGAAACAGCAACCCCACCCATAGGCGTCTAGATGTACATGTAGCTAGAAGAGAGAGACGAGATAACATTCCTGGACTCCCAATAGTACCGAATAGTGTGTGAAGAATTGAAGACATTATGACTTGCTGGTTTGCACCGGTCGTTGTAATGTAAAGCGACAAAAGGGACAAGATACCGTGTGTGGAAGTCGACCGTGGAACAGTTAAAGAAAGCCTGGTATCGTAGGATCTGACAGACGGGTCACAACGGCAATCGCCATCGGCCTTGCTGTGCAGGCCCTGGCGAGTCTGAAACCCTTGCAAAGCGGGTACCCCTTTGCTTCTGTCTAGCGAGTCGTAAAATCGATTCCTGCAAGGAAGCCTGCCGTTTCGAGATATAGTCGCCAACGACGGCGACGTGAAAAGTAGAGATGCCTGAACGCCATGCTGAGGTAATAAGGCTGACGTGAAAAATGATGATGAAAACCGTAGCGGAGATGGGTGGTGTGCGATGATGTGGGAGGGTCGTCAGCCGCCAATGACAGCTCGCGTGCATCTGGGAACCGGGATCTCGGGTGCTTTGGATCGTAGTTGGCGATCTGTGCATTCCATCTGCAGTCAACGAGTCAGCACCTACATACATGTTGCATCTTACGAATGATCCCTCGCAACACCTTGGCACGTGCCGTAAGTCCAAGGTGTCATTCCTAGGGGAGGGAGAACCTGATCGAAGGGATTGTTGGACTCACCTATGCTTTGGCGGCGCAAGGCCGACAAGTCTTGAGCTTGCATTGCTCGCACTCATAGATGTGAAAGAGTCCAGAAGTGTGACATAGTTGACAGTTCCAGACGACGAGAGTAGTGTCGGACTTGATCAACTTGAAGTTGTGTGTGCAGCTTGCGGGGCGGGCCATGGTAGTGGAAGAGTATTGGTGGAAAGCGTGTGATGAACGGGAACGACTGTCTGGCTGGTAGTGTGAGACACAGATACTGGGGCACGAAGGCTAGATATAGAGAGCGAGGTGAAGTACTGACCTGTATGCTTGCGGCAGGATACCGGTTGAGGCTAAGGTAGGATCGGACTCGAAAGCGAGGGTGTTCAGGGTACGTCGATTCGTGGCTGGCAAAAGCAAGCAAGACTTGGAATGAGAGCGACGTCGGGTGAGGGTTGTTTACTGGAGAAGGAACGATTTCAGGGTTTGCTTGTTGCTACTGTGAGGACGCTAATGACGCGGATCTGTAGTCCGTCTTATACTGACTCTCTCGATGCCGGGCCCAATGGAGAATAAACTTTAGCTACAGGAAGAGCTGAATGCATGTCCACCAGGCGCGGTAGTGTGCAACACGCAGCAGCGTGTAGCCGTCTGGAGGTTCTGCTCTCCTGGACAGAGGGCATCCAAAGCGGATGGCTGCTGCACCGATGGAGCAAAAGATGTACTCGATGGTAGCACAGGTAGGCCGGCTGGGGATCTGCTCCCTCTCCTCCAATATGAGGCCCTCTCAAAGAGACGGGCGTGGTGGGGTTGGTCAAACGCGGGCTGGCCGTTCCGCAGCCGCGGCCATGGTAGCATCTCGACGTCGCGAAGCCCCTGGTGCCGTAGCAGGGAAGGGCGCGATGTGAATGTTCCGAGATGCTTCGAGGATAGCGTTGCCGAATTCTATGTGTCACACCAAACCGTGCCTGCATGCCGCAATTCTCCCATGGCACCTGTGCAGTCTGCTGCATCGAGAGATGCTGGCTGCGGTCCAACTAGGGTCCCTTCTCGGCGTCCAATCCGGCGCCTCTCTGTGCACTGGAATGCGGAAGGAGCTTAGGGCGCATGGCGTCGGCAAATTTAGCTTCGCGCCTGCACTGGCTCAGGCTGCTCCTTCCCCAACGACGTGCCAGCCCTCGTCACGAAGTTTTTGTTTTTCGTCTGCTCCTCGTGAACCCCGGAGAATAGACGCACGCCAATCGCATACCGAGATACGCTGTCCTGCCCGACACCATGAACGACGCGTCCGGCACCATCGTGAGCCGCATGGGCTGTCCAGCGTCCCAGACACCAGCTGCCCAAAACGTTGTCCTGCATGCGCCTCCACCCCGTTTCTTGTCCGCTCCACCTGTCTTCTTTCTTTCACCGTGCCGTCATGACATACAGCCCTCCACTGCAACGTCTTCTGCGATACACGAATGCGTCCGCTCTCTGCATTGAGAAGTGCCGTCGGCACTGTCGCCGGCCTTTCCCTTCGCAGAATACGCGCAGCAACTGATGCAGGTCGGTGCATTTGGTCTGTCTCTGGCTGCTGCGTCAAGTCGACCTCCAGCCAGGTTCAGCTCGTCCAGACGGCTACATGCAGCCTTACATTGCGTGTCCTGCTGTGGCGCGCAGATCCACTCATGGCCGCCAAATAGGTCTGCCTCTATGTCGAGATTCTGCATGCCATGTCGAGGGCATACTTGGACCAAAGCAGCAAGCACCATGCAGGTGGCTGGCGGGAGATCCACTATCAGCTCTATCGACATTGCTTTCTTCTGCGACGAGCAGCCATGACGTTCCGTTCCAGCATGTAATCTCGTTCCTCCAGTATCGGAAGTTAGAGTCCTGTAGCAGTAACATGAGCATAGTAATCACTCACAATTGTCAGAGACACCCCTGACCGGCTTTCATATCTGAGGCCTTTATATGCGCATCGGATGTTTCTGTCAGGAGAAGCTCGGTCATGGCTTGCTGGTTTACGATCCCACCTGTCAGGGGGCATCTGCACAACAACTTGAACCCTAGCGACGCGCTGTTCGTGGTCCTGTTGTTCCTTTTCACGTCGACTACAACATCGTCTTTCCTTTGATGACATGACACGATCTGATTCATTGCTGCCAGATCTCATTACTTACTAAAAGCACATCCGAGATCGGGACATGGAGTTCCAGCGGCCTACCCGACCACAGGCAGATGATCAGAGCTAGGTCCGGCGCATCACACCCTCCTCTGTGTACCACATAAGCCTTGATGGTACCTGACTGGACATCACGACGGGAACTACGTTTTGGAGGCGGTGGTGGGAGCTCTATACTCGCTTGGACCCATCGGTTACACCGGATCGGAGTGAACCTGGCGCTCGGTGCCACAATGCAAGATCGCGACAACCATCACGTCCGCTGTGACCATGGCGCCCGTGTGGCGTCCTGCGTGTGGACGAATGCGCGTCAGTCCCAGACGGGGTGACTTCCTCTTCTCGCTAGCTCCATCGCCCGCCGCAAACACGCCAAGCACGCTTGGCTCACACCCACGCGACCTCTCAAATTCTACCATGGCAAGTGCTTGCGGGGGCTTTCGCTAGCTGCTCAAAAAGCCCCGTTCGCAGCGAGCCTCCAGGTTTGTGGCTTGACACCATGCATCATGGCAGTCAGACACTCTTGTAACGCGACCTAATTTCTCAACCATGCAGCTTCCTGTGTAGACCCATATGGTCGCCGAGGTCTCATTGTCGGCTTGCCAATGTTTCTCCCAGGTGCCCCTCTTCCAGACAAGGATTCGGAGGATATGCTTCTGCGTTGGGTAGTTCAGAATCGGCGATTCAACCGACATCTGAAGATGATACGTGATCACACCACTTTCCACGCTCGAGTACCAACAAATTCGGGCACGCGTCAGACGAAGCACAACGTCTCACCCGCTCTTAAGCTTTATCACGACCTCGAACCAGGCTCTTGGATACGCTTCTCTCCCGCTGCAGCCTCTATTGGCTGGCCAGCCGCTCTACATTGCTGTTGTATACGCCGTTTTCTGTCAATGCAAACGCGTCCCACGCACAGCAACATCGAGGGACATGCCAGCCATTGCACCATACCTGAGACCCGGCGTTCGGAGGCGGACCGTGCAAACTAGTGTCCGCATACTGTGTGCTGGACAGCCAATCGGGGTGTTTATTTTCAGCCTTACGGCTCATCACACTACCTGAGGATCATGAAAATAGAGGGAATTGCGATGGTCCGGCTCCTCCCCAAATAAAGCGCTGGTGTTCTTCTTTCGGTGTATGCCATGGTGGGACGAGAAAGTTCCCGCTCGATGCAGGCAGATAAGGCGCCGTTTCTTCAGTTTTGCGCACCATCACGGTCTTCCATTTACCACATTTGCACGCAGTTGGCTAATTTCCCTATTACAGACTCATGGTACGTACCTGTCATGGTGACACCAGCTCACCGCCTATGTCCGATATTATCCTTATAGCACTATGGAAAGGATGCAGACGCCCAGAGCACCCACTATTTACCTGGAAGGCTTCTATGAACTGCCGCCAAACCGACTCTAGCGGATCGACCTCCACGAACAGCTATGTGGATGCTTCGGGAGGAGCCGTCGTAATCTATGTCTCCCGCATTCGTATGTACATGGCAAGTACGAAGATCATGGTTACTGTGGATCAGCGTTGCAAATGGCAACGGTTGTCTGCAGCTCGCGCGATCAGAGCAAAGGTCAACGTGCGCCTCCACAGCTACACTAACGCTTCTAAACCGGTTCGAGGGCATGTATGAAGCTGGGAAGGGAACTATAACGGCTACGACAAAGAAAGTCGCGAATCGGTTGAGTTCCGGTGTGGGGATTGATCCAGGTTGAGCAACGTACAGCACCGGGGCCACAGGAGCACAAAGCAAGCGGTGAGCTTGTACGACGTCTTTTGCTTAAGGGCGAGGCTGTCTAGAAAGCACAACTACGATCCATGTGGAGATATAGCTGGCGAGTGGATGCCTGAGGGAACCTAGTTGTATATTCTTTGAAAGTACCTCGTCTTGTTGGCGTCGACTCTATGCCTGCTTGATCATCCACGTCATTGGAGACACATTCGTAGCCCCATCCGTGGCAAGCCTGATGGTTGCAATATCTTCCATGACGCTTTGGACGCCCAATATACTTGCGCAGAACCTCAACAACGACCAAGCCTATCCAATCGCACACTACAGTGACACAACATTGTCCTTGATTGAGAGCTCTCCACGTCAGAGGGAGACACTCAACATGAATGCTGCGGCCCAATTCTCGACTTTATATCTCATAACAACGCGCTAAAGCCCAATGAAATATTGAGAGGCGGAGTCGGATGCATTGCGTCTGCGAAGGCGACTAAGTGCATCGTGCGCGCACCGTTGGCCAGGAAGCAATGTGATGTGGTCGTGTGACAGCGCTGCAGCAGCTTGTAAGACGCCTAGTTGATGCACACGTCTGCATAAAGGCAGATAACGATCTTGTTGCTCCTGCCTGGTCTCCCGCTCCCGTAGGTTCCTTGGTCGTTAACAAGTTGTCCAGCCGTCTGCTCGTTGCTGTTCGCGAGTCAGGCACACGTTGCTGGTTGGGGTATCCGCATCGGGTCATTAAAGTGGGGCCGGGCTAAACCCCTCCCGGGCGGATATCTGAGCTAGCATGTCGAACAATTTTGACATGCACGACCGTTACCGGCGTCCTCACCAGCCCTCACCTCAGTTTGCCCACTACGAGAACGTCACTCTCCTCGGCCCGCCCACCATGAGGGGCGCACTCGTCTTTGGCGGGTCTTCGCACCCCAAGCTCGTCGACGGCATCTGCGACAGGCTGGGCACGAAGCCTGGCTCCGCGACGCTGGGCAAGTTCAAGAACGGAGAGACTTCCGTCACCATTCGTATGTTGGCTAGCACTCTCGCCGCCTTCACGTGCTAAGCGTCTCCAGATACCTCGATCCGGAACAAAGATGTCTTCATCGTCCAGAGTGGAAGCGAGAAGTGAGCAGCCCAGCCTTGGTATGCGTCAACGGCTAATGGGTCAGAATCAACGACTCGATCATGGAGCTGCTGATTATGATCTCGGCCTGCAAAGGCGGCTCAGCCAAGTCGGTCACAGGTACTTGGCCTCTGTAAGGCTCGCTGCCAGCTGCTGACATGACCAGCTGTCATGCCCTACTTCCCATACTCGCGCCAGTCCAAGAAGAAGCAGCACCGCGGGGCCATCACCGCCCGCATGGTCGCAAACCTCCTCCACATCGCTGGTGTGAACCATGTCATGACCATCGACCTCCACGCCTCCCAGATGCAGGGCTTCTTCAAGTGCCCTGTCGACAACCTCGTCGCCGAACCCCTCCTCGCCCGCTGGATACGCGTCAACGTGCCGAATTGGAGGGAAGCCGTCGTTGTTAGCAAGAACCCTGGTGGCACCAAGCGCGTCACGTCTCTGGCGGACGCGTTAAAGCTCAGTTTTGGTATTGTCACAACCGACAGGCGGAGGGCAGGCACGGCGGTGCACTGGAACGAGAGCGCCATGTTCGAGCAACTCCGGTTGGATGGCTCATACGAAACCCCCGACGACCTGGTCGAGGCAGCGCTGGATGCCGACGCTGAGATTACGCCCATCTCCAAGATGACGGTAGACTCGAAGGCAGAACCAGGCAAGTCAAGTTTGAAGCGCGTACCGTCGAACCCCCTGCAAAGGCGAGCCAACGGATGGTCAGAGCCGACCGGGAGCCATCCGCTGTCTAAGAGTATGCGCGCAGGCTCCATCGTCGAGCCTGAGGTACCGCTGGAGCCCATTCGAACAGATGTCGAGAAGAACAGGGAAGAACCTGAGGAGCAGAGTGCAGATGAGAGCGGCGCCGAGGAATACACTGACGAGGTATGTTCCCTTGAAAGGGTCTGTTGAATACAGCTAACGTCTGCAGCGCGCGAGGAACGTCATCCACGGACGACTAGTACAAGGCCATATTGTCGACGATACACATCCTTCTCCCTCAATGTCCGCGACATCGACCAACACCTGGCGCAACCGCCCTCCGTCCGAAGGCGAAAACGACGATATACCCTCGCACATGATGTCCTCTTTCATCTCGACTACCTCCTCCACCCGCAACAGGGACACCGAACATTCGCATGCCCTCGGTGGCACATACGACGCCGCTGCATCATCTGAAGATGAGGAAGAGGATCTCAAGAACCCCGAGCTCGAGACCATGGTCACTCTTGTCGGCAACGTCAAGGATCGCCCTGTCTTTATTGTTGACGACATGATGGACAAATCTGCGTCATGGATTGCGGCTGCCGAGACTGTTGTCAAGCGCGGTGGTGCGACAAAGGTCTACTGCTTCGCTACTCATGGTATCTTTGGCGGCGACTGTCTTGAGGAAATGAGCAACTGCGATGTCATCGACAAGATCGTCATCACGAACGCGTTTCCGATCCCCGATCACAAGCTCGCGCAGGCGAGCCCCGATAAGCTGGTGGTCATCAACGTCGACAATCTCCTAGCAGAGGCGATTCGAAGAAACCACCATGGAGAGAGCATGAGCCAGCTTTTCCTCCACTACGACTAGCACACGGGCTCATCAAACACGGGAAAATGACGGATCTAGGATTTGGGGAAATGGTTAGCAAGGCGTATTGGTACCGACCACATGGCTTTGAAGGTCGACACGGCGTTATGGTCAGGCACCGAAAAGCCTATATTGTGGCATGAATAACGATGAAGAAGATACCTTATCAGGCTTATAGCCACACATGCAGTAAGTTGCAAACATGAAAGACAGTATTGATACCAGACTCGTCATTGATGTCTACTCTCTCTTCTTTCTCCTTCCTCACGTAATCTTTGTCCGCGCTTGCAGCCGGACAATGTGAAAACCCCGCAGGTGTCAATGGCCTACCTGAACCACAAAAGACAAACACCAACGATGCAGGCCTTGAGCCTGCAGGAGTCCCGTGATACGATACGGTGTACTCTTAACGGAACGTTGGAAGAGTGAATACCAGCTAGAGCGCCCCTTGAAAATGCCCGGCGCCTCCTAACATGGGACGTCGGGCGTGAGAGGGCTCTTGTACATATAGATTGTGTTATTCTGACTGCTTATGCTGTTGTTGGATGGGGTAGTTAGTATAGACATGCACCCTCTACTGCCTACAAATCTCAGCTTTAAGCTTCTATCGATACCCCTTGGTTCTTATATCTGGCTTACTGTCGAGAACAAATGCCATTCCATGTGCCTCGCTCTGTGTCCACGGTATATACATGAAACCAACGCAACTGTACCCCAGACATATAACCTGTTGGCTATTCTCCATATCTAGCCAGGGAACTACCAACAACTCCACATCGTTACTTTTTCCGTTCACCGGACACCGGAATCTTCACCCCACGCTAAAGGGTGGTGGCAACCCCACTTGGGGTTCTGCACGTCAAGGACTGGTCTCGTCCTCACCGCTTGTTACACGAGTTGCTTAGTGCGCATCTCCCGCAGCTGCCGCCGCTATCATGGTGTATTCGAGAGTCAAGTGTGGCAAGATCCAGGGTATGGAATGCACTTGTGGAGGGCGGAGTGCGCGACAAGGCCGGTTAAGGTGGGTGTGGGTTACGTAGGTACGGAGAATTGCCTCGTAGGATGCGATGGATCTTGCTGCTGCATGGGCGAGATGGGTGTGGTTTGCCTTGGCATGAGATCTCTGGGCAGGTACTAGTTTTCTTCGATGGCATCATTCTCTGAGGAAGAGTTCTGGGTTGTACTCGTGTGTAGCTTCTTTTGAACACTTCTGGGCCTGCCACAGTCATAGTCATCCACATCCATTGGCAATAGGATAGACCAACCCTAGCCAGATTTTGACAGCTATACGCGGACTACAGTTGCCTGTCCTAACAACGGCGTATGCACGACACCATGTCTGAGCGTAGTGCTTGCCGTTCGACTCCGGTTGGCCTGCCGTACACGCCATCAGGGCACAAGTCGAGATAAGGCGACCGTTGGACTCGCAAGCTGGACCAGGGAACTCTCCAATGGCCATCCCTTCTAGTACACCCCAGTCTTTCGCACACTGACGATCATTGTAAGTTGTAGAATATGCTACACAGAGGTGCAGAGGCGCTGCGCGTCTCGGCACAAACCCGGTGGAATAAATGGTTAAACTGCCAAGCAAGCAGTGGTTGAATACAGGAGGCGTAGTAGCGTTATCTTCTGCCTGAATCGTGTAGATGTCAAATTGAGAAGGTCTGGAGCTTTGGAGGCGTGGTGGTGCAGGCAGATAGGGAATACATGCGGGCGACTACCTACGTGGATTGTCGCAGGTCGCTTAGTAGGGAAAAACGGAGATAAGGTAGCAGATAGCGTCACCTGAGACCGAAGGAAGCCTCGGAAGATTTTCGTCTGTCAGCTCCGCCAGCAGCCCAAGCATCTTTTCTTCATCACACCATGGCGCCAGCGACGACTCCTTCGTTCCTACGCAACCAGGCTATCTTCGGCTTACCCTCACTGAAGACACATACAGGGGCGCGGATCCGCCTGCGGCCTGTCCTCACCCCCGCATGATGCGAGGCACGCGCCTCGTCACCGGCTAGATTCCCCAGGAACGTTCATCGAAAAGCAAATTAGTACCACATGGCACTGGCATTGGCGTTGGGTGAGCGCGGCCTTGTTATGCAAGGCCAATTGTGTACTCAGCATGAGCAGAAAAACTGGCCCTATAGCATAACGTGCTTCTGCGACGTGTAGGGGTCGCGTCATCCCCTTACTCCATGCGGCGTTGGCTTGGTCAGAAACATCCCACGAGATCTAACCAGAGAGCATTCTAGCTACACCAACGTGGTGGGTTTTACTAACTCTCACTCCACTCATCTCAGCATCTAGCGCTTGCGCACCGACTGACTTGTGAGGACCCGCATGTCGTCCGGCTTGCAAAGAGCGGGTATGCATGCTGAGATTTCGTATCCCAGTTTTCTACAGCTATGCACGGCTCTAAGAGGTTGAGCTTGCTTCACGCGCCTCTTCGCGTCGCTTCTATCTCGGATTACTTATTCCTAGTCGGACTGGTCAGGCCTGCTGAGTGCCCTTGGACCGAGGCGCGTCGTCCTTGCCGAAAGGCTATACCTTCCCTTCTTAAGTCCAAAAGAATTCAGTCTGGCTCCATCTGTTTCTCCTTCCGCTACGAATCGCTGAATTCTCCACCCTGCCGCGTCAAACAGCATAACCTTTTGCCAAGTTATCTTGATAGTCGCCCAAGAGGTCGAAAACGTAGAGACTGCCAAGCCAACTTGACCTGTCTCAACATCCCTAAAACCTTTCTGGAACCAAAACACACAGACCTCCCCATCTACGGAGACCCCAGATCCACGAGCAGCCCGTTCCCACTGGCGGACAAGAATTGCCAAGTACATTCGAACCCACTATCAGCCTCAAATTGCGTCGATCATACACGTACCATTGTACACGCAGCCGGACGCTTACGCACGCGAAACAAGTGTCCTCTGCAGTCTTATCAATCCACGGACGAACCGCGCCATCTAAAGCGGAACATCATTAGTGCACCGGACCCATACGATCGCCAGGGTCAATTACAGCTCCACGGCCAAGACCCAGCGCGGAAGCATCTGCAACATCCCGCGCTGCATCCCCAGGCCTCCTCTCGATTTTTGGCTCCAGCTCTTTTATGCTAGACGAAGCTAGACACGTTTAAACTACGCACTAGGCAGGATACACCGGAGACTCAAGCGCGTCGGACCTTTACTTTTGGCAGATCATCAAAACGCTCCAGCCAGTTACAGAGGTCACTTGACACACGCGAGCCCCGGCGGAACTTGCTTGGCAGCGCTACCCACGGTACCCACGCACAACACCGAACTTGAGAACTTTCACAATTGATAATCTCTCGGGCAACATATAAGAAGTGCCGACCACCTTCTGTCGTCCTCCAGAACACCAACATCACCTCTCCATAAAACAAATCTTTCCAACCAACATCACCTCCAACCAACGCCTCACCACACACATACCAGAACCAACACCCAATCTGGCGCAATGTCTTCCACTAGCTCAACCTACCACATTCCCTTCCCGAAAAACTTTCTCACTGTCAACACTCCCGTCAAGAAGGCAGCCAGCCCCGGTATTCAATCTCCCACCGAGCCCGTCGTGCCTGCTCACGGGTTTCTATCCAACCGCCCCGCGCGCCACCAGTCCATTTCCTCCGTCTCCAGCATCACCAGCAGCGTTGCCGCCCCACCCTCCGAGACTAGTACTATCAGCGCGCCATCTTCTCCCGCCACAAAGGCTGCCGATTCACCAGTCATTGGCCTTAAGATTTTCGCTCCTCTTGCGGTTAATGCAAAGCATGCGCTTCCGCCGACCTCTTCCTCGGAGATGAGTGCCGCTGAGAGGCAGAGGCGCATGAGCTTTGAGAAGCACACTTTCTTGTCCAACAAGCACTGAGTGTGTGGACGATTACCTCTATCGGATGGAGTTGCAGGCAGCAACACACCCTATACGCCTTTGACAGCGATTCAGCATCATGGAACTAGCGGGAGGAGTTCTGGTCGGGCGTTAACGATGTCATGACTTTCATTTTTTCTCTCTCATACAAAAGTCGATATACCACAAAAGATCCCTCACGGCCGTTAAGGGTATGGATGGGGGTGGGCATGGGCAGGCGTTTACTTTTGGGGGGGTTGACTAGCCGCCGGGAACAGGCAGGCAGTACAGTACATTGAACAGTACAAGTCACATTACCATGAATCCAAACATCACAACAACCTGCACTTGCTTCTCATGCTGTTCTTCCGTAATGTGGTGTTGTGGTAATGTCGAGGGCTGCGGATACCTCATACGGCAAAGCGGTTTCACGATAATAGCCGTAAGAACAACCACGACTATTCCCCCATACCTCACAACCTAAAACTGCGTATTGAATGGCAGCTCACAACTTGTATCTCGTAATAATGTCTTCTTCCCCCCACCAACCACTCGTGTTTTCGCATGTCATTTCCTGAAGCGGACAATCCATCACATGCGCAGACTAGCTTGTCAATTTGAGTTTCCGCCCCGCCCCTTCCCCCGCTGACACGACGGAGTTTGTATTCAGTGTATGCGATTATTTCTGATGCACCGTAAAAGTAGCGTTGCGGGAAGGAGGAGGGAAGGAAGCACGTGAGCGCCTCATTGGTCGAGAGCGGTTAGGAAATGACCCCGTCTCATTATTTGTGATGAGTATTCCTGATGCTGACATAACTCGCTCCCTTCTCTATGTGAGATGTCGAGCTCTGCATACCTCCGATAGAGAAAAGCTGTATGAAGTTTTCTAAGTCAAACATCGCTATCGCAACAAACGAAATACCGCGCCAAACATCTTCCAATGTTCCCAGCACCGCCAAACAATCACATGATCCCGAACACCTGTCCAAGTTTCCCCATCCCTTCCCCAACCAAACAGCCCACTCACACTCCAGGCTAGACTTCCCACTATTGCGCAACGATTCCACCTATCAGAACCACACACATCGATTAGCATTTCTTTGTGAGCCTTGGAAGCTTACTTCACTTCATTACACTTTTGCGCAAATGCGCAGTTGACAAAGAGAGGGCCGCGCGGTTTTCGGCACGTTGCGGCGCGACTATTTCGGGTTATATTGATCACAAAATTGCCCAGGTGTGATGATGCGGATTTGGCGAACAGGGTGTAAGGTTGGTTGGTTTTGTTGCGCGAAAGGAAGGAAGGAAGGGAGGATAGAGCCACCAATCAACGTTTGCGAAATCTGAGTTCGGTATCGGGGTGCCTTTTCTATGACTGGGATTTTGTTGTGTTAGATGTGTTAGATGGGAGTTAGTGTTGGTAGCAGGCGATCGTTCACGCGCTTGTGTTGTTGCTTCAGTTCATGGCGAGTGTGAAGACACGATGAATCATACTTGTCACATGCAGTTCAATATCATCTGTATTGGTATTTCGAAAATGGTGGCGTACATTATATCTGCGCGAACGCTATATCAGGGGGAGCCATGAAGAAACCGTACCGTCGCACAAGGGCCGTCGTAGTTATGAGTCGATAAAACTGTCGAGAGTTCCTCCTCCGTTATTTGACCATGACGCGAGAGACAGAGAAAAGTAAAAAAAAGATGTGATCGAATAAGACACAAATAAAAGGCATATCGTAAAAGAGAGACTATATAGCATACAAGTCCTCTCTCCTCGCGGGCGAAACCCCGTTACTGATTGGGGAGGGAAATTCGGAATGAGGGTGCGCATTCAACTTTTTTTCCTCTCTGGCCTCTCTCCTCCGGCTTATCTCTCTCAGTCCATAGTGACATATTGGGAAAAAGGGAAAAAGAACAGCGAGATTTCAGGGGAGGTAAAAGGGCAACCAAGGTTCAGCAATCGAAGAAATCCGACCCCGCAGAGAGAAGTTATGTTCCGATGAAAACAGGCCCATTATCCAAGACAAGAAGGAAGGAGCAGGTCCCAGGGAATCTTTAAACGCCAAAAACACCAATGCTGCGCTCTTTGTATGATAGCTAGAGGCAATGATATCTCCCAAAGTTCCCGTTTCGTGACCGAGGATGTGCATCATGAATGGCACGATCGGGAGTAATGATCGTAAAGGGCTCGTGTATTATGTAAATGTATGGGTATGGCGGAAGGAGGAAGCTGAGCATGTCGGAGCACTCATAGTTCGTATGCGTGGCCGTCAAGAGTTGGGGTCGGTGCTGCGTAGACGATCATAGTATGCCGGAGTCTTTTAGCGCGTTCTGCAGTATTGTTTCCTTGACAGCGGCAAAGACGAGCCGGATGTTGGATGTATCGGTGGTTTGTGTTAGGCTAATAAGGTCAGCATGCGTGAGGGGCTCGTGAGGGGAAGCTTCTTACTGAGGGTACAGGTTCAAGTGTGCTCGGTTGACCTGGTTGAACCTCCACAGCAGGTACTTGGCGGCGCGATTGACATCATTCCCACCAGAGTAATCTGGAAAGTAATTGCCAAGTGGAGATCGCGCAAGCTTCGCTTTGAACAGATCGACCTTGTTGAGGAACAGGATAATACTGGTTCTCATGAACCACCGGCTATTGACTACCGAATCGAAGAGCACTAAGCTCTCCATCATTCGGTTCTGCAGGCACGAGTCAGTGGGAGTCAAGGAGCTCGACGTAATGACATACCTGTGAGCTTTCTTCTAACAGGACTTGATCGTATTCGCTCAATGCCACGCAGAAGATGATTGATGTGACGTTTTCGAAACAGTGTATCCATTTCTTGCGCTCGCTCCGTTGGCCCCCTACGTCGAACATACTGTTTCATGTTAGCCTGACAACCACAGCACGGTTTGAAGGGGCGCACATACTGTATGCTGAGCTGGCCCATCGTAAATCGTGTTTCGTATATACCGGTGGTCTTGGTACGCGCTCGTAGGACGTCGGATTCGATGGGTACATAGTTGGGGTCGGATATCCGTTCTACCTCGTCGAAGAAGCTGCGAACGTTAGTAAAAACCGGGGAGATGATGCGCAAACATACTATGGCGCAGAGTCCATGAGGTAGAACTCGCTCGAGTGCTCCAGGACTTTGCCGACGCATGGGTCGCTCCACATAGATGTGATGGCCTGGCCCACCCGTACATCGAGGGGCTTCTCAGGGTCGGGGTCGACTGTGTAGTCGAGCAGGTAGTCGCAGAGTTGGGCGTTGCCTGGCTTCTCGGGGCTAACGTCGAATTGTCGCATGGCGCCAATGAGGGCTTTTGCGCAGTCGATGACGTTTTTGTATATGGTGAGGCGGTACATGGCGAGCTCTTCCTGCGTGTAGCCGTTCTGATGTATGATCTTCATCTGCTTGACGATGGTCGACTTTCCGCTCTCTCCGGAGCCTGCAGGGTGTTAATGATTGCGTTGGCACGCAGACAGGCTGGAGCTACTCACCCAACAGCAGGATCTTGCATTCCCGCCGTAACCGTCGCGAGTCCTCCTCGAGCTTGCGGTCAATGGCCTGGCTGCGCTTCTTCTGCTCGACATCGTCGTTGTTGGTGCTCATGCAGATGCCCATAATGCCGGCGTGTGGTGCGGCTCGCGGCCGCGGGCGTTGGGGGGGAGTCGGGCGCGGGATAATGATGGAGCACGAGGCTCAGCGCGTCGCAGAACCGTCGGTGTGGAATGTGGGCGGTGATGCGAGCGAGGCTCTGGTCCGGATGGCGGCGTGACGGCTGGCGCGTTGCTGGAGCTGTGGTGACGCTTGGTCGGCTTAATCCGACACGCAGCTCCGTCAAAGGGGGCCTCGCGAGGTGAGCGGGCGCGGCAGCGTCGTCGCCAGCGTGGACGGCGGCAGCAATGGGAGCGGGGTCGGGCTGGCGCGCGAGGACGGGCTGGGGTTTGGAATGCGACGGTGGTGGTGGTGTTGTATGGTTGGTAGGGTCGTCTTGGTGAGCTAGATCGGAGACTCCAGGGCTGCCAGTGGCTCGTGCGGAGGTGCCTTCCCCAGTAAGTTGATGAGGAAGGCGCGGGATCTGGAGAAGGTGCAACCAACAACAACGTCGCCCGGCGCCGACGGAGGGCCTGGGGGTATTGATTGCGGGAGGTGCGCGTGGCAAGAGGCGTGATGCAGATGCGTTGGCCCTTGTTCTCGCAGCGCAGAGCGTGAATCACGGATGGGTGATGGATGTGAAGGCGATGATGGCAGCAGGCGCGATGCTGCTAAGCCTCATCCAATCGTGGATGCTAGGGCAGCGATCAGGGTAAATGGCACGAGCCAAGCAGCGGAATAGGACGCGCTGAAGCGAGGCAGAATGCAATAGTGCTGGCGGATGCTGGCAGTGGGGATGCGCTGCGCTGCGATGCAAGGCAATGGAGGTGTTGGTGCCCTAACAACGCTCGAGGCCGTGTGCTACCTAGGTACGCCGTCGTGCCATGGAGCGTGGCTGCCAGATCCGACGTGCCTCTATCATTGGCAGATTGGCCGTGTGCTTCAAGAGCTCGGCTTACGACCCGCGGCTTTCCAACACTGCCCTCACGGCGGCCCCTTGATACAACGGCCCCTGCACTACGCGCTGCAGCTGTGCCTCCAAACGTCTATATACAGTACCTGCAGTCTGCACTCTGCGGTGCTACACCTCTGTTGGCTTCACGATGTCTCCCCCGTCCAATCACCCACCGCCCCGATCAGCTCAGCCCCCAATCTTGGAGGGTCTCAATCTGGAACGCCTCCACGATAGAGTTTACCTCGTCGCCCAGCCAGCGCCAACTCCACCTGAATGACATGCAACGGCGTTTTCAAGTTAGACATGTCCGTGGGGCTGGTCCCCCCAATGTAAAGGCTTCTAATTTAAGCCGGGTACTTTTATCAAATGGCCCTGACTGAAGTTGAATGCGAGCCTCCTGCCACACACTGGTTCTGGTTACTGGTCACTGGCTAGCTGTGAAGGACGCTAGCTGAAAGCTGACCAGCTCCCACCTTTGCGGACAATGGACCTGGGACATGTTTTGATGTCGTGCATTATCATTGTGTCTGTTCGGGAACGCCAAACAGACAGATTCACCAGGGCCACATGTCAGCAATCGCTTGCAAGTTTCGTGTGGTAGTGACCCTGTTCCGTGATAGCCGCAGCATACCATTCACACACGGTCGGCGCGAGCCGCAAACGAAGCATTACGCAATGCGATATCAGGGATGCCACGAGGGCTGGCAATCGGCCCTTGAGCCAGGTACCGCCGTGGATAGTGAAAAGTTCAAGGACGTTTGTATTCTCGCCTGCATCCACGGCACCGCGGCATCACGGCATCGACGTATCAAGACATCCGCGTATCAACGTGTTGACGTGCACGCGACGTATGCGATAGCGCAGCCCGCGCGTTGTTCAACAAAGCCGTGTCTCTCATTATGGCCTACCTTCCTCATGATTTGATCAGTAATGGGTAGATATGATATCAGCAGGGAGACCCGGCGCAGGTTCTACACCCAGGGAAGGTCTAGCTGCCCAGACATGGTGTCTGCCCGCACCGTGTCAGAACGAGCAGGTAAGACAGCTGCATGTCACCGTTCAGGGCAGCCAACGTAGTGCACGGGCCATCTCCCACGTGAAAGGAGGGGTGAAGGGGAGTGAATACGGAAAGAGCCTCGAGGTGGTAGTGGGGTACATGGACGAGACAGCAGACGTCGTGGTGATGGCGCATTGCAATCTTCAGCGTGTCCAGTAGAACCCGGTAAAGGCCTGCGCTAGGTGTGAAGCACAGGCTGCAATGGAAAACTCGAAAATCCATCGTGACGTCACCAGAAGATGCCGAAACCTGTGTGAGCGACACTTGTGCGCGGACCATGTGCATGTGTCCCTCTATCGCATTTGGTGCCTGCCCCTCGTTGTCTTCTTACTTTCACCTCTTCCTTTCCGCACTGATCTGCATCCTCGCCACGCCCTCGAGCCTCATCCTTGTGTTGCACATAGTCTGAGGTCATCCCGTCGGTGCCTCGAACCTCCTCGCCGACCCGCTTACTGTCAACATTGGTCTCCAAGCGGCAATCAGCAAACCCCAACGTGTCCCAGCCGTCGACGCTCGCGACATTCCTGGTGCAAACTCTGAAGCCTTCGAAAAGGATTCCTCGGAGCCGTTGTCGCGCAAGCCCTTCGTTGCCGGACCCAGCCACCGAGCCCAATAGAACCTGCCCTGATCTAGCAGCGTCAACGTGCAACTAGAGCCCCGACGCATTCGCGACTACCCCACGGCTTCCTACTCGCCCTCTTCCACCACCACCACCCCAATTTTCGACACAGACCCGTCCTCGCGCCTGTCGCATCATCATAATCACCTTCCTTCACCATGGCGGAATTCGTACGCGCCCAGATTTTTGGCACCACTTTCGAGATTACCAGCAGGTGCGGACATACCCCACATTGCGTTTTCTGGCACAACTGACACCGACCAGGTACACCGACCTGCAGCCCGTGGGCATGGGCGCCTTTGGTCTCGTCTGGTACGACCTCCGCACCACCAGACTCGAATTGATTGTTGACTCCGGCGCAGCTCAGCCAAGGACCAGCTCACTAGCCAGGCGGTGGCCATCAAGAAGATCATGAAGCCCTTCAGCACTCCGGTCCTGTCGAAGCGGACATACCGCGAGCTGAAGCTTCTGAAGCATCTTCGACACGAGAATGTGGGCAATGCAGCAGCCAGTTCCCAGCGAAAACTCTAACACCCTCCAGATCATCAGCCTGAGCGACATCTTCATCTCTCCCCTCGAGGATATGTAGGCAGTCACATCACCGCCAACCCAAGCAAGCACTAATCCGCCCAGCTACTTCGTCACCGAGCTCCTCGGAACCGATCTCCACCGCCTGCTCACCTCCAGACCGCTGGAGAAGCAGTTCATCCAATACTTCCTGTACCAGATTTTGGTGGGTGGCAAAATTCCAACCATGCAAGAAAATGCGCTGACCTGAAAAGCGTGGTCTGAAATACGTCCACTCCGCTGGTGTCGTGCACCGCGACTTGAAGCCCAGCAACATCCTCGTCAACGAGAACTGCGATCTCAAGATTTGCGACTTCGGTCTCGCCCGTATACAGGACCCTCAGATGACGGGTTACGTCTCTACCCGATACTACCGAGCGCCTGAGATCATGCTCACATGGCAAAAGTACGACGTCGAGGTTGATATCTGGAGTGCAGGCTGCATCTTCGCTGAGATGCTCGAGGGCAAGCCGCTCTTCCCCGGCAAGGACCACGTGAACCAGTTCTCCATCATCACCGAGCTTCTGGGTACTCCCCCAGACGATGTGATCCAGACCATTTGCAGTGAAAACGTAAGTAGATGCACAAAAACCTTGGAAGCAACTTTGCTGACTTCCGCAGACACTGCGATTCGTCCAGTCACTTCCCAAGCGCGAACGACAACCCCTCTCCAACAAGTTCAAGAACGCCGAGCCTCAAGGTCAGTCTGCATCTCTAATGAAGAGAGCGTGGACTAACACAATTTAGCCGTCGATCTCCTAGAGAACATGTTGGTCTTTGACCCGAAGAAGCGTGTGCGAGCGGAGCAGGCCCTTGCTCACCCATACCTCGCTCCATACCACGACCCGACTGATGAGCCAGTCGCGGAGGAGAAGTTTGACTGGTCGTTCAACGACGCAGACCTACCCGTCGACACCTGGAAAATCATGATGTACGTGTACTCCCCGTGCATCACGTAAACGGAGCTAACACAACACAGGTACTCTGAAATCCTGGACTACCACAACGTAGATGCGGCGGCACAGGAGGAGAACAACGGCAGCTAAATACACATAATGTCTACCAATCTCGAGCTACAACAATTTTCAGTCTCCACGACAACAAAGTATGCAGTTGCCGAGGCTCGACGTATCATCTGCCTGGCGCAGGCGGAGTTGCTGTTCCCAATGATTCCCAAGGTCTCGTCTGTTGGACCTGTGTGACATGAAGGTGCGCGGTAGATGGGGCATGGGCTTGTCTTTGTCATTTGGATCACCATGGCTGGTACACGAAAGGAATGTTATGGAGGAATTGAAGGCTATGGTCGACCTAGGTAGGAATGTGAAATCATATTATCAAACATACGTTATTCTTCACTTTGACACCATGAACATGTCTGATTATATTGTGCTTCAATGCGATGACAGCATTCGTCGCTAACGGGCATGGCATCGCAGGTACTGAAGATCAAGACTGCATGATGTACAGGGGAGATCAGAGAGTTCTCCAGATCCTCGCTGGTATCCGTGGCGGAGGATCTCGGGCGTACTCCCCAACCTGGGAACGGGTGGAGATCGCCGAGGCTTCCACTAGCGCCATAAGGCTGATTGAGGGACCGTGGGACCGCTGTTTCGTCACCGCTCTGAGCGCGTCTGCAACGACTCGAGGACGCGAGCCTGGCCCCTATGGCCCTACAACCTTTGTTTGGATATAAACTGAATGCTATGCGATAGCACTTCCATCGCACGACAATGGCGACTCTCAACCCACTTGTCTGCGTCGTGGACTTCCACCATGCGCGGTAAGCTTCTCCTTTACCAGTAGAGGTGTGAGTACAGAAAGAGACGGAGGACGGATACTGGACAACTCACGATATATTGATGGCTATCTGATGCGAACGAATCGCTGACTATTCAACGCAGAGGCCCAGAAGTGGAAACATGGCTCGGGGCAGAAGAGGGAACCGACCCAGCAGTAGACAACGACTGGTCGCTGCTGCCCTTCATGGCCCTGAGCGATGGCGCGCATGCCTCTGCCGAAGACTACTCGTACTTTACGCTCCGCCGCGCTCAGACCCCGACCTCACCCGCTACCTCACTCTTCGGAATATCGTGTACGCGACAGCTCGACGCAAGCAAGCTTATCGATCGGCCGGCTGAAGTTACAAGGAGTACGGTGCAAAAGGCTGTCGTTGTCATCAGCGACAGCCCGCAGCATTTTGGGGCTATAAAAGCGCAGCTGGGCGTTGTGACCCAGCTGTGGTTCAATCAGAAGTACGTTGGGCTCTCGTAGTGCAAGTCGAAGGCGACGTGAAACTCACACTTCTTCAGAGACTTCACCGATATCGAGATATTGGAGCGCTTTACGGAAAGCCTACCCCAACTGCTTAAGAATCAGGAGGGGCAGCAGGACCATTACTTCGGTATTTCTCTGCGCGAGTTAATCCACGAGTTCAAATGGCAGACTTTGGTTCTTTTCAAATGCGCGCTGCTTCAGCCGAAGGTACGTTTCATCCACTTAAAGCTGGAGTATCGTGCCACGAACATGAGGGATCACTGACAGAATGCAGGTCCTCTTCTTCGGCTCCCATTGCGAACGATTATGCATGATGCAATTTGCTCTTATTTCACTGATACCCGGCCTTATTCGCCACCTACAAGATGCTGCTGATCCCAAGTTCAATTCGTGTGAGGAAAAGTGTGTCATGCCCACTTCATTAAAGACATCGGAGCGCGCTTCCTGTCAGTGCATAATCTCATCCATAGAAGCGATATACTGACAAGATTCAGTGTTGGCATACATGGGTCTCCCGCTCCAACTCTTCGGTACAGGCTCGCTGTTCGGACCATACACACCGCTTCAGCAGCTTGATATACTTGCAGACCAAGATACCAAGTCCTACATCGTCGGCTCTACGAACTCGCTGCTGCTTCAGCAAAGAGATCGATACAGCGACATCCTCATCAACCTCGATGACCACACCGTAAACATCACCTCAGCTGCGCTGCGACAAGCATCGATCTTGTCCACGCCGGACCGGAGATGGATGGACTTCTTGACACAGACGATCAACGATACCTGGGATGAGGCAGACCCAGCACGACCCAAGGACCACGGATACGCCGGCAGCGAGGAGTTCATTCGCATGCAATTCGAAGAGTACCTTCTCGCCATGCTCAGCTCCGTCAAGTACAAGCTTTACATGGAAAAGAACGCACACAAGGAGAACTTGATTTCTGAAGTAGAAGGAGACCCAGCGAGCGAATTCTCAAATGAGTGGGTACTCGCCTGGATGCAGACTGAGAACTTCCGCATCTGGAACAAGTTCACCGATTCTCACCTTTTCGACATCGTTGATCCCAAACACCCCTGCTCTGGCGGTCTCTCAATGGAAGACGTTCAACGCCGACTAGCACAGTACGTTCCTGCATTCTTTACATATCCCTACCAGCCCGACTAAAGCACTCACTTAGTCTGTTGTCCAACACCACCTTCCAAGCCGTATCTCTTGGCGTATGTGTGCTGATGCTCGCTTGGCGATTAGGCAGGTAGCAGAAATGCATCTCGACGAACGACTAGAAAAGTCACGAGAAGTCTTGGGTAAACAGCTTGCTGTGGGCCAACAAAAGGTCAGCTCTGCATACAACCGCCTGTGGGCGGAGATGGAAGCCATGCGCGAGGCACAGAGGAAACGGGCCGAGGAAGCGCGATTGCAAGCTGAGAAAGAAGGGAGGCCCGTCGATGATGCAAAGAAGTGTAAGTCAGATATGCCGCTTTTACTGGAACATCAATGCTGATAATTGAACAGGGAAAGCTCCTCAAGCCCCCGACCTCACGAACGCAAAAGCCAGCGCGGGCGCATACTTCTCCAGCTGGGGCACATGGGCGAGCGAGAAGAGGAAAGGATGGGGGACAAAGACACCCGTATCTTCGCCTCCGCCGGGTGATCTCAAGAGAGCGGAAGACTTCAAGAGAGACAAGGAGGCGGTTGTTGGTGATACCCCGGCTAGTCCGCCGCCGCCGGATGTCAAGAGGAGAAGCTTGTTCTTTGATGCGGAGAAAGACAAGGAGGGTGTTGGGAAGGAATGAAAGAGTAACGACTATGGCAAGGCATAGAGGATACTAGTGTTCGCACAGTTATAAGAGCGGCAATTTGATGCAGCGATCTATAGCGTTCGTTTCAACGAAGTAAATATATGGTATCTCGCTTGTTCTGGTGTGTATCTCGATCGAGGGACTAGGCCTTGGACCTTGCGCTCGTCTTCTACTTTGAAAGGACTACCGCGAATCTGCTTCTGCCTATACGACTAAAGCCAATGCATGTCACTTGATAATAACAAGAGGCACTACTGGTACTATGTCGTGCCTGCGCAATGTTCCGAAGGGCAGTTTAGTCATTAGCGTCGTGGCCATCTCGTGCCTCGTCAGACGTCCGATTGTCACCACTCTTCCTTCTCCTCCAACTTCGAATCTGTCGCTGCGATGGTAATCGCCCATCCCAATATTGCCAAATCCTCTTTCTTATCTCGTCAGTCGCTTGGCCATGCTCGTCGTACTCGAAAAAGAACTTATAATGCCATTGATCCTTCGAGCACGGAAGTTGTACTGAAGACTAACATGCAGTTTAACACAGTATGGCGGGCCGTAAAGGTAGGTGCATTCTTCACATTTCATTTTTATCGCATCCTAGTTACCTTGCATTGCGTCTTCCTTTTCTCCCGTCTTTCTTCATCGAATGTTGTGCTTTGCAGGCTCCGGAGCGGAGATTGTGAAATACCAGCAGGATGTGGCCAGGCCTGGCGAAGTACACTAATCCACTTAACTGTCCATGTCCAAGCGATCTACTCATGTGCGCCGTATCACTGGTTTGCATACTGAGGATGCTCACTGAGGACATACGGTGTGTGCGTTTGTTCTTGCTCCGGCTTCGGTGGCCACTTCGACCATCCAAGCCATGGCGGCTACGAAGCAAGATCGCGATGCACTCAAGTGCAAGTGCAGTACTCGATGCAACCTTTTCCTGCCACAGTCGTGTCGCAATTGGCACAAGCGGTCATACTGCTCAGCGTCTCACTTCCCTTCAAAACCATGCCAACGCCGCCGGGTGTTTGGGCAACGCCGGCATCGCATCCAAACGTAAACAGCTACCGATGCATTCCACGAGGCTTTTGATGTTCTCGCTTGCCAACATACCCGTCCTCTCGCTCCCGGTGAACCCCGATTCGGCCTCCGCACTGCGTTCACCGCCCGCGCTCCCGCTCCTCACCACGCGTCTCTTGTTTTGGTAAACGCCTCTCACGTTCACCTGTGTCAACAAAGCTGCCTGGAGCACGCGAGACGCGTCTTGGGCCCGAGCTTGAGCTGCTCAAATCTCTGCTATATAAAGGCTTGCTCCCCGCGTCTCCCTCTACCTCCTCACCCCACCCCACCCTTGAGTTGACACTTCGTCTACTTTGATCAAAGCTTTGCCTTTGACAGCTCCCACCGTCCTTGCTCCTACCCATACCTTGAGATACCTTGCCTCACGATGTCCGGAACATCAACATCTCTGTTCGCTGGTGATGCGTCATTCGCCTTTGAGAACACGGCCCTAACATCGGCTATGCAAGTTGTTGTTCAGGCTACTAGAGTTTCCGATGACGCTCGAAGTTTCGCCAACAGCGCTGCTGCAGCTGCCAGAGTCGAAGAAGTCCTTACTACGAAGGCCAAAGTCGCTCTGAACGCGCTCATCAGTACCCAGCTCGAAGGCAAGCTCACTTTACACACAAAGCTGTTTAGACTATGCTAACAGCTTTAGATTTCATTTCAGAATTTGGCAAAGACCTCAAGAAGCTTGGTTTGACCATTGAAGGTCAGATCTGTTGCATCTTGGATGCTTCAGCGCATGCTGACATGTACAGACCTCGGCATCAACCCTTGCACTTGGCCTGCTACCAAGTCGCCCCCCTCCAAGAATAGGAAGGTCGCCGATGCCACCACTACTACCGCTTCCACCGAGGTAAGTTCATCAGTTCTTTCTTTATCTTCCTTTCCTTCTCCTACCTTCTACGTCGATCCTTCCGTATCCTCATTCCTTGTGTATCGGAGAATCATGGTTCACCACAAACTTAGGGTCTCTCCAACTTTCCTCTTGAGATGATTGGCGAGATTGGCAGTCATCTGGACATCACAGACTTGAGCAAAGTACGTTTGATCAACAAGCGCTTCAAGAAAGCAGTGGATGTTGTGTACGGTAAGAGAATTTCAGTTACTGCGAACGTCACTGTTTTTCCTACTTTTGCGAGCGTTGCAGCGTTGTTCATTGGGCTTGGGTTGGATGGAGCGTACCCTGACGCAGTTCGAACAATCACCTTGGTGAGCGAGGGACCGGCGGCCCCGGAGTACAGCTACAGCTACCTTTGGAGATACTTCGACAAGGTCGAGATCCCCGGCATGCCAGAGCGAACCTACGAGCAGTGGTCCGACGATGCAGACATATTGGAGTACGCCGACAACGCGCACGAACGCTGGAACCGGATCAACGACGCATTCTGTCACACTGGCAGATACCGTACTATGCTCAGTAAGCCCCTACCCATCCGAAACTCCGCGAATTACTCCTGGGTTATGCAAGAGTAACACGGCTAACTCTTGAACAGGCCTCCTACTCGCCAAGCTGCCCAACTTGAAGACGATTCGGACTCGGAAGATGTACACCGGCGAGCACATCCCTGGTTGGCGCGGCCCGGAGGCTTTGCGTGAGCTGTCGTGGTACCACCCAGACAACAAGATCAACGAGGTTTACTACGGCAATTGGAAGTACGACGAGGTACACAAGCGTGTCACAATGTGGACAGACATGTACGGCGAATACTTCGAGGATGACGATGTGGGTCCTCAGGTGGGGTTCAAAGAGGATCTGGCCGCCGCCATGGCATTGTCTGGCACTCAGGCTCAGGTTGTTGAGCAGTAAGGTGGTTGAAGTGATCTGCTATGAGATGAGACGGGATGATACTGGTGTGTAATGGGTTGAGATGATACGGATATGACTGCTAGATCTACCTAATAGCTGGTCTCGATGGCAAAATATGATGAAATTTGCCCAAAACATCTGAATTTTGAGTGATCTATAATGGCTACATCACATCAACAGAGTTTGTACAGAACCCTGATGAACAGGCCAGGTGTACTTCAGCATCTCGTGACCTCAATGGCCATAACAGCAGATCTGACTGAACACTTCCCCGCCTCCTCATGGAAATATATACAACTCTCAAAAATGTATTGAAGCACATCAGCCCTCACCGAAAACAAAGGCCTTCCAATTGCTCCCCAGCCTCTTGACACCCTCCTCCAAACCCCATCCTTTGATCCCACATATCCTCCGTATGATGTCTTCCAACCTCCTATCCATCTCATCCCCCGCAGTATGCAAATCACTCTCCACAAGCAACATATCATCCGGCACCGTCTCAATAATATCTTGGAAGGCCTGCGGCGTCTCCTCATCATCCAACGCATCCGACAGGTTAATCGCCGTACTAAATGAAGCAAAGATCTTACAAGGAATCTCCGGGCGTAAGTACTGCGCAAAATTCGACGGAGAACCTGAATATGAATGCAGACATATGCGCGGCGGGTACGGTTTCGGGCTGTCGTCTTTTGCAGCAGCAACACCATCGGCATCGCCATCACCCGCCTCATCAGCCTCCAACGCCGCCTCCGCACCCGGATGATCCCTCCCCCTCTTCTTCCTCTCCCTCTTACTCAAAACCAGCCTCTCGCACCCCTTCCACGTCTCAGCCAGCACCTCCAAAACCAGCCCATGAGCCTGCACCCCATGCACACTAACCGCCCTGCCCATCTCCGCCGCAAGATCAAGCTGTTTTCTAAAAACAACCTTCTGGTGCGCAGGACTACATCGGAAAGGCGTCAACCGCCTTCCTTCGCGGCCTCCAGGCGTGAGATTACTGTTGCGCTTTGCCCACAGATCGGGGTTGCCGGTCCAGGACTCCGGGATGCGGAAGGAGCGGTCGAGTCCGATTTCGCCGATTAGGGCGAAGGGGTGTTGGAGGAGGTGTTGGCGTGTGAGGGCGAGGAAGGTGGAGAAGGGTGTGGGGTCGGGGAGAGAGGCGTAGGTTTGGAGGTCTGAGGGGCTGGGGTCCGGGCGGTGGGGTTGCAGGACGGATTGGTAGTGGGTTATTTTGGCTTGGCCGGTTAGGGGACCTTGGTCTTGTTGTTCATCTTCGCCTTTGGAGTCAGGCGAGGAGATGTACATTTGATAGGAGAACCACGGGTGCCAGCCGAAGCAGGGGACGATGCATTCTTCTTTTGTCCATTGGGATGGGTTGGCCGATCGGATGCTGTGCTTGTTTGCGGTGGCTAAGACGAGGTCTTGGTCTTCGGCTCTGGTTGCCATGACGGTGAGGATGCGCGCTTTCATGTTTTGGATGGTCTCGATGCTTGACATGGTGTCTGTGGGGTGGCAGTGTGCGTCGTAGACTTCGAGGTGCCATGGGAAGGGCTCATCTTTGTTGGGCTGTGCTGACATCTCGTATCAGATATCTGTGTGATTCCAAGTTAAGATGTATAAAAAATCGGGTTGCGAGTATGTTGTGTTGTCGCGTGAAGCAAATCTACATTATGACGTGCATGTGAGGCTACTCGGGTGATCCCTGTCGGGCAACGCGCTTTCCGGATTACCCCACGACCCCACCATCCATTGCTGCATGCCAGCTTCCGACAGCTCTACAATGCCATGTAAATCGCTAACCTGATCCTTTATGGTACTCAATCTAGACCTCTGGCCTATCCTGAGTCGTATTCTGCCATGCCTTCCCCAGTCTAGGACCTCGGCAACTACCAGTACTGGGGAAAGAGCCAACCTCATGCCATTTGCTACTTACGGATACATGCGCATGCGTACATGCATAGTACAAAGATCCACTTCCCTGGATCCATCAGACGGACGAATACTCAACCCTTACATGGAGCATATCAGCCCAATAGCAAACGCCACATTCCGCGCTACTTTTCACGCGACCTCTGCGCGGAATGGATTGAGCTGTCACTTTACGCCCTGGACTACGATCGACGCTGAATCAGGTGTCTCACCTCAATCCAATTACATCGAGACCCACCAGTGAAGGAATTGCGAGCAGCTTGTCTGCCTAATCTTATTCAATGGCCGAGGATGTACTTTCTCCGCATTAGTTAACCCCTCACTAGATACGCCCGTTCGCTTGATAGTGACTTGGGCAGTCTAGTATATGTACTTGTCTTACTATCACTTCGACTTTACTTCTACTTGTCTTTATTCTTCTTTCTCTTCTTCTTCCTGTCTACTTCAAGTCTCTTCCTCTTCCTACAATACACCAATTTATCCCACAGCAAACACAGATAACCAAAACTATCGTCACCTGCCAACCTCACCACAACTTCAAACACATCTACCACCACACTCTCCACGATGCCACCCCGCCTCCAAAACAAAATCGCCGTAATAACCGGCTCCTCCTCAGGCATCGGCCGCGCCACAGCCCTAGCCTTCGCCTCAGAAGGCGCCTCCCTAATCTGCTCCGACATAACCGAAACGCCGCGATCAGAATACGCCACAGACACCTCCCCCAGCACCACCACCGTCGCCGCCGCCCACGCCCTCGGCGCAAAAGCCCTCTTCGTAAAATGCGACACCACCTCCTCAACCGACATCCAAGCCCTGATCCAGACCGCAGTGCAAGAGTACGGCAGAATCGACATTATGGTGAACAACGCGGGGATTAGCATGGAGACGGGTGAGCATGGCAGTCGGCCTGTGTGGGAATACGAAGAAGCGGCGTTTGAGCGCACCGTCGATGTTAATATCAAGGGGGTTTTCCTCGGGACGAAGTACGCGAGTAGGCAGATGGTGGGGCAGGAACCGGGGGAGAGGGGGGATAGAGGCTGGATTATTAATTTGAGTAGTGTTTATGGGTTGAGGGGGACTTCGGGGACCTGTAAGTTCTTTCGTTCCGTTTTTGTCCTTGTTGAACATGCGACGTTGAGTCTGTGAATAGACGGAAAGCTGACATTCTACTAGCGGGCTACGCGGCCTCCAAACATGCGGTAATGGGTCTCACAAAGTCTGCTGCGCTGGACTGCGCGCCCTATCGTATCCATGTCAACGCTCTCTGTCCCGGTTACACAGCTACGGCCTTTATATCCTCGCTACTCACGCCTGAAGCAGCGGATTCGAAGAAAGAGGTCGAGACAAGACATCCGTTTGGTGGACTGGGTACGCCGCAGGATATTGCGAGGGCGGCGGTGTTCTTGGCTAGTGAGGATGCGGCGTGGGTCACGGGTATTGGGCTGCCGGTTGATGGGGGGTTTAGCTGTATGTGAGGGTGCTAAGGCATGGAGCTATGGGCGGATGGATGGGTTTGCTGGACTGGGATTTGAACATTTGGGACATTCTGCTTAGATTGGCATAGTGGCTGAATTGAGCACGGTCATGAAGTAAGATCTCGGCTAAAAAGCAATATAGCCAGAAGCCTACAATCGTGTGGGGAACATACAGCCTTCCATCACAAGTAGGATATCTTCTGCAAATGAGTGTTTGACCTGTTTCATTGATTTTGTGGATTATACTAATCACTCTGTACTATGCTATTGCCTCTAGGCCGTCCCAAGTCCTCAAAACAACACCCTATGTACACCCAGTCAACCCTAAAGTGGCACGAAGAAAGCCCCAAAGTGTATAAGAAAAAAAGAGAAAACAACTGGTTTGGGGAAATCGTCGATTGAGGGAATATGCAGGGACAAGGAAACCCAAAACGCCGCAGCTATGCATAGCTTTCAAGAGTAAAAGGACCTAACGGAGGGGGTGCGAGAACGGAGTCGACTAGGAAAACGGAGAGAGTGCGAATGGAGAGGGTATCGCCGCCGGGGGGACAAGGCCGACATGTGTAAGAGGTGGTCGTGCTCCTTGGTACTATGCAAAAGGTGGATCAGTCAAGCTGAAGGGTCGGAATGTAGTGTGGGGATATAGGTGGCGTGGTGGAAGGGCCGAGGGAGTGTGGGAGAGTGTATGAGGTGTTTGAGGCACTACCTCGCTACACGGTGGATCAACCTGTGGTGGATTAGTAAAGAACGTAGGCATGTCGTTGCTCGAGTAAACTTACCTCAGCGTGCTGATGGAAAAGGTGGCAATCCATGCGAGCAGCGCAATCAACAGAGTCGCTGTCAAGCCCTTCTGCCTCTCGCAAATGCTCTGTCGATACGGACAAGCATTCGTCCTGTCCGACTCAACGCATGCCCATTTGTCGTCCGTCAGGGCCTGGAAAGCCAAACTAAGGTTCGCCGACTCGAAGACGATGAAGGCCAGATCGAGAAAGATCAGCGACATTTTGGCATTGGGCGAGCGTAGGCCGAGGGGCTTGGAAGTGTATTCGTCGTAGGTGATGTAGATGGTGTATAGGACGGCTACGATGTCGACGAGTATGGCCATCCAGGTAGACGAGTTGTTGCTGCAGCCGTTGTTGTCCGAGTGGCGGTAGATGGAGCATGCGAGGGAGAGGGCGAGGATGGAGAAGACGAGGACAATGGCGCGGACCAAGGCGGGAACCATGGGGTGGTTCATGATGGTGTTGTGGAAGCGCATCAGGCGGCGCTTCCTCTTCTCCGAGGTGAAGAGCCAGAAGCCCTTGATGTGCTCGTCGCCGAGGCCGTTGTCGATGGGCTCCCACTTCTGCTCGAGATCGGGCATGTTCTCCTTGAGCCAGTCATCGTCGACGATCTGGCCGCGCGAGGAGATGGGGCGGTCGTGGTTGGAGGCCTGCGTGAACTGCTTCCACTTGGGTGCGCTATCACTGACGGGCGTCGAGAGGGTCACGGGGGCGCCCTCGCGAGCGTGGTCGAATTTGCGGCCTGGCACGCTGGACTTGGGCGTCGGGCAGAAGTTGTGGTTGGCATGGCGGACGTTGGTGGGCGTGCGTGGTAGGAGGAGCGAGGAGGCGTCTACATTCTCGTCTTCGTCGTCGGCGGACTGGACCCAGGGCGGGAGTGAGCGGACGGCACGCTGCCTCTCCCTGTTCTCCGCGCTCGCGGTTATGCTCCGGTTAGAGGACGCCAGCGTGCGAGGAGTGCTGGATATCGACTGCGAGTGGCTCTTGCGGACGGGGGGCAGGCCGTCGTGACTGTCCTTGGAGTTGCCGGAGACGGCGCTGACTCGCGACTGGGGGCGCTGGGTCGAGGTGAGGGACGAGGCGGTCGGGGGCGGAATGGGCGAGGGCAGCAGGCGGTGGCCGTTGGAGTGGGACGAGTTCAGCGTCGAGGCCTGCGAGGTCTGGCTGCTCCCCTGGGCGGCGGCGTCGGGGCGGAGGTGCCCATTGCTGCTGCTGGTGGTACCATGGCCCGGGTCGCTCTTTCGGGGCTCAACCATGGGCGTGCTGGTCATCCTCGAGGGGAGATGTGAGGGGCTTCCTCGTCGCACCACCAAGCACCAGCCGGTGTGTCGCGCCTGCCTGCACGCAGCAAGCTTTGAGGGCTTGGCAGTGAATCAGCACCGGGGGAGATTACGTGGGAGCAAAGTAGACGAGTCGCAACGACACCATGTCCGGCTTAGGAAGTGACGGGGCGCAGTGCAACAGTGCGGGTAAACAAGACAAGGAAACAGCGAACGACGAGATGGTTAGAGTTTGGTGGTGCGCCTGGGGGTGGTGGAGCGTTGGGTGCGTGCGCGTGTTGGCGTCGTAGGGGAGATTGCTTGTTCGTCGATCAGGGAAACAGGGATTGCGCGCTGGCAGCATGCTTAGCCAGGAAAACAGCCTGGGGTGAGGTCATGGGTCCGCAGTAGCCCGTCGTCAAATTCCGACGACACGACACCCAGCTAGCGATTTCGGTGCCTTGGTCTCTACGCGACTCGACCTGCGTCATGTCTCGCACACCTGCCGCGAGAGTTTGTTAAATCGCGATTAAATACGCGCAGCATTGCGCTTACCTAACCACCAAGACCCTCTGCCCCACGACCCACGGTCCTCATCCTACGACCCCACGATGCGTCTCTTCCTGCTGCCCATATCCACGCGTCGCTCCCTCATCTACTGCGAAAAGCTGCACGAAAAGGCCCCCAAGGACCGCTCCTACTATGACAAGATCACCATAAAGGCCAATGAGACGTGGGTCGCCTGGGAAAAGGACGAAAAGGCCATCTGGGACTGGAAGAAAAAAGTCACCTTCTACGGCAACCACGCCCTGAAGCGCATACCCTACGAGGAATGGGGACTCAAGACCATACCCGCCCTCACGGCGAAGCGGAGGCAGGACATTGTAGACGGCAAGGCAAAATATGAGGTCCTGTTCCCTGGAAAGTACCTGCCGCAAGAGAGAGTGTCGGGGCTGCTGGAGAAGCTGGCAAAAGAGAGGCAGAACATGCACAGGACGAAACTGATCTGGAGCGTCGTCATCATGCCTTTTACCGCGCCGTTTATGCTCGTCCCCGTCATTCCCAACTTGCCTTTCTTCTACGTCCTCTACCGGGCATGGAGTCACTGGAAGGCCTTCAGCGGCTCCAAGCACCTCGAATTCCTCCTCAAGCACAACCTCCCTACCCCTGCGCCATCAGGCACGCTCGACCAGGTCTACACTGCCGGACTCATGTACCCAACCCGCGCACTCTCGCGTGCTGCTCCCGACCCAACCCCACAACAGGCCCAGCAGGTCGCCAATGTCGTGCACCAGCAGACCAACAACGAGACCGAAGACGTCATGGTCTTGCAACGGTGGAATGGAAAGCTCATCGCTGAGCAATTCGATTTACCTGACATGGAGGTTGAGATTGAGCGTGCTGTCGAGCAGGTCGAGAACGCCATCAAGTCAAAGGAGAAGAGGATGGAGGAGAAGCTGGAGCAAGAGAAGGCTGCTGGGGGTAACGGCACAAGGGCAAAAGACGCATTGCCTGAGGATATCCTGGAGAAGATACACGATAAAGCTGAAGATGTCGCTGAAGAGGGTAAGCAGAAGGCGAAACAAGCAGCCAAGCCATGATCCCATTTCACGTCTCAACAAAGTACGATATCATGGTTCAAGATTCATAAACAGCATGGGCGTTGGAGGCTATGTATGTACTATACCACATAGAGTGTCAGCATCTGTATGATTGGATGCTTATGAGAATAACGACATATGATCAACATCTTCATTCGTAATTGGTGATATAGTAGCCGGGAAGCCCTCAACACATCCATCGCCGTGGTAAGTCTCCTATAAAGACACTGATAGTCTCTAGGCTACGCCATCATCCATCGCCTAGACTCAGTGGACGACTTGCCTCCACGCAGGCATACCTCAGCTACACTACACAAGCAGCTTTTAGCTTGTCGCATGCTCTAACTATTCCCCTCAGTCTCACAACTCACTCCTCTCCCCCTTACAAAACCTCTCCAACCTCTCTCTCCCCCACGTCACAGGCCCTCCCACCCCATACAACGGATCCCTCTCCAACCACCCCACGCCCTTCACCTTCTCCGCCATCCCCTCCTCCCCCTCCTTCCCATAACACATATCCCACCCACACCCCTCGGGATAACTCCCCACCATCATAAACCCACCCTCCTTATCCACCACCAACCTATGCCCCACCCCCGCCGGCACAACCACCGCGTCCCCAGCTTTCACCTCTGTTTCTACCCGCCCTGGGTTGGATTCGCCGCCGAAGAGGAGGAGAGCGCGGCCCGAGTAGATGCAGAGGACTTCGTGGGTGGTGCTGTGGTAGTGCGTTGTGGTGTACATTGTGTAGCGCCACTGGGGGGTGAGGTTGTTGGCAAGGAGGTGGGATTCGAGGGTTGAGGGTGGGGTTGAGGGCGGGAAGGCGGAGTGGTAGATGTAGAGGGGGCGGTTGTGGGGGGTTGTGTTGGGGATTAGGGAGTGGGTGGGGATGTAGTGGGTTGATAGGCGGAGGGAGGTGAGGGGGGTTAGGTTTAGAGATGGCATTTTGGGGTGTTGTTTTCTAGATGAATTGTTGGATTTTTTGGTTCAGTGGTTTGACGTAGGATGCTTTGGCAAGGAGAAAGACTGCCATCCCAACTTTTGATATAAGATGGCATCTGATGATCCTACCAATACGTCATCGGTCAAAAAGCCGGAACGGATTTGCAAGGAACGTCTATTGTTCTGCCATTGTGAATTCGGTGTTCCGTCTGAGCATGTACTTACTTCTCCGTGGTGGAACTCCTAAGTTCGTAGCTGAAGATCATAGAGTGACCATCACTATCTTTTGCCACTAGCTAGTAGAGCAGGGTTTCAAGGCTTCACTGTGGACGAGTGGAAACATAATCAGATAGGGAGCCAATCCAAAAGGCTTTATTGGATCCACCCTGAAGAGCACCGCATTGAGAGACCTCCGTTGAGTCCAAATCACACACGAAAATGGTGATAAGCGGTACTCCAGCAGCATGAGATGTATCGTGATATCCGCATACCATCATCACTACTATGAACCGACAGCACGATCCGCTATGTGGATGGGGAACAGTGAGCGAAAGAACTGTAATGCTGGCATGCTTCGCTGTCAAAGGTTCTGCTGCCTTCGCGTTGAGCACTGTGGAGGCTAGTGCAAGGCTGCGTGAACGGGACCCTTGTAAAACGCCAAGACCCAAGCTCGGTGCTGCCTGAACTGTATGGAGCGACAACGACGTGACTCTAAACGTCGCCGCCTTGCTCGTCCGGCACCTTCACTTTTCTCTTCTCCCTCCCCTCCGTGTGTCGCCTAACTTGACGGCGCATACCAAAACCCGCGGAAATCGACCGCTCGGTACATCTTAAGCCCTCCCCGCCCGCTACCATTACTCCCCACCACTTCACCGCGCCCTCCACCGAACCCGCCTTTATCACCATCCACCCTTGTGAAAGGACACCAAACAAGCGCGCTCTCCAGTGTTGCTTGACAATCCGCTTGTCTGTGACACGGCGATTCCGACAATAAAGTTCCTCACGCGCAAGAAGTCGCCTCAGAAAAGTGCCCAAGAGCACGCGACGACACAACCCACCATGTCTTCCAGTATGCCACCCGTCCCGGCCAAGGACGACGTCAACGCCACGTAAGTTACTCTCTATCACCCCCAGCATCTTCTTCTGTACAGCGTTGCAACTTGCGGAGTTCTGGACGGGTTGCAGTGACGTCTCGAATGGCGGGTCTTGTGTCCGCCGCATTTGGCTTCTGCAAGAGCTGCGCCGCTATGGTGAGCGCAGGCGGAGAAAGCCATGGCAGGACGAGCTATACTAAAGCGACCCCAACCCGAAGATGACGTAGAGCTCGACCAGATGCTAATAGCTCACAGATGGAAGTACCTCGAAGCCGGTGTCGACAAGATCATGACGAACCTGCGCGAAGGTGTCGACATGAAGACGTACATGGGTCTCTACACCGCCATCCACAACTTCTGTACCGCCCAAAAAGCCGTCGCAGGCTCGTCCTTCCACGCCGCCAACAACCGCGGAGGTGCCCATCTCCTCGGAGAGGACCTCTACCAGCACCTGATCGAATACCTGAAGGCGCATCTCTCCGAAGTCCAGGCGGCTTCGCGGCAACATGTCGACGAGGCGCTCCTCCACTTCTACATCAAGGAGTGGAACCGCTACACGACAGCTGGCCAGTACAACAACCATCTGTTCCGGTACTTGAACCGTCATTGGGTCAAGCGTGAGATGGACGAGGGAAAGAAGCACATCTATGACATCTACACACTGCATTTGGTGCGCTGGAAGGAGGACATGTTCACGGGCAGCCAAGAGAGCGTCATGCGCTCGGTCCTGAAGCTAGTGGAGAAGCAGCGAAACGGCGAGACTATCGAGCAGTCGCAGATCAAGTCGGTCGTCGACTCTTTCGTATCGCTGGGTCTGGACGAGGCCGACAGCTCCAAGTCCACATTGGATGTCTACAAGGAATACTTCGAGAAGCCCTTCCTAGAGGCCACCGCCCAATACTACGACAACGAGTCCAAGCAATTTCTGGCAGAAAACAGCGTGGTTGAATACATGAAGAAGGCAGAGATCCGTCTGGAAGAGGAGAAGGAGCGCGTCCCACTTTACCTGCTCAACGAGATCATGTCTCCTCTGATGCGGACATGCGAACAGTCGCTCATCACAAGCCACTCGCAAGCACTTCGCGAGGAGTTCCAGATCCTTCTTGACCACGACAAGGAGGAGGACCTAGGCCGCATGTACAAGCTGCTTGCCCGCATTCCTGAGGGTCTTGATCCTCTGCGTCTTCGGTTCGAGAACCACGTCCGCAAGGCAGGTCTGGCTGCCGTTGACAAGATCGCGCAAGATGGAGACAGCTTGGAGCCAAAGGTGTACGTCGAGGCCCTTCTTGAGGTCCACACCCAGTACCAGGCGCTCGTTAACAAGGCGTTCAACGGAGAGTCAGAGTTCGTTCGCTCGTTAGATAATGCCTGCCGCGAGTTCGTCAACAGAAACAAGATCTGCAAGTCTGGCTCCAACAAGTCGCCTGAGCTCCTCGCAAAGTACACCGATACTCTGCTGAAGCGCTCCAACGCCAAGATGAGTGAAGAGGATGACATGGAGAAGCTCCTAACACAGATCATGACTGTCTTCAAGTACATCGAAGACAAGGACGTGTTCCAGAAGTTCTACTCGCGTATGTTGGCCAAGCGTCTAGTTCAGACTACTTCTGCATCAGACGACGCCGAGACCAGCATGATCTCGAAGCTGAAGGAGGCCTGTGGTTTCGAATACACCAACAAGCTACAACGCATGTTCCAGGATATGCAGATTTCCAAGGATCTCAACACCGCGTTCAAGGAGTGGCAGTCAAACAACTTGGACGAGTCAGACATGAAGACCAACGTCGATGCCTCATACCACATTCTCGGTACCGGTTTCTGGCCTCTAAACCCACCCACCACACCGTTTACCCCACCGCAACTTATTGTTCAGACCTACGACCGCTTCTCTCGCTTCTACAACCACAAGCACCAAGGTCGTAAGCTTACCTGGTTATGGCAGCTGTGCAAGGGTGAGGTCAAGGCCAACTACTGCAAGGTTGCGAACCTGAAGACTTCACCAACCTTCCAGGTCTCGACCTACCAGATGGCCATCATGTTACTGTTCAACGACAGTGATACCGTCACCTACGATGATATTGCTGAGTCCACCAAGCTGAACAAGGAGACTCTCGACCCTAGCTTGGGTGTCTTCATCAAGGCCAAGGTTCTGCTCGCCCAACCCGAGGGCGCAAAGCCTGAGTCTGGTACTTCCTACAAGCTCAACACCGGCTTCAAGACCAAGAAGGTGAAGATGAACTTGAACATTGGTATCAAGTCTGAGCAAAAGGCCGAGGCGGAGGATACGCACAAGACGATTGAGGAGGACCGAAAGCTACTCATTCAGGTATGTATTCACCACTCTTATCTTCCCCACATTACAGGATGCTAACATATCAACAGTCCGCTATCGTGCGTATCATGAAGTCCCGCAAGAAGATGAAGCACCAGCAGCTCGTCTCAGAGACCATCCAGCAGATCAAGACCCGATTCATGCCCCGCGTCCCCGACATCAAGAAGTGCATAGACATTCTGCTCGAGAAGGAATACCTGGAGCGTCTGGAGGCAGACGAGCTCGGCTACTTGGCCTAGCCGGTTAGTCCCGATTCGATACGTAGCTTCCGGTGGATATCTTGAGTAATGAGTAATGGGTTTTCATCATCATGGGTTGGGTTGTTTTCGTCTTACATCATCGCCCCCCACATTTCTTCGATGCGTATCATTTGGGCGTTTTCCTGGCATGGCCAGCCGGAGTTGGGGAAACTACTGTGTGGGAAATGGCGAAAGGGATGGTGCGACTTTTGGGAAGGGAGATGTTACGCGCTGATGAGGTGCGTTAGGTATCTATCCCTTTTTCTTGAATGATAGATGGGAGTATAAAAGCCAGACATGGTTTATTAAAAGGAGATTGCGATCTTGATGTCTACTTGCTGTACGTGCCTGCATGTCCGCCTTAGTGTCTCGTCTCACATTTGATAATAACCTGGAAGAGCCATTGTGCGCTCATCAGACTGTTTCACCGCTGTCCCTTGCATCACTTCTCCCACTCCTCATCTTCTTGTACATCCATACACTTAGCACAGTTGGACCGTGTATCAACAAAGGTGACCATTCGGATTTGTCGGTCTTAGAACTACGATCCGAGGGCGTACTGCTCAGAGTGCTAGAAGTTCCGTAGTTGTGATTTAAGTCAGACGATGCAGATGCCGAAGACGCGGCGATGAGGGGTGTCGTGCTGCTTGCCGTGTCTGGTCGCTGTGGGGTGGGAGTAGCTGTAGCGTTTGAGTCAATCGCTTCTTGCGGCTGGTCTAGCGTCGCTGAATCTGTAACTGCAGTAGCCGGGTCTCTTGGTGTCGCAGTCGCATCTGAATTGGGCTTGGCCGACTGTTTGCTATTTCTTCTCATCTCCGACATGGCAACCTTCCCCAACTTCTCGTAGGTCCTAAGTTCGATGCTCAGAATCAACATGAGCGGCCAGGCTAACATCAGCCATACAAATGGCAGCATGCGGATATTGATGTAGCCGGAGGCTTGGAATTTGAAGAGTCCACACATGTTTCCCCTAGCTTCATCAGGGAGTGTATCGGTATACGTTGGGTTGTCATGGTCTTCCGCACTCGCGATGCTCCACGCATCAAACTGGGCTCTTGCGAGAGATGTCTTAAACAGATGCTCAGCCTCAAGCTGCCAATGGTTGTCAGCCAGTGGCATAGATCGAGACTGGCCAACTCGTTGTTGCGCGAGTAAACCGCTACCGAGACGAAGCTTTATGGCGTCGTACGTGTTGGAGCTTTCCAATGCATACTTCAAGAACCAATAGGATGATGTGTTCGATCCGCCAGCTGGTATTGGGTCGTTTGCATGCCAACACGGAGAGCCCGACGGAGCACAGAAGATCGTCTCATCTATGCAGGCGAATGCTCGCGCTTTCGGCTGCGAGTTGTAGTAGTAATAACCTTTGTCTCCGGGGTATTGAAAGGCTTTGTCGGCGGGGAAAATGGGATCGTTGCTGCGCTTGGTATAAATGATGCGTAAAGCCGTAACAAAAATGAGGGTCAACGTCTTGGTTCGTTGTGGCAACAGGCCCGGGGCTGCCAGGTCTTTTGAAGGCTGATAGAAGTCACACGTCGGGTCGAGTAAGGAGGTGGCGTAAGTACTATGAACTTGTTAGGTAGAGCTAACAACTCAGTTTAGACTTGTTTGCAAACTTACTTGACTTTGTACACGGGGGCTTGCCATTCGAATGGATGACCCGTGATACGCATAGTGTAGTCAGAGAGTATAGGCGGAGGAGCATGCACTTCGTCTGAGCAGTTCGTGGTATCGTAGAGCGATCCATAAAAGTACTTGTATCCAGACTCGCCCATCCCGATGTTGGTGAAGTGCTGCACGAAAGGTCGATCTGCGCTCAGTGGTGCGCATGTTGTCTTGCGTCGAAATATGTGCATGGACGCCTCGTTGATACCTAGTATCCCTGAATCGATCCAGTTGGTATCAAAGGTGATGGCTGAGCCAGGCTGGTAACCATCAACGCATATGTCGGTCCTATCGAAGGGACATTTATCCTCTTGCACTTCATACCCAATAGTTGAGTTGTAGAAGAAGTCACAATTCGTGGCTTTGACGTTAGTACCGGAACTGTAGCACTCCTGCGCATAGGCCGCTGCGCGTCTTTCTCTTCCCACCATGAGCATGTCTGCCTTTACAGCTTCTTCTTCGCCGGCTTTCTCGTTGTCGTACTCATAGAGGCCACATTTATCTGACTTAAGTAGGGCAGATCTGCTTCTTGCGACGTTGTCGGTCAGAACTATCCCCACGATGGATTGATACAGTACCAACAAGAACGATGCAAGGAGAAAGGAGCCAAAGAATCGATGCCGAGCTTCCCAGCAGGGGTCTTGGGCGAGAAGACTAGATATCCGATACTTCAGTCCTCCTTTTGTACCCTTCGTAGTGCTCAAATTGCCTGTTGGGACAAGGTGGCCGGCAGATTCGTCGTCACGATCACTTGATGTCGTGGGAAATAAGTACTGCTTAACAAACGACATTGTACTGAGAACGATTCGCAGTACGTAAGGCGACGCAAGGGTGAGGCTGATAGCGATACCGACTTTGAACCATTGCGCTTCCCGCCAGGAATCGCGTTGCAACGTCTGCAAGCCTAGCAGCTCATCAATGTGTGATCTCTAAAATCAAGGGTATACTTACGGTGTCCCTCGCTATAATCTCTCCATCGTCCCGTCTTCGGCGTACTCAGAAGTGACATGAATGGGTATGCGGTCTGACGGTTGAGTTTGTGACGTTCAAGTTGCTCGTAAATGTTTCCAGCTTCGGCCGCATAAATGTGCGAGAAGGAGGATTGTGAGAAATGGCGTGTTTTGTCGGAGCAACTGAACTTGACGACATGAAGTACGATCGATAAGCTCCACCGCTATTCAAACAGCCAACGGAGCGCTCGCTTCATTCGAATCGTATCGTATCTGGGGTTGCTTCGAGTCGAGCTTCTTGCAATTCGCAGATCACGTATCTTGTTCTTATGCCAGACTACGCTTGACACGCGCAGATCAGCTGTGCTTGAGGGACGCCGAGAAGGCGATGATCGTCCAGGTAGCAGTGAGGCTGAACGCTTACATGATTGCTTGTGCGTATCCTTGCCTTGCCACGCTAATCGCTTGGGTTGGTTCAGACGTGCATGAAGAGGCGTTTTCCTGCGAATGAGGTGCGGCTTCTCGTATCAGCAACACGGGATAGCAGTCTTGCGTCAGGCATCAAGAAGTCCGCATGACAGATGTGTTTTTGAAGATGTAACGCGATACTCCACTTGGACCGGTTTATGTGATATGTGAATAGCTGTGGAAGATCAGCGTGTCACTCCATCCAAATACCGCGACGAGTAGACGCACCTCGTCTCGATGATGCCCTATGTCAAAAAGTGTGCGAAACGCAATTTTTCAGCCCTGGGGTATCTGCAAGCGCGACTGGTTTCCGCCACATAAGCCGCACGCCCGCCAGGCGATATAACAGGGCGCACCCCGAACTGGGATCCGTTACCCACCGTGCGCAATGGAAAACCACATACCCTGGAGATGGTCCGAATGGGCCCAGCGGTTCTGTAAACAAGACGCTTCCGGTAATGTCGTATATTCTGAATCAGACCCGGCCAAGGATCGCGGGGTTGAAAATCCATGGGGCCCAGGTTGGATCTCCTCTGCCAGCTATGGTCGCAGCTACAAACACGAGTATGGTGACGACCGTACAATTCTCGAAACTCTGTGGGGTTCTCCAGGTCCACCAGAAGAAGCCGAAGGACAAGCCGATGTGGGTTTGGGGCGCTGGTCAGAATGGATGTGGTCGCGTCACTACAACAGCTATTACAAGCTCATGTACGGAAATAATGAGGATATCGTCCTCAAGACAATATGGGAGCCAAGCTCAACAAAAGAAGCGGAGATGCTCATTAACAGTGCAAGAAACGCTGTGCACTTTGCATACCGTCACAACGGATACGCTATAAGGAGCTATTACATACCGATTCAGTGAGTGGCTGGCATCATAACCACGTGTAACATACTGATACCATATCAAGATGCCGCACCTCAGAAAATGACAAAGAGCGACAACGAGATGACCGCGACGACCGTAACCGGCATGGAAGGAGCGGTTACAGAGACAGCGATCCCTCGGGTGGTAGGCAGCATCCTGGGAATGGAGATCAGCCAGACGATGGAGACGATACACAGTCGAGCCCTGAGAGCGCTTACGACCAATGGTATCGATATATGGTCGAATACTACCCAAATCATCTCCTGGATCAAAATCCAACGGCTCAGTATGCAACGGCTCAGTATGCAACGGCTCAGTATTAAGCAGCTCAGTAGCCAACGGCACATCATCCAGTGGCTCAGTAGTAACCTTAGAGTTACAGAAAGGTGACTGAATGGTTCCCAGATGCAGGATCCGGCGACGGTCACGTCGCGTCCATCAGGTCTCCTTGCGACAGGGTCGCTTTGGTTAATGGCTTGCGGTTCCCGTCGCGGTCGGATGAGGATGAATCGTTGCCCACAGGACCCATTCTGTCGCTTTGTTATGCCTTGAAGGTGGCTGGTGCTTTTCGCGATGATGGGACGATAGCAGGAGATCGCGTCGTGAAAATGCAGGAGGCAGGAGGCAGGAGACAGTCGCGTATTCGGTGCAACTTCCGTCGATGCCGAACGCGTAAACTTCATTACGTCATCATCTTGACGCGTTCGTAGCCGATGTGAGCTGCACCCTCTGAACGTCTGCTTTTGATTGTACACACGACCTTTGATACTGTAAACACAAACGCGACGCGATTACTAGCTAGTTATACTGTTATGGATTACGAAATGTTCACGCATTCTCAAAAGCCTTGGGATCACATGCAACGCGTGTATCTGCCCAAATTCCCTCACAAGCATGTCATTTATGCTTTGATCGAGCAGAAAACTGGATAGAGGATACTGAGACGACTAGAAGCTCTTCACCATATTCTTCATATTGACTTAGTTTCTACGACATCTAAAACATACCCATGGCATTACGCGATCTGGTAGAGCTTGCGAGCCCCGGAATGCACACCCTCACAAGAAGCATAACACCAAGTGCACAACTTCGCTAGTGTTCTCACGGCCTTGATGATAGGCCGCCAAGGCGGTTTTGGTTGCATGTCAGGCCGCCTGCTGCGCCCTTCTCAAAGTTTACCACTTCGGGCCTAGCGTTTCCCGTTTCGGAAAACCAAGACTTCCGCACGCGTGGCTACGAAGTAGGGCCTTATAGAGAGGTTTCTCTTGAAGATGGCAAAGTTGACCCATAAGTAATACTGCTTGCAGTTCATGCTGCTCAATCTGCAATTCGACCATTCCAGACCTACGCTCCAGAAGATGACTGCCGTAACCACGATCTTTTCCGAGGAAGATCGGGGTGTTGCTAGTAGGTACTCCGAGCATTTTATACTCATACGAGAGTACTAATAATCCCGACGCAGACACCGACACCTCCTCGCTGGTGCACTTTGAACCCACCGCGGAGAATGCTGACCTCTACACCATGGACCTCCCAGAGTACACTCAACAGGTCGCGGGCGGAGAAATCTCGGTAGATGCGGAGTCGACGCAAAACGAAAAGCCACGCAGTCAAGACCAGTCGCCGGCATACGATCCACTTCCAAGCCCAGAACCGCGGAGTCTTCAAGAAGAGCACGAGTACGACATACGACAGGATGCTAGCGTCCAAGAAAACCCATCGCATACACGTTCGTCAAACCCTCCAGCCTTGACACATGAGTTCACAGAAGCCGATGCAACGGCGAGCCTTGCTAGCATACGAGCATGTAGCATCCTTCACGATAGACCAGCAGTATGGCTTGTGAAGCGGAAGAGCCTGGCCCTATCGCCGCTTGCGGCTGCGGTGCTTACTAAAGAGGGTCTTCTTCAACCCAAAGACTTGCATCTGTAGGGAATCTCTTCATGCAACAAACGTCGACTACCACTGACACCCACTACAGCATATCTCAATACTCAGACATGAAGCACGACCCCACCGACCCGGTATCCGCTGCATTTCTCACTACCTACGACGTGGTAAGCGGAATCATGCTGGGTCTCGTAGCAGGTCCGGTGGAGCTGGGCAAACAAACAACACCAATGCTACTGCAGCGCGAGATAAGACGCAAAGAGAAGCGGGACGGAACCGCTAACCCATTACCTCCTCTCGACACCAAAGACTCGCCTCATGTGGCACGCCAAGTAGCCCTCGGTACCGCAAAAGGATTCGGACGCATCATCACCACCAGTCTGAAGAGTCCGGCGATTGTCATGCATGGTATTACTCGAGGTTTCCATAACCTTCCGAAAGCGTACGGTGAGGAGGTGCGGCAGTATGAGAATGTGACTGGGTTGAGAAGTGGGCTGCTGGTCAGCTTCAAGAGCTTTGGTTACGGACTCAGTGATGGCATAAGGGATCTTATAATCAAACCCATCGATGGTGCGGAGAAGGATGGTGTCCTGGGTTTTGCTGCTGGATGTGCGACTGGCGTTATGAATGCGGCCTTGAAGCCTGCTGCTGGTAAGTGGCCCTTTAGTATAGATGACGACTGGTTGGCTGACTGAATGTAGGCGCATGCGGGCTTGTCGGGTACTCGTCGGTTGGGGTATATAAATCCATTCGCAATATCGGTTCGGTAAAGAAGGAAGATCCGATACATGTGGTGCAGAGGCTGGGCGAAATCGAATATCAACAGGCGAGCGATGCAGATAGGCTGTACATAGTGCGTCTCTGGTGTCAAACGCAAATGCGGGTGCGCATATGTTAGCTTGTTGAATGCACCGTCTCGGTTTGTCGATGTTGTGATTTCATGGTTCAAGTGATGTATTGCGTGAGAAGAAGCTTCGCTCGAGTCGAAGATACTATCCCTTAACCAATGTGTTGGCAGATCTAGCGTTTCCAGCCTTTAGCTCGATGCAGAGGCCTTGCTTTCCGGTACGCCATACGCCCTCTTCATCAAGTAGTGACTAAGTTGCCATTTCTGAATGTCGTCAGTAACTCAAAGTTCCACGGGGCTTGATCGTCAACGTACCACTACTTGCTGACTCTCGAAGTAGTCCTTCCATTCCTTATCCTCCGCGAGATCGACGACCACGTCCCATGGCCACTGCTCAGACTCTAGCTCGACGAGCGTAAAGTATCTGTGTAGCTCTTTCTTGTCTTTGGTCTCGAACTTTCCGCCCTGCATCGTTGTTGCGTTGTCGACCTCGAAGAGGCGAAACCGCAGTACGTCTGGTGAACTAGATATTGTTGGGCCGACGACTTCTCTGTAGTATTTCATGACCTCCTCTTCCTTGTCCGCTGGTACGCTCCATTCCATTGCCGCCACGCTTGCGACGTATTCGATGTCTATCGACATTAGTCCGTCATCGCCGGCTTTATCCGCACCCGTGATCTTACCACCACCGTCACCGGACCAGTCGTCTTGTTTCCAACTCTTGATTTCCCGATAGGACCGAAGATCAAGAAGTAGGCCTTTGAGGGAAGCCTGCAAATCGGCATTTGGTGGATGGTATTGTGCGTCGTACATGTCTTTGTTGGCTTGGTCGACACTCTTTATTTCCCATACGGTCATGTAAGGCCATGGCGCGTCCAATCTTCCCACCGGCTCATTCTCCATACCGCTCGCCGTTACTTCGCAATGTAAAGCATGCTTTGCATTGTGTGGATTCAGTGAAGGTAGGTGTTCGTTCTCGTACCACTCTTCGCGTCCCTCTGGGATGTTTGCCCATACGCAAGCTATGCCAGCCATGTTGTTCCGATTTCGCAGCGAGATTTGTCGCAAGTTCAGTAGCCAAAATTCCTCTGGTTCCAGGGGTCCAAAGTGTTAAATGCAGGTGTTTGTGCCGAGCTGTCAGTCAACGTTTGCAACGGGGAAAAGATGGAGGGACAGCTAGTCTGCAACGTGACGCGGCTGTTGCCATATTATGACAGACCCTGATTCACAGCTGTGTATGATAGTCCCTACGAGACGGTCCGACCGCATTTTGCTCGACCAGTCCACCCTGTTTCGGAGGTAGATAAAGCGGTATATACGCCGTCGCTTAGCCAATGGGCGATGATGCGAGCGGACGTGATTGGCTATTGATACCTGAGACGTAAGGCGATAAATTCTTTCAGGACGTGGGCTAATGTGCATGTGTCGTAGGCGATCGACGTTCCCCACAACCTGCCACGAATGCCTGAAGTCGGAGAATTCGAAGCGCGGGTAGCGCCGAAAGGATCAGTGATGTGCCAGCATCAGCCGATTGATTGATGCCAAATCCATGGCTTCACCGGTTGTTCGTGTAGGATTTTCTTATCTGAATTCTTGAAGGTATAGGAAGCGCATTGTGCATGTCAGGAGTGACACTAAGGTTGGGCCTTCTTGCGGTCCGCTACGACCCTAGCGCCGGCAGCACAACGGCGTTACCCCCGCTTAGGGGCCTTGGACGCCTGCCCTTACAAGACACATGCCTGTCGACACCTCGTGAGCCAACCTTGGCCCAAGTCACGACGCCTCTGTTTCTCTCAAACGTTCCGATATTCTGCAACTTCTTCACGGGCCGAATCGTAATAGTTGCCCTCGCTCGGTGACTGACGTGTATTCGTTTTTGATCATCTGACCAGATAGATGAATCGCCGGTTATATAGAGCCGCCTGCAGTCGCACGTGAAAGCGAGCTCGGATCTTACCAGGACACCTTGACCAGACTACCAGTCGATCGGTCGTAGGCAGATCGACGCGTAAGGAGATCTCGCTATTCGTGCCCGTGCTTAGGAAGGTGCTTTTTCTCACAGACATGGTTCGCTGGACCCATGGCAGTATAGTAAACTTAGATTTCGCCCCAGGCCCCTGGACGAGTGCGCCATAGTGATCTACTCTCGCGGCACTATGTACCCACATCTGTGCCGTATCTCAAACGCCACAGACCTCTGAAGAAGGCAACATTCGCGATGCCTTCAGCTACGGTCCGAGATACAGAAGCCTCAACAAATCGCTCGGTGTTCAATCTGGTACCACACATGGGGCCAATGGCAGACAGCGTTCAATCAAGATCGAAGTCGAAATCTGGCTCGTGGCTTACCGGCTCTATGGGTGTCGGAAGAAGAGCTGCCCTGTACGGAAGATAGCCCGTGCTCTCGCGGTCCAGAAACGAGAGTAATCAATCGTGTCCGCACGGATGGGGTTAGGATGATCATCAACAGCGTTCTTCCAGGCGGGTGACAAGGGGGCGAGGAGCGACTACACCACAGCTCTGTCTTGAGCATGCACGAAAACAACTTACAACGAACAGAATGGCTCGAAGGTCGTGAAGTGGCGTGTATGTATCTGCCGACAGTCACCGGATCATATAGCCGTCTGTTTTAGCAAACCGCACTGGTAGCTTCTATGAATAGTAGCGCTTCAGCGCTTCTCAACAGACAGCGGAAGAACATCGTCAGTAGATGAACACCAACAATCTTCCCGTGTGCGCAATCAAGTACCTGGGAATAGCAATGATCTGATAAGTTCTCCTGCCAGATCGTGTAGATACCGCAGGGACCTGGCAGGTGTTATGCCGTACGAACTTGTAGAATAGCCAGAGCAGAAAGCATAACCCAATGAGGGTATATAAAAGCTCCACGTCTCGTCGATTACAACCTCATCTTGATCAGGTCATCTCGGCTTGCTCATACAGTCTTCTTCTCTTGCAGTATCATACCTCAAATTCCAAGATGCGGATCTTCCTTCTCTCCGCTGTCACGTCGACCTTCTTCGCCCTTGCCTACGGCGCTGGAAGTGCCGTCCAAGGCACCGGGTCAACCACTCGTCAGTGGTCCTGCTGCAAGAACTCTTGCTCTTGGCCCGGCAAAGCTCTTGTCGATAAACCAGTCCTGACGTGCGACGCAAGCGATAATCTCCTCGACAACTACAACAGGCGCGATGGCTGCGAAAGCGGCGGTGGTTCATATGCCTGCTCTGATCTCAGCCCATGGGCTGCGAGTAACGACTTGGCGTATGGCTTCGCCGCAGTCAATCTTGCAGCTTCGAACGAATCCGCGTGGTGTTGCTCTTGCTACTCGTATGTTCGTCCAGTTCGATGCCCGAGCAGTTACTGACAAACTCTAGTCTGACGTTTACTTCCGGCCCAGTCAACGGAAAGAAGATGATCGTCCAGGTCACGAACACTGGATCTGATCTAGGAGAAGATCAATTCAACATTGCCATCCCTGGTGGTGGCGAAGGTTCCACTCAAGGATGCACGAAACAATATGGCGGCGCCGACGTCTGGGGTCAAGACTATGGTGGCGTAGGGCATCGCGATGACTGCGACGCCCTCCCCGCTGCGCTACAAGCTGGCTGCTACTGGCGTTTTGACTGGTTTCGGGGAGCTGATAACCCGTCTGTCAACTGGGAGAAAGTCAAGTGCCCTGAGACTCTTTCTGGCGTTTCTGGCTGCCGCCGTAATGATGACCCGATTCCGGGACAAAATACCCCATCGCCAACACCTACAACCTCTGCACCCATATCTTCTGGCACTGTACAGCCGGGTGGTCAGTGTGGTGGGAAGTCTTACAAAGGTCCCACCCGATGCGTAGGAGGCACCGTTTGTACCTATGTCGACGAGAATTCGTACTATTGCCTCGCGGACCCAGCTAACACAAGAACAACCCCGACGACTACAACCTCTGCCAGCGCCGCACCTACTATCGGTCTACCCTATGATCAATGCGGCGGGAATGGTTGGACTGGTCCCAGGACATGCAAGGATTCGGTGTGCGTGAGAGTCGATGAATGTGAGTCGCGCTGGTTCAATCATACCATCTCCAACCTCATACTGACGTGTTCTAGGGTACTCGCAGTGCCAGCCCCCAGTCTCATCTCAGAGATCCTCGAGCACGCGATCCACAACCGCTAGACCGTCATCTACTCCACCTGCTCAGCCAGCCCCGCCGTTCACTCGTACCCGTCGCACCACCACGACTAGACCTGCGCCACCAGCGGCTACGGGCCCAGTACAACTCTATGATCAGTGCGGTGGGCAGACATGGCAAGGCTCGACAACTTGCAACCAAGGGCTGGTTTGCTTCAAGGTCGACGAGTATTATTCGCAGTGTCAGAAACCGACCTAGAGAAGTGGAAGTAAACAACGTTGGTGTGATGGATCAAAGACGTTTGTGTTGTTGCTGATAGAGAAGTGTCTTCGATCGTACATGTAAGTATTGGTTGGATGTGGAAGTCGTAACAAGCCGGAATACAATGCGATTTTGTTTGACATCAGAAGCTTATCCCCCTCTTCTTCCTTGCTCTTGACCCAACTCATAGCTTCGCCTTAACCCCAAAACTCTTCTGCACAGCCTCAACCCCTCTCTTCGCAACATCCTCATCCTGACTCGGCAGCCCCGTACTACACCCCACCGCCCCCACAACAACCCCATCCTTCACAATCGGGACACCACCCGCAATCGTCATAAACCTGCCTCCATTGCTGTGATTGATGCCATACGCCGGCCCACCAGGATACACATTGTCTTTGTAAACAGAGGTAGGCGCGCGATGACCTGCAGCTGTGAAAGCCTTGTCGATGGCGATGTTGATGGATGTGAGTTTTGCGCCTTCCATGCGGGCGAATGCTAGCAGATGGCATGCGTTGTCCATGATGGCGATGTTCATTGGTACGTTGATTTCCTTGGAGCGCTGCTCGGCGGCGGCGAGGGCGACGCGCGCGCCATCGAGGGTTAGCGTTGGGATGGATTTTGTGCTCATGATGACTTTTGGTAGAGAGGTTTGATAGTCTGATGGTAGCAACGCGCTGCTGGACGCGGTGTTATGGTGCTGATGATGGACCTCGGATATTGCAGGATAATGACGTAGGGGTGCTTTGATTGGCCCGTGTTGCGGAGGCGCTTGCTTTCGCGCGGGTCCGCTTCATCGAAGACAACATCAGCTCACATTGTTCATTAATCATACCTGCCCTCGCATTTATCCTTTGACAGGATTCCGATACCTTTGCGATTGGTGTCATCAAGTTTCATCGCCCAGCCCGGACTGATGTCTCGGCAAGCAAAGCTCACATGAAAAGCCTTGGAGGACTCCGGAGGTGCGAGCCCAGGAGTATGCTATTGCAGTGACCTGCGATGATAATAGTCCAATTAACGAGATTGCCTGGCCTGATTTGTACAGTGACAATATCCGTCGATGACTGACATCTCAAGTCTGCCTGGCCACCTCTCGTCCTTGGTCTGTTCGGTCATCTGTTCACATCTCGCCGTTTCCTGTGCCCACGTATTTCTTTCTCGTTCAAGAATCTCAAGAAGCAGAAACAGACCTCTTTTCATTCTCTCAAGTCTTGGCGAAGATCTTGTCGGAGTTCGAGGTAGGGTCAGTGGTCGCTCTACAAAGCGCCATCAATAACATTTATTGTCGTCCTCGGACATGCGTATTAGGATCTCAGTTCTGACAGATGCCAGAGACTGACTACGCATCGCTATGGCTTTCTTTCACTCTATGGCGATGGCCAGTATATTTCCAAGGGGACGTAGGCGGCCACTGGGCGACATTCACGTGTCTTTTCCGCCTTCACTTACCAAACTGCCTAATACATGAGCATGGTCCGTGACTACCACTGCGTCATATGCTATTCACGACGCGAGTGTCATCACCTTTCTTCCCGACTCACCCAACTTTGGCCTCGCTCCACGGACGTCGATTTAGCGTCACGATACTGCGATAGCAAAGGAAAAGAACGCGACTTACTTCGCTCTCACCACCATGAAGGAAGAAGATATCCTCGCGCGCCAATCCCGTCCGCAGAAGCACTCTACTTGGGTCCCCAAAACCCGCGACTGGCGTTACGCAACCGGAGTTTTCCAACATGATGACAACGAAAACGCGTCCAACGACCGTTCAGCGTGGGATGACATGGACTACGACTATCAGGTTGCCGCTCCAGAGAAGGGCAGAAGTCGAAGCGGCAGTGGCCCAAGCGATAGCGACACCAAAGGGGTCGATGTAAGCGCCTCGGTATCGGCTGCTCCAAAAAGCGCAAGGAAGAGAGCCCTATCGGATATCCCGAAACCCACTGTAAAGGTTCGAGCATTCAAGAGGAAGTCAAAGGCTGCGAGGAAGAACGTCTGGATGTCAGTAGCAAAACGCCAGCGAATCAGCCCTGATGATGTAGAGGGCGAAGAGCCAGACTACGAGACCTATAGCTTGACCGTCAGGTTGCGCTTCTCAGGCAGGCTCATCATAGAGGATGCGCTTCCGGCTGTATCAACACCAGGCCCTATGCATCTCCAACAATTACCAGACACACCTGCTAACTTCAGCATGCCCTTCGATCCTCACACCCCTGCCACAGCTCGCACCGCAGCCTCGCTCTACACACCACACATGTCGCATTCGGGCGAATCCGTACACACATATCCTCCCTTCCAGCGTCCATGGGTAGACGAAACAAAAGACTTCAATATGCGGGCCGTCCGCGGCGTTCTACAAAAGCCGGGATTCGTAGGGAAGGACCTCGGAGTGCATTATACATGGTACAACGACGCAGTCCCCATAGACGCTCTGCTCCCCCCTGGAGTACCTCTATCCGCCAAAGAAGTCATGGCCTACTACCCCCATCACGTCCGGTGGAAAAGCATGATGGTCCGACTAGCGAACAACGACTATCGCGGTGCGGACATCGTTGGTATGCAAGTACGTCTTCGTCTGTCTAATTGCCCTGAGATAGTTTATAGCTGACAATGCACAGGCATTCTTCCGTGGCCCCCCAACAACGGACATCACGGCGGCAGTCATGAATCAGTTCCAGCGCGACTCAGTCAAGAAGATCATCGAGGGTTTCAAGACGGACACTATCAACGGGAAGCATGATGCAAACTTACATACCGACCACCTGGAGCCAGGCAGATACATCGCGGACAGACGTAGCGGCTATGTGTTGCCGACATTCAGTGATCTCCTCGCTGGCCTGAACCATCTACCGTCTGGGCTTGATGCGCGTGGCCTGACAGAGTGTCTGAGCTGGTATCTCCATGTCCGGGACTCTTTTACGCCAAAGTTGGAGTTGAACGTTCTGCATACCCAAGCTTTGATCCGCGCGCTTCGCATCCCGCTCAAGCGGTATGGGCCTCAGAATCTGGATTGCAATGCACTTAAAGAGTGGAAAGAGAAGGGGAGGTTTGAGGAGCGCAAGGTGTATTACGAGCCAGCCAGACCTACGTCGACAGGAACAGGAGATGAAGCGCAGAAGAGGTCGCAACTGCACATGAACCTAGACAACCACGAAGTCAAGCTTGACTACCAACTCCAGCTTCGCCACGTCCTCACGCTCCCATTTCTTACCCTCCACAGTGTTATGGGCGAAGCGCTCAAACTGGGTATCGAGAAAGCTGAGAACCGGATGACTGAGCGGGTAACCGCTGAGGGGAAGAAGATGTTGGAAGCCAAGTGGGCTGCGAGGGTAGCTGAGAACGCGGAACCAGAAGAACAGGTGCGGGATGTGGAAGCGCAACAACCACATGTGATGGAAGAGAAGTTTGAACCGATCATGGAGACGAATGACAGTGCAGAGAAGCCTAGTCGCGTTCCCCGAACGAGCCTCACGGCCGAAGCACTACGTACTCTTGCTCCGGCACCGAGGAGAGCACCTACTGCGCCGCCACCCAATGGAGGGCCACCTGGTTACCGCGCACCAACTTCACCATCAACGGGGACATTTACCAGACAGCCTCATGGAACGCCTGAGCCCATGTACCTCGACCGAGCGTGGGGTACACCATCCCCTTCTTCCGCATATGCGCCTCGCTCAGTGTATGGAAGAAGGGAGTATGAGTCGCCAAGGCAGAACGATCAAAGGAATGGGACGCAGCGTGGTGGGAGGGGAGATGATCGTAGTGGAGCACATCGTCCGAGAGATTGGTAAGGGCGATGCTTTCGTCGGCAGATGAGGGTGGGATGAGGATGACGTAGTCGCATAATGATAGCGAGATCGATGTTATACTGGAATTTTATGGACAAATACTTTAATGCCAGGTTCAGAGTGCGAATGGAGGCTTCAAGTAAAGTCAGCAGGGTGTGAAGTAGAACAGACGTACCCCGCGTCTGGGTGTAGGCAGCAGCCATTACTGTGCGGCTTGACGTCGCGACTTCTCACCATCTCCAGCCTGCGAACACGATGCACTTACTTATTCACCCACCTGAGTATCGTGTCTTTGACTACTCAAGCAATATGTTCAAAATACTGTCTGTCCTCGTGGGTGTCGTAGTAATCCGCCTTGCCATCTCATACGCTCAGGCCGTCGCAGTTGAGCTCCGGGAAAAGCCCACATCGAAGTTGCCAGTAGTTGGTATTTCGCTCACTGCAAATCATGCAACAGCAGCAGTTCGATGGCCGGACGGAACTTTCGAAAACCTGGGCCGAGTGGAGGCATCGAAGGCGTATGTGAAGATGATGCAACGCCTCTCTTTGCTCTCTTCGGTGCATCTAACGTGGGTTTCGGGATCATTGTACTTATGCATACCATTACTGACCATGTAAATTACAGCGAACCCTACGGCAGCATGGAAGACTTGTGGAATGACGCACCACGAAGAGCCTGGCGTAGTGCACGAAAGAAGCTCGGTCTGGCCGCCTCTGCCGACGCAGCAGTATTAGCTAAGATGCTAACAGCAACGGCAAGGATGGCGGAAAGTAAACTTGGATCTCCCGTATCGGCGATACAGAGCTTCCCTGCTTTGCCTGCTTTGTACCAGGAAGACATCAAGGATGCCGCGGAGTACGCAGGTTTGCGTATGCTGAAGACCGATTCCGGGTTACAATTACACGAGCTCATCGCTGCGTATGCCGGCCATGGGATGGGCCTCTCTGAGAGCGGTTCCGAATGTCAAACATCATCCGGATTTGCTGGGTGCCACACAGTCATCGTGGAATATACTGTGGATGCTATCTTACTTGATGGTCGACCGCTGGATCGCGAACTACGAAGATGATATTAGAATAAGTTTCGATCTTGGCAGCAGAAGCTCGGCAACGGAAGAGCAAGTACGCGATTTCGTTCTAGAGTATCTGCGTAAAGTGTACATTGGTTACACGAAGAGGCCCTGGGTCTTTCCCGAACAAATCACTGTCATAATGACGGGAAGCCGAGATAGCGTCGGTCGTGAAGGAATTCGAGTGGCAATCGCAGATGCATTCAGCTTATTTGGAACGCGGGCCAAGATGCTGTATTCTGACCCTGAGTACGTAGCAGCGAGGGGCGCGGCTGAGATAGCATGGCAAGCTCTGCCACGTGACGAGATCGTGGAACTGTGAGAGGATGCATGTAGTATTAAAGTTGGCGATGCACGTAATTCCTTTTTTTCGCTTTGCGCGAATCGACACTTCTGTGCCACCAAGCTGTCAAGATCGTGTGAACCAGGAAGACCCTCGTAGTACTCAACGCCACTTAGCAGATCACCCGAGACCGGAATCAACAGTTTTGCGAAAGAGTTGCCGGAATGGGTAGGTTGGGATCTGAAACTGCACGTTTTGGCGAGTTGGTGGTCTCTTCGCTTGGATGAATCGGAACCAAAAACTGTGTTGTGGGACCGGAACCTGGTAGGTAAGACTAAGCACACGTGGATTGATGAGAGTTAGCAGTTGATTGATGAACGGATAAGTGCGTAGAGATCTTCTGTTGCGCAGAATGCCTCGAGTCAGAAGGGCTGAGATTGCTTTTTCTGAGATGTCGTCGGATCGTGGATTGCCTTGGAGAAGACGCTAAGGCGTGTCGGAAACGTGGAGAACAGTTGACTCCTTGGTACCCCGCCGGCTCATTTGAAGCCTACCTAGAATGCTGAAATGATTGTCGCGTGTCTGCGGATATTGTTGTTGGTCTATCGTTGTGAGAAGATCTGTGATAATGATCTGCACAGGGGGTTCGGGCTGGGCACCTCAACGATGACGAGGGCTAGGATGCCGTCGCCAATTCGGCCCTCGCCCGCGCCTGCTTTCCTAGTCGCACGCCCGCCACGCGCTCGTGGCTGCCTCTCCTTATGCAAAGTAGTCGCGCCTCTTACTAGCTTCTCAACTTAATGTATGTTGTTTAGTGGTTTATGTATTCGCTCCCACCCGACTGTGACTTGAAGGAGCGCACCTCCGCGGCCAGAACGAGATAGGAGAGGTCCAATGCCCGACCAGCAGCGCCGCTCATGGCACCAGCCTGACGTTACTAATCTGCCCCCCGACTCGTACACTGCCCAGCGACTGGTATGCATGGCTGCAGACTACCGCACGCATGTCGCAAGCTAAGAGGAGTAGGAACATGCCACGCCCGAGCATCTGCATCTCACGACGAGACGCTACTTCATCGGTCCTATCCCCACGGCATGGCTGACCAAGCACCGCTCCGATTGGTAAGAGATATATCTGTAGGAACTGCCTATGCGACATGTACTGACATCGCACGTTCAGGTACAAGCACCATTTGCGAATCAACTACTCGACGCGTACGGCGACCTTCTCTTCTGACCCGCGTGAGGCGCGCCAACGACGACTGAGTGGTCTCGAAGGCCCCAGCTCGTCTGCCCTCTTCCAGCACAGCTTCCCCCAGCCCGAAGAACTCCAAGCAGAAGATGAGGAAGGCGCGCAAGAGCTCGAGGCCAGCGGGGCTAATGGCGCGGCGGATGCGACTGCGGCGACTCCACCCGCCTTGCAAGTCCCGCGCGCTTCAGATCACAAGAGCGATGTCATGGACGATGACGAAAATGAAGAATTTGTAGACGCGCCCTCGGAGCCGGAAGACGACGACATCGAGCGCATTCCCACCAACGAGCGGACATTTCGCCGATCGAGTACGGACAAGACATATATTACCGCGTCCTCGATACCCGCAGACGAAGATGATGACGAAGACCAACAAGGATCGGACGAAAGGCCGCTGCAGGAGCAAGAGCAGTACGCACAGGCAAGTGGCTTACAAGTTCCTCCGGGCCAAGGGCAGGCAGGATCTACGTCACTAGGCAAACGCCCACTGTCGAATGTAGAGAGCCTTGGGAGTCCTGCATCAGCTACCGGAGCAGCCTCTGTAGATGCAAACTCCACATCGTCTTTGCTGCGCAAGGCTGACATGAACAAGGCACCGGCCTCCGCTGATGTCGATTCGAAACCGCCTGCGAAGGGCATAATGGCTAGGGTGAGGAGAAGATCAGGCATGATGTCCTCTTCCGCGGAATTGCCCCAAGACACGGACCCTGCCACGGGAGATTTGACACGCAAGAAGTCGAACCTTCGGAACCTTGTGAAGTTTGACATCCCGGAGGACTCCCGACGCGCCACGATCCAGCTCAAGGCGAAGAAGGCGCAAATGACTGTTCAGCGAGCTGGCACCAAGATAAGACGGCAGAAGATCAAGGACGGACTTGTCGTCAAGATGGAACGCATGCTTGTGCGAGTGGATGCCGCCGCAGAAGTTCCCGAAGACTTTGATGAAAACGTCAATCAGAGGGTCGTCTCCCGCGTCAAGGATAAATGGCGGGAGTACATGGTCGTCTGCCGCCACAGCCATACCAATGACGCAGAATTTCTGCTGCAGCTCTACCAGACTCGGGTACGTTTCTCCATTGCTTTTATATGCGTCAAGCTACTAACCTCGTTCCCAGGTCATCCCGGAAATCGAAAATGCAGGAGCAGGCAAGAAGGCAGCCTACGAAGTTCCGCTGGGGAGGAAGACCTGCAAGGTCAATCTTTACTCATCGTTGGACAAGTCAATGGTCGTGTCCTCACCAGGTTCACGCGAGACCCTCATCTTCATTATGCAAGCCAGGACCGCGTCCAATGCAGTAGAGTGGTATACCTTTCTCCGGAACGTCCTTGGCTGGCAGCGTGCTTCCGAGCTCCAGATCAGCATACCGGACATGAGCCTGAGCATACGGATCGCCAACCCATTCGAGAAGCTAGAGGCATCACAAAACAAAGTTCAAGATGCAGAGAACACGGAAGAGGCTCTGCTGAGGACTATGCAAGAGGAACAGGCGGTTGCTCAAGATCTGATCAAGCGCTGCTTAGATCAACTGCAAGATGCACCGGAGTGGGCTGACGTGCTGGAATCGTGGATCAAGGACCAGCGCATAGGTCTCGCCTGGAAGCGCTATGATCGGCTTGAGTGGATACATGGCGCGAACGAGCGGAAGATGTACGGCACGATAGCTATGCTCAAGTCGCACGAACTGGAACTGAGGCCCAAGACACACTATCCTACAACTGCAGTGACAAGGAAGAAGCACAAGACCTTGACTGAACCGGTTCCCGTCGAAGGTTTTCTCATCCGACTGACAGGGCAGCGAGGACGGGCAAAGCGACTAGGTCTTATGTACCACAAGCAGCTCTACTTTGCCAGCCACGATCAGTATCTCGTCTTTTCACGACCCACAAAGGTCACCCCACCTCCGCCTCCGAGGCTACCTGCGTCTGGAAATGCCAATGTGCCGACAGCGCAAGCGGTCAAAGACGCGGTACCAGAGAGCTGGGCTGTGAGCCCTTATGGCCTCCAGGATGGGCAGATTGAGTGGCTGATGGAGGGTCACTCAGGTACGACGGAAGCCAGGCGTCTGCATGATGAAGATGCAGCAGATGAAGCTACCCGCAAAGAGCAGAACCTGCTCAACTGTGACGGCTACATCAGCTTGGCAGATGTTGTCAAAGTCCGCAAAGCCCAGTTGGGCGCCAGTCCTGCTGATGAAGACCTGGAAGAAGGCTCGGATGTGGACTTTGACGAGGAGGTCGACGACTCTATGCGCAACGACGGAGCTACGAAGGACCTGGACATCGATCGTACTCTCGAGTTGGTTATGAAGAATGGCCTAATCATTCGTCTACAGGTGCGTAACTCTTTGGCATACACATTTGCTTTTGACTGACACGATATCCAGGCCGCAGATAAAGCTCATCGGAAAGAGTGGATACAGCACCTACGCGCTCTCGCCAAGTACTGGAAACACCGTACCGCATCAGACATTGCCCTCTACAAAGCCACACGTAGTCGCAACCTCAGCGCCCTTAAGATTGACGAGGAGGCAGAAGCACACGTTGGGCAGTTCGCGAGGAAGTGGGAGGTTACTCAATCGTTTGCTTCACCAGAGCTCTACAATATGTGTGGTATCGCTTGTTGTCGCAGCGTTCATATGAGCGGAATGTTGTATCGCAAACCGCGCATACATGCGCCCTTCACACGATGTAATGTTCTGCTGACTGCCGGCACACTGCTCATCTTCCGCGATGTCTTGCGAAGTAGGGTCGGCAAACAACTGGCGCACATCCACCACGAGCGCATCGCGAATCTCGATCTCAAGGACTGCTACGTCTACTCTGGCCTCCTTACAGAGAACGACCTTCTCTATCAGAATCAAACTTTCGATGCGAACAAACCAGGACACCACGCCCTCCCACGAATCTACCTCGAAGACGGTTGGACATCGACGGACGAGGACGTCATGACCACGTTTGTTATCTGGCATGGCAAAGCAAAGAGCTGGTTCCGCGCTGAGGAGGGTGCAGGCGGCGGGGAACAAGTCCGCAAAGAGGGCAAGCGCACGAAGCTCAAGAGGGTAGCTAAGCTTGGAAGTAAAGGCCGTAGCGTGGTCTTTAGGGCGCGGTCGCGTGCAGAGCGAGACCATTGGGTACTTGCAATACAGAACGAGATCGAGCGAATCCAGGGCGACAACGCGGACTTCAGACTCGAGGAGAGTGGCGAGAATGGGATGGCGAATGGGAACGCTTGTCGGAGTAATACTAATACATAAGAGGAGGATGGTCAACGTGCTTATGGAGGTCTGTATTATATATATGGATTATTGCTCTCGACAGGTGTACTGAGTCTTCAGCGTTTAGGATTCAGCACGGCGGTGGAGGGTCTGGACAGGTACATGGTCGCATGCTTGCTGTTGACAATTGACCACAGCGTTTGAGCTATATACATGGGTGCTCATAATGTAATACAATCGAAGTGTCCAAAGTACCTATTTTGCCACACTCTTCTGACATATGGCGGTTCTTCATTTTTTATTAGCACTATATCACCTACACTGACGCCACCCCCCGGTCGCGTGGTCTCGCTACGCCAACGCGATGGGTAAGCTCCCACGCGAACGCTTTCACATTCACACTCAAGGACAGCGGACGCGTTGCCTCTGCCTAATCGCCTCACCCGCACTGCAGCCTTGGCGCTATCAAAACACGCTCGGCCCACTCCCCGCACAAACAAACGCCCGACTCCATAGATAAATAGAGCGATACCCCGCCCTCACCTTCTCCTAACCCATCGCTTCTACTCTACACTCGTTTAAAGCAACTCAATCTCTACTCCACCGCCCTTTCGAAGCTCTTCAAGCAATCCCTTCGAACTTCTTACCCACACTCACTTACACCTAACAACAAATACCAAACTTTGCAATGGCTATCTTCAAGAACTTTCTCGCGGCCACCGCGCTCTTCAACGTCGCTCTCTCGAGCACCGACTTCTCTTCGAACGTCGGCTCTGTCGTCACGTCCGTCCAGCTCGTGACTTCAGTCACCTTCGTCGACCCGGTCCCGACTTCGTCTAGCACTCACTGCAACACTTTGACTGTTACCGCGTCCGGGCCTCCTAGCACTGTCACGGTCACTGCGCCTCCTGTTGTTAGCGGTACCGGAGTTAAGACGCTGACCGAGTCTTCTTCTACCAAGGACATGACTATCCAGACGTCTATCCCTTCGTCATTGTCCTCAATGACTGAGAAGCCTCTCCCGTCTGAGTCTTGCATCAGCGATGTCCACACTGTCACCCATGGCGGCACTCACAGCACGACCATCACTGGCTGCAGGACGCCCCCGAGCTTTGCCACTGTAAGTACCCGCCCTCTAGTTCCGTCCATCACCCAACAGCGATCTAACACACGTGAACAGCCTCCCACTCTGACCAAGAGCTTGACTTCCACCAAGTCGGTGACCGAGACCGTCGACTTGCCCTCATCCAGCGTTGCTACCCCCGACTTCAGTGTGTCCATCATCACTGGAACGCCGGTCAAGCCCTCTGAGCACTCCCGTCACGTGCCCTCTGGCTTCTCCACGCCCTCGCACTCATTCCCCACTTTCAACACCACCATGACTGCGACCGCGACCGGAACTGGTCGTCCTAGTGCTTCCATGTCGAAGCCTGTCCTTCCTCCCTTCACTGACGCCGCTGATGCTAGCAACGTGGGCGCTGCCCTTCTGGCTGGTGGTGTCTTGATGGCTCTCTTTGGCGCCTAAGCGTTTGATCGTTTCACTGATTGGGGTTTGGAGTTTTCGGACTGGGAATCGGTGTGATTGATGATGAACGATTGATGTACATGTTCCGTCTTTGGAATTTAGATGACGGGGAACTACGTGTTTCTCGGTAATGAACTTCATGACCTAAATCTTGCCTTTTTATGTGACTTGTCTGACTTATTGTTCTCTTACGTTCCAGCAAGGTTGTAATGCACTGGCGCGGACGCCTTTGCATGGTTCCCGACTCCATGACTTTCTGTGAACCGGTTTCTGTAGTTTTCTGTATCGTACTTCCTGTTTCTTTTCATTCTACATGTTTTCTCAACGTTATGAAAACTCTCTCTCAGTAAGGCAGACAATCGACAAAAGACGTTCTCGCGCTGCAATCGTGGATGTGTGAATGTGGTGAGGTCGGTCGCGACAGGCGGAACAGGGATGGCGCGTTGCCGAAAGGGGAATGGCGTGCGTTGCCCCACGGCGGCGGGCGATCTCACACAGTGAGTGGGCAAATCTTTGAGTCACTACGAGCCAAACTACTTTCACGCTTTCACTCGGCCCAAGCCCAGCATACCGACGCTTATCCACTCTGCGTAGCAAGAACTTCTTCTCGCTCACCACTACACCTGACCTCTGGAAACTCTACCCCAAAAGGAAAGAACAATCCTACAAGCGACCCCACCTCGCGACAGTCGAGCGACGTTACCCAACACCACACAGGAGAAGAGCAGGAGCATATATTCGCCATGTCTCTAACGAATTGCCGATTCTACGAGGAGAAGTACCCGGAGGTGGAGAGCTTCGTCATGGTCAACGTGAAGCAGATCGCCGAGATGGGCGCATACGTCAAGCTGCTGGAATATGGTGGGTTGAGGATGTAGCAAAGGCATGGGCAGCAAGGCTAACCATTCAGACAACATCGACGGCATGATTCTGCTTTCCGAACTCTCGCGAAGACGTATTCGATCCATCCAGAAGCTCATCCGAGTTGGCCGCAACGAAGTCGTCGTCGTACTCCGTGTAGACAAGGACAAGGGTTACATTGATCTGTCGAAGCGCCGTGTGTCGCCTGAGGACATTGTAAAGTGCGAGGAGCGATACAACAAGTCAAAGATGGTCCACAGCATCATGCGCCACGTCGCCGAGAAGACGCAGACACCTATCGAGGAGATCTACCAGACCATCGGCTGGCCGCTGAACAAGAAGTACGGACACTCGATCGATGCCTTCAAGCTCAGCATTACGAACCCCGAGGTCTGGAACGATGTCACATTCCCCAACGACGTTGTCAAGGAGGAGTTGCAGAGCTACATTGGCAAGAGGCTGACACCGCAGCCAACCAAGGTCCGGTCAGATATTGAGGGTATGTTGGTGGAGTATAAGTCATGTGGATGTATTGACTAACGTCTGTAGTCACCTGCTTCGGGTACGAGGGTATCGATGCCGTCAAGACCGCCCTGCGATGCGCCGAGGCCAAGAACACCCCCGAGAACCAGGTCAAGGTCAAGCTCGTATCGCCGCCTCTTTACGGTACGTGATCGCGCTGCATACATCTCCACTCTCAACTAACTCCTGCAGTCCTCACCTCGCAATGTCTCGACAAGAGCGCTGGTATCGCATGCCTCGAACAAGCCATCGTCGACATCAAGGAGAACATTTCAAAGGCTGGAGGCGACTGCCAGGTCAAGATGGCACCCAAGGCCGTCACCGAGAACGACGATGCCGAGCTGGCCGCGCTTATGGAGAAGCGTGAGCGTGAGAACCAGGAAGTCAGCGGTGACGAGGACGAGAGCACGAGCGATGAGGGCGGTGTTGCTGAGGCCGATTAAGCGGCTGGGAGAATATTTGCATACGAGCAACGATGATAATGAAGACCAAGGGTATCTGCAAAAAGTGGGCATGGGCGTTTGAGGCGTCGATATGGTGGTTCACGAGCATGCATGCAAAGGCGTCTCGACATGTACAGCACCTTGTCTTCAGCCACATGCATATATGCGTTTGCGCATAGAGGGAGTGTTAGAACAAGCGGATTCCACAGCAAATCAACAATGAATATGCACCCAAGTCCCCTGCCTCAATCGTGATCCCCGGATGCAACGGCTTGGGATTAATTCGGCAGCAGGAGAGAGCTTGGGCCATTCGCAGGGTGGAGCGGGATGACGCTGGCTGGACTGGTGGAGCGCGCCCAGCGTTGTCAGCCAGGTTTTAGCCAACACTAGCCTCGAGAACCCGGTCTATCGTGGGTCCTGCTGCTTTGTTGTCGCGCTGTCACCGCAGCTCCTTCTTTGCTGAGATACTCTGCTCAGTGTGCGTCTTGTTGTGTTGCGCAGTTTTGCTTTTCCAAGCCTGACGCTACCTCGGTACTTCGCTGCTGGGCACTTCCAGAGCTCGACATAGCTCTCGTGAAGCTTGACAGACCTGCACGAGACATAGCGCTTACAGCAACGCCGCAATCATGGTGCGGTGGAACGAGCTATTCAGTGGGGATGGCGATAGGCGACACAGAGTGCAGGATGAGATGAGCGCGCGTACGTCTTCTTATCGTTCCTATCAATCCCAGTACTAACACCTCCCAGTTCTTCCCACGTCGCGTCGCGAACACCTTCCTCCTCCGCCTATCGATCCGAAAGACGTTACCATAGTCGCTCTGCGATTGAAGCACCAGATCGAGCAAGTCGTACCGTGCGAGCTTGAAGAAGAGCAGATCACCAAGGCGCATAGCAGCATCATCACCGATAAGGTGCTTGAGACAGCCAAGCAAGCAGGAGCTCCTGAACACAATGCCTGTGTGGTTTTCTGCCTGTTGCAGGTGAAGAAGTGGTTTAAGAAACAAGCTACCGCAGAGCTGTGGGATGCCGACCTCCACGAAGTCCGCGCCGTGGCGGCAGAGATCATGGCCAAGCGCCTGATCGAGGCCGAAGAGGATACCACATACCTATTTGAAGAGGTTCTGCTCAAGCGCTACTCGACTCTGATCGATGGAGAGCCAACCACACCCGCCAATGCCGTTGAAAAGGCCGTCGACCTCCATGCCGTAACAGTCATCGGATCATCCGGCTACCAAAAGTGCATCAACTACCTGTGGCGCGGTTGGGTAGTCCAGGACGACGAGGACCCCAGCCGCTTCGTCACATACGAGAACAAGACCAACACCAGCTACTGGGCCCATCTCGACCCCGATCGCATGCGCGTCCCCAAGTACCAGAACTGGGTGCAGATTGCCGTGTCTATCATCTTCTTGGGCCTCTACACCGGTGCTATCAACACCATCAATCCCTCTGGTGACCTGGATGTTGTCGAAGGTCTGCTGTACCTATTCACTCTGGGCTTCATCTGCGACGAGGCGAACAAGTTCTGGAAGGTCGGACGCTTCTACATCTCCTTCTGGAACATGTTCAACAGCACTCTGTACTCGCTTCTCACCGTCAGCTTCGTCTTGCGCATGGTGGCTCTTGGACATCCCATCAGTGACGAGAAGGACACTCGACGCGAGTACCTGAACAAGATGAGCTACGACTTCTTGGCTTTCACTGCGCCTATGTTCTGGATGCGGCTCCTGCTGTACCTCGACACCTTCCGCTTCTTCGGTGCCATGCTTGTTGTGCTCAAGGTTATGATGCGCGAGTCGCTCATCTTCTTCATGCTACTCCTTGTTGTCATGATTGGTTTCTTCCAGGCCTTCATCGGTTTGGATATCGCGGACGACCAGCTTGCTAACGACACTGTCTTCGTGTTCCAAGCCATGTTGAACGCTGTCATGCAATCTCCCGAGTTTGAAGGCTTTGACAATTTCTCGGTATGTCACATCCACTGTACTAAACTCAAGCTCGAGCTAACATATAACAGCCTCCCTTCGGTATCATTCTCTACTATATCTTTACCTTCGTCGTCATGGTCATCCTGCTCAACGTCCTCATCGCTCTCTACAACTCGGCCTACGAAGACATCACACAGAACGCTATCGACGAGTACATGGCTCTCTTCTCGCAGAAGACGATGCAGTTCGTTCGCGCTCCCGACGAGAACGTCTTCATCGCTCCGTTCAACCTCATCGAGATGTTCTTCTTGATTCTTCCATTCGAGTGGTGGATGGATGAGAAGCGCTACGACAAGCTCAACGACATGGTACGTCCTTCATTTCTCGCGCAAGCCCTCGTGTCCGCTGTTTACATGATGATTTCTATGTATTTGCTACTTCAGAGCTTCGGCTATGAGACAATTATCACCTAGTACTGATTACAGTATTCTTTCACAATCCATATCCAGAACGATCTAGTTGCACAGAATCTGACACCAAATAGGTCATGGCAGTAATCTACTCGCCTCTCCTCGTCATCACCGCCATGTTCGAACAACAAGAAGCCTGGGTCGTCCGAGACAACCGCCGCCGCGGCGAAGACGACGAAGACACGACCATGGAGTGGGAACAAGTCCTTGATGGCTGTGACTTTGAAGCCGACGGCTGGGACAAGAAGGTTCAGGCTTCGCGCCCTAACGTTGAGTTCGACACTGCGGTGTTGGAAGTCAGGCAGCTGAGGAAAGAAGTCAGCGAACTAAAGGACATGATGAAGATGCTCATCGAGGGCAAGAAGGAAGGCTGGGGCGGAGACACACTCGGCGAGAGCGGCCTAGCAAAATTGGACGCAAGCAAACTGGGCATGCAAGGCGAGAGCAGCGAAAACGGGGGCGGAAGGGATGAGTAAGTGCGATTTGCTTTGTGTCTCGCTGTCACCAGTGCTCTTTATGTTTCCGCTGTTTCTATCTTGTTCGAGTGCTGGTGTGTTGACTTTTTGGTTGTGTAGGCGCTATAGGAGCGAGTTTGGAGAGAGCCAGGCGAGTGACTGGCACTCCGATTGAGAGTGCAACGTCGCTCTCCTGCTCCTCTTCTTCTTGTTCGAGTACATATTACGGAATGCTACGCGATACGATACGATATACGATATACGACACTAGGCGATGCGATGAGATACTCTGGTTATATACCCCTCCTTTACAACAAAATGTCATGTCTATGCTTATGCACGAATGTACTCATTCCTCAATGTTCTTGAAATCGTCTTACAACACGCTGTTGAGAAATTATCATTTGCTTGTTCTTTTTCTGAAATGAAGTTGCTGGCTTGTGCCATTGTCGGTGCTGACAGGGACGCGTGGCTCCACCAATCAAACGCGCCTCGGCATCTCCCACGTGTACCCCCTTTTGATCTAGCCCACACACATGTGTTATCTGCTACGTAGGTACCCGCTTTCCCGGTTCCAGGTTCTCTCCTGCTCCTTTGAGGGGACGCTTGGTGGTTCATTATGCCGTTCCGCCCGGTGCGGTTGCACTGCCACAAGGCTTATGTACCTGTCAAGGGGGTCAGGATGGGCCCGAGCCACAGGTGTCCCTTTAAGTACCGTGGGAGTCGCTGTTTCTGTTTGGGGACTTCACACGATAGCGACTTTGTGGATTATTTGATTTGACCGAACGACAGGTGTTGACTGAGGTCTTTGCTTTAATTGCGAGCAGACGCAAGAGGTGGACACTGGAGTACAAGGATGCGCATCGCCCTCGTTGACGGTTCCTCATTTACGCCTTTCTTGTCTTCTTTCTTTCTATCTCCTTGAATCAACCCGGTGGACTCCAGGAAGGAAACCCTCCAACGACACCTCAACCCGCCGCCAAAATGTCAACAACCTACCTAACCCCCCTCACAACAAACACCCCAACCAAACGCTCCGCCTCCGCGCCCCCGCCAAGCCGCACACTCTACACCTTCCAAGAAGTCCACCCTTGGCAACGCGACAACGAGTACCTCAAGAACCATTATCGTTGCACCACCAATTCCTACCGCGAATGTCTGAAGAGCTTGTCGTATCTGCACAACCAGACTGGAAATATTTACACGCATCTCATCGGCGCCGTCTTCATCCTCTTCTACGCTATCTACGCTTACAGCAATATTAGCAGCCGTTACGAAACTGCTGATATAAACGATTTACTGGCTTTTGGGGTTTTCGTTGGTAGTGCGGTCGTGTGTTTCGGCGTTAGTGCTACATTCCACATGTTTGGGAACCACTCGAGCAAAGTATATCATATATGGTTGCAATTGGACCTATATGGCATCTTCGTGTTGATCGTAGGCACGGTGTATTCGGGGACGTATTATGGATTCTATTGCCAGAAACAATACTGGGTGTTGTATTCGGCTGGGATTACTTCGATTGTCACGGGTGCGGCAACGCTTTGTTCGATACCGCGGTTCCGCACGCCGAAATGGAGGTGGGCGAGGGCAACGCTGTTTTGTGCGATTGGCTGGTCGGGTGCGGTGCCGATGACGCATGCGGCTCAGGCGTTTGGCAAGGAGCAGGCGGATAGGCAGATGGGGTGGCGGTTGATGATTTTTGAGGGACTGTTTTATATCACGGGGGCGTTTATCTATGCGGTAAGTCTTTCTGGAACACATTCGGTTCGAGTGAACATTACTGACAATTTGCACAGATCCGCTTCCCGGAGAGATTTCGCCCGGGCCTTTTCGATATCTGGGGTTGCTCACATCAGATCTTTCATCTTTGTGCTGTGGGGGGTGCGGCGCTGCATTTGGTGGCGCTGCTGAAGGCGTTTGATTATAATCATGATCCGGCGACAAGAATATGCTGAGAGTACCCCCTTTGGAGCTATCGAGCGAACGACTACTTTACCCATGCACACTGCATGTTCAAGACTCCATTTCCTCATTCATTCCAAATGTTCGACCTGAATAACGACCTTTGTCGCCCTTTCAGCTTTCCATCGTTAGCCCACGTGCATTGATTTCAAGACCCAGGGGCCAGCAGAGTTCATCGACCCCGCCCTTGACCCCACAGGCGGAGAGATTCCTGAAAGATCGAGCATCATCTTAACACCCATGCCTACCTTCAGCGAGGCTGATGATATGTTCGCGGAAAACAAGACCACCATCATCGTAGGCGCGGGATCCATTGGCCTGTGGACTGCCTACCACCTCGCGCACGCAAATCGTCGAGCCAGTCTCTCGAGCAGCAATACCATCATCGCCATAGAAGCATCAGCGAGTGCGTTCGGAGAGACATCCGGGACCTGCACAGGATGCATCCACCACAAATTCAACGACGAGATCATGGACGAGTTTGGAAAGTACAGCTTCGCAGCCTGGCGTGATTTGGCAGAGAGCAACGAGCTGTGCGACACCGCTGGACTCCGCTTCAATTCCATTCTTGGTTTGACCAAGGGTGATGGAGATGATCAAGACCGTTTGCCGGATTGGCTTCGAACGAGCGATGTGTGGGGGGTGGACACCGAGTTCTTGGGTGTAAACAACGCGATGGTGTAAGCATGTTGTGCATGCATCACCTTCTTATGCTGATCAGATTCGTGACAGTAATCCAGTCGGCCTCGGCAGATGGCTTGAAAGAGCATGTATTGAAATGGATGTTCGCATTCAGACCTCTACAAAGGTCACTGCCGTTGAATTGGACGAAGGAAACCGAGCCACTGCAGTAACCGTTGTTCAAGAAGACTCATCCAAAGTCAAAATCCCATGCGACAACTTCGTTCTAGCCGGAGGCCCATGGACCCCAGCGGTTTACAAAACATTGTTCCCCTCCTCCTCGATCCGCATCGACTCAGCCACAGAGGCAGGCGACTGGATCGTCTTCCGAAACCAGAATCCTGTCGCGAAAAGCTCGGTGGCTTTTGTAGGCCTGAAAGACATCGTAGAAGAGAAGTTGGAGTCGCAGGTCGCAACGACGGCACGATCTGGGTTTGCGGAGCAAAAGATCACACAGGCACGCTACCTTCATTAGGCTCGAGAGGTCTACCAGATGCTGCAATGATTGCGGAACTCACAGGTCGCGCATACCGTTTTCTTCGCGTTCACAACGCAGATGATCCGGACGCGTTCAGGGAGCTAGAGGTCGTTGCGCTTGGGCGGGCATTTCGACCTGTTACGCGCTCGGGGCGCCCGATGATGGCCATGGTTGAACCCGACAAGCTCTCGCATCATAACGGCATTTATGCAGAGAAAAGACGTGGAAATGTGTTTTTGTGCTGGGGGCATGGCTCTTGGGGCTTGACACTTGGACCGGGCACAGGGAAGTTGATGAGTCAATTGATCTTGGGTGGACCGACAGATCTTGATCTTTCACCGTTTCAGATTCCAGAGACTATGTAAAATACGATTTGGACAAACATGTTTCACGTCATTGGCCCCAATAGAACATACAAGAGCGATGAACTTCCTCCGTGCCCGTTGTGGAATGCTCGCCATACTCATGCGACACGATATGTTGGCAACGTCTTGGACATGGTACCTTCTGCAAACGATTGGGTACGTTCCATGTTTCAATTGAAAGCATTACAAAGTCAGGTTTCTGTGCCACAATATAGCCCCAAGTCGTAGCCCCATTTTCCGCCGAACTTGGCTGACATCTCCATCTACTCCGAGTTTTGATAGATCTTGAAAGCGTCATGACCTAGGTGCCTGCCTGTAGGAAGTCAGCCCCTACATAGCGTCACGTACAATATTCTTCACTTCAAAGATCGTCGCCGCTAAATTTTCGCCCCTCACTAGCTTGCTGCTTCCTACAACATGAGACATGCAAAAGTCGTGATATGTTGCCAAGTCATTTCGCTTCCACCACCTGTCTCGCTAGAATCTGCAGACTGTGTGGCTAGACGGGTCTCTCACGATCAGGCCCATGATTGGTGTGTTATATACAGCTGCATGCAGCACATACAATGTCTCATAGAAATCCGCCAGCATTGCGATCATACGTTGCTCTTTCGGACCACGGTTGTGGGCACATCTCTGCACTGACACGGTCACCAAAACAATGTATTTTATGTATGCCTAAACGTATGAGTACGTGTATACGATTGCACAGTTCATTGAAGTCTACCCCAATCCAAGTGAGAGCGAAATGGTAAGAAGGCCTGCAGCGGCTCTTCCAGCGGTGTCTAATCTCACGATTGCATCCCTTCACTGAACTTCACCGCTCGCCATGCCAGCTCAGCTGCGCCTCTTGCAGCTTTGAAGCTAGGGTTCTCTTCTAACATCTCAGCTTTTGCGCCGAGTGCCTCGATGACGCGCTTTGTCACCCTCCGAGCCTTCCCATCGTTGAGACTTTCGGGACTACCCGTCATCATCACAGTAATTGAGTCGGGAAGATGAGGCGTCGGGTAGTAATACTGGTGGTACAAGAAACTTAGGACAAAATCTTGTATGTCCAGTTCGTCGGGCTCATGAGCACTGCCTAAGTCGAAAGAGGTTGCAAGATCCATATATAGGTATGATGTCTCGATCGGTTCGCGAAGGATGTTATGGTGTAGAAGAAGTGCGGACTCAGTGTGCTCTACCAGTAGCGTATGGCGAGAAGTGAAATTTTTCCCCTCTTCACGGCATTTCTCTTCGTTGTGGTACTCTTTACAGAGACCTAGACCGTTTCCTGCGTATGTGGCGACGTCCTCGTGTGGATGTGATGCCTCTAGCCACGGACCCAACTTCGCGAGGCCGACATAGTCCGCTGCGTCCCTGATGTCTTCCTGATAGAGGCCTGGCAGTGCGGGAAAGCTAATCAGGGCCGAGATTGGTAAGTCAACATACGTCTTGGCTACCTCAACAACTTCCCCGAGGACCTTCGCGATGATTGCTACTTCTGGTGATGCTGGGAGACCCTTTTCTTTCCGCGCGGTTCGCTTCTCTTGTCGGGGCCAGTCATCGAATAGGTCCTTAAGAGAATGATACGGGGGGCTGGTGAACCATGAGTGTCTGCTCAAAGAGGTGTTTATGGTGTTCGCCGTACCTTGGGTGTTCAGACGACGGATCAGAGAAGTTTCGCATGAGTTCCACATACTCTTCGTATGCATTCAACTCTACTATATCTTCCATCAAGAGATTGCTGTAACGAACAGAGACAACAGCACGGTCTACGGTCAGGGAAAAGCCGACCGTCACTGAATTCGATGCTGTCCTGTCGGGAGATATTACAGTCTGCATGCAGACAGCGATGATCGAGAACAAGACGGGTGCGATGATAAGACGCATTTTCTCTGTGGGATTGTTTTTGTTGCACTCCAAGGGTGACAGCAATGACCGGGTATTAAGGAAGACCTTCTTGCAACGCAGATGCGCCTATGTGGCGCTGTGCTGCCGGATGAGCGCGATATATGAATAGCGGGGACGGGCTTATGTTGCGCTGCACGCTCGATCATCAGGGACCTATGGACGGCTGGCAGCTTGGCGATGCAGAGTGTGAGCTGCGCACCGATCTCGTCTTGATTTCTCGATCGCTTTTCGTTTTGCGGCGCGGAACACACCACAGTTGTGTGGGTGCACTGAGACACATTCAGAGCGCGGTTGTGGCGTGGCGGCTGCCTAGAGCTTCCCGCCCCAATGCGAAACCTACCCAGGTACCTGCATCATGATTAGCAGTTGACACCTTGTTTTCGATAGCCCCCAGCGTTTTTAGAGAATCCTGTACTGACGAAGACCCTTTCAAGGTTGGTACTGTTCTACGGCCACGTACGTCAGTTATTCCGTGGCGTGAACCCAGTCCCAGCACCGGATACTCTCACTCTTAGGGGCCCATCCTTCACGACACACCTGGGCAGTCACTTCAGAGAGACCCCGAGAAATAAATGACAGACGCGGTATGTAACATAACGATGAATGTACCCATTGGTTCAACGGGCACCCGTATCTACGCGTAATCACGAATCTTTTTGTCCGCGCAGTATCGTGAACGACCACAAGAATTACCCCCAGCATGCTAGTCGCTATGCGGCACTGTAGATATGTTGTAAGACGGAGAGGCTTCATGAGTGTGAACCACACCCATGATGACGAATGTGCCGACGCGAAAACCTTCCAGTAGCTCGAGTCTGACCTGCCCCAGATTGAGGCGATTCGCACACAGAACCCGGTGCTTGCTTTTGCACCCTAGCACAGTGAACTAAGTCCAGACGACGAAGCGATGAGGATGTACTGGCCCCCCATACGCCACTCTCATACATACCAGCCTGGGGGTCAAAAATTGCTACCTGGTCGATGACGCTGTGTCCAAATTATGACTAATGCAGTATCATCGCTACATGATGGCTTTTATGAACGAAGCAGAATTAGCCTTGAGGAAGCATGTACGACAGTACTCTTGAGCAAAGTAAACCAATTCACGTTACGATTGATAGGTTGGGAGGGAAGTCCACTCGACAAAACTCCACTGACGCAATCATATAAGACGCAAGCAGAAGATAATCTGTTTGAAAACTTCTGCACGCCTGATGTCCGCATATCAGGTCGTTTCAATTAACGCATCCGGACAGTACTACCCGACATACCTCATTGCGCGGCGTGGCGATGTCAGTCTTTGTCTCAGATGATGCATCACTCAAGCAAGAGGTCGGCCTCTTACTCGAACTACGCCATACTCCTACAGATCTGCTGAGAAGATGTATGTCTTGCGAATGTGTCCTTCTGAGATACGATGGTGTACTTAAGAAGTCGGACTGTCGAGTCTTTCCATTGCACGCACTCTCATTCTCTATCATTCTACTACAAGCATTGCCATAACATCAATCGACATCGCAACATGTTCCTTCAGCTATTGATTGTCACAGCAATGGTGGGCAGAGGTCTTTCTGCAGCCCTGTCATTGTCTAGGGTTATCCCACGGGATACTTTCCGAGTGGACCGGTATGCACATCTCGGAGATTCCTTCGCAGCGGGACCAGGAGCTGGTAAGAAGTATTTCGATAACATCTGTCATCGATCTCATCAATCCTGGGGAATACGAGTAGCCGAGGACGTACGACTGAGAGGCGAAAGAGATCATATCGACATATTCCAATTCGAGGCCTGTTCCGGCGCTGTGACGAGAAACATCTACGAAGAAGGGCAGCTCCTCAAAAGAGATGGATCTGAGTCATTCCCACCGAAACCCCATCCGCAAGCACAAGTGCTAGCAGCATCACAACCGAATCTTGTCACCATGTCGATTGGTGGCAACGACGTTGGTTTTAGCGACTTGCTTGATCGTGTGAGTGAAAATTGGCATTACTTTATCCTATAGATCACTCGCTGACACAGACAGTGCATCTATGGATTTCACACAAGAGGTTGTGAGGGGTGTCGTGGTGGTGATCTTGACTGTTCGATTGACTGCGACGAAGCAATGAGTCAACTTGGTTCCAACATCGACCGGGGTGCCTTCGCAGACAGATACAAGCTGACGATAAATGCCATTTTCCAGAACGCCCCAAACACCAATCTGTTCATAACAGGATATCCTCGGTTCTTCAATGAGCTCACTGATCAATGCGACACCACGAGCTTCAAGTTATTCTGCACCAATAACGGGGTACTCCCAATAACCAAAGACCGCCGTAGAAAGATGAACGAGCTTACAATCAGACTCAACAACAAGATCAAGGCTTTCGTAAACGACAACCCCCCACAGTCCGGCTCAATCACTTTCGTAGATACAGACCCGTATTTCGAAGGCCATCGCTTCTGCGAGGAAGGCGTTCTTGAACCAAGTTACCGGAACAAGAATATATGGTTCTTTCCGCTGGAATTTAGTGCACCCGACGGAGCCACCTTCAATGTTAGCGATAGTACACCTTCTGGAGATTGCCAAGCTATCTTGGATGCAAGCGGGGATGCTGGACAGTACTACACATGCCTGATCGCAAACTCTATACCCCAAGGAACAACTATCGATTTGCATGAGCAGCCTAACAACGTCGCAACCAACGAAGAATACGAACCGGATGTCTTGGACTACCCAGTTTGGCTCTTGCGAACATTTCATCCAACGATACAAGGTCACGAGGCATACCGAGAAGCGTTCTTCGCTGCGTACTTGGCGTTCAACAATCCCGCATTTACATCCGAGCTCTTCTGCAATGACCTGGAGAACAAGTACGTTGCGAAAGACGCGCTCCTCGACCTTATCGACAACACCTATTGTCCCAAGCTGGAAGGCGCTACTGGCTCTATCGGTACAGGGCATTATTTCCCAAGTACCCCCGAGGCAGTCGAAATCGGCGTCACCAGCAGACTCAACGCGGGACCTGTACCTACCGTGGAGGAGTGCAAGACAAATCTTCACAAGATATTAGACGAGTGCAATAACGACAAATCGAAAAACCCAGTGGGCTGGCAAGCTGGTGGAGAGTTCGAGATCAACGGCTGGAGATTTACCATCTCACCCACGGGCCAGCGGCCTTCCACACCGAAAGCATGGTGTAAGATTGAGAATTGCCAAAACAAAGAGAAGTGCACCGCATCTATCTGGGGGGCGGGATGGCTCAGGAACGACTATGGCGAAAAGCTGCGCAGTGCCTTCGCAGCCCAACAAGCCGTATACAGCGAACTGAGATACGAAAACTCCCTTGGCGACAGCAAAGGTATCGATATGAGTCAATGGGATTTCAAGTACGAAGCTTTGGATGGGCACGAGTGGTATGCGAGTTTGTTCTTGGATCTGGGTCTTCGCTTGCCATACAAGCAAACCGTTACCGATGCTTTGTACTCTTCCGCTGGTGATGGTCTTGAGATCGGTAATGGCGGCGATTGCGAGTCAGAGGTTAACTATTAAGTGGCTGTTTGATCTTGAGGGATATTCTTGCGCACCGAGCACTCTTCTGTCGCTTCTGTCATCGATTTTTTATTAGCTCCCGTATCCACGTTACCTGTTTCTCCGGTCGCTGGCGGCCGATGTCTTAACTGAACGCCCCACGAGGCTACGCGCTCACTTCGCGTCTCTTTTATTTCCAAGATTTGACGATGTAATATTTCGGTATCTCAGTAGAACAAAACATCATCACAACTTGCTCGGTCGATCACTCCATCCCGTGACTGTAGTATCCTGTCACACCTCCGCATGTTCGAGATCGCCGAACAGACTCACCAAGAGCGCCTTCATCTCATTCTTGACGCTGCGGTAGCTTAGTAAAGTCTCTCTAAACTGTATGAGGGAGTCTTACAATTCACGGTACTTGAGCTCTCCTGGGTATAGTGCCGACGAGCAGAGATTGAACCTTCTATAAAGACGTCAGCTGAGCTCGACTGAACAAAGTATGCTACTTCAACAAGGCTTACATGCAATACAAAGCGTTCCTGTCTTCAAAGTCCTCCTTGGGCTCCGAAGCTGGGTAGTGCTTGAGATATTCGGCTATGTATGCTCCGCTGATCTTGTGGCGCTTGAGTCGCCATGGAGCTAGCTCATCTAAATTCCCGTGGCTACGGTCAGTGGCTATCAAACCGTAGAATCGTGCTGCTTACACTCGTGATGCGCGTATGACGAGCACGCATCGAAAATCACTGGCTCTCGCGTCTCTTCGTCAACTCCAGTATTGCCATCCCACAAATCGCCATGCACCAAGCATGCTAGAATACTCCTTCCTTCGGTCTCTAGAGGCCGCAACAATCGCGGTATCGCTTTTTCCACGATCAATGCGCGCAGCTGCATCATGTCTTTGTCATGGCCATGCTGTAATTCTTCGAGATGGAACATCCGCTGTATGCCACGTGTAAAGCTCTCTTCCCAATTATCGCAAAAGGTGGTGTCTTGAGGAAGTCTTCCCCCGTATGTCATGACGGGAAAGCCGAATCTTCCTGTTGGGGAAAGCGCGGTTTTGTGTAGGCGGGCTATCTGGCCAGTGAAGTCGCTAATGCGTTGAAGCTCTTTACTTGATCTATTGTGAGATTCTTCACTGTGGTCGACTGCGGTGGATGCCTCGCCAGGTACTTCTCCAGTCATCTCGCGGAATGCGCATATGAAGAAGTAAGTCTTAGCATCTTTTGCGTAGCTACCCCAACCAATCGGCTGCGGGACGAGATCTGGCATGTTTTCGTAAAGGGCTGACATTGAAGTAAACTCCCCAAGCATCATACCCTTACCAACATCGCCACAGGAGACCTGGATGGCGGTTAGGCTTAACAAGAATTACCATGCAATAAGTCACCGACCTTCAGAAAGTATGACACTGCTTCGCCGATTGTTTTCAGCGTGTGGATTCGAGCAGTTTGGTTCCAATTGGAGAAGCCATGAGGTGAGATTCTTTCGATCTTAGACCCAGTAGGAAGCACTGATACTCGTGTTAGCAACGCCAAAGAGTTCAAACGCCAAGTCAACTCACATGCTGCGACGCGGGGATCAACGTATGAGATCACCGTGCGGGGCACGACGGTCTTGATGCGCACGACCTCTGTATCAGCCATCACCCGAGCAACAATGCGCATGCAAAACCGGTGATATCCAGCAGCAAAACGATGCGGAAACCGATAGTTCAAGTGTACAAGATGTGGCGAGTGCCAATACGGGAGTCATCGTTGGTGTAACATCCAACAGCGAACTTGACCCTTGCTTATCACAGTGCCACTTGAGTGCATGAGCCTAGCGATATGGCACTCTAACCGAACACACCACCACTTCCCGACCTTGATTCTTAGCAATAACGACAGCGAAAACACGCGTCGAGATGTGCGAAACGGATGCAGTATCACCGCCACCGTTCACCGTCTTCACTAGCCGTCAGCGCACTTACTTCACCTACCTCCTCGGCTACTTGACGCTCGCTTCATCTTTGACGGCTACGATCTACCTGCCGCTGATTGAGAGCCTAAGCAAGCAGTACAATACGTCTATACTTGCAATCGATTTGACCATCACGGTCTATCTCGTCTTCCAGGCAATTTCGCCAGCTTTCTTCGGCCCATTGTCGGATACACTTGGTCGCCGCCCAGTCTTCTTGGTGACTTTTGTGATATATCTCGCAGCAAGCCTGGGCCTGGCTTTCAATGAGAACAGCTACGCCGCACTACTAGTCCTTCGGTCCTTGCAGAGCATTGGAGGTTCGGCTGTGATGTCGCTAGCTTACGCGGTCGTGGCCGATATCTCTTTACCTGCTGAGCGTGGCAAAATCCTTGGACCAATGCTCGCAGCTACGAACTTCGGGCCATGTTTCGGGCCTGTCATCGGTGGCGGTATCGTATTAGCTACGGGACAGACGCAGTGGGCTTTCTGGACGCTCGTCATCTTTAGCGCATCTTCTTTGATGCTGATCGGATGGACTATGCCCGAAACCGGAAGAAACATCGTCGGCAACGGAGAGGTTTCTCCTCGCGCCTTGTGGAAAACATGGTGGTCTGTCATCAGGTCCAGCGGAAGACGGGAAAGACAAATCGACCCTGAGATCTCCAGGAACGTAGACTCAGAAAAGCGTGGTAAAGGCGTATGGGGCTTTCCAAATCCTTTCTCCTCTGTGCGTCTCATTTTTTACGCTGACACGTTCCTCATACTCTGGTCAGCAGGCTCCCCATACGCTGTGTGGTACTGCATCCAAGCCTCCATACCACTGGTCTACGGTCAGGGATACGGCTACAACCCTTTGGCTGTCAGTTTATGCTTCTTAACCGGAGGCGCAGGAGTCATCGCGGGCGGCTTCATTGCAGGCCGTCTCATGGACTTCAACTACAAGAAGACGGCCGAATCGTATGGTCTTCCCGTAGACCGTGTCGCTGGGGACGATATTCGAAATTTCCCCATTGAGGTCGCTCGTTCCCGTGGCTCGTATACGTTGCATATGCTTTCCATCGGCACTCTCATTGGATATGGCTGGGCAGTTGAGCGTGGTGTTCATACCAGCATACCACTCATCTTGCAATTCTTCATAGGTGCTAGATGTACCGTCGTACTGCAGCTGTACAGCGCTCTGATGGTTGACATCTTTCCGGACAAAGCTGGTACTGCCGCGGCCTCGAACAACATCGTCCGGTGTACACTGTCGGCCGTCGCAATCGCGATACTCCAGCCACTCAGAGATGCCGTAGGAGATGGCTGGATATTCACCTCGATTGGGCTCGTCGATGGCGTACTCGGCATGTGTGCAGCCGCAGTGCTCAGGAAGTGGGGGTGGAATTGGAGGCGAGCAAGAATAGGCCGCGACTGAGGTAAATTGGATGCAAATGGCGTGGTGCTGTCATTTGGTAGTATGCGATTGGATGAATGAGGTGGTTGGTAATTCCGTGACGCGTCTGCACGTGCGCCATGACGCGCTAGAAGCTAGTCGATGGAGAAGGCCCGACTCACCACGCAGCACCATGTTACACGGAAGGCATCACCAAGCCAATTCATCGAATTCAAGACACGCGTCTAGAAATCGTGCTGAAATAACTTCTGTGCATATGAGTAAGTCATCCACATTGGCGCGGCTATAAGGTCAGCCACCGCCAATCGCTCCTTCCTACAAACACACGCTTTCCTTCCACGCGTTACTACCACCAATTATCTTCTAAAGTTGGCACATTCACCCAGCTTCACGTGATTTACCACTCTCCTCCAGTAGTGATTCGAAGTAGGGCCACATACCGCAAGATAGTGTAACTTGAGTAGGTAACAGCAAGAGTATGTAGGGGTCGCCAAAAAGAGCGTTCGTTTGAACACCCAAGCGGCGTGCATCAGATCAATGCAAATTCGTGGGCTTCGTCTTCTCTCCAGTCCACCTTCCCTCTACCCCACGGATCCATCCAGTCTTCCAGATAGCAAGTGCTGACAACCGTGTATGCGTCTTTCTTGGGTACGCGCCGAAGTGCCACTGGATGTGAACAGCCATGAAGAATGCAGATTTCGTCGCCCTTTTGAAGCCGACTTCCTGTCGCGAGACGTCCGCCTTGTGTGATCCACAACTGCCGACCGTTCATGACGGTGTCAATGTATTCCGCCAGGCTGCGATTCGTTGCGTCGCGATAATGTATCCGAGTATCCTCGGCGTTCATTCGTGCAGGCCCTGGGAGCTGGCGCATCGAAAAGTCACGATATTGATTTCTCACACGGTTGGCGAACCGTGCTGTGTCCTCTGCATCGTAAGTCGAAGGCTCGCAGTGGCCTTCAGCGAGAAGTGCTGGTAATATGGACTCCAGCACTGGCAAAGGAACGTCTGGATCGTAATGACGAGAAGTCGTCCAGGCTTGTATTACCTTTAGCAGTAAGGGAGTATAGACGCGATTCGTGTCTTCTTTTGAGGTTGTGACTTGGTGGTCGACGCATAGATCAACAGCAGCGACGGCCCTGCCGTGGGCCCAAAGAGTATACCAGTCACACCTTCCGTTCCATGAGTATATCTCGGGGCATGTATTCGAGCTCCATATGCACGCAGGTGACGGTAGAAAAGGTACCACCAGACGTGGTGAGGTAAAATCTGGAACCCAAGAGCGCGGAGCTTTCGAAGTTGTCTTCCTTGGTATGGTCTCGAAAATGTCCAGGCTCTTGGTGCCTTTGATGATGGAGCGTGCGGTGGCAACTAAAGCGTCCTGTAATGGAGCCTGATAAGACGGTTTCAGGAATATTTGCTCATTTTGATTCAAGCCGAAGAACGCGTAGAGTTGATCCTGAGCTGTGGATGTTCTTGCTCCAGCGCTGAGGGTAGACAGCACCTGGTCCAGTGGCATGGGGTCCGTGCCTGAGGGTGTATGTCTCTCTGTCCAGCGATCATACATCTCTTTCAGCACGCCGTAACGAGAGGTCGTGGACAGGTCTTCCCGTTTCTGCAAAGAGAATCGTACCACTGTGGGGTTCCAACACCTCCATGCAACCTTACACAATGTGTAGAGAGTAGGTAGTGCGACCGTTATGTCTGGTCTGGAAGAACTTTTGGAGCACTGTAAAATGAATGCCGACTTTTGCGGTAGAACCACTTCCTGGAATACCCAAGCTCGCGAGAACCAGGGGTTTTCAATTATCTCGTGACAAAGAGCTAGAAGCCTCTTTTGTTGAGGCTTGCAGCAGGTCATGCTGTCGATAATCTTGTATTGGCACTGTTGACATGATGGGTAATATCCACCGCGGGCTGGTATGACGTTATCTTTGCAATCTGAAGACTCCGAAGGTGAAACGACGTGGTCCAAAGATGAACATTGCGCTGCAATGCCAGCTTTTAGTGAAGCTATTGGTCCAAGCCATACCAAAACGCGTTTGCATTTGGAGTATACATCCCCCATGATTGAGACCTGTTGGGCTCGTTCGGAAAGGTCATCTTGATTGATGCATATTTGATCAATCCAGAGATAGCCCGTGGAACATTGATTGGCAATGTGCGGCAGAGCTTGTTCCAGGGTTTTGGTAGTTCGAAGTGATGTGCCGTTCGACAATTCGAGCGATTCGTTACGGCTTGACGTTCCCCAGACATATGACAAAGTTTCGTAAGCTGGGGCGTCCTGGGTATTCGTAGTGATTAGCTTGTATCGCCATCTCGGCTCCCCGACCGTATTCGCTTTGACTGGTATGATGTTCAAAAGCCGTATACTGTGATGCGTTTCCAGGGCCTCGTAAGCGCACGTTTGCGACTCGGTCTCCGTTTCCCTTCCAGCTATCTCAAGGCCACGGCGATGTAGTCGGGAGAGCATGGCTCTGCACTGATGGGCTGCCGTACACGCCGAGCTTCAGCCTCGCGACAATGATGACGACGGTTAAAGGTGCTATGAGTAGATCGCAACCAGACGGAAGAAATTGGCGACAGTTGGGGCAATAGGGTTCGAAGATCACTTGCTGCCGAAGGCTTTGGAGGTAGCTGTGATGATCGTGATAGAATGAAGGTAGGCTGCAGGTCCCACAACAACAACCATGCGCATCGCGTTTACGAGGCTGGCGCGGGGCAGTGCTCGGTGAACGCGCCCCAAACGGTGTAGCCCATCACCTGCATGAGCCGCATCGCCGTTACTTCCCTACTGCTCTTCAGGCCTTTTGTAAGGCTGCGGGAGCATCTGTTCACCATGGTTGCGCTTGTTACATACCAAAGAGACAATGCAATGTGTTCAAGCTCCGTGTCCAACTTAAGTCAAGTCATAGGGCGTTTGAGTGGAGAGGGAAAGTTGTGTTGAGATGAATCTATTGGCACATGTCAAGTGTTGTGATGGTGTCGTATTCCACAGCCAATGGGTGTTTTTGCGCGTTTTCGTGAATATTTGAAATGCATTACAAGATTCGCTAGTCGTTAAATTATATGTACGTACAGGGTATCGATTTTGATCGTAAAAACTTAAGATGCCGAACTCGGACTGCTGCGGGCTGGCGAAAGGAAATTCGAAGAAAGCGCAATCCGATACTTGGGGATGCGGTCAGAAGTAGGAGTAGGAGTAGAGGTCTTCTTGACGCCATTCTGGGGCGGATCAATGATCTCTGCCTTCGCACTGTCGGGGGTGACCTTCGTCGGTGTGCTCTCCGTCTCGATCGTCGAGTCTTTTCTACGCTGATGCGGTGTCGGGGTGTCCGGCGTCAATGGTGGGCTGTCTTTCGAGGCCTGCGGTGTAACGCGCTCGCCACTTGTGCCACCCTCTAGAACAAGATTCAGATTCGCTGGCGTGCTCGCTGTAGATGATGCAGCAACAAGGTCATCGGAAGAGCGTTTTGTCTGCGAGAAGTGTGGCGACGTGATAATGTGAGCGTGTGGGAAGCCAAAGCCTTCGAGCTTAGCTGCTATTGCTTGGTTGTATTCTTGCAGATTGTTCGTCTCGGTAGCCGTTGTGGAGGGGATGCTGAAATCGTCATGGGTTTCATGAATGGTAGTGATTCGCGAATTGCCATTCGCGACAGCTTCGTGCGACACTGTCGGGCCCTTCCATTCGGGGTGGGGTATACGTCCGATGACATTCAACCTGCCTGTCCCTAGTTTCGCCCATTCCCAGATGCCTCGACGCGTCGGTGATCGTTGTGGTGGTTGCACTGGTCCTCCCTCGAGCTCCCTCAATGCTTGGTCTTCAAGCTGGCTATTCTGGTGTGGGTGAGACGCGTCGTCTGAGCTTCGGCGGCGCTCTTCTAGGACTGGGCGTGACCTCTGTATCTCCGTTCCACTGCTTTGAGCCCGCTCCAGGCGTCTTCTCTCCGGCGGCGTCACTTTGCGCAGCTTTTCCCTGTCCTTCTCCCTCTCGCGAATCGCGTCGAGATTGGGTGTTTGACTCGCGACCGCCATTTCCGTCGATGTGCCAACTGTCGAGCTCGCCGGACTTGTCAGGCGACGGCGGAGAGGACCGGCGCTGCCTTCTTGTGGGCGAGCTTGGAGGGGATGAGGCGGGCGAGGCGTCTTCGGGGGAGGAGGGCGGGGAGGGCGGTTGTGCTGGTCGGAGCTTATGTAGGGGACTGATTTGGCGGATGACAGGCCGGCTTTCTTCTTTGCTGGTTAATGGACGTTATTACGCGTTTTTGACAGCATTGAAATGGCTGATAGGATGCCGAGAGTAGGCTGAGGAGAGGTCGGAGTCACACACCTTGCTTCCCTTTGCCCTTTCCCTTTGTGTGGCAGTTCGGACCAGCTTCGTGGTCATGGTAGTCGCACTCATGACCCTCATCCGTTGGATCGTCGAACAGCATGCCGCCGGTGCCTGATCTGATCGCCTTGACGAGGTCGATGGCGAAGTCGGGATTGTTCTCGAAGCACTCGCGATAGGTTTCGACGTCGCGCTCACTACCAGGATCCATAATCTGGCGGGCCGCGATGCGCGTCATGAGCGTGCGGAAGGGCGACCCTGTCGGACTCTTGCGATAGATGTCATCAATCTCGTCAGCGTCAGGGACCAGCTCGGCCTCATTTAGACCTTTTCGGTACTGATCCATCGCGACGTTCTTCAGTTGAAGCATGTCAAAGCGATCGCACAGCAGATAGAGTCTGTGGCAGCTCACAGCATACTCATACTTCTGGTTGGCGTCGGCCATGTCAGAGACATCGTCGAGGCTGCCCTGGTATAGCCACTTCACCAGCAGCTCGAAGCCGGCAGGGTTGTAATCGGGAAGATCGAGGCGATCTTTCCTAGTGTGGCCGTCGGCATCGCCTAGCAGCTCGTTCTCGAGGGTTTCGGAGTGGTGGCATAGCAGATTGCGATGCAGCGACCAGTGGCGCTTGGACTCGCCTACGTAGACGTCGATCATAGGGCCGGAGAGAAGTCTATCGCGTTGTAGCTTAGCTTTGGCCCGCACATGGAGGCGATGAGAGTAGAGACGGTGGGTGAGAGCCGGGCGCACTGCGATGCATCGCGACGGCGCTTCGGGTCTTTGCGCCAGCGCCAATTGCGATGCATCGGCAGGCGGCGCATTCTCCATGAAGTCATCCTCCTTTTCCCGCGATGTCTGCGATTGCGATGCACCCGCCTCGTCACCGTGGTCGAAGAAAGGATCGTCTACGTACTCAGCAAAAGTCGCGGCAGGCACGTCGCCAATGCTGCCAGAAGCCATGCGTGACCGTTTGGAACCCGGGATGGCAAAATCACGATGGTATTGTCGCAGAGTCTGCCACATGCAGCGCGGAGATAGCGCTCATGGATGCGCGATGGCTTATATGGGGGATAGTACGTGTCGCGATGCGGTGAGGGCTGTGAGGTGTCGTGGTGAGGTGTACCGTCCGTGTAGACGTGCTGGAGTGGAGACATCAAGGATGGCTGGGTGGCTCCTGCCCTGACGTCGTTGGCCCGCCCGGGGTAGCTTCCGCATTGCCTAGGCCCAGATCCTCGCCGTCACTCCGGACCTGCAGCCAACAATCATCAACTCAACATCTAGAATCTGCTTCCCCAACACCGCATCATGGTAACATCAAGTCTTGTTATTGCGCAGAATGGCTGTGCGGAAGCTCATTTTGCGCACTCTCGACATCGCCGCGCTAAGCACATGTGACGTTGCCTTTTTACCATAGCTCCCTATGCTAACGCAGGCTCGTTAAACAGGGGATGCTCTCCTTGCCGCAGAACCGCTGTTTCCGGCGACGGCAAAGTTCTGCTAATCTGAGCCTGCAATTTGGCTTTTACATATCGGTAAACAATCCGGAGAGTACATATACAAATCGACTCATTGGTTCCCTCGGCACAGATGCTACAGCCCCTCATCCTCTGCAAGACTGACCCGTGGTTCATCGCTCCACGTCCCGAACATCAACATAATATATTTCTAGCAATCTAGAGATATTTCATTTTTAACTCTACATTTCCGCTCTACAACGTACACGTCAATCGCATCCTATCACACCATGCCACCCATGATCAGAGACAAAACATCGTTCGACGCGATCGTCGACCCTACCTCTTCTCAGAACACCCTTTCACTCAAGCGAATCTGGAGGAAAGCAATGCCACGCGCAAATCCTTCGGCGAAGCGGTCGCCTGATGGGATTTCCAAAAAGCGAAAGCTTGCATTGTATTTGTTGCCGCGGCCTCCGATCAAGTATCTCGTCACAGACCTTGTCACAGACCCCAGGAACAGGATAGCGAAGTAACTTCAATACTGTTAAGATCGGCTCGCGATCTTCGAAGGATCATCTGAGCCAATGAGAGACACACTGCACACGCCAAGAACAGCAGCCGAGACTGCTGCCTGTTCATGTCTTCTCACATCATAACCATATGCGCTCTATTCCAACTCGACGGCATCGAACTCAATGGCCAGTTCGCGGTCATTAGAACCCTCGTTCGGCTGGGAACCTTCTGATCATTTCCTTCTAGTACGTCGGATTGCACTCTACGTCTTTTAGTCAACACAGCGAGCATGAGCAAGCTCTATCGAATGCGACTGATCAAGAGCAAAAGGAGAAATGGGATCCAGAATCATCTCTACACCAAGACGAGCAAGAACGGAACCTTATCAAAGCCTGGATCCACCTCGGTGAGCGTGGCCGTTCGGTAGGATCTACCTATCCCACTTTGTGGGCACGTCCGAACTTTATTTACTAACGCGCGTCTTGATCAGCTTTACCGCGAGCGATGCGACGATATACCTTTTCCTCAACACATTCCGTCAAATCTGTCAGTCTTCGAGAAGCGCCGTAAAGTGACAGATTCAGGCGAGTGGAATCGTGCTGCTGGTGCGATATGGATTCGAACATGGTATGGCAATGAAGCATCTCTGGGGGAAGTATCGGGCGAAGACATTGTCACACGTGCGAGTGCCGACGAAGCATACTCTCGACTATGGCGGAAAGCCTTGCATCCTTGTCAGCTCCATTACAAATTCGACGCGGACAGGCTTGGGCCTTTCATCTTCGATGACAACGGTGCCGCGTATGGAGTGGAAGCACGGGACGCAGACGATGAACTGGAGCTGATGGGAGATATACCCTCTTTCATCCTAAGCGCCCTAATGCGATGTCCTGACGCAATGGAGGGAAGCTACGAGAGTCAGATAATGGAGGAGGACGATCACACAGAATTGGCACAAAGCTTACTTGTCGTAGTCGCAGACCGCCAGGCATGCGAAGAGGGATGGGTACTGCTGATTGTCCTGAACCACAAGGGTCAGGCGTTGCACCTGCGTGTACGGTGCAAGGCTTACCTGGTTTGGGAGCAGGTCAATCATTTCAGAGATGGAGGCATGCCGCTGGATATCACGGAGAGCAAAGATAATCTCATGGACTACCTGGATGGCAATCGATCAGGTGATGGTTGGGATGAGGACGAACCCCAGGATTAGCCAATACATACACCGGAGCTTCGAGCTTGTCTTTTGCGCTAACTGGTCGCCCGACACTATGCACTCTTACTCTATATTGAGATGAAGAAGGAGCGCCCTTGATGAAACTGTGGAGGGCAGACTCAACGGCTGCGGGGCAGCAGAGGACGGAATGTGGACAGTGGGGATGTTGGTGACCGTGCTTCAGCTGCGTCAGATATCTTGCTCGTGTGTAGGTGTCAGTTACCACCCCACTATTACGATGTCACTGGTGACTGTAGTCTAGTATATCATTATGAAACAGCGCTTTCACGTCCTCTATCAACCCGATCAATCAGACTTGGTGCCTTTCTTCTAGCAGACGGCCTTGGGAAACTGGTGCCACCATCCTCACGCCTCTTCCAAACCAAGCTAAGGAAGCACTGCCCACAGATCCTCCAAACATGACAGAAGTTGTCTGGATACCTAAGCCAACGGCACAGACAACGGGTCAAGCTATCGAAGTGGACGAAGCCGTTGTGGAGCGTGAGTCAGCCCTCGAACGCAGTCCAATGTGGCGTTCAGGCTAACCATTCAAAAGGTCTACCCCACGGGTGCAAAGCCATCACAGCAAGGCTACATGGCGCCAGTTTTTGGACGCAGACCGCACGTATCGATGTACGACTAGCCGATGGCACTCCGCAAACATATTTTCTCAAGACCGCCAGTGGCGAACTTGGCATGAGCATGCTCCGAGGAGAGTACTGTGGTTCCAAAACATTGCATTCATATACACCTGGCAAGTACTCTCGCCTACCCGATATCAAAAAGAAGCTGACTTTGTACACCACTTAGAAGGCATACCTCGCCCCATCGCTTGGGGAACATACAAGTCAGACCCCAATAAGCACTTCTATCTAGCCGAGTTCATGGAGATGACCGCAGATCTCCCCAACATCCGAGCATTTTCTGCTATGCTAGCCAAGCTCCATCACGACAGCATGACGGAGCCGAAAGCGCCCAAGGAGTTCGGATACAAGGTTATGACACACGAAGGCAGCATGTACCAGGACGTAAGGTGGAGAAAGACATGGGAAGAGCTGTACAGCCGGCGCTTCCAGTCGTTCGTCGACCAAGAATTAGCATCGCAGGGCCCGAGCGAAGAGATAGAGAAGCTGGTGCTTGGTCTCAAAGAGAAGGTCATTCCACGACTGCTTCGGCCTCTGGACACGCATGGTCGCAAACTGAGACCGGTTGCGCTTCACGGCGACATTTGGTGTGGTAATATAGGTACCAATGCGGTTACCGGTGAGCCCGTGTACTTTGACCCAGCAGTCTTCTGGGGTCATAACGAGTGTAAGTGACAGTGTAATAAAACATTTGGATCGAGGCTGATGTGGTGGTTTCGTTGGTAAAGACGACATCGGTAGCATGGCCACTCCTCGTTACAAACTCGGTCGAGAGTGGATGCAGGAGTATCACAAGTTCTTCCCTATATCAGCACCAGAGTGCGATTATGAAGACCGCAACGTTCTGTATGCAATGTAAGCTACCTCTCTCTAGTAGATCCCTTCCCCGCTGACTTTGCGAAGAAGTGGACACTTTTGCGCTTCCGCGCTGTATCCTGAGAAGAACGACTTCCGAAAGATGTGTGTTGTCAATTCACCAGTAGTGCATACTTGCTGACGTATACTAGGGCTATTGTGGATATGAAACGACTTTTGGACAAGTACCCAAAAGGGTATCAAGAAGGGTAGCGTTTGATACTCCATCTCTAGCGGCAACGCTTCCGCGATCATCTCGTTGTTGTCTCCATTGGAGCTGTCAAATGGCGCGACAATTTCAACGATCAACTGGGCTTGGGCAATATATCCAGGAATGCTTAGCTCGCTCCACCTTTCGCTCGCTCTTTGACCTTCCTATTTCTCCGTGCTTTCTTCTCGTTCTTGCGATTGATTCCCAAGTTGGAGCCCTTGCGCTTTACTCTGGGACTTCCAACTCGATTATCCTTGGTCCCAGTGAGTCGCTCAAGGTCATTTAACAGAGCCTTACTATCTTGAGAGGGTTCAGCGTCAGTATAAGCCCTGAACAAGTCCAGTATATGCGTCGGGTTAGTGGATGTAGATTGCCAAGCATGCACTGTTGTTTGCCACAAGGATTGCGGTGAGTTGACTGCGCTCAGAAATATCTTCAGTAGCTGAGCAGCCTCCAATGCTGAGTCCTTTATGATCGCAGTATGCCCTGCTGATGAGTTCCTTTGCGTCTTCAAAGCTTCCATGTTCGTACACAGAAGCAACGCTTGTTGCCACAAGCTGGTAGCGAACGCCACGCTCTCTGGACCTGAGACGTTGTGCAGAAGGTATGTCAGCGTGCTGGATGCCTCTTCGAGAGACATTTTTGTATGATCATCGCAAGATATTCGATCTTTCCATATAGATATCGCATGTAGGACAATCACGAAACGCTCTTCTTGACTAGCGTCCGGGGGCAGTAGACGTAGATGATGGAGGAGGCCTCGTCTAGCCGCAAAACTATGAATACTTGCGTATTCATCGACAGCTGTGTCCATTCCCTCCAGTTCTAGGCGGTGTGATCTGACAGACCAGTGAAGGCTGCTGCAATTAGATTCATAATCGCAGGCGGGGGGCGACTTCAGGCGAAAATCTGACATGATCCGGTCCATGTCATGAATATACTTCTGAACAATTCGTGACTCTGTGGTACTGATCTGCCGGAAAAACCCCGCGGCGGCTTCTAAGTACCATATCAGCCCGTTGTAGTCAAACCGTGTGGCTAGCTCCATCGTAGACAAGCATGCGAATGTGAGACTGGAGGCGGCATCAAAGGCCATATTGCTTGTCAGCTCGCAGACTTCCTGCCAAACTTCGGCCGTCGCAATGAATTCGGCGACAGTTCTATGCAAATATGTGATCACAGTACGGTTGACATCGTCGATAGTGATCAGCTCTCCAGCAGTCATTGGAGCTGACCAGCCGTCCAGCGCCGTCTCGTTATGGCGCAGCTCGAGTAGACCACAACAACGACTGCGAACGCGTTTGTCCAAAGTGCTCATAGTCCAGTCAAATGTCTCGCCAGTTAGCGAAGTGGCCGTTGTTTCGAAGACATCTGTAGCAGGGTTTATGACGTATAACAAGACCAGGCCAGGCAGGGGTCGAGAGTCTATACAGCGGTGCCACCGGTCAAGCAGCTGGAAGATGACTGCAGCTTGCTGCTGGTACTCAATCCTCATTTTCCCAAACATATTCTTGTACAGATACCTAAGATCTGAGGGAAGCAGTGTAAGTTTGGCCTGGAGCTCCTCAAGAGTATCTCCATCCTCGAGACCGTCGATGAGAAGACGTACGACGAGCTTGGTCCAGAGAAAAACACCCTCTGCTTTGTCGAGTAAATCGATTATCAGAAGCGGGGCTCTTGTTGGAAATTGTTGCATCAGGCGGGCCATGAGGTGATTGGATGAAAGCTCCCCTTGCACATACTTTTCCATATCCGGCCGGGTCAACTCTTGGAGGCGTAAGGTAGGGCATCCTGCCAGTGCATCCAAGCAGGCGTTGAGAGGTCGACTTGAGACAGTCAATTTTATGTGCGGTAATGGCAGTGATCGTAGGAAGAGTGCCATGTCGCGGTGGTCGCCCTCAAATTCGTCGATACCATCTATGAAGATTGCCAGCCTCAGAAATCGGGACTTGTTCATTAGTCGTTCGAATGCCTCCTTCATCTCGACATATTCGGGCTCAGTATCAGCGTCTGAGGCTTTCCAGTTTCGGTATAATCGTGGAAAGACAGCTGGTACCAATTCCGGGTGTTTATCGAGTACCGTGTGGAGAAGAGCTCTGAGCATTCCGACATGAGTCTTTTGATGGGTAGTTCCCAAGTTCCAGAAGAAGAAGTGCAAGTTCATCAGCTCGCTCTCTCCTGCCCATTGCTTTAACGCTTTTTGAGTTCTTGGATCGTCGTAGATAAACTTCATCAAGGTCGATTTGCCACTACCAGCTTTCCCGCTAATGAAGTATGGCTCACTTCTGTCTTGCTGCAAGTGTAGTGAGAAGTCCGACCACTTGTTGTGCACAGCTGGCGATTTATAAACCCATCCATACGTCTTCCGGTAAGCTTTCGCGACACTCTCATAACGCCAGAAGATCTGCCGGAAGTCCAGCCATCTCAGGATTTCTTTCTCTCGACTTCGTGAACTTCCGTTTGGAGAGATCTCGCCGTGCAAATTGGTGATCTTATCCAAACATGACTGAATCTGTTCCTGAATTACAGCAGACATGTCGCTTGCTTGTTCCTGTACGGCATCCGCGAGAGCCTCGACCGCTATCCTAATCTTCTCATCATCCAACTTCCAAACTCCATGGTCTTGTTGGATTGCTTTCAAGTGTGTAAGAATCTCATCATTGTCGCTCTCTGAACTAGTGCGAAGCGCTAGTACTGTGGCCAGGGTAAGGGAACCGCGAAGCTTTTCGAGTTTAGCGACGAAATCGTCGATATGGTGTGAAGACCAATGGTATTTGGCAGCAGTCTTCACGGTTCGCAGAAATTTTGAGGATGAGTGGCTAGTCAAACCCTCCAGGTAGGTGATGAAATGCGTGCCAGCCTCTTCACATTCTGCAGCAAGATCTAAGAGATTCTGCGCAACGCGATTAGCAGGTACGAAACGATGGCATAGATAATAACTCACCTGATCCTCCTCTTTCAGCGTCGCGCTGCATGCCTTCAGACGAGTTTTCAGCACAGCAGCTTGGTCAGTCAGTGTCGTTGAGAGGCGTCGGAGATCCTGAAGTGATGAGGGACTGCCGCTTTTCCTTATCGCGTTGGCCTCGGCGATCAAGCTGCCAACGCCTTGGAGAAACTGGACCACGTTGCCTGCCAGTCCGACCGCAATGAGCGCTTCCATCGTTACCTTCGTTCAATCCTTGATCGGTGATGTTATGGGGAGATGATGTGAACATTATCGTTTTGACATGACGATTGATCAGGCTGAGGCTGAGGTCGCACAGCTGCTCAGCCGAAGATGCGTTGTAGCCTGGCCAAGCCAGCCTGGTGGTGGCGGTGCATTGATTCCTAGTGTCCTATGGTTGTGAGTGGCATGAAAGCAAATCTACACATACGTACACTCAGTTCAAAATGCCGGGTAGCTTCTCACTGACCGCACAAACGCCAAGCATAAGGCACGTACAGCGTAACGAATGCAAAACGTTTTCAGCCGCTTCCTAAAATTATTTAGCTGACCCTACAAAGGTTACATGAGAGAGAAGCAAAGTGGTCGCAGTAATCAATGTCTTTGTAGTACAACCACCTAGTTGAGTTGTAATCTTAGCAAAAAAAGACAAGATAGAAGCTACGTTATGATGGCTTTAAATAGCCCAGGAGCCTAAAACAAGATGGAAGCGCTCTAAGAACTTCTCTTGCTTAGTTTACTATGTTGTATTACTTGATAAGGTAATAGCTGTGAAGATGTTAGTTATTCTAAGTACCTAGGCCTTACTGTTCTTATAATTCCCTTCTATTCTGTTCGTTAAAGGCGGCCAAAATGTGTTTAGGGGCGGCTGAAGAGGCTTGTTTATAATAAAGGGTAACAACGCTGTACAGCAAAAGGCTTGCTTTCTATGAGGTTTTATATCTAATAGCATTGACTGCCCCACCGCGACAATCACACCCTCAGCTTATTTAGATACCTTTGGTTGCGCGTATAGGTCATGAAGGCTCAACAGAGGTGAATGGTCTGGACATCGACACCACGATACTTCAGAGCCTTGGAAGACAATCGCGGATCGAATTCGGGAAGAGCAGTCTGGTCACGCCACTCAAACTCCGCCGATAATGGTCCCAGACGTGGGTCATCCTTAACTGCGTCATCCGAGTCTTTCTTGAAGTTTTGAAACATGATGCCTTGATGGCTGCGATAGGCTTGTGCTCGCCAGCCACATGGAAGTCGCCCAAGGATTGCTTCGCCGTTCATTAGACCATGTACATAAGCCTCTCCAATAATTGCATGGTGGCCATTCGCCTTGGGGCGGAGGACCACCGGTGCGTCAAAGCCCAACAATACTGCAATGATGTCGCCTTCCGCTGTTAGTTGGGTCTTCAAGTGTTTTCCAGTGAACGCATCTTACCTTTTGCTATCGATTGGGAGCCGAATCCGATGTAATCCTGGCTCTTGAAGAGGCGTCGCCCATGGGTGAAGTCTTGTACACTACTCTGAAAAGCGTCGAACCCAGTTTCCGCTCTTCTCAACCCTCCCCCATCTGCTGACTCCAAGGTTCTTCTGCACTGAGATACGGTCGGCCAATAGATGTGGGATGGGTACATCTCACGAACGCGGTTTCCGCATAGAGTAGCGACGAAAGCATCAAGCTGGGCATCGCTCGACTCGTCAAATTTCTCGTCAAAACGTATCAGCTCGTTCGATATGCGTCTCCAATACTGCCACGTTCCATGCCCTTCTCGTTGTTCTGATTCCTCGACCCATGAGATCGCTCCGCAGTGCACTCCAATGACCTCGAGAATTTTGTCGTCGATGATTCGCGCACCTCCAGCACAGCTCTGACCCGAGGCGAAACGGCCGAAGGTCATTGGTTCTCGCGGCAGTCCTTTCGACCAATCCGGTATCCACGATGGCCCATTACAGCCACCTTTTGGCATGTCGCAGAACTCAAGGAAGCTGAGCTTATCATATGCCTCAAGCCAGGTTTGGCAAGCTCTCTGATATGTCGCCGCTGGAGTGATGCTGTAATCCGGATTCACCAGCATGGAGAAGCGCGACTCTAAGAGCCCTAGAACGGCATAGATCCTGTCGCGACTGTCAAAGCACTGAGCGCGTCGCGTCGCCCAGAGCATCTTTAGTGAAGGCGTGCTTCTGTTATAGAAGACTAGATTGCTGATTTTAGCAAGTAGTGGTAGAGGTAAAAGGGCGTTGAGGGTCTGTTTCACGTCTAGGGCGAGCACCGCTCGGCGAAAGTGATACCAAGAGATTGAATCGCGCCCGCAATACAGTCGAGCTGATTCATTCGCTAGCTGAACCTCTTGTGTAATCCAAAGCCTTGAGAACCATGGTCGCTCGAGTAGATGCCGAATAGCAGTAGCTTCCTGATCCGTGAGCGGTATCTCCACATCGGGGCGAAACCATCCCTTCTCTTTGGCGGACGGGGCTTCGAGATAGCTTTGATCCTTAGAATACTCGACCTGAGCTCCAATGTAGCCAAGCATTTCCATAGCTCGCTGGCTGTCCTCCTCTTTTGACTCAGGGCCCAACCAGACGTTCACTTGCTTCGCGAATCGATAAATCTGATCCATGCGCTTCACTTGTCTTCCCCGCTCTTGGAGATTACTTTGGTCGATACAGATTGCGTCTATCCAGAGCACCCTTTCCCTATCGGTGTAGCGGAGGTGTTGCAGCGCCGTTGCAAGGTTCGGACGAACTAGAAGGTCTCCGGTTGTTCCAAGGGCGACATCGACAATGCGTATTGGCGTGGTCTCGGTGTCGTTCCCCCATGTGTAGGACAGTGCTTCGAAGGCATACTCCAGGTTGACGTTGTTCCGGCTGCGAGTGTGCGTGCCTCTCGGGACGCTATCATCTGGGTGAGTTCAAGAACAGCAGTCGTCGACAGTATTTTCAAACAGGTAATGGCCCTCTAGAGTTTCGTATACTGTCCAACCGGGAGGCAGAGTTTCCAGTACTCGTGTCAAAGCGCTTGGCATCGGACCAATCTTCAGGCTGTCGCACAAAGGAACGTGCTGTATGTGAAGTTCGATACCCTCTCCCCGAGACGCAGGCTGCAGTCTGAGCAGGCGCAGCTCTCCTTTGGTCTCATCGAGTGGCCGATACTGATATGGGCGCATAATAGATGCCTCAATGATGAATCGCGTTGACTTGCGGGCTTGCCGGCATGGGCGAGGGCGAGAGACTGATAAGTACCGCAGTAGCGCAGCCTTGTGAGTACGGTCGGCGCATGGCTGAGTGGCGTTATAAGGCTGCCAATAAGTAGTAGATGTATGTCTCTTCGAATGATGGACTTGACGGCACACTGACCAGTCATACACGATATACATACACCACCGAAGTACCGGCCCCCGAAATCAAACGCCACACCATGCAGGCGAGCCACGTGACGCTGCTGCCTGCAAATACTGCGTTATACGCTACATCCATAGTGGAAAGCGCTCGGAGGTGTGTGGAAAGGCGAATGAAGCAGTCGCGGCAGGGCTTGCTGGTTGCGCGGCTTCCGTTCCAAGGCTTCGTGATAGAAGCCAAAGATAAGCACGAGACAAGGCGTGGTATCGGGGGAGCGGGACGATCGTTCGAAATAAACTCGCGCCTAATAGTTGTTCGTTTACCATAAGCGCTCTGGGTGAGCACGTGCAAGTAGGATATCTATTGTCGATGGGAAACCTTCAGGCGCGTCGTGGGAGAACGAGGACCTTTCAAGCTTGCAGGTCCGGGATCGAGGTGGAAGCCCCACACGGCCACACCGTCGCTACCCACCCGGGCTTCAGCCTTCTCAATAATAACACCACATGACACCTTCTGCGACCTGGTTTTACATGGCGTTGATGGAGCAGGCCAGATAACAGTGTGATCGCATCGAACAAGCGACCGACTGACCCATGTGATATGCACTCCGCAAGAACATAAGCAGAGTCACCAGAGTACTCTGCTCTCCGGTTCGATCCCCAGCGTAGAAGCCGAGACGGCTAAGATGACAGCCTTGGTGGGTTCTGATTTCGTGTTCGCATTGTGCCGTGCGATGGACACTAGATGTAAAACTCGAGTGTCATCGGCATCAGGTCTCCCAACTCCTATTGCCACGCGTAGTGCTCGTTGTTCAGCCACAACGGCCTCCCGTCACTGACCCCACCATCTGCATCGTACCAAAGCAGACTAGCGATACTATCGTTCTCCCGTTCGATGACCTCGTACTCGAGACCACTTTGAGTCAGCAGGTCTAGAACCAAGGGTGTAGGATCCCAAATTTTGACGACATCGAGATCCCATTCGTTGGCTTCGGTCTGAGCTGCCTGCAAAATCGCCCGAAGGCACACTATCTGCCGCTCATAGACGGTAGGCTCGGGTCGTTTGGTAGCCTCAGAAGATAACCTTGTTGCGGTCTCATCGACCTCCATCACTAGACGAAGTATGTATAGCACGTTGCGTGACGTGCTTGCGTCAGGATGACTGTAGTATCGATGCGTCCAAAGTGCCCAGACTTGGCTACCGGGCGGGCCAGCTCTCGCTCCTTTCGAATTGGGTATTCTGTCAAAGAGTTGTTTAGCGGCGAACTCTTCTTTGGATATGTGCCAGAGCATATGATCAACGTCTGGGATGATTGTAAACCGAGTTTTCGCCTCTTCTGTAGGTATTGACATGCGGGATCGTACCAATTCCTCATCCCGCTTACACAGAGCACCCAGCTCATCCTCTGTAACTGGTGTAGCAAGGGAAGGCCATGCGATGACGCTGGGTTGCAGCTCGATATGCGAATTCGTGGAGTTCGGGAGCCAACCCAGTTTGGCATAGTATTCTTTGCCTATGTCGGAATACAGCGTGCTTCCTACACATTGCTGTCCTTCTGCTTGCCACGTATACAAAGTCCTCGCTAACTCACGCATCATACGTGCCGCATACCCTCGGCCGCGGTACTCGCTCGGAGAGAAGACGCTAGCCACACCATGCACGGTATTCTCACTAACAGAGCCACTGGTATTGCTCGTGAGTGAGCGCTTGGAGAAGCTTTCGCAAGAACACAAGATTTTACGTTCATTGGGAGCTTGATCTTGGTGAACCAAGATCCATGTTGTCATGCCTCCGTCCTGGGCTAGAGGAACCGTAGCGAGCAAGTGACCCTCCTCTAAGTATTGCGCGAGCGAAAGCGAGTCTTTCCATTCGGCGGATGTATTGGTGGAGATTGTTCTGCACTCTCCTTCGGTAGGATGCCGGATAACGAGATGGGGGCTGTTTGAAGGCGGCGGGTCTTCTCTCGAGAGGTCGGCCATGGTATTTCGTAGTGGCTCGTTCGTGCGCGATGCGGAAGACGCAGTTGTATAGCGTGTTAGTATGGTTTACTGGACATGCGCTTGCGATGTAGGAGGGATGCCTTGAGTGCGGGGCTTCCAGCTACATCCATGCACAAGGCCATACTTAGGGCCGAGAGCGACGATGGCGGGATGATTTGATCGGGTCAAGTATTCCATACTGAAGGGCACCTAGCGTCGCAGCATGAAGTGTGGCTAATGATTCTGGGTGCGCGTAAGGGACGTGTCTTGCAAAGGGACCTCGGGCGCATCCGGAGAGCGCCTGGGCGAGTTGAGACGCGTAATTGACGCGCTAGGCAAGCACGTGATCATCGTCACCTCCAGGGTCCCACGTGTGTCTCCTGTCGCAAGCGGCACGGCCATGCGCCGCACGAGGACACCCACGGATGCGATCTTCTCCTCAACGACGCACTCCCTTCCTAAGCACCACAGCATGCATTTACCATACGCGTTGACTGTATAGTACTCAGACAGCATTGCTCATGTCAAGACGCCATTACCTAGCACCTTTGTATAGGAAGCACACATCGGCGCGCAAGACTGCGCAACGACAACGTTCGCAGCGATAGAGGTCTTGGGACGATTATACGCATAAGAGACATGTATCGCATCATGCATGCTAACGTGTAGCATCTAGTCAACCCTGCCGTCCTCTTCACTTGCGAGTCGGTCCCTCTTATACCTGCACCCCCAACCCACGACCGCAGTATACCCAGTTCAAGGGCTCCTCACCGCAATAGCACGCCACCAGTTACCCACACCAGCAACACAACCCGGCGCGAGCCAGTACAATATCCTAGACCCTTGCTCTCGTCCACGACCCTTCGTTCTATCGATCTCAGCCTGTTGCAGCGCGGTTAGATACACTTCAAGTGCCCCAACTTGCACATACGACCATAGGATCTTGACCCCAGCGCTTCCCGTTCGCTCAGCGGTACTTAAGCAAGATACCGGCCCGCTAGTAGCTTCGTGGGTGACCAGAAGCGAATCCCGGCTGTTGTATGTTTTTGCCAGGTCCATCCTCTTTTTTGCCCATTTTTTCGTACCCGACACGTTATCGATCCAACGATCGCAGAGAGGGATAGCAGCAATCAAAAGTATACAAGCCTCTATCACATTGCCAATCGCGCAAGCCCGAGATGTATCAGGCAGAAGACGTGAAGACTCTTTTTGATACCGCGATCCACAACCACGAACTAGAGCTATTTGAGCAGGCCAGGATCAACGCCCAAGGCAATGCGAAGAGACGCGACGATGAACGAGTCATAGCCATTGCGATAAAGAATAACTCAATACCAGCTCTTCGCTATCTAATCAAACACGGCGTCAGCATTAAGCACATCGACATTTCTGGCAAAGAGGTTGAAATTCCCACCCTCAAGTTCCTGCTCGCTCATGGCTGGGACATCAACTGGGCAGGAGAACCTCGATCTTGGCAGAGCCCCTTCATGTGGTCCTGTATCCACGACCGCGAGAAGCTCGTATGGTGCTTAAAGCATGGCGCAAAACTTGCTACGCCCGGAGAACCACCGCACAAGAGACCCATACTCGAAAGGGTCGCAGAGAGTGGCGACATCGCAACGTTTGAGTTTTTGCGTGCCAAACGGGCTCCCTTGGGACCCTGTACACTGCATAGGGCCGTGCTCATGGCGGCGTTGGGTCATGATGGGTCAGAGGACCCCGAAAAAGACGAGGAATGGCAACGGCGGAGCAGGGCGCGTCATGTCCAACGTACGGCGATGGTACGCTATCTAGTTGATACCGTGGGCTTGGATGTGAACAAGCTGGACTTTCCCCGCGATACGAAATGGTTGCAAGGAGAAATGGGGACGCCACTAGAGTACATCGTCGGCGTTGGCAGACCAGATACAGATGCTCGCGAGCTGACATGGTTTCTACTCGACCGAGGCGCGGATCCGGATGCTGCACTCGCTGAGGCGAGAAAATATGTCCATCCAACCTTTATAGAGTGGGTGGAGAGTTGGGAGGCACAAGGAGGTCGTGAGGAGTTGGAGCGATTCAAGGAGAACAAGAGAAACGAGCACCGGTGCTCTGTGCAATGAGTGTTGTAATCCAGGTAATTCCCTGAACCGATCTTTGATCGCATCGATTAGCTGCGCATCTACTCTCATCCGGAATACCTTACTATCTTGAAATGAACGAATACAAGCTGATCTCGCACCAAACATCTATCTCAGTGGCTCGGCTCGACGAAGCGTACGCGCCGTCACCGGCCTGCTGGCCCTAATTCTCTGCACCCTGTTACGCCATCGCACTGCAGTCAGTGCAATGATACTGGCAGCTTTCAACTCCCGAGCCTTCTCTATCTTGATGAAATCAATTTCTGCCTGTTGCACGTTGTACTCTTTACGTATCCGGTCTACCCAGTTCTTGCGAGGTACGGGCTGCTTGTCCACAATCATCATGTCTGCCGGTGTAGTGCGCCATGCCTTCCAGTCAAAGGACGGTAATAACAGCATCTTGTGATCCTTGTTACAAATGAGAGGGTGCAGGTCGTCGTCCAGAAGTTTCTTGTAACATCCTTGGCATAGCTGGACGTCGAGACAGTGCTTGCACACCCAACAGTCGGCTAACATGTCTGTCCATTCCGTCCCGCAGCCTCCGTCGCAACTATTTCCTGTGAGGTACGCCTTCGTAGCAGTCGCAGTTGATGAAGATGCTACTGGACCGTCTTCCAAGTTCTTGTCAGAAGTCGCCGGCACACCGTCCGTGTCGGATAGCTCAGAGATTGGCTGCGGAAGCTCTCCAGCACCTGGCCCGTTTGCTTTCGCATTCGTCGTGCTCGACGGTTGGTAGGGTCCGATCGCCTGCCACGCTGCAACGGCATCAGCATCTTTATCGAGGACAGTCAAAGTCCGAGCGAGGTTCGAGAACCTAATGGCGAGTGACGCATCGTCAGTAGCCTCAGGCCACTTGTCAAAGACACTGTAAAGCCGAGCCTGCGCCTGCGCGGAAGCTGATGTATGGTTCTGTTTGACGCAGTATAATCGAGCCAAACAGAGACGAGGGTCGAAACGACCTTGACGTAGGTAACAGATTATCTTCGTATTTTGATTGACGAGATTCTCCAATCGGATCGTGAAATCTTCGGAACAGCTCGAAGGAGCTTCTTCGAGTTTCGCAACTGCCACGTCAAGAAGAGCCAGAGCTAGCTTGCGAGCCGCATTCCATGCTGTCACATACGACGCTGGGTTGTCATCAGATTGTAGGACAATGTCTTCCCAGCATTGTATACTCCGGAGGTGATCGTTGTTGGACCCGCTTCCATGGAATTGGAGGTCGGCTTGGAAGTACTGCAGTTGTGTGGTTGCTTCGGCAGAAAGGTCCATCCCTGGTTCGCCATCGACAGCAGGTTTATCCAGCGGGTTGTAATCGATGGCCTGCTGGTACAGAGAGATGATCTCTTCTGCGGCACCAACTTGCTTTGCAGCCACAATGATGCATGTATGAAGGGCATCTTCGCGTGATGCTTTTCGCAGCCAGTAGGTCGATCCACGACCCTTGGATGTCGCATCTTTCCAGCCGCGAATGAGATCAATGATAGATTGAAAGCTCTTCGTTTTGCTCCAGGTTTCAAAGAGCCCCAAAAGTGCGTGTAAGTGGAGCCTGCTCCCAGCGGATGCTTCACTAACATTCTGGCTCAAAAGTTCCTGGTAAGATTGCACGGCCATGTCGTAGTCATCGCACTCCCGATAGCAGTCTCCTTCCCTCTTGAGCGTATCCCAGTAGGCCTCCTTGTACGAATCGTCCGTCTCAAGGAGCATCTCGCTGAGCGATTTGAAGTTCTGTATGTATCCAAGTGCCATACGGTAGTCCTTTTGGTTCTCATGGGCCCTTGCTAGATTGGAAAACAGTCCCCAATTCGTCGGAGAGTGTTGCTCCGCCTTTTCCAACGCAACAATGGCCTCCTTGTAGTGCTGGAAGACGATGTATGTAGCTCCCACGCGGTAATCCCAGGTGGAGCTATCGATGTCGACATTCTTGTGATCTTTTACCCAGCAGATGTACTCCTCAACGTCGGCATTTGAAGGCGGATTCCATTCTTCAAAAGGTCCGTCCGGTTTGAATATCTGGTTTTTGTCATCAGCCAAGCTTTACCATAGTTCAGAGACACTTGCCTTAGCTACAATTCCCCATGAGATCCAAAGATAATCTTCGTTTGACGTTCCAATTGAGCGGCTGAACCAATGTGTGGCTAGCCGCGCTGCGATGCGCTCGAGAACGGAGTAGTTGCTCGCTGCGTCTGAAGTTACAGACTTGACCCACTCACTCTTCTGCTCATCTTTCGAATAGCCTTTGGCCACTTGCGAATTTTGCAACAGCGTCACCAAGGGGTCGATGAACTCGTCCTTATAGAGGAAATCGTACTTCATCGAGACCAAATTCTTGTTGGTGAACCATGTATCGATCATGTTGGAATCGTAAAGCAAGTCAATCAGCTTGCTTCCAATACTGGTCATGAACTCCCTTCTCGGCTCGAATTCATCGAGCACCTTGACTAGGGTCTTGACGTATTCATAGAACCACATCGAAGCATACTCGCGCATTGCTTCAAGATTCTTGTCTTTCCGACCGTCGAGCAAAACATTGACGCACATGTCAATGATGGTGACATTCACGGCATTCTCGTCGTCGAGGTGAATGTGTACCTTTTTTGTCATGGCTTCAAAGAATTCATCAAACCCGAACCTGTCGTAATCCACTGTAGCGCAGACATTCTTGATGAACCGGCGACAAAGACCGACTTCGCCTTCACTGATTGTTTCGCCACGTAACTGGAAGAGTGCAGATTCGGCTCCTGAGGAAGCGCTCGTCGATAAGATCTCCCTGAGCCCGTCCTTAAATCTCACTCTATTCTCCTCGTCAATCATGAGCACAGGGGAGTAGGTAGTAGTGATCTGATCGGCGAGGAGAAAATCCTCGCCAATGGTAAAGAAGAGAATGCTCTTGAGCAGCTCGATCGATGGTGGGTAGATGCACCCTGCAACCCACACCAGAAGCTCATTGAGTACCCGAGCCTGACGTGAAGTCAGAAGATCGTCTAGAGTCTTGATCCTGTTTCTTTGGACGGCGTTCATGTCAGCGCCCGTGTTATTGATAACTTCCTGGACATTTCCTTTCGTGTCGCAAGCTTTGATCTCCGTGATCTTGGCCTCCAGGTTCCTGTAATTTCCGCGGATGCCTTCGAGCAGAAGCTCGATGTTCGAGTCATCAAGAACAGCCTTCAGGCCGGGTTTATTCTTGCAAACCTCCTCAATCCTAGCTCTTGTGACAGCTCTCAGATCGCTCGCGTTTGGCAGCAAGTCTGAAGCTATGTCTGAGTCGTTGCCTGCACGTCTCATGGATTCTTCAGGGCCTCCACGTTTCCCAAGAAGGATAACGTCGACACCTTTGCTTGCTGGTGAGACGTCAGATAGCGCATCCTCGTTTCCTGATATGAAGAGACGTAGAGAAACCCCATTTGACTTGGCTGAAGAGGAAGCCTGACCTGCGATAGCGGATATCATCATCTCTGCAGTGTCCAGTTGACCACGGCTATCGAAGCCGTCCATGCATATGAAGTACGTCCCTTTCATGACACGCTGCAATCCCCAAACCAGCTTGTTCCATCGATCTTCAGCTCGCGCAACGCTTGCGAGCTGCGCGCATTCCGCTACTACGGTTTGAGCATATGCAACATCCGCAAATGCAAACTGATAGATGATGGATCCAATGCATCGTTCGAGGGAGTCGTCCTTGTCATCTCCGTAGTAATAGTACGCGAGAAAAGCCTGGTCGGGACCACGTGCAGCCCGGCGGTTCTTTTCGAGATGCGAAACGACATGATTGAAGAGATGTGTCTTGCCGAAGCCGGAGTCAGCCTTCAGGAAAAGAACGGTTTTGTCATGCCTGCCTAGATCAGCCCACTGTACGAATGCGGGTTGTTCTTGACTGAGCCATTCTCCAGTCCCCCGCACATGCGTCTTGCAGAGCTCGCTATGTCGCTTGTTCCAAGTCTCCCACTCTCCAGGCTTCTTCAAACCCAGATACTTTGCGATCTTTTCCAAATTCTTTTCTTGCTGATCCTGGCTAGCCCGACCATCCAAAGTATTCTTCATCTGCTGAGTAACGGTTAGGATCTGATCGCTGACTTTGTACACCGTCTGAAAATGGTCGTTTATCTCATCATGATAGCGAGCTCTCTCCTCATCCGATGCGACAAGATGCTTTGCAAGCCCTTTGACGTCCAACAGTATATCATCGACCTCGGCTTTAGTGAACTCCTGGATTTGATCCTCCATCAGTTTGAGCGATTCTGCCATATCGTCGGAGTTGAAAAGAACGATTCCAGCCCATCTGTTCCACCGCTCTTTCTTGCTGGTAGCTAGCTTGTATGAAGAACGAAGCACGCCCAAGAACTGAGAGAGAATGTTGTATGCTGGCCTTCGCAGAACACGTGGTAGGTGGGACCCGCCTTCGCCGACCTTCTGCTCCATGAAATTCACCAGGCGACGAATAAAAGCCGATGAGCGTTCCATCAGAATGATGAACCCGTCCATCATACCGCTAATGCTCCGAGCTGCTTGGACGACGAAACTGATAGCATTCCAGCATTGCGCAGCGGGCCCGAAGACCACACCCGCCACTTGTGCGACCATGCAACCAAACTGTTCAAGACAGTTCCCAATATTGTTCAAAACTATCCTGGCGTTTTGATGACTCTTCGTCGAAGACTCTTTTATATCCGCGTCAATCTGTAGCTGGAAGCTGTTGAAGGTCGTGTATGCATCCAGCTTCCTCTTGGTAGTGTCCTCATACTGTCGCACAACTTGTGGCCAAACTTCGCTGAGATCTTCATCTTCATCGAAGACCGGATCTGGAGGGGCCGGCTCGTCTTTCTTATGCCCGAATCTCATGTTGTAGTATACACAAAATCGTTCGCAAGTCTTGGAAGGTTGACGCTAAGTGCTGAGGAAGTGCATCGGGAGGGCCGAACAGGGCATGCGCCAGTTTTATCGTCGCAGAGGCGTTTTCACAGCTGTCACCACTGCGCATATCCTGAGAACAGGAATTCCAGACCGGCCCCCAAACCTCAGCCGTGCCCGATCACACCTCGTATCTTCGATTGGCTGACGAGAGCCATCTTCTCATCCCGACACATGTATGTTGACCGGTCCGGGTGATACCGCTCTGCCGGTGATACTACTGGACATGCGCAGCTGCATGATATAGGGCGTTGCATGACTGCAGCAGGGTGGTTGCTGGTATCGTCTCCGCGGGGATTGCAGCCTGATTACACGGCGTCGCTGATTCAAGATTGTTGAGGCCAAGAGTGTACGTACGGCTTGGGATAATGCAGGTATCGAGCGCGAGATGAGACTATAATTGATGTGTCAAGCGGTGATAGAGAGAATGCTGTGTACATCAGCGGGTGCGGCACTAGGGTCGCGCAACAGCCTGGGCCGAGGCAATCGAGGCTGGCGCTCGCTGACTCAGCAACAGTCCCACCCATTGCTCCTGAATCCATTTCATCACCAGTGCCAGGCACTTCAACTCTCTCGATCTGCTTACCTTGATGCCGAATATGGTGCCATGCTCCGAAAGACTATCTAACAACAGTACCTGGGTACTGTCTGTTCGGGAGGTTCCATTTTACCTACCAATCAAGTTCTCTTTGGCTGACACGGGGCCCTCTTGGACAACGCGCTGCCTCGTCATTTGACATTCTTTGTACGTCGCTGGAGTCTCTTGCTCTTTGAAACGATCTTCGATGTTTGCCACTGAATTTGACTTCGTGACTGGTATCATACTGAAAAGCATGTGCGCGCAAGGTTGTTCCGCCTCCAATGGGTGACAGGTGGCGTGACCGAGCTGCTCACCGAATCTTCAGCTCGATAAAATGTGAGGTATTGTTTACTATCGTTTCTTGTGTCTCATCTTCCATCCCTATTTGAACCCGCAACTCGATCAAGCGTGACGATGGGAGACGCTCGTCCGTGTTGGCGATGGCAGTGTTGTGAGTGCCACGGCGACAACAGCGTTGACAGCGACCTTGGGTGTGCACATTGCGGATGTCATTGGAGATGCCATAATTGCAAGATTTTCGATGCAAGCTATAGGGTAGAGACTACTGCTGGATCTCTTACCGTGACGGCCACACATCAGCGGTTGAAAGCTGTCGTCCGCATGGCTGATCAGGTCGTGCCTTCCTCGTCGTGGGCCTACCCCACCAACAAGCTTCCTCTCAGCGCCCGGCACACGATGGCAATCGTCTCTCCTCTTTCACTTCTTTGCGCAAGGATACCGCCTGTTTGACCAACCTGCCTCCGGCCCCGGACCGTTCGCTAGACCTCTCCTTCACCTCCAATATACCCGACTCACTCTTGCGATTTCGAATCACTTTTTGCCATGGATACCTGTTTCCCTATATTGTTGCCTTACGGTCTTAGCAGCCAGTATCAGGATATATTGAGAGGGAGGAAAGATACGCCAGTGCGATGTGGACTGCCGCATTACCGCACTGCAACGCTGCTAGAGATTTCGAGGCTCAGCCCGTTTGATCCGCACCAGTCTCTCCCCTCTCTCGGTCGTACAGCCAACCACCGTCAAACCATTCGACAGCGTAAGCCTGATCACCCTCATCAGAAGGAGGACAATATGGGGTTCCAGCGCAACATCAAGAAAATCAATATGGGTCCGGCAACAGGCAAAGAAAAACGCGGTCGAGCGAAGCGAAAACCTCAAATTTCGGTGCGCAGGCTCTCTAAAGCTAGCTCCAAGTTTAGTCCCGGTTTCCGTGTGGGCGCATCGCAGGACTTGCCAATTACGCTCGATAGCGATGATGACGCGCCAACAAGCACTCCCCAACGGTAAGTCAAGACAAACAGCTCTCACAATACGCCTGTTCAACGCTAACATCGGTAGTCTTGACCCTCGTCGAACACATGTCTCACTCGCCAAGCCCAACCTACGAGGTTTCCGCTACGATGGCACGAGCGAGAGCCCGCGCGCGTTACCGAATACGTCGCATGCACCCGTAGGCTTCGTCCTACGACGCTCCTCACCAACATGTAGCGGGCCCGCAAAGAATCAATCGCATGCTGTACCCCAAGAAATACTACAACGAGATTCTGATGGCGATGAAGAGGCGTCACCGATCCGTAAACCTGCCACACGACGCACACGCCACAATCACGCACTCAATGGATGCCGGAAAGAGAGCAAGCCTGGGACTATCAACATGAGTCTTATGGATATCGACGACTTCGGTTTGAGAAGTAAGGTTGCTCAGCTAATGGCTGTAGCACCCGCGCTACCCATTGTGGATCTCTATCACCTCATCATAGACAGCGAAGGCGATCTACCATTGGCAAAGAAACAAGCCATCAGAATGAGTGAAGCCCCACCGGCACGATATTCACCAGGCTTGGATGCAGACGGTGAGGTCATGGTTAAGATAGACCCAAACGATCCCGCTTTTGAGTGGGACGACGATGAACCGCAGCCGGAGTCAACCACTACAATCGCATCGAGACCACAGTCCAGGCCGAAGAACAAAGCTACAAAGTCAAAGAGTCTAAACCATCATGCAAAGCCCTCTAAAAGCGCGAAGTCAGGTGCAAAACACTGCTCAAACACGAGCGCGAAACGAACCAAGTCGTCTTCGATGAACCCTACCCACGCCCGAGAGACTAGCAGCGACCGCGAGTTCATCGTCCCCGATAACACTGTCCATTACGATCTCAATTTTGATATCTCTAATGGCTCTGATGAGTTTTTTGGTGTTGAGGTACGCAATAGACGTGCAGACTGCGACGTTGCGATATTGGATGGCGAGGATCCCTTAGATCTGGATATAGACATGCAGCCGCGCTTTTCATACAACGCCAGACTGTTAAGGAAAAGGGCTAGAGTTTGAAATATGTAAAGAGTGGTTGGATTGTATTTAGCGACATGTAGATCGAGCGGTATCAATACCCGGCGTTTGGTGTATGTGGAAGAAATGACAGGTCGTTTTCGGGTTGCTACATCATTCAATTAAGGCATGCACGCTCCCGCGCAGCGTCGTACAGAATGCAGAAGACAGCAGCCATCTGCTAGCTACACGATACTCAATCGTACTTTGTGGCATGAGCGCCTTGTTCTGCGATTGCTCCATTCAATGCCTGCTCGCTCTTGCTGTCACCTTTCAAACGAGCGCTGAGACATTGAAGTCTCACAGGTAAGACAACAAACAGCAAAAGCATCTTTAGTGCAAACAACATAGATAACCGCTATGCTCTCTCACCTGTTGCAGCGCGCTCTCAGTCACGTCGGTTTTCGAAGTGAGTTCGACAGTACATCATCCTTCCCGTCCACCATATTTCCATCCTTCACCCTACCATCTTTCCCACCTCTGGTCCCCGACATGGCCGTCGCCTGCCCCCAATTCTCGTTCACGAAACCAAAACGTCTTCCAAAGCAACGGTGCCGCCCATCCAATGCCGCTTTCCGGGTGGCAGCGGCGCAACTCGATCTCATCAACCGCAAAGCAGGAGGGATCCGTATACCAGCGATCATAGATCTGAGTGATGGAGAGCCCAGCCCGGCGGTAGAATACGAGATGGTGGAATATGCTGTGCAGTAAGTACAACACGTAAGAATGACTGGACACAGTATCTGACGAATACATATAGGAACGCACTGGCAAGAGAACGTGGTCTACCGAGTGGCAACACGTTCGAGCGCAAGACGCCAATATCTACGAGTAGTTCCAAGTCACCAATCTCGCAACGAAAGCGACGTTTTATCGTAGACTCGGATGACGAGGATAGCAGTAAGTTACTATGCTTCACATTAACGCTCATTTACTCACCTTGCCTAGCATCTTCAACGTCGTCTCCATCACCTAACCAGAAATATCACCAGAAAGAGCGATCCATCCGTTCGGCCAGTCGCAACACAAAGCGACGAAGAGACAGCTTCCTATCTGACTCCGACGCTCCCGGCGATCAACCAGTCAGAAAGGCGAAGAAGCCGCGACAAGACTTGGCGGCTGAGTTGGACGACCTGGACATCGAAATGGAAGGTTGGAGCGCAGCTGAAGAGACGCCTAGGAGACAGCGACGCAGAAGGTAGTAGCTGAGTTACATGGGCAGCATGCCGGGGCCACTCAGATGCGACTTGTTGCGATCGGATATTTCACTACGCCTCAAATCTATATCAGTGGGGTAGATACGATGTACTCCGGCTCAGCGGAAGGAGATTGCATGTCACATCACGAGCGACCAGTGTGGAAGGCGGAGTAGAACCACGAATTTCCAAAGGCATGAACTCATCTTTACATCTACCTATCATCTAGATAAATATATCAATCCCATCATCAAACCATCAAACAACATCTTCCAAACATATATGTGCTAATCTTCCTCTCCCCCTGGGCAAGCCAGCCACACATACCCACCCATGACTTAATGATGGCACATCTTCACAACAACAAACCCCAGAATAAGCATGCCCACAAGAATACCACCAATAATACCGACTACAGCTATAGTCGACAAACCGCCTTCCGCTCCAGAGCTACTGGACTTCACTTTGAGGTCCAGAGTTGAGGTGGACTGAGCAGCGACGTCTGCTTTGGAGATCTCGTGGAGGATATCTGAGATGGAGGATGGAGAGGCCATGGGTGTGTAGGGAGTCGTCAGGGTGACGATGGTCGCTAGCGCGGAGAGCTGAGTGACAAGCGGCATAGCGGGGATGGAGTAGGTGGATGTGGCTAGTGGCGCGAGGGCGCTGGGGACGTTTAATGGGGCCATGGTGTTGTGTTGGGTTGTTGAATTCGGGATTTGAATTGGAAGTCCGGCTTCGAGACTATCGTGAAATGTGATGTAGATGGAGCTTGGGGGTGGAAACTTGTGACGAGGTACGGAAGGTCTTTTGTAGAACGAGTGCCGATGTGGTGTGAATTATCGTGAGACATGATGCTTTCACAATAGCTGCTTAGAGTGTTCTGGTAGACTGTCGTAAGTTGACAATGTTGTGAATTGTGATGATACTGTGGACGACTTACTGCTGGTCTCTCCGAGCCGAAATGAATAGACGGCACCTGATCATGCCTGTCACCCTGCGACTATCTCCATGATACTCGTGTTGAATCCTTCCAGATCACAATCATCTGTAAGCGGGATGCCTCATCGCTCTCGGTGGTGCGCGAATATTCGCGTTGTTCACGCTCGACCCAATGAACTGTTGCATCTGCGTCTCCACCTCTTTAGTCGCTAAGCGCTGCTGCTCTTGTTGTGCTGCCAATAGCTTCTTGTTCTTGTATCGCGTCACCGTTTGTTGATAGAATACCCAGCATATGAACGAGAGGAAGAAAGGCGCAAAGACACACATGGGAATGAACCATGGTAAAGGAATGGGACCGATCATACGTTGTTCGGCGTTGATGGGCTCAGCGCGGTGTGAGAACTTTAGTGCAGGCATGTTGTGCGATGTGACAAGATGAAATCTGTATGTGTATTATGCAAATTGGAAAGTTGCGATTGAAAGACTGTGTGTGGTTGTTGAATGAGTGTGTAGGTAAAGAACGAATGCGCAGGTAAGAATGGCAGGTGGGGACGGGACCTTCACGATAGTTAAACCACACGGAGCACAGCCCCAGCAAATGAAAGAAGTGAAACCCACCCAAAATAACCCCGAAAACCAACGATGTTGCCGGCGCAGAACCAATCTCACTGTATCAAGTAACGAGTCTCGGAATTAAAAAAGCAAAATTGCAGGATACCTATGCGAAACTCTAAACTCCACTAGCTGGAAACGCGTCTGACAGCTGTACCTGTTTGATCTTCAACGACCACACCACATCTTCGCTGTCGACCGCAACATCTACCTGCGATTCTCGCGATGCATTGTGGGCGAATGTAGCGGTGATACGTCGCTGTAATCTCGCGTGCGGTTATAATCGTGGGGTGGGCCGTTTGGACTCAACGGCGAAACTGGCTGACCGGCTGGGTACTCCGGATTACGGGCGAGCGCCGGCAGATCGCTTACGGGACGGGACTTTGGATTCGAGCTGCGCGTGGGTATAAAGCTGGGTAATTGCAGCGGATATCCAGCATTGTCACCAGTTCCATGCGTTGCGACTGACTGGAAGTCATCAGCGGATGTCCTTCGATCTACGGGATCTCGTGTGGCATACACACCTTTTTCGTCGAAGCCGTCCTGCCAGTTCTGGGCGCGAGCGAGGTCGACCGGATCCATGCCATATCCCTCCGAAATTGGTATGTCATCATAGTGGGTGGTGGAAGGTGAGCCGTCACGGCGGCGTCGGCGTCCACGGACGACCTCTTCATAGTGTGGATAGCGACGGCGGCTATCACCCTTTTCCGGATCATGGGTCGTGGGAATCAGACCCCTACAGTACTTGATCGCCAGGAAGCCTACGAGAACAACACCGAGGGCCAGTATGATGACACCGATGATGTGGCCTAGGTTTTTCGCGAAGCGGGGACCGTCTCGCTTGGCGAAGGTTGAATGAAGATCAGACGATGCATCTGCTATTGGCATTATGGGACCGGCCATCTCGAAGGGTGTTCCGCGATCGAAAGCGACTCCGGTGGCTTTAGGCATCAGGGTGGACACCGTGCTGTAATCAATGTACGATGGTAACGCATCAATCGGCGGTGCTACATTTGGATTCCAAGGATTGTTCGAAACTGCCTTTAGGAAGGAAGACGCACTTGCGTGAGCACTGGCGGTTGAAGTCGTCTTCGTACAAGCTGCGCATTGATGACAGCCGATGTTAGAGACGGGAATATCCGAAGAGAAGAATGTGCCTCCATCGGATGCAGTGGAAGTAGACATAGGGACAGCCGACGAGTAGAAGGTACTAGGATCTACTGCTGTTGTAGTATTCGTGGCAGAGGCAGGAACAGTCGTTGAGACATCCGAAGAAAAGAACGCTCCTCCGTCTGAAGCAGTAGACGTCGATGCAGCGACATCCGATGAGTAGAATACACCAGAATCGACTGCAGTCGAAGTGGTAACAGAAGACGAAGTCATCGTACCTGAAGAAGCGGTTCCTTGCGCGGCATTAGGCCAAGTGAAAGCCGCCATAGTATTGTTTTGTGACATTTTGGATGTTGAACAAGTAATGTTGGTGATTTCGTCTTGTTACGTCTGGTCGTAGTTGGGATGAACGAGGACCTAGGAAGATTGCGGAAGATAATTTGTAAACAGTAGCTCTGTTCGTGGTGTCCGTACAGATGCCGCACCATATGGTGACTATCACTGGACATTAGACCTGTGAGCTCACAGTGCCGGGTTCGATGACGCTGAGCGCTAGTCACATCAACGGCGACATTCTAAAAGGTATACTCCAACACATTGTAAGCTTTCGGATTCATGAGATCGTGAAGGTTCAGCAAACCTGGCACACAATGCCCGACGAAATAGAGTCTAGAGTCTGTTCCTCTCCCTACTCAAAGTATCAGCACACTGCTAAGAAAGCACACGAACATAGTAGCAACCTTCTCATACCTACGCGCAAGTCGACTTCAGACATGACGTCTCCGTACACCGTTCCTTACTCCAGCGGCCTCGCCCTCGCGGCTACTAACACGACCGATGCTTCGCCACTACAAAACAACATGGCCTCCGTCTATCCCAGGCCTCTACACCCACCAAGCACTTCAAGCGCAGAATACCGTATCTGGCTGGGCTTCTTCATCTTCGGTACCATTTCCGCTGCGATGATGGTCATAATGATGCTCTGGCTGTGTGCGCTATCATCTGGGGTCGCTCGTTTGGCTCGTAGAAAGCGCGAAGAGAAAGATGAGCAGAAAAGCTTAGCAAGTGAATATGAGATGCATGAGAGGGTTCGGGAGCCGGAGCGTGCTTTCAGGAGGGGTAGATAGGATAGAGATGGAGATATGCGAAACTAAGCTGAACGATTCCATCATTCGATCATGCTGTTGAGATGAAGCGTAGAATCTTGTAGTGCATGGTGTAATTCATGGATGCGACCGTTTTGCTGTACCGTGACATGTGACAAGCACTCGGTTGAGACATTCCGTTGCGCCGAGTGACACCAAAGTGAAAGCCCACGGTGGTATACTTCCGCACCAAGTGAATGTCAGTCGTGAGGCTTCCAGAGTATCGCCAGTCCATGATTTAGCGTTAACCGAGGGTGCATGAGAATGCAGGGCTATTGCGGGTGGGATGCCATGACGGAGGCGGAATGGACCGGTTTGGCGCACGAAGACATCCCGCGGCCGGTGGAGCTTTCTTTTTCTGTATCCGAGCTTTGCGCAACCCTCCCGCCGCGACCACCCACCTCGACGACCTGCTACCACCACCGTGTAGCTCCAATTGGGTCGTGACAACCTTGAAATACCCTCAACATGTTGGCTGCTCGCTCCTTCGCCGCCCCTGCGCGGCAATGCATGCGCCAGGCTACCCGCGCACGATGGGCGCCCGCGCTGTCCCAGGTGAGCTTCCCGCGGGACACTCGATTCTTGCGCCTCGAGACAATGGGTGCATAGGAAGAGAAAAATAGCCTGGAACTCTACTAACATATACAGATCTCCGCCCGCACATACGCCTCTGAGGTCGCCAAGTTCCACGGACAGAAGGGCAGCGACGGCAAGTACTCCGTCACTCTAATCGAGGGTGATGGTATCGGCCCCGAGATTGCGCAGTCGGTCAAGGACATCTACTCGGCCGCCAACGTCCCAATCAAGTGGGAATCCGTCGACGTCACCCCGCGCCTGAACGAGGACGGCAAGACGGTCATCCCCGACGAGTCCATCGCCAGCGTCAAGAAGAACTTGGTCGCCCTCAAGGGCCCCCTCGCGACGCCCATCGGCAAGGGCCACGTCTCGCTCAACCTTACTCTCCGCCGTACCTTCAACCTCTTCGCCAACGTCCGCCCCTGCAGATCCATCGCCGGCTACAAGACGCCCTACGACGACGTCGACACTGTCCTGATCCGTGAGAACACCGAGGGAGAATACTCTGGCATCGAGCACATTGTAGTCGATGGCGTTGTCCAGAGCATCAAGCTCATCACCCGCGAGGCCTCTGAGCGCGTCCTGCGATACGCCTTCCAGCACGCCCGCGACATTGGCAGGAAGAAGGTCCGCGCTGTGCACAAGGCCACCATCATGAAGATGTCCGACGGTCTCTTCCTCAGCACCGCCCGCGAAATCTCCAAGGAGTTCCCCGACATTGAGTTCGACGCCGAGTTGCTGGACAACACCTGCCTGAAGATGGTTACCGACCCTGTTCCCTACAACGACAAGGTCCTTGTCATGCCCAACTTGTACGGAGACATTCTCTCCGACATGTGCGCTGGTCTCATCGGTGGTCTCGGTCTTACTCCCTCCGGCAACATTGGTGACAACTGCTCCATCTTCGAGGCTGTCCACGGTTCCGCGCCCGACATTGCTGGCAAGCAGCTCGCTAACCCCACCGCGCTTCTTCTCAGCTCCATCATGATGCTGCGACACATGGGTCTCACCCAGGAGGCCGCCAACATTGAGCAGGCCATCTTCAAGGTTCTTGCTGAGGGCAAGGTAAGCACCAGACATCATCTTTGTATATGAAGACATGCTAACGATGTTACAGACCATCACTGGTGACCTTGGTGGCAAGGCCAAGACCTTCGAGTACGCCGACGCCGTCATCAAGGCCCTGAAGTAGACTAGGTTATGGATTTGACGAGCATTGAACGACCGAATGGTAGCGATTGCATACTGTGGATATGTATTAGGCCTTGTACTATAGCTGCCATCTAGCTAGATATACCTCTTGAACTTTGCACGTTATGATCGAATCACTATTGCCGGAACTTGCGTGAAATACTAGAAACGGGCGTTTTAATATGTTGTTTGATATCAGCGCCGCCTGAGCTCGTAGTGACATTAGATGTGTGCCACAGATGCGGTCTTGCAGAAGAATAGCAGCACCTCCAACGTCCAACGGCAACGCGGGCAAGTATTGCCGAGCAACATCGCGTTACCTTGAACAAGGCCCCATCACAACCCAATCTCCCAATGCCACCCAAACCTCCTATCCGGCTTCCTGCGAAACCTCCTACTGCACCGAAAGCGTTTGCGAAGCCCTCACTACCGGTTCGACCCGCAAATCCAGCCCCGCGCACTCCGCATCCATCAAAGCCCACCCCAGCAACACCATCTCGCACCGCTCCCCCACCACCACCACCCCGATGGCATGAAACCGCACGCGCTCGCACAGGCGGCCGCTACCTAAAATGGGGCACAAACGGCATCGTAGCCATCTGCGCGCTCCTCTGGATCCGCGACCACTTCATTGAAATCCAGCATGTGCGTGGCTCCTCCATGGCACCCACGCTCAGTCCCGACGCGCACGAGACGGGTCGGGAAGATTATGTTATCGTGCGACCGTATCAGGAGCGCAGAGATGGCAAGAAACGGAATGTGAAAGGAGACAAGGGTGAAAATGGGAAGGACGGCGCGATCTTTTGGGGCGTAAAAAGAGGCGACGTAGTAACGTTCTGGAAACCGCACAAACCGGGGGAAATGGGGATAAAACGCGTTGTGGCGGTGGAGGGGGATACCGTATATCCTACACGGGGCTACGCGCTTGACCCGCAGTCCTTCCAAAACAGACTGAAGGGTGTACCAGACGGACTACCTGATCACGACGAGGACAGCGTTGCGGGTAGAGATGGGGAGGAGGTGGGTAAGGTCGTTGTGCCGTATGGACATGTGTGGATTGAAGGGGATAATTGGCGGAAGAGTCTTGATAGCAATGATTTTGGGCCGATTAGTAAGGCGTTGATACAGGGGAAGGCGGTCAGGGTTTGGAGGGACTGGTTGGGGCTGAGGGAGGTGGGGGATGAGAGGGTGAGGGGGGAGAGGGGGAACAGGAGTAGGGTTGTTGAGGGGAGGAGTGAGGTTCCTGCGGTGTTTTTGGATGGGTGATCGTGAGAGAGGATGGGATAGATTGATACCCAAGGAAGATGGGAAGACTGTTGCGGTAGTGGTAGGTTTGTACATGTGTATCTCCCCCATTCAGTCCCTCTTGAAAAGCGTCTCAATTTCCTTACAAACCGCATCGGTCACACCCTTCGTATTCTCACTTCCACCCAGATCCTTCGTCTTAACCCCCCTCTCCGTAACATTTTCAATCGCCTTCATCAACCCATCAGCCGCCTTCTCCTCTCCAACCCACCTCACCATCTCTGCCGCACTCCAGAACGCACCCACGGGATTCGCAATGCCCTTGCCCGCGATATCCGGCGCAGACCCATGAATAGGCTCAAACATACTCGGGTTCTTCCTTGTAGGATCGAGATTCGACGACGGCGCAATACCGATCGACCCACTCAGCGCAGCCGCAAGGTCGGACAAGATATCCGCGTGTAGATTTGTCGCAACGATGGTGTCGAGCGAGGAGGGTTGCAACGTCATGCGCACCGTCATGGCGTCCACAAGCATCTTGTCTATCTCAACGTCTTCGTACTCTTTTGCGACTTCGTAGAAGACTTTGTCCCAGAGGACCATGCCGTGGCGCTGTGCATTGCTCTTGGTCACCATGGTGAGCTTCTTGCGTGGTCGTGAGCGCGCGGTTTCGAATGCATACCGCATTACGCGCTCGATGCCCACGCGTGTGAAGATGCTGACTTCAGTGGCAATTGTGTGCGGGCTGTCTTCGTGCGACGTGCCGCCTTGGCCGGAGTACTCGCCCTCGCTGTTCTCGCGAATGATCATCCAGTCGAGATCGCTGGGTTTACAATTCGATAGAGGAGATGTGGTGCCAGGGAGAATGCGTGTAGGGCGGACATTGACGTATTGGTTCAGCGACTTTCGGATTGGCAAGATGAGGGACCAGAGGGATATATGGTCTGGCACGTTGGGCCAGCCGACGGCACCGAAGTAGATTGCATCATAGGCTTTTAGTTGCTCGAGACCGTCCGGTGGCATGTACCATCCTCGCTCGAGATAGTTCTTGCTGCTCCAGTCAAAGGTCGTGAAGTCGAATTCGAAGCCGCCGATGGTTTTGCTTAGAACGTTGAGGACTTGGACGGCGGCTTCTGTTATGTCGACACCGATGCCGTCGCCGGGGATGCAGGCTATACGGTGTATGTTGGTTACCGAGTGGATATGCGATGGCATCTTAGTGGTTGTGGTTGCTGTAGGTTCGGAGATATGTTCAAGCAAGGATCAGAAGGTCCGATTGATAGAGATCGGGATGGCGATACATTACCCTGCAGGTGATGGTGTTCTTTCTCGATCTGACGACGACAGCAGGCTCATGATGTCTTATACCGCAGGCAGGTCACGACTGCCGGAGATTCTTTCTCCGCGCAGGACAAACTTCATCCGGACATAATTCTGCGTCCCGACGACGCTGCCCAAGACAGATGCAGCGCCCATGTGCAAGGTGAGCTAGCCGCTCGCAGTTCCCCTCTCGAGACCCTGTGCGTCGCGCCTTCCCCGCGCTAGCTCACTGCAGCCGCATGCCCCACCAAAGCCACGCGTGTCGAACGCACCAGAGCTCACCGCTTGGGCCGAGACCACCTTTGCCATAACAAACGTCTTTCTGCCTTTCTCGCATCTGAACCTCAATTGCTTTTTCCAACACTACAACAAAATACCACACACTACCCCACAATGGCTGCTGCGTACCCTCCCGGCGGAACCTTCTTCGAGACGGTCAAGAAGAGCTTCGTGGACGTGCCTGTCGATGAGTCCAAGGACAATGCTATCTCGACGAATGAGTTCCTAGAGGCGGCTGAGAGCACGACTACTTTGTTCGATGTCTTGGGCTCGGTGGCGTTCAAGCCGGTCAAGAATGACATGAGCGGCAACATCAAGGTGAGAACTATAATTGATGCTACAGCAACAGCTGTACTAACGCCGGGCAGAAAATCCGCGACAGACAGCTCGCAGCACCCGCCCAGTCAGAATCACTTCAAGAGCTTGCCCTGAACGAGCTCAAGGAGAAGAAGCACACCGCCACCGAGGGTCTCGTATGGCTGAACCGGTAAGCTCTCCTTTCACACCCCAACATCACGTTGCTAATCTGTCCCAGTGGCCTCGACTTCACTGCCCAAGCCCTCCGCCACAACATCTCAAACCCCTCCAAGGAGCTCGCAGACTCCTTCCGCGATGCCTACGGCAACACACTCAAGCCCCACCACTCCTTCATGGTCAAGCCCATCTTCAGTGCTGCCATGAGCGCCACACCCTACCGCAAGGACTTCTACGGAAAGTTGGGCGACGACGAAAGCAAAGTACAGGCTGAGCTTGAGAAGTGGCTCGCGGCGTTGGAGAAGCTGGTCGCTATCCTGAACACATTCTTGGCGAAGAAGGAGGCCAAGTGGTAGATGGGGAAAAGTGAGCGAATATAGGTACTGGCATGTCCTACGCTATGAATGATGAATATGATCAGCTGTACAATGCTGTATGATGCAAGCTCTATGTCTTGCGGCCGTGATCTTTGTGCCTTCCATTCTCATTCCACTCTCCTACTTCCTCCTCTCAAATACGAATAGCGCCTCGTCCTTGCCAGCAAAACTCGGCAACGGCATCCTAAGCACCAACTTAAACTGCTTAAGATTCTTCTCCACCCACTCATCAACCACCACATCCTGAAACCCCGTAAACCCATTCCCGTTCTGCGTCCCCGCAACTACAATCCTATCCCCAGCGAACGCCTTAAGCAGCGGACCCGTGAAACCCCCTGTCGCTTGTGGATATACCAGCAGTAATACGCATCCCTTCCCGCCATCATGGCGTTTAAGATACTCCTTCCCATCCATGATAATAGTATCTTTGATCCACGTCACCCGATACTCACTAACCTGATTATCAATAGCCCGTACATCAAGTCCCTTCTCAGTACCAATATGCGCAACAGGGAAGTTGCGGAGCATATACGTCCAATACCCATTTCCACTCCCTACATCCAGGATAGGCAATACATCTTCCTTTGCCGGCCGCGCCGGCTGAGCTAGTTTAGCCAAAACATGCAAAGCGGCGTAAGACGGGACTACGCAGCCGAAGTGATGGTAGAAGATGGGGAGGATGTGATGCGAGATCCGCGTATTTGTTGTTGAGATTAAAGGACCTGCCCATTCTAGTTCTTCGCAGGAGTAGGCCCACAGATCGAGGTAGGGGTTTTTGTGTTGGCGGGGGGCTTTTTTGGGGTCTCTTTTCGCTGGGAGAAGGGTTTGGGTTGAGTTGTTGAGGAAGCGGGTTGTTAGGTGGTTTCCTATGCGTTTGCGGAGGGTGTCGGCTTTTGCGGATTTGGTAAAGTTGTTTAGGGCTGTGGGGAGGTTGTTTTGGGGGGAGAAGAGGGTGGTATAGGCTTGGATCTCTTCTGGTGTTGGGTATTGGGGCGGGTCGAAGGCCTTTCCTTCGTCGTCATGATACCATCCATGGAGACCGTGGGCTCGCTTCGCTTCGATGGCTCTTTGGGTCGCGTGGAGGGTTGTTTCGGCTTGGGCGCGGTAGATGTATTTGTCGGTTGGGGGGATGCCGAAGGATTCTCCTATACATTGTGCTAATGGCTTGTTGCTGTGGGTTGGAGAGTATTCTTTCTCTGTCCAGGCCTCGAAGAATGCATCGGGGTTGAAGTTGGTCAATGCCATGTTGATGATTTACGGGTAGATGCCGATCCGTGATTATGTTCGCAAACCTGCACAACCACCAGTATAGTTGGTAATCCACAATTCCGACTCTTCCTTGTGCCGGTACGTCAACTCAGAACGGTAGTAAGTAAACAACGCGCGAATCGTAATAGTTTGGTCGTAGTGCTGCGATCGGACATGTTCCGCAATGCCTTCGGCAAGCGGCCAATGGGGGCTAGCTGAGAAAGAAGCAGGGGTGATTCCGTCATCCATCGGTAATCCGCCTGGTCAGCAAGCGTCTTCTCTCTTCCCCACAAGAGGCTGTTACTAACCTGGCCGTGCCTTAGTCACTCATTGCAAATGCGATGCGCGAAGTAAATGAAGCTTCGACATGATGCGCGAACTAACCCTCCCCCTACTAACAGCTATAAAGGCGCCTCGACGCTTTCGATGCCAGGATTCTTCCTTTCGTGATGACAGACACACCTGGTGAACATCGCTCTACTACAACAGATACTTCGTATTCGACAACCACAAAGACACTTACTGTAGTCGTTGGTCTTTTCGCAATCATCCTGGCTTTCTCAAGCACTTTCCGAAGTATCTGGTTTCCTGCTGTTCTTACCAAGCCCGCCACACGCGCAATGTCGACGGCAGGCCCAACTTCGATGAAGCTCACCAAGCGCGGTTGGTCACAACGCGGACATGCCGACCACGACTGGCTGTACACATACCACACTTTTTCTTTCGCCTCGTATTATGACCCCAGACACGAGAGCTTCGGCCCACTGAGGGTCATCAACGAAGACAGAGTAAAGGCCGGCACCGGTTTCGGTACGTACACCCCGTCCCATGTACACGCCTACTCCTTTTTAACATACCAAACAGGAACACATAGCCACGCCGAATTCCTCATCTTCAGCTACATCGTCAACGGCGTCCTCGAACACAAAGACAGCATGGGCAACCTCGAAAACCTCAAGCGCGGCGAAGTCCAATTCACCTCCGCCGGCACCGGCATCCGCCACTCAGAATACAACCGCAACACCGACTCCGAAGTCCACTTCCTCCAGATCTGGGCCAAGCCCAACAAGCGCGGTCTGAAGCCACATTACGAGACGAAGAAGTTTACCGACGAGGAGAAGACGGATAAGCTGGTTAGGATAATGGAGTCTACGGACAGGTTGGAGAAGAGTAAAGGTGCTATTGGGCTGCAGGCTGACCTTAGCATGGATGCGTCGATTTTGAGCCCGGGCAAGAAGGTTGTTCATGAGCTGGTTGCTGAGGGGCCGAGGAAGCTTTTTGCTCATGTTGTCATGGGTGGACGGTCGCAGCCCAAGCAGGGTGGGGCGCAGATCAAGATTGGGGATCAGGTGTTTGGAGAGGGCGATGGCGCGTATATTGAGGGTGTGAGCGGGTCTGGCAAGATTGAGATTGAGAGTGTGGGCGAGAAACCCGCTGAGTTCTTGTTGTTTGATATGGGGCCTCAGGATGCATAGATAGTTTTCTAGGAAGGTTTCACATGCAGATTTCCAAGACAGTAATGCAAATTTAGATTATGTTGTGTGAGCCATTTCAGCACGCTGCGGTCCATCCAAAATATTCCGCATCCGACATGGTAGGATTTTCGTCAACCTGGGGAAATCCATAAATTTCGTTCTTGAGCCTTCGCTTGAGCTCTTCCAGCACTCGGCGATTCCGCTTACTGAAGGTTCCTGGTCTGATCGATGTCGCTAGTGGGACTGTGGGTATCTTGAGTACACAGCTGGTGACCATCACCATGTATACTCCAACGGCTACGCTGGGCTCAGCTTTTATCTTCATGAGTTTTGGTGTGAGATGGGATCGTCTGTGTGAAGAAGAGGTTGGAGGGTGATTATACGCGAGTCGATGACCTGATGTGGTCGGAGACGTAAATCTTCAGCAGTTGGCTTTCACTAATCGTTCAATAGCTACGCTGTCTGCCTTTGAAGACCATGCAATCGGTTTGCTCCCCGTTCGACATCTGATCAAACGTCAAAGTCGCGGTTTCATACATGCGATGCCAACGCAACGGTTTGATCGTCTGACCACCAACTTATTGCCAGCGCGCAAATCCACACCTTGACACGCAAACTCTGGGAATCTGGTCGTCTCTAGGTTCAGTGCCCGGCACCCGACCACCTCACAGGTGTCGTCACTGCATAATCCGGCTCGATCAACACACGCTGTGTCAACGAAGCGTCACTGTCAATCGACTCGCTTTCATCATCAGCGTAATAGCCTGATGAGCCTTCCGAAGGCGTTCTCCTGGGACCAGGTCTTCTGTCTCGTGCAAGAACGATGCCACAGCCATAAATCGCACAGCATAGTGATGCGATGAGGATGCCTACCAGGACGCCTAGCGCGAAATAGAGAAAGCATAGGGGCATGTTTAGAGGGTGTTGGTTTGGGTTTTGGATTATACCTGTCATGATTCGTGGTTGGTTGGGTGGATGGATGGGGGTTGTTTTGTAACTGAATAAAGCTATTGGAGAAGCTAACATAGCGTAGTAGCAGGGCGCTATATATACATATTCCGGCTTGCCCTCCACATCATGTGGGTGCGTCAGCGTGCCAGATGCGCCTATTATGCGCCCCTAACTCCTCCCCCCAGCGTTTGTTTCCCTTATCAGCTTTGCTTCCACGACCTCAAGACTTTTAATCCCATAGATCTTCTAGTATATCTTTCCTTTTTGTCTTCTTCACCGCGTCGTTCGCAAAAGCGTTTCCAGATTCATTAGAGCTTTAGCTCCTTTTAATATCGGGTTTGTCTCGTGTATACCGCTCTGTTGCCATTTAGAGCGTATAGATTGATTAGTCAAAAGAACCTCAAAGCTAATTAGCTGCAGATTTGTGGACATTACATAACCTCAGGCTTAGCAGAACATTAAAACTTTAGCAAAAAGGGCAACAACGCGTAAAAAGAGACGCGTAATAGAGGGAATTTAAACGCGTAAGCTCTATTATAGTTACCCACCTTGCACAGCTGCTTGCAGTAGGCGAGAGGCTGCGTTACGTAATTAGCAATTTACTGCAGCTGTTATATAGGTATGTAGGAGCTACGCTCTATATATACAAGAGGCATAACGTACATACCCTAAGTGACTGCTGCAAGCCCTAGAGGACTCAAGCTCCACCTTTTTCGGTGACCGTTCACAAACCGACAGATGATTTTATCTCAAATCACTATGCGATACCTGCGCTTTACTACCCTTACTGACAGCATCTGCTCCGTGGCAGAGGCTCGGAGACACTTCGTAATGGGACGACGAATCGCTGATATCTGATCGGACACTGTATCTAGAGCTCGATGAATACGCCGGTCCTGGTATAGTAAGGCGTTGTGCGACGCTATGCGATGGTGTCTGAGTTTCTTCCTGTATAGATATGGGTTGAGGCACAGTGGGTATAGCGCGCAGGCCATGCTCCTCATCTCTTTCATGAGATCGATGGTGGAGAGACAAGAGTAACCGGAAGGTGAATATGATCTGGATGAGGAGGACGAGAAGGATGACCAGGCAGATCACTGCGATGCTTTCGATCTCCATGTTGCAGTTGTTGAATGATGAGAAATGAGCATGGTATTCAGACGAAGGAATGAATGAGAGATGTATCTATCGTGAGCACACGTACGCGCGACGCGTTGTTATGATGATATTGACAGCAGACCAGCCAACGCGGGACGAGACGCCTGGAACGGAGATCTATTCCCAATCGAAATGTAATTCGCACAATGACGTCTCAAGCGCGTAGCGCTGATCAATCCTTCGTGTCCCTAACTCCGCGATTTCTTTGCTTTCCTTCTCTCAAAGCCAGCACTTCTCACTGCACACATCCGTCACACACAGATTCCAACCACCTCGCTCTTCCTACCAGAAACCACCATAACCACCAATCCCGTTACTAAGCATAGTAAACCACCCCCGGATGCGCATTCTCAGCCGTCTGCGTCGGTCTCGGCCGCGTCGTTCTATAATCGTAGTATAAGTCTGACTGAGGGTCTGTTTTCTTAGGTCCAGCGTGGTAGTTGCGCGTTCTGATCTTCATGCGTCGGAGCCACTCTTTGAAGAGAATCCAGCGCCAGATGAGGGGGGTTGGGGAGTTGGGCATATTGGGTAGGTGAGACTTTACTGCTAAGATGTGGTATCGCCGAGCTTGTTTTGTTGGTACAGTGCAGAGGGAAAGAGAAGGAGATGGCGCGGAAGGAGTTGGGGGCAATTGCAGCTGTGGCGGATGTCAGAGAGGTGATGATGTTGATGGTACGTGACGTAGGCTGCCATGAATACCCACGTGCCCATATACTTCTTCACGCACTTCGCATCGTGGTGAAAGATGTATCCGCCAGTACAATCAAGAGGTACAACAGAGGGAGTAAGCTTAGGACAGACATTCAATTTCAGCTGCGTGAGTAACTATTTCGGTGAGATCCACCAACCCCCCTTACATGCATCCGCTCTGGTAGTATGGAATAGTTTAAAACTTCCACATAAATCCCTCAAATGACAATTTAGGGATGTTTTTGATCAAATCGTTGGTATGCGATCCTCCTATCATAGCCATACTCAGCTACGCTGGGGCATGGGTTCCTTGACGGTGATAAATACGAGGTAGGATACGAGCGGAACGTCGAGACAGAGGCCGAACAGCATGAGGATCTCGTAGAGCTGGTTCATCGTAAGCGTAGGTATGCGTTTGTATGGACAAGCCCGATAAGATACTGCTTAGGCGTTGACTGGGAGGCAATGTGTGTGGTTGTGCGGAAAGGACAGAAGACGAGGTAGATCCCTCATAACGCATGTACTAAGTTCGATCATATCATCACCATTATCGCCAGCGCATCGCGCCTCCTGATGTCGCAGAGCGCTAGCCACACCATTCCTTCACAACTCATCCTCCTTTTTTTACCTTTATCTTTTCCCAGGCCACCGCTCACCCAACACATAGCTGTACCGCCCCCTCTTCTCAATCCGCGCATCCTCGTCACACAACTCCCCTTCATCAAACCGCTCATACCGTGGTAAAGCCGAGACTTCACTACTTCTTCTCGTCACTGCTCGTGATGGCCTCTGCAATCTTATTGCGTCCCCTTCTAGCTCAATTCTTGTTGACCCTTGTACCAAATCGGCGAATTCATGCTCACCATCTCGCTGAACCCGTCGTTGATGCATTTTCATGCAGAATTTGTAAATGATGCGAAGGAAGATCAGACCCGCCCCGATGATGACCATAACCCAGAGGGCTTTAGCGTTGGGCCATGTGAAGTCGGAGGCTGAGGCATCGTAGTTACTGTCTGGGGTCGTCATGGCTGTGGCGATGAAGGGGGTAGTATACACGAGTTCCCAGAAGACATCGTGAATGACAAAAGGGCACATTGCACTTGAAGAAAGGTAAAGATAGTTTGAAGACATCCGAACAGCAAGCTGCTTCGCTGGCGAGAGACCGGAAGCCGTGCTGGCAAACGCGCAAACGCAGTTTAAGCGTGAGGAACGACACTCAGCCAAGTAGTCATGACAACATCTTCACATTTCTCGGTTCGAGAAGCAAACACAATTTTCCAAATTTGCCATGCAATGCATATAACCATACCGACTTTATGTCTCACTATACTAGATCAATCCCCCTCCTCATCGGCACCCGGCTGATCCTCGACGTGATAGTCATTGACTCTCGGTCCCTCCGGTCTTTCAAGCGATTTGTCTACTTCACAGAATGCATCTACGGAATCTATTCGCGCTAGGACAATGTCTAGATAGAGAGATAGAGCAAGCAAGCCTGCAATCAGCCAGGTAGAGGTTTCCGTCATGGTCAAGTCAAAGACAGCGTATTGAGATGAGTTTTTGAGAAATCTTTCCGAAAGCGTAAGAGGTGAGATGATGGGGAAGACAAGTGCAGGAGTAAGAAGAAACACACAGACCCAGTACAGGGGCGACGGGGAGTACGAGCCAAACGACCATACCAGCAGCCGAAATGACAAGAGCAAACACCTGAATCGGGTAAGAGAACGAGGCGTCTACGTGTATTCCAAACATCCGCAATCGCGAACGGGGTGCTACTTCCAACTATCCTAATAATATACAACCTCAAGGGTAGGCACTTAGGACAGTGCTCTGCACCAGCGCCATTACCAATGACTGAATGGAACATGTCCACGAAAGTGCAGACTTTACTGGCTTTCATCGACATTTTCTATCCGGTCATTGATAACAGCGCTGATGCAGAGCAAGTCACATAATAATACCTGTGTATTCTGGTCCTTCCGCAGCATGTCATCTCCACTTCCCATTTTCATCATCTCCTGCTATCCTTCAGATACGCGTTCCAATCGGTCTTCTCGCCCTGAACATCAACCCCCGTCACGCCATCCCCTTCAGTCCAGCCCTGCCACTTCTCCAGACCAAATAGATGACGCATAGTAGGCCGGCCATGGGGACAAGCCCACGGCTTATCCATACTACCCATGTGTCGAACAATCTCCCGCATGCGTGGCGTCTGAAGGGTCTTACCAATCATCACCGAACTTCTGCACGCGCGACTTGCGAGTAACTTCCTGACCTTGGATGGACGAGGTATATGCGACGATGTGGACATGGACGAAGACTGCGGGCTTTCTATGATAAGTGCCAGGAGTTCCTCTAAATCTGTAGGTGTAAAGGTAACTTCTTTTGACATTGGTAATGAGACCAACTGCGCATGGCCATCTGCGCCATTTTCATCCTCGGTGTCTAGATCGACGACAAAGCCGTTTGCGGTAAGTGAGGGTCTGTTCTCGCGGATGACTTCCTTCTCCACGGCAGTCAGCTCGAGAGGGTGTGGGTGGACTAGTCGCTGTGGCACTAGTGTTGTCGTGGCAGCGAGACGCTCAAAATTGTACTTCTCGTCACTCGCATGCTGGTCGATGATGAAGAGGTCTGATGTGGGTGATGTGGATGTAGGCGGCCGTACAGCGATGATGAAGCCAAGATTAAACTGACCAATGATGCGCATTTCATGGAAATCGGCTTTCGTCACTGTGAGGCTGAGACGTTCTTCCGGGTCTTCCTGATTCAACTGGGTGCTTGTCGGTAGCGCAGTCGCCTCATCGGTCTCCGCAATCGACGCGTCGACGGATGCCTGCACATTTAGTAGGTGCCGAGCAATGACATCCACATCTGTCTCGATGACACGCTCAAGATTGATGGTCCAGTACTTCTTCTGAGTAACCTTGAATAGCTTGTTGGCCCGCTTCAGGTTCATTTCAGTGGGCCGGGCTGCAGCTTCTTCAGCGTCAGCAATGAGCTGCGCAATCTTCGCTTCTTCTCTCTCTTTCTTTTCGGAATCTTCTATGTACTCATCATCATCTGTGATCTCGGCTCCAGCTTCAGCTTGAGGCTGTGCTTCACCATCGGATGAGGATTCCTCTTCTGGAGCTTCTTCGGAAATGACTGTTGCGCGCGGCGGTGGCGCGCTGGATGAGACAGCGATATCATCCGTCCGCGGTTCCTCAAAGCCGCGGGACGGCAGGCGCTTATGCGGAGATGGAGAGCGTACAGGTGCATCAGACATAAGACTGTCTTGCGCGACTTCAGTCTCGTCCTCCCCCTCGTCCTCATCATCATCCTCCTCCTCACTACTTTCAGCTTGGGTACCCGGTGCTGCAAAGCCGCTTAGACCCTTCTTGAATAAACTCCGCTTTGGTGTCTGATTCAGCGGCTTACCGGAGAGGGAAAACTTGGGTGTGTGTATCCTAGAGCGTTTGGCAGCCATCGATTGACTCCCCGTACCAATTGTGGAAACCGTCGTCGTGTCACCAACAGTTATAGTAGCTTGTTGGACTGGCGTGCGCATTGGACGCATACGATCAAAGGCGTTTTGGATAGTACTTTGTGACCAGGACTTCTGCGGCGTTTGTACTACGGCCGGAATTGGCTGTTGTGCATCGTCATCGTCATCAGTGGGTTCTGTCTGCTTTGGCGAAATGACTGGCTCCTGCTTGTGAGGACTCTGAGATGCTATGCGAGCATTAAAATCTTGGACGATTTTGGAAGGCTGGGAAAGCCTGACAGGGACCCCCGCCGCTTCGTCCTCTGGTTCAAACAATGGTGATTGTGATCTTGAGCGCGCTAGCTCGACCTCCTTTCCTTTCTCCGGCGAAGGGCTGCGTGAAGGGCCATGTGAATCGAACATCGGCTCTTCGGGTGACTCTTTGTTCTTGGGGGAGCCGGCTCTTCTAGGTCTTACCATTGGGCGGACCGTTCGTTCTTCTGAGTCCCTGCCAGCAAACCGCTCAATGAGACTTGCCTTTACGAAGCCTGGACGGACATTCATATCGGGCGTGTCTTGAGGAGATAGCACTTCACCTCTCTTTGGAGTCTTTTGGGGAGGCTCGACAGCATCTTCCGATTCACTTCGGCCGCCTGCAGATGCCGAGGTGGTGCTTTCACGGGCTTGTATTGTTGGCGGCTTGAAGGCGGATGTGGGTGTCTTCTTGCCCAAGAGTTGAGCTTGAGGTACACTCTGATCATGGCCCTCAAATAGCTCTAGGAGAGCGTCCTTGAGGTTCTCCAATAGCGTAGTCTGATCGTGGAGCATGATGGTCCGCTTGTCTGGACTCACATTGACATCGTAGGCATTCGTGTCCAGCTGGATGTCTGCAAATACAAAAGCTGACTGCGTGATGTTATAGGATTTGTAGACCTCATTGATGGCCTTGGCAACTTGTGGCAGAGCACAAGGCCGCGAATTCACAAAGAACATCTGTCGGTCTTGTGTCTGGCGACCTTCACCCACAACAGGGCGGGAAATGTGGCCCACTATCTTGACTGTTTTTGAACCTGTTTCCTCTTGTGTGCTCCAGTTCTTTGCGCTTTGTGTGGCACCCAGCCGGCTCGAAGGGTCCATGACGAACTCGAGGCTTAGAGGTATCAGGGCAGCAATCGTCTTCGCGCCGTAGACATTGGAGATGTTGTCTCGCGTACTCGCATTCGCGTTGGTTGAGAAAGCCACCGTCTTCTTTCTTGACCATGTCAGCACAATGGATGAGTACATGAGTATTGGGCTGCACACTCACCCTTTCGGTATCTGATTGCTCACCGAGAACTTGACGCCTACGCTGATGCAAGCATATGCGTTCAGCAGCTGCAGCACTTTGTTGTACTCCCGCTTAATGTTCTTCTCGAGCTCCTTCCGCCGTACAGGTAGGTTATGGAACAGTGTCTCGACCACCACAGTCGTGCCCTGCTTGGCTGCTACCACCGACGTCCCCTTCAGCTTCCCCGACTGCTCGAATTCCAGCTTTGTACCCTTTGGACCATCGGAAGGCCGGGCTGTAATGATGTGAAAGTTGGAGAGCGCGCATAGCGATGACAAGGCCTCACCGCGGAAGCCGAATGTCTGTAGCGACGAGAGGTCGTCGTAGGTAGCGAGTTTGGAGGTATAGTGCTTGAGTGCGATGGTTTCGTAGTCGTCTGGGGAGATGCCAGAGCCGTTGTCTTGTACTTCTATGGCATCCAGGCCATAGTTCTTGAAGCGCACCTCTGCGTTCGTTATCAGTCATCGCATGTCACCCAGAAATCGTGGGGCAAACACATACCAACTGATGTGGCGCCTGCATCGATGCTGTTCTCGACAAGCTCTTTGCAGACTGACTCCAGACCAACAATGACCTGGCCTGACTGGATCTGATGCACAGAGCGGCCCTCGATGGCCTTAATGGTGGCCATGTCAACCCATGCCGAGGTGACGTCCTGGAGACGAATGAATGCGAACGGCGTGACTACGCGACGCGTTTTGGGCTGGCCAATAGGCGTGACGCGCTAAATATGGGGGCAACTGGTCGCACTCCGCCACTGATGAGCTTCCCGCTTCACGTTTCAGACTTCAGAATAAATAAATTGCGCCTTGGACACGTTTTAGATTTCAAGATCCAGACTCCAGAATTCCTCACTGTTCGCGTACAAGATGAATGATCCAAATGAGCTCGAACAGCTACAAGCGGTCGTCCGTCGGATGGCCGTGCAATCGCAATTCGAACACGATCTGTGAGTGCCAGAAACAACCCCGTCCGTGACGTAGGCGTCGCATGTCCTAGCTATGGCAGACTTATACAACGACTCGCACCATTCATTCGAGTAGCTGACGTTCCTGCAGAATCACTAAAAAGAAGCTCGAGCTTGAACAGACCAACAAGGCAGCACGTGCCAATGATGTTGTGTATCAGAAGTATCTACGCTACTACGCAATGAAGGACTGCCTGCGGCTCATGAATCTGATGCATCAAAAGCTCCCCGTGGAGCTACGCGACTTGGTGTATGAGTTCCTCTGCGTTGAACCTGATCGTCCGATTCCCGTTGGGCCATACTATCACTTCCGCAAATACGATAAGCCTTTTCACGATCCATTACAGAGAGAACATTACCACGGCTTCGTGGGACCAATGATTTCGTTCGGGGGGCCACCACCAGCTCCTTACCGCGCTATCACCGGTAACAATCCGGACGTCGATGTGAAGACGGGGAAAGCCGATGATAGCAACGATGTGCAATTGAGCCTAGAACTTACAGAACGCATCGCGAACTTGAAGCTAATCCATCGGGACTATGAACTGAGTTTGGTCGACGACGATAATACCACTGTCCTTCCTGACGGCCGAGTCAGAGAAGAACACACACACAAGCCACCGAGGGATATGCCACTTCCATCTAGCCATTTTCTGGACCCCAGATACGTTGGTGCGGAAGCTGCGTATGAGATACAGAAGACATACTACGCGCTCAATACGTTTTCCATATGCAGCGTTGAACGAGCTATATTCGGCTTTTCCGAGAACCACTCCGGCCACAACATAGCGGGATACGACGACGAGGATGGTACCCCCTGGGAAGTACCGGAGGCCGTTCAGACAAAACCACTGCTGTACCCCAGGAACCACATCAGAAATCTCCAGGTTCGCGTGAAATTTGAGCAGTTTATCGAAGACATGCAAAGAGACCACTCCACGGAGCTTGATAAATACTCCTACGAACGACGCTGCCTCCGCTTCACTGAGCAAAACCTGGAAGGTCTCAGCCAATTTCTGAGGGAGCGATCCAGGCACGATATCAACATCGAATTTGTCGTCATGACTGAGCTCCCAGATTTCCAAGATGGCCAGTTTGGATTGGGCTATCAATGCAACTACGTGAATTTCCTGCAATCTATCAGGAACTGGGTATACATCATGAAGTATGACTGTGACAACATCTCTGTCAAGGTCACGCATCACGACCCGATCATGTCGGCTTTTCCGCGTGACATCACGGGAATATTCGGTTTGACGCAAAAGCAGTGGGAGCAAGTAAGTATAGCAATCGCCAACGTCAGGCTAAGTGTCCAAGATTGAGCTAACGGTAATACAGGAGAAAGCCATTCATCAGGATGAAAACACCTGGGTGGCACAATTCTACCTTGCAATCCCAGGAATGGATCCGGACGACGTTTCGTTTGGCTATCCCGCTATTGAGGTAGACCTTATGCTTCGCGAGCGATGGGGCATGGACTCGATCACAGCTACCGAGGCCACGCTCCCCGTCACAGAAGGCAGATATTGGCCCAGTTCCATCAACGCGGTGCCTCTTGATCGCAGGTGGGACTAGAGGGAATGGAGAAAAGTGAATACCCTATAGCCTACATTAATGTGGGATCTTCTAATCTACCTCTTCTGCTCTTCTGTCCCGGTGTAGTCTACAGACTCGCTCGGGGTTTCCCTTGTATGATGTGCCATCAATGCTATCGGCGCTTCCATGTTCGTAGATGACGACTACTACTGTCAGACCAGGTATGGCCTTGTCGCTGTTTGACACTGCAGCGACGTTCCTTACCGCGACCTTGGGAACACTAATATTGGTAGCATGTAATTGGTCGAATCGAAAATTATTGGGCATACTTCACAGGTGGCGTGGTGGACATGCGATGCGCAGGGCACGCTCGAATTGGATGCCGTGCTTGCGGCGCGGGCGAAGATGCCGATTGGCCGCGTGCCTGAAAACCAAGGCAGGAACTGTATGGGGCGGTCCCCGTGGTCCCTCGATCTCGAGATCTGAGACCTACAGTGGATTTCTAAGACAACGCACGACTTAGGCTTAGTCTCCGAACAACGTTACTGCATGTGCCGGCTACACGCATGTGTCGTATGGTCGTATCCGCCGACCACAGATGCCGCGCTCTATACGGCAGCATCATCCATGCCCGGATGTGCTAAATCCGACTCGCCGGGCAGCGCCAGGCCTATAACGCACTAGAGTCCGAAAGTCGATGTGATTGACATGGCTCCTTTTGCAGTGGCCACCGCTCGCGCCAAGCCCTGCAATTAAACAATCAGAGATCCTCTTTTCGGCTTCGTCCTCGCGCGGGAATATAATACGGCGTCGATTGACTCCCCTTGGCTTCCCTACGTCCTCCCCTCCGCGACCCTCGCGCCTCCCCCCGTACACAACACAGCGCGGCGCGATCCTCATCCCTTCGACATGGCGGTAAACGCGAGTTTTGTCTCGCCCACGGCGGATGCAAAAGTTGCGCATGTCCTCCAGCAATTCGATACCAGCGGTCTCCTATCCTCCGTCTTCTCCGGCTTCAATGCCTGGAAGCTCGCTCTGACGCTTATCATAACGGCGGTGGCGTACGACCAGTGTAGGCATTACATGTGTTACGTTTGCGCCGGACATTGCTGACACTCTCGCAGTCAAATACATCTGGAACAAGGGCTCAATCGTCGGTCCCTCGTGGAAGATACCCTTCATCGGTCCATTCCTCGAGTCTGTCAACCCCGATTTCAAGAAGTACCACGAAAAATGGATGTCCGGTCCTCTCAGCTGCGTATCCGTCTTCCACAAGTATGCCACCCTGTGACCTGCCCTCAGTCTGTGCCTATGCTGACCGCTCCTAGGTTCGTCGTTATTGCCTCTACCCGCGACATGGCCCGCAAGATCTTCAACTCCCCCGCCTTCGTTAAGCCCTGCGTCGTCGATGTCGCGCAGAAACTCCTCCGCCCCGAGAACTGGGTCTTCCTGGACGGCCGTGCCCACGTCGACTACCGCAAGGGTCTCAACAGCTTGTTTACTCGTCAAGCGCTCGAACAGTACCTACCGGGCCAGGAGGAAGTCTACAACACATACTTCAAGCGCTTTGTGGAGCTTTCGCAAGTAGAGAACAAGGGCAAGCACATTCCGTGGATGCAAGAGTTCCGCCTCATGATCACTGCGTTGAGTTGCCGTACCTTCGTTGGTCACTACACCTCTGACGAGGCCGTCAAGAAGATCGCCGACGACTACTACCTGATCACCGCTGCGCTCGAGCTTGTCAACTTCCCTATCATTATCCCTTTCACCAAGACCTGGTATGGAAAGAAGTGCGCTGACATGGTCCTGGATGAGTTCTCCAAGTGTGCCGCAAAGAGCAAGGTCCGCATGGCTGCTGGTGGCAAGAAGGAGTGCATCCTCGACTTCTGGGTAGACAACATGATCGAGTCTGAGAAGTACCGCAAGAGGGTTGAAGCTGGCGAGAAGGTCGATGACGCCGAGAAGCCCGCGACTGTCATCCGCTGGTTCAGCGATCTTGAGATCTCCATGACCATCTTCACCTTCCTCTTCGCTTCCCAGGACGCTACCTCTTCTGCCGCCACATGGCTCTTCCAGATCATGGCTGACCGCCCTGAGTACCTCGAGAAGATCCGCGAGGAGAACATCAAGGCCAGAAATGGCGACGTCCACGGTACTCTTTCTCTTGACGCCATCGAGAAGTTGCAATGGACCCGCGCTGTCGTCAAGGAGACTCTCCGCTACCGTCCCCCAGTCATCATGGTTCCTTACCTGGCTAAGAAGGACTTCCCTGTAACACCTGAATACACCGTTCCCAAGGGCTCCATGGTCATTCCTACCACCTACCCGGCACTTCACGACCCTGAAGCATACCCCAACCCAGACTCGTTCGAGCCCGAGCGATGGATCACCGGCAACGCTGATCAACAAACCAAGAACTGGCTCGTATTCGGCACAGGTCCCCACTACTGCCTGGGCCAGACTTACGCGCAAGCCAACCTCATGTTGATGATTGGCAAGGCGAGTATGTTGCTTGACTGGGACCACAAGGTCACCGATCAGAGCGAGGTGATCAAGGTGTTTGCCACTATTTTCCCTATGGTAAGTCGCATTGCGTAACATCCACCTTCTTCAGAGTATTCGCTAATCTTTCACAGGATGACTGCCTTCTTACATTCAAGGACCGAACAGCGGCATAAACAGTCAATGTTCTATTCAGCTACGTGATGCGCACATTGAGCGATCTTTTCTTGCATCTGCGTCCGTAGATTTCTGTGTTGAAAATTTGGTTCGTCCAAGGCAGAGGTACACTTGTACTCTGGTCTTGCATCTTTAGACATTAATGATTACGGCCCTTGGCGCTTCTTGAGAAGTAGCCCGTTGGCTTCATGAGTACAGTGTAAGCTGGGATGAATTAATACTGGGACGAGGAGGGGATAAGCTGGGGAGGGGACGGCCTTATATAGGACAGCGATAATGGCATGGAGAATGTATGAAGTCAAGAACAATCTTCGCGTGCTTTTGCAAAACGTGCTGGGTGGATTGCAAGCTCAGTGGTCCACATGTCTACCGCGGGCAGGGACTAGAGCTATGACCATGACCCTTGAAGTCCACTCCACATGCCGATTGTCTTCGTGTTTCCACCGCCTGCTTGCCCGCAGCAGCATCCTCCGAGCTCCAGAACCTTCCCACAGATTGCTATTTTTCGCTTGGGACGCCATCGCAAAAGCGCGGCAGAGGAGTGAATGCCCAACCGATTGCGCACAGTCACGCTGCTTTCAACCGACACCCCAATACCAACAGTTGCAGCGACGCAAGACGTTCAGCACAGGTTCTGAACAAAAGCGCACGTCATGGCGCCCACCACCTCTCCCTCGGAGCGCGATCCTGAGCGCGTCGGGCCACACCCATCTTACATCGAGATCGCGAAGCCTTACATCCTGCAGTCGCGCATGCAGAAATGTCTCGCGGAGATTCATATGAGCGATGCCAAGGAAGATGCTGTGCGCTTGCAAGGCGTTGCCTGGATAGATCAAGTCCGGCGCGCGCTGCAGCTGCCTATCCGTACCTTCAACACAGCCGTCATCTACTACCACAAGTTCAGGCTATTACACGCGGACAATGAGTACAACTGGGCAGACGCGGCAGCTGCTGCACTTTTCACAGCCTGCAAGATTGAGGATACGTTAAAGAAGAGTAGGGAGATTCTTTGCGCCCATTGGAACCTCAAGGTTGGGCCTGGTGAGAGCCTAAGCAGCGATGATCCGGTATGCACCTCTTGTGAGCGAGAATAACTACGAGTTCAAAGTTAACACATTAACAGCGCTTCGATAACCACTCCAAGCTTATCATCGGCCTCGAACGTCTCATGCTCGAAAGCGCCGGCTTCGATTTCCGCAACCGATACCCCCAAAAGGTCATGGTCAAGCTTGCCAGAGCTCTGCGATTCGACGCGAAAGACGAGGCGAAGACGACCTGGAACCTGAGCATCGATTCATACAGGACGTTTGCACCGCTGAAGCAGTCTACACCAACATTGGCTATTGCGTGTCTGGAGCTTGCCGCACGACTACACGGGAAGGATACCGCCAAGTTCGTGGATGCGGGACCTGTGCGATACCACAAGTGGGCTACCAGCCGGGCAGAGGTTATGGAGACGCTCCTCGATATGCTCGATCTATACACCCATCACCGCAGCGCGACTTCAGTTGGACCATCCTACACGCTCGAGCACTTCATCAACATCCGCATTGGGCTCAACCAGGAGGCTTCAGCAGCGCACATCCCACGTTATTCGCAGTACAAGTCCGAGCAAGCCGCCGACGCAGAAGGTACAGCCAATGGCGCCAAGCCTCGCAATGGCATCGATCCTACGAGTCCACTTACCCCAGCTACCCCCGTCGCACTCTCGCCTGGCGCAGACCAAGCGCCCAAGTCTGCAATCGGTATTCGTGGTCAGAATGGCACGGTCAGGTTCATGTTGGACGCAGCCCGTGCGCACGGTGAGCGCGCCGAAGTTGAGAAGTTCCACAAGGTCGAAGAAGAGGAATATGAGGTAGAGGTGCCGAATGACCCCAGGGCAGATGACAGGGAAAGAGATAGGGCAAGAGTTGGAAGAGTGCGTTGAGTATAAGCATGGATTTTACGTTCTTGGATTTTGCTGTTCTATTACTTGCGCATTGTATTGCGCACGATAGAGGCGAAGCTAAATGTTACTGATAGGACTCCATCGGCAGTGCTGGTGACTGGTACGGTGTTCCAGCCGCAGTTGAAGATCTGAGGATCAGTGGGGGCAGCGAGCGCGGAGGAGGGTATTGGGACAGATTCCGCCAGCGCTCGGAAGAGGCATCGCTTGCTCGGCCAGCTGCTCACGCGGAAGAGAACGTCCACCCATCAAGAAGGACCGCCAACTTCGACGACACTGACAAGCGCATCATACAACAAAAGGGCAATGACGATGCCGTGGCTTCATTCCACGACAGGAACTCAGAAGATGGAACACATAGCAAACGATCACGGAAACGCCCTCATGCACAGAAGCGGAAAAAGCTGGCCAAGCGGGGTGATATCAGTGGTGATGAAGATACTCATCGGATGGAGTCAAGTTACGAGCGTCATCCGCGAAAGCCGTCAGATTTATCCCACGACGAAGCAGATCACGAGCGGGGCTTTGACCAGACCGATCGGTTCACGCCTCCGCATGACCCCCGAGATGGCCACGTAAATTTTAGCCACCGAAGCCGTGTTGGCACACGTGGAGGCAAGCGCCGCGAAACGGGAGAACACTACCATGAGGCAGATTACGGCAGCCGCAACCGGAAAGATTCGACACCTCCCTTCCAAGACCGATACCAGAAGCGCTCCTACTGGCGTGAAGCGCAAGTCACTGAAGCACAAGGCAGGGAGGATACGTCACCGCAGAAAACTGTGATGCGCAACACTTCCGAAGAGCGTAAAGAACCCGGACAACTAGCAACATTCATCCATCCGGATCGCATAACGCAAGTCTCGCCAGAACCAGAGCATAGTCGAACTACGAGGCCCCAGGCACGCAGCGAGACATTTCCTGCGGTGGACGTCAACAACGAACAGCCAACTGGCACGAATAAGGCACTCTCCGCGAATGATGGGCATCAGTGGGCAGGTACCGGCAACGAGGACAGCAATACCAGAGGAAGAGGTAGGGGCAGAGGCAGAGGCAGAGGCAGAGGCAGGGGTGGTAGGGGTGGAAGGGGTGGCTATCGTGGAGGTAGAGGCAGAGGCGGCAGCTCGGAGGAATGAGACCACAGCTTGCTTTATTCTCGTCTTTTTGATAAAGAGAACTGTCAGGGGCGACGTTCATGTTTTGGTTACCGGAGATTCTGGTGATGTAGGATAGGCTTTTTAGATAGGATAGGCTTGTCGGAGAGGGAAGCGAACGTACTTCGGCTTTCCAACTTGAGACAATGGTCTCGCGGTCAACGCACATTGTATTTTACTGGTATTCCAAAAGGTTTATCGTCGTGCCCTGAAAAAATGAGACGTGACTATGCAGTGGACCCAAAGGGCTGCGGAATTACCGGGGATAAGCCCAACGTGGTAGCAGCCTCATGAACGTGCGCCTCTCGACTGGATTTCAAAGCGTCATCTTGTGAATCTTCTGATCTTGACCCAGAAGATCTTTGGAAAGCATGGGGAGTCATAATGTTGCGTTCCTCAAGGGCGGGAGGGCACTGAATTTGCTCAATTAGATTGCTGAGGTCATCTATTTCCGGACGGATTCCAACCAAGGTGCCTCTGAAACCTGTGCCATGGCGCCGTTGGCAAGGAAATCACGAAAGATGGTATCCATTGTACCAGTGCATGATGATTCTGGGCTTTTCAAGGCGTAGACTTGCCACAAACACCCAACTGGGGCACATGCAGCCATGCATTTTTCCGCTGCAAGGCCAAATCTAGTAGGTGAAATTACAAGTGACGATATTTCCCCCCGATCATGACCCACACCAGTCGCGGCGCTACCCAATGGTATGTATTGGGCCGCCGCGTTACAATCCGCAGACGAGTGACTGGCAGTACCACCAGAGATCAGTGGAGTCATGGCCTCGATTCTGGGGAAATCACAGAATTCAGCACATCAAGTTGTGCGGTACAAAAGCGAAAGGGCGCCGCAGCATGGCCAGTTTGGGCATTACAGGCTACTTCGCGCCACTGGTGGGCCGTGCTTTAGCGAGGAAAGCGCGACTGACCCCACCACTAGCTCTACTAAAAACCTTCGCTCCCCCTCGCAGAACTCTTCTCACCAGACGCACGCCCGCCTCTACGGCTTATAATCAACTCCCGTCTGTCTGACTCTGGTCGACTGCATCGCCAGAGACATCAGCTCAACCCGCGCCCTATACACCGAATCCGCGCGCTCAAAGCGGGGTATTCGTCAACTCCCCTCCACTGAATTTTCGTAAAAGAAGAACAGTACCAACACCGCAAAGATGGTCAAGTAAGTTGCCGACACCATCTCCATCTCCCTCCAAGGCTTGACCTTTTCGTCTCTTGTCTGCGGGAACAATTGTACAATTGCTAACATGACGCCAGCTTCACCGTCGAGGAGGTACGTTCCGCGCACACATCACCCCGCACCACACGTCGATATTGGCAACACCGGAAGGATGAATACTGACTGCGCGGCTAGATCCGTGGTCTCATGGACGACCCTAAGAACATTAGGAACATGTCCGTCATTGCCCACGGTAAGCGCTCTCGTGGCAACCCCGCAGCATCGGGCTGGACAGAAAGCTAACATACCCCACCACAGTCGATCACGGAAAGTCCACCCTCACCGACTCGCTCGTTCAGCGTGCCGGTATTATCTCGGCTGCCAAGGCTGGTGAGGCTCGTTTCACCGACACCCGAGCTGACGAGCAGGAGCGTGGTGTCACTATCAAGTCGACTGCCATCTCCCTGTACGCCACCCTCAAGGACGAGGACGACCTCAAGGACATCCCCGTTCCCACCACCAAGAACGACTTCTTGATCAACTTGATCGACTCGCCCGGTCACGTTGACTTCTCATCTGAAGTCACTGCTGCTCTCCGTGTCACCGATGGTGCCCTCGTTGTCGTCGACACCATTGAGGGTGTCTGCGTCCAGACCGAGACTGTCCTGCGTCAGGCTCTTGGTGAGCGTATCAAGCCCGTCGTCATCATCAATAAGGTCGACCGTGCTCTTCTCGAGCTCCAGCTCAGCAAGGAGGACCTGTACCAGAACTTCTCCCGTGTCATCGAGTCCGTCAACGTTGTCATCGCCACCTACTACGACAAGGCCCTCGGTGATGTCCAGGTCTACCCCGAGAAGGGTACCATCGCCTTCGGTTCCGGTCTCCACGGCTGGGCTTTCACCATCCGCCAGTTCGCTTCCAGGTACGCCAAGAAGTTCGGTGTCGACAAGAACAAGATGATGGAGCGCCTCTGGGGTGACTCCTTCTTCAACCCCAAGACCAAGAAGTGGACCAAGGTTGGCACACACGAGGGTCAGCCCCTTGAGCGTGCTTTCAACCAGTTCATCTTGGACCCCATCTTCCGCATCTTCCAGGCGGTCATGAACTTCAAGACCGACGAGATCCCCACTCTTCTCGAGAAGCTCGAGATCAAGCTCACTTCCGATGAGAAGGATCTCGAGGGCAAGCAGCTCCTCAAGGTTGTCATGAGGAAGTTCCTTCCCGCCGCTGACGCTCTCCTCGAGATGATGATTCTCCATCTTCCTTCTCCCGTCACCGCTCAGAAGTACCGTATGGAGACTCTTTACGAGGGTCCCCACGACGATGTCAACGCCATCGGTATCCGGGACTGTGACCACAACGGTCCTCTCATGCTGTACGTCTCCAAGATGGTGCCCACTTCCGACAAGGGTCGTTTCTACGCTTTCGGTCGTGTCTTCTCCGGTACCGTCCGCTCTGGTCTCAAGGTCCGCATTCAGGGCCCCAACTACACCCCCGGAAAGAAGGAGGACTTGTTCATCAAGGCCATTCAGCGTACCATTCTCATGATGGGTCGTTTCATCGAGCCCATTGACAACGTCCCCGCCGGTAACATTCTCGGTCTTGTCGGTGTTGACCAGTTCTTGCTCAAGTCTGGTACCCTCACCACCAACGAGACTGCCCATAACCTCAAGGTTATGAAGTTCTCCGTCTCTCCCGTTGTGCAGCGTTCCGTCGAGGTCAAGAACGCCCAGGATCTGCCCAAGCTTGTCGAGGGTCTTAAGCGTCTCTCCAAGTCCGACCCCTGCGTTCTGACCTACATCTCGCCATCTGGTGAGCACGTTGTCGCTGGTGCCGGTGAGTTGCACTTGGAGATCTGCTTGAAGGATCTCGAGGAGGACCACGCCGGTGTTCCTCTCCGTATCTCCGACCCCGTCGTGCAGTACCGTGAGACCGTCAACGCCACTTCCAGCATCACCGCGCTGTCCAAGTCGCCCAACAAGCACAACCGTCTCTACCTCACTGCTCAGCCTTTGGACGAGGAGGTGTCCCGCGCTATCGAGACTGGTGTCATCGCTCCTCGTGATGATATCAAGTCGCGTGCCCGTATCCTTGCTGACGAGCACGGCTGGGACGTCACCGATGCCCGTAAGATTTGGTGCTTCGGTCCCGACACCACCGGTGCCAACTTGCTCGTTGACCAGACCAAGGCCGTCCAGTACCTGAGTGAAATCAAGGACTCCGTCGTCTCTGGTTTCCAGTGGGCTACCAAGGAAGGTCCCATTGCTGAGGAGCCCATGCGCTCCATCCGCTTCAACATCATGGATGTTACCCTCCACGCTGATGCCATTCACCGTGGTGGTGGTCAGATCATCCCCACTGCGCGCCGTGTCCTCTACGCCGCGACTCTCCTTGCCGAGCCCACTCTTCTCGAGCCCGTCTACCTTTGCGAGATCCAGGTTCCCGAGCAGGCTATGGGAGGTATCTACGGTGTCCTCACCCGCAGGAGAGGTCACGTCTTCGAGGAGGCCCAGCGTGTTGGTACTCCTCTCTTCAACGTCAAGGCGTACCTTCCCGTCAACGAGTCCTTCGGTTTCACCGCCGATCTCCGTGCCGCCACTGGTGGACAGGCCTTCCCACAACAAGTCTTCGACCATTGGCAACATCTCACTGGTGGCTCGGCACTTGACCCCTCCACCCTCACCGGAAAGATTGTCTTCGACATGCGCAAGCGCAAGGGTATCAAGACTGAAGTGCCCGACGTTTCCAACGTAAGTTTCCCCCCGAATGATACAGAAACAATATATGCTAACGAATCCCGCAGTACTACGACAAGCTATAAGGAAATGCTCGCAAAAGCGTTAGATTTCCTTTATTCGCGATTCTGGGTCATCCGACAGTCATGGGCAAGCTCGTGGCCGCTGGTCGATGTATGACGCAAACAGCTCCCCCATGGGACAACCAGAGCTAGTAAATGTCGGTCCGGGCGGTTTCGCCCTTGATATTAGTCAGGTTTTTTGGGGCTTTGCACGAAAGATACGGATGATGACCCTTTTCCTTACATGTTCTCAGTGTAGTATAGTTGGAGAAAATCAAGCTATATCGCACAAATACCTAAGCATCTTTCATGTGTGACATGTTTTAGTGAAGGAGCTGTCGTCGTGATTGAATGCATGCAATTCCCAGGTCTGGTAGGTGCGACTCCTTCCGTTTTGGATCAAGTAGGAGTTCGAGATGGTGAATGTAGCGGGGCATCGGCGTCACGTGCTCACGGGTAAGAGAGCTATGACAATGCCGTCGCGCTAGTAGCAACGCGAAAGATGTACGCTCGGCGCAATCCAAGTCCCACCAGAAACACCACAGCGCAGTACCAGACTGCAACTCGACATTAACGCGATCGCGCAACCTGGTTATGAACGTCATTCGCTCCTAGGATTCGCCATGTTACTCGAGGAGAAAGATCATGCCGTGTTCAAAAGTTGGTTGCTACCGAATGTGGAGAACATGTAAGTCGGAGCTACACATTGCTCTCACCAGAGCTATCGCGCAGGCGCATGCTGACCTGCATTGTAGCTCCGGTGTGGAAGGCGGAGTGCTCGCTGACTATGTAGCCGCCCTCGTTACCGTCGACGACACGGATGCAAACGTGCAGCGTACCTTGATCGAGTCACTGCAAGACTTTCTTGGCCCGGAGAGTAAGCGCATGCGAAGGCTACGTCACAATTCGTCGCTAATGGCCCAAAGACACCGAGCCTTTTGCAAAAGATGTCATTGCAGCACTCAAAGCTAAGAGCTACCTTGCGAAGCCGAAAGCGAATGACGCGAAACCACAAGCATCGTCTCAAGCCTCACAATCCGCGCCCATACAGTCCATAGTTGGTAGCACCAACTTCGAATACGAACCGCATCCGTCGAACGTGCCATTTGGGGCCCCGAAAGGTCCTGCTGCCAACAGGAACTCAGCAGCATCACACCTCCTACCCGACCGACCGACCGCTCAGGGCTTACATCAGGATGGTTCAAATCAGTCGAGGAAGCGCAAGGTGTTGGAGAGGGACAACAGCCAGTCGCAAGAGGGCCAGGATCCACATTATACCCGCGGCGGCGCAGGAACCAACAGGCCGTCGAAGCAGACAGCTCGCAGAGGCGGTAGGAATGCCGGGACTGGAGATGCGCGGACACAGAACGCGTTCGCGACTTTTGGCGGTATGCCGAATTTCGCAAACCTTCCACCGCCGCCGCCAGGCCCTTTACCATTCGATACCTCAGATCCCATGGCTTTCTTTGCTATGGCAGCAGCCTTCGGGGCGAATCTGCCGGGCATGCCTCAGCTTCCTTTCTCCAATGCGCAAGACGGTGGCTTGAACCAAGGACAGCCAAAGACAAAGTGTGCTGATTATTATGAAAGAGGTTTCTGCGCGCTGGGTACCCTTTGTCCACACGAACACAGCGACGCCGCCGTAGCAGTTTCACCCGACGAAATCCCCGAGTACGATCAGGAGCAGTCTTTCCTTGCTGTACAGCCATCTAGAGGATCCAACAAGCAAGGAGTGTCCGGTGGCCAGCCTCGTGCAACTAAGGGTAGAAGGGCACGCGCATCGTTCTCTTTGCCGGGCTACTCGCGTGACAAGTCGAATAGGACACTTGTCGTCGAACAGATCCCCGCGGAGCATTTCAACGAGGACAGCATACGGAGCTACTTCTCGGAGTTTGGCGATATCGATGAGCTCGAGCTACACTCTAGGAGGCAGTTAGCAGTGATCAAGTTTGCTGATCGCCAGACAGCTAGGCGTGCTTATCATAGTCCCAAGGCCGTCTTTGAGAACCGGTTCGTCAAGGTCTACTGGTACGCACCAGAAACAAAGGAAAAGCTGGCTCAAGAGAAGCAAGAAGACGAAGAAGAGAAGCTCGACCTAGAGGCGATCGCCATTAGGCAGGCAGAAGCTCAGAAAGCGTTTGAGGAGCGCCGTCGCAAGGCTGCGGAAGCAGACGCGAGAGCTGCTGACATTGAGAGACAGCTGGAAGAAAAGAACAAGGAGATAGAAGAGATTAAGCGACAACTTGCCGAACTATCAGGGGACCCGAACGATGACTTCGCTCAGACTCTTGCAACGCTACAGGCTGAAGCAGCGGAACTTTTTGATCAACATGGTCCTGGTGAGCAGGAGACACATGGCCGCGGCGCCTTCAATCCAGCTTACCGAGGTCGAGGATACGCTCCCTTTGCACCTCGGGGTAGGGGCTTTGGACCTTACCGGGGCGCGTACAGGGGCCGTGCAGGTGGTTATGCTGGTCGAAGTGTAGTGAATAAGAAGCTCGACAACCGGCCTAGGCGTCTGGCAGTCACCCAGATCAAGCCAGATACACCGAGGGATGAGTCTCTGCGGCAGCACCTTCTCGTGAGTAGAAGTTATATGTGGATTCATTCATCTCTGCTAACGATCTGTACAGAACACACCCGAATGCACAAATATTGAGCGTCACCCCGAGCAAGCCGACACCCTCATCCTAACCTTCAAAGAGCGCTACCAAGCAGAAACCTTCCTTGACCAATCCCTCAACATTCCCGACGTTGGCAAACTCGATCTCGCATGGGTTCCGAACGACGCCTTTGGTGGTCTCAGATCCGTAACGACGACAGATGATGCACCCGCTGCTCCACACGACGATGATGGCGATGACTCTTCCGCTACCATCGGAGAGCAGGAGATCAAGGTCGAAGAAGATGAGGATCGGCAGATGGGAGGTGTGGATGCGGATATGGATGTTGCGGATGATGTGGATGAGTGGCTGTAAGTGATACCCTTAGCATGTGATGTGTAGTGACAGACAGACTCTGTGAGGTCCTTCTCTTCTTCTTTATTACTATCAAACATCAGCGTGGCGTCATGCTTTTAGGTCAAGGAGCATGGTGTGTTCTCGAGATAGTCTCTTCGCATGAATGTAATGCATCAATATACTGTTTCTTCAGTCTCACAACGTCACATTGGCGCAGACATTTAAGAGGCTTCCACGCCCCACCTCACATATAATATTACACTCCAGCCCTCCAATCTAATAATTACCAGTTGAGTCTGTCCTTATCCCTCCAACTCCGTACACCAGCTCCAACAACATATTCACCTGCCACGTAGTTCCGTACAACATCCTCCCCTGTTCCCAAACTCCTTCCTCCAGGTCTTTTGGCAACCCACGCCCTCATTACAACATAGCCTGAAACCTCTTCACCTCATCCCCCTTCACACCTTCAAACCAACTCACGCGATCCTTGACAAACAGCTCGCGCGTCGGCTTCAACTTCGTCTCGACCAGATTGAAATCATCCACTGTCCCAAGCCGCAAGATGGAACAATCCGGAAAAGCAGCGCCAACACGATACATGAGCGTCCCGCAAGTCTTGCAAAAGTAGTTCGTCATAGTGTGGCCCGAAGCTATCGTCGAGGCCTGACCGTACGACGATAAGTTAGCACGACCACGGAGGTGGCGCAGGTGTCTATTATATCTCTTGTTAGTCACTGCACTGCCATCTGTCTCCCCAAAACCCCAGAACCATCCAGATAGGAAAGAAAAAAGACTTACGAGTCCCTAACCGTAAAATTACTAGCAAACATACTCGCAGTAATCTTCCTGCAATCCGCACAATTACACACAAACGACGATACCAAACCGGGGCCCTCGACCGGGAAAGCGAGTTGAACTGCGCCGCAAAAACACGTCGCAGTCGCTTCTTCGTTGTTGGAAAACCCGTCTTTGGCCTGCCCCGCGAGCGGGAAGTAAGGCAGGGATTTATCGGATGTGCTGACGGACATGGCCATGGATGAGGCTATTGGTGCGGGGTCACGCGGTGAGGGTGTGAATGGTATGACGGGCGTGGGCGTTTGAGTGGTTCGCGTTGATGTTCTGGTAGACGTGCGCGTCGAGGGTTGCCGTGAGGTTTGCGTGGAAGGCTGTGTTGTCCTTGTGGAGTTCTGCGTTGAGGGTCGCGGTGTTGAAAGCGGGGATGGGGATAGTGCGTAGGCGTTTCCTGGAGCTCGTACTGGCGTTCTTGGTAGCGGCGGGGGAAGACTAAGTGTTGATGTTGCTGCCTCGGTAGGCGTGCCGGTGCTTTGAACTGGTGTATCTCCCCAGTTTGCGAAATCTTGGATGTTAGACCCGCGGCCTAGGAACATGGAACTTGCTTTCTTGCGCAGCGAGGAGTGCGATGGTGGCGTGGAGAGTTCTTTGCGTTTCTCTGTTACTAGTAGTGTAGTTGAACTCTTTGACTTGCGCAGCACGGCTGGTGGTGGATTGTCGGTGCCGGGGATGTGCAAGTCGGGATTCAAGCGCTGGGCGATTTGCTTGATGAACTTCATGGTTGCGACTGGCTTTCCCTCTCTTTTTAATGTTCCTCTCTCCCTTCCTTGCCTCGCGATATGTTGTGTACCCCAGGATTTGTAATGGTGAGCACTAAAACTTTCGCGGGAGCTGCTAAGTTGGCTGACAGATCAGATAATGCAGGTCGTGTTTTCCCTTGCGTTCGCTCAGTGGCTATACCGGCCTATTGTTGTGGTTGTTGTTATCGACGGTTTGCTCTGTAAGCCAATATATCATTTCGTCATCGATGTATTACACACATGGAAAAACGTCGCTTTAACCCCGACTCCGCATTTCCTACACTTTCCAGCCCCACAAGGTAAGGATTCAAGAACACAACGGACCCCCGGTTCTGGGATCGAATAGATCGGAACAAACGACGAAAGGGGAGGGTTCGTTGCTACGGACTTGTTTTGGTCTTCCCAAGCCAGCAAAAACAATTATGGCACGCGTCGCGTACTTTCCGTTGGGACGGCTTCACGCTTGAGGCCTGATCTGCGGTGTTAGTGGCCGATTGGTGGTTCCTGACGATATGCAGGGATCGGTTGCATGCGATTTGGACGGTTTCGGTGATTTGGTAAGCATGTCCGTTGGGTCGTGTTCATGGGAAATGCATAAGCTTTACTGTTCACCCTCGATTTTGTTGAGCAGGTGCGACATCAAGCTAGGATACCAATGAACCTTGTATCTGAGACAGTACTGTAAAGTGAACTTTCCCCATGTCGCAGCCATGGTAATTGTTCATTTTCCCAGTTCTCGTTTTCAATAGCTACTCCATGATCTCACTCTGCCTTGCTCCTTCCACTCCATGGACCCAACTCACCCTATCCTTGACGTAAACCTCCCGCTTGGGTCTCAGTAAGCCCTCCATCAGATTCAGATCGTCGACAGTGCCTGCTGCATTTAGTACACACTTTGCTTGATCGAAGGACATCACATACCAAGTCTCATTATGCTAAATTCGGGATGCCGCTCACTCAGCCGGTACATGAGCGTCCCACATGTATCGCAGAAGTAGTTCGTCATCGCCTGGCCAGAAGCAGTCGTCTGAGACTGTGAGAACTTCTTCAGATTGTCCTGGCCGCGTATGTGCTTGACAGCTGAAGCCGCGACAATGAAAGCTGAAGTAAAAGCCGACGCTGTGATCTTTCGGCAATCGGTGCAGTGGCAGACGAAGATGTCTACGAGGCCTGGGGCGGTGGTTGGCTGCGTTGAGCATTAGATCTGTGTGATAGAGGAAGACTGGAGCTACTGGACCGCGAACTTACGAATGCTAGTTGTACAGCTCCGCAATAGCATGTAGCTGTCGCCTCGCCTTCTTTGGAGTAGCCATCCTGATTTAGACTGTTATGGGGTATGTACGGTTTTTCCTTATCTGAGTCTCGTGTAGACATAGTGGTGATGTCCTTGCTTGACTATGACGTAACCGTTGCAGAAGAGGAGTGATTGTGGATGGTACAAGAAGAAGCTTTTTGGGGGCTCAAAGCGATGCTATGTAGTCATGCTTATCTGTGTAATCCAACCTCTAACTCCGATGTATTGCCGGAGGGAGTGCATGTCCGACCCTCCTCTCACTCACTCCGCTCACTCCGTTAATTTCATACAGGCCCCGGACAAAGAAACACGGGCGGTCCATATGCGCTCGTCGGGCGCCAGCATAATCCTCATGGTAGCTTTACTGAGCTGTAAAGTGTGGCATTCTCGGACAAAGACTTAGGCATCTGAAGAGAGACGCATCGAAGTAATCGATAGGCCCTTACAACTTACTCGCCTTACCCTGCCCCAGCGTAACAACCAATTTACCAAACTGACTCGCACTCTTCATATCCTCAAACAGGGTATCAATCTTCTCCACATCCAAACCATGCACACTGCGACTGACCACAGGCTTCATCTTCTTCTCCTTGACAAAGCGCACCATATCAGCGAACTCCTTCCTCGAACCCATGGTGGAGCCACGGACTTCGATGTTGCGCAGCACGGCGGACATGAGGAAGTCCATTTTGGGGGATACGGTCATGCCGTATATGGAGATGACGCCGCCGGCCTATATTGATAAATTAGATCGTTGTATCAAAAAACGGAGAGAGGAATGGAAGAACGAACCTTGAGTATCTTACTCCCCACTTTAACAACATCACCGCCCGCGCCATCAACAATAGCGTCAAGGTACTTCCTCTCCTTGGGCAGCATGGCCTGAAGTTTCTTATCCCAATCCTTCTCCTTGTAGATAACACCTCCCTTCGCACCCAATTTAACCGCCTTGTCAATCTTCTCCTGGTTACCGCTCGTCACGTAGACATTGCAACCTTGTGCCACAGCGAACAACAGCACCATAAGCGCAACACCGCCTCCAATACCCGTAACGAGGATATTGCGTCCTGGCATCGCATTCCCGCTCTTAACCCAGAACGCGCGCCACGCCGTCAGCCCGGTAAGGGGCAGCGCGGCAGCCTCCTCGTCGTTGAGATGGTCGGGACATTCCTCCAGCTCACCGGCGTCAAGCGCGCAGACATCTTGTAGTGTGCCCACGGGATTGCTCTTCGTGCCGCCCATTATCGCATACCCCTTGGGATGTTCGGGGCCGTCCATGCTGTCCTTCCAGCCCGTACCGGGGTTCAGCAAGACGCGCTTGTTGAGCCATGATTGTGCGGAGGGGGATGCGCCGGCGGAGGTGACGATGCCGACGCCGTCTGCGAGGAGGGGCACGCCGAAGGTTGTGCCTGGGTAGAGGTGTTGGCGGATGAAGAGATCGCGGTGGTTCAGAGCGGCGGCGGTGAGGGTTATGAGGGCCTGGGTGATGGGTATTAGATTGTGCGCGGGTGTCAGGTTGTGGTATAGGGAGCTTACTTCATTTTCTTTGGGCTTGGGCTCGGGGACGGTTGTCTTCTCGAGCGGGTAGTAGACTTTGCCTGGCTTGCCTTCGACTTGTCTGATCACGATGGCGGAAGGCATTGTTGTTGATGGTGATTGAGACGTGATGTGGTGACGCGTAGCAGTTCAATGTCGGGCGAACAGGCTAGGGAGGATGCGTGATTAGATATGTGCAGCTTAGATGCGCGGAGCGATGACCCGAGTAGCTCATCATGGTTGTCGTGCTCGGATGCATGACGAAAGAGCTCCTGGACCGAGGTCGCGTTCGGGGCGGAGGGTATGCTTATCGATCGATGCGGGGAATCCGGATGACGGGGATTACTCGGTCTTTGCAATGCAACACACGTTGGGATTCATCAGGAGCAAGTCGTACTGTAATTGGTATTCCTTCTTGCAAGAGTGATGGGTGGCATTCATTTCATATAATACATTAGTGATGCAGGTTCCTTTAGGGCCTCCACCTGAACGACGGATGCCGCCAATCCAGATCCTCAATCTCACCCTGCGACTTGCCAGCCAGCTCCTGGTCAACATCAATGGCATCACGCTGCTTGTTACTCCTGTTGATCCAGAGCAACAATAGAATACTCGATATCAAGATCGTACTGCTGGTCGCCAGATTGAGCCCATTGCCGATGGGATAATTAGGCGCATCTGTTGGGAGGAAACTCCAAGTCGAGATCAGGCCGCCTATATTGCCGAACATGACAACGGTACCTAACATTCGGTCAGACTTTGCTTTGATCATGACGTACAAGTTCTGGTACTTACCAATAGCGGATGCACGCGCCGTGTCGGACACGACGTTGGCGGAGCCCTGCGCGTTGCACAGCGCGCCAAACGAGAATGCTCCCGATGCAATGAGGAAGGTAGCACCATATCGAACTTGCCCATCTGTACTGGCTAAGAACATGATGTATCCGATCATCATGAGTGGTGCTCCCAGGATGAAGAAAATCATGCGCCTGTCGAATCTCCAGCTCAGGAATGGTAGGAGAAGTGTAAAGAAGGCGCCCACAATGTATGGTGGCACGGTGTGAAGTTGCTGCGAAACAACCGTATCGTTTGGGTATATCGTCTTGACGATCGTGGGCGCGAAGAAAGCCAGACCCTGTACCGTGATGTTGTCGAGAAGGAAGATGAAAGAAGTCCCCAGTACCACAGGATTGAAGATACCGCGAAGCGTCTTCTTCCTGTCTAGCTTATCCAGGACCTCGTTCTGCCCGACACGTTCGGACTGGATCAAAAGTCAGCAGTTGTACTATACATACCGGGTTGTCTAGCCGAATCCACGATTTCTTGTGCTATGTATCTTCCAGAGTAGATGGTGACATACCTTGACACGAGCAATCGCCAAATCCTTCTCTTCTTGCGTCAACCAGCGCGCAGTCTCCGGGCGATCTGTGAGCGTCGTGAAGGAGATAAGGGCCAAGCAGCATGTGACAATGCCCTCGATAGCAAAGATCATCCTCCAGCGTGTGAGCGAGCCGAAGGAATCGAGCGTGAGAATCGCTGAAGCCAACAAGCCTCCGAAAGCGCCAGCTAGGGGAGACATGACAATATACAACGACAGTCTGAACGCGAGCTCAGAGCGTCTATACCATCGAGACATGTAGTATGCAATGCCCGGTAGCATACCAGCTTCAAAGATACCCAGCAGAAAGCGTACGCCACAAATGGCATGAATGTTGTGAACAAAAGCCGTGCCAATCGATACGATACCGAAGCATAGTGAGATGATAGGGATGAACCATCCCGGGCCGAGCCATTTACAGCAGATATTGGACGGGATCTCGAAGACAATGTAGCTGACGTAGAACACGGAGAGAACGGTATTGTAGTCGTAACCACTGAGTCCAAGGTCCTTTTCGAGGCCCGCTAGACGAGCGTTTCCGATGTTGGCACGGTCGATGAAGCAGAATAAATAGAGAAGGGCCACGGTCGGGATGATGTACAAATCGATCTTCAGGCGGAGGCGTGACTCTGCCTTTTTGTCAAATTGCATCAAAGCATGGCCGTAGCTGTCGACATTGTCAGCAAAGAAGATCGAAGAGAGTGGCTAGACTCGCATGTCGGTAGCAGTATGTCCGTGTCCCGCAATCTGGTGCGCGTCCTCTGGCTTGAAGTCTTCATGTTGGCTGCTCGGTGTGTCTTTTTCAGCCGCGTAATCCGTCTGGGCTTGGGCCATGGTGAAGCGACGTCCTGAGCGCGTTCAGGTACAGAGAGAAAGAAGGAAGGAACGGCCTTTTTCTTAACAACGGCAAGTCGTAACGTCGCAGCCGCACCTCTGCTTTATTTGTACTCCACACCCCCCGGAAGGTCCTCCTTCACGCCGGATCGCAGCTGGGTCTGGCCGGTGTCCTTGTCAGCGCCGTTTTTGATGGAGCGCGCGCGCGCCAAGGTAGATGGCTGTCATTACTAGCTCTCGAAGTGGTGAAGCGCCTGGGGCACGGTCGCCAGCGGAGCCTTTCGGCGTGGAGACGGCTCTTCCCCGGACTCCACGATGATCGCCGACCCATCTATCTGAAGGCAAACAGCCGTCGCAATCCTTTCATGTGCCGTCGGGTGTCAGCGTCGGTATATGGCCGTTTTTCGGTTGTAGATAGGGCGTAGGGCTCACTTGCTTGCATCGTCATGGCAAAGATCTCTTCCCGGGTACCCCGCTACGCCACGACTCTTGCCACGACTCTTGGGACTGGGACCGATCAAACATTACCATGTGTCAAGCGGCTGATAGGCTGACGGGCCATTGCATATCCGAAATCGACGGGAGAGTAAGGGGACGTGTGGGTTCTGCGCAAACGTAAAACGAGTCAACGAATTGCACCTGCACGGCCCTTACTAAGCTTTGGAACGCTTGTGGAGCGTCCAACCACTTCATTGGTACGTTCAACCTCTACCAGAAGCCTCATAGGAACTCATGCTATGCACTTCGAAGAAGCCGTTACCCAAAGTTTTCGACCTTCTCACCGGTCTACAAGTGCTTGTAGAGTCTTGACGTGATGTGAAGCTTATCGCCTAATCTCGATTTTCGGAGAGATAGCGTACCAGGGTACCATGTGGTGGAAATGATTGTTCGTAATTGGACGCAAATCCCTTAAACGCTGCCGATTCTGATAGATATCATACATATAGCGGTCCTTAGAGTAAGCGGTGTATACTCGAGATTTTAACTTTCACTCGACACGCTTCTGTATCAAAGTCACCGCCGCTGCCAGCGCACCGATAATGTTACATCGTTACCCTGACTGAACATGCAACGCACTACTGGCATTGCTCAAACTTTCTATTCATCTTCAATCCGACCGTTCTGCCCCTATTGAACTTCTGATTCTTCTTCCATCCAGGGTAGAGCATATCGCACCTTCCAACGACGCAACAGTAGCTCACGGAAACCTTCAATGTCAACAAGGGCTGCTGCAGAAACACAATGGTACATCGCAGCTTGCGGATGCCCGAAGTAGCCGGTGTCCCTGTCTCGCGCTTCGATTTGATCTTTCTCCTTCTACAAGTCAGCCTTGATCGTTCTCACTGTCGATTATGTACGTACACTGCGCCACTCCTCTGCGTCTAGGACAAAGCGAGATGTAATTTCCCACGTTTTAGGCCCCTCAGGCATTGCGTTATAGTCGAGGTTCCTCAATATGACCGTGACACGGACGCCGGAGTCTATCAGATCGCACACAGTTTGCCGAATGCTCTCCATGATATTGACGAAGTGACGCTCGGATTGTTCAACATCAGGGCCGTCCTTGGCGAACGTGGTGTGTATCTCGATCTCGATGTGAAGCTCTTCTCGGCCTTTCAGTCGAGTGAGGGGATAAACCTGAGCCTCTTGTTTAGACACGGCAGCCTGCGCGAATGTGGAGTCGTCACCGAGGCCGTATGCTGGTTTGTAGTAGTCACTCATCTTGGCTTGCCCGAAGCGCGGATCGGACTCCCAATGTTCGCATGCCAGTTCTATCTTCAGATGACGGATTTTCTGCCACGGGCGCACAAACACCCTCCAAAACGGCTTGTCACTAGGCACTGTTCCGTGCAACAGAAAAGTGCCCAAACTGTCATCTCGCATTCCAGTACATAAACCGACTGTGATCACGAAATGATTCTTCGACCAATATGTCTCCGACAGCTCGGTAGGTACGACCTCCGAATTTGACAGGTAGGACACATCCATTAGTTGGCCACCCGATCCAACAACCGATGGGTCTGTCCTAGAACCAGGCTGTCCAGGAAGAGCAACCTGTATGGAGTCTGGATGGATGCAGACATACTCATAGACAAGGTCACGTAACTCTCGAGGCAGCCGAGTGAGGAAAGGCTCCATGAGAGCCGGCGCTTCTTTCAGGATGATGTGTGTCGACGTAGCATCCATTTCCCTAGTGATGTCACTATTGATCCCGGTTGGTAGTTCCGCGCAAGGTTCCTGGGATTAGGAACAACCTCATCATACCTTTCGAAGTTCCCTACTTCTCTCTTGATGGCGTCTTGCTTCTTCTTCAGCTCTTTCATCTCTTGACTGAGCCTCTGCAAATCATCTGAATGAGTTTTCTACACAAGAAGCATATGGGTTTAGCGACCACACAATCCAACGTCTGCATGTTTGCGTGCTTACCAGCTTTGCATGGGTCTTGCGCAGGGTAGACCACATTGCATCGGTGTCAGACGCGTCGATAGAGCGGTCATTCTGACCGCTGAGCGACATTACGGCTTCTAGAGGTCTTTGCGATAGTTTATTGGGTGTTTGAGCGTGTTGAGGAGTAGATGCGGTTGCCTAAGGGTTGCGTGAGGCATTTGGAGCTAAGCCACGCTAGCGCGCATGTTTCATCTCGACATGGGAGGAACGTCCTAGACAAAAGCATCGTGCGGATCTCAAATACCGTCTCTTTTTGATTTTCGTCCTTACAATGAGTCGGGTAATTGGAAATTGCCTTTCTGACAACGGTGGATTGCCAGGCTGTTAAATTTGATCACACCTGGAGAAGAATGCTGTATCAAACATTAGCCCAAGCGCACGGAAGCAAAGAGTAAGGAAACAACGATCTGCATTTTGAGATCTCAAACATGCATGGCTGCTATTATCAGGTCAAAAGCGCCGCAATGCCTACTCAGTGACGACCGAAATACCATGGTTCTCCACCGCCATCTCCTCAAGCACCTCATCAACCCTCTTCTCAGCAGCCAGGATCTCCTTCTTCTCCCCGCCCTCCGCAAGCTCCATCATGGGCTTCGTAAGAGCATGGAACCCCGCTTCTCCATATTCCATTTCCACAAATTTGCCCAGCGCGCTGTACACTAGCTCTCCATGACGCTCCTTATCTGCCATCAACACACCCACGGAACGGGCAACAACATCGGCCGACTGCACGTTGCTATCGCCTAGCGCAGCGATCATGGCACGGGGCACAATCGCTGTGTCGGTCCAGGATGGGGCGACGGCGTTGATGCGGATGGGGAGTCTGGGGTGAAGTTGGGGCTGTAGAGCGCGTAGAAGACCGAGAACGCCGTGTTTGGCTGTGGCTTTGGGATGTGTCAGTACTCAATTTGAAATGGGTTGACGAGACGTACTGTAGTCTTCAGCCGGGAGCCGCGCGAAGCTTGAACCCGATGCTGTCATGACGATGCTGCCACCGTTGGGGTTCTTCTTGAGGTAGTGTATGGCCAGCTTCACGGTGTACATTACACCGACTAAGTTGACGTTGATTGTGTTCATCTTCGGCGGTAACAAGTCGCCATTCTCGTCCACCTCTTCTTCCAGGAAGCTTGTTGATTTTCCTATTCCTGCGTTTGCAAAGGCATGGTCGATCTTCCCGTACTCCTGTTCTGCTGCTTTGAAGACGTCGAGTTGCTCTTTCCAGGACGTGACGTCGGCTTTCAAGAAGGGGACAGATGATGCTTCGGGCTCAGGAAGGGGAGTGAGGTCGCTAGCAAAGACCTTGCCGCCATGCTTGATGATCCTTCGGAGTGTCGCAAGTCCTATGCCCGATGATGCTCCTGGTGCGGGTGAGTAGTCGGTAAATGATAGCCGGTCATGTTGTCCCACCAGTGATGACAGCTACCTGATCCTTCAATCCATCAAGTTGGCCATCAGAGATAGTGAAGCTCGTCATTGTGTTGAGTGGGACAGTGTGTTTGTGATGGAATGTCAAAGTACTGAGATTGGAAAGGGCGACTTGAATACAGGTGAACAGACAATGTCTTGGCAGATGCAGAAATGGGTGAATAGGAAAGAACAGAACAACTTCTTGAGGGACTCGTGAGGAGACATATCAGGCAGGGGCAGATGTACTATAATTAGCGCAGATGGAGAGTCGCCAAAGCAGACGCCTACGCCGCATTGTAGCTCGGGACCACGGCAGACCCCGCATCAACGTACGACTACGCTAATCACTGGTGTCCGGTACCTAGGTAACTTGTGTCACTGGGAGGCACAGAGATAATACCAACAATTATGTGCCCATTGTGACAAGGGTTCCTTTTGGCTAATTTGCTGGCGCCTATTCGTGTCAGGCAGCTAACTTTGGGACTGTGCCCCGAACAGCGGACGTTCTGTTGTGCTCACCTCGCAGAGAAGCCTCAGATGCTCAGTATGAATGTACGACCGGACCGGGAGGGTTGCACTGCTCTTGCGAAGGTCGACACTCGGGTAGGTTATGCTCCAATGCAGCCTTCAAAGAAGTCTGTCCAACTTGACAGTCCGCAGTAGTGCTCTTTCGCTCCTCTGTATTCTTGCTTCATAGTCAACGACCGCATATGAACCCGCCATGGTTTTTACAAGCGACGCGCGCGCTGACTGCCGTTGCATTTGGGTATATGTCCGCCTCTCAAGCACCACCGCCGCCTCCTCCTCTTCCGCGACCGCGTCCTCGGCCCCTCATGCCTCTGCCTCCACCACGATCGCCCCGGTGGTCTCCTCGTCCATGCATGCCTCCTCCTCGGCCGCCCCGGTTCGCTTGGTCCTTGGCTTGCTGTTCCTTTACAACGTCGACGATCTCGTCCGGGACTCGAAGGTACTTTATCTGAATAGTGGTCAGTAGAGTGTATCGAGAGGGACAAGATGACCGCCTACTGTGCTTCCGCGAACGTAAATCTCTGGTAATCTCATGAACTTGTCACCGTCGGCGCTCGTTTGCACAACCTCTTTCAGGGTCAGGTTCATCCATGTGTCGCAGTTGACGAGCAGTCCGTTTAGGGTTTCGCCGCTCTTCAGTTCGACGAGCATGGGGTGGCCGGTCGCGGCCGTTAGAAGGCCCAATGGCAGCTGTGTCGAGAGTCAGTAAAAAGGCGTGAGCTGCTGGTGAGTGAGGTGACGTACCATATTGGCGACCGGGGTGGCTCGCGGATAGACCGGGCGTTATGTATTGAATATTATAGGTCCAGCGAGAATGTCGCGACGCAGTAAGAAAGGTTCCTAGGACTGAGTGGAATCGAGGGCGGGATACGTAGTCGGGTTAGTGATGATCTCCCTCATTGCATCGCAGGCCGCGAGAGCTCGGACCACAGTGCCTTGGCGAGCCAGCCCTACGAGATGCGATCGAACACCATCGCTCTACTCCGTATATCCACTCCTCTAGGACACGACCAATGTAGTCGACTTACTTCCGAGGCCACCAATAACAGACGGCCGGTCCGAATGGGGTTTGCACCATCTACTCACCGAGTCCTCTAACCTGCACGTGCACGTGTGGCAGCTGTGCGCAGACCATGCATGTTCTTCAACTGCTTTGATTATCATGATACTAGATACATGTAATACTCTCATAGAGCGAATGCGTAAGGCAAGAAATTGTCATGGGCGCAAGTCAGCAGGTGCGCAGTCGCATGGACGAGAACCGCACCAATGATGCTGCCACATGGCCTCTCAGATCATACCTAGGTAGATTTCATCGCAACCACATTTGCATTTACAAAAGTACACACATTCGCATCCTCCCGTATCCCAGTGTTTCATCACACTGCATTATGCATAGTGCTGCCAGCTGAATCGTGAGCCGACGTCTAAGCCACGCTCACGCTGACGGCAGCCACTAGCAGCTCTGCGCCTTTATACACCGAAACGCCCTTCGACTGGTGCCTGATCGAACCTCTGGGAACATCTGTCCCATAACCCGCCAAACCTCGCTCTCTTTGCGGGTCGGTGTTCGTGTGCGCTGTTTGCACACTCGCTCTGCTGTTCAACTCGTGTTCTTTTTTGCTTCCAATATGCGTTCCTTCAAGTCCAAAGTGCTGTCAGCCTGCGCCTGGGCGGCACCTGTACTCGCCGGCGTCATACCTCAACACGAGCGTTACGCTGCTCGCGCCGACGGAAATCTTTTGCAGCTAGGTACGCGCCCCTCTTATACTATTCCACATTCGCCATCCATAGGCAGCTGCTGAACTTTTGCTAGACCTTCAACAGAACTACGCGCAAGCTACCTTCAGTGTCCCCTGCACTGGCTGTCTTGGCCGCGATCACACGGACCAGGATGACGAGTCTTTGGTAAGGCCCACCCTCAGGCACCTAAATACCATGCCACCTGCTCACCATCCTTAGACCTTGAGTTTCACCAGTCATGCCCAGGATCAAGCTTGTGGTTCTTCCAACATTACCCTGAACGGACTTCATCTGCCTCAAGAGTGGAACGGCGACTTCGCATCTGGTTCCGGTTCCTACCAAGGCGTTACCGACCTCACACAGAATGAATGGTTTCTGCAGCACGACTTGGATCTCGAATGGCAGACAGCCTGTCTTCGTGATAACTTGGAAACGGAAGAAGCAGCCCAAGTAGTAACGGTCAACATCAAGGCCATCGACGGCAAGCAAGTCACCAAACCTGCCGGATTTACGATCTCGTTCAAACCGCAGACATCACCGCCTTCCTTACTCAGACTTGAGTCTGTCCCCAACCCCTCGGCGAGCAACAAAGACGTAGCTGAATCCTGGCGCAAGCCTCCTCGGTTGTTGCGTCTGGCCTTCCACAACGTCACCGAAACTTCAAAAGCGAAGGGCAGAGTCCCGTCTCTTAAGGACGACATCCGCGAGTTGAAAGTTCTCCAGAGGGAACTCAAAGACCTCGAATCCCTTATCGCCGAGAAGAAGAAGCAGATTCATTCAGTTCTAAGGCAAGAAGCGAAGGAACTATCGCATCAATTGGGTGAATGTGACGGCGTCTCGTGCATCGTACAGACTATCGCCCATGAAGCAAAGTGTGCTTGGGAAATCGTATCCTTCCATTTCAAACCCGATCAACGATTGAAAGAGATGAACAGCCCCGAGCAAGTGTTCGCGCAGGCACACGGTCATGCTGCACAGGTGGCACAGATCTCTGGAAGTCACCTGAAAGCCGTGACTTCAACACCCCAGGTATACGAGGCTCAAGCAGTATGTACCTCCGTTTGACACCCCACCAAGTGAAGCAAAGACTATGATGCTGACCTCAAATAGAACGAGCTTCCACCTCGTCCACCTAAGCCATCTCCCTACCTTCTCGCGCTCGAGATCACACTAGGAGTTCTCTGCTGCGGCTGCCTTGTCGCCGTCATCCGTCACAAGTGCAGCAGCCTGCGAACCAGGACCGAGCGAGCCGCAGCCCGAGAGGAACGACTCAACGCTCGAGCCTACCGCCGAGCAGCCCGCCAACACGCATGGCGCAGCTGGTGGCGCGGTAACTGGGCACGGCGCGACAACCAACGCATCGCCGACTACGAAGAGAAACGGGCGCTGATCTCAGAGCAGGAAGGCGTGCTCGAAGACGCGATGCAAGAAGAGATCAAGCAGCTTAGAGATGCTCATGACGTCGTCAGCGACCTAGTCCGAGACGCCGAAGAAGGCAGGGCAATCAACCATACCCCCTGCGATTGCCAACGTCAACGGCCTCGCGCTCCATACTCGCCCCTCTCCACGGCATCGACCTACCCCCCAACCTCCCTCCCGGAGATCCCCTCAAGGCCGCTCTCCCGAACAGATAGCCTACCAAGTTACCGTTCGGAGCCCACCGAGCCACCAAGCTACGAGTCTGATCTCGAGGCTTCGGAGGTCGTAGCGAACGGCTTCAGGCAATACACAACTGCGTCTACTACGTCTGAACGGAGTTCGCATTGGACGCCCGATAGTAGTGTTGTCGATGTGAGCCCCAGGCCCAGCGCGGAGACACTCAGATATCCTGTCAGTATACTGACGCTTGAGGAGGAGTCGGACGCAGACTGAGGGACCAAGTCTTTGTGTCTGAAAGGGCACACCTTTCCAGTCTTTGGCTACTCATACCCGGTACTTACCACGTAGAGGGTTTGAACCTTTACACATCCATACCTCCCCCGTCTGCGCACTTTGGAGATCACATCTGCTATGCCTGCAGTACGCCCGGCGCGAGCATACGCAGCACAGTCGCTCCAGACTTCCTACACTTTTTATGCTTTCATCGTCGGAATTTCTGCAACTTGTAAACGTGATCCTTGCCTGCTATTCCTCCACGCATGCATGTTTTCTGTCAGGTTGGTGTAAGGCGCCTGACTGAGCTGTTGCATTCCCCTACTTTTGGCTACACCAGCTTCATTTTTAGCAATGTTGATACATGGTAATGTCCTGATCAACGGGTGGTCAGAGGACACCACCCACTAATACCTCGACGTCCTCATGTATAATAATTAGCAGTGAGAAAGCATACACAAGCGCGAGATGCGATTCTTGTAGTTCGGAGTTATGGTCCGAGACTTGCATTACTAGCAAGCCCATAATACCAATCCATCAATCAGATCATGTTATACAATTGCAATTCTCCGCTTTAAGCGATCTATCTACATAATGTACAAACACATCACACTTCCCATCACTCACTCTACCGATTCCGCAGGTACCAGTTGAACGCCAACTGACCGGTCTCAATGTGAAATGGTGTCGGCACCTCCGCCAGCCCTTGTCTCGCAACGGGATGCCTCAGATAGACAGCCGCGCAGATATTCTGATTAACCTCAAGATACCGCGGTATAAACGCAAAAGCACTCATGTAGTCTCTCGGCCGCCAGGGCGTCGCATACGGCGCCCTCGCATCGCGCCTGTTCCACGCAGACGTATGCTCAGTTTCTAGCCGTAGTTTCTCGAACGCGGACCGTAGACGCGCTTGGTCTTCTTCGGAGATGAGGGGTTCGGCGGCGGAAGCGTCTTTGGGGGAGGAGGGAACGGTAGCAGCAGCGCGCTCGGCGATTTGCGTCTTGAGGAAGTCGAATTGCGTGTCGAGGGTCGAGATGGTCTCTGGGTTTGCGGTGCGCCAGAGACTTATGGCTTTCTTGACGGATTGGCGGAAGGAGCGGAACTTTTGCTTGTCTTTTGCTTTGACGTCTTCGGCGAGCACGCCGTCGACTTGCTCCATTAGGTCCTGGAGTTGCTTCTTCAGCTCGGTGGGTGTGGGCTCTTCGCGTGTGGATGGGGTGATTACGAAGTCGTCTTGCTTGGGTTGCTTGGGTGTTTGTCCGCCGTTTTGCTCACGCTCTGCGGCGCGGGCAGCTGCCTTTTCTTTGGCGATACGACGAGCGGTTGATGAGCGTTCTTTTGGCGCGCCGGTTGCGAACATGACGGAGGAGGGGTCGACTTGGAACATGTCGCCTGGGTTGAGTGCGTAGCCGGGGTAGACCATCTGGTTCAGTCAGTGGTGATGATGTGCAGTATGCGAAAATTGACGCACCTTCTTGCCATTGACCTTCACCAGGCCGTGGACAACGAATTGCCTCGCCTGTCGGACACTACTCGCGAATAACGAGCGGAAGATGGCTGTGTCCAATCTCCTCTCGAGCGGGTAGTATGCCATCTGCATGTACGGTGTCATTGGTCCTGTCCGGGCTTTGTCCATTGAATCCGCACCCTGTCCTCGACCAGCTGCCTGCTCTGAACCATCGTGTTGGGCGAGATATCTATGGTCCATGGCCACTACGGCTGGCAGGTTCCGCCGGAACATGTGCTTCCACTTCTTCTCCCGTATGTGTTCGCCATGGTATGCTCTCGTCGACGCCTTGGCAGTCCATTTCTGCTGGAAGTATGTTCGGGTGGTGACGTTGGGTGCCTTGAGCTGTGATAGGGCGTATAATGACCACCGCGACCAATTCTGGCGGACATTCTGCAGCGTGTCAGCCTACGGCCATTGTCCGCCTATCCGAACAATAGCAAGCATACCAGCTTCTTCAGCGAATGGAACCTCGGCTTCTTCCTCGGCATGGTGAAGGCGGATCAGAATTGGTGATATTGTTACAATAGCGGCCCACGCGGCGAACGTAAATCTGGATAGCGGTCCGTGCCCGCCTGCATCGAAAATTCCCCACTAAGAACCATAGCTATCTCTCACCTTTGAGCCTTTTCTCTTCAACGCCCGCCAACCTCTTTGTCGCACCCTCCAAACCGCCTTTTGCAGCTTCTACACACTTACGCGACTCAAGCTGCACACATATTGACCATGGCAGACTCACAGACCACTGCTGCGCCTGCCGCAAACCCCGCTGAAGTCTCCAAGACTCAGAACACCGTCGACGCCAACACGACTGAGTCAAAGACTGAGTCCACTCCCTCCAAGTCCGAGGACAAGGCCGCCAAGGCCGACGGCGAGGAGAAGTGGGAAATCAACGGCAAGTCCGACAGCAAGAACAACCGTCGCAACGATCGCGAAGACCGCGGTGACCGTCGCAATGACCGTCGCGATGGCGGTCGCGGAGGTCGAGGTGGTCGTGGTGGCCGCGGAGGAGGTCGCGGCGGATTCAGCAACCACAACAAGAAGTAGGCTCACATCTTGAAGTTTGCCTTTCTTAGTACTAACTTTGCGCAGGACCAACAACATTGACACATTCGACAATCTCCCAGACTCCGACGACCCGAATGAGATCCGCCAACAGGTATGACTCGCACTCTCAGAACCATGGCCCACATTACTAACAGCCCCAAGGTCGAGTTTTACTTCTCTACCCAAAATTTGGCCACCGATGAGCACATGTTCGTGTCTCTTGAGGGCCCCAAGAATACCCCCGTTTCTATTCACCACGTCTGCACCTTCAAGCGCATGCGTCGCTTCAAGCCATACAGCGCCGTTGTAGCAGCACTCCGCGAGAGCAAGGACCTCGAGGTCGTCGATGATGGCGAGTACAGCAAGGCTGGCAGCGAAGCTGTCAAGCGCAAGGAGCCCATTTCCGTTCCCGTCAAGGAGGGTGACGACAAGAACCCGCCCACCACAGAGGAGCTCTTCTACCGCCTGAAGCATAACTCCTCCAACAACATGGACAGGAGCGCCTACGTCAAGGGCTTCGGTAACGAGGAGGACGCCGGCCAGATCGCCTTGGAGAAGTTCTTCCGCCCCTACGGCGCAGTCATGATCCGCAAGCGTCGCGAGGATGACGGCGCCTGGAAGGGCAGCGTCTTTGTCGAATTCGATTCCGAGGACTCCCGCAAGCAGTTCCTCGAACTTGACCCCGCTCCCAAGTACAACGGCAACGAGCTCACCATCATGGGCAAGAAGGAGTACATTGAGATGAAGTGCAAGGAGAAGGGTATCAAGCCCGACTGGGAGTTGACCGAACAGGAGAAGCACGAGCAGCGCAAGAGGCTCCGCGGCACCAACGGAGATGGCGGCCGAGGCCGAGGCCGTGGAGGAGGCCGTGGTCAGCGCGGTGGACGTGGTAACGACCGTCGCGACAACCGCCGTGACGGCAACCGTAACCGTTCTCGCTCTCCCCGTGGACGTCGCGACCGCAGCGGCTCCGTCGACAGCAACGACTGGAACAAGCGTCGCGATCGCTTCAGGGACGGCAAGGACGACCGCTCCAGCCGCAAGGAGGAGAAGAAGGAGATTGAACGCGACGCCCACGGCGTTCCCGTCATCAAGGACTCCAGCAACGACAACGCCTCCAATAAGCGCAAGGCCGATGACGGTGAGCGCACCGAGAGCCCCAAGAAGAACAAGCTTGAGATCAAGCAGGACGAGTAGGGACCTGTCCTCTCGTTTCTCATACTTTCAGGACATTTTCGTCGCTCACCCGAGTTGACTTAACCACACACCTTACGGAATGTTATTGCATATTATGGCGTTGAAGGATTACCACATTTCTACGGTCATCGCTATGATACCTATTCATGTTCCGGGCTTTTATTGGGGTTTCGGGCAAAAGTTTCTCTTCTCTCTATCTCATGGATGGATGGATGCATCCGCCTGTATATGGTGTTTCTGCATACAGTGTCTACACTGTGCATACATGTAGCCTCACGACGCACGAGTTCGGTAGCATGAACGATGAATGGAGACACTATCACTGAAACGAGTTGGATGCTGATTTATGCTGGTTGATGGACGTGTGATTGAACTAACAACATGATAGCCCATTATAAATCATCCGCTTCGATCTCCCATCCTCTGTCCTCCCACCTTCCCATCTTCCCACCAGCCCTCAACTCAACCCCATAATCTTCCCCCCTCCCCCCGGCAACTTGACCCTCAGAACCGCCCCCGGAAAAACCCTCCCATCAACCCCGTCATTCCAATTCGGCTGCCTTGGCAACTGATTAATATTCATATACAAATACCCATCCTCGCCCACACTCGCTCCATCGGGCCAAATAATGCGCGGATCCCTCACAAAAGGCTCCGTCATCTTCGTCTGTGGATCATACACGTAAATCGCATTATGCTCAGGCATACACTGGTACACCAAACCATTGCTATCGCCCTCGAACCCATTTGCGTTTCCGCCGCGTTGACCAAGGTTGGTCACGTTGTTTGCGGCTGTGAGTTCGGCGAGGGGGTCGGATGGTGGAGTGAGGAGATTGGCCGCGGGGATGGAGTAGAGGTAGTCTGAAGTAAGCGGACTGTAATATACCGTCTCCCCATCCGGAGATATCTGTATCCCATCCAACCCCTCCCTTAGCGTCTGAATCGGCTGGCCGATCGTGCGCTGATAGAACGGGACGCCTTGGTAGGACGGGACGTCGCGGTCTACACGTAGAGTGGAGGGATGCTGCGTTAGTCGCCGCCAACTCTCCCCCGAACCCAGGTCCAAGACGATGAAGCCGGGCCGGCCCTCGTCGCTGCTGTCGACGATGTATGCGACGCCGGCGCCGGAGGCTGTTACGTTGGAACGCAAGTCAAACCGGATGTCGTTCATGTAGGAGGAGGGGAAGTGGACGGAGGCGGGGAAGGTGTAGGTTGCGTAGACGGTGTCGTTGGAGAGGTTGATGCCGAGGATCTTGGGGCCGCCGGGTTGCGCGTATGGCATACTGGGTGCGCCGCTGCTATCTGTGATAGTAGGTCGGCCGGTATCTACGACCCAGAGGGTTTCTGGTCTGCGGGTATTTTCAGGCGTGATGTAGAGGGCTTGAACGCTGATTAGACCTGTGCTGTTGTTGCTGCCGAATGAGATTCCGTTCCAACTTGTGTTTAGTTGGGATACGGGTAGGTTGAGAGATGCGGATGGGTAGGGAACTTCGGCTGTTTTGTTGACGACTTCGCCGAGCGTGTAGGGGTAGGAGCCGCGGGTGTAGGTTGCGAAGAAACGGCCTGTCGAGGAGATGGCGAGCCCGATGGGCCATTGCGTGTAGTAGTAGTGGTATTCTTCTATTTTGGGGCCGTAGGTTCCGGGATCTGTTTGCAGGATCGTGGTGCTGCTGTTTTGGAAGGTGATTTGTGCTGCGGCGCTTGCAGTCAAGCCAATGGCTGATAGCAGTGAGGACCGCATGTTGATTGTAAGGTCTCGCGGGTGGCCTGTATTGTCGTTTCGTGGGGTGGGCCTGAGCTGTCCTTAAGAAGCTTTGCAGCTTCCTCCAGCTTCTGCATCGTGATGTCAGTCGTCAACAAACGTCATACCCTTGCACGTTCCTTACGGCATGTTGTGTGGTACATGCTACCAGCAACGGCAGTTAGCTTCCATGACGTTGAGCATTTCCGGGTTTAAGCTTCCCTGGTCGTACCTGCATGGAGCGGCTCTGTCGATCACGATGATCTCGTGGACTACCATCACCAGAACCAACAGATCGTACACGACTCGTAATCTATGTATTCTTCTCTAACCGTCCTGCTCAAAAGGGAAGTCATAGAAAGTGTCGATAAGATGATGCAGATTTCGACATCGTACTACTGTACAAAACAACCAAGCACAAACGCCTTCTGGGGACTTCCAGACCTCAGTGGTAATGCTTTAGATCCAAAAGAAGAACAGAGAGGTGCTGAGCTGACAAGTTGACACAGCTTGCCGAATCAGACCTGAAGAACAAAATACACATCAGCAAGTGCTGAGCCAGGAAACCTTGAAAGAAGATGTGGGACAGAGAATCACTCTACCGTCCACCTTTGCTGACTCTCCTTTGGGATGGACTACCCACGAAGCTACCCCGTGGACTCCGACTGATGGCCGGCATGAGTGGCACCTTCTCCATGCCCAGCTTTGTTTCGAAGATGCGCCCAACGAGCGCCTGTACGCTTCTCTGTACATCGGGCGCCATCTCCGTGCCGAGAAGGCCAACAACAAGCGGCGCAAAAAGGTCCACGTTCTTTTCGAAATCCGAGGTGGGCAGGCCAGTGTATCCATCCAATACGGTCACGACGACAGGACGCCACGTAACAATGTTGCGTTGTTGGGTCTCTTCGTCGAGATCGACGTATGACGCAATGATGTCTTCGCACAGTGGGATCAGGGCAGCTTCGGTATCGGCGCGTGATGCGGCGCGGTCGTTGGATGTGTCGTGGTACATTCGGAACAGGATGCTGACGTACACCGACGCAGATCCGCTTTCCTGCTTCAACAAGTTTGGTGGTTGCTTCATGAAGCCTTCCCTGAATAGGCGTGACCTCAAGTCACGGTTGGCATTGAAGCGCTTGGCGAAGTGGTATGACTTCTTGAGTACAGCCATGAGGCGGAGCAGTTCGCCAGACGGGATCTTCTCGTAGACGGCTTCGTTTGTGAAGAGCTCTTGAACCGTCTCGATCATGAGGAGTTGGAGAACGCACTTGGTGATGATCTGGTTGAAGAAACGACGGCGAGCAGCAGTTACGACAACAGGTGGTTGCTGAAGATCTTGGTTCTCGGGACGGTAGTCTTCTAGCTCTTGTGTCTGACGCTTGGGTAGCGGGGATGGCATACGCTGCTCAACTCCGCCACTAATGCTAGCGGAGTCCGAGGTTACCAGCGACGGCCGCCTTGCGCCTGAAAGACCGTTGATACCGAGCGCATTGTCCAACTTTGGTTCCTCAGCAGGTGTTTGAAGCGACAATTCGCCGGGAGGTCCTTCTCCTGTCGGCGTCGTCAAGTCCGATGTGTTGCCAGTACCATTTGCCGAAGTGCTTTGTGCTGAAGAGCCGCTCGTCGCAGCAGAGAATAGCGCTGTTGCTTCGGTCCTTTGGAACAGATCGACGAATGCCTTGACAATCTGACTCCAGTGATCTGCTTGGAATTTCTGGACGTTTTGCAGAATCAACTGCTGCAGACAATTACTACCGATGCGTGCTAGGGTGTCGTTCTCTTGACATATGCAGAGGGCGAGGAGATCTAAGAACCGGTCGAGCATATACTCTAGCGAATCGAAGAAGTGGGTGAACAGTTTGATCATGTTGCGCAGAGCCTGGATCATGGTTGTTGATAGCCAAACGGAAAGCTCTTCGTGGTTCAAAACCTTTGTCATCTCGGACTTTGACTTCAAAACCATGAAGATGGGATATAGAAGTTGTCGCCAGAGCATGTCCCAAAAGTCCCTTGGGAAGTCGCCTCCATAGCTGATCAGGGTATCAAAAAGATAGCTCAAGGCTCTTGATCGAACCTCCAGATCCTCTCCAGTCATGAGGACGTCGTGGAAGGCGAATAGGACTGGGAACCAGAATTGCTCTTCTTGCGTTTGTCGGCTGGGTTGCTTCGGTATCGAAGAGCCCTTTTCGGAATCCTTGAGGTACCCAGCACGGGCGGATAGAGAGCACTCAGGGGTCCGTAGCATCTTGGGTACAGATGATTTGAGCAATTCTATTGCTTGCAGCGACTTCTTTTGGAACTTGAAGTTCTTCGAGAATTCAGTCAGACAGACAATGAGATCTGCAAATGCGCCTTGGGAAATGACTACACCGAAACGGGTATTGTACACTTGGGTGACGTTCTCAAACGCAAGGTTGACGATGCCCTCTGCTGCTTATTAGTAATTGTACAAGTGGACTTCAGAAAAGGCATACCATAGGGCTCTCTGGCGGCCACAGTGAAAACACCAAACATGGTTTTCCAGCCAGACCGAATGTTCTCGCCGCGCGCTTGGATCATTTGAATCAAGCAGCGTAGCACCATGTCCTTGACCGAGACCACGTTGGCGTTGTTGATAATGTGCTCGAAGGGTTTGAGGAAGTCCTTCTGGAATTTGAAACCGGGCAGTTCCTCAATCTCCATGAACTTCATAGAGAGTTGCCGCAATGAGTTGAGAGCGAAAAATACGACGTTAGTGTTGGTGTGACATCCGACCTCGTTGAAGTGAGCGCCAAGCACCTGCCAGATGTTGGTCCACTCAAAGCGCACACGCGTCATGTTGTAGCCACTGATTTCCACGAGCTTCTGCAGACTGTAGGTACGCGGTGATTCGCTCTGCCCAGACGACTGAATCTCTTGCCAGCTGACCTGAACAAGAGCTTTGACAAAGTCTACAATGGCTTCACCAGATAGGTTCGCACTGTTGGTGAAGATGCGGTCTACTCCTCGGACAATGTCAGTGGATCGGCTCTCCTCGGCTACTTCGGATTGGAAGCTCATAGTGCTGGATTGTGATGTTGGCCTTCGACGGTTGGCTGGAATATTGAGATTTTTACGCGACTGCGTAGTGCCTGAACTCGACTTGAGTACATCCGGCACGGCACGTTCGTCGATACCAGCTGAGATGAGCTGGAAGCGGTCCAACTGGGAAACACACGTGAGGACCTCGCGCCAGGATTCACGTAGAAGGTTTCCTTCCGTCTGTGCAATCTCGATCAAGGCTTTCAATGCCTCCATGTTCCGAGCCTTCATCTCGCTCACGTTGTAGAGGTTTGTGAAGCGCGAAAGGAAAGCTACGAAAGCCTGTCGCGAGCTGTCTAGATCGAACAAGCACGATATCCGAATTGCTAGTTTGATGCCCTCGATACACAGGCGAACAATCTCAATGTTGTGATCTTGAGCTTGGCCGGAGAGAGCAGTCAAAATTGGCATCCAGCTGACTTCGAACATGGGTCCGACGTGCTTGGATGAGGATGCTGGGATGAACTTGGAAACTGGAAGAGCTGTTGCTGTTCTTCGTTGAGCTCGGAGGAGCTGCTTGTACAATTGCTCGGTCTTGTTAGCCATTGCTTCCGATGCTTGTACGATTGCTTCTCGCTGTAGGTCGCGAGCACCACCCGTGAGTACCTGTCCGATACTAGACAGCCCTCCTGTGGGTTGTTGATTGAGCAGACCCTTGTCTGCAGCGGCTTCTTGCTCTGTGTTCAACACGATTTCATTCTGTGAGATCTCATCGTATATACCTTGTAGGTACTCATCCGGCAGATCGGCGTTGTCGTTGATGCCGCGATTGTTCTTGATGAAGTCTTGTGGTGTCATACGTGGACCCTTCATCTTTTTGCTATGTTGATCGACGTTCAACATGATGACGGAATATGACAGAACATATGCAGTGTCGGCGTTGGCGTATGCGTTGGGGTTGCCGGTGATGTATCGTTCAGCAAACTTGAGCATGAAACGATCGATCTTCTGCGCCTCACCAGGCAGTCGAAAGCTTTGGAGGAAGCGCCGCAGGGCATCCGTAAAGCGAGTCTTGGTAAAGTCCATCAAATCCACGAATGCATGCATGATAGCAATGTTCTCGGGATCTCCCTCACCGAGGAACTCTCCCAGTGCCGTCTTGTCGATCTGATCATTGTCGAGAAAGAAACGAGCGATGTCCTCAGGTTTATTTGAGGGGATGAAGCCTTCTGCGATCAATGTCTTGAGTCCACGCTTCGGCTTGTAGTTGAACTGACGCAACGCGCTTGTGAGGGCCGTTTTCCTCTGCTTTGCCTTCTCGAGCTGACTGTAATCGTCCTCGGCAAGCGGCGTGACGGTTCCAGAATCTGCTCCGACCATTGGTGACTCTGAAGCAAGCCTAGTATCGGTTGATACGCGAAGATTGTCGAGCGACGGTCGTAGGTCAGGGTGGTTCGGTTTGGTGTTGTCAGGCAGGGCTTGCTGAGCCCAGTTGACGAGAGATCGGAGGATTTCAACCAGAGCCTCGAGAGACTCCTGCTTCATTGCATATTCTTGAGGGTAGCCATGTTCCGTGTCGTGTGATGAGTTCATGGAGACGGTCGTCAGTGATGGTGGTAATGTGCCTCGGCTCTGCCAATCCATCTGTCTTGATTGCTTCTCTCTTTGGTCCTGGTACGCTTGCTGTTGCACAGGTGTGATGGTGACGGGGTTGCTGGAGATCTTGGACAAGTGTTCGACGACGCGTTGGAACATGTTGTCAAGTGCGGTGCGATCGCAGTCATAGTTGAGATAGATCTCTACCAGTGCTCGGGGGTCTGCAGCCAGCCTTCCGAATATTGTCAAAATGTATTGCTTCTGGAATGCAGGAGCACTCCGCTTGTCTAGAGTTGCAAGGTAGATTTCCTTCAGGAACACCTCGACTTCCTTTTTGAGTGATATGCGCAGGTATTTAAGCATCTGCCAGAAAATCTCGCAGGCAACTTCGAAGACGTGCTTCACGGAACTTGCACCGTTCCGGCTCAGGCTCAAACAAAGATACTGTTTGACTGCCTGTATGAAGCTCGTTGGCTCGTCGCTGCCACTGCGGATAGTGGCATATGGCGACACGAATACAGCAATATTATTGAAAAGTATAGTGTGAATCATGTGCAGGGAGAGAAGCTTTGAGCGCATGCCTTGGGACTTCACATCGTGGGCATGGTCCACTGACAGACCTTTTGTGCTCAGACGGCACATGGCTCTGAAGACGAGGTAGGCGTCTTTGACAAATATCTCATCTTCCTCCTCCTCTTCGGTGTTGACATGAGGCGAACCCTCTTGACCGGACACATGTCGTGAACCAGCTTTGCCTTTGATGCGAGTCACCAGCGTTGGCGCATTATCGTGTATACGGTCGTCGTTGAAGCTCATGTTGTTTTCGAAGCTTTGCAGCGTGATCTTGGGTCCAGTGTGTCGATCGACTGCCTTGTCGCTCGGTTCGGCGTTTTCGGCATCGTGCTCGTCCTCTGCATCGTCGCCGTTGGCCTCGGATCCGGTGATGTCTTCTGCGCTGCCCTCCTCGGGCTGTACACTCTCACTTGATTGCCCCTTGTCATTCAAAGATGAACGCGACAGGTTCATGCGAGCCTCCTTGATAGAAAGTCTCGTCTTGACCCTTTCGAAGACTGTGCCAACCATTTGTGTCAGTGCACCCTGTGCTACTTGTTGGTTCGCGCTTGACTTGGAAAGGAGGAAGATGTTGTACGTGAGTCGCACAGCCTTCAACAATCCTGCTCCGTGTACAACGATCTTGTCGTTCAAGATAGCTGCCAGCAGCGACTTGACGATCTGGAGTTGGACTTCGGGCGCAGTGGCCTCGCCTTGGAAGCAATCGCATATCGTGTCTATGGCTCGTTCGATCAGAGGAGGGGCCTCGCTGTTGTCGGCTCGCGGCTCGGCCGGCACGGAGAAGTAGGAGTAGCTGATGAGCTTGCCGATGCAGTCGAGCGCGGTGATGGACACGGGGACGTTGGGAGCCTCGGAGGCAAGTTGGAGGGGTTCAAAGAGGACCTCGGGGTTGATGCGCGCCGGGTCGCCCTCGTTCTTGATTGCCGACAAGGCGGCATTGGTGCTGTCGCCCAGTTTCTTGTTCTTCCTGGCATCTTTGGACGCTGCGATTGTCTCGAGCGCGGTGACGACGAAGACGAGGGAGCTTTTTGTGGATGGTCGCGTGGCCGTAGTGGCTGCCGTGGACTGCGAGTCGGTTCGCGGGCGGTTCTCGATCGGCAGGCGGTGGTCGAAGATCTGCTCGGATGATCGCGGCGCGTCTCCTCCGTTGGGGACGTGGAGGACTGGTGTTCCGGGCGCAGGTGTCGATGTTTCCGCCTCTTCCCGTGGAGCTTCGGGCGCTGGGGACGACGTATCCTCGGCGTGCTCTGATGCCTGCTCTGACGCTTGCTCCGACTCGGCGTCTGAGGAGTCGCTCTCGTCCTCCTCTTCTTCTTCTCGTGTGTCTGCGGCAGGTGCATCTTGCTCCTCCATGTCGGGCTTTTCCATGTCCTCACGGGGCGCTGGCGGGGGTTCGGTGTCGGCCATAGTTGTTCACGTCCGGGATGTTTGTAGGAATGTCACTTCCTCAGCAACCATGGCGGAGAAGGAGCGATTGGAAAAAGTGAGGGCGCGGCAGTGGTGACTCGGACTGGCGCAGTGCAGTGCAGAGCAGCGGACAGCGGGCGAGTCTGTGCAGGCGTTGAGCGAGTCGTGCTCTGAGATGACACTTTGTGTCTTTCCTCCTGGCTAGTTACGTACCTGGGACCAGCCGCGCGGTAGGCTAGGGTACTGCGGCGCCACACTTGCACCTGCCCCAGCCACAGCCCAGCGCCACACTTCGCGTCCTGCCGGGAAATGTCGCATCCAGCATAGACCCTCATCGGGAGAGAACGCTAGTCGCCGGGTCTCCAACCAGCTGCACTAAACTTTTCGTTGAACAGTCTTCCATCTCCTCCAGCCCTGACCGCTAAGCGCCTGAGCCTCCAGCTCGCTCACCTCTGTCTGCCTGTCGCCCTCGCCCGACAAGCCCGTCTTCCCCCATTTCACGTCGCTTGGAGTAAAATCTCAGCGCCCGGCATCCCAACACAATGCCCGCAACCACAACTCTGCTGTCCCGGGCTGGGAGCCAATTGAGCTCGCGGGGGTCAATTGCCCTGCGCGGCGCCCTGCCCACCTCGAGATGCTCCGCGTACGTTAGCTTCACTCCCGCGTGGCATTGCCCACAATCCTCCGACGAGCATAGCTGACACGCACGTATACAGACGCACACCAGCCCTGTCCGCGCTCGCACGCTACTATGCCTCCAAGTGTGAGCACTCCCACCGCGTCCCTCGCGACTAGATACTCCGCTGGCCTTCGCATTGCTAACGCAGCCCGCAGCCTACCCCTCGCACAGCGTTATCAGCATGCCCGCCCTCTCCCCAACCATGACCGCCGGAAACATTGGCGCATGGCAGAAGAAGGTTGGCGACTCAATAGCGCCCGGTGACGTCCTCGTCGAGATCGAGACGGACAAGGCACAGATGGACTTTGAGTTCCAAGAGGAGGGCACCATCGCCAAGATCCTCCGCGACGCTGGCGAGAAGGACGTCGCTGTTGGAAGCGTAAGTCGAGGTGCACAAGCTTTTGAGGATGCCATGCTGACTTCCGCAGCCCATCGCTGTTATGGTCGAGGAGGGCGAGGACGTCTCCGCATTCGAGAGCTTCTCCATTGAGGACGCCGGTGGTGACAAGAAGGCCGACACTCCCTCCAAGGAGGGCAACGCCGCCGAAGCCAGCGAGCCCCCGAACACTGGCTCCAAGACTGCTCCCCCCGCCAAGGAGGAGTCTGCGCCCGCCGCCATCGAGTCTGAGTCCACCGGCGACCGCCTAGAGACCGCTCTCCAGCGCCAGCCCGCCGTCTCCCCCGCCGCGAAGAAGCTCGCGCTCGAGAAGGGCGTCCCGATCGGTTCCATCAAGGGCACTGGAAAGGGCGGCCAGGTCACCAAGGAGGACATTGAGAAGTACAAGCCCGCTGCCGGTGCTGCCCCCGCTGCTGGCGCCTCCGCTGCCGCGTACGAGGACGTCGAGGCTACCAGCATGCGCAAGGTCATTGCTACCCGTCTCCGCGAGAGCATGCAGCAGAACCCCCACTACTTCGTCGCCTCCAACATCTCCGTCTCCAAGCTCCTCAAGCTCCGCGAAGCTCTCAACGCCTCAGCTAACGGCGAGTACAAGCTCTCGGTCAACGACTTGCTTGTCAAGGCTCTCGCTGTTGCCGCCCGCAAGGTCCCCGCTGCCAACTCATCCTGGCGCGAGGATGGCGGTAAGGTCATTATCCGCCAGCACAACACTGTCGACGTCTCCGTCGCTGTCTCTACCCCCGTCGGTCTCATGACCCCCATTGTCAAGAACGTCAACGGACTCGGCCTCCAATCCATCTCATCCCAGATCAAGGACCTTGGCAAGCGCGCACGCGACGGCAAGCTCAAGCCTGAGGAATACCAGGGCGGAACCATCACCATCTCCAACATGGGAATGAACCCCGCTGTTGAGCGATTCACCGCCGTCATCAACCCCCCACAAGCTTGCATCGTCGCAATCGGCACAACAAGGAAGGTCGCAGTACCAGGCCAGGCTGAGGATGGTACAGCGAGCGTTGAGTGGGACGACCAGATTGTCATCACCGGCAGCTTCGACCACAAGGTTGTCGACGGTGCCGTCGGTGGCGAGTTCATGCGCGAGCTCAAGAAGGCCATTGAGAGCCCTCTCGAGCTTATGCTATAATCTGATTCTATTTTCGGTGCATTTGGGACGACTGTGTAACTTTACTATTGGGCTAGATGAGATTGGATCTCAGGGACAGACGATCTTATGTACAGCGGATGGCGCGTTTTCTATCCCCCATGATCATTTGTCCAACTGTCGTATTGCATGATAACCCCTTGTATGAAAAGATATCTCCCTTCTTCGAATCGTTTTGCGTCTGTTGTTGCGTAGTTGATCACCCTGCACGCGCGGGCTAATGGTAAATCTAGACCGGGTTTCTCGCCTGGAACTCTTTCTGCGAACCGGGACGGTGGTAAGCTATATAGCCGGCACGTATATGCAGGACAGTGAGTGAACACCACAGCTCAGTCATCCCACACCTGCGAAGACCACATGCTCGTATAGCCCCACAGTCGAGGCATTGAAGGGGTGTGTGGGGAGCAAACAGGCTGCTTTACAGTGAGTGAGAGCGATAAGCGTATCGATGTGTCGTTGTGATGGCGGTGCTTTCCTATATTGAGTCCCATCGCGCCTGTAGCAACTCTACATCCTTTCCTCAAACACTGGCGTTCACAACTTCACCAAGATGTTTTATACCACTCTCTTCTTCTTCCTCTTTTCAGCAGCAACTTTTGCTATCAACTTTGATTGGGAGCGTGAACAGCTCACTGACGAGGATGCAGCTCGCAATGGCGCAGTGCGCTTTGGTAGTGCGGCACAAGCTGCGACGCCTGCTAATTGCAAGATCATCCCGGGTGACGCTGAGTGGCCGAGCGAGGACGTCTGGGACTCTTTCAACGATACGCTCGGTGGTGTGCTACTGAAGCCTAGACCGCTTGCCAGCGTCTGCTATACTGGGGAGGGCTACAATGCAGCGAGATGCGAACAGTACAAGAGTAACTGGGCGGGCATGAACCTACAGTGAGCTCACTCGTAACGAAACGACTCTCTTGTTGTGTCATTCTAACTACGACAGTACCGATGATCCCACCAGTATCATGTCCCAATGGGCATCCGGGAACGCATGCACACCAACCTCACAACCAAACTCAAACTGTACCCAAGGTGGTTGGCCAGAGTACGTCGTCAGAGCCTCTACTTTGAGACATATCCAACTCGCAGTCAACTTTGCTAGAAACCGGAACATCCGCCTTGTGATCAAGAACTCAGGCCACGACTTCAATGGGAAGTCCATCGGTGGTTACTCTCTCAGTGTATGGACACACAACCTCAAAGGCATGACGTATGATCCGAACTACACCTCACCAACTAGTTCGTATACAGGAAAAGCTGTTGCTTATGCCGCAGGTACTCAGGCTTCTGAGGGGTCTACACTAATGCGGCAGAAAAATATGCTCATGATTGTTGCAGGCGGTTCAACCGTAGGTATCGCAGGCGGCTTCCTTCAAGGTGGTGGACACAGCGCCTATACCAGCTACTATGGTCTGGCGGCAGACCAAGTGCTCGCCATCACTGCTGTCACAGCCGATGGAAGGGTAGTTGAAGCACATGAAGGGGAAAATGCAGACCTGTTCTGGGCTTTCAGAGGAGGAGGCGGCGGTAATTCTTCTCAGCAAGAAGAGAAATTGACTGTCACTGACAAAAGATCAGGCACGTTCGGCATCATCACATCCGTTGTCGTTAAAGCGTTCCCCGCCACAGCCGTTACGTCAGGCAGTGTACGTTTCTCAACGACACCAGACCGCGGATCAAGTGCGCCTCCAATCTCTGCAGAAACCTTCTGGGCCGGCATGCGTGCGTACTGGGAATTCTCGATCGCCATCTGTGACGTAGGTGGGTTGGGTTACAGCTTCATCTACCCAAGCAGTAGTAGCACAGGTCTTACCTTTACTGTCAGTATCTCGGTTCCCAACAAGACTACCACCGAATATCGGCAATTTGTCCGCCCATTGCTTCAGAAGCTCAATGATCTCGGTATCCAGCAACCTATGCCGACACTCAAACGCTCTCCCACGCCATCTTTTTCATATGAAGACGACTCCACAAACGAAGCATCGCCTCTCTCCAAAAGAGTAATAGGCGAAACAACAGGCCACACCCTAATAGCATCCCGCTTCTTCCCCCGCACCACCTTCTCCACACCCTCCACACTAGAAACCTCCCACCTGGCCATCCGCCACGTCGTCGAAAACGGTTCCCTAACCTTCCACGGCATGAACTACGCGCCCACTCTCTCCGTCTCCGGCAACCCAAATAACAGCGTTAACCCCGCTTTCCGCACCACAGTCCTCCACGCACAAGCCTACGAATCCAACGCGCACTGGGACGGCAAAGCACCCATCTTGTCGCATGAGGCGCTGACAGAAAGACACCAGAGACTGCAGGCGTATATGCAGGGGTGGCGGGATTTTACGCCCGGGAGTGGGAGTTATATCAATGAAGGGGATGCGCAGGATTGGGAGTGGAAGGATGCGTTCTTTGGGAGTAATTATGAGAGGTTGGCTAGGGTGAAGACGGAATGGGATCCTCAAGGTGTGTTTTGGGTGATTGGAGGCGTGGGGAGTGATGAGTGGGAGGTTAGGGATTTGGATGGGGGGAAGAGGGCGGGGATTGTCACGCAGGATGGGAGGTTGTGTAGGGTGGGTTGATGGTGAGGAGGGGAGAGGTACATGTCTGTGGGAGGGCATGGACTTCAGCTGTGCTATCTCGATAGATAGTGGTTAGATCTTCCAAAAGCCACTTTATCCAAGAATAGCTGCAACCTAATTATCATCAAGCATCATGGGAAGCTCATTGTCGCTCTCCGGAGGACGTCGTACCGCTACATCGGAGTCTCGGTGCCTTTGTTCCTCCGCAGTCTCACATCCGGGACGCCTTAACCACGGAAAACACCAGCGAATCGTACGCATTATGGGAGATGCACAAGAACCCTTTTGGAACAACGAGGGATAAGTCGGGAACTCAACAATAGGAGCAATAGATAAATGAATGGCAATACGCTATATGACCCATGCGTCACATCCCACCTTCCGACTATTTAGCCCCAACACTCCGACGCCTACTTTCCTACAACTCTTCCCTTTGATTTTTTCTGTTCCTCCTTGCAATCCGCGAAACCATGGCGCCTGACCCATCCCTCTCCTCCAAAGTCGTCCTCATAACCGGCGCAAACAGCGGCATAGGAAAAGCCACCGCCCTCTCCCTCGCCACCCTAAACCCAGCACAACTCTGGATCGCCGCCCGTAACGTCACAGGCGGCCAGACCGCCGTTGCTGAGATAAGAACTGCGGCACCAACCGTCGATGTTCGATTCGTAGAATGCGATTTAGCGAGTTTTGACTCTGTAGCAAGAGCGGCTAGGGAAGTGGTGGCAGGGTGTGGAGGGAGGTTGGATGTTTTGATGCTCAATGCTGGGATTGTATGTCTTCTCTTGATCTTTCTAGCTTTTGCTATTCTGTTCTTTTGTGAATTGGTATGCATCTGTTGACTGACAGTCTTCTGCGACGATAGATGGGCGGCCACCCCGGCACAACACCTCAAGGCCACGAACTGCAATTCGGCACAAACCACGTCGGCCATGCTCTCTTCCTCAAGCTCCTCACACCAACAATGCTTTCCACTGCCGAAACCACGGGCTCAACACCACGTGTCATCTCCGTCAGCTCGAGAGGCCACGCTCATACCGCCGCCTTGCCAGACGGCGGCATCGCGTTCGACACCTTGAACTCCTCTCAGGCTGACTTATCAGGCGTGAACAAGTACACGCAATCCAAACTCGCCAACGTAGTCTACGCGCGCCAATACGCACTGCAATACCCACAGATCCTTTGTGTGGCGATTCACCCTGGTAATGTCTTGACGGAAATCTTCAACAAAGGCGCTGAAGGAGGTGATGAGCAGATCAAGTATCTGGCGAGGGAGGTGGCGCCTAAGAGATGTGGGTCGCTGGAGGAAGGGATTAAAAGTGGGGTTTGGGCGGCGACTGCGCAGGGCGTGCTGAGTGGGCGATATTATGAACCTGTGGGTGTGTTGGGCGTGGGAAGTGAGTTGTCCAAGGATACGAAGCTGGGAGAGAGACTGTGGGCTTGGACGCAGCGAGAGATGGAAGGGTGGGAGCTCTAGGCAGGAGGAAGTTGATGGGCCAGATGGAATGGTTTTGGTTTTGTATGAAATGACTTTAGCTGTATTGGCCCACTTCAGGTATAAGAATTTGTCTTCTTGTCGGTGTTATGTCTGGGTTTGGGATTGGCGTGAAAGGTAATGATTTCCGGGCTACCGTCGAGTCGCCGTCTTTTGCATGTGACGACGACTTCGTTCGTGAGGTCTCCTCTTGTCGTTGCTTCCACATCGTGGAACATGTTATGCTCCGGCATCAAAGACCAGCTATACGAATCTTCCAAATTGGGTATTTCTGAGAGAGAGAAGCCATCTCCAGCGTTATCCGCATAGTGAGTATTTTGCTCTTCAAGCTCCATAACCGTTTCCGCGATATTTGCTGCCGTGAAAGAATCCCACGTTCCTTCCTTCAGCGGGATCACCCGCAGGAGCCGAATAGCATGGAGGCGGATGCGATGGTATCGACACTTGATAGCCGTGTAATACAAAGGCGCGATAAAGCCGTATTCGCCAATCGAATTGTGGAGGTTGACGTTGTCGGGTATAGACTTTGCCAAGGAGTACTCTTCGAAGATGTGTATGGCATGCACAAGTATCGTGAGAAACGTTGGCGTATACGCTTCGTAGTGCTGCTGAGAGTGCACTTGCAGACAGCCGCACATTATGCGCGCCATGGCATGGTACATGAGTAGCAATTTGAGGACTGATGGTTCGCGGCCCGTTGGAAGCTTTGCTGGCGGTGTCTTCCCGCCGAACGCCCACAGTTCGTCTGGTTTCCTCCCAGCAGCTAGGGCTAGTTTGTCTACCGAGGGAAGTGTACTCAGATACGCATCGTACCACATCGCAAGAGAGGTCGCGATCTCTTCTTGTCCTGCTGTAACCGCAGCAATCTGGTCTTTAGTGCCTGGTCCCATCTTTCGATATGGTTGTGCTATGAGAATAATGCCGTGCAATAGCAAATCAAGAGCGTCCTTCGCCTCCTCGATAGTCGTAAAAGTAGGGTATGGTATGTTGTTTTCTATCGGCTGAAGAAAGATATCGAGATCTTCCAGACCGGAACCGAACAGATTATTTTGCATATGTAGGGTCGCGAAGCTGCGCACGATGCCTTGGTCGATGCTCTTTTCATATGATGCCGGCTTGATTACGAGGACGCCTTCGTGCGAGCGTTCTTTCTTCGTGGTCATGTTCATCAGGACCTTTAGACCGTTCCGTAAGTGTGATTCGGCCAATTGGTATTGCCCGCGGAGGTATTCAAGCAAGGTAAATAACTGACAGGTGACCAATATGATTGTGACTGAGGCTTTGTCTCCACATAGCAACAGCGGCTGTAGCGACTGGATTGCTTTGCCATATTGTTGAAGCATGAACTTCTCCCGCGCATCCGGAGCTTGTGCCGAATCGAAACTGCATCTATGCGCAGCGCTCAGCGCAACAGCAGCATGAAGAACCGCCGGTTCTGACGACGCTGCTGGTAGCACGATCGAGTTCCAGAACTTCGAAGCAAACCAACCGGAAGTTGTGTGAACGATGCGGATCCTGTATAACTGTAGATACCTGAGTTCCTCGACACCCAAGATTTTGGTTGGAGGTTTCTGGATCGATGTTGACACCAGGCCGTATCTTTCAACGTAGGTGTTCCCTCCGCCACCCCACAGTCCGTAGCCCTCGCATGTCCGACCAGTGGAGCGACAGCGAGAGCATACAGGCTTGGTTTCGTCGCACTTGACTCTTCGCGCTCTAGTCGATGTCGGTAAGCGTCCATAGGAACAGATCTCTACCCAGATCGCTGCAAAACAAACAGCCAATCGGTTGAGTACCGTGTCATTGAACAGGGGAGTCCACTTACTTGCAGGTTACGCACCCTGATTTAGACTTCCTCCGTACAACACCTCTTACAGGTTGGTACGCAGCTTTTGCAGTCACGTATTGATTCGAGGTGTTGGCTTCGGGTTGCATAGCGAGAGTGTTGTCCAGCTAGAGTGACGAACATGGAGACGTCGCTCCAACTCGATTTGCAAATATTCTTGGCGGCTCGAACAACATGTTTCAAAGAGAACGCAGGGAATGTTACGAGACAGTTCGGAGGGAGGAACGGACAGTCTGTCAGCCTTAGCTCGCTAAACTTCGGGAAGGTAGGCCGGACCCCTGCATACGTTACGCCCCTCTCATTGGTCCGCTCGGTACAGCCAGATCCTAATTGGCAATTGCTCAGGCCCACTGATGGTGGAGAAGAACCTCAACACCTGAGAACGCTTGACAGCTGTGTGCATTGTGTTGAGATCTAGCTAAATCTCGTCTCAATACCGGTGTGCCCGTAGGGTACTACATAACCATACACCGGCCCTTCGCCTGTTGTCTCTCCCGCTCCTTCTCGTCCATGAGTGCCACTAGGGCCTCTGCTCTCGCGGAGCCAAAGATCAAATTAAAGACGTCATGATCCGTTGTTTCCAATCCGCTCTCGACTTCGTAGGAATTTTTCCGGGCACCGTGTTGAATGAGTAGTTCGCAGCTCTGGTACCAAGCGCTCGTGAGAGCTGCTGAAGGCTTTATACGATCAACCAATTGAAAAGCTGACGGTGAGACAGTGTCGTCCATTGAAAGTAAAAAGAGGTGCCAAACTGACTTGCTGTCGTTCAGATGGACAGGCTGATTTGGATCTGCCCCGCGTTCGAGGAGTAGCCGAACCACTGCACAGGTGATGGTGCGAAATTAGTGTCTGTCTCATGCGCATTTTGTGCAGCCAAGACTTACTATCCAGATACACACTTGGATGGTCACGGCTGGAGTCGTATTTCATGTTCGTGTAGAGGTGTGTGATTCGGCGTGGACGGAGCGCGTAGTCCAGTAGTGGTCGCCCACACTTTCGCGCATTGTTTGGGTTGGCGTCTAACTTCGCACGAACGTACTTGACGAGGCCGGCTTGTACAGCCAGTGCAAGAAAGTTATAGCTGTCTCCTTCACGATACATATCATAACCACTATCGTTGACTGCACTGCGGGCATGCGTCCAGTGGTTTTCATTACCACGTGCGTGGTGAGTATTGACGCGATCCACCTCATCGAGAACCTCTACTAGGGTTGAGGTAGGGCTTGGGTCGGTTCTCTCGGTTTCGTAGGCGTAATAAAGTAGCTCGTCCGTTAAGCCCAGAACATCTTCGATCGACCTTGGATTACTGTAGTCGATATCCGGTAGTGATTTAAGCATGGAGAGGCATATTTTGCACAAGGTAGACTTGGAGCTAAACTCGGTCTTCAGATTCGCCCGTAGTTGGTGGTAGTAGTTGTCCTGCAAGAATTCGGCAACAGTTCGGTGGAGGAAGTCGACCGTAGGACCCGAGAAGCAGGGATGTCTACAGTGACACAGTTAGAAAATTACAAATAGGCGTTCGTTTGATTGAGAAGAGCCTGAAGCACTGCATGTATCTTCGTGCGACGGCTGTAAATGGCAATATCATAAGAATCGCTTTCCGGTCGTTTAGCACCTGAGTAGATGGCCAGGAGCTTCACTTACTCTTCATCATTAACAACGAGAAGATCGCTACATCGGTTCCGAATGAGCGACTTCCACTTGGGATACTCGCTTTTCAAATCGTCTTCGCGAATGGGCTGTATAGGGAGGTTGGTGGCATAGGCGGGGTTCTTGCGTTGGTGTTTCAGCAGAGAGAACGCGTATAACGGTAGCGGTTGCAGCTCATCGACCGTGATCAAGAAGATTTGTGACATCTCTTCAAGATACTGAGGCTTAATAGCCTTGACCATGCGCTCAAAGTACGTCTCTAGATCTGCTGGGAAGAGATTGACGATATTCCACAGCATGTCCACACCTTCATCTCGATCGACAGCGTGTACGAGGTCACGAGTAATGAGGAAGACCCATAACCATACGCCCTGCGCAAGGTCTGCAATCACCTTCGTTATTGATACGCACGTGGTATCGGCATCCGCCAGGCGTTGGAAGTTCTCATTCTCCCCGAGGAGACGCTGAACATGGCGTCCCATGTCTTCTTTGGTAAAACTCTTAATGTCGAACGTGCGAGATGTGTTGTTGAAAAACCTCTCGAACACCGAGCGAGGCCGTGTCGAGGCACAGATCTTGATGTCCTTTGATATAGAGAGAAATTTCAGGGCGCTGACAACATCTTCCTCAGCCCCGTTGTACTCGTCTAAGCCGTCGATAAAGAAGCAAAACTTGACTTCCAAATCTGTCTGGGTAGCGATGCGCCCGAACGTAGCTTTCAATTCTTCCACGTCCCACTCTTCGTGCTCCAGACGGTTTGGGCACACTATCTCAATGAGTCTGGGTACAGATTTGAGTATCTGGTACAGAAGCGACTGGAAGAGTCCTACTTGACTCTTTTGCATTTCATAGCCTTGATTCCAGAAGTAGTAACTCGCCGTGCAGAGTTTGGTCGTGCCTGCCCAGCCTGCAAGACATTCGAAAGTGCGAGGGTTTTCAGTCACGAACTTCATCAGAGTTGACTTGCCGCTGCCTGCCTACATTGGCCATGTTAGTGGAAGTTAAAATACTCAATAGATCTTCTTTACCCGGCCTGTAATGCAGAAAAGTCCATCATGTTCGTCGGTGCTTTCCAACCAAACTGTGAAGGAAGTCAATGATGTGTCAAAGATCCATGTGTTTGACGCTTTATCAGCTTTGGGAATTTGATTCCACCGCCTGCGCAGGACTGGGAAGTAGAGGCTTCGTATAGTGGCGGTTTGCTTGGTGCATGCCGTGTGCTCTTTGCCAAGTGCATCAAACTTCGTCTTCAGGCTAGTCAATTGCGCGACATGCGTGGCGCCTTCGCTCGTGCGAGTTTGTGCTACGAGTGTGAGTATTTCGTCTCGAATCTGATCCAGCTTGGCGTCATAGCTGATTGCTAAGGCATCTTGAGCTGTCTTCACGGCGTCTAGTTTGGCTGATAGCGAAGAGTGATGATCACTAAAAGACAAGTAAGTCAGCGTGGGTTCTGGCTAATAATTCGTTATCCATGTACAAGGAAGCCTCTGAACAGGTCTGCAGACTACATAGGATGAAGCAAGGAGATTGAAAGATACGGCGTGGATTCAGGCTCTAGGGTTTTCCAATTCCCCCTTCATTAAGGTGGATGTATGCAGCTCAAAACGCTATCATAATCTCCATTGACATACCTCCGGATAATGTGTTCAACATTCACCCGAATGCGCTTATCTAGCGCATCAAGCCTTGCTCGTAGAGCCTCGATGTCGCGTTGTTTCCAGAGACCTTGGAAAAGGACGCGACTACTTTCGAGGGTTTTCGAGCGACCTTGGCGCACATGTAGCCGGGCGATAATCTTGCGCAACTCTTCGGCTATGTCGCGGCATTGTTGGACCATGCCCAAAATGTGCTCTTCGTGTACGGACAGCTTTTGACCGGAAGTTTGCTGCTTCTTGACTCGCTCGTGATATATCTTAACGTCTTTCACGATGAGTTCAAGCTCTCGAACCTCCGCAGTCGTGCCGTGAACGGAACCGCGCACGTTTCGAGCTCCAGAAGCGAATTTGATGCCGAAGTCGATGAAAGATATGATATTAGATACCAGCCCGATTATAGCAAGTGCCTCGGCCATTCTCGAACCCAAAGGGAGCGTGAATCTCCTGCGGATCCGAGCTGATGAAGAGTGACGATGCTAGGGAGCTGAGCGACAACACAGCCCCACAGGGCTTACGGTCGCTGTTTTCCTATTGGATGAACCGCAGAGGACCCCATGGCTGAGCGCTTACCCCTGCGGAGTGTTTGGGGGCGGTAACAATGCCTTGCAGACAGCCTGCCATCGTCAGCTATCCGAACCGAGCCGAAAGCTCTCTTCGTCTTTTGGCAATACGGTCGTGACGGCCGTCAAGAAGGCACCCAAAGTGCGAATTGCATGCACTTCGACCATCACCAGAAGATTTGTTTGGAAAGTCGTTCGGCGAGGCTGCGAAACTGTAGCGTTATTAGTGTCCCGGAACTGTTCAGTAAAGTTGAAACACTTCAAAGCTCCACGACGCATCGATGGATACTGAGCGCTCACAGGCTGAAAACAGCCAGTCGGTCGACCATTGCACAGCTCATGATTATAGCAGGCTGATAATTGGTAGATGGAAACCTGCGCGTATATCTCCGCAAGAATCTGCATCTCAGCGCTCGTCATCCGATCTATCCTCCCACGACGTCTCAGCGGCCTGCCCCGGAAATGTAGAGGGCAACGACTTGAAACCGCTCGTCGGTTGGAACCTGAACAGCCAAACTTCAACGTGGCAGCGCGATAATGGCTGCATGCGAATGCTTGCTCGATTTATCCGCTGGCTTCCAGAGGCCCTACTCAAAATGGTCGAAGGCCTGGTGTCTGCTATCGCCAACATGATGAACACCGTCTTCGAGTGCATGCCATATCCTATCAGGGTAATGATTTGGTTTTGCTTACTCGCAACACTGGTTGTGAACGGAATCTTCCTTGGTATCGCGCTGAGTCGCAGGGAGTCTGCGTTTGTGCCATTTGTTGTTGAAGCTGCATCGATATCCGTGTGGGGGGTTCTCAATCGCAGTGTTATGGGAAGGACTTTCTCTCAGGATAGAGACAATGCAGTCTGATCGAGCGCGCTCACCTTGTTCCATCGCTGAATTGGCAAGGTAGATGTGGAGAGTAGGGATGTGTCCAGAATATTGCGCGAAGAGGCAGCGGGCGACGGGTTCCGCCGCCCCACTTTAATGACGGAGTTCAGTCAGAGAAGGAAAGCACAACCACGCAGACCAGCAGGGTGGAAGCAATGTAACATATCGTTGTAGTTCCAAAACTGGATATCGTGTTCGTTCGTCTATGGACTAGTCTATCATAAGCATCGCATTACCATGATCGTCATCACAGAGAAAACAGGAAGAAAAGTCGAACAGAGAAAACTTTCCCCTCGGCGCCAAACGTAGCCCTTTAGTATACCACGCCGACCAAATGCTTTTCACTTTGCCGTTACGCCTTCGCAGATGCCTCTCCGCTTAAGAAGCCTCCTCAACGCCGTCTGGCTTTTGTGCCTCGGCGTCCGTCATCTCCGCGTCTTTTGGCTCTTCCGCCGGCGGCGCCTCAGCCTGCTTCTTGGACTCGGCTTCCCGCTTTGCGCGCTCAAGCTCGGCTTGCTTGGCGGCATGCTCCTTTTGGTGCTTCTCCATGGCCGCTTGTCGCTCGCCCTCGATCTTGTCGTTGTAGCGTTGGATGATGGGACCGGCGATGGAGCGGATGTCCTCCTTCTTGGAGACGTACTGTGCCTTTGACGCGTCGTCACCCTCGTCGTATAACCATTCCTGTGTAGATGTCAGCGCAGTCCATGTATTGCATCGTTATTGGACTTACCTCGATGGTCTCGAGCTTTGTGTTGAGCTTAGCCTTCTCTTCGTCACTGGCGAACTCGGCGTAGACGTCGAGAATCTTGTCCTTGAGCTCGTAGATGAAGCTCTCGAGGTTGTTCTTCTCGTTCTCGGTGTCTTGAACGAGCTTGTCCTCCATGATCATGGAGTTCTCCTTCTCGGCCAGGGTCTGCTTGCTCTCTTCGTCAAGCGAAGCAGTTCCGGCTGATAGTGGCAGGTCACCCTTGCGCTGCTGCTTCTTGACCTTGCGCATCTTCGGTGGCTCCTTGGCGGCGTCCTTATCAACGTCCATTGCCTGCGCATAATTTGTTAGCTCATTTGTTACGTGCGCAGAAGCAGGACGCGCAAGTACAGGATCAGCGTCAGGCTTGTGTCGTTTCGCGGCAGGCTCGGGCGGGCTTTGCCGCCCGTTGCTAGGATCAGAAGGAAATTCGGAACGTACATCACCCTCTTTCTTCTCTGCTGACGGAGACTCGGGAATTGGCTCCTCGACTTCGGTTTCCTCGACGTAGTATCCAGACTCGACGTTGAGCACACCGTGCACGTTGAGGCGTGCCTTGAGTTTGCAAATCATGAAGTCACCCTTGGGGTCCTCCTTGACACCCTTGACGGAGAAGCGGCCGATCCAGGGGTTCATCTTTCCTGGCAGTTGCTCGGGCTTGGCGTACCTGGCCTCGAGGTCGAATGGGTGTTTCCGGTAGAATGTGAGGATCTTGGTTGATGGCATGACGTTGCCCTTGTTGAAGACGGTCAGGTTGGTGTCCTCATCCGGAATGTCCTCTGACTTCTCCCATGTGAATTCAACGGGGTAGTTGACCATGTCGTGGACGGAGAAGTCACGGACACGGAATACTGGAGAGAGGATGGCGCAGCAGAAAGCGCAGCCACGAGCGACAGCCTCGTCCTGGTTGAGGGTGAAGGAGAGCGGCTTGCCGAAGTAGTCCTGGATCTTGGCCTTGAGGACGGGTACACGTGTGCAGCCACCAACCATCTCGATGGCGTCGATGTCGGCAGTGGTGAGCTTGGCCTCGGCGAGAGCCTGCTCGATAGGGGCGGTAGCACGGTCGATGAGGGGCTTGATCAGCTCCTCAAGCTCCTCGCGCTTGAGCATACCGCGGACATCGACGTCGTTCATGATGGACTCGACGTTGATGGGGGCCTGGTTGTTTGCGGAAAGGACCTTCTTGAGCTTCTCGACACCCGCGGACAGACGGAGGCGTGCCTTGCCGTTCTCCATGACGTCGATCTTGTACTTCTCCTTGAACTCCTTGGCGAAGTGCTCGACAAGGGCCTTGTCGATGTAGCGGCCTCCGTAGTGACGGTCCCAGGCGCTCGACTTGACGGCGAGCTCACCCTTCTTGAACTCAACGACGGTAGCGGTGTAGTTGCTGTGGCCGATGTTGACGAAGACGACTCTCCGTGGCTTCTCCTCGGGCGCTGGGAGGTCCAGCTTTGTGATGCCCCAGCCGAGGGCGACTGCGGTGTTGTCGTTGATGAGCCTCAGGCACTTGAGGCCGGCGATGTCGGCGGCGTCGAGGATGGCGCGGCGCTGGGCGTCGGTGTACCAGACGGGGCAGCTGAGGACGACGTCGTTGACGGGGAGTTTGAGTTCGGCAGATGCTGTGGCGCGCATCTTGGTGAGGAACATGGCGGTGATCTGGGTGGCAGTGAACTGCTCCTTCTTGCCCAGATATGTCACCTCAGCGCCGACCTGGCCGCCCATGTCGATGAGCGGCGCGGATATGAAGTCTTGCTCGACCTGGACATCGGGGTCTGTGAGGTTGCGGCCGGCGAGGCGGACGAAGGAGGAGACGGTGTTCTTGAGGTTGGAGATTTCCTGGTTCTTGGCCGTCTCGCCGACGTATCTGCTCTTGGGGCCGAAGCCTACTAGCGATCTGGGAAATTGTGAGTGGATGCTCGTTGTGTGCGCTGCGTGCGCTGGGGGTCTACTTACGGTGTCGCGCGGTTGGAAACCTCATTTGCAATCTACTGGCGTCAGTATTTTGGTATGCCGTATGCGACCGGGGCTACTCACCACATCGACACCGCGATTCCGCGCAACAGCAATGACGCTGTTGAGCGTTCCCAAATCAACACCTACTACAGACATGTTTATCTCTGATGGCGGGGTATGTGTGGGCAAACGTGGAGGGAGTGTGTGCGGTGAAAGTCGTGTTTGGGGGGTCGTGTAAAAGATAGACAGACACGGGTTCGCAAATTTCAAGTGACCGCTGCGTGATGACTTGCTGGCAATACGTCGAAGAAAAGAGAACCTTCTCGACAGGCCCTGTTTTAGCGGGGTCACTAAAGAAAGTGTTGCGGAAGGCACGGACCACGCAAATCGTCCAACAACACGCTGCGTCATATCCGCTCGCACTCGCTCCTGCCGTCTCCGCCGACGCGTCTCGATGCCGCCAGCGTCTTCCAACGCAACCCCCATGGACGCCTGCACGCCCGCCTCTGAGCACCTGCACGCGTCGACTCTCTGCGCGATAAGATAGCTGACATCAGCATGGCCCAAATCCCCCCGTACCCACTCTACAACCGCACGTACAACCTGTACCGCCTGTCCCCGCTCCACTGCCACGGCACGCCCCTCCTAGTCGACGCCTCACTTCGCACCCATGCCAAGCGCCTCAAGGAACAGCTCAAAGGCGACAGCGTGCGCGGCGTGCAGGTCGACTTTGCCGCTGCCGACGACACCGCGAAACTGGGCCCCCTGGACGAGTGCACCTGGGAGCTGATTGGCGACGAGGATGCCTGGATTGACCGACATCGCCAGTCGATGGACCCCGATGCCTCACAGCTGTCCTCCGTCTCCCAGCTCACTCCAGAGCGGGCGCGTGGGCTGGAAGTGAGCCTCGAGTACGAGAAGCAGTCGTACAATGCGCTCCTGCTGCGCGACCCGGGCGTCACTTCCTCGCAAAAGGGCTTCACGTCACTGCCCCTGCTACTCGTGAAGATGCCAGGCCCAATACGCGACATCTTCCTCAACTACCTCCGAACGACCTTCGATGCCCACGTTGCGCCCTTGAAGCTGCCCTCGCCCTTCATCACCTCGAGTCTCGAGACCTACTTCAAGCACCTCGCTGCGAGGTACTCGACCCAGTCCATACAAGACATTATAAGACAGCTGCATATTCAATTGGCGTTCCCCAATACCACAACTATCCTCAAACACGTAGAGATCACAGTCGCAGGCGGCGACATCTCTGGTTTCGTCGACAGGGGCAGACTGCTCAAGGACACCCACGACAAGCCCTTTACAGCTGCCCTGGCCGCGTATCTCCGGCAGCATCTCGCCCTCGACATATCGCACCCCAAAGTCCAGACATCCCGAATAACCTGCAACAGCTTCCACCTCGGCACCGAGCGTCTCAAACTCGTCGCACCCGATCCGCTGGCGGACACGTCCTTCTCCGACGAAGGCGGCGCATCACAAGACGCAAGTGCGAGCGAACTCGCTGTACAGGAGCTCTATACGTCTTTAGTTCGAGAGGCTGCTGGCAGCGGGAAGTTTCTGCCGGAGGAATTGACCAGCGAACCGAGAGAAGAGACGCCGTCCTCCATCGCAAGCGCTAAAGCGGGGCGCAGGAAGAGAGCCATCAGCAGCACTGCTGTAACCGATGGTAACAATAAGAAGACCAAAGGCAGAGGGAAAGAGAACAACCGGAAGCTCAATGGCAATGCCGGCATGGCCGATATGTAGGCACACCCAATCTTGGGTAGCAGTACATTTTTCAAAGCGCGTTGAATGTTTCCTGAGATACCCATTATCGATTTCTAGCAACGAAACCATTGCATCTCACTTCATCTTCTTCACGCTTCAAGTCGACACGTGTCACACCTCAATGCCACGTCTCTCTCACTGCGATGTCGCCACCAGATTACGATCGGCTACATCAAGCCTCACACTGTCAAACTTCTGTCCGTCCACTTCCAATACCTTCACTTCCGCTACATTACAATGAAAGTTTTTCCCATGATACTCGTCCGCGAGTTCGACGGACGAGATACTAGCTACCGTGTTGCAGCTCGTCGAGCTCGCAACTACTGGGTACGTCGACTGAGCTACTATTCCAGCATGCGTCGCATCTCACTTTCATATATGCCTTCGACTTAGTTACTTGATCATAGCCATAACACACCAATCACATGCTAAAGCCTGCAGGAACTCCTCGCAAACGTACACAACATCTTCATCAAGCCGTGGGAACGCTACAACGCTCATCTTCATTTCGACGGTCATGCTTGCGACGACCGGATAAGCCCCAGCGAATGGGATGCTGGAGGCTACTTCGATCCCGAATTTGTAGTGGACGGCAGACTGGTACTATATGTACACTTCGAACAGGTGGAACCACCACCAGAATCTAGCAAGGATGCACACAATCCTTTTGAGACGGAGGAAGAGGATAAGCTATGGTACCGGGGAACATATGGCGATCAGGGACTTCGAACGAAGGTAAAATCGTTAGGCGCTTATTGAGAACTTGGTTGACACGATGCAGAGAAAGTTCACGGACGACATCGAAGATTACCTTGAAGAATCGAAGAAAGATTCGTCTAAGCCCTTTCCAAAGGGACTGCCACACAACCCTTTCAATACAGAACCGGTTCTCAAGTCAATCTATACACTCAAGAGCACACTCGCGTTACCGGTTGCTGCCAATGAGGTGGTGACCGTAGATGACTCGAGCAGCAGTCATCACCTCGACACTGGCGTCGTGATTGGGCGCGCCCTCCCACAAAGCTGTCTCGACCCTAATGTTCGCCCTGTCGTTCGCGCCGTAATCAGCAAAGTCGGCGCTGTAGTCGCTTACATTCCCGCGAAATACTCAAAACGGAGCGCAATCAAAGGAGATATACAGATCGCGATGACGCACGTGGAATATACACCCGAGCTGGTGAAGTTTACCTTCGGCGAAGAGAGAACGCGAGCCATAAAAGCTATGATCGAAGAGCGAAATGCACCTCACAACACGAGTACACCTCCAGATTCTGGTTTCTCTACCGCGAGTCCGTCACCACCGATCGTCCTTGAAGCTACCGCATCTGAGGTGTCATTTATCATCATCGATGATACAAAGCATCCAGGCCTGCGCAAAGAAGGAGTCGTCATCGGCCATGCGAAGGAACACTGGTGTCTTACACCACACAAACGTCCTGCTGTTCGTGCAATGCTGAATAAGAAGAACAACGTCATCGCGTATATTCCCGCAAGACACACTGGACATACAGACAGGAACGGTGAGATACAGATTCCATTAAAGGACGTAAATCTCTCGAAGTCGCTCGTAGCGTTACCGCTGTGGAAGCTCTCTGACGCGATCAGAGCGATGACCAGGACAAAGAGGGAGACAAACGAGAAGTCTGTGGTGCATGGGTCAGGTGATCAAGAGGGAGGCATGATGAGAAGGAGGAGAGCAGCAGAGACCAAGCCAGCTATCGGGACTGCCGCGAACGATGACGAAACAGACTCTTTTTCAGATTCTACAGACGTTCCCGAAGGCGGTGCTCAACACTGAGCGAAAGCCGCTTGACCGCATTTGGGCGCTGGGTATATACAAAAGTCCTTCATTGCTAGGTACACAATCAAGTCACGAGCTTCTGATGTCATTCTACCCCCTCTCTTTCCCGTTTGTCGTTGCCTTTGCGTCCGTGTGACTCCACTAGCAATCGCTACGCGCACACAATAAATATATCTCAAAGAGACTCTAACTGCCCGCGATATCTCTCCTTCGTCACTCAGCTTCTTATATATCCTCACACGCCTTCAATTTCCTACCCCAATACTCACCACCGCGATTCGAGATGTCGACTACCAGCGTTACCTTGATCGAAGTCAGAGACTTCGCAATTGGTCCTGACTTGTACCGCCGACGCGCATCTGATCTGAGTGACTGGGACGACCTCATCGAGTATACGTTCAACGCCTTCAACCGCGATGAACGCTACTTCAGACTGCACTTCCATTTCTCTCGGGAAACACATTGTGTGGAGGACGAACTGTTGACGAAGGAGGACTGGAATGACGGTATCTATTTCGTCGGCGCCAACAGACTATTCTATGCCCATTTCGTCACGAGGGCTCGACATGAACCTCGAGGTTACTACCGGAGGAGGGCGCCTTCACCATCTCCAGTCAGCCCCACACCTGAGCCTGGGTCGCCGGTGGTACCTTGGACTATGCCGCCGCTGCCGCCCATGAACGAACAAGGTGTTTATGAGTACCCTCCGACCATTGATCCACCAGCTCCATCTGGTCCTACACCTACACGTCGTCCAGCGACACGTCCCGGAGGTGGACCTCGACGTGGACTTGCACGTGGACGCGGACGCGGACGTGGACGCGCACCACAACCCGCTCAACGTCCACCACTTCGGCCAGTACCACCACCAGCTCAACCTGTCCCAGCCGTTCTTCGACCGGCCTCTCAGCGACCAAACACCAACGCAACCAATGTATACACCGTTGGTCCACCAATACCGGCTGATCGATACCCAAACTCAAGGTACTTCTCCTCACCTTTCACCTTCATCCCCTTGCAACCTGCTCCACCTCGGCCACGAACACATGCTCAACAGTACAGGGCCCCTCTTCCAAGCTCAGACGCACCGGCAGCTAGACCCGCGGCTGCGACATCAGCTTCGGCAGTACCTGTTCGCGCTCCTGTCGCCCCGATGTTGCCTCCTCGACCAGCTGTTCGCCAACCGGCTGGCGGATCTACGTCTCGTCTGCGGACTACAGGCAATTCAAGCGGCCAGCCAATTGAGATATCGTCCGCATCGTCATCGTCAAGCTATGAATCTAGCATGGATATAGATTCCAATCAGCATCCGGGTACCCATCAGCCCACCGCACCCCTTCCGCCGCCGCCGCAAAGTGAAGACTACAACATGGAACTCGCCGACGATCCCATATCCGACTCCGACGCGCAGAATACACCCCTCCCCGCACCAACATTCGATGAGTACGCGGACCTCCAGTACCCCGTCGTCCGGCCTTCACCAGGACCACGATATGAAGGCCAAACCGACGATGAGGAAGAGGATCTTACCCTCCAATCACCACTATACCCAATTCCAGAATTCGAAGAGAGGCCAGACGATGAATATGAAGATCTCACCCTCCAATCACCACTCTACCCAGATCCGCAGTTTGAGCAACCACCAGACGAGGAAGAGGAAGAGGATCTCACCCTCCAATCCCCACTCTACTCCAACTCAGAGTTCGACCACCCACCAAACGACCAAGTCGAAGACGAGCAAATGTCCGTCGCCCCCACATCACCAGGCTCAGGCGGCCTCTTCGTGCGCGATGAGACAGAAGCACAGAACTTCGAGGCGGCGTTGGCGTGGGAGGACGATGGTACACAGCAGTCCGTCGTGGAGTCTGAGCTCGGACAAGAAGAGGAGAGGCCGGACAGTGAAGGGGAGGATGCGATGACATTTATTGCGTCTCCTTCTGCTGCGCCCTCGTCGGCTGTACCTACTTCGGCGGGTACGGGTATGTTCGTGTCGGACGGGAGTGAGACGAGGGGCTTTGCGGGGGCTTTGGAGTGGGAAGAGGAAGAAGATGATGATGATGATGATGACGACGATGAGGAGATGGAGGATGAAGGGGAGGGTGGTGTGGAGGTTAGGAGGCGGTAGAGGGTTGAAGAGATTACGTTTGGGTTTCAAGAAGACGGTTGAGGACTACAAAAGACGTTTGCTTGTACATTTAGCATAATACACCGGGGGTTGAGGACTTCACTGGCTTCTTGTGTCTATCTTTGTTCTTGTGTGTTGAGTTGACGACCTCCGCGGTGATGCGAGTCGGCTACTACGAGTTAGTTAGCACCTATGTGTTCTTCACTGGGATGTTACTTTGTCGCAGTTTCACCGCATTTACTGCACAGGAAAGAAGACATATCGCCCTTTTCATAAGAAGAAGATGCATTCATTCAGGTCATAGAGACGTCGAGGATACGTAATAGGGAATCATAATGAAAAAACAATCGACCCAAACGATACACCAATGCGACTCGTCCAATCGCCCAGCGACAGAAGCCGGCCACATCCCATGGCCACCTCTTCCTACCACCATGTATCCACCTCAAGTATACACACTCTCAGTAAAAGAGTTAACCTGCAGCCCCCTCTCAGCCATATCCGCATTCTCCAAAAACTTCAACTGCATCCACACCAAATGCCCCTTGACACGGTCCAACTCCGCTCTAATCTCCTTAACAGGCCTAACCATGTCATACAAATGACCCTGCTTGTGTTCCTTGTCCCCAGACGGGTTGGGCGTAAACTTGTCGTAGTCCTCAAACGTGAGGATGTTGTCGTCAGGATCGGCGTGGAACAACGATCTAAACACCTCGGTGTTGGTAGTCGCGCGCTCGGTCCATTCGTCCCAGAGTTTGGATGACAGAGGGTCAGAGACAAAGTCTGCTTCGGCGCCGGGCATGGGGTCGTTTGGTGAGTTTTCGCCGGGGGGTTGCGCGTTGGGGTCGTCGGCGGCGTTGAGGGATTGGGGCGGGAGGAGACCGAGATGTTCGCGCCATAAGCTGCTGCGGAGTTCGTGGGCGAGTTTTGCGGCTTTGTAGGGCTTGCCGTCCATTTCGGTGTCGATTTCTGCGGTGTCTTGTAGGACGATGGAGAGTTCGGAATCGTGGAAGCCCAATTGGGAGCGGTCGTTGATGTTGGAGGATCCGCAGATTACGGTTTTGTCGTCGACGATGCAGATTTTGGCGTGGATGTAAAGCTCCTCTTGGAAGAAGTGCTCTTTCTCCTCTTCTTCTTCGCCTTCCCAGGCTTCCTCGCTGGGCTTCTTTTCCGTAAGCATCGCGTCGTCGGCAATCGAGTCTGGGTCAATAACACCGCCCTGATCGCCTTTGCCCACATCTTCCTCCTCATCCATGTACGCTTTCCTCATCTCAGCGGCTTTGCGTCGTGCCTCGTCACCTCCCTCTTCTGGTGGTGCTTCCAGCTCGTCAATCTCAGCTGCTTCCAGATCCATGTACGACTTCCCAGACTTCTTCTCGCGCTCCTTGAGCGTGGGGGTGACATTGATACGGTCGTATGAACGAAGATTGAAGAAGAAAATGTACTTTTCTGGATCGACACCAGCCTTTTTGATCTGTCCGTATATGCTTTCTTCTCCTCGGCAGATACTCTTGAATTGATAGTCCATGATCGCTCGTGTTCCAGCAGCGGCCTGATCTCGAAGATCTCCCGCGAATCCCGGAATTGCTGGAATGACAATGACAATTTTGAAGTTGCGCTGCTCCTTAGCTGCCGAAACGATGGCGTCAACCATTGCAGCTCCGATCTGGTTGTGGACAGGGCTCTGGTCGCGTTTACCCGTTGCCGTGATGAAAAATTGATTCTCAATGTAGACGTAGTGCTGCGCGTTACGGATGACCTCGCAGTATGCGTTCTGGATACTCTGCTCATGAGGATCAATGCCCATACTCCAGTCGCCGCTACTCCTGACTAATTGCGCATGTACAGTTCCACGATTGTCGAGGTTCTTGCTGTTCAGCTGCGTGAGGGGATGATGTACATATTGGCCAACAGGGAACTTGGGCCGTTGCACTCCGATCAGATCTTCGTCGGCGCCTTCACGTCCTTCCATGGTGAGCCAATCGTATCTCTCGTCACGCTTGTACTTTTCTCGCTTCACGAAGTTCCATCGCAAGACGAAATGCTCAGCGATGTCGTAAACCGCCGGGCCAATGACACCCATTGCGACATCGTGCCATGGCATGCGACCGAACTCCAGTTTGTTCAGCTTGTTCGATTTCCAGTCGTCAACACTCTCAAAATCCATGATACGGTTATTGTTGTAATCCTGACCCGGGAAGATTTGGTTTTGAACACCAGACGGGTGGGCATCGGCAAGCGGGTGCTGCTTGTCGTCCCATCGGCCGTAACACAAGTCCAGTCCACCGATGAAGGCCATGGCATAGTCGATGACGATGAACTTCTCGTGATGCGCCCAGTAGAATGTCATGTCTGAAGCATTCTCGAAAACGTTGTGGTCAGGATGTCTCATCACCTTGATGTTTCCGTACCCAGGTTCGCCTTCTTCAAACAGGCCCATGAGTGCCTTCTTGGTGTGCTGGCTGTTGCACGTAAGAGCCGCAGAAACCTGAGTAAGTATAAGCTGCTGTTTATTTGACGCAGATTGATGACCTCACCTCCTTGTACACGGAAACATAGATTTTCACACCAGCCGCTGCACGGCGCTTGAGTACTTGGTCCAGTCGAAATTGCTGGTTGTAGTAGGGTGGTCGCTTCAGGAAGAGCTCGGGGCTGAGCCACCAGTCCGCAATGTAGATGGTCTCTTTGGCTTGCTCCAATGCCTCGGCAACGGCCCAGAAGTAATCCCTACCATCGACATACCACTTCACCAAGTTGTTGTCGCGCTCTGGTGCAAAGCTATGGAAGCGGTGGTTCTCCGCGATCTTGCTCCTCTTGGCGTCCGTCTCCTTCTCATGCTCCTCGTCGTGGCGATGGTTGGCATTGAATAGGTTGGTGAACTTGCCGACCTTATGCTTGATGTGCACAGCCTTAATATGCGCACCTCGTAACTTGGTGTGCTCGAGCTTTTGCTCAATCTCCTCAATCTTCTCAGAAGCGCGATGATTGAAGGGGTGGAAGAGCTTCTTGAGGCCCTTCTCTTGGGAAGGCATATTGGCGACCGTGCGCAGCGATCAGCAATCGCGCGGGGTAGCGATGATAGAGATGGTGAGGCTGGAGATGGAGGCTGAGGAGTGAGGCGTAGGCGACGGAGAGGCGATCGGTCGCGTGCACTGGTCTTGTACTGACCCACAAGGATGGAATAACCTGTATTCACTGTGCTGCACTTGGCAGGTAAATAGGCATGGCGCGATCTCAGCCGCCGGAGGGACCGATTGGTGACGTCATTGGCGGCTAGCCTTTCCGAGCAATAGCGATCATGCACCTCCCTCAAGCGTCCATCGCGGCTGAGGCTGCAATCAGCCCGGGGGCTGGGAATAACAACCCGAAAGCGATCCAGCACTGGGTTCCTGATGCCACTACCATAGCACTACAAGAAGCTTGTCTCTTCGGTAAAACCAATTGATCAGATTCAGCATGCGCGACATCATGACCATGGGAGTTATTTTTACCCCGCGTAGTCGGCCCTCCGGCTGCTTCATCCCACCACTTCCGAAACTAAGCGCGTCCGCGCGGCAGAAAAGACTAGTATGCAGCGCATCAGCCGAGAGAAAAGTCTGATGAACTGGGGGCTTTGACAAAGAGGAACGAGTAGGTTCAAGTGCGTCTTCAAGACATTGTGAGATGGATCCCATGAGCTACCCATGGCGCTACAAGTCACGCTATCTGGAAACTGGAGACGCAATAATACCTAGGTACTACAAACAAGTATTTACGATGAAGAGTCAGAACTATGTCCATAGCCCTGATCCAACAGTAACCTCATCAGTTCGCCGAAAGCCTCCGGCAAATGATATCCTACATCAACAGCCGTCAAACATTGCTTCTAGTACATACCGAGTCATAAACGTCGTTAGTCGTAAATCATCAATCCTAGGATGACCATCCCAAAGACCACTACGAAGACGCCGCGCTCCAAGAACTCATGAATGGGAGATGAATAGGCGGTGGTTGTAGCAGAATGGCAGTCGATCAAGCAACAACAACGACCGGCCAGCCGTCTTCCCAATCAAGATAGTTATATCCAAAGAAGAACTGATCAGCTGCGTAGCCAACGCTGGGACGAACTGCATCAACGTCAGCTTGGTCTCAACTTATCGTTACCAGTCTTTCACTTACCATAGTGATAGTACAACACGGTCCTCCCATTCTCAGGGTTGACCATAACGCCCTGTCCACCAGGTGCATAGATATCGCCGTGGCTAGCAAGGATAGTCGTACCACCGTTCTCCTCGAGACAACTCTTTCCTTCCTGATCATAGAAAGGCCCAGTAGGAACTTCCGAGCGGCATACAACAACGTGGTATACCTGACCCTCAGGAGCAAGACCTCCTGGAGTTTCTGGCGTATTGCAACACATACCCACGCTGTAGAACATGTAGTAAAAGTCCTTCTCTTTCCACATGATAGCGCCCTCAGCGACAGTAGCCCCGTAAGTACTATTCCGCACCATGTTGTTGATACGGTTATTTTGCTCGGCCCACCCGCCAAAAGCCATGAGGTCATCATATGGGAAAAGCTCGACCTGGAAGATGTCGTCCCAGAAGGAGCCGAAGGTGAAGTAGATGGGGTCTTTGGGCGTCTCTTGGAAGACAAAGGGGTCGATGAGGTTGTACTTGTCGGATAGGGGGAGGCCGATGTCGCCGTGGTCTTGCCAGCTACCCGGCTGGAGGGACTGCGATGTTGCGACGCCGATGGAGGAGTTTTGGAGACCGATTCGGGAGACGGAGTAGTGGCAGTAGAAGGTGTCGCCTCGCTTCATTACTGAAGGCGCCTGTTGTGTTGGTTAGGATGGTGTGTGGCTGATTAAGGTCTAGTAGAGGGATGATGAACTCACCCAGATGTCTTGATCCGGATGGACCTGGATGCTGGTACCGTTTTGTAACAACGCGCCTTCATATTCCCATGGTCCTCCCAGGGATGGCGCACTAGCAATGGCAATGTTGCCGCTAGTCGAGAAACGCCAGTACTTATTGTTCTCATATATGACACTAGGGTCATGAATCCAAGAGCAGTTGCCGCGACATGGCTCTGGGTCGGGATAGTAGCCATCAGTTGTAGGACTGCCAGCTTGAGGGTTCTGAGGATTAGGATCAGGATTAGGATCTGGCTGAGGACGCGGTACGGGAACTGGGTTTGCGACTGCGCTCTGTGTGAGGAATGGAATGAAGGTAGCGCTGGTGATCAGGAGCGCAGTAAGAAGTGCAGTCGTAAACCTTGCCGGTCCTGAGTCCCGGATGGTGTTTTCAAAGTGCCTCATGATCGAAGATGAGTAGTAGTAGCAAGTATTGAATTCTATGGGTGTTGAAGGAATAGATGCTCAATCGCAGATTTTATACAAGGTGAAGTACGTCAGGAGTCACGAACCGACACTTGGAGTCGAAGGCAGCTTCGTTTGCAACCACAATAGAGGGCTGACGGACCTTCCTGTTTCCGACGCTCACGATGTAAACGGCGGTGGGATTGGCTTCGAAAAGTGTGGTTCTCATGACCAGGGTACATGTAAAGGTTGGAGAATATGAGTGGGGATTGGTCGGCGGAACTCTCGTGCGAGCCCCCACGACCAGCTTTCATTGTGTGAAGAGCGCATAATTCCATCATGGGACGTATTTTCCTGAACTAGAAGCGTCAGATGTTCTCTTCAAGCCCCCGAGCTTCGGCCTCGTATATACAGCGGTGAGGGAGTGGTGGCAAGCAAAGCCTAGGCCGGTAGCAGTACCCCGTCCGCGATGGAGCGCATGAAGAGAGTCGTGTGACATCGTCGACCGTCTTTTGTTCGAGCACCGTGGACCTATTGCCTGTAAGCACGCAACATTTGGAGGTCGTGTACGTATTCGGATACGTGAAGTGCCGATGCTATCACGATCTCTGCGACACCGTTGGCCGATGTACCGCTTGAGTAGTACCAGTGATGTCAGGGGCTGTCCCCTCTCTACACTTTGTGCGCTGGAGACGCGATCTTCGCGGACTAGTTCCGATGCGTTGCCTTATTTGGTACCGACACTTGAGTGGAACGTTGCTCCACCAGATCCAGTGGCCGCCATTGCAGCCGAACCAAGGCCAAACGTTTCATTTGCTCCGCGATGCTGGTATTGCCACATGGAAGTCCTTAGTTCTCGATAATGACACCTCTAATCGTCATTAGTATGCTATGTGGTCGTATTGACACGTACCGGATTTGAGTCAAACCCTCTGGTCGGGCGCAACGTGGCAACAGCCACAACATCGTCGCCGTGTGACGATACATACTCTTGTAGCCAATCCTATCCATTTCGCATTCCGAAGTAATCATGTCGAGGTATACTCCTGTTGTTACATATTGTAGTACCCATGGTATCAGTGTTAGTGTAAGGTAACCATCCTTACTGCAGTATCAATGAGCAAGACGTGTATCAACATGAAGATCTGCTAATGCAGTGTAGTGTTGGAACGAATCTTGTTATTCGGCATTGGTCGTGCAAAGGCTCTGCACGAGAACCACACACTTGGCTACCTGCCTCTTTCGGTTTTGCATCCCTATCTTACCTGCTCTTTGCCGGTGCCTAGTTGGGCGCCTTGTAGCCTTCGACGTCGGTGCTGTTACTCCAACTCTCAAACTTCTTGACACTTTCGTTATAGGTTTCAAGCTTCTTATTGAGAAGGCTGTACGCGTCGGTTCCAACTACGCATCGGATAGGCGGGTCGTCCATGACGGCCAAGTCGTAGAACACCTTGGCAGCCTTAGCCGGGTCTATGAGGAGTTTGTTAGCGGTCGTTCGGTATGTAACAGTTTGACCATGGCGTACCTCCTGCTTGAGAGCCATGGCGCCCTTCAGCCTGCTTCTTGGGGTCGACGTGTGCGTATGCTGGGTTCGAGATCTCGCCGAAGTCCATACTGCGGCCTGACCAGTCGGTTCGGAAACCACCGGGCTCAATGCAAGTGAACTTGATTCCCCACTCAGGCTTCACTTCTTTCGAAATGGCCTCTGTGAATCCTTCAACGGCCCATTTGCTGGCACAGTAGATGGAGAAGTTAGGAACACCTAGTGACCATCAGCAGTGAAGACAAGAATGGATTAGATTTAAGCTCACCAATCTGACCGCCGATTGACGTCACTTGTTGGATGACACCTCCAGACTTCAAATCTCGCATAGTCTCCATGGCCTTTCTTGTTACATCAATGAGGCCAAAGAAGTTGATCTCCATCTGTTGTCTGATTTGCTTCTCCGACAAGGTCTCAAAGGGCCCGTTCAGGCCGTATCCAGCGTTGTTGCAAACCACGTCGATCTTCTTGAACTTCTTGATAGCCGCATCGAACGCATTGTCGATGGATTCTTTCTTGGTTACGTCAAGATCCACGAGCAGACTGTTCGAATCGTTGGCACCCTCGAAAGATAGCTTGGAAGAGTTGCGTGCGGTAGCGACAACGTAGTCACCCTTTTGCAAAACAACCTTGACGAATTCTTCGCCAAAGCCAGTGGAGCAGCCAGTGATGAGGAAAACGCGGGGTGCCATGATGACAATGCTAAGACGAGAATTTGAGGGGTGGTGATTTAGAATGATATGCAAACGTTGCAATAAGCCTCCTGTCCGTTGCAGTGGCTCTTCATATACCTAGAGGATAGACGACGTCAAGTGCGGCCAGTGTCATTACGTCAGAATGCATCAAAGGTAAGCGTAGGGTGTTGGCGGAGTTGAACCGGCAGCGACTAAGGATGGGCGAGTCGCTCTAGATCTGCCATATACCATGTTGGCAACGTCTGCAGACCCGCGACGGTAGCTTGTTCGAGAACATAGTGGGTGACGTCGGCCTACATGGCAACGGTATCTCCGGCTAGGACCGTCGTGCATCTGATCCACATGCCGTGTTCATGATGCTTCGAGATAGCATTGCCTGGAGAAGATATTCAGAGCCTTGAAAAGCGCTGAAGAGAGTTCACGGAGATGAAGCGGCGAAGTCGATGTGAAGCTTTTGTTGGCACGACCGCACCTTCTCATTGCGGGGCGTCTTGCATGAGGCGGCAAAACGCGCTCGACTCAAGCAGACAGATAACTGTGATGAGTCGAGAAGATACGGTACAATTGAAATATCGAGCACTTGCGCGTGGAGGGTGGAGATGACTGACTGGTGTCAGGCTGAAAGAGGATGTTTAATGGGAAGGAACGCGTGACGGAAGGAGACTAGCGCGACGCGAATTGGTGTCGCGAAACTGGTGCCCCTCGAAGCGCTCACCGCAGCAACAGCCCAAACAATACACCCTCCATATACCCACTTCGAATACCCCCTCTTACGCTGCATTGAAGTTCTTTTTGTAGCGATTGGTTACTCTCTGCCCAGAAAGTCACATAATACACCATGGCCGAGGTCATCAGAGACGAGGAGGTGCGCAGGCGCGTGCGTCTTGCGCAAGAGTTCCTCGACCCAGGTACGTCAAGCCGACTGTGGGGAGGATAGCAATGCTAATTATGGTGTAGATGATGTCTCCAGACGAAGGTATGCCGCAGCCATCCACCCTATAGAGCGCGCACTGACCGCTTCAGCTACCGCGCAGACATTCTGGTGATGCTCAACCGAGGACTACGAAGACTCACAGTAGGTGTTGTGTTGTATGCTACATGCGTCTACGCATACTTACCATATTCAGGTCAGCATAGACGAAATCCGCTCACATAACCGCGAACTCGCCGACGGCCTCCTCAACTCGCCCTTCGAATTCACAGAAGCCTTTGACCGCGCCCTCAAAGACGTCGTCCGCACATTCACCGACCGACCCAAGTCCGAGACAAGCGACGATGTGGTATACTATTGCGCGTATATCGGCAGCTTCGGCGAGTACTCGTGCAACCCGCGTACTCTGGGCTCAAACCAGCTGAACCACATGGTGTCGCTCGAGGGAATCGTCACCAAGACGTCTCTTGTGCGGCCCAAGGTGGTCAAGAGCGTGCACTACAACGAGAACAAGCAAAAGTTCCATTCGCGAGAGTACAGAGATCAGACCATGACTACCGGCGCGGCGAGTACGAGCGTCTACCCGACCGACGATGGCGAGGGCAACCCACTCGTCACTGAGTACGGCTACTGCATCTACCGCGACCACCAGACCATTTCCATCCAAGAAATGCCTGAGCGTGCCCCTGCTGGTCAGCTACCGCGCTCCGTCGATGTCATCTTGGACGATGACTTGGTAGATCGTGTGAAGCCGGGAGACCGCATACAGATGGTCGGCATATACCGCTCACTCGGTAATCGCAACGCTGGTGCCGGGAGCTCGACTTTCCGCACCCTAATCCTAGCGAACAACGTTATCCTCCTCTCTTCCAAGTCCGGTGGTGGCATTGCCCAGGTTTCTATCACCGATACCGATATCCGCAACATCAACAAAATATCCAAGAACAGGCGCGTCTTCGAACTGCTGTCGCAATCACTGGCTCCATCTATCTACGGACATGACTATATCAAGAAGGCGATTCTGCTGCTCCTCCTGGGAGGACAAGAGAAGAACCTCGAGAACGGCACTCATTTGAGAGGAGACATCAATATCCTCATGGTCGGTGATCCCTCAACTGCCAAGTCGCAACTGTTGCGTTTCGTTCTGAATACCGCCCCGCTTGCCATCGCTACAACGGGTCGCGGTTCGTCTGGTGTCGGTCTCACGGCAGCTGTCACCTCGGACAAGGAGACGGGCGAGCGACGTCTCGAGGCTGGTGCCATGGTTCTCGCTGACCGTGGTGTCGTCTGTATTGATGAATTCGACAAAATGTCCGATGTCGATCGAGTAGCTATCCACGAAGTCATGGAGCAACAGACCGTTACCATCGCCAAAGCCGGCATCCATACATCGCTCAATGCTCGTTGCAGTGTCATCGCAGCTGCCAATCCCATCTTCGGTCAGTACGATATCCACAAGGATCCGCATCGCAACATTGCTCTTCCGGATTCTCTACTATCGCGTTTCGATTTGCTGTTCGTTGTAACAGACGACATCGAAGATGCACGCGACCGTCAAATCTCTGAGCATGTCCTACGTATGCACCGTTACCGCCAGGCTGGTACTGAGGAGGGTGCACCGGTTCGCGAGGAGGGATCTCAGCTGCTTGGTGTTGGTCTTGAGACCGACGCTGATGCAAATCGTCCGACGGAAGTCTACGAGAAATTCAACCCCATGTTACATTCCGGCGTTACAATCACCGTCGGACGTGGTGCAAACCGAAGGACGGAAGTCCTCAGCATACCCTTCATCAAGAAATACATTCAATATGCTAAGCGCGAGAAGCCAATCCTTACGAAAGGCGCTGCGGATCATATTGTAGCAACATACTCTGCACTACGAAACGACGAGCTAGACGCTGGTACCCGCCGTACTTCCCCCATCACCGCACGTACTCTCGAAACACTCATCCGTCTTTCCACCGCCCATGCAAAGGCACGTTTATCGAAGCGGGTAGAGCAGAAAGATGCAGACGTCGCAGAGCAGATCCTCCGTTTTGCCTTGTTCAAAGAGGTCGTCGAGGACGACCGCCGCAAGCGAAGACGGACAGTCCGCGATCCAGACGCTATGTCTACAGACGGAGAATCGTCCGGCGGCGACGACGAAGACGGTGATGAGCAAGAAGCCACACAATCTCGCCGCACCGGTGGGCCATCGACCCGCAGGCAGCGTACAGAAACCACGCGCACTCCTGCAGCCGAAGAGGAAGGCGGCGAGGAAGAAGACAACGAGGACCTTTACAATGTCACACCGAAGACCCAACGCACGACTGATCGTACACAGTCCTCTCGCGCCGGTCAATCGTCGCAGGTCAGCGCTGCTTCTTCACAACCCGAATCGCAACTACCCGCTACACAAACCGAGTCGCAGGAATCGCAGAGCATTACACCGGCACGTCTGCAGGTGTTCCAAACAGCGCTTGGTCAGCTCATCGACGGTCCGCTGTTTGCAAACGATGCTGCAGATGTCGAGCCGCTGGTTGCCGCTGTAAACGCAAGACTCGGTGGGGGTAATGGACGCGAGGCGTTTGACGAAGATGAGGCCGAGAAGGCACTTGAAGCTCTGAGCGAGAGGAACAAGATCATGTACTCTGGAGGTATTGTGTATAAGATTTAGAGGGCCTGACTGGATTGAATACATGATCGAATGTGGATATGACGCGATGATTATTAATTTTGTTGTCAGTCCGGAGTCTCATGGCGTTTTTGATCGGAATTCGGATTCATTGGCGCGATTCAACGATTCGTTACTTCAAATGCGAAGAGTTACTCGATATAAGCATGATCAAGTGTTGAGTTCTGAAACTTGACCAACATTCCTAACCCCGTTTTCTCACGATGTTTACCGCCGGTTAGGCAAGACACATCTAGGACTAGAACGCTCGGTTGCTGACAACCCCCAATAAGGGTTCTAGCAAATAGGACCGGAATGATGGGGGGCCAAGATGGAATGAGGCACCCCAGCCTTGTACACCCCGAACACAAATGGACACTGTTTGTTGATCGTTTAAAATCTTGCTTGACCTCCGTCCTTGTTGGCTGACATCTTTTCATAAACAGCTTCGCGAATCGGCGAATGTACCAACCATGCGCCTCACCGTTCCCCTCTTCATCTTGTTCACATCCGCTACTATACGCGCCTCACCCGACACACGCGCATGCTACGACGTCTCCAACTCAATCGCACCAAACCACTACCCCTGCATCTCACCAACAACCCAATCCATCTCCCACTGCTGCTCAACCACCGACACCTGCCTCGGCGACACCCTCTGCCTGAGCCAATTCGGCACCCTCTACGTCGGCAGCTGCACGATTAAAGACTGGAAGGACGGCGCCAACGGAAAAGGGTCGTGTCCCAAATACTGCGCCAATGAGGGAAACGATATCGGACTATGCAGTTGGAACAGTGGTTGGGAGTTTTGCTGCGGTTTACTAGGGAAAGGGAATGGGGAGTGTTGTAAGGGGGAGAGATTCAAGTTGCATGGGAATACGACGAGTGAGTTTGTGGTTCAGAGACCTTGGAGTGTGGATGCTGTGTTTGAGGGAAGCGCTTCTTCTTCTTCGAATCCGAATCCGACAGCATCATCGGTCTCGTCGCAATGCCCTACTCTGCCCGCCAACGCAACCGATGACGGTAGTAGCGAAGATAACAAGATCCCCGTCTCCCAGATTGGTCTGGGTGTTGGCCTCGGCATACCTCTGCTCATCGCGCTTGGTCTACTTTTTTGGGAGAACAGGAAACGACGGCTTGTGGAAGCGAGGTTGGAGATGTCTCGAGGCGAATTGCTGGTCGGACTTGCGGGTTATGCAGCTTCGAATGAAGGCAAGCCTGGCACGTATGTGGGCGTCGAGACCCACGAGGTTGATGGTTTGGAACAAAGGAATGAGCTTTCGTCTGACAGACCACTGTATGAGTTGGCGCATGGTGGCAGATAGCTTTCATGATACATAATGCATCATGCCTGCAAGCAAGGGTGGATACGCAATGGAAACAAGGTCGTCGATGTTTATTTCATTCATTGGTCATATCATCATCTCTTTGTACATCCGAATATGCCCTATTCCTTTATACAGGAGAGTCCTGCTTGGCAAACTGCCTCGCGAGTGCCTCAATGCTATCTACAATCCTCTTGAACTCATCCTTCTGCTCTCCAGCAAGCTCTCCGCCATCCATGGCAGCATCGTCATCCTGGTTACCCCACTGGATCTCCATTGTGTTGAAGTCGACCTTGGTGTCTAGGCCGTAGACGTCCTTGCTGGGGTGCGAAGGGAAGCCGCGGAGTGTGGAGATGAGAGACATGAGCTCCTTGACGTCGTCTCTGTCATGGGATTAGTAAAGGGACTTTGGGATGAAGGGGACCGTGAGGGGCGTACTGTGGTACATCGCCCTTCTTCTCTGATGACTTGGAGTTGCCGTTGTAGTTGGACATGCGGATGCTGGCTGGGCGGTTGGGCTCGCCGATGACCTCGATCATGTGTGTGGGTGCGCCTGCGTATTATATCAGTACGAAAGCTTTGTTTGTTCCCAACTGATGAACTTACCGGAGAAGGGCTTGCTGAGAACGACCTGGAACTCTCCAGAAGGCGGGGGTGCGACCATGCGAGGCATCTTGATATGTAGTTTGTGTGGTTTGGTCTAACAAGTATAGAGAAGTTTGAAGCTTTCGAGTTACAAAGTGCGTAACTTGATAATCGTTTTAATTGAAGGTGATAGATGAAGTTTCAAGCGGGGTACGAAAGCGTGGTGAGGGGAGGTTTTGTAGCAAATGCCATATGCCATCATCGCATGCAGGTACCCACACTAGTTTTGTTCTTGATGTCATGATGAATCGCGGCTGCCGATGTGGACCGCGAAAGTTTCCCTTTCTTTTCTCCACCTTTGTGCGATGAGCCATCTCGATGGCGATGCGATGGGAATGTTGGTGCTCAAATTTTGCAGGCGATTCTGCTCAAGATCGTGTGTTGTCGCGTCGTCGCGTGACGCGTGCGCGTGAACACGGGGTATGACATCACCAGCCCTTCGCATGGCTCTACCCAACTTCGACACGCATTTGCTCGTGCTGATGCCTCTTTCTCGGAGGTACCGTCTCGACATCATGCAGCAGCACCTTTTCAGGCCCGTTCTAGCCGCATCAAAGAAGCTCGGTCCGACGAAGCTCTACAGCCTCCCCACATTGAATGACTGCTTTACCATCTCGATCAAATATTCCGGGCTCGTTTGGCTGACCTTGACTGGACAGCACAAGCTTCAAGATCATATCAGCCAGCTCTTTCGGAAGTTTCTTACCCACAACTCGATACACGTTGAGCTTCGTCTCAGTGTACGCATGTCTCTGTAGAAGATCAAGTACCACCGCAGTATTAACACGTACACATCCTCTGCCTCTTCCTATTCGAGCGCTTTCTCTAGACGTGGAAATGTGATCGCAGAGGTGGTGATAGTGATTGCAGAAGCGGCGAATAGACTGGCAAAGGTAGGCTGCATCGGGCTGTCGTGCTTGCGCGTCACCATTGTCTCTGCGAAGAGCTTTGCGCTGTCGCTTTTTCGACTGCAGAATTTTTCTCACTATTCCATCGATTTGACGATTCGCGTTCTGATGAGCCTCGTTGGAGAAGAATGGAGAAGATCCATGCAGGCAGTCGAGTTTCGCATAGACGCAAAGGTCCAGTGCTGCTAGCTCGCCGTCCTCGGCGACAGTAATGTGTTCAATCATGGCCAGCATTCGCGGAAAGAAGACGGTTCTGAATACATGCTGATGTCTCTCCAAGCGCTCATTCTGAGAGTAGATTTTCGAACGATGCAACGCCGTGCGCATCCTGTCTTTGAGATAGCCAGTGCAGGCTTTGGCGTTCCGTGGTGGATGTGCTTGAAGTAGCGCTAAGAAATCTTCATGTATGATATCTGTGGTTACGCGCAACGAGTAAGCAGAGCATCGTTTGCGCAAAGTAGCAACACACTCACCAACGGAAAATGGATCTTCATTAGACTGTCCATTGCAAGAAGACAGCAGCAGTTGTTCGAGCGTTGGAGCATCGAGGGAGGCAGTCCCACGTAACTGTCTGAAAGGCTGCCATAACTTGAGGTTGAAAGCACGATAGGCAACAGACTTTCGAAAGGTGTAAGGGATTCGCTGCTTGCTGACGTCTAGCTCTTTTTGCGTCGGGCCCCAGGTTGGCGTCATCGTCCCGACTAACTGTTCGTTTATGGGTATGTATACACCCATTATTTTCGGCGCGTGTTACATCGAACTTCGACCAAAGTGTATGTAGCCAAGTATGGGTGGTGGTGAGATTTTAGCACGACCCTTGATCGTGGGCGCCGACCGTGCCGCAATGCTGCACAGGGCAACTAAGCTGACTTGGGACTCCTTGATGTTTCACCCCGCAAAGCCTTACATTTGTTGCAACGTCTTGTTGCTGGCCTGTGAAGGCTATATTGAGAGCAGTGCTGCGTTGTCGATACAAACAGCGGGGTATGGGCTGTCGTCACGCGCGCTAGCTTAAATGGCAGCCAGTAAAGTTAACATTAACAGACCATAATGCATGCGCAACTCGGGGTACCTAGTCCAAACGATAAACTTTGTGACCGCTCAAAGCCAGCCTATGTTATCAGCAGATTACGGAACTGGTAGTCGATGACTATTGGGTATATTGAATCTGAACTGGACCTGTCTCACACTCGCGGCTTCCACCTTGCCACCAACCTACGGCCAATCATAGTGAGCTCATCTCAAATGATCTTCGCTTTGCCAGTTGACGGTTCATCCTCCTGTGCTATCGCACCTTCAACCCCATCGCCCTCAACCTTTCCTGGCTTCGAGAAGGCAGCACCAAGAAGATGAATCGGGTTGTTCATCCTTGACATCATAAGATAGAGCAGAGTAAGTCCTGTGACAACAACTTCGTCTCTCAGAGCCTCTGTAACCTCCTCTTCTGTCTTCTCAAAATAGAAGTTGCCGACTTGCTTCATCGCCCATAAATTGACGCTGAACTTGGCGATAGATTCCTGGGTCGCGGAGTTTATGCATACGAAATCCCAGACTTTCATGGTAGAGTTGGCTGTCCAGGTGATGGGAACGCCATCGAGCGCCTGCGAGAGATAGTTGTATTTGGTCTTCCAGCGTTTCAGTGGCTTCAGAATGACTTCTTGGCCATGAATGATGCAATCGCCACTGATTGAGAAACTGTCTAAACGTCGGAGTAGTGAGTCAGAGTGTGTCTTACATGTAGTACAACCAAACTTACGGACGGTGCCTTTGGCGATGATTGCGTGATCTGACGCGCGCTCGAAGCGCAACTGAGGCTTTGCCGGGCGAAAATGCTGAACGTAGAGCGGCGCGAGCTGTTGATCAGGGCCTTTAGAAGCTACTATGTTGCGGAACTTTGACCAGGCAAAATCGACTTGGAGAGTGAGACCGCTTGAGGATAGAGGGCCCGTGGACCCAACGGGCTCAGCGGGCTCAGCGAGCTCTTGCGATGCCCTTTTTGGCGGTTGAGAAGTGTTGGGAGGGAGTTTAGTATGGGTGAACATGATGTGCTAGTAGATGCCTGCTTTTTCGATGTTCGAATATGGAAGAAAGCAGTAAAACCGCGACTGTCGTTATAAATTTGAAAATTGTTAAAGCGCGGTCACTCGGAGGTGGTCAAACGGTGAGGTGAAGGTGAAGACGCGCACTTTGGAGAAGGGAAATGCAAACGCGCACTAGAGGTGATTTCGATGTGCGTGATATATGTATTGGAGTTTTCGTAGTGTAAACATCGTGCGTTTGTGTGCCTTGCCTAGCCACTCTTCTGGCTTTGGACGCCTGACCATGCCTCAATATTTCTTAGAATGGAATAGTGCTTAGCAGCACACGGCGATGTAATACAGCGCAGCACATCTTCAATACCGATAAAAGTATATGGGATGTCTTGCGAAGACACAGCTGAGGTGGCGCAGAATGTCGAAGTCTGATCTTGGTGTCGCTAAAAACTATCTGTATGGACAGGTCGTTGGACGAGGAAAGAGGCTGGGAGTGCAGTGGCAGGTGGGCCCACTTAAGTGAGATGTCGTCATAGCTCACGGCCACCACTCCGTCGACACCCACACCCCACTCAGCATGTCAGCATCTCCACGCTCGCAACGAGAAGAACGATTCTCAGTGTGCTATACGGCAGGTTGTGAAAGAGTTATGAAGATCATGGGGCGCCTATCAGCCGTAACGCATACCGTCGGTCAAAGCAGCCCAAGCGCGGGGGATGCACCGCGGACAGGAATTACTCTCCCCAGCACTCTCATCCGGCTATCAACCAGTATGGCACACTGACCTGCTCGCAGGTATCGCATCGGTTTCAATACACCTCGGAATCCTTCATACCAAGAAAGGAGCTTATCGACTATGCTGCATGACGCCGCCTCTTCCAGACTTCGACCGGCGTCATTACTCCACGCGAGGAAGATCTTCAGCAGGTATCGTGAGTAACTCAGTGGGATGTCTTCCGCGGACGGCTCAGACAGCAGTTTCGAGGCGGCTTCGAAGCGGCTCGCTTCTAACGCTGCGCTGTTTGAGTGAGTCGGCAATACGGCAACAGATGCCCTCTCGCAGTGCGAACCACAATTCTCGATCACTAAAACACACCAAACGATCGTGGTCTCACAGATTAATCAATGATGTTAGAGTACTTGGCTGTATCGCCGGGCGCACTGAGCCTCCATCCCGCTCGCGTCAAGGGATAGTTACCCGCATGATGTGCAGCGCGGCAACAGAGAGACCCAAGTATCGCCCAGTTCTGCCAACAAAGTTGAGTGCTTCTTTTAGCTGGGCCTATCGCGCGTCCAGAGAAAATCAAAATGCTGGGCGATACTCATAATCTCCCACGCCTGCAATGGGTGACGATTACTGATGATGCTCGTGCGGACGCGTCCCCAAGCCAAGTGTCGATCGGGATGCCACAGCTGCAGGATAAAGATCTGCAAAGGAGGCTCTGCTGTTGCGTTGTCGCAATGCACAACATCACTACTGGGTGTCGCGCTTTCATTGCCTAGCAGGGTTTGTTCTGTATTTGGCACAGCGGACTTGGCGGACTTGGCAGGGAAACTCTGTGCAGGGCCACTAATCTCCGCCAAATCGAGAAGCCCATCGGCATTGTCATGTTGAGACGCTTGCCGAGCCGCAATGCTCACAGCCGGACAAAGGAACCTGCGCCGTTCTGTGTTCCTCATTTTCGCCAATCACCGCGTACAAGGTCAACCTGTCTCAATAGCTCCTGTGTCTCAACCTTGAACGTTTCCCCGACGTCCACAGGTGTAACATGACAGGGTCAAAGGGAGCCTTAAGGCGGAAAGTCCCACACGTCGCGTTCGAAGCTAGCGCTACAGGTGAGCTTGGCACCATCCGCCATAGCCCATTCACCGCTTGGCTCCGGTCGTAAGCCTCCTAATGGCGGGAGTGGCTGCTAAGCCAAGAATGTCCTGGCGGCTGCTGTTTCAAGTCAACGAAGTGCATTGTGTCCGTGACGCGTGTAAAGACGTGAAGTAATAAGGCTCAGCACCCAAGAACTTGGAAATCGAGGCTGGCATTCCCTATCACTGCGCTCGCAATTCTCTCCGAACCAGTCCGGGAAATCCCTCGTTCTCCATCTTTTTGCACTTGCTTATATTGGTTTTAATCGACTTGTGAATACGGCTGGTCTGCTATTTACAGTTACTCACTCCCGCTGGTCGTCTTCATTCCACACCCTTTTTTCTCAACCCTTTCCGTTGTTCCTTCCCGCGCATGAATCCTTGAAAACACTCCTTCCGTCTTTTCCGCTTTTCGCCTACAGGGCTCTTCACCATGCCTTCCCTCGATGTTAGCGAGCTTAACATCGTCATCGCCGTCCTAGGTACGTTCGACAGGCTAATCTCGATAGGCAGACACTGACGTTCGAGGGCAGGCGCTTTCATCATTCTATACGGCTTCATCTCAGTCAAGATCAAGCAAGTGTGGTATCTTGGTGAAGCTTGTAAGTACACAACCGACCGACGCAGCGCCGTCAATTCTTGAAAGCATTGAACTCATTCTTTACAGTGCCTGCCGTTCTTATCGGTGTTATCCTAGGACCGATAGCTGCCAGATTCCTAGATGCGGAGAAATGGGGTTCTGCTGCCCAAGGGCAGCAAGAAGCCATCACACTGGTGAGCGCGAAATCACAAAACTCCAATATTGAACCCTGCTGACCATCATATAGGGTATGTGCCGAATCGTCATCGGTGTGCAGCTGGTCATCGCTGGATTCCAACTCCCTGCCAAGTACCAACAAGCCCGGTGGAAGGAGATGGCGATCTGCCTTCTCCCTGTGATGACAATCATGTGGATCTGCACTAGCTTGTGCATTCTCGTCACAGTTCCCAAGCTTACATTCTTGGCTGCGCTTGTTATCGGATCTTGCGTTACTTGCACTGATCCTATCTTGTCGCAAGCAGTAGCCAAGGGTCCCTTTGCTGACAAGTTTGTTCCTCGCGCGCTGCGAGAGATCATCTCGTCGGAGGCTGGTGCCAACGATGGTTTCGGTTTCCCTTTCCTGCTGTAAGTCCAACAACCTCCGACACAAGAAGCTTCGCTGACGAGTCGGACAGTTTGGCTACATACCTCATTCGCCATGCCGAACTCGATGGTGTCGAGTTTAAGACCGGCATAGAAGGTGCCAAGGAAATCGCTCATCGGGCAGTCAACATGCTCTCCAAGCGTAGCGAAGAGGGAGTTGGTCGTCTCGGTGGCGGTGTCCCGATGGCCATGGAACAGTGGATTGTTGAGGGATGGCTGTACATCATCGTCATGTCCGTTGCAATCGGTGTCATCCTCGGCGTCGCCAGTATGTTTGCCGTCAAGTTCGCCCTGCGCAAGAAGTGGATCGACTCCGAGAGTCTTCTGCTCTGGCCTATGGCTCTCGGCTTGTTCACCATTGGCGTTTGCGGTGCGCTCGGTACGGACGACCTCCTCGCTTGCTTCGTCGCCGGAAACGTCATGAACTGGAATGGAGTCTACCTCGAGGAAACCGAGAAGCGTCATGACGAGGTCAACAGCTGTTTCGATGTCATCCTCAACTTCGGTGGTTTCATGTACATCGGAACCATCATCCCATGGGCCGAGTTCCAGATGCCAGATGTCACCGGTATCACCATTGGAAGGCTCATGATTCTTGGCTTCCTCATCCTCGCTTTCCGTCGTATTCCAGCCATCTTCCTGATGTACAAGGTCATGCCCAACGTCGTCAAGGACTGGAAGGAGGCGCTGTTCATGGGTTATTTCGGACCCATTGGTAAGTCGCCTCGACCCTTTCTGATAGTAACATGAACTGACACTTGTCAGGCATCGGAGCCGTCTTCTACGTCGAGCACACTCGTCACCTTTTCCCCAAGCCAGGCGAGGCTGAGACTGAAGAGGAAGAGAACCTTGTCGCAGCCATGATTCCAGTCGTCTACTTCCTCGTCATCTTCTCCATCGTCGTTCACGGCCTTTCCATCCCCGCCCTCGATGCTTTTTACCGTTACAAGAAGATCCCAGCGATCGAAGAGTCTGAGCCCGCGGAGATTCGCGTACGATCTATCCACGAGGCCCTTCCTAAGAACACCAGGATGGACTCTAAGCGCGGCTCGGTCTACCAGCACAACCGCTTCTCTCGCCCAGTTTCCATGGGTCCAGGCCCGGAGCTGTACAGGTGGAACAACCAAGTCAGGGATAGCGAAGCCACGTTCAGGTCAAACTCCCAGGTTCAAGCTGTGGATTACGCAGAGAAACTGCAAAGTATCCGGTTCCAGGAAGACTATGCTCATGAGAAAGCAAACTTGGGCCGGTAGATTGGTGTGAGCTGGGACATTTGACATGTCGCACTTCCGAGTGGCCAACCCTATCACTGGTGGAAGGCCTGTCAAGGGGCAATTAGAGAATCCGGTACGCGCCAAGGGTCAAGCAGAGGATGCGCGCAGAAGGAAGGAGAGTCGTTAGAATGGTGTATTGGATGGATCGCTCATTTTAGGATTGGAACACAATCAGGGTTGCTCCCTATCGTTTACCATGCTTTTTGTCACTCGTTTAGACCTGTACAACATAGACTGACGTTGAATTACGCGTATTTGTCCGCACGCCAGTCCCAGAACTACGCTTAATGCCCACCCTCACCACCAGCTCTCAAGTGCAAACTTCAAAGTCGTCACCACAATCCGCACGATAACATCAACGCAAGAATCCGACGAGACCCCAAGCTTCAAGACCCAGTTCCCCAGACCCAGATGTCAGGCCCATTCCCCTGTCGTTCACTGCCCAATGCGAGACAAGCCAAGAACGCCGCGGTGGAATCGCCAAGCCGTCATTGCCGTGTTACCCGTGCCGGTTTTCCGCTGTCCCTGTCACTTTCCTCCCCTTAACGCCCTCGCTCCCCGGAAAGGTTATCCATACAGTTTGAGTGTCAGGACTTCATTCTCAAACGTCTTGGGAGATTCAGTCTTTGTTCCCGATGAAAGAGGAGGTAATAATATGGAGATTATGTGTAGGTGCTAAATTGGGTATGGCGTGCGCTGCGCTCCGTTCGGTCCGACTCCAGGTTTCCGCTCCGCGACGAGTGTACGGAGGTGGTGGGTGTGAAGGGGGGGTTAGGGAAGGCTGTCGGAGTGAATTGGGGATGATTTGGAAGATGGTAGGCCGATGGGACACCTTGTCTCGCCATTTTCATCTCTTTCCCATGTCCGGAACCTCGAGCTGCAGGGCTCGCTGATGCTGTGCTTTTCCAGCCAATGGCGACGAATGGCGATCTTTACCGCAATGGTCGGTGTCGCTTTATCATCACTGGGTTTGTCAGCTCTATCACCAACTATCGGATGGAAAAGTCCTCTGTGCTAGAGCATGCGAATATAAGGTATGGCGACATATTTCTAGATTCAGTTCTGTCAGCTGTCGTCATGTCGGGGAGATTGTCTCCATTGCAATTGGCATGTTGCATTGGTAATGTCAGGCATTCGATGTGTATCGGCTATAGCACTATGACCATCGTACTGAGAGTTTATGGGCGATACGAGATTGATCGTGAAGTCGGCTTCGGCTATATGTGAGAGGTATACAGCACATTGATGTAGTCCGCAGAAACTCCAACAAAGCCATTCAGTTTCACTCAAAATGTCACCAATCCGCGTTGCTCTTGTTGGTTTATCGTCGTCTGCAAAGGTTACCTGGGCCGCAGACGCTCATCTCCCCTATCTCCTCTCTCCTCGTGGCAAGAAGCACTACCAGCTTGTCGCTCTCCTCAACTCCTCTACTCAAGCCGCAGAAGCAGCAAAGAAGACATTCGCACTTCCCGAAGACGTAAAAGCATATGGCGACCCAAGCACCATCGCGGAAGACCCAGATATCGATCTCCTCGTCGTCTGCACCCGCGTCGATGTACATTCCTCCGTCGCCGAACCGAGCCGCAAAGCAGGGAAAGCAGTGTACATTGAATGGCCGGTGACGCAAGACCTTGCCAGCACAGTACACCTTGCAGAACTTATACATGAACCGCGGAACAGTATCATCGGCCTCCAAGGACGGGTCGCCCCAATCACCCTTCGGCTCAAAGACTTGCTAGCCGCAAATACCATAGGGAAAGTACTTAGCAGCCAAGTCCGCGCTTTCGGCAACTTGGTACAGCGAAACGCTCTCCCTGAGTCTCTGGAGTATTTTGCGGATAGAAAGGTGGGAGGACATCCGATCAATATCCATTATGGCCACATGATCGACTACGTGCACGAGGTACTCGGCGGATGGGAAGAATCTCATACAGAAATGCAAATTCAGCGACCGAATCTGAAGCTCCTAGGAGCTGACGGGAGTATCAACAGGGCCGTAAAGACTGATGTACCCGATCTGATATCTGCACACGGTACCCTCAATACTGAGAAAGGCGTCACAGTACTCGGAGCCACACTTGCAGCTTCTTTCCGCCTTGGCCAGTCGTTTAAAGGCGAGCCCGGGTTCGTGTGGTACATCGCTGGCGAGACGGGAGAGTTGCGTGTTACTGCGCCAGGTCCTTATCTCATGTCTGGTGACTCTTATGATGGCCCTATCTCGATTCAGCACCACGATTACGCGACTGATGAGGTGCGCGATTTGGGCTGGGACTGGCCAGAGTGGCAGAAAGAGTTGGGTCTTCGCGCGAGGAGCGTGGCGGAGGTATATGAAAGGTACGCGGAGTGGATTGAAGGCGGGATGGAGACGGTGGTCGAAGGGAGAGAGTGGCCGAACGTAATGGATGGGATTGAGTTGATGAAGGAGTTCGATGATATTTACAAAGAGTTTGATGGGGTGTGAGGCGAGTTAATTCATCAGGTCATATGTCGGGATCCAGACATGGTCTTAGTCAATTACAGTGTGTTAAAATATTGCGCAACTGGATGTCATCAGAAGTGCTGAGTGACCTTTTGATGTGTGATAATGCACTGAGCGATCTGGCACGCACAAATAACGACGACTGGTCGACTGACAGTTGTGTATCATGAAATTCACGTATGATCATAAATTCCAGACGGCATCAAGCGATTATATGCCCTGTTCTCCTTTGGCAACCACCACCTCATTTCAAGTTGTGTCGCTATCTATTGTATGTCGTGCCAGCTGGCAGCTCTACCGGTGCCCTATCGGCCGGCACTTCCGATACAGGACTGACCGCATATCCGTATTTCTCAGTTGCCGGTCCCTGCGTATACGCCTGATTCGAGTCCATTTCGCTAGGAGAGCCGGCTGGGTACGTAGGCGCGGTGTGCGCATTTGCCGGCTCGTATGGATTCCGCTTGCCATTCTTCTTTCTGCGCCAGAAGAGAAATCCAGCCAGACCGAGTAGAGCGAGTCCACCGACTATCCCACCGACCAGGCCGCCTATCGCGCCGCCTGAGAGACCCGACGCTTTGTCCTTTGTCGCGATTGGTGAAGGGGGCGAGGCAGCTGTTGCTTGTGCTCCTCCAGACGGCGAGGTGGTAGCAATGGGTTGTCCGGGTGCGCTCGGAGTTGCTGACGATGCAGCTGCGGTGGTTGGCGCAAGTGCTTGTAGAGCAGACAAGCTGATCGCGTACGTAGGGGCGGAAGGTCGAGCCGCTATGAGAGATTGCGCTGTTTCGTTTACGGCGGTCGCATTGAGGGAAATGAGGGGGTTGTCTAGTTTACTCCAGCAGATGTTCGTCTGGTCTGCTGTTTCCGTGCACGTCTCGCTAGGTCTTGTCAGCTACATGCGCAACGTTTGGTATTGCGGCGTTGAGAGATCTGCTCACCTTGACTTCAAGCAGCAAAAGGTATTGATGCCAGTCGAGCAAGCTTGCTGACTGCCCGAGGGCGTTCTCTTGTCTCCTCCATCGCAGTCTGAACTAGGTCCCCAACACACAGCATCTGTACTCCCTGGTATGCAGCAATAATACTTCTCCGTGCGATCATCGAAGGCGCAGACCGATGGCGCGTCACATCCGAATGAAGATTTAGGACATGCCTTCAAGTCGCCAATTCCTACGTTGCCTGCGAAGAAAAACTCGGTGAATGCGCCACGCACTGGCAGCGTGGTTGCGAGGAGCAGACAGACTGTCGACAACATCTCCCCGCGTGTTGGATGGAGCGCGTGTTGAGTATGGGAATGATTTGTGGAGTGCGACCGTAGGCGTGGAAGTGATCGTCTACAGCATTATGAGAGAACGGTGAGCCTTTCGGCGAATTTCCTTCGCTGTGGAGATGTTAGGCCACCCATCATTCCATAGCCACGACATGCCGTGCCCAAGAAGCCGGGGGCTTGCGTCCAGACACGAATCACGTTGTGTTGGTGCCTTGGGTCGGCGACGTGAGAGGCAGTGTCGGCGTTATAGCCATAGCGCGACCTCGCTGCTTATCGTTACTGCATGTGGTCCATGGCTAGCTTTGAAGGCCCGGATGGCAAAGTTCTACACGTAGGAGGAGAGACAAGGCGCATGCTTGGAGGTCGATGATCGAAAAAATGTGCCAGTAACTGATTGGCAAAGAAGCTCACGTCGAGGGTGTGTAGCTCGTGGAAGCCGGCGGTTGCGACGAAAAGGCGTCGAAAGTACGGCGCGTGCGTGCCGCGTGGTAATATCGGCATCTTCCGAGTCATCCCACATGAGTCGCGAGCGCGCATCCCCTCATCTCGAGGTCTCTTCCCCACGTACAAATACAAAATCTCGCCGCCAGCCACATCTTCAAGTTTTGAACAGCATGGAAGTAGAAACTCTGGCTTACACATCAAAAGAGACTTGTGGACTCGCTGCTTGGAGTGAGAGTCTTGGGCTGCCTTGGGTACCTAGGTAGCCTCGTCTATTGACACCAAACATGGTGTCAATCCTGGGCCCTCGCATGGTGCATACCAAGTAACAGATAATCAAGGGAGTAGGAGTGCAACAGAGTGCCTTGATTATAGAGTACAACTGGCCTGCTTGTCGGCTGGAACAGGTACTTCAGGGGGGTGCCACAGTGCCGATACGTCACTCATGGCATTTCACAATTTCAACATTCGCATAATGTCAACTTTGAGCCTGTAACGCAAATAGAGTGCGTAGGAAAGAGAATGCCGTGCTACCTAGATATCGAGCCACCATTTGTGGGATGTCTCACGAGGCAGACTCCCGAAGTCTTGTGCGTGAACAGGGGCCGCCTACCCGTACGATGATCTCGCCGTTTGTGCCAGCACTGTACTCCTACCTAGGTATCATGAAGTATCAAGAGGCGACCATGCAAATACGACAAGGGGTTTTCTTCTAGCAGCATAGCCTGCGTAGGGTAGTCGCTACCAGAATGTACTACAGTCCTAGGTAAGTTGAGGAAATGAAGGGCAATATCCGACTAGGCGGACCTCCGCGGAGCTGTTGGCTGAGGTCACGGGAACGAGAATCGCCTGGGTATCTCGATCGTCACACTGTACGAAGAAGCCAGTATACTGACTCCTTCTATAGATAGCCTTATAATATTAATTCCACGTTAAGCCCTTCTCATGAGGGCGTAATGACTATTTCAACTCTGAACAATATGTTGCCCATGCGTATGACTCCGAGATGGTGTGGTCATTGGAGTGGAGAATCGAAAGCCTTGATGGCGAACCGCGCAAGGCACCAAAAGCGAAGATTGACAGAACATTGGTAGCTAGTGGCGTTAATTTCGAACAATGAGGCCAGTGTTAAAGTGGTCGAATGCTGAGCAGGTTGCTTCTGGAATTATCCTCCACACTGCAGTACTTCCAGACTGATACAAAATCGAGATAAGCGCCAGTATGCCAACGTCCTGCTTCGCGCCACTGTCGCTTCAAAGAGAATAGTAAAGTCGTCTGAGAACATCGCTAGACTCCTCCAAGGTATGACTGATGCAAAACCCGCGCCTGTTTGGGAGAATTCTCAGATATGTTGGTCGGGTCAGACTCTGCTTTGCATATGACGGTCAAATTTTCTCTTGTTTGTGGATGTTTGGCCACGCCGCAGGAGAGGGTGGAGGGGCTAAGAATGCAGTGTTGATGAGTACATAACACATCCAATTCGGAGGTCTATGCCGCGGAACGACGCGATAGTGATCCTGCCTGGCTTCTCGCGCCCGTTTTCGAACAGACCGGTGTGGTATTCGATACATACCAGAAAGCCGATTTAGAGGATAGAACCGATTGTGTTACCATACGGCATAGGCCCCACTGGGTATCGGATCATAATCTCGGCATTAGAGTGAGGGTTCTTCTAAACGAGCGCAGTCGCCGCGAGGGCGAGATACACGCTATTGCCATGGCCTAGGCACAGGCTGACACTGGCAACTATGGCTGAGGATTGAAATACCCAGTCAGTGTCGTAGACCGAGGGGCCGGATGCATAGCCGATTCTGCTGATTGGTTGGCAGGCTTCGAAGAGCGCTGAGTGCATGGATGTGGCTCGAAGACGGAGTGGCTCACCGACATCACGTTATTGATGTAGGATGGCGGGAAGTTCGATCTCTTGAACGATTTCGATGCCAAAACGCGCTAGCACGCCGACACGTGCTCGCTCCAGAGGATCGAAGATCCTGACGCGGCAAATGATTGGCGGGACGGCAATAGCGCCGAAGTGGCGCCACGAGACCTCGATACGAAATTCCCCTTCGAGCCTTCCTCCACCCGTCAGATACGAATTACTCACGCTTCTTTCTGTGGCACTTTTCTGATACGCGTTTTTCACGGAGTCATGCAGCGGTCTATATAGACCGGAGCCTTGCAGTTGATTTTGCAGTAACAACGCGGCTGACGTCACAGTCTCAGAGGAATGGACCAAGGAGCTTCACGAAGTCCACCACCACTGCGTTCACTCCTACCTGCACCTGCCGGTGGAGTTCGCAGAGAATCTGTGGAGAGACAAAAGGCTACACGTGTCAACGCTTGTGAGGCTTGCCGAGTTCGTAAGTCAAGAGCAAGTACATACATGCTGCGCCTTTGGTGCTTTTGCTAACCTACAAACAGTGCGACGGATCAAAGCCTAAATGTACTGCATGCGTGACGCGAGAGACTGAGTGCCGTCACGGCGAGACGGAATCACGGCAGTTTAAGCGCAGATACCAGCAGCTCAAAGAGAAGCGTACTGCCCAGGAAGAACTATTCGACATGTTACAAAACCTACCGGAGAGGGATGCAGCCGGCATCTTTCGCCGCATTCGAGCCGGCGCAAATGCGGAGGCCCTGGTAAAGCATATTCAAGAAGGGAACATGGTTGCTGAGGCTTCTGATGTTCCACAAGCGTCGACGCGCTTTCACTTTCCGTTCCTGGATGAGATACCACCAAGCCTTCGTGACAGCGCTTACTTTCGATCACGGGTTTATGAAGTAATCGATGCATCTGACAGGGACCTGGGTACCTCAGAGGCGCATCTTGCTCCGCAAGAGAGCAGTTACTGGAGACCTTTTTCCTCGGCCAAGTTGGTTGACCCTCTACTTGAGGATGCACAACCGTCGCACTGGACTAGTGTTAGCTCCAACGATCGATTGCTGCGCAACATTCTTGAAAGTTACTTTGTCAATCAGTATCCAAGACAGTTCTTCTTTGTCAAGAATTATCTACTAGAAGACATGGTATCGAGAAGAGCTGAGTTCTGCTCTCCTCTACTCGTCAACGCACTTTTGGCCAAATCTTGTGTGAGTAAGTGTACATCTGTATCATGGATGGGGGTTCACTAACGTGCCATAGGTTAGTTCTCGACTGTTTGCCAACCAGACCAAGTTTTGGAATCCAGATAGCCTGCCATATCGATTCTTGGCTGAAGCAAAACGACTATGGGAACTAGAAGAGGGGCAGCCAAAGCTTACAACGATTCAAGCTGGCTGCCTCATCAACGCCACGATGAATGACTTTGGTCATGATAGGGTCGGGTTCTCTTATATGTTCAAAGCGCTCAGCATGGCACATCGAATGAGTCTTTTCACGCCTAGGTCATACGACAATAAAGTTGAACACGCGAAATCGTTCACTGGCTGGGCCATTTCCGCATGGCTATCGTAAGTACACTTGTTCAATATCATTCCTCAGCTAACTTCTGTCAGATTGCAGAGCTACTACTACTTCAAGCCACCGTGCCTCTTGGATATTCCGGCAGATCCGCTTCCTGACGCCGATGGCAGATCGGAGTGGTACGGCCAGATGTCATTGCGTTATCCACCGGACGAGCAGACCTACTCACCCGAATTCGCCCATAGCATGAAAGCACTGTGCGAGTTGCGGGTCATCCAAAATGAGATCGGCGTCATGTGCTTTAGTCGCTCCAAAGAGTCTAGGAAGATGCCTTGGGGTGCAGCTCTGCATATTCAGGCAAAGTTGGAAGCCTGGTATGGAGGTTTGCCTGCTCAACTGCAGCCTCGCTGTATCGTATACCCCGCTCATCTGATGCTACAGTAAGTGGTCATGCCAGATGGCCATGATATAAAAGCTAAGAGGTTTGCAGTTGCGAGTACTATGCGGCTCTTGTAACTTTGTTCCGGTCGCAGATCTCGTCTGGGGATGATGGGGACCAGCTGTTGACGCAGCATCAACGCAACGCAGCTGAGCGAATCGTTACCCAGGCAAGCGTTCAACTCGAGAGTATCTTGCGCTTATACTACCTCCGCCATAGTTTCGAGGCGTACGACTCTACGCTTACCATCTTTCTGGCCCAGCTCGCCAACCTAACTCTGGAGCCTCTTGAACAGCTCGAACAAGACCCAGGCAACGCTCCCCAGGAAGTCAGCGAATCCCTTCTCTCGACACTCGTCTTATGCTTTAATGGCCTATACGAGCAATCGAAAAGCGCCTTCATCGCCGGTGTCATGCTCATGGTCATGAAGAAAAGATTGAGTGCCGACGTTCGCAACGCTGTCGGGCGCTATGTCACGATCGAAGAGACGGATAGTGATAATGATTCAATGGACGAAACGGACCTAGAGTTTTCACATCCAATTCGTTCGGAGCTCATACTGCCGGGTACAAACCTCAGCGACGATCCAAAGTCGTGGAGGTTGAAGAATTTGGTGGATGATCCTAGGAGGTATTCGGGGTAGCAACAGAATGGGATGCGATTAACGCGAATAATATTGATATGCAGATATGACAGACGAATGAGGAATGAAGCAGGCACTTGATGCGTTGTTCGACCATATGACGACATTGATCCCAGCGAAGCTCGACCTGAAGGCTGACCTCGGGAGTGTGTCAGCCCTTTGACCACGCGATGTCTGTCTGAGGGTTCTTCGGAGTCGCACTTCAGGTAGAGTGCGCGACCAATGTTGTTAGCAGCAAAAGGAAATGCCAGCCACATGGCCAGATCGAAAGGATCGATGACCCTTTCATTTCTCATGCCAGTGCTGCCAGCCGTATCTTCATAGTATATCGATATTGTGGCGCTGCGCTGACTAGAGGTTCAACCTCTCGTTCATCATCTACGGTATGATCTCTGGATGTTAAAGCGCCGTCGCGTCGCAGATGATGCATGCGTCGCCGAAAGAAGGTAAGGGGAGAGGCTGACCCGGTAAGTCTTCGCCTCAACTTCAAGTTTGACGATTCGAAGAACGCGAGTCGTGTTGTGTAATGCCTGCAAATGCCTCTCTTCGCAAGATTTGTTGGAATCCTTCACTGTGTAGGACGCGATGCAGCAGCCCTGGAGGCGTTCCAGAAGCGGGACAGAGAAGGCTGCCAAGCCACTAACTAGTCAAGCGGGCCGCTGACGTGGTGAGACGCTCACGAGAAAACGACAGCTCTTCGACACAGCGATAGCCATACTTGGTGGACGAATTGTAAGTTGCCACCATGGCAAAAAAACGGAGATCAGATGGAAGCGATGGAACTTCATCCTCGCTCGTGCAGATGTCACAACGAACGGTCCACCACCTCGTTGGATCCACCCGAGAAAGGTCGCTTGGGGTATTCCGATCCTGTAGAGTGAGCATCTTGCGAGTAGTTACAAGAGCTCTCCAGCTGATCTCTTCGTATAGATACCATGATGTGACCGAACAGCAACAACCACACGTTCCCGCAAAGCGCGCCCGCCCTACGGAGCAAGAAGTCTCCGTAAGGAAGAAGCGATTCTTCGACGATATACGACCTCTCCCAACCTCCCCGAACCAACACAAGTCCAAGAACAACTCCCGAAAAGCATCCTCCAGCAATTCGAAGTCGCGGTCGGCGTCCACCACCAAGCAGCGAGTGCACGTGGACCTTACCGAGGATGTAGACATGGAAAGCGTTGATGGACGTGTACCAGAAAGCGTTGATGGCGGTGTTCCAGAAAGCGTTGATGGTGGTGTTACATTGAGCAATGTAAGCGTTAATGGAGGCGTTTCAATCCCTCCCTCTGAAGCCGCTATGGACATCTCGTCTCCTGTATCTTCGCGTGCGGCAATGCAATTCAGAGCCGAGCATACTGAACTTCCGGAAACACCACTACAATCGAGACAAGACAAGGGCAAAGGCAAGGCTACTGAGATGGCGCCACCTCCACGACTGCCCACGCCGGAATCCGAGGAAACACATTCCCCGCCTCATCAACCTACGGAAAGTGAAGTCGGAAGGATTGTCTACGCTTACCTTCGCGAACTTGGGCTGGATCTAATGCCCCGCAAAAGAGTTTGGCGAAAGCCTTCGATGCTCTAAGGAAAGAAATGGATGAGCCTCTAGACCTCAAGAAGTGGTGCTTGCCGGCAAGATTCGACAAAGAAGGGACAGAAGTTCCGTTCAGTGGCAAGCCATTCTTCCAAGTCCCCTTGAATATTGTCAATGAGCTTTCGGATGCGATTGCACAGGGAAATTTCCTGGATGGAGAGTGGGCGCCTTTATGGGACGCCTTCGAGGAATTCTATCCCGACAAGCTGCCCGGTGCCAGGATGAGGGCAGAAAGGGAGGCTGCAAGTCAGAGTGCTTCTCAGCAGGTGCCACCACCAACGCAACCGAGGGTAATGAGGGATACTGCCGATAATGGAGCGGGGCCTTATCAAGGACCTTCCCAGCAACCAACACCGCCGACGCGGCCAAAGACAAAGAGGCGTGCAAGAACTGCTCGACAGTCTCCCGAGCCGGAAGAACTTCCATACGGCCCTTGGCTCACCCGCTGGGCTATGAGTTTGGGCCCAGAAGACTTCACGTTCCCTGGAGATTGCCCATGGGCATATAAGAAAGTCGTTAATCTGACCCACGAGGAACGGGTGGACATTGCGATGAAGTACCACAGCAAAGAGCTGACCGACATTATCGGGAGAATGCAGTTCAACTGGTGCAAAGCAGCGCTTAGATATCATGGCTTGATTCGCTAGGGGACGTATCTGCGCCAGAGCACCTGGATGTATGTCAACATGCGAACTGCATGTACGCAAAACTTGCTGGAAGCCTGGCCACCATCCTGGCAGTCCCCGAAGGCCGACTCCTTCGCTGAACAGCTTCTCCGATGAGTCTGTGCTGGGTCGAGGTCGAACTAGTGGTTGTTGCAACGAGGCGGAGCTAGCGGTCAGGACCGTGCAGCGCCTGATTGTGGACTGAGGCCTAGTAGAGGCAGGCATGGTTGGAACAGTTCTCGATGTGAAGCCGACGGAGGCATTCTTGGCAGAGTTGCTGCGCGGATGAGCGGCAGCACGAAAGAGGCGGCGAGAGCTGGATGTTGCTGTCGGAGAGGCATGACTGTGCCCAGCAGGCGATAACGAATTTCATTGATTGATAATTTCCTGCTTTGGGATAGTGTTGTTCGTGTCTCGCTATCATTTACTAACTTGATAGATAGGCCGGCATCTTCTACTACGTGTTCGAACTTGTCGGCGAAGTCTCCGGATTTCTTGTGTTGACTGCTTGTGTTGACTGAGTCCTCTGGAGAAGCGCCGCGCTACGCCATCAGCGAGCAGCTTCTGTAGTACTGAGCCCGTCTCCTATATCGTCGACCAAGCATTGTCTATCGGCATCATAATACCGCTGATCGTCCTTGCAGCATCAGACGCAAGGAATGCAATGCCCTGTGCGATATCGTTCGGGCCCACTGATCCGTATGGAAGATCGTCTCTTTTGAGACCTTGGCATAACATCTGCACGGGGCTGCGAGCTTGTCAGCAATGACAGGGTGCCAAGGGCTGTAAACCCTTACTTGTACGTTTCCATTGCAGCCTGATCGACGTCCTCTTTCACCACCGACGAGCGGATGTTGGTCGGCACGGCTGAAACTCTTGTTAGAACAACATCTTCTAAGTTCCAGGACTAGACGCGATACGCACCACCTGGGAGTACGGCATTACACCTGATACCATCTTTGCGAAAGCGCCACGCGACGTTCTTGGTCGCACCGACAAGCCCATGCTTACTGGCTGTGTATGCGATGCCTGCCACTGCACCGGAAAGACTTGCATAACTACCAACATTGATAATGGCACCGCTTTTCTGGTCTTTCATACTGGGCAACACAGCCGCCATCATTCTGACCGGTACTGTGAGGTTGATGGTCAGGACGCGCTCCCATTCCGAGTCCTTGACTGTATCGGCGCTGCCAAAACCGTCCATGATGCCTGCAACGTTAGCCAGCACGTCGATCTTCGGTCCGTACTTTGCGATGCAAGCAGCTACGGCCTTTTCTGCTGTGCCGGATCTGCAAAGATCGGTTTTATGGAAGGTGAAAGACGCTTTCTGGGTGACATCAAGGTCTTGGTCGAACTGCGACATATCGATGCCAAAGACTTGGGCTTTCTGTGATAGGAAAAGGAGGGTCGTCGCGAGGCCAATGCCGCTGCTACAACCCGTGATGATGACAGTTTTGTTGTCGAAAGATGTCATGGCGACGAATTATGATCTCCACCTGGAGGTAGGTACCATGTAAACCGCTCATGGCTACCCGTCTTTTATACATCCCTAACACTTGTCTTTGTGGCCTTCGCGGATGCGTACAGACCGTATGAGTAGTTTGTCTTTATCCACATGTCCCGCAATCTAGATGCACACGATGTCGAATCGGGCTATTTGCGCGACCCAGGTGAACAATTGGCCAACCAGAAGCTTGACCATCCGCGAACGCTGAAAGCAGGTAACACCTCCAACCCTGAAGCGTGACCTATGGGGTCTTTCTGACCGGCGTGATTGTTGCGTTCTCCCAACGACGGTTAAGATACCGAATGGGTATTTGTACCTACCTAGGTAGGTATGCTTGAGGAAGAGGACGATGGCCCGTTAGTTCTCGGTAGGAGCCGCGAGCGCATCCAAGAGCTCCTCTGCATGCACATGATTCGAGAAGATAGAAATGACTCATGAAGCTCTTGAAGCCTGCGGTAAAAGCGAGTATGAATTATGCTATGTCGACCGTGGGTGTGTTGACTGCGCCGCTGGGATTGTGGCCAGAAGAAGGGCTAACGCCAAGCTTCCCGAGGTTGCCCAGATGGCTGCGCGTCTGCGCGCGCGAAACCGCGTCGCCTCTACATTTCATCCATCCTGCATTTTTTGTCAAAACTATGGGCAACCTAGATAACTATCAATTCACGTTTGAGTTCCCTGTGGGCCCATACATTGACGAAGGACAGCGTTTTCGGGATTGGACGTTGTATGACGTCTTCTCGGAAGGTCTGTACACACCTCCCAATGTCTGTATCGTACTGACAACCGAACCAAGACATGCCCGAAGAGGTCTTCAAGGCTCTAACAGATCTGCGCCGTTCCGTTGACACAGAAGTTTTCGACCTCGTAGTCTACGATAGGTTCAGGACCACGTTATCCTTCCTCAAAGTGGCGTGGGATCGCGGTAACACCTGGGACAAGCGGCACCTTAACGGGCCCATAAAGGATGATCCATTGGGAAGATACTTCCGCCGGATTTTCCTACCACGACTGCTCCACATGATGCAGAACTTGGCCGATGAAGCTGTCGGTTGCTTGGACATAGCAGTCGACTGGTATACGACCACGAAAACGGAGTTGTTACACAGGGACGAAAAGTTCTTCGGTTGTTCTGCTAATCAGGAGCTCGATAATTTCTTGCTTCGAACATTCTACGGCTGGAAAAAAAGAAAGACCCCCACACATGGCGAGGAATTCTATTGCAAGCTTATACTATTTGTCGGGGCCGCTGAAGCATGTAGAGATATCCGAGAATGGGCAAGAGACATGCTTGCTTGTCCTATTCATCATGAGTGGGAAGTCCTCGACGAGAACTACGACAGATGGGATGGGTTCGACAGAGACGGCTGCGTCCAGTCCGACTTCGTGGCAGCCTACAACATCTTTGAACGCCAGGCTTATGCCGAAATCAAAAGAAACGTGTATCACATCGTAGGACTCAGGTTGCCGAGAGAGCTTACAGACATGGTGTTTGACTATGCGCTTATAGTCGAGGACATACCCAAGGATCTCACGACGTATAATGACTTTGAACCTGATTTCGAAGTATGCGGAGGAGATCAGTATGTACAAATGTCTATTCGGCAAAACAGCTGCCCTCGCTATCGCTAAACACACTCATTGAATCACAAATTGGGCAACCCATATCAGACACCTGGTAGCAGGGAAAGAGTGGGACCCAGGAGAGCGAATCCAGTAGAGATAATCGGCGACGTCATTAGGAGACTTTTCGGCATTAAGTCGTAAAGTAAAGGGGTTATATCTCGACGCTGACTGATGCTTACTCTGGAACAAGATCTGCACTCCACCATATCGAATGACAGGCTGCGATGCCTCCTTACCGTCAATTGAGATGCTACACACCTCCAAGCTGCCCGGAGATGCCGAAGGCTCGCCAGCGCATGCTCCCGAATGAGATGTCCTGAACAAAAAGAGGAAGGCTGAATCTGACAAAACGTCATCGTCGTCCAAATTCTACTCAAAACGTAAGCTGCACCGAGATCTGGGTGGGGAATGGAGCAGCATGTCGCACAACAGCTGCCAGAGCTGGCCGATCACATGCTGGAGTATTTGTAAGTATTTTGTACTCGGCGAGCAGGAAAGGTAATTTTTCAAGATGACGTCCCTGACGCTAACAGACGGTGCCCTGCATAATCGGGCCTTTTCCATCGTAGCTACCCCGCATGTCGTCACATTGAGCAAGGTACTCTCCAGTGGAAAGCTATCGAACTTTTCATAAAAGGTTTAAAGACAACGACTCTACGCACCAACTCACCAAATCAAACACATCATACCTTCAAAATGTCCAAGCCAAACATTCTCTTCGTCCTCACCTCGCACAACAAGCTCGGCGACACCGGCAAGCCCACCGGCTGGTACCTCCCCGAGCTCGCCCACCCCTACCATGTCCTCCACAGCAAAGCCAACATCACGGTAGCATCGCCCAAGGGCGGTGAATCACCTCTCGACCCCGCATCCGTCGAAGCCGCGAAAGATGATGTATCCGTCAACTTCCTCAAGAACAACGAGCAGGTCTGGAAGACAACCCAGAAGCTGAGCGACTTCAAGGGCAAAGCGAAGGACTTCGACGCCATCTTCTACGTTGGCGGTCACGGACCCATGTTCGATCTCGTCGACGACGCGACCTCGCAACAACTCATCAGGGAATTCTGGGAGGCAGACAAGATCGTTTCGGCTGTTTGCCATGCGCCTGCTGTCTTCTACGATGCTAAGCTGAGCGACGGCAGTCTACTTGTCGCTGGCAAGGAGGTTACCGCATTCACAAACGCTGAGGAGGAACAAGTTGGCCTCTCCAAGGTCGTACCCTTCCTGCCCGAGGATGCGCTGAACAAGGCGAGTGGAGGCAAGTTCGTCAAGGCAGCTGAGCCTTGGGGCGAGAAGGTCGCCATCTCTGGTCGCTTGATCACTGGGCAGAACCCTACCAGTGCCACAGCAGTCGGAGAGGCTATCGCAAAGGCATTGGGCATCTAAGGAGGAAACATCAAATGTAAATACGGGCCGTGTAGAACAAATTCTATCATGATTATACGAATGTTTTTCCATTTACGAAGGGTAATATATACATCCAATCTAACATATCTCTCGTGATCCTCCCTTCAACCCAATTCTCCTGATCTAGACCAGTTTATACGTACATGTACGTAACTTCTGTGACGGTCTCGTAGACGGTGGCTGGTGGGCAAGCAGCAGCAGCAGCGGAGTGCTCTGGTGCCATGGTGGTGACGGGAGCGGGAGCGGGAGCATGCGACTCTTCAACAGGCGCGTGAGAGGGCTCGACAGGCAGGTAGGTAGTCTCGTAGGGCTTCTCAGAGGTCATGAGAGTGCTGGAGGCATGCATGGTAGAGTTGCCGTACGGGACGGTGGTGTTGAGGTGCTTGTGAGGGATGGTGATAGGGTATGCGGTAGCCGCCTCGGAAGTTGCGGTGGAAGTAGCGTTCGCAGTGGTGACAGGGATGTATGAAGAGATCATGGTAGATGGCTTCATCATGGTGGTGGTAACAGCTTCCTTGCTGACAGTCAAGGCCTCGGAGGAGGCTGGTACCACAACTGTGCTTGAGGTCTCGACCGGTGCGGCAGTTGAGGAGACCTCAGGGGTAGGGGTAGGAGTAGCTGAGCTGACAGGCGCGGCCGATGAGGGATTGACCAGGAGAGGTGTCAGCTTGCTCACGATCCAGTTTGATGCCTCCTCGGTGTAGAGCTCGAAGTAGTTCAGATGCTGAGCTACGTCATCTCCACCAGCGCAGACTGGGTCACCGCCGGCACAGTACGACCTCAAGACGGAGGAGTAAGTGTTCAAACGCTCAAGGTTAGAGCCGGTACGGCCCCAAGCTTGCTTGTCTGCTCCGTCGAGGACGTTGTAGACCTGGTTTGCAGTGTGCTTGACATCACCCCAGAGAAGGGCTGCCTTGACTGCCTGACCAGCTTGAGAGTTGGCATCGAGGCCGGTGGTCTTGGTGTCAACGTCGCAGGCATCGGCGCCTCCGCCACTCAGAGTAGCTCCGGCAACCATAGCACCTTGCGAGTAACCGTTGACGACGATTAAAGTATCCGGGCACTGGGCGTTGTACTCGGTGATTTGCCTGACCCCGTTGACGGCACCGTCCTGGATAGTAGGGCAGAACTCCACGCCGAGAGTGGCATCGAAGACGAGATCCATGTAATCGCAAGAGTTTCCTTGAGCCTCGAATTTTGCGCAGACGGTATCTCTGAAATCTGAGGTACGGCCATCGCTGTAAGGTGCGTCATTGCCGCGTGCCATGAAGATAGCGACATCGTTACAGGCTGCGGTGAGCTTAGGAGGAGTGGTGCCTTGGGCACGGGCAGCCAAAGGAAGAGCTGCAAGAACAGCAGTGGCGAGGCCCTGCTTCATGATGGTCGTGGAAGGCATATCTAAGTTCGTGAATAAGGCGTTGCGTGTTCGCTGTGACTCGCAGAATTTGATAGGCGGTTGGTATTAGAGATCGATAGATCTAGTAGCGAAGGTCGTGAGAGTGTGGGGTATTAATTATTAGAGAAGATATTATAGCATGGACTATATCCCTTTGATCTGATGTGTGGAGCGAGTGTCGATGGCCGAGCGAACGGACAAGTATTACACAAAGAGTAGAGCGTGATGGAGAGCGTGAAGAAAAGGTCTCAATCAACAGGAACATGCGACATGATATGCCGAACTGACTGTGGAGCCCCCCGTATCAAGAACCACCATCAGAGGCTCTGTGTAAGACCTTGGGGCGAACGGCCTCGTCGTGCAGGAGCGCATGCTTGCAAGCGCATGCATTTTGGAGGCTTCAATCGAACAGTCTGCGGCCCTAGCAACTTGGACTATTGTGTATCCACAGATCTCGTGTTCATTCCAGGTTAGCAGGACGCCGCTAGCACAGGAGAGGCAATACAGTTCGCTCGCTATGACTCGTGCGGCATAGTCGGCATTACAACCACCGGCATTATCTCGTATCAGGTGTGAGAGATAGGATAAGGCTGCAACCGTTGACACCTCGTGTGCTGCAGATGTTATCCGGAGTGGAGAGTATACAGTCGTTGAAGGTCTCATGTCCAACGCGCCCCTCTCTCGGGATCGTTGTGGCTGAGAGAAAATTTGCATAGCTCAATGTTGAGAAACTATGTCATGTTAGCTTTTGTGGTGGTCAGATCATTGTCCGTAGTGCGCGAAATCACAGGGTTCAATCGACACTACAATGATCTGAGACCCTGGCCTCTGCCAGCTGCGCGCTATCATGCTCCTGAACCAGAAAACCGTTCTTCTGCCAACGTGCTGTTTCTGAACCGCCAAACCGGGCAGCCCCGGTTCTTTGGATCGCTGACAGGTGCGTCTACATCTCTCGGGCCTTCCAACAGAACAGAGGCGTATGTTGTCTATCTGACTGTGCTTGGGCGATGAGACCAAAGGTTAAAGATTAAAGATGACGTTTCTTTTTCCTCGGCGACGGATCGGCTTGAGAACACGAGCTCTGAGGCCACGAGACGTGTTGGTCATGGTTTACTGCGGGTTGCTGTATCGGTGGCGGAGGTGGAGATATGCCATGTGTATTTTGGGACGCTTGCACCTTCGCCGTGGGTCGAGATTCTCCCGAAAGTCGTGGATCGAGGAACTCGCTACTTGCGTTCGGCCTAGCGCCCGCTATTTTCAGCGATCCCACGCCTTGCGATGACGAAATGCGGCAGGGATGGCTGCGATGCGAGGTTCTGCGGAGCAAAAGTGATTTTCATGGCCGATGTGCCGCCCGTGTCGCGGTATCGTGGTTATCAGTGATGGAGGAGACTGGAGGGGCTCACTCGACGTCACGTGCCTGTCGGCCGAGAGGCTTCTTGGTTTCTTGGACATTTGAGGAACCTTGGCTCTAGCGAGACAGCAAAAGCCGGACATAAGCTGGTAGGTCGTCTTCTACCTCGACTGTAACGCCTCTAAAGAAAAATATAAGGAGACCATTTTACTCGCAGCTTTGCAGAGTATACATAGTGTTTTTCCTAGAATTTATTTACCACGTTGTAGTGCAGAACGGTGGTGTTGCTCAAAATCCCTAGGTATTTTCAGGCTTTCGCTGTCCTCAGGTGCAAGAGCTTGGAAGCCCGCAGCTACCACTTGCGCAACGAAATCACTCATCTCAACAATGGCATTGCTGTCAATCAGCTACCCCAGGTCATACACCGGAGTACCGTAGCGCGCCATATAGGGTCGAGTAGAAAGTTCTACCAACCAATCAAGGATGAGACGGTGTAAGCACGATGTTAAAAGCGTGATATAGTGTTCAAACGGTCTTAGGATAGTGTCTGTGCTCTGTTGTAGCCTCCAACACCATCTCGTCCTTAATTACTTAGGCAGTTGGTAGTAATTCCTCCTCTACCCTCGTTTGGGCGGTGAGTAAGGGCGTACAGCCCTCAGAAGTACCTAGGTAGCCTGATGACCTCTTAAACAGTGACTTCATTGTATGGCGCGGCCCTCTACGCGTACATTCCACCATTGCCCATTCCGTCTCGAACCTTATTTTACTGTTCGCCCATTCCGCTCCGAACTTTGTTCTGCTGTTAGCTTGGTCTTACAACAACGTAGGCGTATACCCAAGATCATCCTCGTTGTCGGTGATACCAAGGTCATCTTCACTCCGCATGGAAGTATTGGTCAAAGAAAACCATCAGAACCGAGCTGAGGGGGCCAAAATCGCTACAGCCTGCCTACATGGGTGCACACAGCGACTTGAAACGGGTGATTGGGCACGTCCTGGCTCGCGAACCATCTAAATGAGGTCGAAGATGAGCGTGTATCAACTGAAGAGAGAGAGTCGGTGAAGCATGGACAACCTCAGACCGTCGACCCTAGCCAATACTACCTCACCGGTCGCGAAGACCACGAAAGCAAGGAGGCAGTGTCACACCGAGTAATCAAAGTGAAGCTGAAAGAAAGTTCAGCGGTTGGAATATATAATCCCTTCTTCCGCTGGTAATCTTGTATCATCCACCAACTCGAACAGTTCCTTCAACCGCATCTACCATCTTCAAGACTACCTTCTCACTCCGCAAACTTGCAACCTCATCCAAAATGCGTTTCTCCATCGCCTCCACCACTGCCGTCATGGCCGCCCTCGCTGCCAGTGGAACCGCCTTCGTCATCGATACCTTCGGTGACCGTCACTGCGGCGGCAATGTCCAGCAAACTGTCAACATCTGGGACGACACCTGTGCAGCCTGGCCACAAGGCTTTGGATCCTTCAGGATCACGACCTGGGGAGGAAACCACCAATTCGCATACTTCTTCGCGCCCGACAGCTGCGGCAACCCTTCCGGAGCCATCGGATCGGGCTACGTAGACTCTACGACGTTCGATTACGCCCAGGGAAGGTGCTACAATTTCAACGGGGCTAGTGCCAATGCGATTGCTTCGTACTACAGGGCCTAGAGAGATGTACACGATAGTAAGCTTCCAAAATATAAGCGCTAAAGTAGGGCTGACTAACTCGCGACAGTATGAGAAGTGATGAGAAATGGTAAAAAGATCAGCTCTCTTGTTCTCAAGCAGATGTTCAACTCTCATCCACTCTTTGAACAAGCTTTTGTGTGTGTGTCGAATAGAGTCTATCATGTAATAGCGATGTAATCAATCTCGATCCTATTACCTCTCCAAAACATGCCTTACACTTTGCGTGACATCAGCTCCCAACACATCAGCGTTACATCACATGAACCAGACAAAACACAGTGTACATATCATACCCTATATCCTTCACCACAGTGAAAGGCTCCCTACCCAAACTCGTCGCCCAACAACCCAGAAAACTTACACCTCACTCGCACCCACAGTCGGCACCACAACCGCCGTATTGCAATACTTCTGATCACAGAAAAACCTCGTCGGTCCAGCCAAAAGCACTGGAGAGCCACATGATAACCAGAAGGTGCAGTCTGAGCCGAGTGCATAGCATCGAGCCAAGATGTGAGAGTTTGACAAGGTGGCTGTGTAGTCACAGGAGCGGAGGTCGAAGACTGCGTTGTAGTTGGGTCAGTGGATGCGGGATACTAGATAAGGAAGTTGCAGATCTGCTGAAGGACGAGGCCAAGCTTACACTGTCCATCCGTCGTGTCGATCCAACCAACTAGCGCCGGATCACTTCCGGATGATGTATGCTGGGCCGCGAGCTCCGCGTGTGGGGTAATGAGTGGATTGGGTGGGTGCGTAAACGCTGCGACGAGGAAGTTGATGGCCATTGCCGTGATTGTCTTCATTTTGAATGCGTGCACATGTTGGGCTTGAGCTGGGCATTCGATGTTTATGTAATTGAGGGAGCAGCGGCATGCGAGGGTAACGCGGTGTTGGATACATCGGCACAGATGAAGCCACTCAGTAAGGTCCGCCAAACGGGTGATTAGACACCCAAGAAGCGAGGTGGCGACACCCGAATTACCCGAATTGAGGGTGAGAAGGGGACAAGAACAGCAAGAATGGTGAAATGGTAAGCAGATAAATGTTGGTATCTCGATTGCAGAACATAAAGCAGAAAGACAACAAGACCTGAAATATACATGAAGAAAAGAGGACGAGTCTACAGAGCCATACCCAATCGCGAAGCGTACAATCGCCGAACGGGGAAGACATAAGGAAAGATCGATGTGCTGCCGAATCATCCGAGCGGTGCAGAACAGCATCATCAGGCGCACTCGCCTCAATCCCGTTTCTCCGTCGCAACAGGCACCTCCTGATGACTCTCAGACCCGCTCGCAACCTGCGACACCGCTCGACCCGGAGTCGTAGGGCCATATCCAGTCAGAACCTCCATATCCCCATCTGCATCGCTGAAATACTTATAGTCCAAACCCCTCAGCTCATCATCCTCAGTCGCACGGATATGGCAACCAGGAATCCTGTTGATGATGAAGAGTAAGATGACCGAGACGACAAAAGACCATGCGGCGCATGTAGTCGCAGCAGCCAGCTGGTAACCCATCTGTTTCCAGTTCCGGGCCCACCAGCCGCCTTCGTAGGTGTTGCTTACGCCGTCCATGGCGGGTACGTAGGGTGCGGCGAAGAAACCGGTCATGATGTCGCCGACGTAACCGCCGATGCCGTGGATGGCGAATATGTCGAGGCCTTCGTCGATGCCGAGGAGGTATTTGTAGCGGACTGTGAAGAAGGATGCGCAGGAGGTAAGGGCTCCGATCAGGGCTGCGGTCTGCACAGGCACGAATCCACAGGCTGGTGTGATACCGACGAGACCGGAGATGATTCCTGAACAAAAGCCAATGATGGAGAATCTGCGCGTGAACATGTATTCCAGTAAGACCCAGGCTATTCCGCCACCAGAGGCGGCGAGGTTGGTATTGCAGACGATGTAGATAGAGCGAAGGGATAGGTTGGCCGTCGAGGCGCCTGAAGACTATCAGTACACTGCTACAACATCTCGACATACAGCCTTGACTCACCATTGAATGCAAACCATCCAAACCAGATCAATATCGTGCCAAGTCCAACAAGGAAAGGGCTGTGAGGCTTGAAGTGCGGTATCCTGGGGTGATGCGACTCTTTATGCGGGTCAACGCGTGGCCCCAGCATAACAGCCCAAGCCAGAGCAGAAAACCCAGACGCGATGTGTACAGGACCCGAGCCGGCGAAGTCAAGAACACCAAGCTTGTAAAGCCAACCACTAGGATTCCACTCCGCGTGTGCTAGCACGTAGTATACAAACGTAGTCCAGCAGAGCAGAAAGAGCATCGAAGGAAACAAGCGTCCTCGCTCTAGCATCGCTCCTGCCAAGATCATCGCGGTGCAGGTAACGAAAGTGAACCCAAATGCAGCATAGAGTATATCAGGGATATCGGCGTTTGCAAGCGACGGTGAAGCGAGTGTGTTGTGTAGACCTGCTTTTGACAAATCTCCAAGGAAAGGGTTGGTCGTATGCGACTGGTAGAGAGAGTAGCCGTATACCCAGAATTGGATGCCGACGGCGCAGGCGCAGAAGAGAGATTGGAAGATCATGGTCAGCGCTGCTTTTCGGCGATGCATTCCTGCGTAGAGGAAGCCGATGGCGGGTGTGATTTGCCTGATTGCAATCAGTATGTTTCGTTCCTAACTGCTACAGAAGTGTCACATACCAACATAGCACTGTGCTGACCAGCATCCAACACAGATCGCCCTTGTCATAGAGCGCATTGAGATCAGTTGTCATGACGTCTCCTCCATTGGGATCGACAGCGTAGTCCGGCCATTCTGTGATGGGTGTCGGGGCTGGAATAGCCGCCATATTGACAACACGTTGTACGGTAAAGCACCAAAAGTTGTACACTCGGAGCAATTCACAGTACCGAACCCTCGGGGATCGACCACGTTTATATCTAGCGATCTCTTCCCTACGCACGTCTCGGTTGCACGAGCGCGCCATCTTTTTCCCAGGATAACATGATATGCAACGCGTTGTTTCCAGCCAACCACAAACTCGCTAGCAGAACCACAGCCATGGGAAGGAATTATTCGCCGTGATCGGTATAGTGAGAGACATTGAGAGTTCCTTATCGTTCCACTTCCCCAGGACACTAAGGAGGAGTGGAGATGGCCAAGGAGGCGGAAAGCGGAAGCCAGCCATGTGTATCGCTTGGCGGGAGATAACGGGACGTGGGGTAGGGCGCACGTGGAATCTGTCTGAACTCACCCATCGCAAGTGCCTCGCGACAACATCATCAGAGGCTTTCGGAAACGAGGTCCCAGCACTTGCGCATTCCCGTAGACAAAGTCTCGTTGTCCATGGCTTTGCTGTCTACCCACTTGCGGGTGGGCGGGCCCTTGCATGTAAGCTCGATATCTCCGGCCTTATCGGCGTCGATCCTGTACTGATAGGTATGCATGGTCAGCCTCAAATGGCTAAACACATGGACCAATGGCGGAAAGCTGGCAACAAAACGCGCTTTGCTCATGTCAGCGGCACCGGCATCGAGGTCAGAGATGTATTGCTGCGCCGACGTCTTGCGCTGCTGAGGCGTCTTGTGTGATGCAGTCAGCGTGTTCTGCGGAAATTGCCTGTATCACGGTCAGCGTGCGCCCCAGCACTAGATAAGAAAAGCCGAGCAATGAGCCTATCATGAGACATGATATGATGCCGGACGGCAATGGGCGTTAGCCAGTACCCGAGCAGCCACCCAGCAGTGGCGCCATGATAGCATGCGTTTATTACGTACCACAGTGATGCGAGGAGACCTTCACGCAACCGTCAGCAGTGCTTTAGTATCGTAGTGCAAAGCTTACCTTTGGCGGGCCTCTGCTCTATCAGCCATTTACTGCTGCAGTCATTCGAGCGCAACTCTACCATGCATACCACACAGTCTTCTTCGGCTGCCTTCTTCTTCGCCACTTTCTTCGGGAATAGTGAGCAGTACGTGGATATAGATTTCGACTCTCCAGTAGGCGCCGGCAGCTTCCGCTTTCTGGAATCCTCGACAGGTGGGCTATCAAGATCCTCCTCCTCGTCTTCCGTTTCTACGTTTGACTTGGGCGTTCCAACGGAGAAGTACTGCGAGATAGTGTTTGTTTGTTTCGTGGCGGCTTTTCTCTTCTTGTTCGCTCGTGGCGGCTCATCGTTCGTTGCGTCTTCAGAAACTGCTACCAAATCTTCGGTATCCAACGACGCACAAAGAGAGCATGCATCCTCAATGTCAGGCACTACAACCACCGACTGGCGCTTGTCAGATAACGCCTTTCCTTCGCTATAGGTCCTGCATGTCGACTGAATAGGACACTCGTCACACCTGGGTCGCGGTGTACACAAAGTGGATCCGAGTTCCATAAGCGCTTGATTCCATAGCCCGGGCACCTCACTCGTCCGTGTTTCCGGAAAGTTAGAAGCGTGTTTGATTAGTCGATCGGCCATATCCCAAAGAACGTCTGTGGCCTTCTTGTCCTTAACATCCATGTACAAACCCAGCTGTCGACTGAGCACGCGCGCCACGTTCCCGTCGAGGACGGGCTCTGCTTCACCGAATGCGATACTAGACACCGCACCTGCAGTATATCTTCCAATGCCGGGAAATTCCTGTAACTCCGTAGCACCACTGGGGAGTGCACACGAAGCACCAGCAGATTTGGCAATCATAGCCTTCGCACCTTCATGAAGACGCGTTGCGCGTGAGTAGTAACCCAGACCCTTCCATACGGAAAGAACATCATCATGGTTCGCTTCGGCAAGATCTTGAACCGTGGGCCACTTTTCGACCCAATTGTTGAAGTACGGTATTACTGTCGACACGCGAGTCTGTTGGAGCACTATACGGTTGTCAGCCAACGTTTCCTCAAACCTCCAGAGACGCGATCGCGAACAGAGCACGTGACACCGCGTTCACGCGTCCAATCGCAAAAACTCTACCACAAGGAAACATATACTCACTAACTTCCGAAACCCAAACCTCATACGCCCTCTTCGACAAAACGCGTCCCAGCTCCTCCTTGTCTTCATACTCTTCGGGGTCGATCCATTTCTTCCTCCACGGCATACTACGCGTCTCCGCAACGCCGTGGAACCAACTCAACAACGCGTCGCAATCTGATCGACTGTCCAAAAGAAGCGGGTAATGGTAAGACGCATCATGTGCGCGTGCAGGTGGTAGTGCTGGTGCCAATGGTGATGTAGGAGGTGCAATGACGGATTTGGTGGGTTTCGCGGGTTTGCTACTGGGTTTGGCGGCTGTGGTAGCCTTCTTGCGCGGAGCCATGGCGCGTTGAATGTGTGTGCGGATAATGTTTAGAGGTTTGATGGTCCAATGGTAGATTGATATTGCTGGTAAGAATGCTTCGTGATGCAGGTTAGGTGTAGGGGGGGGATTTGTGGAGACGCGATCGCGCTAAGCTTTGCTAGTGCTACGATCGAGCTTACTGCTTCATCTCCTGAGCGCAACATCACGAATACCCATGAGTTGTTAGCCTGCACTCAGAATCGTTTGCGTGGAACTTCGTTAATTAGATGGCACTATCTTTGTACATGTGTGTAATGGAGTTCATTGTACTTCTGTTGGTGCTAATTCTGTTGTTGGACGAAAGAAACATCCGTGAGGTGCTTGGTGAGATGTCAGTTCAGACACGTTCAGATCCAGTGCGAATGAAGAAGACGGAGACAACTGGTGGATAGTATTCGGCTCCGTTACGGTGCCATGCAAGTCATCCAACGCCCAAGAAAATGCTGTTCCAGAAAGCGACAGAAGCTATCTACTTCGCGCGCATATGATGAAGGTTGCCACATAAGCTAGTTAAACATCCATAAATATCCAATCCAAATCAATATGGGGTATAGGAACAAAGAAGAAGAACAACAACAACGAACGTACGTGCTCGCTAAATCCAAGGGTCCCTTGGCGTATGCCGACTGAGTCTAACCCAGATATGTGTAATGCTCGCCGCAAATAAAAAAAAAGCTATGCCGGCGGTCTAAATGAATGATAAAAGTCGATTGCTAAGTGCGCGGAGATGGTTCGTGTTTCAACCAAATGTCGCCACCTTCTCCCTTCTCCCATTTCTTCCATGCTATCTCATAAGCATCTTCCAAGTCTCTGACCCAGCGTCTGGTGTCGAAAAGCGGGCTTGACCATCGTGATTCGTAAAGCATGCGGCGAAGCTCGCTCAAGCGGCCTTGCGCTCGGTAGCCGTTGTACGTGCAGTTGCGTGCGAGACGTACGGCCATGGCTTCGTAGTCATCGTCGTTGCTCGCAATAAGCTCTTTCGCAGCTTGAGCACCTGCTGGTGTCTTGGGTAACGCGCCCTTGAGGATTGAAGCTGCCATGCGAGAGCACATCTTGTACTTGTAGCGAGGTAACGTCAGTAGTGGTGTTCCAGACCAGAGGACGTCGGCGGCGGTTGTGTGTGCATTGCACTCCGGTGTATCGAGGAACAGATCGCAGACACGAGCCCTAGAGATGTGCTGATGCTTCTGTGCAACATCGGTGAACATAATGCGGCTTGCTACATCTGCACCTGCCCAGGCAAGAGCTGTCTGCTTGAGGTTGGTCTCACCAAGATCGGGGAAACGCAAGAGCCAGAGAACGGCATTGGGAACCTTTTCAAGAATGCGTAACCAGGTACGGAACGTCGTGGGCTCGATCTGATGATAGCGTTAGTATGCGATCAGAAACATGGAAGAGGCGCAAGTGAACTTACTTTGTACAGCTGGTTGAAGTTTGCAAGGATGATCGCATTATCCGAGAGGTTGGGAAAGATCTCTTTACGCATGGCCCACCTCCGCTGTTGCTCTTCTTCCCAATTGGGCTGTCGTCCTTGCGAATCTGGAGCACTTTGCCGGTGGTCACAACAGAAGAAGGTGTCCCGGCAGAAGACAATGTTCTCTCCGTAGATCCATTCTTCGTCTGAACCACCGCTGTTGTCGTCTACAAGAGCGTCTTCCAGGTCAATGTTACGGCGCCATTGTCGGAGTGTATCTGGAGGAACAGCGGTATCATCGGCAAGAAGATAGTCGCACCACTCGGCGCCGAGAGTACCCGCGAAACCCATGAACGCCATCTGGATAGGGGCGGGACGGGCAGCGAAGACTTCATTCCGCGCACCTCTTGTGTAGCCGTTCAAGTTGACAAGAACATGGATGCCATCTTGAGTTATCTGGTGAACAAGTCGTTCCGCTGACCAGCTGCTGGCATCGTAGAAGACAGGCGATTCCCTCTCAATCTGCTTACGATGCTCTGATCCATCACTCGCTGTGGTGGCATAACAGTATGCCTTCACTCTACCTGGATTGTGGAAACCGAATACCGACTGCATCAAGTGGGCCAACGGGTGGTTGTTGAAATCCGATGATACGTAGCCGACCCTCAAGTATGGTTTCGGTGGCGCAGGAGGCTGGTAGACGGTCGCAGGTAACCAAGGGACTCTCAACGTCGAGGTCGAAATGCGGAGGCCATTACGTTGCGAGATAAGACGTATCTGTTTAGCCGACATGGGGCAGGTGAATGTGTGGAACGGTAGGACAGTAGGCGCCGCAGGTACCGTCAAAGCTGCTGGCAATTGAGGTCTCTTGTAGGAGGCCGGTGGTCGCTGTGTTCCAGTGACGTAGCGATCCTGGTACCATTGCCAAGTCATCCATCGTATAGCACGCTCAACGAGTCGTACGATGCGAGCACCCTCCCACTTTTGACCCTTCCATTGCTGCAACACTGACACCATGCTATTTTCCTTCTCTTTCACATTTTGCGCGCTCCCCGTGAGAGCTAGGGGACGGATGACATCTTGTATGAACTGTCCATTCATCATGCCTCGACCCCAGTCCTCACCATCGGCAAGCTGTTTCTCGACCAATTTCACGACTTTGTGGATCCAACCTGAGCTCGACGCACCGGGTATCTTGGCGTCTAGAAGCATGCCACTGTCGTTGACATGCCAGCGGTCTCTTGATCCGCCGTGTTCGGCAATACCACCTCTGCCAGCCCAGTTGCAAACAGAGTTAAGGGCATTAGCAAGCCCGCAGACAGCTTCGGCAAAGTCTGGACTGGACTTTACTGCTTTTCTGTAGAAGTAAATGGCATCGGCTATCCGGCCTTTGTCTTTGACGGCGTTGGCGAGGTTGGCGAGAGCAATGTCGAAGTTCGGATCACACTTGACTGCCTGTGTATACATGTTTATAGCAGAATCTAGTTGGCCGATATCTTTCAAGAGGCTTCCAAGGTTTGTATAGAGATGCGCATGGGATGAATCGAGCTGGAGTCCGTAGTGGTAGTACGCAAGCGCAAGAGCTACTCCACTACCGGGCATCAGCCCAGGGATGTGGGGTCCGGCAAAAGCATGCGACATTGGATTGGCTTTCGAAGGGGCAGATTGCTGTACGCTAGCGAGAAGAATGCCCACGTTGTTTGCAGTCGATGGGCTAGGCTGCAGGGAAAGCGACAGGTAGTATAGAGCCAAAATCTCTCGTACACCATAGTTACTTTGGTAAACGGTATTCTTGGGTGAGTTGGTTGCCATACCGTCCTGGAAAATCTTTGCTAACGAAAGCAGAGAGTTACTTGTAGTCGAGATAGCCGCCTTCCTAGAGAGACCTTCGCTAGGAACGTATTTCAGGCCCGGAAGTTGGCCGTGCGGCGCGAAGCAGAGCAAAGCCGTTCTGGTCGCTGCGTCCGGCGGTAGCAGTATAGGATCAGACGATGGGGGCATACGTCGACCTCCTGGAGAGCGTTCCGCTACATTGTATCCAACGACGCCAAGAATGCGCCTGATGAGGCCATCGATGCCATTGGGATGAGGTCCAGATGCGATGAGGACCGCGTTCTCGAAAGCCCTGGCGGCACCGGCATTGTCGCCGAGTGCGTACAACATGTTGCCCTTGGCATGCACCAGAGCTAGAACGCGACCGTTGTCGCAACCAGCAATGGCATAGCCGCTTGAACCAAAGCCTGGCTGGTCCGAGCCAGGGAGCTCGTCTAGATCCTTGAAGACGGCTTCGTCCTCCCCCTCGAACTCAAACACGGGCCGATCAGATGCTTCCGATAGACTTGACTCGCTTATTTCAGAGGCAGAACGTTCGCTTTCAACTTCGAGGCTCCGAAGAGCGTCGGCCCTCTTGGCAAATCTCAAATGGCGTTCAACTTCTTCGATGACCTGAACAGCTTCACGACCTTTGTGGTCACTGCAGAGTAGGCCAATCAGGTGCTCGACAGCTTCGAAGTAACTGGGTCGAAGTTTCACTGCGCGTCTCCAGTAGTTTTCGGCTTCACGCTTCTGCTGAAGAGCAAGCATTGTAGCTGCAAGGTTCGAGATAGCTTCAACATGACTGGTGTGCGTTAGTATGAATCGGGGATAGAAAGTGGGGTGCTCACTCTTTGTCCAAGGTAAGGATGTGTTTGTACCAGTCCTGAGCCTTTTGATAGTCACCTAGTGCATACGCGAGACAACCCCCTAAAAGTATGCCATCTATCCAGCTCCATTTACTCTCTTCACAATGCTTCGTGATCGCTTCGAGCGCTGAGGCAGCGGTCATACTCGGAGGCAGGCCCTGGCGGAGATTCTGGTGGGCGCCTGCGACTGAGCCAGAGGTCCGCCGCAAGGTACGTGGTGGATCCATGCCTGGCATTGGGGGCAGCATAGAGTGTTGCGGTGGTACCCCTTGCCATGATTGGCCATTTGCATCCGAGCTGCCTACGGACCACGCGGACAGGGAGCGCGAGTGTGGCATTGCGGGTCTCCTAGATCCGAAATCTGCCCTCGAGTGGGAGGCATACTGAGTAGGAATAGGATATGAGACACGTCGCTCCAGAGATGGAACGCTGTTGGTGGAGGAACTCGACAGACTGAGTCCAGGCTGCCGTGGCGGCTTAGGATAGATGTGCGGTCTATGGTGTGTACGTCCATGAGCGTTTTGCGAATTGGCTTTACGTGTTGATTGAAGGTACTTGAGTAGGTCCACATATACTGCGTGAGCCCAAGCAAACACCTTTTCCCGACTTTGCCCGTTGGGTGACTCTGGCCCGTACTCGTCGGTCGGCATGATGGGGGTATACTCCGCGACTGGCGTCGTCTGGCCAGAGTGTAGGTAATCTTGAGGACGCTGTGTGAGAGGGGGAGGTAGCGATTGATTCTGATAGTCTAACGCGACATGGTTTTGAGGCTGTGCATAGGGGGATAAGTCTATTGACGGCCTCGCTGGATGATTGTAGGCGCCTTGGGTATAATCCAGGTGGACAGGATTTTGCGGATAATGAGCATAGTTGGGCACGACATTGTAAGGGTGACTGATAAAGGCATTACTATGCGGGTGACTCCAATTGTGACTCGGATGATGTAGGAAACGAGGATCCCGCATGGCAGCAGGCCGATATGGGATGTAAGTGCCGTCGTGCCAATAGGGTCCAAATGGTCCTTGGTCGTTGGAAACAGTCGGATTCAACGGCGCCTGGAAGGGCGGGCCCATGGGCCCGCAGAAGGGATGGCCGTACATTTGATATGGAAGAAGAGGTTGTAACGTGGGTATTTGATTCAGCATAGAATCAATCTGGGGTAGGTGCTGGCCAGTAAGACCCGACCCGGTCTCGAAGTAGCGACTGGGACTCCATTCTGGCGTATTCTGTTGACCGTGTCCGAAGCCGCTGTTGACACCTGGCGAGCGAAGAGGCAGATCCTGCTTGACACCGTAAGGTGGTTTTGATTCAGCTGTCACGGGAAGGAGGATGTGTTTGGTTGCATGCGGCTCCCCGTTCTTCTCGACGGATGTGCCGTCATACGCAGCTGCCAGAATTCCGTTGGGCGTCTTGCGGCGAAGCATGTGTTCTGCGGGTTTGGGTGTCCGGCCAGACTCGGAGGGCTGGGAGCCGTACGAGTTGTGTCTGGAGAGCGGGTGGGCGTACTGCTGCGGCCGCGCTTGCTGGGCGAGACTGTGTCCCTCGAAGTTGGCGGCATTGCGGAGGAACGGGGCGTGGGCGGGGGCAGGAGCGATGTTGTTGTAGGCCACGGAGGAGGGAAGCTGCGACGGCGGCTGCGGGGGGTACTGCCGAACCATAGTCATGGTGAGATATCAGACAAGTCGTGGAAGTGGTGTTCAGAGGGTCGACACAGCCTCACCAGGAGCGACTGGTGCCGATGCCTTCGCGAAATCGTCGCCTGTCTGCTACGACTGACATGTCTTTTGGGGCGTGGCTCGGATTCCTCAGCACCGGGCGTCCCCGTACTGGCACGTCACCAGCAGAGACCCCGGCAGTAGCGGGAGAACAGGTGGTCGCAGATGCTGTCGGCAGCAGGTAGGCGTCTATTTACGGCGCCGGTAATGACGGGTGTGTCGCGGGGTTGGATGGGAGCGGAGTGTGGCGGTGGCCCCAGGCGTCAGCGCGCGATGGATGAGGATATGCGGCGAGGAGCGGTGGCCGATGGTGTAGGTAGGTAAGGGCGGGTCCCTAGACGTGTCTGTCTGGAATGTACCCACTCGCATGCACCAGAGCCGCCGGTCTGGCTGCGCACTCGCGGGCGGATAGTTTGCGCGTTCGTGGGACGCGGTCGGGCGTCGTGTCGCGGAACGGGAGTCGTCTGCGCGGAGGGCGCACAGCAGCGGGCTTGGGGCACAGGATAAGCGTGGTACGGGCGGCGACCTGGGGCGCAGCAGCGGTCCGTCACGTCGTCTCTGCCTGGCTGCGTGTCTGCAGCTGTCCAGCGCCCGAGTCGGAGGGCGAGAATGTCAGCGCTCAGCAGTGCGGCGATGCCTGCTTTTTCTCACTGTCGGCGGATAGGCGGGCGCGAGAGATGACGAGGTGTGGTGCGGCGGAGACCAAGCAGCGGCAGGCCTATCCACTTCCGTATGCACTCAGTCGTTCGAGTGGTGGCTTGGAGCGATCCCTGCTGCAACACGACAGGCCGTCTGGGGGTTTCTGGTGATGATCGATGATCGATGATCGCGCTCTACGCAAGACGTGTCAGGCGCCGGATGTCAATACACGTGAAGACCGAAAGACTGAAGGCCGCTCGCTGCTACACCGACTCGATGAAAAGAAAAGTCGGTCCTGATGCTCTCCGCATCGCGCGTCGCCAACTCCACCTGGGCGGGCTGCAGAGCCATCAAGCCGCCAGAGACGGCGGCTTACCAGGGCCCTAGTCCCATCCAACGTTCACGGCGATCTCCAGCGCCAATCAGCCTTCTAATCCACCAGCGCGTCCATCAATGCAGGTGCCGCAATATCCACTGGGCCACCACCATGCATCCAGCGTCCAACAGCCCGCCGTGCCCGTTCTTTGTCACCTAGTCAGGCCGGCCCTTTTGCTCGAGCTCTGATGATGTAGCCTGGGGCGCCCGAAACGCCCTTTGTATTTAGGCGAGACTACCGCCGCATATACGGCTGCAGCTGCTTGTCTGACTGAGACGACTGCATATCTGTCTTCACATGTCGAACCACCATTATAGTAACTCATCACTGATGCCATGTTTCATGTGCCAGGCGCATGTCGATCCGCATAGCGTACCAAGAATGCGGCACCGGACCGAGCGGAAGCTGTGTATTCGACAGCACATGATCATGAGCAGGAACTCAATGTGTATGTATGTTGACCTCGAAAAAGGACCACTGGAGCCAGACCAAAAGGCAAGACAACGCGGTGAGTAATGGGTCGTTTCCTCTTCTTCACACCAAAATAGGCCTATACAGTAAGGGAAGTAAGGGCCAGAGTGTTGGTGAAGTGAACATCACGAGCATAATGTCGCCGCCAGAATCATGCCAGCATACATGGTTCGGAGCATATCCAGGCAGCGACGTAGTGAGCTGGCTTGATTCTGATATCCAAGTTTGCTTGTCGGGACTGTACGTGGAAGCACTGCATGCGCCCAGGCGACACGAAGCGGCGCTGTTCCAGGCGAGCATCAACGCCCTGCCGCAATGGCCAGACGTGCGCCTCATAGCCAAAGGCGTAGAGTAGATGCAGGTACTCAGGAAAGAGCTGTGGTTAGTATGAGATGTAGTTCGATGGGTCCCTGACTGTATACTGTGCGCCCAGCCACTGCGCATTGGCAGGTTTGCATGCGGATGCAATCGCGATAATGGCTGAGAGTAACAGACAGTAGAATGCAGACCAGTGTGTGCAGTCGTGAATGCGACGAGAAAGAACTGTGGTAGAAAGTGGTGTTTGCGGTGTTGTAAAGCACAGTTCCAGCTCGCAGAGATTTTATTCTATCGGAGGTGGCTTAGTCATGCCGCGCTCGGCCCTACCATTCGCAATGTGGCATCATTACGAATGTTCCACGGTGGTCAGACACTGAGCCTATACTCCTCCGGACGCCCTCCACAACAAAGGATTCCCGCACAGGCACCGCTGCACTCACCTCACCGAACGTCACGAGTTTCCCTTTCACTATGGAAGAGCAAGGTCCCCCACCGCAGCAGGGTCCCCCTCAAGGCGGGCCACCACCAGGCTCGTTTTCCATTCCCATTCCCCTCGGACCCAATGGCGAAAAGCCTACGCCAGAGCAAATACAACAGATCAAAATGCAACTAGAGGCCGAGGCAGCGAAACACGGTATTACGGTTCAAGAATACGTCGGAAGATTGCGCCAGCAAGCCATGGCCCAGCAACAGGCGCAAATGCAGGCGCAACAGCGTGCTCAGCAGCAGCAGCAACAGCCCATACAGCCCGGTCCTCCCAAGCCAGAAGCCATTGCCGTCGCCAACTGGCTGAAGTCGCAGGACTTGAAGCCTAGGACAGTCGTACATGATGAAAAGAGGAAGGACATGTTCAAAGGTGGGCATTACATTCACTTCAATTATAAACGTCATACTCACACCCAACAGTCAAGCGAGCAATCCGTGCCCTCCAGTCCCCCGCATATCAAAAAGCCCGAGCAAAGAACCCTCTCCTCCCCGAAGTCATCGACCGTGCCTCCGCCGAGAACTGCTTCAAGCTGCTACCCCTCTCTCTCCTCGCGCTGCGAGTCACAAAGGTCGACGACCATGCGCACGATGGCCACAACCACGCCAAGCCCAAGCGCGTCAAGGGTCTGTGGACAGTCAAGATCGAGCAGCACCAAGACGCGAACGACGACAACTACTACATCTGGCTGTACGAGGGGTCGCAATGGAAGCAGAAGCTGTACGCTGTTGGCGCACTGCTTCTCGTCATTACGATAGTGCTCTTCCCTCTATGGCCGCTTTTCTTGCGACAGGGCGTGTGGTACTTGAGTATGGGCATGCTTGGTCTGATCGGATTGTTCTTCGCCATGGCGATTGTTCGGCTCATTATATTCATCATCACCGTCTTCACGATACCGCCTGGCTTCTGGCTCTACCCTAATCTATTTGAGGATGTTGGTTTCTTCGACTCGTTCCGGCCTGTCTACGCATGGCAAGAGGTATGTTTCCTTTGCTGAAGCTTGTAGACTCAAAGCTAATATCTTCAGACCCCGGAAGACATCAAGGCGAAGAAGGCTGCAAAGAAGGAGAAGAAGGCTGCCAAACTCGCCGCAAAGGCCGCCGGTGGGAAGCCCAAGAAAGGCGCCATCGATGCTGCCCCCGCTCAGGCTGTACCAGCGCCCGCTGCTACCCCCGCCTCTGAGCCTGTCAACTCCGCACCACAGCCTACCGGTTCAGAAGCCGCTCCAGAAGGTGCCGTCACACAACGGGCGCCGCGCGCAACGGTGGAGGAGGTAGAGGAGGAGTAGAAATCCTTCTTAGAAGAGGATTGCACGTACTCTGATGAAGAGGATTACACGTACTCCGAAGAAGAGGTAGAGGACGCGTACTCATCGGACTGACAGCGGTTTGACACTTTGCATGGGTTAGCTGGACGGAGCAATAGGCGTTTATGAGAACGGTTCACATCCATCCACATCTATGCACGCAGCAGAGACTTGGAAACGGATTATAGGGCATGGGGTGTCTGGAGGATACCAGGGTGTTTGTTCCTGTACATGTTTAGTGTAGCGATTCTTTCTTGCTACATACTCCAATTCGATCACTCGACATATTTTCAACTTGTGTATCTGATACCCACGGGACGTATACCGGGTAACACCATGCTGAATACCTACTCCGCCACCTTTTCAACCTGTTACACTTTATTGCCCCGACAACTTTCTGACAACTGTCCACCAACTAAACAGAAAACTCTGCTTGAGCACTGTCCCGTCACCAACAAGCCCTCCACCAAGCACCGTCTCCCAACCACCAACAAAGCCACGTACACAACGCGGGGTACTTGTCCAATCAATCCGAAGTGGGGTCCCTTGTCACACCTATCAAGTTTACTATTTTTTCCTCGCTATCGATAAATTATGCGCGGGCGTAAAGGAAACGCTTAATGTACATCAAACAAGGTCGATTCATGTCCCGCGAAAAAACGAAAAACTCTACACGTGAGTGATTACGGTAGTTCGCTTACGCCGAGGTGGGGAAGGGGCGGGATGAACGGTTGTTGCATGCGGTTCGGGGGTTGGTGCTGGGATGGCCTTGGTGCTGGGATGGGGGTGGTAATGTGAAATGGGTGGAGGGGGTTCGTACGAGGTACGAGGGATTTGGGGTGGCAGGGCAGTAGGGTAGTGCTGGTAAGATGGTATGTAAATGTTCGTGCTGGCACGATGTGTTTTGTGGAATCAAATTCTGGTAAATTTGGAGTGGGGTCTGAAAAGAGTATGAGATGAATGGTTTCACGTGTACAAATCAAGAAACGGAGTATGAACATAGGTTATGGACCTCAATTCCGACTACACCCAGCATTTTGGCTGGTGAAAGGACTCGTCTTCTCGTACTGGAGAATTATCCTAAACGCCATTTAACCATCCAGCATAATCATTTTTTTCTGCGCCAGCACGCTTCGTCAATGTCGTATGATGAGGCGCCCGAACCAAACGCCCTTGAAACACAGTCTAGCGAGAATTCCTACTCTGCCGATGCAGGTGGCTGACCGCCCTCGCTACCCGCATCTGTGCTTTCATGAGTCGAGGCAGGAGCGAGGCCGGAGTGGACGGTGGGGGAGTGGGTGACTTGGCTGGTGGGGTTTTGGTCTGCTAGTTGGCGCTCTGGGTTTGAAATGTTAGCATCGCGCTTCAATGTAGTGGCTGGGAAATGGCATACCAAGTTCTCTTATCCTTAGCTTCAGCATCTGGTTCTCGCGGGTCAGGTTCTGGGTTTCGGCTTGGTAATAAGCACTCTCGTCTCTTGAAGTCGCGGGGCTGGGAAGCATGTCGTGGGGGTCGTAGGGTCCTGCTTGGCCTGATATAGGACGCAGAGCTGGGGATCCTGCATGGCTGCTGTGTCGTGAACGGTCGGCAAAGGATGACTGGCGACTGATGGTACCGAAGCCGAATGGAGAGCGAGATCGGGGGTGGGTAGCGGATGGCAAGGGTGAGACGATAGGTGGTGAGATGTGTGTAGACTGTGTGAGCGAGGGAGGTATAGACATGGAACGCTCCGAGGTTGGGGTGCTGTCGTCGACGGCGGAAGCAGAGGGCTGTTGCTGGTTTGCTTGGAGGGTGTTTATCTGGGTCTGCTGGGAACGAATCATGTTGAGTAGTCGGTTCTGTATATGTCAGTACAAATATGAATGTTAGATAGAGATTGCACCGCTCTGTCTACAATCACTGCATAATAGGACTCACCACCTGTCCTTCCTGCTCATACTCCAGCTCCTGATGCAGCTCTCCCAAACTAGGCGCACGCTCATGGTGCGGGCTATGCGGCCATGGACCCCTGCTACGGGAGGATGGGCTCTGCTGCATTTCTCCAGGTGCCGGGATAGCTGGGTCGTTCAAGTTGAGGTTCATGCGAATGCTGGACCGGCGACGCGCACGCTCGACATCCCTGCGCATACTACCCGAAGACGGGCGGCGCGTCTCTTCGTTGTGAATACCTGCATTCATAGCGGCAGTGGCAGCGAGTGAGTGCGGTGAAGTAGCCATGGAGCGTGAGTTTGTGGGTGACTGGTTGCGGGGTGAGGGAGATGCATGGGGAGACGCGGGCAAGGTGTTCAGATCGGGCGCCATAGTACTTAGGACTCTTAGGTGGTGGTGTGATGTGCCGTCCTTAGAATGAGGCGCGGGTATAGGATGAAGTCACCAGAGACGCGTGACCTCGTGCTGAGCTCCCGTTCGATGAGGTTGGTGGGGTGAGCGGGGCTAAGCGTGACACCTGGGCGGCCCTGAGCACGGCCAGCGCTACTGCAAGGTACACCTGCGCCCACGCCGCATCCTCCCCAGGTCAGCCTCATTTCCTTTTGCTGTCTGTTTCCTCGCTCCAGCCCTGCGAAATCTCGCGCCGCAATAAGATTCGCACTATTCCCACTGTGCATGCCACCCTTGTGCAGCGGCGGGCATCGCAGCTCGATAATCGATACGTGCATGCACCTCGCCGTCTGCGTCACACCTGAGACGACCTCACCACTATGCAAAACGCCCCGAGTTGTGTCGCTCTACATAGAGCACTCCGCGGGTACTTCTGCCGCAGTGCCCGCGCTGCTTTTTCGCGCCCTCACCACATGTTCTCAGATTCGTGTTTGGCGGGAAGGGGCCATGGGTTCCGCAATAAGGAATATCGAGCTTGCGAACCCCATCCAATATCTCCGAGTATTGACTGTCGGCGATCATTCATGCCGACGTGTCGTAGATCGTGCAGGCCTCGACTCCAGTCACGACGCCGTGCAATCAAATCTCCACGTCGGGCCAGCACGCCAGCAAGCTTCAGAGACTGCCTTGGGCACAGTGGCCCGAGGCTGCCGCTGAAACATCGTGGCTGCAGGTCGACAATCTTCATCGTCGTCGGCGCCTGATGAGATCCCGCTGCGTCCGGGCAACACACCTTTGCCAGCTGGCGTCGAGTCTATTATGTAGCTTGCGAGCACTGTCAAAAGACGTTGTGCCGACACTTCACCGGCTAGCCAGGTCAAACACGCCAATTTTGGCCAGGCGAGCGCTAGCGTGCGGCGCCATCGCATCCCTCCCAACTTTCTTCTGAATATGACCGTAAAGGGGCCTTCGTGCAGCCCCTGCGTCCTCGCATCACACACGACGGAACCTGGGAACAGCTCCCCCTGTACGCTACCATGATTAGGGAGCATTCATCTGCGGCAACTAACGCTTGCCACTTTTCCTCTCCACGACTCAACTCAACGTTGACAAGTCGTTTCAGTCCCGTCTGCTTTCCTCTGCTTCCGTCATATCTGCAGCTCGTTCTGCTTCTCTAGGGGCTCATGTCCTGTCCTCTCGTTTGATCTCTCCCTCTCCTAGTATTATACTCCTGCCACCTATACCACGCTCCTTCTACCCCCAACCTGGCAATCTCCACACTCTCTACCCGCGCACTATTACTCCCACGACAAACTACTTTCTACTGACTCCATACTTTGACTCGGTCCGACGGTTTGCTTACGCTGAATGCAAGCCTACCCTGTCAGGGTCTTGAGGAACGCTTGGATTGCCCGTGCAACCAATTTGCACGACCTGGATTGCCCGCCCACATCTACCGTTTGAGCCAACGTTGCTCTGGTATCGACCGTACTTCGCCGGCTTCATAAGCCAAGGTCGCCCACTATGTCCGCTCTGTCTGGTCAAATCTATGCTGCTTCGTCCAATCCTGTCGGCAACATGCGGAACAAGACTCACAACTCATCGATGTCGTCTCGATGGCGCTTCAATCGATCCACCGCGACTCTGCAGGAACCGGAACGGTCACCGTCCGTCGCATCACAAACACCGTCGATGGGGAAGAAACAGGCCCCGTTGCCAGCACCTCCTAAGAAAGTGGAACGCGTAGCCTCCAAGATGTCGTTGTTCAGCCTCTTCAGTAAACCCAAAGTAGAGAAAGCTCGCGGGCACACCGAAGTTGGCCTCGCCGTACCGATGCGACCGCAGACGCCACCCAAACCCACCCCACCGATGTCCATACCGAAGTCTTCCCTCCGGCAGAACCCTTCTCCGCCCGCCCAGCAGACGATTCGCGCACGCTCAAGCCAGATCTTCCGACCCGTTTCGATGCGACCAGCTATACTGCACCACGAGTTCGGAAACTGGGATCCACCTCCGCTGTTCCAGGCTTTCCCGCAGTCTTTAAAGCACGCTACCGTACAGGCATGTGTGTTCGCCCCGGAGATCCTGATGAGGACACAAAGTCAGAGACGGCAGGCTGAATCGCTGCGCGAGAAGTTAGACATCCAGCGCGACTTGTCTACCATCGCAGAAAATGGCGCAGAGACTAAGAAACTAGAAAAGAACCACAAGCGCCTCATGTCCAACTCGGTGCTGAACCCACAACCTCCGGAGCTTGTCAACAAGATATACATCCTGGTCACGGCCGGCTTTGTGCTACAGTATGCCGGTGATGGCGCGTTCGATCGCTTGCCTGAAAAGGTGCTCAAACTCGGCAAGGAATCAGCGGCTTTTGCGTGCGATCTCATACCTGGCAAGCACTGGGTGCTACAGATATCCAGCCACGCAAGCGACGACGGAACATTCGAATCAGGACCAAAGAACTCTCTTCTCGCTCGATTGCGAACACAAAATGCAACCATGCGCAAGACAGCCACAAGCTTTCTCCTCGTTCTTGAGAGTGCGGAAGAGATGGACGAGTGGATGACCAGTGTGCGTAAGGAGATCGACAGCCTCGGCGGCATGAAGGCAAAGGATGACTACGCGCGAGCGTCCTCTTCTACAGATGACTCCGCTGGCAAGAACTCCTCAGAAACAACTAGTCACCGGTACAGGGTCAACCGCGACCCAAATGCTGTCAGCAGGATCGTGTCCACAGAACCGCAGCTCTCGACGTCGCCGAAGATCGTGGCCTCCGAATGGGACGCCGGTGAAAAGGATCAGACCAAGATCAGCATCGACTCTTCTAGTGGGCAGTCGGCTCGGTATAACAACAACAATAACAGCCGCATCTCAATCGAAATGTCATCCGTTGCTTCGACGCCTGTCTCTCAGCATCAAGTACAGCTTGACCAGCTTCGCGGACGGTCACGATACTCGTTCATGTCGACAGCGACGTCAGCTTCAGGCGCAGGTACCCGCAACACATCGCGGGAGTCGTCTCCAGCACCGCACTCCCCTCTCAAAGACGAGTTCACCACTGGAGAGAGTGAGCCCATGCGAAGTGCCATGTCGCTGCGGTCATTCCACATGAACCCCAGTAACTCCATGTCGTCTCGCCGCAGGTCAATGCAGCCCTTGCCAATCACTAATGAGCACTTGATCCAGACCACGACTGTGCCCTCTACAATCAAGCGACACTCCTTGTACAGCCCGGCCTCTCCGACAGTGCCAGAACTAGGGAAGCCGTTCGTTGCGGGCCCGGTCGTACCAGTGAAGGAGGAGGCAGCTCCAAGCACGGTCGACAACGCGCCAGCCCGCTCGTCTCCCTCTCAGCCGAAGATCGATACTTCCGTTCAGGCCGCTAGCGATGACGTTGTACCCACTCGTGAGGATAGCCCAGTACGGTTCAACGCGCACATCTACAGCGCTACACCTCGACGGGATACCATTTCACCTCCTCCCAAAGACCCTGCTCCTGTACCCCCGCCACCCGCCCAGCGTCAGTCAATGATGGGTCCAGCACCAATGTATGCTTCTACTGCCAGTGCTGGTGATGGCAAGACTCGTCGCCGGATCTCGCCAAAGCCCTTCTTACGCCCATTTCCAGTTCGTCCTCAAGCACAGCATGGCGACTCGTCCACGATCCTGCCAAGGCGGCAGTCTTCTCTCACGCCTTCGCCAACACCTTCGCCACTGCCATCTGGTATGGTCATGAACCGATCGGTCACTGCCCCCGTAAGGCCGCCGTCGGCAGCTTCGAACATGACGCCCACCACCAACCCACACAGTCTGCATTCCGCGCAAGCATCGCAACAACTGCGCCGTCCTGCTTCAGTACAAGTACGCTCAGCCGACCACGCGCCTTTCCTGTCAAACCGCCCAATCCGCGCCATCGCGTCCACACCGTCCTTTGTTCCTGGCCGAAGAATGTCCAACGCACTTGCTCCATCATCAGACACAAGAAGTCACAAGCCAACACCTAGTGTCGAAGCACTCCGACAGCAAGCTTTCGCGCAGCAAAAGACCATCACACCCCGACGAAGCCTTGCATCCATGGGCCTACCACCACCCGCCCCACCACCAACTATGCCACTACCGACACTACCGACCCCACCTCGCAACCTAACTTCACCCACACCACCACCCAACATGCCGCTCCCTCCACCACCACCATCGAGCATGGGTCTCCCCGCTCCACCACCCACCATGCCACTGCCTCCTACACCGCCCGAGGCCGCGTTACGTGCTTCGGCAGTCTAAAACGAATCTGTTACAACCTCGATATTGATATTGTCTATACCCGCTGGCGTTTGGATCACAAGCGACCAGGATGCGGTCGTTACGTCGTCATGTCTTTTCTTACGTCCCTGTTATGCCGACCGATACAAAATCTTGTTATTTGCTTGTCGCGCGATACCAGTCTGCTTATTTACCGTCGTCCTCGCTACTACTGCTATCATTTTCCTTATGCTTGTCGTTTGCTTCGCTTCGTTGTGTATCTCTAAAATCTTACGCTTCATGTATTTTGTCTTTTACACCACTCCTTTCATCTTCTTCGATTCGTTTTCCTTCGGGAAGGGGGGCTGTGCCCGTTTTTAGTGCTTTGGGCCGCTTTTTTCTTTTCGTGGTAATGAATTAGGGCTTGGGTGGCTGCTCTCTTTTTGGTTTTCTATACCATCTTTGGATTGGAAGGATGTGGGATATAAGGGACACGAACACAGACTGGAAGTTCGTTCATCGGCGCTTTTTTTGCTTGGATGGGGAAAAGCGTTGGTGTGGTTTTATAGTATGGCTAAGGCAGAATGATATATTCTACATACTACTATCGTTCCTTTTGCATGTAAGATTTTGTGCTGATATTGCGTGAAGTGAGTGCTGTGCAGAATGACGAATGAGTGTAGTAATTGGGAACTTGTGAAGCCCCCGTTCTGTTGTGCACAGCCCTAGAGTTGACGAGTTTGCTGGAATAGCATAAGCGCGATTCATCGCGGAGCCTGGGAGTTGACAAATGTGCTGGGGCATACAGACATACGTCGTGGAACCTGAGAGGCTACTCAGGTGAAGTAATCGCGACTTGTGTTTCTGGGCTACTGGAACTGAGACTCGACAACTAACATCCAGCAAATCCTCGCGAACCAGGATATTGGATTCTTAGACGGGGGCAGTGGTCGTCGACAGTGTGTGACGTTTGAACATGGTGGGCTTTTGACTTCTCGCGAAAGCGAGATCTGAATGTTGTACCATACAACACATTCGTAAGCGGACACGATGGACACACCGGTCGATTGAGCAAGCAACATGGCATTTAGTATTGACAACGCTACAAAAGATATGTCTGCAGTGTATTTGGCGCTCGGAATAACATCAAGGCAGATAGTACGGTGTCTTGTGGTAAGACGTGCTGTATATTGTGATGTATGCTGCGCCAGGGTGTGTTTACCCGATGCTGGGCAAGAAGCGCGCCCATGTGTCTATGTACAGTCTTTCGTTTTGCTTCCGGAAAGCCGCGAAGGCTACAGCGAGTAAGATTAGGCGTGCTGTGATGTAAAGCAATCCTGAGAGCCATGCGAGTATGGCAGACATGCGGTCCAAAGTTGTCGTGAAGTCGCTCCACTGCTTATGAAGCTCCTCTGTTGTTTTGTGTGAATTGTTGATGGTTCTGATCAGTAGCGGCATCATCTTTTCCGTCGAAGGTGACCTCTTGATCACTACTGCCTCTGAGAAGAAGAGCGATCGAAATCTCGAGACATCCTTTGGACTATCGACCAATTTGTATGCGATCTTTGAATCACGTCTGCAGGTCCACAGATATTTTGCGCACCAAGACTGGGACGCTTCGCCCTTTCTCACCCCGTCTCTCACTTCAAGGAGACCTTTTAGCATAGTGTAAAGTTTTAGAGTATCAAAGACAAATTCACTACTCTAAAGAAGCGTCAGCCACTCTTCGCAATTCAGGTTAGATTGTAGCAGATTACTTACCTGGAGTCCGTCTAAGTCTTCCACCCATAATCTGTCATTTAGCCACGAGACCCTCACACGTGTCAGGTCTGTGCTGCAATCAGGCTCACGAGTGGACTCGCTAGGATCTTCCACGGGGAAGTTCATGAGAGATTTCATGGCGGTTATGATGTTGTTGGCTTTCCGTCCTATTATCAGGTTCGAAGCAAACAAGGCAAGCAAGTTACTCAGAGGTAGTGTAGACGACAATACACTTGCAACTTGCCAAAGTCTCCTTTCAACCTGACTTGGGAAGTAACTTTGCCAGGCAGCGCAGTGAATAGCCCCGAAACACATTGTGGATACTGCCAGTGCATACGTCAATGTAAGATGTTGCGTTCCCTGCGCCTGGAGTCTCAACATGTCGTTTTTAATGCGCTGCTTCCGATCTAAGGGGCCATGTTGTTCGGTCGGTCTGACAGATCGTTCGAAAAAGGAGTCGCCCCACAGGCCAGAAAACTCATCGTCGTCGGTGTGATTCCATTTTTTGTTGTTCAAGATAACGGGGACATCGATGTCTTTTGGTTTCGCCAAATTCGCCACGTAGGTAGCTACAGAAAGGGCAGCAAATGCTACAGTGCAGACTTCCAGCAGGCTGATTGGTAAGTCATACGCCTTTCGCGTTATGATTGAGACGACCAACCACAAGATCTGGAGTGCCGCAACCGCCTTCACTAGATTGTCTGCTTTCGACTTGTCCGAAATCTCTTCTTTGGTGAGACGGAAATTATCGAGAGGGCTGTGCTTGTTCGGAATGCAGCATTTTACTAAGGCGTGTGCCGTGAGTAACGCGGTCTGATTCAACGTGGAGGAATCTCTGACTATACCACCCATGTTGGCGAAATAACAGTGTTTGAGAGTCCATCTTTTGCGCCGTGGCAATACCCTAGCTGTTGATCGCGACGATGACGTGGTGTGGGGATGGAATAGCCAGTAGAGTAATCGGCAACCGCGACCATATTCCACCTCCCACCCGAATGCGTCTTCTTGTTCCTTTAATTCATGTAGGTCCTCGATGGCCATCTGCAGCTCGCAAACTGCTTTTGCAAAAATGAACTCCGGAAAGATGATAGTGATTGTCATCCACTTGATCTTCCGCCAGAGTTTGGTCCATGTACCGTCGTGCAACGTAGGCACATTCAGGTGAAGGATCGTCCAAGTACAGGCAAAAACGGTGGTTAGGCAACTCCAAAGAATCGTCATTGTACCGCGCTCGGCTGGGCCTTTCTGCCATCCTGTATATTTCGGGGTCGTATCTATGGCTGTGGTGTTTGAGCCTTCGACCGAGTGGAGAACAAGGAAGAGTGCGCATACGATCCGCAAGGCCAAAGAATCCATCTTCCGCATTTCAAGGCATCGTGAAGAAGAAATAGCCCAGGAAGTTCAAAAACAAGACTTTGAGAACGAAGATGCTGTCGCTGAACGAGCGGAGGGAATTGGAAGACGACGAACAACAAGCAAAGAGCGCTGGCCGAATTGCTTTAGAACGCTCTGGCTGTTCAGCTGAACTGCGAGATGCAGCCACAGAGGCTCTAGTGATTAGGCGGCTCAAAGCCACATCTGCACAGCCAGTCGCTAGAACGACGCTTGCGACTTGCGTATGCACAGTTGTTTTGCGAGCGCATTTATAGCGTCTCAATCCACAGTGAGAAGCTCTGCTGGGCTGTCTGCTGACCAGCTTTCGGAACTGTATAGTTCAGCTGCTACAATACGAAAGTCGCATGCTCGGTGCACTAAGTTTGCCATTCTTGCCTAGCTGCATTGAGAACTGTGGCTTTCCTCAACATATACGCTAGTAAAGGCATCCAAGAAGACCTCTTGCGCATGTGGTGGCTGAGCGTGACTTGTAAGGAAGATGCTTGGTCGTGTAAGTCGTGTGAGTGGAAGGCGGCAGCGAAGCGAAAGCCGCTTGTCATGACTGCGCAAAGCTGAGGAAGCTGCGACCCCCATCTGGACCTGCCATGACGAGTAAACAGCTAGTCGAATAAGTGCGATGAACCATTGAGGATGTTAAGAGGTGTGCATCCAGCAAGCAAGGGAAACTTGTCAAGCTGCACGCAGCAATCGCTCGTCACAATGCTGGGGTCGTCCAGCTGAACTGAAGTCCCTCGCCCAGATAGACAGCGTTCTTCACGGCATTATCGACAGCATTTCGAACTGCAACGGTGCGCGAGAGGGGCATTCGATCGCAACTTAGTACGGAACCAAAATTCTTTCGCGTTTCGAGGTCCTCTAGCGAAGTTGATGTGCTGTATGTGAGATGTGTACACGGATGACGGACGAAGTGGGGAAAGGAGGATACTCAGAGCAGCTACCAGTACCCCGCATCGTTACTACAGGCTGGCAGAGTCTGTGTTGCTCGCCGCCTTCAGGGATGCTAACTCTAGTAAGGTAGTTGTACGAATTCACGTACGTCCTCACCATGTTTAGAGTATATATATGCTCGTTTTTCGACTTTTGGCATAACCAAGCACGACTTCGATCTGAAGTATTCTCCCCGTAGCTCAGTTGGTTTAGAGCGTCTGACTGTAATATCTGCTGTTATCAGAAGGTCCCTTGTTCGACTCATGGTGGGGAGATCAGACATCTTTTTTTTCGCTCCTCTGTGGGCATTTTCGCGATGCGATTTCTGCCAACTAGTGTCACGACGGCCCGGCTTACGTCACTAGCTTGACTCGCAAACCTAGGCTTCAATCCGGCACACCTCAGATTGCCAGAACGTGAAGCATCATGTGGCCCAAACGCGCTGGGCCATGCATTCGAAATGGCTTCGAAAGCCCCACGCCGAACTACCGCTCGCGAGCTTTTTTGTCCCTCCCTGCCAGCTGAGGTGTGGATCAACGTCTTCCGCTATCACACCGACCTCGCGCACCTCTGGAATGTCGTGCGACGCGTCTCTCCCACCCTCCGCGCATGCGTCGAGCATGCGTTCGGCGAACATTTCCTCAAAGAGATACACATAGACTTCCAGCTCGAGAAGTACAACCTGGGCGGGAAGAGCAAGAGGCCAGAGGTGTCCACGCGGCTCGCGCGACGCGGCAAAGGCAAAGATAAGCTCACAGCCTGGTTCAAAGATGAGCGACCAGATCCCGGCTCAGACAAAGCATCGGGGAAGAAGGAACGCGAGCATTACCACAAAGTAACGCGCCGCTGGGAAGAAAACGTCAAGAACTGGAAAGCCGAAATGCCCAACTACACAATCAGCATCGGGGACCTAGTAAACGACACCGAGCTACCCGACCTCACCATCGACGTCGCAGCGCGCGAAATCAACTTCAACTGGAAGAACATGCTGCAACTCTTCTTCCGCGAACAAGAACGTCTCCACATTCTCAAAGACGAATGGCACATCAAAACCGCCAAGAAGATCCAAGCCAACAACGCGCGCCTGAAAAAGGGTGAGAAGCTCATGCCCTCGGATTACCCGCCGCCGTGGTCGACCGCCGAAGCCGAGATAAGGAAGGATATCAGGCGCGCGAGGTTGAAGGAGCATTATCGCGACGACGAGCAGATGGTGTGGGCTATCGACTCGTTGAAGCACTTTGAACAATATGGCGCGGCAGCTGGGAGTGCGAGAGCGCTGAAGCTCAACCCCGATTTGCCGGGTGCTGGGCTGGGTGAGAAGTGGTTTGGTAGTGTGAATCTGGTGCAGGAACTTTATCTCGATGAGTGGAGTTGTATGCATCGGATTGATACCAAGGTTGAGCATATCCGGAATGGGACATGAGGGACGACGATACAGTCTCCTTGTCAGGAGCATCGGTATATCGGGTAGGAACGAGCAACAGCTCGAACACCGTCATCTGGAGCAGCCGGAACAGGCGTCGCTGTTACGATACGATTGAGGCACTCGCGAGTCCGCAGGATGTCCGGGATGTTGTGACATGACCGATTTGCGACTGCTCAATCAATTTGGTCAAATACACGATACTTTCATTGACAACTACCCCGTCCGTCATGTCATAACACCCCGGACATCCTGCGGATATCTACAAGTTCACGCATGCACTGGCATGGTATACTCGACAAAGATGCAATACTACATTACTGAAAACCTCGCCGTGTCCGGTGTGAACTGGCGAGTCTGTCGACTGTCCATACAGCTCTCGGGACCCGTACACATACGTGTTTCCACCCACAGTAGCCTTTGTAAACCTTTGGACATAAGCTTTAGAAGAGTCGAAAAGGGTTATTTAGATCATTTGCTTTTAGTTTCGAGAGATCATAGGCTCAGTATAGTCGCTATGCTATGGTATCTGTACTGAACCTATGATCTCTCGAACGTCAAAGCATACAATCTAAAGAACTCTTTTTGGGCAAACACACAAGCACGTTATCGATACGGACATGTATTCATGATACATAACGGTTGGGACATAAGTTTTCTATACCATATTCCAAATCGACAAACGCCGGCCATGGCGCTTTGTCGCTGCTCAACTGCGCCCACTACGTCAAATCCCAGTAACAACATTGCCACACAATTCAACATCAACAGCTCAGAGACACCACCCTAAAAAGCTATCTCGATAACAACCCCCAGCAATCTACACTCCGTCAGCAAACACTCGCACCGCACTCCAAGACCAAACACATACCAATCCGCCCATTCTACTTCGCCTCAGCATCCGCATCCACATGCGCATCCGCGCCAGCACTAGCAACAGAAACAGTAGGAACAACAGTAGCAGTAGCGCTAGCCTTGGCCAGCAACGACGCCCTGATACTCTGCATAGCCTGTGCGCGCTTACAGAAAAGAGTGCCACAGTTGGGGTCCGGCGCGCCGCCTTCTCCGGCCATGGTGAGGGAGGCGAGGGCGCCTAGGGTGATGAGGAGGGGGGTGGTGATGTGCATTGTTTTGTTTGTGGGGGTTTGAGGCGTGGGCTGGTTTGGTTGTGGCGTACGAGGTAGTGGGTATTGGTTAGCTGTCTGAGGTTGGTCAAACGGGGTTGCTTAATGGGGGTTGAAAGTGTCGGCGTTATTGTGCAGGTGTAGAGTGGAGGGGGGGAGAAGAGGTCAGGGGAGGTTTTGTATGTATATATATAACGAGTGCGTGACGATGGGAAAGCGGATGCAGATGCGTCATTGATTGAGTTGTGGCATGTGATGCGTACAGCACCCCATCTATTCGAAGTTACAGGCAGTCACAGATGCGGTAGAGGTCCGCTGCGTGGCAAACTGGAAGCATTTGACCCATGAAGCCCTATACGTGACGTGCCGTGACGCACAACTTGCTCAGGTCCTTTTTGACTGGGTCTCATAGCCCACTATAACTCGCTGACATCGCAGTGAAATGCAAAGAGGCGTATGACGTGCTTTCATTTGAGTGGGTGGGAAGGCATGACGAGTACGGGGGTCGGGCGCTTCGACAGGCTGGTTGAGGTGAGCGTTTGCTGTGAGTACGTAGCCCATCACGTTGACAGACTCGACAGTGAGAGACCGAAAGCTCTGATGATTACTGATATAGCTACGGCTTACGTCGAATGCGACAAACAAAACGCATGTGATATACTACTAATGGATAAAGCTCTCCCAATCCATCTCTTTCGGCTCGTCGTCTGAATCCGGCGCAGGAACTCGAGTGCTACGAGGCTCAACGGACCGCACAGGCTGATCCATTTCTATGTCGGTGCTTACTTCGCTCGATCCTACGCTAGGAGTCGGTTTCCTGTTGTCTTCAATAGATTGCGCCGGCCGTTGCGACTCCGAATCACTGCTATCACTCGAATCATCGCTTGATTCTGAGGTAGGAACTTCCACCCTAGTATCGTCGATGGGGGGTTGAGGCAGACCATGGTCTTGTGCATTGTCATCACTCGTATCATCGTCTTGGGAGCTAGATTCGCTTGGAGACCCAACAGGCTTTGAGCTTTGACCTTGAAGCGCAGCATAAGCGTGGGTACCGCGGGTCTGTAGCTCAACCGTTTGCTGAATGGACGGCTTGCTCTGATGCCTCGGCTTTTGTGTTGGTGCGTCGGTATCATCGTCGGAGCTAGACTCGGCAGTGTCTGAAATGTGCCCTTGAAGGATGGGTGGCACATCAAGAGGCTTCTGGTTTGCAAGAAAGGCAGCTTCAGATGGTGGAGTATCGAACTCCTCCCATTCGGTACGCCAGGGTGTCCAGGAGCGCCAACCGTCGGGAAGTGTTGTAATCTTTTCGCCTTCTTCTGGATCATCCTCGTCGCTCTCTTCGCCGATATTGGCTTCTTCAAGTTTGACGGTTGGCTCAAGATCCAGCATATCCCAAAGGGCGTGCTCCTCCCTTCGACTGATCTCTCGATCGAACTCACCCAGGGTTAACTTGCGGGGTCCAGGCTGATCCGCAATATCCCTCGATTGAGACGCACTTCGCGAAGGGGGTTCGCTTTCTCCTACAAGTGATTCTTCATCTGAATCTGACAGAGCGAGTTGATCAAAGGGAAGTGGCGTCCCGCTCCGCTTGGCTCTTGCACTGAAATCGGGAGTTTCGTTGCCAGATGTTTCTGCGTCTGTCGTTTGAGGCTCTATCGATGGCTCCGCTGGGGTCATAATTTGCTCGACCTCATCCCAGGGCACCTCTCGTTTGGTATTGTTGCGTCGGTAACGGGACCATTTGCCTTCGTATACTCTCAGCGCACATCGTCGGGCTACCCCCTTCCATCTCTCTTGACCGTTCTGCTGCATCCCCACGATATCGATGGCGGTCAGAACATCCCTTTTCTTTACCAGAGGAATACCGCCTTTCACACGGTGCCTTTGTGATCGAAGACGTGAAGTAGCCTGTATGAGAGCCGTCTCGACGAGTCGCTTGGTGACGGAGAGAACAAGTGTGTGGAAGTCGTTGAAGGCGGTCCGGTAGATGCTTGGTTCTCGAGCCAGCTCCGAGGTGTATTCGGACCAATGTGGCCAAGGGGATGGTATCGTAGGCGAGCGGTTCATGAAGACGGTCTTGGAGAGAGTGAGCATAACCTTTGAATCTAACAGGGTGGCTTCTGGTATATCCTCGAGGATGCCGCGCTTTCTCTTGACCGGCTTCTTGTCAGACTGATCGCCTGCCTCTGGTTTGAGAGATTGTTCGGGATATATGCATTCGCCCGTATTCCGCCGTACGCAGTTGGCGCATGGTGTTGCTCGATCGCACTTTTGCTTGAACTTTTTGCATGAGATACATGCTCTGTGACATGTCAGCATGCTGTTGCTTGGTGCTGGTAGGCCTTGCATACCCTACGACGACTCTTCCGCCTCTCCGTGACGGTTCTGGCTCGCTGACAGGCGGTGATGTGGTCGCTCGGTCACGACCAGTGTCATGTGCGCTCTCAATCTTGTCAGCTACAGCAGGCGTGATCAGCCAGTAGTCGCCGAATCTCTCTCGCTCCTGGCTAGCCTCAAAGACGTCCTGCATCCACGCCAGGGCTTCACCCGCAAGATCCAGCTGCTCGTTGCACTCGTCGCCCACGTCGATGGCAGCAGGGACGTCGCGGAGTGTCACCTTAGCATCGCCCTGCCTAGTAGCAGCATCTTGAAGCAACAATAGCAGCTCCTGCGTCTCTGGTATGCTCTTGGTGCCGATCGCTCTTGCTATGCCGGGGATGTCGTCCCTTCCCAATCGCTCAAGCGCCGCGAAGAAGACAGCCTGTTCCTGTGCTGACCAATATGAAGCGCCGATTTGTGTGTTGTAGTACTGGAAGCTTTCGGCATGCGTCTCAAAGCGCGCAGCAGCCCGAGTCACGTCCTCGTTGAAGAGCACGCGGTAGGCGTCGTTGTACTTTCCCTCAAGGTAGTATTTGCGCACGCGGGCAGGATCGATCGACTCTAGACGACGGCGCTTGCGTGGCGTGTGCGACGTAGACGACTGGCGGCGCGATGTTGGTCGTGTAGGCGGTCGCGAACTCTCATCGCTGGAATCTTCTGACGGTTCGGAATGCTTGTAGTCGGATGCGGAACTCATGGCGGATGCGAGAGGGCAGGCGCGACCTCAGTATCGCCGTGGAAGATATGCTGAGTCACGTCATGTGGTTGTGCGCGTATAGCGGCCATGGTGGGCGGTGATGGTCGCAGTGTCCCAAGGTTGGTGAAGAGCGCGGAAACATTTTGGTGGGGCCAGGCCTCGGCGTACCGTCATGCATCGTGACTTGGCGACATCTTCGCTCCCACTTTGTCCTGGCACGTGTCTTGATGTTCCGCTTCGCCCAGCATGCGTTGAGAAACTGCACGCGAATGGGCTACCAGCCTGTTCGCGCAACCACGAGATATGCTTCAAGAAGGGCCAAGAGCCCCAAGGCCGTGGTTCCCAATCTGCCGCCAGCTCCTCCGCCTTCCCCGCCGCTGAAGATCCAACTGCGCGAGTACCAGGAAGATTGCATACAAGCTGTGCTGTCCTACCTCGATGCTGGCCACAAACGCCTCGGGGTCTCTCTGGCGACGGGTTCCGGCAAGACCGTCATCTTCACCCACCTCATCGACCGCATAGCCGCCACTGGCGACGCTTCCCAGACGCTCATCCTCGCCCACCGCCGCGAACTCGTTGAACAAGCTGCACGCCACTGCAGCCTCGCATACCCCGATAAACATGTAGACATCGAGATGGGCAACAACCAGGCCTCTGGTGCTGCCGACATCACTGTCGCCTCTATACAGAGCATCACGTCGGGTGGACGATTGGAAAAGTTTGACCCTTCGCGGTATAAGCTCGTACTGGTGGACGAGGCACATCACATTGTCAGCCAGACATACCTGGACGTCTTGGAGCATTTCGGTCTGAGACATGCGACTGACTGGACCAAGTCAAACGCTCCTGCCCTCGTCGGCGTGTCGGCCACCTTTTCGCGCTTCGACGGAAGGAAGCTGGGAGCTGTCATTGACCACATCGTCTATCATCGGTATGACACCAGCTTTCTCGAGCATAGACCCAAACTGACATGTCTAGTGACTATGTCGATATGATCGATGAGAACTGGCTTTCCGATGTCATCTTTACAACAGTCGAGATCAAGGCCGATTTGACCAAAGTGGGCACTGGCGCTGGTGGCGACTTCCAAACCGGCGCCCTCTCTACAGTCATCAACACTGCTGAGACGAACGAGCTCGTCGTCAAGACCTGGCTAGCAAAGGCAAGGGACCGACACTCAACCCTCATATTCTGCGTCGACCTCAGCCATGTCACCGACTTGACCGCTAGGTTCCGGACGTCCGGCATCGATGCCCAATATGTCACCGGTGACACACCTCCAAAGATCCGCAGCGCGCGTATAGACGCTTTTAGGAATGGCGATTTTCCGGTGCTGCTGAACTGCGGTGTCTTCACTGAAGGGACGGATATTCCAAATATCGACTGCGTGCTGCTAGCTCGCCCCACCAAGTCTCGTAATCTCCTCGTTCAGATGATCGGACGTGGCATGCGGTTACATAAGGACAAGCAGAACTGTCACATCATCGACATGGTTTCGGCACTTAGCACCGGAGTAGTGTCAACGCCTACGTTGTTCGGCCTCGACCCGGGCGAGATCGTCGACCAAGCAGACACTAAAAGCTTGACGAAGCTTAAAGAAAAGAAGCTTTCTGACAAGCAACGCGAAGAGGAAGCTTCCGAGCTTAGGAAGAAAACTGTCGCTAAAAAGTTACCCGGAACCGTCTCCTTCACTGAATACGACTCTGTGCATGATCTGATAGCCGACACTTCCGCCGATCAATACATACGCAATATTAGCCAGAACGTTTGGGTTGCCGTTGGCGACGGAAAATACGTTCTCAGTGGCAATACTGGCAACTACTTAGTAATTGAACCATCCGGAGATGTCGAAGGTCGTTTTAGCGCCAAGTACCACTGGAAGTTGCCGGCTGATAAAATCGTCAACAGCCCCTGGGGTAGAGCGCGTGTCATCGCCGAAGGTGACTCATTCGACCATGTTGTTCACGCGGCAGACACATATGCGATTGACGCTTTCCAACACTTCTACATCTCAAAGCATCAAGCATGGCGTAAGGGTCGTGCGTCGCAAGCTCAGGTCGACTTTTTGAACAAATTCCGTCCCAAAGAAGATGCCTTAAAGCCGGAAGATGTGAGCAAGGGCAAGGCGGGTGACATGATCACTCGCCTCAAACATGGAATGAAAAGTCGATATGACAAAGCGGGCGTGAAAGAAAGGACTGAACAGCGCAAGAAAGCTCGCGCGGAGACCATAGAGCAACGACTCCAAGGGCAAGTACGAGTCGGGCCTTTGGAGCAAGGCTCAACACTCAAAGAGAAGCTGCTTGAGTAAGGCATCGCGATCTTTGCATATATCTCGCATGAGAATGTCTTCGCAGACACGATCTAGTGTCGCGGAAATAATGTTGGCTTGCAGCTCCTAGCGATAACCTCGCACTACGCTGAGTCGCTAGCCTCGGCAAGTGCGCAGCCGCGGAGAAATACAAATTCGAGCACGAAGACCTACCAGACCATTCATGGTATCTCCGACGCGTGGTTTCCTGCTAGATTTCCGACTTATCCCTCATAAGCTGGAAATCAAGCAGGAAACCACGCGTCAGAGATACTATGAGTGGTCTGGTGTACTTTGGTCGTTGAGTTGAGATTTTTCTGAATTCCCATGGTTGAGAAACACTGAAGCCAAGGCTTACTTCGGACGCGTGATTTCCAGCTTAGAGCTATAGTTAGAGTGTGCTGTTGCAAGGCTGAGAAGAAGATTTAACGATTTTAGTCTTTAAATCTTCTTCTCAGTCATGCAACAGCACACTCTAGCTATGGCGCTAAGCCAGAAAACAAGTAGGAATATGTCGCGTCTATTTCGCATGCGACGACATATCAAACGAGTCTTTTTCGAGACATTCGACTCTGCAGAAGAGTGACAAATGTCATGTCTGCAGACCACAAGTTGTTCGCAACAGTCCCAATACCAGAACTGTTACACGCGATTTCGCCCTGTGAGCACTAGAAAAATTCAAAAATTCGCGCAATATTGGCGACTACCGTGCATCAAACAAGATCAAAGAATGCGCAAGTCCAGCATCTCTGGAACTCTCGAGTGTGGCATCTCCGCTGGATAGATGTTGAATCCACATCAAGAGCCGAGCCCCCACACCAACTTCAGCCTACTCGGTCCGGCCAGGAACATTCTTTAGCAGCATCAAGGCCCGCTAACGCCATGGCGTACACATATCACGCGCTATTCCCAATCTGAGCGTCAAAGATAAGCTCGCATATCCCAGCGTATCTGGTATGGTAATTCAAGATGACCGAAGCCTGGCGTTCGATGCTAGCTAGGATGATGACGGAATGCACGATGCGAATCTTTCCCCACAGATCGAAGTAGAGTTTCCGCGGTATTGCTGTGCAGCGGCTGACGTTGACCATACCGTTGACGTATCCAACTAGCTGGTTGAAGGGTGCCACTACGTTCTTAGAACATTCCGGGTTTAACATAGTATCACCAACTCCAAACAACTTCGATCGCCCCATCTGCCTTTTGTCCGGTCTAGTTTGGTCTGGTATCTCAGCATCGTCATCTTGCCTATACGTCGCTTTGCGCATATCCTTTCCGCTCCATCGGCATAATTTCATGAATATTCCAAGCCTGTTTAATCACAGTGGCCGTCACGTATAGCACAAGCCCTATACCGATCCTACTGAATCCTCCCCAAGTCTCGGTACCCCATCTCCTAGTCACGCATCATGAGCGTGGCCACCCAAAATCCGGCGGGAGTGCCCGTCCCTCCTGCCCATGAGCATCAGCCACAGCCACATGCCGCATCCAAATCGATACAACTGCCGCCATCACCACCAGAGACCGTGAACGGTGACGACACCAAGTCTACCACTTCGACATCAGAACCAGACTTTCCGCTTCCACCGCCAGCAAATACTCCACCACAAGTTCTGGACGTTGATAAACCCACCCCGGACGCGCATGTACCAAGAGACCCAAGACTAATCCGGCTAACGGGTGTTCATCCTTTCAACACCGAAGCACCGTTAACGGACCTGTTCAACGAGGGTTTCTTGACTAGCCCAGAGCTGTTCTATGTGCGAAACCATGGCTCAGTGCCCGATGTACAGGATGCAGAGTGTCTTGATTGGGAGTTTTCGGTTGAAGGGTATGTTGCGCTCTTGGAAGATGATGTCTTGATACTAAACCTCCATTAGTCTGGTAGCCAACCCCCTCAAGATCACGTTGCGACAGTTGCTTGAAGAATACGAAAACGTCACATATCCCGTAACTCTGGTCTGCGCCGGTAATAGGCGGAAAGAGCAAAATGTCGTGAGGAAGAGCAAGGGATTTTCTTGGGGCCCAGCCGGCGTTTCAACAGCGCTATTCACTGGCGTAGTCATGAAAGACATCATTGAGCGCGCGAAGCCATTACGGAAAGCGAAATACGTGTGCATGGAAGGTGCTGACAAACTGGTAAGTCGCATTTCTGTGGACAACGTACAACGTCTAATACTATGCGTAGCCCAACGGATACTACGGTACATCGGTGAAACTCAACTGGGTCATGGACCCAAACCGGGGCATCATGTTGGCGCACAAGATGAATGGCGAAATGCTGAGGCCCGATCACGGCAAGCCTTTAAGAGCCGTGATACCGGGACAGATCGGTGGCCGAAGCGTGAAGTGGTTGAAGAAATTGATCGTTACGGCTGAGCCAAGCGACAACTGGTACCACATTTACGACAACCGAGTGCTACCGTATGTGCCTCGAACTTGGAAATGGGATCAAGACTAACATTTTACAGTACCACTGTCGACCCAGATGAGGCAGCGAAGAACGCGAAATGGTGGATGGACGATCGCTACGCCATCTATGATCTCTCACCCAACTCAGCTATTGCATGCCCTGCCCACGAAGAGAAGCTGGCTTTATCTTCAAGTCCCGAATCGTACAACGTCCGGGGTTACGCCTACAGTGGCGGTGGACGACGCGTGACAAGATGCGAACTATCGCTCGACAAGGGAAAGACATGGCGACTTGCGAAGATCGATTACGCAGAAGACAAGTACCGGGCCTTTGAAGACCGACAACTATACGGCGCAAGACTGGACATGGACTGGCGCGAAACGAGCTTCTGCTGGTGCTTCTGGAATCTGGAGATTAGCACCGCCGAGCTGAAAGAGGCGGATGATATCGTGGTGCGGGTGATGGACGAAGCGATGTGCGTTCAGCCAAGAGACATGTACTGGAGTGTGTTGGGCATGATGAACAACCCATGGTTCCGGATAGTTATTCACAAGGAAGACGACGTACTCCGATTTGAGCATCCGACACAACCCGCATTGATGCCTGGTGGCTGGATGGAGCGAGTCAAGAAGGCCGGTGGAAACCTCACGAATGGATACTGGGGTGAGAAGATTGGAGGTGAAGAGCCGGAACATGCTGCCATTGAGGAGGCGAAAGAGATCAAAATGACTAAGGATGGAGTTGACAAGACCATTGAGATCGATGAGCTGCGGCAGCACGACAAGGCCGAGAACCCATGGTTCGTGGTCAACGGCCAAGTTTACGACGGCACTACTTTCCTGGAAGGCCACCCGGGCGGCGCGCAGAGTATCATAAGCGCAGCGGCCCAGGATGCTACAGATGAGTTCATGGCGATTCGTGAGTTTCACATCACCGAAACAAACGGCACAACCCCGGCTAACAATAAGCAGACAGCGAAACAGCCAAAGCCATGATGCCAGACTATCACATCGGCACCCTCTCAGAAGCCTCCCGCAAACTCCTTTCAGAACCTGAACACATCCCCGAATCCACCACCCCACGCCCCATCTTCCTCGACTCACGCAACTGGCGCAAAACTCTCCTCCACTCCAAAACAAAAGTCTCCTGGGACACACGCATTTTCCGCTTCAAGCTCGACCATCCAGACCAAGCCCTCGGCCTACCCACCGGCCAACACCTCATGATTCGTCTCCGCGATCCCGTCACACGCGAAGCTATCATCCGCTCCTACACACCCATAAGCCAAACCACGCAAACCGGCTACTGCGACGTCCTCATCAAAGTCTACGCCGACACGCCCCACCGCGCCGGCGGCAAAATGACAAAAGCCCTCGACTCCATCCCCACGGGCCACTGGGTCGATTTCAAAGGCCCTATCGGTAAATTCGAGTACCTAGGTCGCGGTCTCTGCGCCGTCAACGGGAAAGAGCGGCGAGTGAAGCGTTTCTTCATGATCTGCGGCGGCAGTGGCATCACGCCCATCTTCCAGGTCTTACGCGCCGTCATGCAGGATAAAGAGGATGGGACGCATTGCACCGTTCTCAATGGCAATCGGCTGGTAGAAGATATACTGTGCAGAGAGGATTTGGATGCTTTTGCCAGGGACAACGCAGAGAGGTGTAAGTTGTTGTATACGTTGACTCAAGGGCCGGAGGATTGGCAGGGGTTGAGGGGGAGGATTGGGAAGGAGTTATTGGAGGAGCATTGTGTTAGAGATGGTGAAGGGGAGAGTTTGGTGCTGATTTGTGGGCCTGAGGCGTTGGAGAAGGCAGCGCATAAGGCGTTGAATGAGCTGGGTTGGAGGGATGAGGAGTTGATGTTCTTCTAGGGGGTTTGATGAGTTTCGATGGTGTTGTTTGAGGAGTTTTGAGGTAGTGCAGGTGTCAGGGTACATAGTGTCTCGGTCTTTTCACTGTATATAGAGTCGTTGCTCTTGAATAACTTCTACTACGTTTGCTTGAAGAGCCAAAGTATGCCATGCTACCAGCATGCCCATTGTCGCTGTCGCTAATGTTGCCTCTACTTCGGCCCAGACTGATATCAAAGTCAGAGCCTAGAAGTTATAGGTTCTCCCAGATGTGGACATCATGCTCTGCTTGCCGTGTAGTGAGATCTTGGAAGCTATGGCTACGGCGCGCCTTCCATCTCCAAGCCCGCTGGCTCCCTCCCTACACGTAGAAGATCAAGAACAACCAGGCCATAACATCGCATTTACCCGCCCATCTCGATCTGCCTCGTCGTTTCTGACTCCAAGCCAAACCACACATGTACAATGACATCCCCCGGAGACCATCAAGCACAAAAACGCATCTCCGTCCTCTCTCCTCCTGATAACGAAGCGAGACACCCCCTGTCGCCAAGCCGCCTAGCTCGCGATAAGGAACACCCAACCAGTGCCAAACCCACCCGACGCGTCTCCACATCACACCTGTCTTGAAATCTCCACGGAGAACGCGTCTCCATCGCCCCCTGGTAACGTTAATGAGCAATGTCAATTGTTTGACTGGACGCGCCACGGTATCCTTGTCGTTCATTACTGCCGCGGCAACGGCAGCTGGGTTGTGGTACAGACAGTTGCAGGGGGTAGGAGCAACCCCGCTGTGTTACGATGCATTTCCGCGAACACCGCGGGGCATGCGTGATTGGGAGATGGGATGATTGAGCTATCTATCTTTCGTATGTGGCGGAGGGGTTGGCGCGGGAGGGCAAAGCGCGTGTTGGGTCGACGCGCGGGAGATGTTCGCGCCACGGAGTTGTTGGTTGCGGCTATTGAGGTATCTTGCTCTACTGATTCTACTCGTTGAAGTCATTTCTTGCCTTTGCCATCTTTTCCTCTCTCAAACTTCTGTGTCTTACTCGGCTTGGAGTGAGTGTTGCAGTTCACGCTTACGCATACGCATTGTGGTATCTTGTGCCCTCTTGGCTGAGTGTACTAGTTCGACTACTTGCTTCAGAGGTGCTTCCGTCGCCTTAATATTGACATACCCGAGGCTTTGATAGCCTCCACACACACATCATGGCTGAGACGGAGCCAATCGTCACACAAGGCATCGAGCCTTCATCTGGCGAATCACACTCTCCACCTGGCGACCGCCATGTCACAGCGACATGGGGATCGAAAGACGGGAACATATCGAATGCGGAGTGGAACGATGCGGAAGCTAACAAGCTGCCTGAGAAGGTAGCTGATTTGGAGAAGAAGGACGAGATCAATGATCAACATCCACGGAAGAAGATTGTGGTTGTTGGATTGGGTATGGTGGGCATTGCATTCATGTAAGTCGGCAAGTGTTTTGGGATGAAAGAGTAACAGCTAACTCGTCCAAGCGAGAAACTCATGAAGTACGATGTGAAGCGGAGAGAATACGACGTGGTCGTCATTGGCGAAGAACCACATCTTGCATACAACCGCGTCGGCTTGACGAGCTTCTTCCAACATCGGAAAGTCGAGAACTTGTATCTCAACCCCAAGGAATGGGTAGGCTCAGCATCAAGCGAGGACGAAATGTATGCGGCTAACTTCATCCTAGTATGCATCAATGCCGCAAGGCTCGCTGAACTACCATCTCAACACCCTTGTTACCGAAATCGATTCCACCGAGAAGAACGTCAAGACCGCATCCGGCGAAACGGTACCGTACGATATCTTGGTCCTGGCAACAGGGTCCGACGCGCTCCTCCCACGACATACACCCGGCCATGACGCGAATGGCGTTTTCGTATACCGCACAATCGAAGACCTACAAAGACTCATCGAATTCTCTTCGACAAGAAAAGGTACAACAGGAGCTGTAGTCGGTGGTGGTCTGCTAGGTCTGGAAGCCGCGCACGCGATGATGGACCTTGAAGATTTCGCGAAAGTGAAGCTCATTGAGCGGAATCGATGGGTACTATCGAGACAACTGGATGGTGACGCGGGCGGTATGGTCGTCGAACAGGTCCGCGCTTTGGGCTTGGATGTCATGCTAAGCAAGAGAGTGGGCAAGATCTTGACAACCGAGGACAACTTTGTTAAGGGTGTGGTGTTTGAGGATGGTGATGAGATGGAGTGCTCGTGCATTTGCTTCGCGGTGAGTAATATTGGACCGCGAAACAACGAAAAAGACTGACTTTAGCAGATCGGTATCAAATCAAGAGACGAGCTCGCCCGGAAAGCAGGTATCAAATGCGCCGATCGAGGAGGTGGTATCGTGGTCGGCCCTGACCTAGCGACTTCACAACCGGACATCTACGCCGTAGGCGAATGCGCCAGCTGGGAGAACCAGACATTCGGTCTCATCGCTCCTGGTGTCGAGATGGCAGATGTCCTCGCCTTCAACCTCACACAAGCGAAAACCCATGCGCCTCGCAAGTTCAAAGCACCTGATCTCAGCACCAAGTTGAAGCTTCTGGGTGTTGAGGTCGCGAGTTTCGGTGACTTTTTCGCGGATCGTGACGGTCCGAAGAACATGCCTGGACGGCCACGAGCTGAGAAGAAAGATGCCAATGGAGCGACGCCGAGAGATCGAGTTAAGAACCTGACGGACGGACCAGCGCCACCACCGGTCAAGGCTTTGACGTACAAGGACCCATTCCAGCAAGTTTACAAGAAGTATCTGTTTACAATGGACGGAAAGTACCTGTTGGGTGGCATGATGATCGGCGACACGAAAGACTACATCAAGCTGGTGCCCATGGTGAAGAACCAGAAGCAGCTGGAGATGGCGCCAGGTGAGCTTATCGTTGGTGCGCAGAAGGGCGACGACGATGGTTCAGATCTGTAGGTTGCACTGCGCTCATACAAGAATGTTGTACTAACATCACATAGGTCCGGCGACACTCAGATCTGCTCGTGTCACAACGTTACGAAGGACGATGTAGTCAACGCCACCAAGGACGGAACATGCAAGAGCATCGGCGACGTCAAGTCTTGTACCAAAGCCGGCACCGGATGCGGAGGCTGCATGCCGCTTGTGCAGACGATCTTCAACAAGACCATGGCTTCCATGGGCAACGAAGTCAAAAATCACCTCTGCCCGCATTTCGAGTACTCGCGCGCCGATCTCTTCAACATCATCTACGTCAAGGGCCTGAAGGACTTTGCAGCCGTCATGAAAGAGGCTGGAAAAGATCCAAACTCCTTGGGTTGCGAAGCCTGCAAGCCGACCATTGGAAACATCGTCGCTTCTCTGTACAACAAGCATCTACTTGAAGTGAACAACAGGGGTCTACAAGACACCAACGACAGGTTCCTGGCCAACATCCAACGCAACGGCACCTTTTCGGTTGTTCCGCGAGTCTCAGGTGGCGAGATTACCCCGGAGAAGCTCATCGTCATCGGTACCGTCGCGAAGAAGTACAACCTCTACACCAAGATCACCGGTGGTCAACGTATCGACATGTTCGGCGCACGGAAACAAGACCTCCCCGACATATGGCAAGAGCTCATCGATGGCGGAATGGAGTCTGGTCACGCATATGCCAAGTCACTACGAACAGTCAAGTCATGTGTCGGTACTACATGGTGCCGATTCGGCATCGGCGACAGTGTGGGCATGGCCGTGCGTCTAGAAGAGCGCTACAAGTCCATCCGTGGACCCCACAAGATCAAGGGTGGAGTATCCGGCTGCGTACGCGAGTGTGCTGAAGCACAGAACAAGGACTTTGGTCTCATTGCGACTGAGAAGGGCTTCAACATATTCGTGGGTGGCAACGGTGGCGCGAAGCCACGACACTCGGAGCTACTCGCCAAGGACGTGCCACCAGACGACGTAGTTCCCATCCTCGACCGCTACCTCTCTTTCTACATCCGCACAGCCGACAAGCTCCAAAGAACAGCGCGCTGGATGGAGAACCTCCCCGGCGGCATCAAGTACCTCCAAGAAGTCATCCTCGAAGACAAGCTAGGCATCTGCGCAGATCTCGAGAAGCAGATGGAAGACCTTGTCGGCACTTTCTTCTGCGAATGGACCGAAGTACTCAAAGACCCCAAGAAGCGATCCTGGTTCTCCCAATTCGCAAATACGTCCGAAACCATCGTCGACACCATCGAACCGACCCAAGAGCGCGGCCAAGAACGGCCCTCATACTGGCCCAAAGACTCCATCACAGAAGACTTCCGCGGCACAAAATGGACCGAACTATCCTGGCAGCCCCTCGTCAAAGCCGAAGAGTTCAAAGACGCAGACACCGGCGACAGCAAAGCCATCAAGCGCGGCGACACGCAACTCGCCGTCTTCAAAGTCCGCGGCAAATACTACTGCACCCAGCAAATGTGCCCGCACAAGCGCGCCTTCGTCCTCTCCGACGGCCTCATCGGCGACGACCTCGCCAACAACAAACTCTGGGTCAGCTGCCCGTACCACAAGCGCAACTACGAACTCTCCGGCGACAACGCGGGGAAATGCGCAAACGACGAGAGCGTCAACATCGCCGTCTTTCCCATTGAGGAGCGCGGTGATGGGTGGCTGTATGTCAAGTTGCCCAGTGTGGAGGAACTGGATAGTGTGCTTGGTACGAGTAAGTTTAAGATCAAGAAGAGCGAGACGGAAGATCCGTTTGTGGCGCTCGATAAAAAGTTGCAGAGGATGCAGTTGAAGGGACGGAAGGGAATGCAGGTCTCGCATCTTGAGGGTGGGTTGGGGGAGAAGGCGAAGGCCGCGCAGATACTTGCTGGTGGAGAAAGAGGGGCTGGGGGACTGGACTGGTAGTCTTTCGTTGGTATGAGCATATCTTGGGATGGCGTCGTGCTGTTTGTTTGTATATATGATTCCCATCATTGGATTTGTACAAGAATAGGTATATCACTTTTGCGTTCAATAATTTCCTCCTTCATTGCTGGCCTTGAGATTGACTTGTGCGGTCGTGTGATCGCCTCAGCCTCTGCATGATGGCTCCAAGTTCTTTGGTATGATAGCGCTATGGGTTAGGGGTCTCTTGACCCGCCGATGGGTGTTCGATCATGCATGATCATTTAAGTTCGATGCTTCAGTCCTGTTCATAGTGTTGGGCTGTACGTGGCACCTATCGGTGACTTTCAGTATCGACGTAGCTGCTGGTTTTGGGCTAGTCTTCCAACTGTGTGGTTGTCGAGATGATGATGTTTTTACTAAAATAGCTGCAAGCGTTGTTGCCGATCGGATGGTGAGTGTTACACCCGCAGTCATGTGGCACGAGTATGAACGTAGTGGTTGACATGTGATTGTGGTACATGCTCACAGTCAGTTCCTAGAAACTCACTTGCGTTCGTTCCAAATTGGTTGCATGCTTGCTGCTTCATCCCGCCTGGATTTGCAATTCTAAGTGTATTGAGCGTTCAACGAAGTGTTGGAACTTCCCCGCACGGAGTCGCCGTACTTGGGCACACGTGAAGATGATGAACCTGAAACAACGGTGAGGCTGTTGTGATCAAAGTAGGCAAGTATTCATAGCAAGCTGTCTGTGTAGTATATGATGCTCATCGGCTGATCGGCAAAAGTGGGAATGACCATTGGTTCCCCTTTCGAGTATTAGGCATATGTACCTTGCTTAGTCTGTGCAGCGGAGCTGTGATGTCCGGAAAATTAGTCGCAGATGTTATGTTGACGGTCAGACTGGCACGGCGGGAACCGCTGCACAAACGACGGATCTGATACTTGACCAGACAAAACGTGGTTGGGAGCACAAAGCTAAAGTCTGACAGTGAGTCTCAGTGAGATCAGTTGATCGCATTCCCAGTAAGTTCTGTGTCTCACAAAGAGTAGCGCATGACTCCCTCAGCGCAGAATGCCCCGATAATCGCCAGTACCTTTTTACTGTTCCCCCATATCACCCAGGCACCCGGTAGTAGCGGCAGCCCCGTTATGATCATATGGGTGCAGCGACCATTGACCAGTCATATTCTGGCCTCACGTTTGACACAGGTAATCCGCAAGAGTGTCTGCCCATTATCGTATCATAGTTTGCTCCGATGTAGGCACTCCTTCACATGTAGCTCAGCCCATGCTGACCGCCAGTGCTCTCAGCCTTGGACACCGCCTTGACCCAACGCCAGCGTGGCATTCAGGTAACTCGTTTGGGCAAAGAGTAGTGGCTGAGGCTGTTGAGGAAGCTCCCACGCGCCGTTGTCTGCGTCTTTCTCAGTGTTCGCGTGTGAACTAAGCTTTTGTTGAGATCCTGCACTCATCCTAGCCGATCAGATTAAATCGATCAACGTGAACGGCGTTCCTTTGAGTAGATCTAGCTTCGATGGGACGATCGAAGAAACAGGCCGATTGAGCCGACAGGCTGACTGTCGGTCCATTTCAGTGACATATGGTGTCGTATCGGGGCGTAGCACAAAGCACACCGCTGGGTGGATGATAGAAGCAGGGCGCACCGCGCACTCGATTGGGTTTCCATGAACTGGAACAAACCTCCGGTACCAAACGACTGACGTGTCTCTGTTGCCGTCACACTGGACCGAATGGAAAGGGGCTGGTGCTGCCTTAGTGGTTGCTTTCGTCGTCATCGCAAGCAAACATCTCTGTGGCACATCAATCTTGGCGCGAGGGGTGAACAAGGTCCGTAAGCTCGGTCACCCGGCATGCGAGGCAATGACGCTCTCACCGGTACTTTATGCGTATATAGAGACTGGCTTCTGTGTCAGGTACTGTGGCTAGGGGTGTCAACTTCTTTCTCGGCCAGCAGTCAACAGCCAACAATCAAAGCCCCTTCGTCAAGTCGATAGCATTATCTAAGTGCCACTCATCCAGCTTTCCCCAGATCCAAGTGTTCGAAACCATGAGGATCATTTTCAGCGGACGCTACCAAATCCAAATAAATAACGAAATTATATCTGCTTGGTTCCCTCAGGTGGCACACTGGCGCAAGATCGATGGAAATGGCCTCGTATACAATCTCCAATCTCGCATCCAAACTCGTTATGGCATAACGAATCACCAGATTACCAAGACGCTGTACGATTTCCTCAACGAACTTGCACGATACCGAGGTCTTGACGAAGAACAAACGCAAACGTGCGTACTTCAAGTCCTGTTGGCCCAGTTGCGGACGGGCGCCAAGAGTCGCTGGCACACCGACGGTCTCCGAGACTCACGCCACACTTTCATCATCTTAGCGTATCTGGCGTCGGCATACGAGTCTGATCTGCTGGCTGAAACGCTCGCGCAATTCGGCATCGAGGGCATGCGACAGATACAGAAGGAAATACCGAAACACCTCAGGGACTGGCATAAAGCTGCGGAAAAGATTCGAGAGGTCATGGAAGGGACTAGGACGATGGATCTGGAGCCCTTCGCCATCATGCCATACGCTGGCTTTCACCGTGGTCGGTCTCCCCGAGCCTTGCCATGGCCCGGCCACAGGGCGCGGTCACTGCCTGCCATACGACGTCGCCACAGCCCAGATATGAGCCTCGCCATCCCAACGTACCCAAGCTCTGGTTGGGCCTCCCCGATGATGTCGCCCGTCGGATATCCGGGAGGCGATTACTTCGACGAGCTTCAGAACCTCCAGTGGCAGCAAAGCGAGATGGGCATGAAGTTGGACAGTGTTGACGGGAAACTGGATGTTCTACTTGGTGAGTTTGGGTATGGATATTATTGAGCAAGAGTAACGCTTCTCTGGTTTCGACCAGAAGTTGCATTGATCTGTCATTCTGTGATAGCCCGTATGAGGGAAGATTGGATTGACGGAATGGCGAACGTTCGGCTGTCGACATTGACGACCCAATCTGTACCATACGCGAGAGTTGGGCTCATCCAAGAAGTGTAGCGAAACTGAGATGGAGTATGGAAAGGGCTTTTGGCGGGCAGGCTCTACACCCGTCGTGTTTCGAGATATGAATGTGTCTTGGGGTGCTCTAGCGAGGCGTTGCATTTACGGCCTGTTTCCCAAATTACGTAGCTTTCAGATAGTAAGATGAGAGCCTTGCCTGGCATCTCAAGCATATCCCGCCATTCTCACAGCGGTCTGTAAGCCAGATTCCGAGGGAAAAATGGATCGCGTATTCCAGAATCTTATCAAATGAAGTACCGTGCGTTGGATGTTGCTTCCCATTTTACAGATGGGACCTGCTTTTCGTCAATGCGTGCACAAAAACGCGTACGTCGATCCGTACTGTCCTGAGGCGGTGGTACTGAGCTAAGTCAAACCATAGCGTGAGTAGTAATTGGCTAGAATCGTATGAGGCGGCCACGCGCGTTGTCGAAGCAAACTTGTGCGACTGTTCAACGTATTCGTCTGTTTGTCGATCGATCGGGAGGGCTGACGGTAGACCTAGTGGTCAACACCGTTGAGCATATAATGATGCCAGCGGCCTGTCGAGCGAAATCTTTTCGGCCTTCTGTACCACCACCCTTTCCTCCCAATACAACATCGACATCGTTCGCGCAAGATTGCGTTCTTTCCGAAAAACAATTGTTGGTCCATGTGGGATACTGTGACGATAAGACTCGCTGCCGATGTAGTTCTCCACCCCAGTCTGAGCGGATTGCAAAAGTGGCTTCCAGATGTCGCTCGCAACCTGGGATTTGCCAGAACATTCGACAGCCGGCGCCTGATATCACAGATGGCGGAGACTTTCTCCAAGAAACTGCAGTACCCCGTCACATCCGACACTATCGTCACAGCTCTTGGGGAGTTCATTGGATACCTTGCACCGAAGTCCAATTTCGCCGCTTCGACCGGAACACGCCTAGATGAGCATATGAAGGACTGTCTCCGGAAAGACTTGGGCGTCATGGAAACCTCGGACCTTCGTCGCAGCAGGCACCGGTTTCTTATATTTTGCGTAGTCGCTCAGGCCACTCGATCGCAGGCATTGGCCGCGTCCATGGTGGGTGTCCTGCAAGGTCACCTACACGAAGTCGTGTACGATGAGCAGCCTGGAATGCGGAGGGAGTGGTACATGGGCCTCAGTGCATTGGAAGGCTTGGTATCCGAGCGAGTCCTGGAGCAGCTGTTACGCTGTTTCTCAGGTGCTGTCGGCCGATCATACGAGATGAGGCGGCAGCCAGCATGCTACGACCCATGCGCTGCGCTGATGATGAAACGGCAGCACTATCCGTTCTTCGGTTATCAAGGTGGGATAATGCCACCGAGGCTCGAAGACCCAAGAGACAGATGGCTATCTGTTGGCCGTCGTCATCGGCATCGATATCGTCAACACCATCCTCGAAATGCATACCCATGAATCCAGCGGAATGGATATTTTGATGATGTCGGAAGGCTGCAGTATCAGCAGGAAAGAATATACTCGAAGCTCAATCATATTGGCCGGAAGCTCGAGGACTTGTAGTGAAGCTCGAGTAACCATAGTTGGCAGGGGAAATGGACTTTGACGAGCGATTCAATGATATGGCCGAACTGTGTACACATGCTTGATTGTTTTCTTGCCGAATCGTATCAGATTTACTAATCCGTACCTGTAACGATTAGTTGGCCTCGAAGTAGCATGAGGTCTATTACAAACTTACTGCTATATCATCATGCTGCGCGAAACATCACACCCATTCTCCTCTGAATATACACTATGCTCCATGCGCCTCGCTAATTCAAATGATGTCCCCTGAATGTCTAGGAAACCGTCCTGTCCACGATCCAATTGGTGTAGCTATGCCATCACCTCAAGTAGTGAATAACCAGCCAGCAGAACAGGAAGAAGACGACGACTCCACCCCAAAATATCCACTTGTCTTGTTTCGCTCTCCTTTCAACCATGCGTATCGTGTCGCCACTAATACCCAAGGTATTCGCGACAGTATATAGCCGCCTCTGTGTCCCTTTGAGCATTTCCCTCTGTTGACCCAGATCGCCGAGGACCGTCCGTCCTCTGTCTAAGAACTCATCCAACTGCTCCGACGTCTTGTTGAAAAAGGTGTTTTCCCTCAGCACATGGCCCTCGCGGTCGTAGTCGCCACCCGCTGGTGCGCCAGCAGAATAGGGGTTCGGTCGGTAGGGAGCGTTGGGGTTGTAGGGTTGGGAAGGTGCGAACGCCGAATGTTGGGCAGATAGGTTAGGTTGTGCATAGGGGTTTTCGGGGGTTGCTGTGTTGTGCGGACGACGGCCTAGCAGTTCTGTTCGTGCCTCTGTGGTTTGCTGTTCCTAGTCAGCAAAGGCATTCGCAATGACAAAACGATAGTCTTAGTGTCGGTTCGAAACGTACAATTTCCTCGTTTACACCTTTTATGCGCTTGAAGTTTGTCCGGTACTCTTCGAGTTCAGCCCGGAAGTTCTTTAACCTCTCATGTGCCTTTTCTGCTTTGGTTTGCACAGGCTCTTGCTTTGCAAGCTTGCCATAGTCGTCGATGGTGCGCGCAAAGGTGGCTAGGGACGCGTTTAGTTGGGCTTGGAGATGTGGTGATGGCGAGGCTGAGTCGGCAAACTGGTCCAAGTCTTTTCGTATCGATGTCGATTGCCGTAAGGCGTTGTTGAAGAGCGCGTTCTGTTTGCGACGTAAGTTTGTGTTGAGCAATATGAGTAGATGAGGCGTACCATCGCGGAGTATCAGGGTTTTCGTCGGTTTGAAGTGGACGAATTACTTCAGTATAGATCGGAGATGTAGTGTGAGGGCTGTTACGGTGAACGTTATACTGTAGCCTTGTAGGCAGACTTTCGCGACTTGACACATTGCATCATCGCGAACTCCGACTGCTGGACCCTGAGTTGCCAAGCTTTTAGCGCATCAGCGCTAGCAGCGTCGTAGGATTCCCTCCAGTTCACTCTCCATGGTATGACATCTGGGTACTCTACCACGATGCATATAAACTTGCAGCTTGCCCTTACAGCTTCGTGCAAAGCTGCCGATACTCATGTCCGATGCAGACAGCAGATCCTGGACGGAGTCTGAACCGCCTGGACTACGGTACCCCCGCCCTGGATTCCTGGACGACATCGCGACTACCTCTATAAGTGGCCAACCACAGGACATGAAGATCCAACGTCCTTGGACTTGATCAGTAATTGCGGTCTGCGATCCTTATGTTACCCAGCCATGCAGGCTGCGGTGACAGTATGCCCGCACAAGCCACAGTCGTCAGTTCCGCCTAGTGGTTATTCTCCGTTCTACCCTTAGTCATTGCATTGCGCCCTCCTCCTTATCGGCGTTCATCTGGCCTTGTCAAGCCTTCAATCATCTGTGGTTGACGTCGTTCTTCCTTCTCCACCTGCCTAATTCGGTAATCTCCTACCCTGTCGGCAAGTAGCAGGGCTGGGTATTTACGCTTGCCGAGCCGCGGAACAGGTGCATCTCGAGAAGAGATCGCAGAAAATGATGATGGGCACCCACTGCAGACCCAGTGTGCTAACTGGCATGGGAAGTTCGTTGTAGACCACTTCCGATATGCGGATCCATGCCATAATGTGCCGTCTCGCACATTGGGCGACGGCCCATCTCCATTTTCGATATAAGAAGCCAATTTGCGAGCTTTGTGTCGGATGGCCATCTCTTCATCGCAGTCATTATGTTTCTCCGATCAGCACTATTCGGAAGTGCGCTGCTCTCCAACGCCTACGCGCACGAGGTTCTTTTCGGTCGCGATCTCCCACTACCGGTGGCTGCCAACGCGGAGTCATATACCGACTGTGCCAATGCAGCATGGCCTCCGTCCAATGTCGGCGTGGAGCTGATTCCGCAAGCACCAGACGATGAGATGCGAGCTATCGTGAATGAAATCAGTTCAGCAAACATCGAGGCTACGATCACCAAACTGGTATCGTTCGGAACCCGCCATACCCTTGCCACATACAACAGCTCGACGCGCGGAGTAGATGCAGCGAGGGATTGGGTAGCCTCCGAGATGCGAAAATATGCTGCGGACAGCAACGGCACGATGACGGTCGAGGTGCAAAGCTATTTGCAAGGAATAGCCAGCAGAATCCCCTTTCCCGTGTACATATCGAATGTGCTTGCGACTGCCAAGGGAAGTGAGACTCCCGACAGGGTATATGTCATGACCGGACATATTGACAGTCGGGTCACTGACGTGCTCAACTACGATGCCGACTCTCCCGGTGCCAACGACGACGCGAGTGGAGTTGCTAGTATGTGTTTCTTGGAAAGATTATTACAGGATCAAAGCTGACTTATACAAGTTGCGATGGAGATTGCGCGTGTTCTTGCCAAGCATCAGCCCAAGTCAACAATAATCCTCGGTGCTGTATCTGGCGAAGAGCAGGGTCTATATGGCTCAACCTATCTGGCACAAACACTTAAGAACTCTAGCACGAATGTCGAAGGCATGCTGAACTGCGACATTGTCGGTTCCTCAACTGGAGATCGCGGTCAGAAAGACCCCTACACCATTCGCGCTTTCGCTCAAGGTGTTCCGCCTCTTTCGGCCGAAAACAACGTCACAGCAGCGCGACGCCTCCAAATCGGTGGCGAAAACGATAGCCCTGCACGAGAGCTTGCGCGCTTCTCAGCTGAAGTCGCTGCCAACAATGCCACCGGTATGAACGTAGCCATCATCTACCGCCTGGACCGCTTTTTGCGTGGAGGTGACCACACTGGATTCCTTCAAGCGGGTTACCCTGCTATCCGCTATACGGAGCCTAACGAGAACTTCGCTCATCAGCATCAAGACTTGCGCACCGAGAACGGCACCGTCTATGGCGACCTAATTGAGTTCGTCGACTTTGACTTCACAGCACGTGTTGGCAAGGTCAATCTCGCCACGCTTTGGTCCCTCTCACAGGCTCCTGGCATGCCACGCAACGTCACCATCGACACGACAGTTCTGGACAACGACTCGCGCATCAAATGGATTGTTTCCAATAGCACAGATGTCGCGAGCTACGAAATCGTGTGGCGAGCCACTACAGCGAGCCTGTGGACTCGCATGCTCGATGTTGGCAAAGTTGGATCAGTTGTCCTTCCTCTCAGCAAGGACAATGTCATATTCGGTGTGAGGGCCGTCGGTACGAACGGGTACAAGAGTCCGGCTGTCTATCCTTTCCCTGGATAAAGCATTGATCCATGGAATGACGCAGGCCCGGGTTCTCCAACGAACCAGAACTGCCAAATTTACAGTATACTTAACTCGTTGTACGTATCAATGTATGTGTCTAGCGAGTCTGCGAAAGATCTGGGTTTTCTGCATATGAATGTGTTCCCACACAGGTCCTCGCAAGCATTTCCGCTTTCGGTATGGTAGTGCCAAGCGTGACCGGGTGTTGCAGTATGGTGACTGATTCCGAGTGCAAGACACGGGCAACGTACGGAACCTATAAGTAACTTCTCATATTTGTTCACCGTTCGTCAGAAGTCGAACTTCATCGTCCCGCGCGGCTCGTTGTTTTGCTCGGTGTTCGTAGCCATGTCGTCTACTCACACCATAACACAGACAGATGCAAGCGCCAATCGACTTCCAGGTAATGCGCTACAGGCGAGTATCGAACTGCGACATGTAGCACCGGCGACGTTACGCGACCAAGGATGTAAACACAATGACCGAAAAAGCAGCGGCATCGAGTCAGCCACATTCCTTCCCCAACCATCAACGACAGTATCAGTAACTGAGCGATGGAACCATCCAAAGGCCAATGTATCCCGCACATTCGCTGTTCTCTTCGCGTTCATTATCATGGGCGCAAATGATGCCGCATACGGTGTAAGCAATACAATCCTTTCGTATACAAGGACACTATTGACGTTACGCAGGCTATCATTCCTTACCTTGAGGAGTACTACGATCTAACATATGTTGTCGTCTCGCTAGTGTTCCTATCTCCGATGGGCGGATATATCAGTGCTGCACTTCTCAACAACTGGCTGCACATCCACTTTGGTCAACGGGGCATTGCTTTCCTTGGACCTGTTTGCCATCTAGTGGCCTACGTAGGCATTGCCCTCCATCCGCCATACCCCGTTTTGGTGATCTTGTTCATCTTCTCGGGATTTGGAAACGGCATTGAAGACGCAGCCTGGAACGCGTGGGCAGGCAGTCTAGCGAATGCGAACGAGGTTCTGGGATCTGTGCATGGGCTATATGGGCTGGGGGCTTTGCTTAGCCCGCTAGCTGCTGCTAGCTTGATTGCGAAGCGTGGATGGCAATGGTATCAGTTCTACTACATCATGGTCAGTCGCCAAGGACACTCAATACATTGTTGCTAACCTTAAATAGCTCGGTGGCGCCTGCATTGAGCTTGCGACATCGCTTTACGCATTCCGATCGAGTTCAGGTCAAGTGTATCGAGAAAAATCGCTTCGCGCGAATGCGGAAGGTGAGAGCCGTCTTAAGCAGGCACTCAGAAGTCGCGTCACCTGGACTGCCGCTGTCTTCCTTTTCGGGTATGTCGGAGCCGGTGGAGCGCTTGGAGGCTGGATTGTTACCTTCATGCGCCGGGAAAGAGCAGGTGGCGAATTCGAATCTGGCATTGTCGCGACCGGATTCTGGACTGGCATCGCTGCCGGCCGCCTTGTCTTGAGCTTCATCACACCAAAGCTTGGCGAGAAGCTCGCTGTCCTGGTACGGTCAAGATCGGAATGGAACCTGCATAAGCTAATTGCACGACAGATATACATTGTTATCGCCATCACATGCCAACTCATGTTCTGGCTCGTTCCATCCTTCCACGTCTCAGCCATCTTTGTCGCACTACAAGGCTTCTTCCTCGGTCCGCTCTTTCCAGCTGTCATCGTCGCAGCGACTAAAGCTCTTCCGCCACATCTCCATGTCTCTGCGATAGGCTTTGCTGCTGCGATAGGTGTTGGCGGAGGTGCTGCGTTACCCTTTGCTATCGGATCGCTTGCTCAAACAAAAGGCCTTGGTGTCCTACAACCTATCATTCTGGCTGTTCTCGCAGCTCTCTTGGTTCTGTGGCTGTGCTTTCCGAAATTGGAAAAGAGAAAGACGGAAGGAGGGGTGCCACTGCTCTCCCCAGAAGAGCAAAGAAAATGGTGGCTCAACGTCGATATTGATCTTGTAGAGATCATGAGACGTGTGCTGACGAGGGATTCGAGTGGCCAGATGGTCGCAACTGCCTAGGAACGTTAGCACGTGGTGTTTAGGTATACCTTAGCCCCCTGAAGGGCTCTTTCCACTCCCACCCGCGCTAGTTTCATTGTGGTGTCAACAAACCGACCCTCACCCTGCCTTCTCTCACCACCTTCGAATTTATGTCTTCGCAGTCGACATCATGTCCTCCAACTCACCCGAGGCTTCATCATGCTCCATCACAGACAAATTGCGCTCTCTGAGGGCTGAAGTGGATGAGCTCGCTAAGACCCTCGCTTCCGATTCGGACTCCTCCACAGAGACGCTTGTCGGAGATACACCATCAACACAGAGTGCGGACACTTCCACGGGAGCTGAGACAAAGCCAAGTACGCCATCAACATCGACCAACGACGCCAACCAGAATGAGACTCGCGAAGGACACCCGTCCAATTCTGACGACACCGATATCGTGTATCATCCCCATCTCCGCGACGTGAACAGCATTCCCGACCTTACTTTCACCTTGACGGAACTCGTAGATATTCCCAACGACATCATCAAACAGTACTACGGCGATCGCATTCACTTCTCGAAATGGTACGCTGGCCAACCCTATACAATGGCCTGGTGTATCAAAGCGGATGATGTACTCGATCCTATCGCTATTGTCATTCGATGGCCCAACGACTCAAGTCTTGATATCGTGAAAAAGGACAACGACGGCGACAGCATTGCCCACGTGTCAAGACACCAAGAACGGACCAACACTCTGGGGACGGCAGCCGCCAACATTCGTCTGAAATTCGGATGTGATCGGATTGGCTTCTACGACGGTGTGCATCTGATTTTGTTCGTATTCAGCGATAAACCCCGGTCAGGTGTCACCCTATTCGTGGGATGGTCGGATGAAATTCGCTACAAGCTCATTATGTGGCTAGGGGAGGCGATCCGAAACACAAACGTGCAGATGTTGAAACCGCTTGTGGGATACGCGCTTGAGGACTCGAATCTGGAGGCCGCGGCTCTGGAGCCTCCGCCGCAACGTTTCCTACATGACAAACATATTGACAATAGCGAGGTAAGCAGCGCGCTACTCACGTTCAGCGCCCAGTACGGTGGCTGTGCATTCAAAATCTACACAACCCCTGATGGCAACCTCGTCAAAGTGGGAGACAGCCCACTCCATACTGTCGACGATTCCGCAATCGCCACACCGGAAGGCGTCCTCAAATCCTCACAACTCACTTTGATCGACTTTCTGGTCATTGCCGGTAAGGACCACTCTCCGGCCCTCAAACACAGCTACGATATTGTTCCCGACGCCATCACCTGGTATGTGCGCAAGACCGGCGAACGCAACGCGAAGGAGCTCGTTGGTATAGTTCAGTTTGCTCCTGCCGGCACGATCGTACCCGGCGATTGGGGTCTCCGGAAGCCGGACCTTACGTTCACGAATGGCGAAGGTATCGTGCGCACGGCGAAGCCCCTTCTGGAAGCCATGTTGTCATTTGGACAGAAGCGGGAGTGTTATTGCTTGGCATTATTCGACTATCACAACGTCGTCTTTGTGACGCGTTGTAAGGGAACGAAGGTGAATGCAAGCATAGCGTTGATTAGTGGGGAGAGGATTCGCGGCGGGTTCCTGCAGTGGCTGATACGAGCATTGCAAATTGTCGACTATCATTGCGACGCAGTTGAGTGAGTCAGACTTTCTAGCGCTGAGATGGATGCGCTGAATAGCTTACATTACGGAATTCTAAACCTTCCATGTCGCATGAAAACATTTGAGTCTTAACAAGTAAGTCGTTACTAAGACGACGTATACTGCAACTTTGATAACATCCCAAGGATGCGACACGAACTCTAGCCAACCCTGGTGTCGTAAATGCGTTCATAGAGTTATTCTCCCCCATCGAAAGACGCACTTTCCCAGTTCGTCAAACCTTCATAAGACCTCCAGGAAGCTCAGCTAACCCTAGAGCGAGTAGTTAGTCAAGCAGAATTCGTAAAATAATACTGCACAACTTACAACCATCAACGTCCTCATCAACAGTCCGCGGAATAGTACACTTCATCGCCTCTTCAGTAGTCTGCGAGTCCAACACCGAACACACATCACCCGTACAGCGCGCATTCATAGCACGCTGGAGTGAGTCGTCCTTCCAGCCAAACACGTAGTCTCCATGCTGCGAGAACCCATTCCTGTATTGGCAACCCGTTAGACTCGATCAACGTTCGAGGAGGAGAAACATGAACTCACCTATCACCGGTACTAAGCACAAAAGGCTGACTCCCATCCTCTGGCCACAAACCCTCATCGTTGAACTCCCTCGTATCCCACATAACCTCATACATGACCTGCGGTATAGCCACAGGATGTGACTCAGGACACGTCCCCGTAGGCCCGACATCGTAATCGCCCGCCCCATCCGCATACGCCACATGACTCTGATGATCCGGAGAATCCAAATTAACGCCATCCCAACAAGTTGGAAAAGTGATAACAGAGCGAATACCGCCCGGACAGAAACCCGTGGGCAGTGTCTGTGCATCCGGTGCCGCGCAGTTAAGATTCATGTTATCACCCGTCTCCAGCATACACCTATAACACACTTTCCGTGCCTCCGATTTCTCCGTCGCCGTCGCATCCCCAACCAACATGCGAAACCCCGGTCTAAAAGCCGTAACACCAGTCTGATTCTTCGTATCAGGTGTATAATACACCGTTATCCCCGCCGCGCCCTTCAGCCCCTCACTAACAGACTGCGGCACCCTTTTATACGTGCCATTGCGAGCGCGGAAGTACAAGACGGCGGTCCAGTAGTTTGAGAAGTCTTCTGAGAAAGTGCAGCTTGTGCATGTGGAGGCGGTGACGAGGTCGTGCGAGGGGGGCATGGAGGCTGTGAAGGAGTTTCCGCCGACGATTTGGTGGAGGTGGGGGGAGGGGATTAGGGAGGGGGTGACGAGGGGGTCGAGGCGCTCGACGACGAGTTGGGAGCATTGGAAGCGGAGCATGGGGGGGATGGTTATGTTGAAGAAGGGGGGTTGGGCGGAGATATGGCGGGCGAGGAGGAGGAGCGGGAGGAGGGTTGGTCGCATGGTTGTGGGATTGAGAGGTGGTGTTGGAAATGAAGATGGGAATGATGAGATGTCAAGAATATACACGACGTGAGCATACAGAAAATGTAGACTCTAGATATCTGCTTTCCGTCCTTGCCTGCCGTCTCTCGCACCAGACCCACGATCACATGTTGTTGAGTGAACAGCCAATATCGGTGTGATGGCTGCGGGGCCCGGGAGTCACTCCCTCGGGTCCTGACCAGATGTCGTACGACTTCATTTTAGCCTTTGAGAACTCTGGCAGTACCGTACTCGACGATCACTGCGATACGCATGTGGGGCTTTGACTTTATATGAGAAGTAAATTGCTATTGCTGCAAACCCATGTAGGCAGCTGCATGCCAAGGGCATCCTCCAAATCCTTCTCACTGATCTCGAGGCCGAATTGTAAAGGACCAAAAGAACACTCGTTCGAAAGAAGGTATCTTATCGCCAGTCTAAAACCTACATAGCTGCAAAACCTTGAAAATAAAGATGCTATGTACTAGCGAGAAGGTATACAGTACTTTTGGGGCGACTAGCTGTCGATCGGCAACGTCGACGTATACAGCACGTGATATCGTTCTCTCCTCCACAGGCGGCTCCTTGTAATCATGTATTCGTTATATCCTCAAAGTCGAATGAGACGCCAACTGAAGTGTATGACGGCGGTTCTTCGTATCGAGGAAGCGTCACAGTCGACTCTTGAGTGAGAGAGGTGGTTCGGTTTCGTAGACGCACGCTCGTTTGAGATGATGCGTGAATCGCTTTCGGGGTATCTAAGGTCGTTATCATATTCAGTGCGGCATGATTTGTAGTCTAGGTAAATCGAAGGATCGATCTCTTATCTGCTTGCAGAGTCGAGATGGAGTGAGTTTCAGGAGAGAAGCGTATTCCGTGGAGATAGCTCATTTGCCAGCTTCCTTCATCGTGATAGCCAGACCGGAGGCAGTACTTGACATGCTGCTACCACTGCCACTTTTCCTTCTGTTGTGTTGTTTGGCAGTCTCGGAGTCGGCGCTACCACGCCGACTATTTGAGGTGGGCTGCACAGGGAAGTAGCCAGGTCCATCCTCGACGGCAGAGCGTACTGGTGTCCTTGCCCTGCTCTGCACCGGGCTCATGCGAAACGCTTCTGATCCAGCACTCCACCTCTGGCCCGGGCTTGCACCGCCTGTCAAACTCCGCGCATGCCTCCGAGTAGGCGTCTCCGCAGGCAATTGGAGCCGTGAGTTGATGCCCATCCACAGCGCCTCTTCGTCGTCGTCACCCGGCACTCTCCACCCTCCCACGCCTTCAAAGTCACGCGTCAATTCGCTTGTACCAATGAGCGCCGTGAGAGAGTTGTTCTTATGTTTCAGGAGACGTGACGTATGCGCCGAGTGTAGAGCTGCATCTTGCGAAGATGTCGTGCTAGCCGTGCTTGTTCGACGATGGCGCTGCCCAGTCGGGGAGTGTCGGGCGGACGAAGGTATAAGAGGAGCCTGAAGCGGAACTGGCTTCGAAGCCGACGGAGAGAGCCATGCGCCTATGATTGCAATGGCGAGACGGCAATATACGGTTAATGCGCGAAAGGAAAGGAGCGATACGGCGATTGAGGTGGTGACGACGGCGAAGAAGGCGAGCGGGATAGAGACGGAGAGCAGGATAAAGGGCGTGACGGCATAGACGGGGTTCCACAGGCTGAGCTCAAGGCTGGATGAGCCCAGTCGAAGGAACATGATGGCGACCCGTGGTGGAGAAGGAAGGAACGATGACGGGTGTTCGCATGTGAAAGTTGCGGGGAAGCGCCAAGGTCAACCAGACGCGACCTCTCCACCCGTTCTCTGCGGAGCATCAACAGCGAGCCTCTCCGCTCAATTCCCGCTGAATCGCCTTGCTGTCGTCCGCGCAGGTGTGATGCCAATCCCGATTAGCACGGCACTGAGCGATGTGCCCTTGAAGATGCTCTCGTACTGCTCGATCTTCAGACGGGTCGAGTAGGGCTGACGCTTGATGCGGAGGAATGTCGCGCCCGTGACGGCCAGCCAGGCGCCGAAGAGAATTTCGTAACGGTACTTCTCCACCGCAGTTTCCGAGGCGTTACCAGACATGATACTGATGCGATCGGTCAAAAACAAAGGTGGAAGAAGCGATGAAGGTTGCGGGATCGGGCGGCAGAGGCCTTGATAATATGGAGGATTTCATGACGTCGTTGGTTGGCTCATCATCACGCGCTCGCCACCGCTACTTGCATCCATCACACCACGCCTCAGACCGCTGCCATACGACGGGAAAACATCGTGAACAATGTTGTCCACTCGTTCTCCATCATTGCTTTTGCACATAGGTTACTACCACCCAACCATTGTAGACTTACTAGCGCCTAGATACTGATTGGATCGCTTTGTCCATGCACGAAATTCCTCTTTGTCTCGACCTTATCACGGAATCGCTCACCGCAATTTCATTCTGACAGTACATCACCCAATATCTCAGCCTCATTTCAGGCTCACAATCTACCGAAACTGAAGCGCATATCATGTCGACGCGAAATGTTTGGAAGATCGAGCGCAGGTCCTTGATAATTGTTCCGATTACCATTGCCGTGATTCTCGTCATTGCATTCTCGCTTTCACGAAAGCTAATACGAACCTTGTTCGGTCGTTCCAAGAAATCAATACTTCCGGTAACTAACACACCGCCACGCAAGACACCTTTCCAGCACCATCTCCGGGCTTTGCGCAAGTGGTGGAAGCCTGCAGTCTCTTCTGTCACTAGCTCGCCTCAGCCTCACGACCGCCTCACTCATCTAGGATGGTTCCAGCGTTACAATGCCGAGAAAAATCTGCTCGGGGAAGAGCGTCGCAAGGAGATGCAAAGAGGATGGAAGCCGAGAGTGTTCATTCAAGATTATAGAGCCCACTGGAAGCGGATTGCCAAAGAGAAGAAGAAAGCTCGACAAACGCAGTGGGAGAAATTCAAAGACGAAGTAGGATTTTGAGTACGTATCGATGCAACAGGCCATTACTTCTCAGCATCAATCTCGCCATTAGTACGTTTTGTACATCGTCTTTGTATGCAATGTGATCTGCGGTGATACAACTGGGCGAAGCGCACTGACGGCTTTGTCACCTGCAACTTCTTCAAACAAAGACGATACACGGCCATGCTCTTGGTTGTTATAGAATCCTGCTCTACTCTGGAAGACCATAATCACAATTCCAAATGTCATCTGCTTTACCAAAAGATGGCTACATCAAGTTTCACCTCACATATCCAAGAAGCCGATTTGGCTGATGCATCCGCTCAAGCGTCAGTCGAAGAATTGCAACCTCAAGGCATCTCCAACCAGTCGATCATCATTATAGTTTCCATACTAGGCTCTGCAACTATCTTAGCTATTGTCATCGGAGTCATAAGCTACTTTCGACATCGACGTCGGAGAAAGGCCAATGAAGAACGCCAGCGGGAGATCGAACGGAGTTTGCAACGGGCTCGACGACCCGTCCTCACTTTAGACACGGACATACCAATTGCAACTCAGTATAGGAGGTCCACTGGTCGAATCGGTTAGACACTGCCGTACTCCCAGAAGTTATTTGGGCTCGCAATGTGGCCAAGAGGCAATCACTGTGCGGTTACATCTCCAGACGTTCAACACACGGTCGCTCCAGCTTATCAACATGAATTCTATCTCAATGCTTCATCTCAACCCACCAAAACCCCTCGAGCTATCATATTCACAAACGTTACCCCGGCCAACACTCATGACACTGACCCACAACCAAATCGGTGCCATAGTGTCGAGCTGCGCAGGCGCTGTCTTGATAACCATCTTCCTAATTCTTATCTTCGTCCACCCGGTCCGACTTTACACTTTCTCGCGACGCAAGTCTCCCCGTTCCAACCCAGTATTCACTACCGCAGACGTAGAATCCCAACGTCTCTCCATACCGGACCCTCGCTTCTCCCTCCTCAGCCACTTCGAAACCATTGGTAACCTAGTCATACCTCCGTACCATCGTCCTCTTCCTTCAGCACTAGACATTATCAACCATGTAGCAATAGCTATTGTTTTACCTGCGGGTACAAAGCCTGCGGGCTTGGAACGTGAAACGGACGTCGAAGTAGAAGAAAAAGAAGCATGGACGACTATTGAGCGTCAAGACTCGCTTGCCATGCGTGAGAGTGCTGCTCAAGAAAGGAAGGCGATGTCTGAGAATCATATGGAGCAATTGGAGAAGCTGCAGAATATGTTTGTTATTGGTGATGGGGAAGAGGATGAGGATTGGGATGATGCTGATGCTGATTCAGTAGATCATGACTCGGAGGTGACTCATGGGTTTGGGTCGGGTAAGGGTATGCGTGCGCTGTATCATGCGAGGCAAGATGAGTGATATGATATAAAGTACCAGCTGTTGTTATAGGAATGCGAGATCACTTCATACCATGCAATCAGTCGCAGAAAGATTCCAGGAGTCATTGCAGGAAATTGTTTTGCGTCTGGTAAGGAGTGTGAGCTCTACAGTACATTGAGTATCAATCGAACCCTAGTCCATCCTTGGTTATTGCGCCTAAGTCCTTCAGATCCGTACCATACCGGAGAAGCTTCTCTTTCATCTTCACCAAGCTGGGGTAGAGCAGGCGAAGTCCTTAACTTCCGTCGTCGCAGTCTTAACCTTTGTTGCTCCGACCTTGGCATCATTACAAGTAGCTGTAGCAGTTGCGTCAGGAGGGGTAGTGCTGCAGTACACTGTGCTTGTCTCATAAATTGTCTTGACGTAAACAGCCTGTTTGAACGTGTTAGCATATATCACATTGCTTGCGAGAGAAAACACGTACCGAAGTTTTGACTTCCTCGTATTTCGTGACCTCCACACACTGGCACTCGGTCTTGAAGACAAAGTACTTTGCGCAGTTGCCGCTGTTTTTGGGATCAATGCAGTCTCCGTTTGCGTAGCCAGTCTCGCTGGCTGATCCTGTCTTGGGGATGAAGGCGGCATGAATACCAATGTACAGATCCAAGCCACACGCCCGCCAAGTGTCAAGGATGGGGATGGTGCAGGTGCCAGATTTTGTGCAGTAGCCATTGTCGAGCTTGTATGGCCACTGCCCGGGGGCTGTGATGTCGAACCTGGTTGGCCGAATGATGACGTGGAGATCTCCATAGCTTCCCCCGACTGAGGAAAGGTCAGGGTAGGTGACGGTTAGGGAGTCGCCGGCAAATGATACGCAGACGTCACCACCCACTGGAGTGCGCTTGGCTCCGTAGACAAAAGGCTTGCATATCTTGCCGGATAGATCACGGGCTAGTAGGCCATTGAAGGAGCGAGTGTCGAGCCCGGAGAATGGGGATGCTTGGACAGAGGTGATGGCCACGGCGGCCGTGAGAAGAGCGGAGGTGAAAGTGAATAGAGACATTCTGCTTCGAAGTTGGTTGATCTTGGAGATTGAAGTGTGTGACTTGGTGTTGCAGTTGAAGCTGATGGAGATACATTTCGGTGATCTGAGCCCTTCTTATACAGTTCTGTATTTCAAATGCTGGAGGTACAATTCAATGTCTTTCGTGTGCAGCATGCTAGGGTCTACGAGGTCCGATAGTAGCCTCTCCAGTGAGAAGCAAGAGGTGTATCCCGGCAGTGAAGCCATGATGTTGCGGCTCAGGCCATGGCGTTGTCCAGACCGATACGCTGGCATGGAGCTGAACCAAGCTTTTCTAGAAAAGATTCTCCTGACCTAAGCCACTTCTATCATGACTTGGTAGTTACGTTATGATGAAGCTGAAGGTTTGAGAAGCATTTCGACTGCGTTTTCCGGCCTTGGAAAGAGATGAAGAGACTCAATGTGTATCTACCTCTTCATGGAGAGACGAACAGGTATGCAGATAACACGAGACCTCCTCGGAGCCTCCATTGAACTTATGACGGCATCCCAGACAGCAACATGGCCCTTGAATATCTCTTGGCTATTTGCATTTCTTCCGCGTCATTTGCCTAGGCTTCACTGCCGCTCTTGGCAAAGCCTCTCCACCAGAAGCTGAGTCAACAGCGGCAGCGAAGCGGCAGCGAAAGATGGCCACAAGTGATGCCTCACACCTGTGAACGACATCAGCGTGGCAAGTACCGCCTGTGCTTGGCCAAAGCTCTGGCCCACTCGGAGACGGCATACCGTCCAGCAGTGGAGTCCTAGTTTGAAAGTCGACAGTGGCGAGGATGATATGTGGACGAGTGAAGCTTTCAAGAAGTGAGCTGAGATGTGAAGTAAGCTTGGCAATAGTCATAGCCCACGTTGATTTTTGGGAGAGGGCGGGGAAAAGGACCGCTACATTGGGTAGTGCATGCTTGTGGCGTTGACAGTTGCGGTAACTGTCGCGCTACAACTCCGCGGCGGGAAGGCAGATCACCCGCACTGAGGACTTTGGCTGTCTGCAGAGTACGAATCACAATCGTGCAGTGACAGATCAGACACAGAAGCGGCCGATGAGTATCGACAGAAAGGAAATTGGGCCTAGAACAAACAAGCCATCTCTCCGGTTCGTGTACCCGCGCCAGAGGCGTACAGTGGGCGGGGCGATCGAGAACGCTCTGAACAGCTCGGATCGCTGGAGAAAAGACAGATGTGATAGATCGTAGGTGCACTGCATCTCTAGGCGATAGAGATGGCTGTCTATTTACGTGTTGTGGAATGGAAGCAGAACGTGGGAAGGCGCGGCGTCTTAGCGTCGATGAGCCGACATCTGGACGTGCGCTTAGTCAGCTGCTGCTCAACACGAGACGCGTGACGCGTGTGTTCCTTCCATCTTCACCCGTCCAGTCCACATCCATAACCTCTTTCAACCATCGCGTTACCGAAAATGAGCATCGCAATCGTGTCAGCCCCGTTCAATCTGAGAGTTCGAACGCTATAGACACTGATACCCGAACCTTACTCAGCCTAAGTAACATGGCCGGGGAACTGTCAAGCACCTGCGGCTTCAGGAGAGCTGTCTGCACGTGTCACAGAGAACGCGGATTTGTCGCGGGTGCCACGAATGCAAATCTGGTACTTCACATGCTCCACAGTCGCTAACCCACGAACGCAGCCTCAGCATCGGAGCTCGCGAAGGCATCCTGGATTGCAATGCTCGGTGGCACGCGCTTCTTGTCCTTCGACAACTACCATTCGCCAGCATTACAGGGATTGTTCGCACCTTGACTGGCCGTGTAAAATGCTCATCACACAGCTTCAATGTTGTCCATGGTCATTGGCCAATGTCTCATGTTTCAAGATCGTCGCATTACCGAACGGGCCGGTCGCGGGATGATCATGTCCACTAGGACAGCCCGGCAAAGAGGTAAAGCCCTCTGCAATGCTGTTTTATTGCTCCTTCAGCACCCTGTGCGACGTCGAGAGATGGTCTCGGCCACAGTCGGGCTCTGCGATCATGCGGGCAGCTAGATGGCTTTAATCTGGAGGAATATTTCTCTGAACTGTTCTACAGTGAGACTTGTTCACTGCGAGCAGCTTTCCATCCACAGCAATGCTATTCTCACCTACGATTCAGTATTACAGAGTAACAGGCCCCAGCGCATAATGCGCCTCTTCGATATGCTGCACGTTCGACATGAAGTGGGCGTGTTTCTGATGTTTCTAGCGTTTCTAGTTCTACGTCTAGGATGTTTCAAGAACGGCACCCCGGACAGCATCACCATGTCCACTCTGCTCGACATATAGTATCGCTGTGGCTCTTGGCCGGGCGCCTACTCTTGGTTCCTGAGTGAGTGTTGTGGCAGGCCACCGCCATTGACACCTTCGTCTTCTGGTTTCTTCTTGCACATGTATTTGAGATACCCCACTACTTCCTTATAATAATGTTTGCGTTTGCTTCTGAAAGGCCGGTCTGGCACCTACTGGCATGCTTTACGACCTTCTTTTTGCTTTACTCATCGGCTGCCTTTTGGTTCGGCTCACGGGGATCATTCGCTAGCGAACAATACCCAGACAGTCTCACAGCAATCTTCTCTACACAGACTATCGATGCGCTCAACCAAGACGTAAGGCTGCGTAGTGCGCTCTTATCGCTCACAGAAGCTATCGCACAATCATCCAGTGATGTTGGTGAGAGACTCCGCCTGGAAGGCCTCCAAAGCTTTGGCACCAATCTCACGGATGGTATCAAGAACGTTCGGTCGAAACAGGAGTCCGAACTGAAGAGGCGGGATTTACAAGATGACATCAGTACTACTTTTCGAGATCTGACGGGTGCTGGTGGTATAGGCGGGTTGAACCTCACGGGTGGATTGGCTGGTGTACTGGGCAGTCTAGGAGACTTGATGGTGGGCTCCCTCGGTACACCCGCTTTGTTTCTGGGTATAGGTCTAGGGTACGTAGGCGCCCATCACAATGAACAAGCTAACATTAGCAGCATGGGTACAACGACTGCTCTCAACTTGACCGACATGGAGCAAGCCAACGCGATAGCTTCAAATATCGCCACCGCCTACAACGCTTCAGCAAGTGGTGCGAATCTCGCCGCTCAGCAACTTGGAAACGGCCTATCGAGGCAAATCACCCCTTCCTTCGATAACAACAGTTTCTCTCTCGCTCCTGCGGCTTTTGCCCTGGCATCTGGCATCGGAAACGCGACTGCGGTAGGCTTTGGTCTGACAGAGCAACGTTTCGCGCCTTCATCCGATTCGAGCATTGAGGGTCTGGCTGGAAATTTCGGCCTTGGAGTTGCAATGCCGATTGTATCCAACATTGATCTTCGAGCCACTATCAAGAGCCTGGGAAACAGTTCCGGTGTCTCGAGCTTCATGCAGAATCTTCCCAAGATCGCGGCAGCAGCAGGGCTGGGCCTAGGAGAAGGCGCAAGAAACGGCTTGGGTTTGACAGCATCGCAACCATCAGGATCTGAGAATCAGAAGCGACAATCCGTGGACCCTACAGCAGACACGATAGACTTTCCGAGAACTGTAAAGCATTTTGCCAGAGGCCTTAGCCAGTCGTTCATTCAGGGCAGCAACTTCTCAAACCTCGACATTTCGTCTATGACAGCCTTCCCCAATATGACCGAGCTCCAAGCTATGCTCCGACCTATGGTCGCGGGAGCTGGTGCGGGTATAGGTATGGGGATTGCCATCGGAATGAACTTCAAGGCAGTGGATGCTCCACCAATGATCGCTAGTAACATTGACGGCGACAACGAACAAACGGCTTTGGCTGCGGAAGGCTTTACGCAAAACCTGTTCTCCAACTTGCTCATCAATGGTACCGCCATCCAGCAAGCGAAATCGTTCATCGCAAATAACCCACCTCAAGCATTGCAGAGTATCGATGGTGCGAAGGCAGCGGAAGGCTTCGCTAGAGGTACCATCGAAGGCGTTGTGAGCGCGATGTATTCTGTCGGAGGGGTCAAGAACTTGATCAGTGGCGATCTCCCGGATACTGCATACGACAATGTGCCAGTTTTGGCTCCAACACAGTTCAACGATACGTTGAACGGCTCGGCTGTTGGCTTTGCGCGAGGGCTTACCGGCAAAGCGACGATATTGGTTGCGGAGATCGTCAGAAACCTCACACAGGGCATGTCAAAGTCTGATATGGCTCCTCCGTCACGTCGAAGCATTGTCGGAGAGTTCCACGAGGATTCCAGTGTAGGTAAGGAATTGCTGCCAGCTGAGTTGTTGCATACACTGACACATCGCAGTGGCATCTAGTCCGATTGCCGCTCGTCAATCTCAAGTCGGAGCCAGCCAATTCCCTATAGCTATCGACCCCGCCACGGCGCAGAAAGGCGCACAGAAATTGGTCGATACTCTCACATGCCAGGGAATCGGCGGCATCGCGTCCGCAGCTTTCGGTGCTATGGCCGCGGCCAAAGCGAACGCTACTATGATGAACAAAGCGATGGCTCAGCTTGGTCAAACTCTCGATCCAACGGTGCTGCAGGCATTACCCCGAGGACCCTTTACAGTGTCGTCAGAAGGAAACATGTTCGAGATTGTTATTGAAAGCCAGAGTGTGAAGATCAATGGCCTGGCGCTCGTCCCATTCGCAGTCATTACGGGACTACACGTTCTGTTCGCTGGCCTCGCTTTTCTCACCTTCCTTCCATTGTACCTTGTCCTGGGCGTAGTCTGGCGATTCTCAGTCCTGACTGGCTTCCCAGTGGATGAAGCCAAGAACAGGAAATGGCGAATGGGCTTTCTGATTACTTTCGCCATTCTAGGCATCACTGGTATCGTCCTCGGAATCGTCGGTATGGGAAGCGCCAGTCATTTCCGCGACACGCATGGCATCATGGGTCTCATCTGCCTCATATTCCACTTCCCAGCAGTGGGATTCTCCATTGTTCGTCTTCGTACAGAGCTCCCACATCCCTCGCCCGCAGCATTCGCCGGCATTAAAGGCCCTATCGCGGTTGCGAAGACACCACAACGCATCTACCTCATCAGTGGTATCAGTACCCAACTACTTCTGGGCCTCGCCCAATTCGCCTTCTTGCAGGGTTTTGCCACACTCCGTGCCATATCGCTTTGCGTCGCTGACGCGGTGCTAACCTCAGCGAGCGTTGCCGGTCTTGTGAGTTTACTCTTGATGATACAAATCAGTGCCACGGCATTAGTTGGTATCCGAGCCTGGTTGGAACAACACATCGCCAAGAAAGAGGCAGCTGGAATTACTCGAACAACGACTGTTGGGTCTAGTGGTCTCAAACGAAGCGACACGATGGCCACGTTCGGTTTCGACAGGAAAGACCCGCTATCGGTTTCCAGATTGATCACCACCAAACCCAAACTCACACAACGAAAGACCGAAGAGCTCAAAGGCTCCGAAGACAACGGCATCAGCACTCCCTTCAACTTCAGGAAAGAAGGAAGCATCAATGAGCCAGATACACAAGACGACAACTTCCTCTCACCCGAAGAGCGGATCAACTACCAGGAGCGCGGCATCTACAACCCCAAAACTGGAGGTTACACATACCCTGTCCAGAGTATGAATTATGGCGACGAAGAGTTCTACAACAGGTCAACTACATACGGAGAACGTCGTCCATCCTCGGGGGTCTTTGATCCATTGCTGTCTCCCCGGCCCCCAATGGCAGCCGCTACCGGACCGAGGATGACTGGCGTCACCGTCCAGGATCTGTGGCCTCCACCAATGCCGGCGAGTTTGTATATGACGACGAGGACGCAGAAGACTGTTAGCAGTAGGTATAGCAGGCCGATAGATGGGAATGTGCCTGTGAGGGATAGTTTCATGGGTTTTGGGAACCGATGAAAGAGATGAAGGACATTGGAGGCAGGACAAGCCGCATGTATACCATGATGTATGATAGAAATACCAATAGATCTGATTGAACTACGCTGTTGAAGGCCATGTATGTCATAATGAAGCTCGATAGTGATATGAAAGAATGTGGACCATGTCGTCGTAGACCCGGCAGTATCCGTGATGCCGCTAGCGGCCGTTCGCCGAGTACATAAACCCGTCCTTCATACTCTGTGTTCACTCTTCATCGCACAAAGTCTTCTGGAATATTTATCAAAACGCGACCGAGATCAAACTATGTCTGCGGCCTTCCTGTCTGCTTCCAAAAAGAACATCCTTATTCTGTTATGAGACTGAGCTCGAAAAACTCCTCCCATGGTTACTTGTCATGATCGTCTCCCAACATCCGACTTTGAAATGTTCTACTCTTTCTCGATACCTCAAAAGAAAGATGGTTAAGATGATGTCGGTCGCTGCCTCCGCCTTGCTCCAAAATCAGATTCGTATTCTTCCATGACGATTCTTCTAAGCTCTGCTCTCCCAAAACTTTTATCAAACCAACGGATGCTTTGCGGCGCTGCCTCTCAAAAGAGAAGATACGAAACGCATGTCGGAAACCAAAAAGAAAGGTGTTGTTCTTTTCATGTTGGTGGGCCTGGAGTATCCGACTCGCAGCGGCTACATTCTATACTCCAAAAAGAGTATACACCGCGTACATGCTGCTGGTTGCTGCACGCGCGTGTAAAATCAGCTTGGTGGCGTGTACATGTTCTCCTCCCTAACGCGAAAATTCAAAGTCATCCAGATCGTTGACATGTGTTCCTTGGTGCTGTTTTTCCAAAAGACGGGAAGACATCAATCATGGCTTGTGCCGAAGAAAGGCAAACAACATAGGACCGGTGTATGAGAAGAACACCTTGCGACGGCACATCGCGATGCATATGTTCAATCCGTACATTTTCGACCTCATCAGTCGGCCTGTCAGGCTATATAAACCTTCAACGATGCCTGGAGAAATCTTCTACACACCAATCGCTACCACATAGTTCCAAAAACCTAAACAAGGCAGTGGATGTGAGAGCTTCTGCCTTTCAAAAACGGAAGACGACGATTACATGACTTGCGTCTGGCTCTGTGCACCATACATGCAAACAAAATGCTCGCGTTCAGAAGGCGTCACTTGTGCTGGCAGGCCGAATACTGACCAAAAGACTTGCGCCACCTGTTGACAAATCATATCAAAACCAGAATGTGTTGATGCAGGCTATATTTTGATGTCTGTGAGAGACAAAACACGACATGAACATGTACAACAAGCACACTTCAGAAGGCTGCCAACTTCACCTACATGTCTGGCGGGAGAGAAGCACCTAGCGGGTCAATACGCCATGCATACATGTGTCTAAAAAATTTCAAAGCATGACTTCATGCATCCAAAACTTTGAGCATCTCCTCCACGCTCTGAAACTTCTCCCTCTCTTTCCCTTTGTTCTTGCCTCTAGCTCGTTCGGCCTCATCAATCTTCTTCCAATCCGACCAACTGAGTGGTCGTGTACTAGTAACTTCATCTTTGATGCCATCCCAGCCAAGCCCTGTGCTTCTGTTGTCGCCGTTGGTATCGTTCAAAAACGGTACTTCGGCCTCCCAGTCCTGCACAATGATATCTGCAGATGCAAAGGCATCTTGCATGGTACTAGCGATGACGCCGGTCGGTCCACGCTTGACCCAGCCCGCACAGTATAAGCCATGGACGTGACCGGCTGTCAAGCTGCCAGGCCCCGCCGATGGTGTGATAACACGACCGTGCATGTCGTTGGGTATCATGCCGAGCTTCTCATCGAAAGGTACGCCGATGTCAGACAGACCAGGTAGACCTGTTGACTTGTATCCTACGGATCTAAAAGCCAGCGAGGCCTCTAGCGATGTCTCTTCGTTTGTAGGTGCGACGCGGGCTCGTTGGTCGAAGGGACTGGCGTCGGGGACGAATTGTTGTATCGTAAAGGCGATTGACGACAGGTGGCTGGCGTCTGCGCGCATAGACTTGGGCGCTTGCATGAAGTCAAGGGCCCATGACCGAGACGCTTCCTCTTTAGTAGCCTTGCTACCCTTGAGAAGGACTTCAGCTATCCGCTTTTGTACTCGGGGGAGCTTCTTGATCTCGGGTGGGTAGAGGGAGCGGTCGATTGGTTCGAAGGTGACGGAGGGGATGTTCATGAGCTCGCGAGCTTCCTTGACAGTGAAGGCAGCCTGGCTCTGGTAAGCGATGTATCAATGCATGCGAATAGTGAGACGTACCTGTATTGGCCCACGCCGGCCAACGACCCTCACGGACCGCACCCGACTCTCTGATAGAGTTTGGATAGCCTGCTCCGAGATGTCGGTATGCCGTAGACTGTCAACAGGGCTGAGCAATATCCGCGCAACATCCAGCGCCACATTGCCCTGCCCTATGACGACTGCCTGTTCGCCAGCTTGGAGATTGGGTTCCAGGCTCCGAAACTGCGGCAGCGCATTGTACCATCCCACGAAAGACCTGGCCGAGTACACACCCGGCAGATCCTCTCCCGGGATTCCCAATTGCCTATCTTCACTTGCGCCGTATGAGAACAGTATCGCGTCGTAGTGGGGCTTCATCTTGGCCAATTCGACATCGTGGCCAACCCTCACATTGCCAATATAGTTGAAGCGCGGCGATTGCGCGACCTCCTCGAATGTGTCCTGGCAGTTCTTGACCTCTGGATGGTCCGGCGCGACACCGTAGCGGACAAGCCCATAGGGCACAGGAAGTTGCTCGTACATGTCAACGACGGCATCTTGGTTCTTGTTCATCAACCGGTATGCCGTGTAGAAGCCTGCCGGTCCAGAGCCGATGACTGCGACGCGAAGGCGCCCGCGCGCGCTTGCAGTCGTGCTGTAGGCATTGCGAAGTGGTCTTGGTGTTGCAGATGCGCTGTTGTATGGAGACGGCTTTGTTGTCCGATATCGTATCGTGCTGATCGCCCTCACATGCTTCAAGGTACCATGGTCGCGTATTATCGGAGCCGACGCGCTTGATATGCGTTGAGTGCAGCTAGCGCAAACATAGGGCGTCCTCTGTAGGTGCCGGACAAGGTGCATGGTGTGAAGGTCCTTGCATCTGATAGCGGCGATCGCCGCACGAGGAGCTTCGAGATGACTAAGGTCCACCAGATGGCGCTCCCGAAGTCAATGGCACCCAACCTTGGATCCATGCAACGCCGCGACCATCAGATTCACACTGGCATCATGATGAGCAACAGGAAGTCCGACTCAATGCTTCATGTTTACCATGATATGACCATGGTGTTGTTGGGCCTCTCCTCCGCCCAACGTGCCGCTCAAACCACCGACAAAGCAAACCTGACCACAATTCCTTGCTGCAACTCATTGGGCCCCCACATGTTCCTGGCTAATACAGGTTTCAGCCGCTCGTGGCTGCGACTAGTCAATGCCTAAACCCATCCCATCCGTGCTTCCTCACGTCATGAGCCGTTCTGGATCTACATTGGTCGATATTGATTGTTGTCATGACAACCCCATATTTACATACATATCACCCCAGGTCCCCGCGTGGGCCCATGTCAGCTATCAACCAGCATTTGCATCTCTTTGCTAATAAGCGAGAAGACGTCTCTCACCTTCTGTTCTGACGGTCGTGTGCAGCAGAACTTCCTTCCTTCGTTACTTCTCGCTCTCCATCGCAACAATGGCAGGCCGCTGGCAGCCCCATATGTACGCAGCGTCGAGGGATTCCATGATTGACACCGACCCCACCCGGTCGACGTTCAATCCAAAGGCAGTCACCATGGCTAGTCGCATGCCTCCTCCACCACCGAAGAAGAAGCAGGAAGGTCCTTACATCGACTTCAACAAGCACCCGGACAGCTACCTCATCCTTCCGTATGGTAACACACACGCGAAGGAAATGAGCCCGAAGACGAAAGTCTTCATCGACATTGCGCGATGGATCCAGTTCAGTCTGAAGATCCTCACTCTGCTTGGCGCAATTGGCATCATGCTGTGCGGTATCTTCATTCGAGGTGCGCAAGATACAGAGGGCTACATTTTGAGGATACCGGTATGCACAACTCAGTCAACATTTAAAACTTCGCTAACACAAACAGCCCGGTGTGGACCTCATCGTTTGTCTATACGCGATATACCATCTAGTCCGTAATCCCAAGACGCGACCAGCCGGAAGCTCTGCCAGCTACCACTTCTTTGCTCTCGTTACCGACGCCGGCTTTATCCCGTTCTACGTCTTCACCGTACTCATGGCTCGTCGCAACTCCGATATGGATGCCGGAACACTTGGGCGGTGGCGCACCATGTTCCCTACAGACAATGAGACAAACATAGTCCTGTTGACAACATGGATCACCGCAATTGCTACCGGCGGCCTCCACGTCCTCTCAACCGCCATTGATCTGTACTTGGCTATCCTCTTCAGGAAGATCTCGAAGCTGCCACCGGACATGAACCCGCTTGAGGACAACCTGACTTCGCGCAGAAAGACCAAGCACAAGCACAAGAACTCTTCAATCTCAGCCATTACACCTCTTACGTCGGACCAAGAGAAGAGATTCAGTGACCAGAGTACCATTGCTGGAGATCGCCGCGATTCTAAGACTCCTTCGTACATCTACAGCGATGTTCCAAGTCCTACCAAGAACCAGGTCGCATTCATGCACACGCGAACAGACTCGGAGACTACGTATTCGCCTCACACACCTGCTTCAGCTCGCCAATCCAGGGAGCGCTTCTCCATGTACTCTCAGCCTCCTTCCGCATACCAGTCCCGCAAAGAGCTCAACCACCGTGACGATCTACTCAACGACGAGGAAGACGATCAGACATTGGCCCAACGCAAGTCTATGCTCTCTCAACAAGCGAACATCAAGCGTCACTCTCGTGCCGGATCCCACGTTACCTCGTCGTCCTCGAAGGAATCCTTCCACACTCCTCCCGGAACTGCACGCTCTTCCAAACAAGAAGCGACTGGTGATCTCTCCCTCCAGCGTAATTCCCAGCAAAGCCTCAAGAACGACAACTGGTTCGTGCATCCTGACGAGGAAGATGAGCACCACGACCACTACCCGGCGCCCAAGCAGACGATGTTCCCCTCAAACGCGAACAACGGCTACAACACTGTCTCACCCTACGACGACGTCTCCGACTACGAAGAAGAGCCCGAGGCACCCGAACCTCTACGCATGAACCCCCTCAGCCAAAACCCGCCATCTCCCCCCGGCACAGCCACCTTCTACGACCCTTACAAAGCCACCTCCCCTCCCCCACCCAGCCTCCAGCGCACCAAGACCACAACCTCCATCTCCACCGAAAAGACGTTCGACCGCTCGCACTCCCGCTCCGGCACCCCGAAATCGCGGTACTACGGCAACCTCCAAGCCGCGACCGAAGGCGTGCGCAGCGCCTCCAACTCTCCCTCCCCCACAAAAGGCTCCTTCCGCCAACAACCCAACCACTTCCCCAGCGCCACAAAACAATACGCCGTCAACACTCCTCCTCCCGTCCCCACGCACAACAACGTGACTAACTCGCCGTTCACGCTGCACAAGAAGAGTTACACGAGTATCAAGCGCACGGGCGAGGCGAACTACACACCCAAGCAGGGCCAGTCGCCGCGCGTCGTCAGCCGCTCCGGTGTCGATTACATCAACCCGTATGAGTTTGACGAGTCGGATCTGGGTACCCCGGGACGCAGGAGAGATGTTAGTGGGAAAATTGCTGAGGAGGGGAGAGGCGGTGGGTGGAGTGGGATGACGCAGAGGAAGGTTAGTGGTGTTGCTTATTAGGGTTCCGTGCTTTTCTACTAGGGAGGCGTTTGATGGTATCTAGGTTCAAGGTTTTTCTTGTGACGATGTTCTATACACATGATGTGGTTTGTCCATTTTTCTTTGGGGGAAAACGATATTGGGTCGGGACTTGGGGGTTAGCATGACTACATAGCACGTTCTGGATGACTGGAAATGACGATATGGGATCTGTCTGCTGCACGAAACTGAGTTGTATCCTCCTTCTGATATTTTTGTTGTGATGTGTTTCTGCAGACATCATGCGAAATTGCGCGGCCGTCCCTGCTATAGTACGACATGAAGCGCAGCTCCTCAGGCTGTACTGTCGACATCATACTCAACATCCGTTCTAATAACATACTTCGCACCCTCAACAACCCCCGTGCCTTCGTGAAGTAGCGCTCCTTGCGCCTCGCCGTGTGGAAATACCGCGACACTGCCCATGATAGGCTTTACAGGGTAAGCGTTAATAACGCCCTCCTTAACACTAGGAACGAAGAAAGTCGTCTCTCCACCCTTGAACTCGTCGTTCAGGTAGATAAGGAAGGTGAAGAGAGACGACTGGCGCGCGTCGGCTGGCGACGCATCGTATTTGTAAGCATCAGTGACGGGATCGATACCTGAGGGTGGCCAAGCGCCATCTGCCAGAGTTAGCATATGGATCATTTTGGTCTGTTCAGAATCTACGAACCGATATGCATACGATACTCAGCACCAGGCACGTATCTGTACACTCTGAAGCGTCGGTTGATACCGCGGACTTTCTTGCCAGCCACGCTGTCCGGCACAAACGCCTTCACTCTTTCCCAGAGCTTGTCGTGGAATGCTTGGTCGACGATCCAGTAGAAGTTGTGTGCTAACACACTAGTGTCTTCACCTTGCGGTCGCATCGGCGCATCGGGGATGAACTCTATAGTTTCGCCGGCTGCGATGATGGCGGAGCATTCCTCTGGAGAGAGTACGTCCTTGATCAGTCGGAGGTTGGGCACAATTGGGTGCTTGAAGCATTCTGCCTTGGGTCCTTTGCCGAGCAGCACAGCGTCGTCTTGGGACGCGTAAAGGATTGCAGGGTGAAGGTTCGGTGGCTTGCGCTGCAGACCGGCGGTAGTTTCGATGATGCGGAAGCGGTCCTTGAGGTCGGGGGAGCATGAGTTGAAGATGCTTTTGTCCTCGACGCTTTTCCGTACTTGACGAGTGGGCTTGCTGGTCCCACGCAGATCCCAAGTGTCTTGCAATGAGATACCTGATGGGATATCTATGCCGTGGGCTGTGGTGTCTGTCGGACCCGTAACTCGCAATATTGAGTCCAGCACGCCGATCAGTTGGTCGTTTTGCGCATTCGTACCGACTACTGTATGACTAGGGACCTGCACATGAATCGACAGTCCGGAGACTACGTCCAGAGTACGCACCCAGCGACAAAGAGCACCTAGTGTTGGGGTGTCTTTCCTGATGCGCATCTCTGCCAACAGGATGACGGCTTCTGTGTACTTGGCGTCTGTGAGCGCACCTGATATGCGCGCAGTGAGGTTACTGCCATCTATTCTTACGCTTAGTCTTCGATGTCGAAACCCAAGATATCAGACATACCAGCTGAGTTCAGGCCGGTAGTACATGCTTGACGGAAGTCGTATACAGCAGTCCTCAGGTCTTTGCACGCTTTTGACTTGATCAGTAAGGGATGTGCGGATAGCGTTTGTAATGTCTCAATCGCGACCTCAATCTCTTCAGATGAGATGACCGAATGTACGCTTGCTGGCTCGAGTGGATTCGCATCTTGTGGTGGACTTGGAATGCTGTTCGGGTACTGCTTCTTTGCAGCCTGCAGTTGCGCATTCGCGCTGCGTTTCCGCTTGGCCATGCTTGATGATTAATTTTCTAGACGTGCAACTGGAAAGCGGAATAGTATCCACCAAGGATGTGTCAGCGATTACCGTGACGGATGTGAAGTAGTCCGTCCTGTACGTGCATGCCGAGGTTTACGGCGGCGAACGTAGAAATTTCGTGGTCTGTGCTCTGGACTAGGCGGGGCAATGTTGTGCAGTACCAGTGCGGAAAGGCCCGCTCTCCGGTCTCACCACCTCAGGACACATGCAGGCGCGTTACACTTACATATTTGAGCCTCAGACTCGAGGTCCCTTACGTTCAGCACAGACCTCGTTCGCTCGATGTCCGACCGAGAGTTCTGACCTCATTCATTGCAAAAGGACTATGTATATCTCGATGCCTACTGTATCCACAGTGGTGCAGTAGACTAGAAGCCCTGAGCCCACACACTCGGCAGTTCAACGGCGCTATGCAGTCTACAGGGTCTGATACACGAGTCTCGGGACGGGGTTAACGACAAACAATGGGCCGACGTACGTGTTATGCGCGGATCGAGGGGTACATTCCAGAATCCTGAGTACCCAGGTATATAGATAAACTCGGGCGATCGCCCTTTTCTTTTTCTTCACACATCTATACAAATTTTCGCTCATACATTGAATACATTCTTACTTTAACAAACACACCCCACTTCGACACATTTACTCACCAAGATGGCTTCCACCTCCTTCTACCAGGCCACCGTGCCCACCTTCAAGGGCATCGCCAACAGCGCTGTTGGCTTCCTCACAGCAGCCAAGGAAGAGCAGGCAAAGAACAGCTCGCTGCCCTCCGATCAGGACCTTCTCAACGCCCAGCTCGGCGACATGCTTCCCTTCCGCATGCAACCCATCCTCGTCGGCAAGTTCCCACTCGATGGAGTCACGACCCTGAAGCTCAACGGCTCGGCCGCACCCCCTAACCTAGACCCCTCATCCTTCTCGTCCCTCGACGACGTCATCGACTTCTTCAAGCAGTTTGCCGCTGTCTTTGACGCCGTTGACGAGAAGACTTACAACGAGAGCGCTGGAAAGAGCTTCGATGTCACTGTTGCGGGCAAGACTATGACTATGTCTAACTTGGCTGAATACTATAACAGCTTCGTCATTCCCAACAGTTAGTATTACCCTCGATGGAAATACATGTCAAATGTAGAATGTATGCTCACACGGACTTTCAGGCTACTTCCACCTCAACGCCATGTACATGCTATTGAGGAGTAAGGGATTCACTCTTGGCAAGGGCAAGTACCTCAGTCCTTTCTTCACCGAGCAGGCAAAGAAGGACTGGGCCCCGTTGATGGGTTAGAGAGCGCCACATGTTGAGCTGCGCTGTGTCTATTTAGCGAAAAGACTCGATAATCAAAGAGCACGCATTGGATAGAAATGAAATGAATGACATCACATAATCTAGTCGACAGAGGACAACTAGACCTGCCTGCACCAATTGATTTTCTTGCTCGTATGGGAGTGAGTGTCTAATAGATAATTGAGTACACAGAACAGAAGACATTGCCAGAATGTCTGTCAGCCTGTAGTGCTGATGTTCATTGCTCTTGTCAGCTACTTTACTTGTCGAAAGCATCTCTCAGCTTCTCAAAGTGTGCCCTCATCTCTTCCCCAAGCTTTCCTTCAACATCTGCCAAAATCGTACACACCAAGCTATAGTTGTTACACAAGAATCTCTCCCTCTTCCGTGCATCGCTGATACCCTTACTCAGCTTGGTGAGGTAGGCTTCGTACTCGCTCCTCAGTCTGCCCACGGATACACTGACTGGCTCGTCGTCGCCTGCTTCCGAAGAGAGAGCCAGAATGCCTTGGAGAAGGTTTGCAAACTTTTGTGTGAGAGGTGTTGGCGCTGTGGAGGTAGCGGTGGAAGAGCTTGAGCCAAGTAGCGCCGCACCGGTCGAAGGTCGGCCGGGTAGAGATGCAGTGACTTTCTGGAGCGAGGTGCAATGCATGTCCAGAACCTGCTGGAACCGTGGCCAGAGTAGCATATTGGTTGCGTTGATATAGCCTTCCACCGTCGGCACCTTCCTACGTTGTAGTTCGAATGCGAAGTGCTGGTTAAGTCGTACGCACAGCAGTATACCAAGCGTGTCTGTTGTTGCTTCTACGAGCGACTTTGTAACCGCTTGGCCGACTGCTAGCGTAGGCTCGAAGATGGAGTTGAAGGTTCGTGAGATGGCGTGGAAGTTCTGTGATGGGGCGAAGTATGTAGAGATAAATGTGTACTCGAAACACGCGTTGTCGACAAGTGCGAGGTTGAAGCTGCGGAAAGGGACCTCTAAGTAATGCGGCGACTTCTCGTCCTCGGCGACGTTTGCTGGCAAGGCATTGACAGAGGAGCTCTTCAGTGCATCGCGACGTCGTCCGAGAGAGAAAGCATCGTATGCAACTGGTGCGTTACGAGACTGACCGAGCAGAGTTCCAGCTCTTCTCGCACTGGGATCTTCGCCCAGTACATCGTACCTGTCCATAGCATGTACTTTGATCTTTTCGAGCGCAGTTCGATAGCGGCTGAAGTGGTTGAGGTAGTACCACCGCATGGTATATATGTATGCCTGCGCTATCTGTTGCGCAAGCTCTGGCTGGTGTTTCGCGAGGAAAGAATACAAGTCTTTGTATTTTAGGAACGCTTGCTGTTGGATGATCTGCGCATTAATGGAAGGTGAACGGATGGCCTTGATCTGGGCGACTATATAGTCTCGTATTCGTTCAACGGCGCGGTTTACGAGATCGTCCAGCAGGGGCTTGACGTCCTTTATGGCCATCAAGTCTGGATGTTCTTTGGCTTTGTCGTTGACTGTCTTGGACCGTTTCTCGACTTCTGCAAGGGCGCGCACGAAGCCGTCATCGACCGGACCTTCAGCGATCTTACGCACGACAGCTGGTGATATGCTGATGTCTTCGACCGCCGGTCCCAGCAGCTTCTCCACCACTTTTCGGTTTTCTAGCTTGGTGTTCAGAGCAATGGACCGGTTCTGGAGTGATTCTATCTCTGCAGACACAGCCTCGAGATCCGACTGGAAGTTTGTCAGGTTTGCTTCCACCGACTTGAGCACCTCATCGCACGCCAATATCGACTTGTGTAGGTCCTCGAACTTGTCTTTGTCTTTGTCATCTGCAAGCACAATGAGCAAAGACCTGGGACTCTGAGCATGAAAACATACATTCTTCGACTGACTGCGCGCTATATGTATGTACAGAAGTGGGCTGCTGTCGCTCTGCAGTCTTCGCCGCGGCGAAATCGTGCAAGCTCAGGTCCCCGAAATCAATCTCCTCCTCTACCACTCCAGGCTTCTCCGATATACGCGTCGAGTCTTCCCCGTTCGTGGCAGGCGAGTTGCGCGGCGGTCCTCCCATAATCGACTCTAGCACGTGTACGGGATCTGGCACGTTGGGCGGAACACCCCCTGTCTGGCGTCTACGTGGCCCGCCATTTGGCATGCGCGCGGATAGAGGCAGGCTCGCAGTCGAAGCATTGGGTGATATGAGGGGCGTCAGCGAAGACGACCGCGGATTCAGTCCCGGCCTCACGGGTTGCGCAGGCGCGGGATAGCCCCTTCGGGGAGCGGGCGAGTACGAGTCGCGTCGTGGAGGCGGCGTGCCGGTGGGCGTCGAGTACGAAGAGAGCCTATCTAGACCCCACATGATGCCTACTGGGTCGCAATCAGTTCAAGGGCGCATGCTAAGAATCAAACACGGATAGCGAGCTCTGAGGGCAGCTGTAGAGCACCTCGATTCACATAGCAGGCCCGGCGATTGTTTAATCCGCGAGCTAGACAGGGATCCGCTAGCGCCACCTTCCCCTCCGCGCCTGCCCAATTTTGCCCACGCAAAAGACTTCTCTCTCCATCTCCATTTAAGGACACTGCCCACCCCACTGCCCTTCGCCCAGCAGCCCGAACTCAGCCTCTCCTCCCCGTCGCATCCAACTCTCATTCATCACCATGGCGGACAACAACGACGCGCAGGTACGTCCCTCGGAATCCAGCCCCGCATGTGCTCTTACCCCACCCTTCGGAGCACTGTCGCCAGCTGCGCTCCAGCTTCGCACCCTCTTGCGCCGCCCTCTTGCGCCCAGTACTGACGCCGCAAATTATAGCATGAGCACACCTTCGACTCCGCCGATGCGGGTGCCTCCACCACCTACCCCATGCAGTGCTCTGCCTTGAGGAAGAACGGTTTCGTCTGCATCAAGAACCGCCCCTGCAAGATCGTCGAGATGACCACCTCCAAGACCGGAAAGCACGGCCACGCCAAGGTCCATCTGGTCGCCATCGACATCTTCACCAGCAAGAAGCTCGAAGATCTCTGCCCCTCCACCCACAACATGGACGTTCCCAACGTCACCCGTCGCGAGTACCAGCTCGTAAGTGGCCCATGAGGCTCCAATGCGAAGCCTGAGCTAACACGCGAACTAGCTCGACGTTACTGACGACGGCTTCCTCTCCCTCATGTCCGACGACGGCTCCACCAAGGACGACGTCAAGGTCCCCGATGGTGAAGTTGGTGACAAGATCAACAAGATGTTCACCGAGGACGGAAAGGACACCAGTAAGTTACACCCTGAATAGGCGATTTTTGGGTCATGCTGACAGACCACCAGACGTCATTATCCTTACTGCTATGGGTGAGGAGGCCTGCATCGACGCCAAGGAGGCTCCCAAATAAGCGCATCGCTCAATACGTAGACTGTTTAGCAGGAAGCAAGGCGCGCACTGCAGACAGATTACAAACGGGGCTGCAACACTCTTTGCATATTGCGTGCAAAGTTGTAGCTCCGCGGCAAACGTAGCATTCTCCCGTGCGATTTGCACTAGGCGACCAATGCACGAGGTTCTTCGGACGGTTTTGGGTTCTTTGCATTGCCATGTCTGGGAAACGTATTACGATTCATTTCCCTTCCTAGATATATCCCTTACGCTTCTGGCAATGAATAAAAGGTGATGACTTTACGGCAAATGTCGCGTCCCTCATTGGTAGAAAATTCGTGTGACTGGTTGCCGGATCCGCGCTAGTCGCCCGCGAACTTCGATCTCGTGTATCCTGGCCAACAACTACAGCATGTGACGCAGCACTCAAACGCACTTGATCTCACTTGCAACCTCGTTACCTTGAAATATCTGCATCCACTCTTTCCACATTCAGCTACACCGCCAGATCCATTTAAGCCTCGTTTATGTCGACTAAAGGCCCCGTTTGTGGCGTCGAAAACTGCCGGTCTAGACGCTACGAAGAGGGCGAAGACGGTTTCTTGTATTGTCAGAACGGCCACCAACAGGCTGGCTTAGTCCGCGGAGAAGATGACGATGACTATGTAGGGGCTTCACGAACAGTGACGCGCAAGAAGAAAGAGACGGAAGATGACGCCAAATCCACTGGTAAAATTTACAAGGGCGCCCGAGGTTTTGATTTATACTTGAAATGTCTGCAGCTCGTCCTGCGACATCAACTTTGGTTCCTCGTCAAGGATCGAGGATTGCCTGTGGAGCTTGAAGCAGTCACACGCGATCTCTGGTCGCTGCGCATTGCTCAACTTGGAGACCGGATCGCGAATCAGGATGAAGAGTCCTCAGAGTCCAAGAGTCAACAACTTTTCAGCACCATGGAAAGCGAGGATGATGCCACAGATACTGAGAAGGGTCATCTCAGAGATACCAAGGGAAAGAGGAGCATGAGGTTGTCTGCCGCTCCCAATCTCAATGATTGTCTAGTCTTGTGCTACCTTGGTATCTTGACACTAAGGCTGCCGTTCACACCAGGCGATGTTTATGCGTGGGTCATTGATGGCAAACTAGCATATCGCAGAGCAATCAAGCTACTGCCGCTCGCCATGAGAGATCGACTGTTACCTGCCTACCGTGCTGTTCTCGATCCAAGCGCATCGCTTACTTATACACGATTTTACAAGACGCTCATAGACCTACAAATGAGCTACAGCAAAGACCACGGTATCACTTGGCCAGCTCTGAACGTGCCGCTCCTTCTGTTCCGCTATCTGAAAGAGCTTGCCTTGCCACTGGAGCTGTACGATGCAACAAAACGACTCGGCGACTTGCTCGGCTATGACTTCGCTCCTCACCATGACGGTAAGAAGCGTCTGAGTATACGGCATCTATCTGAGGCGCAACTAGTGAGCTCCCTCGTCATATGCATCAAGTTACTTTATCCTCTCGACGACATGAAGCGTTATCCGAAATCATCTTCCGAACCAACAGCGGCGGCGATGAACTGGGAAGTGTGGCGGGAGCAGATGAAGGGCGCGGAGGAAGCCAGGCGAGGAGGCAGGGGACGCTTCACTACCGAGGCGTTGACAAAGGTGCAGGAGAAGGATGTTCTCACGATGGGCCCTGAAGAGATGGATCAGTACCTCGACTTCTACGCCACAGAGTATCTGGATGATGCCGAAATTCAGCGCACGAGGGATGCTGATGACTTCCGACACGCGCTGTACAATATGTTTCCTATCGACACTACAACACATCATCCCCCACAGGAGGCATCCCATACTTTACCGTTGAACGAAAAACTGGAGGTGATAAAAGTGGTTCAGGGCGCAATGGAGACAGTCCCAGTGGTAGCCGAGGAGAACAGTGAGGTATTTAGGATAGGGCAGGCATACCCGATTTGGAAGACGGAAGAAGACATTCCCGATGTAGCAAAGACGCTGTACAGAGAAGCTGCAAGGATTGCGGGGCTATCGATGAACATGCTCATATTAGCAGTCAGTTCCACGGAAGCAAGGGTTGAGCAGTGGAAGAAGGCACAGAAGAGGCAAGCTTGAGGTCGTCACGTGCATGTAATAATACAAATCCAAAGCTTGACTATCACTTCCCAAACAGCTGTCTTCTTTGAGATTAATGCACGCTTGATGCGCCGGTTTGGAGTGGTGGAAGGCGTCACACGTGAGCCCTGGAGGGGCGCTTGACACGCGCTAACGCTTGCCGGCCTAGCATGGGTGTCTGTGCGCGCACACAGTGTGGAATTCGTCTACCACTTCCGCCCTCAACCTCGATACTGAGATCACGGAACACCGCAACACCGCCAAAGATGCAGATCTTCGTGAAGACCCTGACGGGCAAGACCATCACGCTCGAAGGTATATCTCGGATGCACGAATTGCAATGGGCCCCGCGCTGACTTATTCGCAGTTGAGAGCAGTGACACCATCGGTACGCACACCCCCAATACCACTCGACGGCAGTACTCCGCACCGCGCCGCATCGCATCGCATCGCCCGCGCTTGCAAAACATGTAGAAGAGGGAGGATAGAAGCTGACAGTGGGCAGACAACGTCAAGTCCAAGATCCAGGACAAGGAGGGCATTCCCCCGGACCAACAGCGCCTGATCTTCGCCGGAAAGCAGCTCGAGGATGGCCGCACTCTGTCCGACTACAACATCCAGAAGGAGTCCACCCTCCACTTGGTCCTCCGTCTCCGTGGTGGTATCATTGAGCCTTCGCTCAAGGCCCTTGCCTCCAAGTACAACTGCGACAAGATGATCTGCCGCAAGTGCTACGCACGCCTACCACCGAGGGCTGTCAACTGCGTACGTCATGACAAAATACTCGTTCCCTGAATCGGGAATGAACAGAATATCGGACTTGACTAACCACACCACAGCGCAAGAAGAAGTGCGGACACACCAACCAGCTCCGCCCCAAGAAGAAGTTGAAGTAAACTATTCGCCTCTATCGGCGTCTGGCGAAGAGAGCAACGGGGTCGGTGGAAACGAATTGCAACGATTGCATGCGATGGATATGAGGGCTAGGTCGCTACTACTTCTTCCACGGCACATGGCATCAATGGCGTGCTTGTCTTGTCTCGCATCTGAGACTTTATGAAGGGAATCAGGCATGTAGAGTGAATCGATCAAATTCAAACACCACCAGCTTCGACTCTACTGCCCACATTTCTACGTCGTGTTGCGCATATTCGATAGTCTTGCAACAAGTCACGTGAGATCGCGTCACGAGCGTAGTTTATGACGTCACCAATCATAACGCACGGTGGTCAAACACCAAACGCCTTGAAACGCACTGATGAATCTCAGCTCTTGAACTGTGATGATCCATGCCGTGTGAGCCTTGACATTTGGGACCAGAAGACCATGGCCGTGTGTCACACATAATCACATCAACATGCGACAGTTTTTGGATTTTCTTTGTAGTTGATCGTAGCAAACATCGAATATACAAGTACATATTTTTTCTTACTCGCATACTAAACACTCGTAGATATGAAAACGAACGTCTTCTCCACCGTTGCTGATGATCGTCCCGATAAGTACCATGATTCTGGGCCGTAGTGCTATCTCTCGACACAGTTCCCTACTCGTCACTCTCACCGTAGACCAAAAGCGCCAACGAGAATATAGAGCAGACGCCGATCCAACAAATGTTTCGTATCCAGCAGGTAAGGGGAAGTACACATCATCTCCTACTGAGAGAAGACCATACGTGTAAACAAGAAAAGGGTAAAACTCGAAACTCCGAGATACAACGAGGAGCGTGGAAATGGTATCGTAACGCCTCGCTATGCATATAAAAACAGGGTAGAATTCAAGAAGTATAGGTAGTGTACGCGCGGTCGACGGAAGGCTCGGTGGCGGACGTGTGCTGTCTGGTGTGGTTGTGGCGGTGGTACGAACGCGGAAAGAAACGGGTATAGTTGAAGGGAGGTTGCCATCCGGGATGGCGTGGGTGATGCTAACAGGGAGCTGCTTAGACACGAGGCTTCTTCCAGTAATATTGCTATAGATGGTTAGCGATTGATCTTGAGGAAGACATTGATGAACAACGGGTATGGGGGTCGTGAGTGTGACGTACCTTGTGTGTCTTCCTTACAGACCGTAGTCCAGTGCTGCGTGTACCGGCGGTGATGGTTTCACGCCTCATCTGGTTGGTGTCCATCTCGGGGACGTAGTAGAACTCGTTCTCAAGCGGCTGGCCAGCGGCATCCTTGCCGGCACGGGGGATCTCGCCAACACATGGAGTGTCGTCTAGAATCCTCTTGAGCTCTTGTCTAGAGAGCTGAGGAAGGGGTGTGGATGCGCCGTTGCCCTCTTCATCCTTGCCATCTGTGCTCTTAATCGCACAAGCCTTCAATTCGGCGGGAAGGTTGCTGTGAATGGCGGAGAGTGGCTGCGAGTGGATACGAGAGAACGCCAACTGGTTGATGACATGGTTCTTGATGGGCGACTCTTTGAACCGGATAGGCTCGGTAACTCGACGTCTGGGAGACGGTGATAGTAGTGGTCCGCGCATACGGGGGGCGTTGGACTGTGTTGGCGTAGCTGTGTTGAAAGAAGCCATGCCGTTGAGCAAGTTCTGACCGAAGGGTCCGAATGAGTGTACAACAGGGTCGTTCTCTTCGTCGTTGTCGGAGAAGTCGTCGGCAGCGAAGTTGATACTCTCCTTAGGGTCGATGACAGGACGAACTTCGTGACTAGACCTGGAGCTTGGGAGAGAGGGGCGGATAAAGGTCTGGTCTGCAGAACCTGGGGTCTTGACGCCAGGGCTGTCTACACTTGCGTCGGCATCTTCGAACACTTGAACAGGACCGGACTGGGCATTTGAGCTGAGACCCGCGAAGACAGGAGGGCGGATAGGGCTTTGAGAGACAGGCGAGCGTGGAACGACAGGAGGACTAGAAGCCAAGTTCTCCTGGGTACGCGTTCGAGTCGGGGTAGGCATGCCTTCTTCCTCGGACTCCCAGGAGAACTTGGACACAGGGATGGTTGGCCAGGCAATCATGACGCGGGTATCCTGTACATCTAGCATGATGGCTGTCTCGGGGTTCTCTGACATGTAGGTGTCTCCCTTGCTCAGCTCGAAGATGCGTCCCTTGCAGTGGATCTTCGCACCGTTCCACCCCAGACATTCAACCTCGATGTAGCCGTGCGGGTATGGCGGGCTTGGCGCGTGGTAGGCAGCTTGGACGTGGACGCGTGAGATGAGGCGGTTGGTGGAGAGCTGGTAGTCCGAGGTGTTGGAGCTGCGGCCCATTCTCACGACCTCGCCATCTGCGGGGAGGTCGACGGTGGGCACAGCACCGAGTGGGGTTCTCTCTGACAGAGCAGAGAAGGTTCGCTCGAAGCCCGGCCGGGCATGGCGGGGCGACGAGGAGAGAATGTTGGTCGACGACGTGGGCTGGGGGGTCGGGTAGTACTTCAGTTGCTTGGGAAAGGTGGGCGAGTCCTCTTCGAATTTGCGTTTCGAGGACGTTGGGCGTGGAAAGGGCGATGAAGAGAATGGCCCATCTTCGCCGAAGGCCGGAAGAAGCGTTGGGGTGGGCTTCCGAACATGGCCCGACTGCATCTCTGTCGACTCGATGAGGGAGTGCGGCATCGCCTTGCTGGGTGAAAAGTCCATCTCGTGTGGGGAGCTCCTAAGACGCGGTGCTGCTGGCGTGTCGAGGTCTATGGGGTAAGGTGGACGTGTCTCGAAGGAGACGGGCAGGCCGGCGGCTGCAGAAGGAGTGTTGGCAACGCGAAGATTGACACGAGACGGTATGGGAAAAGAAAGACGTAGGTTAGGAGGAGGAGGCCATGAGGTCAATTGCGAAACTACGGGTCACGAACGCGATCATGGAAGACGTCGCGACACGCGGGTGTGGGTTGGCTAGCGTGATGAAGCTAGGACCGTCGTAAGAACCAGCACCCAAGTTCACCACGCATTCCGCCCTTGCAATACGTCTTTTGTAACATGCTTTCAGATACAAGATGCCCTACGTGTCTCAGCTAGTCCGATTGCATTCTTTTCCAGGCTTTTGCAGCGCTTCTTCGCTATACATATCCCAAAGTTCAGTCACGTCGGCCACATCCGTTCACCAGCCTCTGTGCACGAGCACAATTATTACGCCTATGACATACATTCTGTCCTCGGCTGCCACTTTAACTTGGTTTTCTCCGCTCTGCCAGCCCCTCTGCACTGCAGCCAATTCCACATTAATCTGCAATCATTGGTAATATCTACGCGCTGAGACAGAATCTTTCACACTTCCTGCTGCCCTAATGGCATACACGTCGGTCGCAGTAAACTTCACGACTGCGTGAAGTAAAGTGAATACCCCAAAAGCAATCTACACGCAGGCACTCAACGCGTACCGAGATCTTGATGTACTACGCGTTCTTGGGCAGCGATCGAATGGACCCACAGCCGTACGCCAATATCCAGATACAGGCAAACGTCACGCAGGTGAAAAGAAAACTTTTGTGCAGCAATCGATGCAGCTAACGCGAGAGCAAACACGTTCGTAACCAAAGTGGAGCGGTAGGGCCGACGGACGCGCGACAGTGCTATAGACGCGTCGTGAAAGATGGCCAGGCGAGCGCACGGTGATGGCGTTTCGGCTGGACCGTGTTCGGACTGGCTTCGATCAATCGATAACGAACACTTTCGTCTCGTGTGGGCAATCCGATATAGAGTTGATAATTGCTGCCGTGTCCACGAAACCTTAATGGTCCAGTCCGCGATGGTATGAATATCTCGCATCCACTATTCTGTGACGGGCACAAATGACCTTGGGATGATACTATGTACCCCTATCGCACATTGACGCGCTGCTCATGAAACGGCTGACGGCATGGGGACAAGGACTGAAATTGAAATCCATCGGCTGGTGACATTGCAAGGGTGAATAGCCTGTCGTGTGCTTGAGGATACTGCGACGCGACGATTGGCTCTGAGGAGCCCCGCATTTGACTTCGGGGCTTCGGAGAAACTGTGGCGCCGGCAAAAAGTTCGAAGGGAAAGTTGGACAAGGGTCTAGCCCAGAATTTCCAGCGACCAGCAACATCGCACCATATCACAGCAACAATGGCCAAATCCAAGACCCTTACCAAGAAGGTTGAGAAGGCGCCCGAGGCGCCGCTCACTACCAAAGCCACGAATGGCACGCCCTACCAGCTCGACCCGTCGCAAGTCGAGCGCGCGGCCAAAGCGCTCGTTGCGCACATGAAGAAACACGTCGAGGACAAGAAGGAGGAAGCACCCAAGAAGAGCTTGGCGGCCGATGAGGACGAGGCGGAAGAGGTCGACGAGCCCATCTTTCTTAGTCTGGCGACGAAGAAGCAGATTGGCAACACCAAGAGCATGAAGCCTCTGGCAATGTATGTTCGCGCATCGCAGCGCTTGCGCCACATCGCTAACATGTACCAGCAAGCTACCCCATCCCATCATTGCAAGCGATGTACGGATATGCATCTTCACCAAAGACCCGCAAAGAGCGTACAAAGACCTCGTCGCATCCGACGCTTTCCCGGCCGCCCTTCGCGGAAAGGTACAGCGCGTGCTCGGTGTAGACAAGCTGAAGAAGCGATACAAGGCATTCGAGCAGAAGCGCGCGCTTCTCGCCGAGTACGATGTTTTCATGGTCGACGATCGAATTATCAAGATTGTCGCAGAGTGCCTCGGCAAAGTCTTCTACAAGAGCAAGTCAAAGCGCCCGATTCCAATCCGCCTTACTGCTGGCGCATACATAGACAAGAGCGCAAAGAAGGACAAGGATGCGAAGGAGTCCCAGAATGTGGTCGGCACACCGCAAGGTGTAGCAAAGGAGATTGAGTCTGCTCTCAACTCGACCTACCTCAGCATGAGCCCCTCCGCCAACACATCTATCAAGGTCGCCAACCTCTCCATGACCCCTCAACAGATTACGGAGAACACTGCCGCTGTCGTGTCCGAAGTCGTTAACAAGCACGTCGGTCAGGGCTGGCGCAACATCCGCAGTCTGCACGTCAAAGGTCCCGCGACCAAGGCCCTGCCCATCTGGCTCGCTGACGAACTATGGACTGAGTCTGAGCAAATCCTTGAAGGACCGTACCACAAGGCCATCACAGAGGGCACACCAAAGGGCAAGTCTGCAGAGCGCAAGAGAAAGTGGGATGAGTGGGAGGAGGAGATGCTCGACGATGAAGAGCTTGCTGCGAAGCAGGCCAGGAGAGAGGCCAAGAAGGCTAAGAAGACAGAGAAGAAGAGCTCCATCAGCAAGGAGAAGCGGAAAGCAATGAAGCAAGAGGCACTCCAGTCGGTACAGACACCGTTGATTGCTGGTTGAACAATCCATTACAATCATCATTGCATGGCACGGCGCAATGTGTTGGCGTTCCGGCGTTCAAAAGATCTGTTTGACGATATGATAGTATACCACTGGTCGGCACATAGCAATATAGACTCTGTGCAACTGTTAGAATGTACATTTGCTTTCTATAAATCACGACGGCTCTGCCTTGATCAAATTGTGTTTTTTGCGTGGACGTAAAAGCTATGGAGAGCTATGACCAAGTCCGGCTGTACCTGCCTCGGCTTGATGCCAACGTCATACAACGCCGCGTAGATCAGTGCGCGTCTCATATGCTCTCAGCTTGCGCCTCTCGAACCTCCGCCTCCCACTTTCATTCCACCATCGCCAAAATGTTGCACTTACTTCCAATTTCGACGCTCCTACTCGTGACGCAGGCGATCGCGTCACCACTCGCACGCGGCGATTCCAAGCCCCTCCCACTGCTCATCTGGCACGGTTTAGGCGACAACTATGCCGCAGATGGCCTGCATAGCGTAGGCGACCTCGCAAACGAGACGAACCCCGATACATACGTATACTACATCCGGCTTGATGAAGATGCTGGAAGCGATCGAACAGCCACATTCCTCGGCAATGTTACAGAGCAGATTGCGCAGGTCTGCGACGACATCGCAGAACACGCGGTTTTGAGCAAAGCCCCCGGCCTCAACGCGCTTGGCTTTTCGCAGGGCGGTCAGTTCCTCCGTGGAATGATAGAGCGCTGTGGCGACAGAATCAAAGTCAAGAACCTGGTCACATTTGGTAGTCAACACAACGGCATCGCAAAGTATCAGCTATGTAAAGACGGAGACTGGCTTTGCAAGGGCTACATCGGGTTGCTCAAATCCAACACCTGGGGTGCATGGGTGCAGGGGCACCTGGTGCCGGCGCAGTACTTCAAGGCCACGAACGAGACGACCGGTGAACCTACGGAAGAGTATCTCGAATCCTCCAACTTCATCGCCGACATCAACAACGAGAGGGTGCTGAAGAACGTCACCTACGCGAAGAACCTTGCCGCGCTAGACAACTTCGTCATGTACGTGTTCGAGGACGACACCACTGTCATACCGAAGGAGTCTGGTTGGTTCGCGTACACCAACACTACCAGCAACGAGGTCACGGATCTGAGGGATCGCGACATCTACAAAGAGGATTGGATTGGGCTCAAGAAGCTTGACGAGAAGGGTGGTCTGCACTTCAAGACAACCAAGGGCGGACACATGGATCTTGGTGATAAGGTGCTGAAAGATGTCTTCAAGACCTATTTCGCACCAGAGAAGACATTATGGGATGGGATCGTGGATGAGGTTCAAGAGATAATGGAGTTGTAGACTGGGAAATCATATGGCTAGCCCCGCTGACGGTAACACGGGCGAGGAGTTGGATTGGATTTACATGTATGAATATACACGCAGGTACGACGAGCGATCCTAATTTCACGTTTTCATCTCAAATCAGATTTTGGGCACCACGACATGTTGTCTGCTGAGCATAGGATCAAATAGCGATCTTATTTCCAGCCGTGCCTGTATTTGATTATTGTTAAGAACATCTATGTATCATGTACGGCGAACAGCACTGGGAGGTGCTTTGAGGAAGGTATTCAAGTCGAAGACAACACAAAGAAGTGAGCTACCTCGTAGCCTTCTACAGTGGATGATCGGGATCGGACATTTTCTACACAGCGTTGGAAACAAGCACGCAAACCAATAATCCTACGACTAGTCCTCCAATCATGGCGCATTCTTGCACGCACCTCCCCTCCCCCGACCGGGGTTTTGCGGCAGACGTCATGTTTGGGTGGGTCATCATGAGCATCAGCCCACAGCAACACTCCACGCCGACGCCGGTCGAAACGAGTCTAGTCTTGGCCTCTCCATGCTTTAAATACTCCAAGTCTCCCCAGAGATTCAATTGACACGTCTCGCCCATCGCGGCTCCTCTCCACTCTATATTCCTTATTCCACGCCTGCGCTTGACGCTCCACGAACAGCTACTGGCTTATCGATAAGCTGCTAATCCAATCACGATCGTCACGGCGGAAGAGAAGAACGGCACGAACCAAAGATGTCGGTCTCAGCAGCATTGAAGAGCCGGGTCAGGAGGCCAAGTTATCTTAAGAAGATTGCGAAAGCTGAGGACTTGCTTCACCACTTCCCCAATGGAGCATACATTGGCTGGAGCGGCTTCACGGGTGTCGGATATCCAAAGTAAGCATTTTCACTTCTCTCACGCTACTTTATCGGCCAAGCTATGAGGCTCTTCGGGTACTCAAGGTAGCCCTGACTACGGTGTACGGTGTCGGACCTACTTGGTAGTTCGATCTTGGATCCCGAGGTGGAACGGAAGTTTAGGAAGTGACGAAAGCCGAGCTATCTCCGGCTCCACAATTCGAGCTGCGCATGGATCAGGTCAAGACGAGTACTCAAGAGCCTTGGCCATGACTCTCGCCACACATGCCTTGATCTGAATGGCTCTGTCAATTACCTTGGGCAGGTTCCTAGACTAACGGCATGGCAGGAAGATCCCTACGGCTATGGCCGACCATGTTGAGAAGAACAATCTCCAGGGTCAGCTAAAGTACAATCTCTTCGTCGGTGCATCGTCAGGTGCGGAGACTGAGAATCGATGGGCACGTCTCAACATGATCGAGCGCCGGTCGCCGCATCAAGTCGGTAAAGAGATCGCCAAGGGTATCAATAATGGCAACATCAACTTCTTCGACAAACATCTGAGTATGTTTCCCGTCGACTTGATGTACGGGTATGTACAAACACGCAGAACTCCACGAAGAGGAGACGATGCTGATTCCGAGTAGCTTCTACACATTGAACAAGCCCCACAACAAGCTCGATGTGACCATCGTGGAAGCGTCGGCCATTACCGAGGATGGTGGAATCATTCCAGGAGCCAGTGTTGGTGCATCACCTGAACTGATCCAGATGGCGGATAAAATCATCATCGAAGTCAACACCGCAGCTCCTTCCTTCGAAGGCCTACACGACATCACCATGACTGATCTCCCGCCGCGCCGAAAGCCCTACCTCATCATGTCCCCAGAAGATCGCATCGGTACACCGCACATTCCTGTTGACCCAGAGAAGGTTGTGGCTATCGTAGAGAGCGACTATCCCGACCAGACTCAGCCAAACGCCGCAGAGGATGAAACCTCAAGGGCTATCGCTGCGAACTTGATTGAATTCTTGAAGCACGAGGTCAACCATGGTCGTCTGCCAGAGAATCTCCTGCCTATTCAGTCTGGTATTGGAAACATTGCCAACGCTGTCGTTGGTGGACTTGCTGTATGTTCTCTTTCTGTTGCATGATTGATGCTTTGTGCTGATATTTATAGTCCGGTGGCGCAAACTTCAAGAACCTCAAGGTATGGACCGAAGTCCTCCAAGACTCCTTCCTTGACCTCTTCGACTCTGGCAATCTAGATTTCGCGACGGCAACTTCGATTCGTTTTTCTCCCGACGGCTTCCACCGCTTCTACGAGAACTGGGATCGCTACGCGCCTAAGCTGCTACTCCGCTCCCAGCAAGTCTCCAACTCTCCCGAGATCATTCGACGTCTCGGTGTCATTGGCATGAACACACCTGTCGAAGTCGATATCTACGCCCACGCCAACTCAACCTGTGTGATGGGTAGCCGTATGCTCAACGGTCTTGGTGGATCCGCCGACTTCCTTCGCTCTTCCAAGTACTCCATCATGCACACCCCCTCATCGCGTCCCACAAAGACCGACCCAACTGGTGTGTCCTGCATCGTACCCATGTGCACGCACATCGACCAGACAGAGCACGACCTCGACGTCATCGTCACGGAGCAAGGTCTCGCTGATGTTCGTGGTCTCTCACCCAAGGAGCGTGCCCGCGTCATCATCAAGAAGTGCGCACACCCCGACTACGTACCTATCTTGGAGGACTACTTCAACAAGGCGGAGTTTGAGTGCCTGAGGAAGGGCTGGGGCCATGAGCCGCATCTGCTGTGGAACAGCTTCGATATGCACAGGCATCTGAATGACCATGGCACTATGAAGCTGCCCAAGTGGGACTACAAGAGTTAGGAGAGGGGCATGTATAGATAGAATACAGTATTCGGATGTAGACAATGTACGCAATCAAGTTAGCCTAATAGTAGTCCAGATGAAACACGACAAGGTGAAATAGCAGATCAATCAGCTCATACGTGACCAATAACAAGTAAAAGAGCATGTTTTTTTTTTTATGGTACTCGTCATGTTGTGGACAGACATGCTTTTTGCTACACTTTTGACCTCACCACTGCGACCATCGACGCTCTCATCCATCTACACGACACCTCTTTTCAACAACGGCATGTCGCGTGTTTGACTAGCGCGACCATGTTGCACGCGGCTCGACCATAGGATTGGGCGATGATGCAGGTGGATTGCCTCTTCTGCAACTGGTACCACGGATGCTACCTCAGACGAGAGCATGACGTGGGCGCGGGTGTTTGATGCAGGTGTCGAGCCAGAAAACTCTGCTCAGACCAGGCGTTTCCGTGCAGATGGCATGGACGCGCTCTTGCCGCGAAAGTCGGGATCGTTCGCTCGTTGGGAAGTGGATTGCCACCGCTAGAGCTACCCGGACGTGGACGCGTCGGCTGGCACCATGTGACTGCGCGGCTCACAAGCGGCGTCAGGCTCTTGCAGATGAGCATGCGCCCGGCTCTGCCCTCTTCCACCACACCGAGACGCGACGCAAGAGCCTCACAGCATCCCTGACATCTCCTGCCATCTTCTGCGCGCCCTTTGCAAGTTGTTCCGCGGTGCCCAACAAGGAACTGTTCCCGCCCGTTCGCGCGTCTTCCCGCTATCTCGCGTGCTGCGCACGAACACGGTCCACGGTGCTGCTACGACACGTCTCCGACCATCCAACTCCCACCGAGACCCGCCATTGGGACGTTTGCTACCCTGGCATCCTTACCTGCATCTGTATTTTTGGCGCAGCTGCTTTCACTTTGACTGTGAATTGCACGCACAGCGCGAGTCGCTAGTTGCCTCCTACCCCGCCGCCACGCCCGCGAAACCATGATGCGTAAGTCGCGTTCCCCAAGCCGAGTTAATGACCCCGGTACTCACGCTGCCATTGCACCAGCAGAACACGCCCACGCCACCCATACAGCAACTATTGCTACTGTAAACAACGCAGAGCCCCAGGCCTCGCAGGAGTCAGTCCAGTCTGCTGTGTCTAGCACCTTCTCGGCACCGGCACTTCCCTCCTCGTCGAGCAATCTCTCCACGGCCACCACTACCGAGACCGACCTCACGACCCCGTCCTCGACCAATGTAGCGAGCCAAAGTAATCCTACCGAGGCCCCAATGCCGGAATCGTCAAGTCAGAGCACTGGTGGGCAGGTGCGAGCGGCACCACGCATCGATACTGCTGCTGCCAACGTGCTCCAGACTGGTGACACAGCAGCTGGTTCCGCGCCACTAGAGTCCCCAGCAAAGAGCTCCAAGAGGACTGTAGATGGATCTTTCAAGAGCGCTGGGCTAGCGCCTGAAACTCCATCAGCGCCCACTCATTCACACAAGAGGAACAAGAGCATGGACACACACTCAGGTCGCATTGGAGAGGTGCGTAGTCTAGCTCCAGGCCAAGCTTACAGTCTGCTAACGCGAACGCAGCTATCCGCACAGCTCAAGACGCGTCTTTCCTACGCCATGGTCAAAGTCCAGAACGGCTGGGAGAAGCAGTCGCTCGACGAGCTGGAAGAAAGCCAGTCACAGCGTGGTTCGCCTAACTCTGCTCCTGGGAGGACTGACCATCTAGCTTTCGAATCACCTGCTACCATCGATCGCCAAAGAAGACCGAGCGGCGTTTCTGACATCTCAGACCAGATGATCATGTCCCCGGCCTCTGATCCAACCCGGTCACTTGCAGGGACTCCAGCCTGTTAGTCGACCCCCAAAACTTCCTTTAAACATGCTAACATCTGCCAGCCTACTGGCGACCTGGTACCCGCCCTGCCATGAATGCCGCAGCAAACCTCATATCCATCACCGGCGCACAACACGGCTATGGCCTCGCACCAGCCCCAACCTTCCAGAGTGGGCGAAGACGACGCTCCAGCGTCTCGCATGTGCCCCCTCCGCTTCTCGGCGCCAGCCAAAGGAAACACTACAGTGATGTTGGTGCAGGTCCACGATCACCAACCACTCCTCGAGCAGGCATCCTTCGCATGCCCAGCCAACAAGCCGAGAAGGACGCCGTCGACACACTCCTCTTCATGAGCAGCCCCAACAATTCACAGCGCTTCCCAGCCGGTGGCCAACCAGCACCAAGCCCCCTCCGAGCCGAAGCACCTCAACGACGCGTGATGTTCGAAGCCTACCCACCACAAGACAAACGCGCCATGTACCAGCCATCGATGCCCGCACCGCCCCACCACCACCAACACGGACCGTACCCCGCGTACCCAGCGAGATAACAGTAAGAGCGTCTCCGATATGAGAATCCACTCCCCACCCTCTCTTCAATACTATTCTTACGGCTCGACGATCGCATTGCATGGCTGGCGTTGAGATACCCCACTGCACCTATGTCCACATTGTTACTGTCAGCCACCAATCTCCACACCGGACGCATATGTTGTTCATGCCTCGGATGCTTTGGGAGGTTGTATTGATATCGCTTGGCTCTCCTTCTTGTATGAGCTTTGCTCGATTACGCTTGTTTACTTTGGCTCTCTGGCTGTGGCTGTTGTTGGCCTCGAGTAACATTTGTATGTTTGAGCGTGTGGATATGTTATGAATAGGTATTATGATTGTGTAACGAATAGATGATATATGTATATTTTGATGTGTGGGTTTGTGTGGGTTTGTGTGGTGGTGATCTGTGGGGTGGCGATGTATTAAGCACGGGTGGATTGGATTGATAGGGTAGGTAAGAGAGTGTATCGGTGATTTACTGGACAGTAACAGTGCCGGATGATGCGGTCGTGGGAGAGAAGCTTGTAGTTTGAGACATAGTTACAGCTACAGCGCAACAAGCTTACTGCGTTGAGTCGGAATTGGATAAAGGCTTTAGTTGTAATCCAGCCATGTCGACGTTATGACAAAATGAACAGAGGTCGAAGTCAAAGTCCTCGTTGAAATCGCCGTGTGCGAAAATGAGGATGCAGAGTAGATGGATTTCCTTGCTAACTATAGCTCCTTCCTCTTTTAAGGCTTCCGTGAACTCGGTATGGAGATCGCTTCCAGATGCCAAGATGATGTCGTTGCGGAAGCTGTGTGTGGCGGCAGGTACGACTACTGAATACTGTACACGGATGCCTCATACCCCGAAGATCTTGAATAGGCCTGCGACCTACATGGAGATGCAAACATGCAAAGCAGATGACCCAACGCCGATGTAGGCTCTAGGGTGTTCTAACTTATGCACTGAAGCTCTAGACAAATACGTTCGCATCTTCTATCATGTCGCGAAGAGCATTCCAGTCAGGGGCTATATTCGAAGGTAGACTTGTTAGATAATCGAAATGGTTGCATCCACCCATCCACGACGCCTTACCCTTCTCATGCACAATTTGCAGGCAGTAGATAATCGTGCGATCACGTCGACCGCATCTAGAGCCGTTGTACTGAATGATAGAGGTACTGTAAAGAAGGAGTAAACAATGCTATCGGCAGATAGCCACCTGGACAGCTTCGAATCGCAACGAGCAATGCTCTAGCAGAAAACATTGCCAGACCAAGTCAATGTGGAGAAGATCGGCTTCTGTGTACTGGAATGCTATCTCATTGGCAGCGATCAAGGCGAGGGGTAAACGCATGTGTACCACGCCGCCTGCCGCTACGTCACAACGCCTCGTACCCCCAACCTTGAGCAGCAGCCCCAATACCAGAAGCGCAGTTGATACCTCTTAACATCTCGCTCCACCAAAAAGACATGTCCAGCGAAAAGGTTGCCACCGATAGCAATCGTGACGTAGGTACCGAAGCCATCGAACGCTACTCCGTCTTCACCAAAGCCGAAAAATGGTGCATCGTTGCACTAGCATCATACGCAGCGTGGTTCTCCACGCTGAGCAGTTTCATCTACTTCCCAGCAATTCCCACGTTATCGAAAGAATTGGGAGTGTCTGTCAATAAGATCGACTTGACCGTGACGACGTACATGGCGGTCGCTACTTTCTCGCCTATGCTGGTAGCTGACGCAGCAGAGATACTTGGACGGCGGCCAGTGTATGCTGTCACTTTGACCGTGTATTTCATCGCGAACCTTGCTATTGCGTTGTCGAAGACATATCCGGCGCTTCTTGCTCTTCGCGCATTGCAGGCTTTGGCCATCTCTGGTATGTGTTATTGCAGTCGTTGAGTCTGCTTCTTACCACTTTCAGGTACATTCTCGATAGCATATGGCGTTGTCGTTGACATTGCGTCACCTGCAGAAAGAGGTTCTTTCGCTGCACTAGTATCCTTCGCGTTCGTCAATCCTTCCGATGTCAAGACACAGAATCGCTCATAGTTGCCAGTGTGACAACAGCACCTAGCATCGGGCCAGTCCTTGGCGGTAGCCTTACGTCGGTGGCTGGCTGGCCTTGGATCTTTTGGTTCCTGTGCATCGTATCGGGATCTTGCCTCGCAGCTATGTTACTGTGCTTACCGGAGACGTCGCGAAACATCGTGGGTAATGGATCAACTCGACCGACGAAGCCTCTGCTACCACCTCCGCTCATCATGCGTCATTGGGATGCTAGCGAATTTGAGCTTGCGCGAACTTGGCGTATGCCTAATCCGCTGAAGTCGCTCATGATACTTCGACGTTTAGATAACGCGATTATCATCCTAGCTTGCGGGTTGCTTTACGTTGTACACACCTGTATTAATGCTTCACTATCAACCTTATTCGTCGACGTGTATCATCTGAATCAGCTCCAAGCCGGACTTATCAACCTCCCTTTTGGTATCGGCGGTGCTGCATCTACTTTTGTGTCTGGCCAGCTTCTGGACCGAGCCTGGCGCAAAGCCCGAACCGCGCAAGGCTTATCCACAGATAAGGTCGCTGGAGATGATCTGGACAGCTTTCCTGTCGAAAAAGCTCGGCTGCAGGTCATCTGGATACCCATGTTCATGATTGTGGCGTCCATTGTAACCTACGGGTGGGTGTTGCATTATCGGAAGGTGCGTCATATCCCCAAGCTCTAACTCTACTGATGCTCAAACACTAAAGCCAATGGCCATATCACTCGTCCTACAGTTTGTAACGGGATTCTGTATGCAGCTCGACTTCAGTGTCAGTTCCTTCCTAAGAATCCTCCATACGGAGCCTGAGAGCTGAAGAGGGCGCAGATCTACAACACGCTCCTCGTAGACAAGAATAACCGAGCACCGGTAGTTGCACAAGCCTCTAGCAATATAGTTCGCTGCGCCTTAGCAGCAGTCACAGTATCATTTCTGCAACCAATGATAATATCGATGGGCGTAGGCGGAACTTTCACCTTCATGGGCGGATTATGCCTGCTTGCTCAATGCTTGTTTCTCGTTGATTACCACAAAGGAACTGCATGGCGACAGAAGCATCTCTATAGTCCGTAGCGCTCTCCACATAATCAACCGTACATGCTCAACTGAAGCTTGAGCATCTCACCACTGCGACCTCTCCATTCCGTGGGCACAAAAGAGATCTCTCTTGGAGCCAAATCATGCATAATTCGAGACAATCTTTGCTGACCCAGTCTGCTGGCAATGCAAATATCTCGCTGAATCCTTTCTCCTCATGGGCTTGTTGATTCGTGACCTGTGATGGTTGCGCGAGTCTAGCTTCCGACGGAATTTCCCAGGAACAGATAGAGAACTTCCGTGACAGGAAGAGTAATCGATCGCGTTTGAGGAAAGCCAGTGCTAAACCGATTTGAGAAGCCATTTCTTCTGGGAGGGGCATGGAAATGACTATCTGTCGATGTGCGCTGACCGTTTCTGGTTGAGTCTCGACGCTCGTGCTTGTTGAGAACGATGAGGTCGCGAAGTAGAGGAACTCTTTTATCTTGGACTTGGTGCTTCGCGACATTTGAATGAGGATGTGTTGATTGTCCGACGTGACTAGTATGCGCTCCACGGTTCTTGACGTAGCTGCTTGATCTGATGGTACTGGGGTATCTGGCTCAAGTGATCTCTCGATACCATACGTGCCACAATCGTCCAAGTCCCAAGATAGCATCACGACCGAGTTATGACCAAAGCCAAGAATCAGCGCTGGATCTTGAGGATGCGCAATCCACTTGCGGTCATGTTCGGGCGCGGGTATTGAGCGCACTACCGAGGCTAACTCGAGTGAAATCGTGCAGAGCGTTGCTGATGTAGCTACGAACAGATGGCTCGAGTCTGGCTGAAACAGCAGCTGCTGTATAGACCCATCCGTAAGGGTCTTGAGTGAGACTTCGAATTGATGCTGCGCAACACCATCATTTCTTGATGCATCCATGTTCATAGCCATGACGAAAACCTTCTTGCCCGAGTCGGCAAAACATATGTAACGGCCATCATAACTCCAGGACACCTGCTCGATGCTCAAAAAGCCTTTGGAGGTATGCAGTTCTGTCACCATGACCTCTTTGGTGTTGCATAGCATTACGCGTCCGCTTTCAGTACCGTAGCAGTAGTACTGACCGTTAGGTGAAGCTGCGAGCACGGTGATCGCATCTATCCTCCGGGATGTATGGACAGGCGTTATTGACTCTTGTGAGGAGCTTTCAGACTCGCCTTCGGTATCCGTTCCTTTTATTGCACTCTCCGCATATCGCACCAATGCTGCAGGCTCCCAGGTGTTTCCGTAGTAGCCTCGCACGTCGTAGATGCGTCTGTGATCAGCGCTAAACGCCAAGCCGAGGATGGCGTCCTGAGATGAAAGTTGGTAGATTAGGTGAAAGGTGTTGGTGGTATATATCTTGATCGCACCCCGTACATCACCTGTTGCGAATAGGTTTCCGTCTCCGCTAACAGTGAGTATTGAAGCGCCTGTGAAGATCTCTTCGGGCTCACCTCCATATGGATCCCACCTGAAGACTACCCCATCATTGTATAGTCCAAGAACTTGCGGAGAATGCGGGAGCCACTTTGCTGCAGCGACTTCGCCTCTCGCAACTTCTTTCCGGGCGCGCCAGCAGTGGCCAATATGATAAGGGCCTTCCACTTCCCACGCGGATAGTGGATGGCCGCGGTATGCGACTGCCATCAAATTGCCGTCACCGCTAAGTGCCATGTAGCTTGCGGCGTTCAAGAAGTGACCTTCGAGTTCCTCTTCCTCAAAATTCGCGACAAGATTCCAAGTCGGCGATGGCTTCTTGATCTCAAGTGAATGTAATTGCTTATCGTCTGACCCAACTAACAACGTTCTGTTGTTGTTCACAAATGCGATGACAAGTGGACGCGATCGTGTCGCTGGGTTCGCCACTGTCGCTATGCAGTCTCCCGTAGAGATTACCCAGATCTTCGTAGTATTGTAGCCGTATGTGACGAGTAATGTCCCGGAAGAGTTCAGTTTCATCATGTATGTACGTTCACCATGTCTGATGGGACTCGTCGCTGTCTCCTCAAAAAGGGAGGTGTCGAACAAAGACGCTTTTCCCGAGGCGGCCAGTACAGCGACATAATTTCCCGCAGTAGATACAAAGGAGGCATAGGTACCAAAGCCGAATGACAATCTTGCGAGAGAGTCGTCCCATGTCTGTGTCGAAATCCCGGAAACCATCAGACTCCTTTGCTCTGTTCTACCAAACTGCTGATAGATAGCTGAGTTGTGCGGACAGAAAGGAGCAATGGTTTTGTGTATCGTAGGGGGGTTGCGTCGCAGGATGGCGCCAAACTTGCCAATGATTTTGACGAAGTCCACTGCCCAGGCTTCGGCCTGCTCCAGTTCCACAACGTCCCTCTTTCCGATGCTGGCTGGAAGCTGGGATTTCCTCTTGTTGACATAGCCGAGCAAATTCTTCGACGCCTGAATGAGTATGCGAAGTCGAAGTTCAGTTGCTAGGATATGTATCCACGTCAGTACACAATGGCCTGTCAGGAATTTGTTTATGACACTAGCCACGGCTTCACTTCCGGCTGGCACTGCTGCCAAATGGGATGACCACCAGTTCGAGCTGTAGCTTGCAAAGTCCGGTATACCATGAGTAACCTCTGATCGAAGGCCACTAGACATAAGACATCGCATGCAGCTTAAGAACAACTGCTCATGTGCTTGGCGTCGATCTACTTGGAAAGGTCGGCGGATAGCGCCAAGCAGATACTCTCGAGCCGTTTCATGAATCATCGCGACGTTGCCATCATTGTCAATGACCACAAAGCCGCTACAGACATTCTTGATGGACTCTTGAATGTCTAGAAACTCATGCTTGTCACCTTCTAGTGCCTGCAAGAGCTCCTCTATTGTGAGGGCGCGGAATGCACATGTGACACATTGAAGAACGACTGACGCTAGAGCGGTGTCGGCAGATGATTGGTGCTCGGCGATGGTAACAGCCATGCGGTCGTAGATTGCTTCCATTCCACGGGGAAACTCGTGAAAAGCTTGCTCGACGGCGGAGAGCGTATGACACGAGTTGATCTTTTCTACAGCGAGTCGTACCCACTGAGAGGTTAGCAACCCCATAGCATGGTACTGGATATCAAACTTACGAGAAAGTTGTCCTGCGCTTCATGCAAGATACGCTGAATAATATCATCCCTGAAGCCCTTGCTACCAGGCAAGATGAGTTCCCGGTCAACATAGCAACGTAAGTCATCCACATGGCCCTCGATGGTGATCGTCTCCTGGAAGATTGTGTTTGGTGTATGCTCCAGACCAGCAGCTATCTCTGTAGTGTCGCGACTGACCAAAAGGACTCGGATAGGTGTCGCAGAACCAGCAATGTCAGAGAGCAGGTCTATCAAGGCTTTGGGATTATCAGCTTCGTCAAGGCCATCGATGACCCAGTAAAGTGTTTTACTAGGACTGAGCTTGAACAATATGGATCTGAATATCCGATCCCAGATCGTCCTCGGGTTGGCAGCCTCAAAGTCGACAGCTTCGCTTTCAACCCCCGCTACCTTTTGCAGAAATTCAGGTAATTGTTGCGCAATCTGATAAGCGATGGAACGCAGGAGAAAGCTCAGAGTGCGCTTTCTTCTGTCTGCGAACCGCACGAAAAAGTACTGACAGCAGAAATCGCGCTCGATCAGGCTGTTGATGATAAACGAACTTAGAACCGACTTTCCTCGTGCCGCGGCCCCCTTCAGCCAGAGTGTCTGATGAGAGGATACGTGAGGATTCAGCCAATCCACGAAGCGCGGTTCTTCATGAATCCATTGGTTAGTACCCTGAACCCATTGGTCCCGGAAGAAGATGTAGTCAGTGTTGGGGAACTCGGCGATAGCTAATATGGCTTTGAGATCCCTTGATCGTCTCCTTCTCGGTGCGCTCTGGCTTCCAGATTGACTCTTCGATATTGACTTGCTCACGAGTGATTTGAGAACATTCCTCACTGTGATATAGTTCGGGTCGTGAGGGCTCTCATACTTGCAGACACCGTGGTGGTCTGCGTTCAGAGGGTTGGATGTCTCTCCAGGATATCCGAGCAGCGACGAATCCCTTTCTAGCACCATCTTCGCATGTTAGCAATGAAGCTAAAGTTGTACATGTGCAACTAAGTCACTCACCACTCGCGCTCGCGCACTCTTTGGCCCGATCGAAGTCGGCTGTGTCTCGTAGAAGGAAACGATCTTCAGCTTTGGTGCAATGTGACGAAACTGTTCATTCAGCTTCTGTAACGTGGACGAATTCCGCGTCAGCTCAGAAATGAAAGGCTTGGAATTTGTCACGGGAGTCGACTGTAATATTCGGTTGAGCACGTTGGCCAAATTAGTGCCACGATGTGGGGTCGAGAGGAAGATGATTGCTGAAATGGCTTTCACTATGTTCTCGTACTCTGGATCGTTTTGCCCCTGCATGTAGGCCTGAAAAGTGTGAGCAGGGTACGTGCAACTGATGAGTGATGTTACCTCTTTGACGATTAGACCGCCCATGCTATGGACTACGAACAGCAAAGGCACCTGAAATGCGGTTTTAGCAAAAGTAAAAGGCCACAATAAAATTGACTCACTTGACCCATGTTCAGATTTTCGCTCTTGTCATCCGTGTAATACTTGAGATTGTACAGAAGAGTCTTGGCGAAGTCCAGTATCACGTTGGTGGCATTGCTGCCATTGGTGAAATCCGCATCGTAGCCAAAGCTCAGAATCCTCGCAAGGCAGATATCTGGCTCGAGTGGTAGGAAAGTCAAGGGCCAGAAGAGTCCAGGGCTTTTGTGTTTCGACCAAGTCATACGGCTACTTCCACCTAGCCCATGTATGAAGACTATGTCGGCTTTATGTCCGTTGTCTGGCGTATATACCACGTTTAGTCCTAGAGCTCCAGGGTCCATGTGAGTTGGAGACGTGGATATTTGGGATGGCGAAGGAGTGTTCGAGTAGCGAACATCGTCTTCCTGAACGGGAAAGAGCAACGGGTCGACAACGCCTGTTTCTCTTCGCCGAATTCTTCTGCCCGCATCTCTCAAAAAATTCAAGGTATTCGAAGCCTAATACAGTATTAAGACTGCTAACTGTGTATTTGCTCAATAACACTTACCATCCTGGGCAAAGGTTCTCGCGAACGTGCTGAGAGACGGTCTCTGGACACGCGACATTCATGGTTAGAGATACTTTGATTGCGTGGCGATATCTAAGCCTCATAATCCTGACCGGTCGTGTGTGGCATGAATCTTAGTCGCCGTTCAAGTTGGGGGCTGCATGCGGGGTAGTGTTCGTTCGTCTGGGAGTCTCAACCCAGCTAATCATAGTCGCGCAGCCCTGTTAATTAGGGCGCAGTCCTGGTGTCCATCTGATGGATGCCTGTAATGTGGCGTCTCTTGGAACCGGAAGGGAGGCGTATTTATCGATAATGATCAAGGGCGGGAGCGACGTCCCGCTCGTGGCTGCCGACCCGCGAATCATCTTGCGTGCGGTGAACACCGAAGCTGCTCCCGTGCCACCATCTCAGCATCCAACGTAAGCAGAAGATAACGTACCCGCATACAAGGCTTCCATCAGCTCTTCCCTCTGCTACTCGAGAGCCGACATATCATAAGTGCGGGGTCCCCTACGCGTAGTCGTGTGCTAGTCTTTCAGATCCACCACAATGAATGCATTAGAATGGGAAACAGAAATAGGAGGGACGTTCCGCATTCACCGGGATGTGACCAGAGGTAGGCGTTCCTACAACCCCGACGTCAGGTTTCATATACTAAGCACTGCGGATTAGCTATGCCTGTCGGTACCAGGATCATATCTGCAGAGCCTTGCGGTGTTTCTGCCTGGACGAAGACAGCAAAGATTGACGTGATGCTTCCGGACCAAAGCTTAAAGACCTACTTCCTCAAAGTATGTCGTGGTAGAGTAGAAGGTATCCGTACTTGCTGACATATCGTTGCAACACACAGTGCGCCACCGGCCAGGGCTCAAAGGCTCTTGTCGAAGGCGAGTACGAATCTGCATGCGCTATCAACAAGATAGTTCCAGGTCTGGTTCCTCGAGCGACAGGATGGGGAAAGTATCTAGATGGTAGCACCCAGGTGTATTTCTTCCTTGGGAACCACCACGACATGGACCTTGTACCAGCCCCAGAACCGGCAAGCCTTGTGGAGAGAGTTGCCAAAATGCACATCGAAGGGAAGTCTCCAAATGGCATGTTCGGATTCCACGTACCAACAGTGTGCGGCAAGTTTGAACGCACGACGAAATGGGAGAAGACCTGGGCGGCATGCTTTACCAATTTGCTCAACGATGTGATCAGATACGACAACGAGACCAACGGTCCTTGGCCAGAGTTTGACGCTGCCTGCAAGCAAGTCATCGACGTCGTTATCCCAAGACTCCTAGGTGCTCTCCAGTCAGATGGTCGGAACATTGAGCCTGTGTTGATCCATGGCGATTTGTGGGAGCAGAATGTTGGCATCGACATGGAGACCGGCGATACAATCCTGTTCGACCCTGGATGTGTGTATGCCCATAATGAGATGGAGTTCGGCACATGGAGAGCGTCTTGGGCCTGCCATTTCAACTCTCCGATATACATGCGATTGTATCAGCGCCATATCGAACCCTCTGAGCCTGTAGACGAGTGGGACGACCGCAATCGACTTTACAGTATCCATATATATCTGAACGACTCCGCGGGCCATCCTGGTAGTATCTCGAGGGCTACGTGAGTGATCTTCTGGCAGTACATAAATCTGAACTGACGAGATCCAGAGCTTACAACGACATGTTGTACTTGTGCGAGAAGTACGCACCGTTAGAAGGCCTAGGCACGTATCGTCCAGAGAATGACGTTAGCGTTACTGGCGCCTATATTGAGCACGAAACCACGAAGATGAGCCATCCTCATCATGCCGTAAAAGCTTGACAATCGATACTCCCTCATCATCTTGATGCCTGAGCGGACGTCGGTCTCTTGGGAACTTGTGCTTCGGTTGCGTCTCGGCTGTGTTCTCCGGGCGTCGCGATCATTGCCGCATTGACGAGCGAAGCTATCGTGATAGGATGTGCTCCAGGGCTGTATATATCCGCGCTCGTAGAGGCTGGAATTTGGGTGTGCGGTGCTGGTGATGGGGAAGCGGTGCGTCCCCAAGCTCGACGCGTTCCGAGTGGGCATCTGGGTACGCGTCACGCGCTAGCTGAGGAAATCGGGGTGGCAGGTGCTGCCCACACGATGCATCGGATTCTTCTAGCTTTCGCGCTTGCCTTTAATAAATCATCTTACACGTCACTGGCTTCGGAATTCGCAGTTCAATAGACTTGCACTCAACGATACGAAAAGAAGATGTGCATTTAAGAAGAAGAAAAAGTTGCATAGAATTACATATCTCAACTACCAATTCCCAGCCCTAGACCCTACTGCCCCACAAAGAACAAGGCTAGAAAGTAACGAATTCAAGAGACGTTGATGAAAAGTGACTGACTACCGGAGCGATCCCGCTTTTCTCAAAACGCCTTCAAGACACAAAAGTCAAACGCCAAACCAAATGAGTGACATAGGAGATGCCAAAGTTCCTGACCACCAGTTCCAACAAACGAGACATTCCAAGTGCTAATACACAGAGAGCTAGCTGTGCAGGCTCAATCAAGCCAAACGCTTCAATCGCAAAGGAAGGACAGCCACCTAGGCCTTAGCCTTCTTGGCAAGGTAGTATGTCAAGAGGTTCAAGTGCTGTTCCCTCGCGCCGGCAACAGCTTTCCAGAAGCCGCCGTCTTCTTTCGCGCCGTCGGAGCCATTGATGCGTTCGTGGAGGGCGATGCAGAACTCGATGTCTGCTTTGCGCACGTCGGCGTCTTGGTCGTCCATGCAGCGTACGGCTAGTCTGCCTAGACGCGCAGTCTGTTCGGCGGACAGTGTGACGTTCTTGGCGCCGCTCATCTGCACGAGGGATGCGAGTGTGGTCAAGGCCATGGTTGTGGACCGAGTCGACGCTTGACCCGGTTGGGAAGAGACTGAGGACTTGGAGTTTGGCGAGGATGTTGGCGTCGATGCGGGTGTGTCCTCGATCATCGCAAGGACGGTGTTGAGACAATCCAGAGTCTGTCCATACTTGACAATCTCATCTGCGGTCGCTTCGAGATCGATAGCGATGTGAGATGTGCTTTCGTACTGTGCCTTCGTTTGCAGGATAGTGCGGAGGACGCGGGAGTAGTACTTCGAAGTCTCCTTGCGGTAGAGTGATAGCAACGCGCGAATTGTTGCTAGAGCCTGTACTTTTAGATTGACAGCTTTCATCTGAGGCGCCTTCAACTCGTGGACGGGTGCCTCAAGGAAATCCAGACATGCCAGTAATAGCCTGCCAAAGTTCTCGTCATTCGGCCCCCAGATTTCTTGGTTCGACTTGACCATGTCCTGCATGCGGCGGAACATGTGAGCTTCGACTGTGCGTCCTTCGATCTTTTTGATGCCGCTTGTGAGTAGCTGTCGGTTCTTCAGCACTTCAGCATCGTTTGTCTCGTAGCTTTGCGTGTGCAGGACACTTCCTGTGCTGTTCGTCTTGTGGTGGCCGCGAGGGCGCTCTTCGTTATCGTTGCCCATCATGACATCGCTTGTCATGCTTCCAGTACTTTGGCGGCGCTCGTTGCTCTTCTCGTTGATGGGAAGCTCCTCCAGGACCGGCTTTTCTGATCCATTCTCGACACGTGTGTGCTCCTCGCCAACAAATGGATCCTCAAACACTTGCACTTCATCTCCGGCGTCGGTACCGCGAGTGCTTGGTCGGTCTGGTGACCGCAGGCGTGGGCTGCGTGTCGAAGACCGTAGGCTAGCGCTGTCTAGGTGCCCCATAGACTTTGGACTTCTTAGCGCTGCAGCACGAGGGCTGGGTATTGGCAGTCGACCGATGGACTTTCTCGGCTTCGGTGGCGTGTTATGTGTGGATTGTGTCGTTGGTTTCGCAAGGTTAGGAATGACCATGGTAAAGTTGTCTTCATCTCCCACATCCACAGCCTCATCGTCTCCAGCTACACTTCCACCCAGACCATTCCTTTGTCGAAATGGTATAGTACCTGCGTCATGCTGGCTTTGTGATCGAACCCAAGGCTTCACCATCGATAGGTCCTCCTCTTTTGCTGGGCTCACAGCCGGGCTCTCGCGACGAGAGCTCGCACTAGGAGACTTGCCATGGGCAATGGGTTGGCCAATTCTTGATTTGGGCCGCGCCGGACTAACTTGCGGGCTGTTCTGTGTTTGCGCACGCGGCCTTGAGCTGCTCTTGGGTACAGCAGGCTTCTTGGTCGCCGTTGGAGCAGGTGTCTTCTCTGGGGTCATGTTGGGCGTGCTCTTCCCTGGTCGTCGGACAGCATATGGATCCGCGGTCGCTGGTCGGTTCAACTCTGGTCGGCGGACCGGACGACGGACTGTGCCCGACATCAAGGAGCCGGTACCTGTGGAGTTCTTCAGCGCTGACTTCGTTGACTCTCCGGACATGGCAGAGGGTGGTCGCGCCGGACCCGAAGAAGCCGTGGAGAGGTTCGACGTTGTTCTCGCGCCCAAAGACTTGGCCGATTGCGATGTTGGCACTGGTGTATAACTAGCAGCAGCAGAGTTGGGGCGTTCGGGGACACCTTTCGCGGCCGCTAGCTTTGCTCTCCTCTGTTCAGCAATCTTCTCCTTCAGGGCACTCCGCGAGGCACCCGGGCCTATTGATTTCGAAAACGAAGCTGCGCTTGTCGTGGACGAGGGGGCTGAGCCGTTCGGGTTGTTGGGGTCCTTTTCGAGTGCGGTCTTTTCTCGCTTGTCGAGCGTATCGAACATCCTGAAAGCTGTGTTAGTGACTGATGATGCCTCCATGTAGTCAAACTTACTTCTCAGCCCTCTGAGGCCATACTAAAGCGTACGTCCAGTAGGCGCTTCGGTATGCCTCTCGCACCTTGGGGTTGGCGTCAGTGACACCCCTCCGGATCAAGGTGTCCAATGTCTCCAGCCCTCCTGAGTGTTCGATATGCGAGGTGTGCCTCTTGATCAGGGTCTTTGCCCAGGTCGCAGAGTGGGTTCGGGGTTGCACGTTCTTGTCTTGTGAGGCCATGGCTACGTGCTGCAATACGCGACTGTTGTAAGACACGCTCTGGAAAATGGTGTCTACTGTAACGGCTCCGTTCTGCGCTGCAATGTTCTTCGTAGCACCACACATCTTGATGAAGGATTGCAGGAGAATCTCAACCCAGGGGTCGATCGCAGAGCCGAGTGTCTTTGCAAGCTCCTGAACCAGCAGGCAGCCGTTGGTGGACATGGTTGTTCGAAGCGAGTTGGCGACCTTGAGGATACCGTCTAGGAGCGATTTGATGCCGGCGATGAAAGTTGCGTGGAACTCATGAGGCGCGTTGCCCTTGAGTATACGTCTCAACTTTGTGCAGTTCTTATCTCTGGCCAGCCAATTGCCCTCGCTCTCCTTGCCTTCGTAGCAGGGCGCCATGTCGCGGAACACGTCGTCGAGCTCGCGCTGTGTGTAGATGTGTATGGGGTCCATGACGACAACCTCGACCGGGGGAGGCTGCTCATCCGCAAAGCTCTCTGCCAAGCCGACGTCGGGTTGCAGCGTCTGGGCGCGTTTGGATACGATGGGTCGGGCGACGGGGGCGGGAGGCTGGGCAGGCGTGACGTCCACACTCTTAGCCATGGCATCGTCGTCGAGGTGGGAGGTGATGTAGGTGGCAATGGCTTTCCGGACATTCAGGGCCACGAGCTGCTTCTTAAGATTGGCTTTGGCGTGTTCCGGAGCGTGTCTGTCGTGATGTCAGTTGCTACCATGGTGCAGCATATCCGCCAATGGACGTACCCAAAGAGCTCCACAACCGCCTTCTTCGCCGTGTCGCGCACGGCGGGATCCGCGTCTTCGCAGTTTGCCACGAGCTGGTTGGAGTAGCTCTTGAAAGGGAGCCCTTCGCTCTTGTTCATCTGTCGTCACCCAAGCGTTAGAACATTTTCGCGCCTGCCCGATGCGCTACGGGGGACCAACCTTGACCACCCACAACATGGCGGATTCTTTGGCGCGCGGGTTTGTGCTCTTGATGGCATCGTGTATCAGCGCGTCAATTTCCATGGAGCACAGGTAGTGCAGGTCGGCCAGAATCTGCGAGGCGGCGCTGCGGTGGCTTTCGCGCCCATCGCCCAACTTGTCGGCGAGGATGGAACATAGTATGGGCGACTGTGACGTAAGAATCGACGTCTCCTTCTGCAGTTGCAGGCGCTTGATGAAGTGGCTCAGCGTCGAGAAGCCCGTGGACACGAGCGCGGCCGAGGTGGCGGCGGTGCAGGCGATGCGGATGCACTCGAAGATAGGAGCCTGACAACTTTCAGGGACCCGATTGTGCTTGATGCTCGACTTGAGCGTGCTGAACAAGGCCAGGCGCGACTGGACATCGGTCGACGGCTTCTGGAGTGCCTTGAGCAGGTCCGACGTCTCTTTCTCCATCGTGGGCGCAAATTGGCCCTTTGTCGCAAAATAATCCGGCAGCGGTAGAGGCGGGGTGGTTTGTATATGTTATGAGAGTTGTTTACGGCGGGCAGCCATCCCCGTTCACGCTAGACCAGTGTCCGAGCAACCGTGCGCTTTACATGCCGCACTGCCGCTACCCCAGGGGCGCACGGCGATCCACCCTCGAAGCTTCCAGATGAATGCGAACAGCTGGTCAGGACGTGTCGCTTATTCCAATTGCAAGGCTGCTTTGATCTTCACGTCACATTGTACATCAGATGGCCTGCCCGAAACTTCCTTCTTTGCCACGTCATAAAGCGCGGCAACACCACCGTAAATCACTCAAGCGGGGCCAGCCATGACAAAGTGATAGGCCGTTGCGCCGGATGCGCGGGCTGCACTAGAACAAGAGCATTAACGTTTCGAGAGGAGCCGAGTCAAAACAACAACAGATAATGAGCGAGCGAATCATTTCATTGTACATATGATCTTTACGGATTTAGGTAATGACAGCCTTCTCTTTGTCCGACGAAGCCGATCATGCCATCTAAGCGTCCTTGTTCTGAGCGTTCCTTTCATCCCAGACACCGACGGCCTCCTCAGCTGCCTTGACACCGCTGAGAGCCATAGCGCCAAAGGTAGGTCCCATGCGGTTGGCGCCATCAACCTCGCTGAGTTCCATGCCGCCGACGATCAGACCAGGCACAACCTCGCGGGTGCGCTTGACAATGGCATCTTCGGCGGTGCGCATGTCGAGGCCGCGCATGCCACCGAGCTTCTCAATCTGCTGCATAGACACGAGGCGCTTGACGGAGAAAGCACCGAATGGGCCGTCGTGGCCGGTGGTTGAGATGACAAGAGGTGCATTGATGGTGTTCGGGTCCATGCAAGACTGGTCTGTAAACAATTAGTAAGAGCCGAGAAAAAGAAAGCAAGACTGCAGCGTACCATCGTGATGCATGGAGACGAGAGTCCAGTTGGTGACAACACCAGCGATGCGGACGGCGTTGGGGTCGCTGGAGGTAGGAGCCGGACGGGTGATGAGGTCCTCGACAGCCGTCGCGTTGAACAGCTTGACGTTGGGGAACTGCAGGACCTTGGACAGCAAGGTGGATGTGAAGAGCGCGGCATGCTTGACGACGACAAAGTCACCTTCGTCCTCGTAGGGCACGCCGATCTCGTTCAAGAAGAGCTCCGCAGGCTTGCGCATGACCATGGCGCTGAAGAGCTGGCCACCGAGCCAGGCACCACCACCGGGAGCAACGCCAGCTTCGACGATGGCAATCTTGAGGTCGGGACGCTTGGTGGCGAGCGTGTAAGCAGCAGACAGACCGCATGAACCCGCACCGACGATGACAATGTCCGACTCAGCGTAAGTGTCAAGATCGTTGAAGTAGCGGCGGGTCATAGCACGAGACACCTGCGACTCGCGGATAGGGGCGAAGGTGAACTTCTCCCACTTGTTCTCGAGCTCAGCGACAGTCTTGGCCTGGCCGTTGAAGGCAGCCTTGACAGCGAGGTCCTTCTTGATGCCCATGTCGTTGCTAGCAACCGGAGTTTCGAAAATGGCAGCGGGGGGAGACATGTTGAAAGGGGTTCAAGGGTCGAAATCTGCGAATTGTTAAGTCTGTTCCACACATGGAGAGACAGAGTAGAGCATGATCCTTTTCGCAGGTATTATCCTGATCAAGTTCGAAACCGTATAATCTCAGAACGAATCCAGCAAGGCCCGACTGCCACACTGAAGTAGAAGGACTACGACAGTATGGGAGACAGACACTGCTGGAAACGAACACCGGTTCATGCAGTATACTTAGCTGTAAAAGTACCTATGTGACTTGAGGACAACGCCCACGTGCGGAACATGTTCTGCATCGTGGCTGCCATACTTGGTCGTGACGAGTATCTGCATGGGGGTTAGCCATTGCTCTTGAGTACCTTGAAGCAGTGGATGAGTACGGATACTGAATAACTTGAGCTTTGCAAAGACAGTTAGACTGTTGTAGGAAAAAGAAAAGAGGAGGGGCAGGTTAGAGGAGAGGTTTAAATATTCCAACGTGCCCCGCCACCTCGTCCACGAATATCCTCAGTCATCCGTTGGGGCGGGGTAGCTCTTGCTGTCTGCATATGAAGTGCTCGAATACAGAAGGACCCACTGTATTGTACCGCGTCCGGACCCATGTGTTCAGCACCGCGGAGTATTTAATTCGTGAGAACGGTATGTGGTGACAGGGTCCTGCATTAGTAGGCCTAATTGGGACGCAGCTCTGCGCAGTAATACATCATTAGCAAGAAGGACCGACCCACCAGACGGGAAAATTGAGGACCACACATGCTCGTGTAATTGAAATATCACCGCGAGAGAGCGTGATTCGAGGAAGGGACCGGCTAATGTTGCGAGACTTCCAAGGTTGTCGTTCCTGCCTGTTAGCGTTGGTGTTGCTCAAGACGAGATGCTTGGCATTACGACGTTCTGTTTGGAAGGCGCCACCACAACGTGATACTTTCACAGCTGTTCCTAGTGGCACTCTTTGATAACGTGACAATACAGTAGCGTACACGCAAAGGTATGATGATCGTGCAGTAGGAGTTGATACTGCAGGGGATCTGGAAGTATATCTATTTCAGTCTCAGACTTGCTTCGGACTTTTGACGAACCTTAGTATATCACGATATCTAAGTTAACAAATCGATAAGTTCTCTGGAACCAGTCATATGGTAACCCATGCTGCCGAACGGGCTGGTAAACTTAATCGTGTACCAAAGGTAGGGTACTATGATACTGACTCAATAAGGTTGATCGAGACCCGCTCAGCGATGAAGACAAGGTTGAGACGGGCAGCGGCAGCCGAACTCGAGTCAACACAGAGGCAAGGCAGAGCCTGGTTGCCTGAATTTTCAGGTGGTGATCAAACGTAGTGGCGGACCGCAGCGGACGGTACAAGCATCCGAGGTAAAGCTGTTTAGGTGGCACGACGACACATGTCAAACAGCCTTGGTGTTGCGACAGGCGTTGATGAGACAGATGTGCGGCAACTGTCTTCGGATGCGTGATACGTGGTACCTGGTGTTGTCTGGAAGTATGCCTCGTACGGGTAGAAGAGGCGTTGTTAATGGTCGAGCGCGAATCGCGGTTGGGCGCTGACTCTCGAGGCGGGCAGATCAGCAGGGTGGTTCGGATCGATGAAACGTGTCTGTGTGCGCCTCGTTATTCCCGTTTGTTTCAGGATCGTGGCAGAAGGATTCCGAGGGGAGCAAATGCCGATTGGTAAGTATTTTCCGACGTGTATAGGATGATGCAAAGTAGTTGGGTACCTCGGCGATGGATGCACGCGAGGATCGGCTGAGTGGAAATGCTCAGGAGTCCAACGAACGAGATGTTAATGGCGTGGTTCCTGTGCAACATTGGTTCTGGTGAGCACAGGCGGTATGATAGGGCCTGACTAGCGTCTGGACGTCGAGCGTGTTCGAAATAGAGACACGGGTGTTTTGCGGGGAATGAACGCGTCCTTCAATCTCTCGAGGGCGACCGCACTTTCCGATAGGATGGTGCGCTGACCCGGCATTGCACTCTGAAACAAGCGGATGATATTGTAAGCTGTGCGAATATTTATCTGGCTGCGAATTGTTAATGTATTGGTAGGTCAAGAAAGCGGCCGCGTTCCTGCATGATCTAATGCTAGACATGTGTGCAGCGCAGATGACGGGCATGTGCTGATGGAGGCGCTTCAGGGGAAAGGGCTCAGATTGCGTCAGCTATTTTGAGGATTGGGAGGATTGAGGGATGAGTTCCAATTAGTGCGGGAGAAGCGATATTATTAATTGAGCTCGTGATGCGGGTGATGACCACATGGCGTCTTGGAGGTGGTCAGAAAGACAGGAGGTTCAGAGCTATATGCGCCACGCGCAGTGTGAGCTGGGCTGAGGATGGGTACAAAGAGACTACCTGAATCAAGAGGCGATTCACGAGTGCCGGCGTTTACAAATGATAGCCCTAGGGTGGTCAGTTGTGCAGTGAACGGGCCGTTGTCAGAGGAAGGGGCCCTGGAGCGCACGATCTGCGATGGCGTGTGCTTGGCAGGGCCTCTGCAGACGTCGTAATAGCGCGGTGGAGCTGGAGTCGCAGCCCGGTCTCGAAAGCTGACCACCTTGGGCCTGCGCCGTGCGAGTGTTTGGAATTCCACGGTTGTGTTCCCATGTGCGGCACATGCTGGCAGCTGTGGTAGAGGCGCTTAGCAAGTCTATCAAAAGTCTATCAAGGCTGGATTAGGCTTTCACTCTTTACATCGCCCGCGGTCCCCTGGTCGTGGCCGCCGCATGGATTTGTCTGCCGCGTATCTTTCCAGACCCTGACCAGGCACTAGCCCGCCCATTGGCTCTGCACCTCCACACCACCACGACGCCGCTGCGAGGTGCGCCTGTCTCGTCGACCAACCTAACTGCCCTGGGCCCTCGTCGCGCACAGAAGCCGTTCGCCAGTGCACCGACGCCGCTGCTGGTCGTCGCCTTTGCTTTTGCGCCGTTGGCACCCACGCCTCCTCTCGCCTTGCACTGTAGTCTGCACTGTAGTCTGGTGCTAGCAACTTTGGGGATCGCCCAGACGACGAACCACTGAACACGCCCACGCCCTGCCAGCTGCCAATTGTCCCTCCGAGCACGACACGGCTCCGGCGCCGACTGCACGCCCGCCCTCGCGCTGCCCGCCAGCATTGCTCCTGCTGCTTCACCGACACGCATATTTCTAGCCCGCCATGGAGAGCCCGACCGGCTATCCAGAGTCTCCGATCGACGACGAGGTCGTGTATCCGTGCAAGGGATGCGGAGAGGTATGAGCCGCTGCTACCACGACTCCCCCTCTGCAATCGCTCATAGCAGTCTAGATCCTCGAGGAAGGCAAGGCCTTCGAGCTCGGTATGCTTCCCCGCTGAGCCAACACCACAACTACCATCGCGCCTTCCTCCCACCGCCCATGCCAGCCACCTGCCGAGGATGTACATGCTAACATTGCCTAGCCGGAAACCGATGGCATATCGACTGCTTCCGCTGCAACACGTGCGGCACCCTCCTCGACTCGGATGCGAACCTGCTGCTGCTCGGCGACGGCTCCCTGATATGCAACAACTGTACATATAGCTGCAACCACTGCGGCAACAAGATCGAGGATCTGGCCATCTTGACTGGTGACCAGGCCTTCTGTGCCAACTGCTTTCGGTGCAGGAATTGCAAGCGCAAGATCGAGAACCTGCGCTATGCCCGCACATCGCAGGGTATCTTCTGTATGTCGTGTCATGAGTCGCTCATGGCTCGACGGCGCAAGAAATCCAAAAAGCCGCCCTCAGTGGCGCCCAAGGTGGACAAATCACTGCCTGCTCTGCCTCCCCACGAGCAGAACCAGTCCACCTTCACCCCAGACCTGGATACGCCATCCGACATCTTCTCGGAGCCCACCACGACCGACGTATCTCCCAGACCTCCTCAGCCGCGCCGGGGTGATTCGTCGTCAAACTTCAGGCGCGATGCCTCACCAATTGGGGATACTGCACGAAGGGGTATGAAATCCACATGGCCTACATCATGCTCACACATAGCTAACCTAGCCACAACTACAGACAATACCACACTTCCAGCAACAACATACAACAAGGACAGCGCGCGTTCAGAGCTGGTAGACAACGGCGACGACGGCATCCTCCTCCCCTTCGCTCTCGATCCCAACCCTGCGCCCGGTCCATCCCCGCTCGGCCGACCCATCAGCAGATTCAATGACCGAACGCTGGGAGCCAAACCGACCGGAAGCGGTGACAGCAAGAGCGGGCGCGATTACTTTAGTAGGCCCACTGGCGATCATCGCGAGAAGCTGAAGGAGAATGGCTCTCGAGAAGCCTCCAAAGAGAGACGCCAGACGCAAACACAGAGCCCGCACATTGCCTTCCAAGAGAAAGGAAGGCAGCCTTCGGATACACTGGTCGAGACACTTAGGAAGAAGAAGGACATGTCCAACGAATCTCCTGCCGCTGAGCCTCGGTCAAGGAGTCAGCACGCTTCTCCCGCCCCTTCAGGGCCAGAACCCTTCAAACTACAGGATGTACCCAAGAACAAGAAGGCGGAGGCCAAACGCAAGGACTCCGAGGAGACGCCATCACCGCAACCGCAGCAACAGCAACAGCAGCAGCCGTCTTCTTCCAAGAACGACATCATGTCTGCGCGGCTGAGTCGTCCCCTCATCGAGCCAACCTTCACTAGCTCACCACCACTTGGCTCGCAAGATTCACCGCAGACCTCAGAATCGTCGTTCGGCTCCAATCTTCCGCTAGAAAGACCTGCGCGTGGTGATTCGCTCAAGGCTTCGACCCTCAAGCCTTCAGCCCCAATCTCACGAAACGAGAGGGCCCCATCACCCACCACACCGACTCTAAGCCATCCAGAGCGAACATCATCTACCAACACAGCCAGCGCGAACCTCAACGCCGGACTTGGCATACTCAGTCCTTCGGATTCGCCAGCCTCTAAGACTCCATCGGACCCTCCAGTTCTCCCCGCACGTTCAGGTGGACGGCCAGCCCCGCCCTCGACCGACACGTTCACATCTCCACGCGCACCCCCGCAACCACCTGCCATTCAGCAACACAAGACGAGCGATTCCATTAGCAGCGCCCAAAGCGAAGCATCCCGAGATGCATATGGAGCTGGTGGCCTTCCTCGATACAGCGCTCAGGGCGATTTCTCCATGGATGAGGATTTCGCGCGTTTGCTTGGAAGCCAGGATGGAAGAGATGAAAAAGACAACGGGGTGTTCAGGAGAGTTTCGAACGCTGTGTCCAAGCATGGGCGCAGTTTCAGTGATCGTGGTTCAGTCACATCACGAGGTCACAAAAAATGGCCTACGAACGGCTCCATCGACATTAGCAGCCCGACAGTTGCCTCGCCCGACACCAAAGAGGAAGGCGTCAACCTGCGCAACGAGCTGCGCCGCGCCCAGCAGCGGATCGCTGAGCTGGAGGCCGAGAAGAACGGCCTACAAGAATCGATGCATAGTGCCGCCGACATCAGACAGGCAAACACGGTTCTGCGAGAGAAGCGAAACACCATGGCTGTCTTGGATACGCAACGTGAGATGGTGATCCGCGAGCTTGAAATCATGACTGAACACCTCAAGCACGCTAAGAGCGGCCAGGGCAACGTTGAGATCGGTCAGCTCAAGTCAGACATTCTCAAAGACTTTGCAAACTCGTTGCAGAAGCTCAAAGACAATCTGGGAAATCAAATAGAGGATCTGATCACGAAGAGATCGGAGTTGACGGAGGAGATCTCGAACCTCATTCAGATGAAAGACAAGGGTTTCCAAGAGTACGAATCGCTCACGGCCGCTAACACTAGACTTTCCGCCATGAACAGGGACCTGGTAGACAACATCCAGACCAACCTTAAGAACAACAAGAAGAGTGGACAGAACCTTGATGTTGCTGCCAATGGCCTTGGTATATACAACGCGCAGCACAAGGGCGGCAAATCAGAAGTATCCGTGGATGCACCAGTAATACCGCATGATCACTCCTATGCCAATCTCGACGATGGCGAGGCGACAGTCGCGCAGCCGCAAGTCGTTAATATTAGGAAGACCGGAAAACCCACCAAATTCTCTACCTGGAAGAAGGGCGGACAAGCCATTACAAAGAACGTCACCAAGGGCTTCAAGGGAGCATTCGGTTCAGAGCAGAAGCAGGAGGACTACAACGTCAAGGTCATTGGCACTCCTTACGGCTCTGTGCACTCTGGGCCTGACATTGCAGCCATGTCCATGTCGAGTTCCATCAAAAGCCGGGATACCATGGACCAAGGAACCCCGCGAGGCTGGTTCGGTGGAAAGCCTGGCAACGTTAGACCAGGCGGCCCGCCCCAAGGCTTTAGGCCCATGCAGAACATCAACAACAGCACCACTAATCTGGCTGCCGCCGACGCCAGTACCGTGCTATTCGGGTCTGACCTGACAGCACGATGCGAGTTTGAACGGCAGATGATTCCACGCATCGTCAGCAGATGTATCGAAGAGGTCGAGCTTCGCGGCATGGACGTGGAAGGTATCTACCGTAAAAGCGGCGGTACCTCGCAGGTGAACCAAGTACGCAGTGGCTTCGAGACAGACACCGAGCACGACATCTCGGACCCAGATCTCGACATTCACTCCGTCACTTCTGCGCTGAAGAACTACTTCCGCAGGCTCCCTGTGCCGCTGATCACATACGATGTCTATGATCAGTTCCTTGAAGCTGGCCGTAAGTCCATACTATCCGACAACAGATCAAGTGCTAATGATTGTACAGAACTTGAAGAGCCGACTGCTCAGTCAAGAGCTTTGTCTGCCGCTGTGAACGAAATTCCCAAGGCTCATCGTGATACCTTGCAATTCCTCGTGTTCCATCTGTCGCGGGTCATACAGCACGCCAGTGACAATTTGGTAAGTACACACAATAGATGTTTGACGTGTACCATGACTAACATGTGAATAGATGACACCACTCAATGTCGCTGTCGTTTTTGCGCCAACCATCATGCGGCCTATGGACATCCAGCGCGAACTCACCGACGTGCAACAGCAGCGTGTCGCCGTGCAAGCGCTTCTGGAAAACTACAAAACAGTTTTCGGTGATGAATAAAGTGAGCACAACGCCCACAAAAACTCGCAAGGGCAATCGAAGGCGCCCAAAACTTCTGTTATATCGTTTCCATTTTTCAACATGTGTATCTACAGCGGGCGTTACCGGCCCGATCTCCAAGAGCTTGTTTGTCCTTGTCTGTGTATCATACGAATCTGCACACAGTTTTGGATCCTATCTGTATCGAGGTCCGTGAGGCGTGTATCGATGGCTACGATGGAGATTGTGTTTATACCCTTGGGCTTTTTGCTTGGTCATCTAAGCGAAGTCAGCGATATATAATGAATTTTTGAGACTATTGTTCTTGTATTCATCCGGTCCAGATCATTCACATGCTCCACATGGATGTGCTGTTCCTATGCTTGGCGCTTTCGCTACGTCGCCGCTAACGTGCTCAGGATGACGTCGGTCACCGCCCACTAAGCGAACAGGCATGTGAGGGAGCCTGTTTCCGGTCTCACACGATCGCCCATTGACTTCGCAGCTTCCCGGTACCCATCGACTGATCTGCAAACCTCACATCAACCCTTGCGACAGCACTTTTTCCACTTCTCTATCCAACCACCAATACCCCTCATACATCATGTCTTACGCAGAGATGGCCGCCAAGGGCCCCAAGCAGAGCCCCGAGGAGGTGAGTTGTTGAAGAGTGCTTGCAATGTGTGCCAATGCTAACTTGAAGATAGGCGTAAGTCACCCCGTTCATTTGGGAGGAGTTTACCCCTCCAACGTCAGCTTTGACGATGCATGACGGCACCCTGTGTTGCATCTTAGTCAAAATACAAGACCTGTGTTCTGAGGCATGAAACTGCTAGAGTTGTTCTGACGTAGCATTGCAGTCGCGCCCCCGCCCAACCTGAGATCGAGCACGCTTCCGACGACAGCGTACACTCCCTTGTCGACGTAGACAGCCCGCACATCTCCTCGGTCCCCTCGGACTACGAGTCGCAATCCGTCAAGACCGACACGCAAGCCGAGCGCATGGAGCGTGAAGAGGAAATCAAGGAAGAGGCCAAGCACATCAAGGACCGCGCTGCAGCAAAGAAGGAGGCAGCCAAGGACAAGATGAAGAAGAACGCCGACAACCCGGTCGTGCTGAGCAACGCAGTTGGCCTTGCCGTTGTTGGTGGCATCGTTGGATTTGGCGCATACAGGCAGTATGCCCGCGGCGAGCTGACCGGCAAGGTCGTCGCGGCCTGGGCTGCTGTCATTGGACTGTTCGGCGTTGGAGACTACTACGTCAGCCAGTACGTTGTCCAAATAGAAGTGCTCTGATGGCACGTGTGCTAACATTCGCAACAGGTACTTCTTCAAGCGCAACCCCCCGAAATAGACGTGCTGCCTGATCGCTTTGTTCAAATTTGCACTCTACTTCAATAGCACCTCGTACGACGGAATCATGCTGAAATCTTGATCATCTGGACTGTACCGATTTGGCTATGTTGTCTTCTTCTTTTCCGCGGTACCATACAGCAAGCAAGGGGTTCTCTACTCGGTTTCGGTCTTGAGGCGAGATGCCTTCATGAGTCCACTTCTGTATATATGAGGTCACGTTCAATATACCCGTTCAAACATCATCTTGACCATACCAAAGCCATTCAGATTACGCATGAAATTTCGAACGATTTGCGACTGCACTCTGATTACCATGTCGGATGTACTTAGGATGGTGCCCAGAATTCTCGGAAGTTCCACCACGTGATCCGAGATCTCCAGCCACGCAGATCCCTGCTCCTTCCGCTTAGAAATGCAGGTCCCATAACTTTTACGTAGTGACGACACTTCCGTGTACCGTTGACATCCGCCACGTCTCTCTCTTTGTATCTCTTTCCCGTTTCACATCTTTTAGCATCATGTTCCGTGCAGCCCCACGGTTAATTGCGCGTCCAGCGCTGCGACCCGCGCCACTACGGTCTGTCGCGCCGGCCAGGCGGTACTTGAGCACCGCACCACCATCACAAAAGTCGAGAAGTTTCAAGAGCTTGGTTGCTAGGCTGGGTGTTGCCGGAGCAATAATATACTATTACAACACCACGGATGTTTTCGCAGAGGAGCCAAGACGTATGTTCAGAGGCCAATGGACGGACGAATTGAACCAGAGTAGCTGATCCTGCCTCAGAACTTGTCCAACCCCTCCCAGAAACCGAAGTTGAATCCGAGCACCTCCCCACCATCGAATCCATCTCCGAAGAGCGCAAGCGACGACAAGCAGTACAGGCACAAATCGAGGCCCAGAAGCAAAAAGAGGCTGAGCGCGCACAACAGAATGCTAAGCCTTCAGAAGATGGCCAGGGTGGCATAGAAGGACTCGAGGAAGAGGCAGATCAACAGGGCGCATTCAACCCGGAGACAGGCGAGATCAATTGGGATTGCCCATGTCTGGGCGGCATGGCTCATGGCCCTTGTGGTGAGCAGTTCAAGGCGGCGTTCAGCTGCTTCGTATACTCCACCGAAGAGCCAAAGGGCATGGACTGCATCGACAAGTTCAAGTACGTCCACATTAGACAGCAGAGCCGTAACAGGCCCGCGCAGTTTATGTTTGAACAAGTAGCTGACAAAACTCAGGGACATGCAAAACTGTTTCCGCGAATACCCCGAAGTCTACGGCTCAGAGCTAGACGCTGACGCCGACGACGAAGACGACATGGCCGCCTCCGCCGAAACCCCATCCAACCCCTCCAACGCGCAACAAGACTCCTCATTACAACCCTCCACCAACGACCACGCCGCATCAGCGAAGGGGAAATTCTCCGGTGAACGCAACTCGAAACCCCACACACCAGAAAACAGCCTTGTCCCCGAAGAGTACAAGCCAAACGCCAAACACAACCCCGTAAACGACGCAAGGGGCGACATGAGCAGCCTGGATAGCGAGAAGGAGAAGGAGAAGAGCAAGCAGAAGCCAAAGGGCGACAGTGATACCGAGCGAGCGAATAAAGCGAGGGCGCAGGTTAAGAGCCAGGAACCTGTTAGTGAGAGCGAGAGTATGGTGCCGAAGGCTAGTCATGATGCGAAGTGATAGGAGTACAGGGAGGCTGGAGAGGAAGTAGAGGGGTTGTGAGGCATGTGTGATGAGGGTGGCATGCATGAAGAGATGATGGCATTGTATTATATAGTTACGTGTATAGCATGTCTGAAGAACCAAGGGGGCATTTAGACAGTGGTGTTCAACGCTTCTCTGCTACTGACGAAAATCATGTACAGTATATAGTTTCAACAAGACATTCTTGCAACATTCACATCAAAAACTCTTGAATGTGCTGAGAAAGGGAATTGCAATCGATCTCGATAACAGAAACTACTTGTACAGCAGGCACTCCCGCCTGCCAGAAAAGAAAAGACTTGAACACATCGGACCATTTGTAGCATAATCTTAGTTCCGAATAGCGTAGGCACCAACTCATTGTACGCCAGAAAACACCCCTTTGAGACCAACAACCACATATCCCCAATTCGATTCAGCGCATCATGCTATCCTGACGTTTGTGGTCTTCACCGTGTCCGTTGTGAGGCTTACAATCGACACGTGAGTCACACTGTCCCAAATCCTCACTACGAATGGCACTTGTCTGTTCTGCCTTTGTTTCCATGCGATAGTAAGGAAACGTCTCATACGCACACCCCGGCCTTGACTCAGAGGACCACATCTTGAACACGTCGCGCGCGCTAAGATGTCTCTAAATCTCTACTTTGCTGTAGCCCTCTGCGCCCTCGGCAAGGGGCTGAGCAACACCAGCGTCGACGCTGTCGCGCTTGACGCCCATGCTGTCCTCGCCCTTGCCTACGCCGAACATGCGCATGGCTTCCGTTAGCGCCTGGACGGCATCTTCGTTGCTCATGCTGCCGGGAAGACCCTGGCCGCCCATGGAGCTGCTGATGCGCTTGGTAGCGTCTTCGAGTGCGCGGACTCTCCTCTGGAAGTTGAGACGGTCCATAAAGAGCTGCTGGCGGCGGCGTTGCAGATCGCGGCGTTCGGCGGAGAGGAGCTTCTCAAAGTCGTTGAAGTGAGCGAGCTTGAGCTGTAGCTTTTGGAGTTGGAGGTTTACGGCGCCGGAGACGAGACGGGTGATGTGGCGTTCTTCGTGCGAGGCTAGTGCTGAGGAACGGGCGGCGGAAAGGGCGAAGGGAAGGGTGGCTAGAGGGTTGGGGTTGGAGGACGAGTCGGATTCCCGTGTGGCTACGGCGGTGGACTCGGCAGAGGGGTCGACGTCCATGGCGTCGCCGCCTTCTGGCTTCATGTCTGAGGCGGTCGCTGCGGGTGTAGACTGCTCGCCTTCCTTCTCTTTGCCCTTCTCTGATGGTGCGGTTGGGGCTTTGTTGATCTTCTCTTGAAGGATGCGCTTCATCTCGCCGACACTGCGCCCCGACGCTACTGCTGCCTCTGTGACGTTTGCGGGAGCAAGACCAGCTAGGAAGCTGACGACGCTGAGAATTGGGTTGTCGGCGTGGTGGATGGGTACACGGCCCTCGCTGAGGTACTCCAGATCGCGCAAGAATTTGGTTGAAGGAGCTGCAGATTGTGACTCTGGTAGATCCGCCTCGATGTACTTGTCCTCAATCTCGAGCTGCAGGAACTTCATCACGCACTGCTCGCGTGTCTTCGTCTGGACGTGGTCGGCGACACGGTTCCAGTCATCGTCAAACTCCTCCAAGCCCTCGAGTAGCAAAAGAGTCTCCTCTTCCGTCCACTTCTCTTCCGTCTCGGCCGCTGCTGAGTTCTCCGGGTTGGAGATCTTTGTGAAGTCGGCTGAGGATGTGCCTTGCGGGAAATTGCCCTCTACAAAACACCTAGGGCAAAGGTCGCGCTTCAAGCCACCAGCAGCCTTGATCTGGCCAGTCTGCTCGGAAGGTTTCGTTTCATGGAAATGTACACGGGTACATTCGACGCCGCAACTGAAGCAGTTGATGACCTTGGTTGGCTCCTTTGCAGCGGCTTCGAGATCCTTGACGTCTACCGAACCGTTGGCGGCACCTTCGCCATTAGCAGCTTTTGGCTCCACGGATGCTTCTTTGCCATTGGCCTCGTAGATGTTTCGTCCAGCTAAAGACTTGGTCTCGCTCTTTGCCGTCGGTTGCTGGCTCGCAGCACGGTCAGTGGCTGTGAGCTGCTTTCCGTCCGTGACTTTTGAGCCTGGTCCTGGTTGGAAAGGTTGCAGTCCGCGGGGGGTATCGACTGTGACACGGAAATGGCCGGTGAATGGAGGACCAATGTTCGATGGGCGTTCTTGAGGGTCGACCTGGTTGATATGTTAATCACGACTCAATGTAATCATATAGCGGCAAGATTTACTTGGTAGTTGATCAATCCCCACTGCTCGAGGAAAGCATGCACGCGCATGATAGCGCAGACGTCTCCTGCAAGATTTCTTCGGCATGCGGTAACTGTGAGGTACTCGGATGGGTTCAGGCGGTATGTGTTGATCATGAAATCGCGGTAATCACGGTAGACGGCTGGTGTCTTGCTGCGGTTGCGACCGTTGAAGAATTCGGGTAGGGCTTTGCGCTCGCGGTAGTCGATGTAGCGCATGTCGAACCAGGTTGCGTAGCTCGGGATGATGGTCGCATATGTCTGGGTAACAAAGTGTGAACGCGCTGCTGACTGCAAATCGGCTTTTGCTTGCGCCTCTGGGTCAGCAGCTTCACCACCCTCGCCGTTCTCCTTTTTCGCATCGTCGACGCCGCCCATCTCTTCGTCATCCTGGCCATCGGCGTCTTCCGCTTCCGGTCTTGGGCCATCGGGTGCATCGAGAGGGTTATCTGATGCAGCTGTGGGCGTGGCAGTAGCAGGATCGTTGGAAGACTCCTTGCCGGGTGCGTCTTCGAGCATGCTGGTATCTACGGAACTTAGCGGACTGTCGACTTGGAGGGGTTTCAAGGCCGGTGATTGGAACATGCGATCCAAGTCGGCAAGATCCAGTGCACCTAGGAGCTCGTCGTCATGGAATAGGTCGTCCATGGTGTTGACGCGACTGGCGGTGGGTATGGTGATGATTGGAATCAGGATGCGACCTACCTTGATCGAGCGCATTGGTGTCTGTGGCACCTTCACCAGTGAGACTTGGGTCCTGAGCAGTTGCGCTTGCTGTCGCGTCGTCGGCCATGGCTCGGGGAGTGTTGTGCGATGCGACGGAGCTGGAAGGCGCTATGCGGCAATGCAAAGGGGAAGTCGCGGGCGCGAGTACTCGGAGCGATTGCGCGATCGCAACGTGTCTTTTTCAACGTGCTGCCGCGTGGTCGTTGTTGGATGAGGGTGGGGATGGGGGGCTGCGATGGGTGGGTTGGAGTCGCGTCTGAAGTTCGCGATGCTCTCGAACGCCTAAGCAAAAAGAGCACTAAGGAGCATGGAGTAGTCTCACGTGATCAGCCTGCAGCCCCGATGCAGATGCAAGGCTAGTGCCGGATAACTAACCTGGCCAAACCGAGGTCATAGTTCTCCGCGCCGTTGGGTTGCTTTCACTGTTGCTCGACGAGGCGTCCTACACCACCTCCTCCAATTTTGCGTGTCTGTTTCTCCCAGAGGCATCGCACTGTTCCCGCCCACCATGTTCTCCGCCGCTCGTCAATCCGCCCTCCGCACAGCTCGCACACGGCTTCGGCAGTCGCAACCCACGGCCGTACCCCAATACTCCGCCTTCGCACGGTTAGCGTCGACGTTTGCCATTCTCGAGCAGAAGGAAGGAAAGATCGTCTCACAGTCATTGGCCGCCATCACAGCAGGGACAAAGCTTGGAGGTTCAATAACAGCCTTCATTGCTGGAAGTGGGGTCAAGTCGGCCGCAGACGAAGCAGCCAAGTCAAAGGGCGTAGAGAAGGTCATCTACGTTGAAAATGGAGCATACGATAGGGTCAGTAGTCCAAAGGGATATCGAATGACACGGGGCTGACAACATCCTGCAGTGTCTTCCCGAGAACTATGCGCCACTTCTGGTCGAGAACATCAAGAAGGGTGGATACACACATGTCGTCGCTGGTCACTCAGCGTTTGGAAAGAACATAATGCCGCGTGTCTCAGCGCTCTTGGACACACAGCAAATATCAGACATTACCGGCATTGAGGGCGAGGACAGTAAGTGAGCATCCTCTGAAGTGTGCAATAGGTTGTTAACCGGACTACAGCATTCGTTCGCCCAATCTACGCCGGTAACGCCATTATGACCGTCCAATCGTCCGACAGCACCAAAGTCATCACCGTTCGAGGCACCGCATTCCCCGCGCCTGAAACCGAAGGCGGAAACGCAACAGTGGAGGAGGGCGTCGACCCCAAGGCCGAATGCTCAACAGAGTGGATATCTGAGGACCTCCAGAAGTCTGACCGTCCCGATCTCGGCTCTGCAGAGAAGGTCGTCTCCGGTGGCCGTGGTCTGAAATCAAAGGAGGAGTTCGACAAGCTCATGCCACCGCTAGCAGACGCGCTCGGTGCCGCCATCGGCGCATCAAGAGCAGCAGTCGACAGTGGCTTTGCCGACAACAGCTTGCAAGTCGGCCAGACCGGAAAGAACGTTGCGCCACAATTATACCTGTGTGCCGGTATCTCTGGTGCTATTCAGCATCTGGCTGGTATGAAGGACAGCAAGGTCATTGCAGCCATCAACAAGGATGCTGAGGCACCTATTTTCCAGGTCGCGGATGTTGGTCTTGTTGGAGATCTATTCGAAAAGGTCCCAGAATTGACCGAGAAGCTCAAGTCGCAATAAGCACTGAGCGCATTGATACCTGTTGTATATAGTTTGAACAATATATCGACCAAACAAGGAACACAACTGCCACGAAGTCAACTACTGGGAGATATCCCGGTACATCCTCAAAATCATTGCATACCACAGCATGAAGCACGCAAGCACATCCTATACTTTCCAAAGAATCTCTAACTGCACGTGAATTATCAACCTTTTGATCTCCGAGTAACCCCGGCATTCGCAGCTTGGCGTGCGTCAACGGCTGATCGACGCCAGCACCCACCATCCGTCTCCACTACGCCGCGATAGCCGAGTCATCGAATCTGGCAATCTCGCTGGAGACCTGCTGAAACGCGCTGCTATGAACTCGCTGCTGAAGCTAGACTCTGATTTCCGACTTCTGTATTACCTTCCGTGTCTCCTCCCAACCTTGGAACTGTAGACGCGTTCACATTCCCAGCGCCACCGCTTCAGCTCTAGCGCCAGTTTCTCAGCAACTAGTCACACGCGTATATCCGTGCCCGACATATTGATCGCTGTTTCGCACCTTCTCGCGTTTTGCAGTGGAAAACGAACCTGAGGATACTTCGCGTTCTGGACTATTATCATCGTTTCTGGGTTTACCGAAGGCCCAACTCACTGTCTAGGGTTACGATGTCTGATGCCGGATCGCTCCGATGATGGCGCGTGAACATGAAGAACCGGGGCAGCCGAGCACGTCGGAACAATATAACGCCCAGGAAGAAGAAGATCAAAGAAAAGAGCAGTTGACACGCAAAGACCGTAAGAGGAAGAGATGGTGGAATGTCTGGAAGAAATGGGAGGGGCAGGATAGCGATTGGTGGTTCGCGAGCACTGGGATACCTGTAAGTGATGACTCGCACTGAAGTGTCGTTGCAAGAGGTTCATATGGCTCTTAACCACTACATCGACTTGACGAACTACGTTGTTCAGATGCTAACACCAAGTAAGCTCCTCGCTGCAACTCTCGGCCCCCTAGCAAATGTGAGCTCAATCGCCGCACTCGTAACTCCCTGGAGACAGCAAAACATCATCAACGGCGAACGAATCTCAGACTTCAAAGGCGTACCTTTCGGCGACCCGAGATGGTGCTACTGGATCAACGTAGCATCGCTGATCTGCGGCTTTCTCGGCAATCTCTTCCTTCTTCTGAACTTTACGCAGAGGATCCGTTATATCATTGCCCTACCTGTTACTGTGGTTCTGTGGTATCTTTCATCTGCTTTCCTCATAGCGATAACGATATGCATGATCACTTACGAACCACCGATCCGACCGGAACAAGGATATACCCAAGGATTTTGGTACGCCATTGCGGCTGCGGCGTTTTACACCATCTGTTCTATGCTTCTCATGGTCAACATGCTGGGCTTTTTTCTTGGTCACTACCCCGAAAACTTTGCTTTGAGCGACAGTCAAAGAACGCTTATTCTACAGACTATGGCGTTTTTCATCTGGTTAGGCGGTGGCGCCGCTGTCTTTGCGAAACTCGAGCAAGATGCTGGAGAAGATAGTTGGAGGTTTGCCGATGCCTTGTACTTCTGCGACGTCACTATCCTAACCGTTGGATTTGGCGACCTAGTGCCTACGACCGATGTTACTAGGGGTATTGTCTTCCCGTACTCTGTAGGCGGAACGATTACGCTAGCGCTCATCGTCTCCTCGCTTTACACGGCAGTTCGCGAGCTCGGCGACGAGAAGATTGTTCAGAAGCATGTCGATCGCATGCGCGAGCGGGTCGCAGAGCGTACAGTTACCAACTCGTTTGACCTCCGTCATCGGGAACGAGAAGCCCACCACCTTATTCGGAAACGTAAACTTGGCATTCCGAAGATATCAGGACCTAGTCAACCACGGCCCTTTCGAACCCCCATGGGCGAGTCTGTCCAGCATACATCCACTATGCAGGGTGTCGCCGATGCGCTGCATATAGGTTCCTCTAAGCCCAAGATCATGTTGTTGAAAGAAGAGAAGGATCGCTTTGAAGCGATGCGCAAGATCCAAGCCGACTCGAAGAAGTTCAAGCAGTGGATGGCGCTTTTCTGGTCCATCACTACTTTCTCGATCCTTTGGTGTGTGGGTGCAGTCGTTTTCTGGATCACCGAACAAGAAACACAGCACTTGACTTACTTCCAGTCGCTTTACTTCTGTTATGTCAGTCTATTAACAATCGGCTACGGTGACCTGGCACCGAGATCCAATTCCGGGCGCTGTTTCTTCGTCATCTGGAGCTTGATTGCCGTTCCGACCATGACTATCCTAGTCTCGGATCTAGGCGACACTGTCGTCGCTAATTTCAAGAAGTGGAGTGACGAGCTCGCAGATTTTACAGTACTGCCCAAGGCAGGTATCTGGCGTTCGTTTCTTGACAAGCATCCTTGGCTACTGCGATGGTTACAGCGATGGACAGATAAACGAGCGAGAAAGAAGCGATTGAGAAGGGGCTTCGACGTCTCTGACCCACGGTCTGATGACGGCATCGTAGATTCTTCCGACCCGCAAGACAGAGAGAGTATTTCGAACGACCCGGAAGATCGCGAAGCAGCAACCGATATAGAACTGACTCTCCACCCGACCGTCCCAGCCCTCGCCTCAGAAGCCGAAGCCGACATCACCAGCCCTCCCTCCCAGGCTTCATTGACCCGCCGCCTCGCCCTGTCCACCCAAAAGGTTTCTCTCGACCTCAAGACTAACGACAAGCGCTACACATACGAAGAATGGGTCGAGTTCACACGGCTCATCCGTCTGACGAGTCCGGAGCGTTTAGACCGCAATGTAGACACCGACAACATGGTTTCTGAAGATGAGAACGAAGAGGGATTGGTGAATTGGGATTGGATCGGGGATGATAGCCCTATGGTGTCTGGTATCAGCGAGAGCGAGTGGCTTATGAAGCGGCTGATTGAGAGTCTTGTGAGGTTGGAGAAAAGGAAGGAGGGGGCGAGACGGAGATCTGATGTTGAGGCTTTGAGGGAGATGGAATGTGGGAGGAGTGTGGGGAGTCGGCAGGATAGCATTGGGGGTCAGTAGACATGGTACACTTGATTCATGATTTTGGTAACAATTGATTCATCATTATCATTGTGATTGCCACTTCCACCGGCTTCATCGATACTCCTATATGACCCGCCATTCCATTGATCAATCGGACCGAAGAGTCTTCCATCAACATGCCAAATCCGCATATCCAAGCTCTCCAGTCTACTACCATCCCCCGTCTCAAAAGCCTCCTTCACACATCCAGCAGGGAACTTCACGATCCGGCAATAATGCTCCGCATAGCCACCTGCCACAAGAGTCTTCAACACGAGGTCTGCACCTGCTCTATGACCGAAGTTCTGCCAGGTCGTCACATTGACACCGTCCCCGCTGGCCGATGTGGCAACAGCCCAATCCGTCATGCAGAAGCTGCATCGGGCGCGCAGAGTATCGAGGGGCTTGGAATCGAAAGTAGAGTAGAAGTCGAAGGCGTCGTCGTCAGAGTCGTTGTCATCATCGGTGTATCTGCGGGGGTGCAGTGCGTTGCTGAGGGATTGGCAGCACCTGCGGTGAAGTAAGATGAACTGCTGTGCACTTCTCTTGAGTTCTGTCTTACCATGGGAATTTATGATGCTGTGTGCTGACGTGCCGACATAGCGGGAGGTTGAAGGAAGACAGCTCATGCATCTGGATCTGCTTCGTGCCTGCCACGCGGTGAATGCGATAGTCGCAGCGTAGCAACAGGCGCGCAGCAACAATCTTTGGTGTCACTTTTAGTCCCATCTGAACGCGTCCGCCTTGGGTCTGCTCTAGCGGTTCCAAGGTGCGAGACGCGCAGTAGTTGAAGCTGTCAAGTCCAAGGCCGTGTTCGTCACCACAGGCATCGCGCTTCAGAGCGAGTGCGAAGTGCGACAAGGTGATTGTGTAGTTAAAACGGCTGGCTAGGACTTTGTAGGCGCACTCAAGCCCGTGTGGTGTAGGTGAATAGGTTTGCGGTGTTGATGTCGTATCTCGCTTCTTTAGACGCCAGTCTGAAGGTATTCGGTAATAGTAGTCGGGGAGATCTCGTTCCAGCAAAAAGAGAAATTCAGAACGATCGTCTCCGAAGACGCTAGATGGGCCTATGAATAGGCTGAATACGTCGAAGAACCGTTTGCACGAGAATGCTAATGCCGCGACGGCGCTTGGTGACAGATGTTCGGCGATAGCGAGGTGGATCTCTGTCGGGACATTTGGGCCTAGAATGGGCGATCTTATTGGCAAGGTCTGATCGCTGATAGTGAGTTTTGGTGGCCGTTGGGTGCTGTTGCTTTGCTCCTCTTCAAGGTGTCGCCGACTGGAGAATGTGCAACCCATACTGAGCTCGCGGAATGTGGTCAACTTGTGTGTTGAGAATCGATACCTTGGTGAGGTGGATAGAGGATCTCAGGGATCTCATGGCGTGTGCCTTGGGGTGCGGCTTGCGTACCATGGTAAAGGGAAAGGACATTTTCCTCCCCTCCTTCCTAGATACCACCACGGGGTCTCTCACCTCGCTGCACTCTGTACATTGCCTCGCATGTTTATAGCCATGCTGTGGCTTAAGATCGCATCTGTTCGTCTTCTTACCTACGATATCTGAACTTGCACTACGGATCAGTCTGCTTGTTCCAAGGTTCTACCAACCCCAGGAATTGCTCGATAAGCATGCGCAGTCATGTTCGTGAGCGCACTTCCAAGCACAGGATATCGTACCTTCCTAGGGCTCCCTAACCTTAGGCAGCAATGTTTCGTCACTCCATCATCCTTGCGGCACCCTTAGCACATGGCTTGGCCATGGTTATTTCCGAATTCGGTGTGCTCGCGCATTCTGACTGGTCCGCTCGCAAAGTCACGTGAGCTATGGGTGATAATTACCCAGGTAGGTATCAATGCCAGCTACGAGGCCGCCAAAAAAGCAGATCGACGAGCATCTCGGTCGCATGCAGTTGCAATGAAGGCGTCTGCTACCATCTTGAAAAGCTCAAGGGAAGTCTACAGGCTTGTCTGTGAACGGGCAATGGTTGTGCGGAAGGTAGAGGCTTGATGAGTGCCGGTCGATCGGTGGGGTCGGACTTTCAGCCACCGACGTCCGTTCACTCACTCACTCACTCACTCACTCCAGGGCTCAGAGAACGCTGGACAACACCAACATTCTAGGAGACTTCAACATTTGCGCGCTCGATTCAATTCTTGTTGCGAAGAGCATTTGCTGGCTGTGCTCAGCAGTCGACATGACTAATCCGCACTGGCCTTGGGTCCAGACGTCGAGTCACAACAGACGCGCGTTGACCCATGCGTCTCGCAGGTAGTCGCTCGATTAGGAAGGATGGTGGTGAAGCGAGAAGTCGCGCGGTTAGCGCCTCCCCTGGCTGAGTTTCGTACTTCGTACAGCACTTGGCGCGCGACGAACATTGGCCCCGGTGCAAACGATCGTTATAAGGTACACTCTCACTCCGATTTTCGACGGTGTGCGTGTCGAATCGGAACGCAGACACGGCTTGATCCGGTGTACATAAGAATACGATCTATACGGCAAACACATCACCAGGCACCAACTTTCGTCCTTCGCTTTAAGATGACCGCCTCTTCTACCGTCGAATAACCATTCATCTCAAAGCCGCACTTTGTCGCTTTCTTACGCTCCTTTGCATCGCACAGCCATGAACTCTAAGGACACTGACGGTCAATCGCCACCTCGGCCAACGATCGATGCTGAGGTGGAGAGCGCTGCGATCGCCGCTCAAGTTTTAGAGACAGGATCCGATGAAAAGAACGGCGTCATTGAACATGCAGAGCAAGATGAAAGTACCTCATCACAAGCAAAGAAAGTGCCTGAAGCGGGCATGAAGAATTACTTCGTGAGTAAGTCGCCTTGGATGTTACTCTTGGCTGACAAACGATCAGCGAGTCTTCTCCCATGGAACTACTCTCGATTACTGGCTCATATTCATGTGCTGTGTCACCTCGATAGCCTCCGGCGTTACGTTTCCTCTGATGAACGTCGTCTTCGGTATGACCTGATACTCCAGAATCCGTTGGCATCCTCCCCGAATACTGACAGCAGCCAGGTCAATTAGTCGGATCTTTCACCAATTACTTCATCCCGGGAACGACCATGACAGCCGGGGAATTTCAAGCTGAGATCAACAGGCTTACCCTGTTTCTTGTCTACCTCTTCATCGCGAAGTTTGTGTTGTCTTATATATCAATGGTATGCATGCATGCCATGAAGAGGCTACCATTATACTAATGCTGGTATAGCTTACCATCCGAATCAGCGGCCTGAGGATCTCTGCTGCATTGCGTCAAGCATATCTACGAGCCTTGTTCGCACAGCCAATTAGTGTCATAGACACGATAAGTCCCGGCAAGGTGTCCACGCGAATTACCACCTCTTCCAACACGGTCCAACTCGCAATATCACAGCACATTGCCATGCTCTTCCAGGTTCTTGCGTTCGTGATCGGAGCGTATGTGGTGGCTTTCATCAAAGGCCCACTGCTTACCGTAGTCGCATCTGCTTCGCTTCCGTTCATCCTCGTCGTGTTTGGTATCATAGTACCACCTTTCATCCGGATCCACAAAGTTACCGAGAAGCATCATGAAGATGCTTCTGCTATGGCTTTCGAGATGTTCTCGTCCATTCGCATTGTCGCTGCGTTTGGTGCAGAGGCGAAATTGGCGAGGTTGCACGAGGCCTTGTTGGACAAAGCTGCGACTAACGAGGCCAGAGCTGCGCCTCTCATGGGTCTCGTGATGTCACCCATGATGATTGGACAGTATGGCACCTTTGCGATTGCGTTTTGGTTCGGCATCAAACAGTATTCGGAAGGCAAGAACATCGACGTTGGAACGATAGTGGTGGTTCTGTTCTCTGTCATGATGGCAATAACGAACGTCGGTAGGGTTGTGGCCCCAATCATGGCCATTGCGAAGGCATCTTCTGCCGCTACCGAATTATTCATCACGATCGATGCAGCCGTTCCCGATACCACTGGATTGAAAGAGCCGGATGTCACCGCCAACGCAAACATCAGCTTTCAAAACGTCGCCTTCTCATACCCAAGCCGACCAAATGTTCCGATCCTTGGAGGTCTTGACCTCGAGTTTGAGGCAGGAAAAGTTACCGCTATTGTTGGTCCGTCTGGGAGTGGTAAGCAGTTTCTACTCTGCAATTCATGTTCTAGTTACTAACCACTTGCCTCAACTTTTAGGAAAGTCTACTATCGTGGGGTTGTTGCAGAGATGGTACGAGCTCTCAGGCACAACAGCTACGGCCACCTCTGACGATCACGCGGCCGACCCATCGCCTCACGAGGACGCACACGACAACGAGAAGGACAGCCCGCAAAAGTCTCGATGGTTCAAGAAGAAAGCTGTGCCGAAAGATGGAGACAAACAAGCATCTGCGGAGAAGGCTGGAGAAGGCGAGAGCAAAGACGAGGAGCCTGGTCTGGGCCCAAACACTTGCACTGGTGCTATCCGGATCGGAGATACCAACCTACGAGATGTCGACTTAAAATGGTGGCGCTCTCAGATTGGTCTAGTCCAGCAAGAGCCCTTCCTGTTCAACGACACTCTATACAACAACATCGCGTTCGGTCTTATTGGTACTCAGTACGAAGACTTGCCCAAAGAAGAGAAAAAGATACTGGTCGATGAGGCGTGTCGCGAAGCCTACGCCGAAGAATTCATCGCCAAACTTCCTGAAGGTTACGAGACTTTGGTAGGCGAGAGTGGTATCAAGCTTTCGGGTGGACAGCGACAACGAGTTGCGATCGCGCGGAGCATCATCAAACAACCTCCTATATTGATTCTCGACGAGGCTACGAGCGCTATCGATGTACGCACCGAGCGCATTGTTCAACAGGCTCTCGATCGCGTATCGAAGAATCGGACGACTATCGTCATCGCGCATCGTCTTTCTACCATCAGGCGTGCGGACAAGATCGTAGTCTTACGTCAAGGCGCTCTCGTGGAACAAGGTACCCATGATGAGCTGTTGAAGCTAGAAGCTGGTGTCTACTACGGCTTGGTCCATGCCCAAGAGATCGCTACGGAAGCGGAACAGGACGCTGATGCTAGCTCGCTCGAAAAGGTGAAGAGCGCAGACACTGCAATAGTCGAAGACTACAAGCAGAGCACCGATGTTTCCAAAGTAGCCGAAGATCCAAAGTACAAACAGCAAGGTCTCTTTGGCAGCTTCGGGCGTCTTCTCTACGAACAACGAGGACATTGGATCTTATACAGTGTCGCTATCGTGGGTATACTGGCTACCGGTGTCGTATTCCCACTCCAGGCCTACATCTTCGCACATGTCGTCAACGTTTTCACACTTCCCATGGGCGAACTCGTCAGCCAGGGTAACTTCTGGGCAGGCATGTTCGGTGTTCTAGCTGCGAGTACCTTTCTATCCTACTTTTTCATGGGCTTGGCCTGTCACCTCATCTCTGTCGCCGTAACAAGGACCTATCGCCAAGAATACCTGGATAATCTCATCCGCAAACGCATTGCCTTCTTCGACGATCAAGGGCATAGCCCTGGATCTCTAACATCAACCCTGAGCTCAGACTCGACACAGATCCAGCAGCTGATGGCAACAGAGATGTCCATTGCGCTCGTTGCTATAGTCAACGTAGTGGGCTCCGTAATCATCTCTTTCATCTACGGATGGAAACTGTCGCTTGTTGCCCTATTTTCCGCGCTACCACTCATCTTGGCTGCTGGATATCTACGTGTGCGCCTCGAAAACGAGTTTGAAAAGACCAACGCAAAGGTTTTTGAAGACAGCAGCCAGTTTGCTTCAGAAGCTGTCGGTGCTTTCCGCACAGTGTCGAGTCTTATCATGGAAGATATGATCGGTCAGCGCTACGAGACCTTGCTGAAAGGTCACGTCACAAAAGCCTTTTCAAGCGCCAAGTATGGCACTCTTGTTTTTGCGGCAAGTGACAGCATCGAATTGGCTTGCATGGCTCTTACCTTCTGGTACGGTGGTACTCTCCTGGCTTCCCGCGAGTACAGCCCTGTCAACTTTTTCGTCATCTACCAAGCTATTGTGCAAGGCGCCATTGCAGCAGGACAGTTCTTCTCGTATGCCCCCAATATGGCCCAAGCGACCGGCGCCGCAAACCGCATTCTCAGTATGCGTCCATCAAAGACCACTGCAACAGCCACATACCCGCCTTTGCACAAACCAGAAGAAGGCGTTGGCATCGAGTTCCAGAATGTGTCTTTCGCCTACAAAACCCGCGAAGTGCCCGTTCTATCCAACCTCGACATCCAAGTCCAACCAGGCCAGTTCGCCGCACTTGTGGGTGCATCCGGCTGCGGGAAATCTACTACAATATCCCTCCTCGAGCGCTTCTACGATGCAACATCTGGCCGCATCCTCTACAACGGACAAGACATCACGACTCTTGATCCCGCAGAATATCGCAAGCAGATCAGTCTCGTCAGCCAAGAGCCTACGCTGTACGAAGGCACGATACGCGAAAACGTTGCTTTATCTGTCGATACCGCTACGGATGAAGACATCGAGCAAGCATGCCGTGACGCCCAGATCCACGACTTCATCACATCCCTGCCCGAGGGATATGCCCAGCGCCTAGGACCAAAGGGCATGTCGCTGTCTGGTGGTCAGAAACAGCGTCTTAGTCTCGCTCGTGCCTTGTTGCGTAAACCAAAACTCCTTTTACTGGATGAAGCGACATCCTCTCTCGACTCTGAATCTGAGAAGTTGGTGCAGGATGCTATTGAGCGTGCTGCTGGCGAGGGCGGAAGAACAGTGATTGCAGTCGCGCATCGCCTTGCTACGATTCAGAAGGCGGATGTCATCTTTGTTTTGGGTAGTGGCATGGTGCTGGAGAGGGGTGACCACCAAGGGCTGTTGAGGAAACGGGGTGTCTACTGGCAGATGGTGAGTTTGAATCTGATCTACTTATCCGAATTAAGATGTGCTAACTCTTCATCAGTGCCAGGCTCAAGCTTTAGACCGGTAGCACTGGACAATACTAACTTCGGCATTCATTACGTTCGCGGAATACCTTCTTTTAATCATCTCTTCTCATTCTTGAAACACTTGTAATTTTGAGTAGCTGGCTGCAATAACACTCTTTAGATGCTATACTCTGATTGCATGGAAATGTGCTATTGCCCTTCTGAATGTTCTTGGAAGTGACGCAGTATCTGTTTCGAATTGATCGTATCTTAATCTCATCTTGTTATGTACGCCCTCCATGTATCGTTTATTACCAAGCCATCCCCCATTTGCGAACTTAGCATCGGAGATCTACTGTTGGCCCATAATGCCTCCCGGTGGGTACTTTGGCTGTCCCTGAGGCCCTAGATCCTCTTCTCCGCTGTCACCTGTCCTAGCTGTAGGCTTCGTCTCGGTAGTAGGGGCCTTGGGCTCGCCCATGCCATCGGGCTTCGGTGGTGACTTTGTGCCCGGTCCGCCGCGCTTCTGCCAGTCGAGCCACGAGCCGCGGTATTCGCCAACGTTTGTGTATCTGCCGTGCGAGTTGGCTAATGATCTCTAGCAAGCGTCCTTTGCCTTCTGATCGAACCCTGGGCGTGTGCCAATGGAAAATCCGACTTACCCAGCTTGTCTCGCGATTCCTGCAGCCGCTGAGCTCCTCACTCCCGCCTTGCAAAAGAAGACGACTTCTTTTCCCTTGGGTGGCTTCTGGAAGCCAAACCTATCTTCAAACTCCTCTTCGTCTAGTAGTAGCGCATCGGGTTGTGAGGTGACAGGGATGTTGATAGAGGTGGGTATAGTGTTTGCGTCGAATTCATGGGGTTCGCGGACGTCGATGAGGAGACGTGAGTCTGAGGGCGCTTCGAGGATGTGTAGAACCTGTATGGGTTAGCGATGCGCTTGAAGGGGTGTATTATGGCTTGAAAGAAGCCGATCGTATTGGCCAAGAAAGTCTTGGGAAATAACGGTAAGACGTACATCGTCAAATTGGTAGAGCTTGTTCTGCTTCAAGTCGTTGGGGGCCTGTGAATGCCATCTCTTTTGTGCTGGCGTCGCGTGTAACCTCGCAGCACCTCCTACAGCCAATGCCCTGCTCTGCGAGATAGATGTGTTTTGCGACCTGGGTGCGATGCTGAAAGCGCGCGCAGTGTTGAAGCTCAATCGTGTAGGCTGGCGGCCGATGACGGAGGCATTGGAGCGGACGCCGAGCAGTTGGGCTGCGCGCTTGGAGGCCATGGTTGGTATTGGTGTCGCGATGATATTGTATTGCGATTCAGAAAGAACTAAGAAGGCGACTATCGTCTTTAGAGTCTCGAAGATGTTGTTCGGATAGATAAATACTCAGTGTTCAAGTCGCCGACGATAGCTCGGCTCTAGCCAAATTATCGCCGACGTCACTCTTCGCGAACCTTTGAGCGCAACCACGCTAAGCCCTACGCAACAAGTTCGGCAGGCGTCATCGCACGCATCGGCTGCACGGTTCCGGAAGCAGGCTAGATTTATGTGTTCGTATGATTTATGATATCTAGCATATTTTACAAGAGAGACGCTATAATTCAAGAGCCACACCCAATAGGGCCAATGTATAACGCCAGTAAAAGAACAACAGACATTGGGTATTCAACATAAAACAGACCAATAAGGATTGTCCGAACTCCTGTGAGTGAAGAGTGCTTACTCCTCCTCGTCGCGCTGAACATCCAAACCGCGCAACCGCTGTGATAATAGACCGGCATTGGGCGGAGCGGACGGGCTGCCGAGCGGAGAGAATGCATTTCCGCCGTAGCCAATGTCGCCTTTGCTGAGCTTCTCAAAGGTACCATCGCTTTGACTTTTCGGACTACTTACGCCAGCTCGCGGCGAAGTAATGGGTGTTCTGAAGGGGCTCTTCGGATCAATGTCCATGCGATCGCGAGACATAGGCCGTGACTCGATTGCAGCGAGCCTACCGATCGTAAAAGGTATGGGCTGTAGTTCCGGCATAGGTGAGTTGAAGCCACTTGATGCTGAGGAGTTGGTGGTACCTCCAGTGAACTTGACGGCTGGAGGTGGTAATGGAGTGTGCTGCCTCAATCCATCGAGCTGATCGTACAAGTGCTGAAATTGAGACAGTGGCCATCCAGCACTGCGTCGACGGAAAGCCTTGTCCGTAGCTGGTTGAGCTCCCGGTAGATGTGTCTTTTGCAACGATGATGCATCTCGCGTCGGCTTGTACGTGCTGTATCTAGGCTCAGGTTGCTGGATTTCATTCCTCAGCTTTTCTTTACCGTCTGGTACACGATTCGCAAAAACGACCCGTATGCTTTTGTACAAGTAATGACGACCCTTTGAAGGACAGCATATGTGCAAGTGTATGAGGTAACGCAAGATAGGTCGGTCGTTCGGATCGTCCGAGTTGCTGAGGGCAGCCTCTGGACGGTCAGTTCCCAGGTTCCTCCGTGAAGATGCGGGCATATCGATAATGGGTCCAGCAGAGTAGCTGCGCTGTCTGATGAAGGTTTTCTGACCTGGCTCCATGTCCGATATGTCATATGGCACGAGGAAGAGCTTCACTGCGGTTTTGTTTGGGTTCTTCAGCACAATTTGTAGCTGCCCCTGCGGCGGTATCCGGTAACATCCCCCCGGAGGTGCCTTGGGAGACGTAGATCGTCGCTTTTTCTTTTCTTTACGACGAAGGTCTCCTTTCACGCTCTGTCCACTCTCCTCTTCACCAAGATTAAGCTTGAAGTCAAGATCGTCTTGTTCGGGGGCTGGCACCACATGTCGTCGCTTACGTTTACTAGCTTCGCTGCATTCATCTGGCGGTGGCAAAGTATTTTCCAGGTCAATGTGCCCAACGTAAGGGCTCGGCTCATTATCTGAGATCCTACCGTTACCGGTGTTGTAGCTGTAGAATACGGCTGGAAAGGGGACTGTGACGTGGGGTGGGCACTTCAGACTTGACTTGCATTGCCCTTTGCCGAGTACACCAATCTTGGCGACGAAATCAAGAGGCCGCGAAGGCGTAGTAGACATACGCCCGCGAAGTATAGACTCCTCATATGAACCGACCATGGGGGCGTGTTGCAACGGAGATGCTTCCGAGGAAAAGGATGGGCGCCGAGCGTGTAGGAATGGTGTTTGCGACTGAGATTGAGGCTCAGACTGATTGAAAGTCATTGATCGTCGCGGTTGGTGCGCCTGGTATGGCATTGAACCACTGTGGCGAATGTGTCGAGCTGCCGGAGTTCCGGTGGCGGATCGCGCCATTTGGGTGGACTGGTAGTCATGAAAGGATGCAGGAGAGTAGGTATGCCGGCGACTATTTCTGTCGGGACTTCGGGACCCTTGCCGCGAGCCTGGCCTAGAGGAAAAGTCCAAGTCTGTGTTGTTTGCTTGCTGGACAAGCGGGCTTGTGGGCGGTAGAAAAGCAAATGAACTAAACGGTGACTGTGATGACTGCGATATCGCTCGCGCTCGCGCGGGTATTCGGGCATCTGGGTGATGTGGCACCGGGTACGAGACGTCGTTGCGGTTCGAAGTATAAGCTGCAGACGGGAACGAGCGATTCCAAGGCACCACCGGGGAAGTCGCTAGGAAGCCTGAAGATGAGGAGTCATTCTCCGAGGCCGTGCCCGCTCTCTTCTCTCTAAAATCTCCAGAGTGTAATGCCGATCGCGGACGCTCGATATCCAGGCCTACCGCTGCAGGGTCACGGAGATGTTCCGGGGTGGAGATTCGGGAGGTTTGTAGTTCGGCGGATGAAGATTGAGGTGTAGTCGGTCGGTCTTGCGATGTCGGTCGGGTTGAGGAGTCGCGCTCAGTTACGGAATCGCCCTGTGATTCATGATCAGTATTCCTTACGTTGATTATCAAGCACCATGGTGGACGTTTCCTAGTTCTCCGGCTACTCACACCTTGCCGCTGCAACCACGATGGACTGTTCGTTCGTTTAATCCTTTCCATCCAGTCCTTCCGTCCGAACATGGACGGCTTGCGCATTTGGCTGGGCGACCCAGGGTCCGTATCCTGTAGCAGGTCGACTTTCGGCGATTCTGGCTGCATGCCGGGTTCCATGTTCCTTTCTACAGCAAATCCCGGAGTATGCGGCATTTCAAAGCCGGTGGCCAAGGCCTGAGGCAAGAATGACGATGTTGGTGGACTGTCATGGGGATCATGAAAGATGGGCATGGCTGTAACAAATTGTTGCGATAGACAGCATGAGTACAAAGATTTGACAAAGTATCAGAGAATAGTGGCGGGTTTGCGAGCGCAACAGACGTGGAGCACTGAGATGGCAGGTCGTAAGGATGGCGGAGACGTCAGGTCAAGCGGTTGGAGCACCTGCTGGCCCGGCGAATGATATGAGTAAGAGTTTCCAGTTTAAACGGGGTGCGCTGGCTCCAGTGGGCGCTTCATTGTACAGTCATACTGCCCAGTTTTAGGACGAAACAGCGTGGAGCGCCCCAGTTGAAGGTGCGGAGAGGAGGGACGCAGGGACCGGGACAGATGACGCGCTGTGATCTTTGTTGCAAGACGGAAAGTTCCTAATCGCTGCTGATAAAGTCGCCCATGCCGCCGGACCGGTATTGGCCGACGCAGCATGTCACACGACGAAAAAGAACACACTGCTCATCCGGGTGTTCCTGCACGTCCCCGCGGGATGCGTCTTTGCTGGTGCATAGTTGCGATGGTGCACAAAGCTGAGGCGTGAGTTCAGGACCGCCGCGGTGGTGAAGACCATGTGACTGGCTCTAGATCGCGCCCCACTTTGCCAAGGCTGAGAAAGTCGGCTCGCGTTCTTGCGACAAGCTCCATACCGCGCCTCAAGACTTCCTCAACACAACCATAGCCTTCGATATGGCAGTCAAACGACCGCATGAAGGAGACGCAAAGTCAGCGGTGAAGAAGCAGAAGCAGAAGGGTCGCTTCGACATCGGTCCCGCAAACTTGCCGGATGGCACCCATAGACGGAAGAGTAGGTTTTCTCCATCGTATTCTCCATGCATAAAAACCTCGCAGAGGAGGGACTCAGACAGGCGTATCGCAGTAGTTTCGAGTACTGGGCAACTACGCAATACCGACGTTTGCTGGCATGGCATATATAGTTCAACTGCTAATTGGGTACTCAGTCGAAAAGATCAAGAAAGGCCTTATCACCAAAGCAAAGCTGAAGAAGCAATACGCAAAGCTCAAAGCCCGCGAAGAGAACGAAGAGACGGCACCGCGCAAGTCTGTCTACGACCGCGAATCTGCCAACGACGACAACGAAGACGAGGATGAGGAGCCTGCTGAGCCCGTCCAAGAGCCCACATTGGAGCCTCACCCTGATCGCGTCGCGATGCTGGAAGAGAAGTCGCCCGAGCCAGAATCCACACAGACTTGGGAGAGACGACAGCGGCGAGCTCGACCACAGCCATTCTTGAAAGAGACAGAAGTGGCGCGGAAGAAGAGGGAGGAAATAGAGGCGAGGCAAAAAGCCAGGGAGGAAGCGGAGAAGGAGCGCGCAAAGAGGATCGCTGAGCGTGAGCGCTTCAGGAAAACCATGGCCAAAGCTAGGGGACCCAATGGCCAAAGGAAGCTGGGTCGAGAGAGCACAGTCCTGCTTGCGAAAGCGCAGAGGCTCATGGGCAAGACCTGAAGCATCGTCAGACGATAGCGACGCTACTATCCTCAGCTCCAAGGGATAGTACGTCTGCGTCAGCCCACGCGTGCGCGCGCTCTTATCAATATCCACGCACTCACTCCAGTGCTGGAGACACCGCTCCGCTTTACAACGAACACGGTTTCGACCCGTTCGTTACAATGCAAATCTTGCACTTCCCGCAGGTCGAACATCATACTGGCCAATGGATCGGGAAGCATGCTGAGTGGCTACGATCTAGCCGTCGTCACAGACATGCTTGCTCAGAGAGGGTAGCAGCTTATTTACACAAGATACAATAGGCCAGACTGTGACGAAGCAGTGGTGCCACAGATAGTCTGGATTAGGTGCACAGCTTCTTCACCGAGAAAGCACCATTGACTCAACGAATCAATTATGTACATTGTATTCTTTCTTGCATCGTTCGATGTCACCATGCACCAATGCGGTTGTGTGATGTTACATGTTCAGCCCTACCCTCAGCCCTTTGACGAGGAGCAGTAGGCTCGGAGACAACTTAGAGCGATCGAGCGATAAAAGCGCATTGCTTAATCAGTACACGCCAGATCGCCATGCGAGTCGGAGTTGCTGCGTTGGATGTGTCGTGGAGTAGTCGGCGACTGCCAAAAGTGGCTGACGGTACCTGCCGAACGGAACGCGATCCACGCGCTAGGGGTGAACGCTCTTCCCAGCCTCGCTCTCACTTCCTAGCATGTACCTCTCACGACCTCCTATGTGAACATACACAAGACGCGAATAGTCACCACTTCACCGGAATGCGTTCAGTTGATCTGACTGCCGATTTCCGTCTTCGCCACCGCTGTAATCGCCTCCCTGGTCCTGTCGTACCAGCAAGACTGCGGACTGACCGCCAGGAGTAATCTTCGCCTCCAACTGAACGAGCTCGTTCCAATGGCACGACACCATATAGCAACACACTCTCCGTCTGAGAACTTAGCGGATCTTCGAGCGCATGGCGCAGACTGTCACTAAAACATTGCAGTATTAACACCCTCTGCGCACGATAGTGGTGGCGAGATGTCAACAATAGCGACAGCTACCACGCATATCGCAACCGTCCCTTCGCGGATTATATGCGGCTATCAGATGGCTTAGACTGTTCCAGAGATCTGTTCGGCTGCTTTTCCGAGATGATCAGCGTTGGCCCATATTGGACTAGAGCACAGCCACCTTGTCACGTTTTTTGAAGCCACCTCGAAATCATCAACGGGTGGGCTTCCTCTTTTGGCGTCTGAGACACTTATGTTTCGCAGGAATTTGACGTACAATAGATATCCGAATTCTCGTGCTCATGCGAGTCCAGCGAGCTTTCCACCATTAGAAGATTAGGCCCACAAAGGGTAAAAGCAGGTCTCTGGGCAACGAGCGGCTGTTACATCAGGCACGCTATGCAACTTGCTGCTCCTAGCGACTACATGGCATATCCTGTGGAGCAATAAGCTTATTCCAACCGGCTGCTAAGTTCTGAAGTTCTTTTGGGTTAGCGGTGTATGGTCCATGCAGCCTTACCTACAGGGACCTAGCCAGTGCGGGAATCCTTTGGGGGCTGTACACACCACCTGGTCAACGGCCCGTCAGACGATGCACTAACCATACACGCACGCGTCATGGCCTGCAAAGCCTCGTCCATCTGCATGGAACATGTTCGTTACTGGGCTGTTTCGAAAACGCTGTAGGTTGCGCCGTCCACTAGCCGAACCGAGTACCACCGTCGAACATTACAGCTTGGCATACAGCTTGTTTGCCGTCTCTCCCTCCGGAAAATCCAAGGACCTGGTTTGCCAAGGCGCTGGAACACTATTATGCTAGCTTTCCGCTCGAGGTTGTCTCCTCACGATGTCTACATTGCTGATAGTCTTGCACTTTTTACTTGTACCAAGTCCTTAGGTCACTGCTACTTGGTTGACATAACTCAAGTTTATTGCAATATCTCCAAACAACTCTTGTCCTCTCTCTTGACCATACTATCCTATCTGCCGTCTATAGACTTCTGGTTATATTCAGATATCCTAGAGTACAGCATCTTCACCTGTTCCCGATCGCTATGGACAATTCCATTCGCCAACCTCGGAAGTGGTCTTTAGCGGAAGATCAGAAACTCCGCGAAGAAGTGGAGGCCCAACGTAAGTTACACCAGTTGCATGAGACACAGCCCATGTGGTATTCTATGCTCCGCAGCTACGCAGCAGTCTCTGCATATCAGCATTTCCTAAGCAAGCTAACTAAGCATCATCAGTCGTAGAAGGAGAAGTCAAGGATTGGTATGTTGCTTTGACTCCTCTCAAGTCAACAACTAACAGTGCCTGCAGGTGCAGAATCGCCGATAGCCTCCCTGGTCGAACGAACAAAGATTGTCGAAAACGGTGGCACAACTCGGTAGCAGGAGGTCTCAAGAAGGGGCAGTGGTCGAAGAGTGAAGATCAGTTGCTCTCAAGAGGGGTCCAACAATACGGCCAAAAGTATGGCTCAACAATCGGAAGCATACACTGGTACTGACTCCACTATCAACAGATGGACAGTGGTAGCAAGCTGTGTCGGAAGTCGCAGTGCAGACCGTAAGTACTACGATGTATTACTACTTCGTTGCTGACCATCCCTTAGAATGCGCGAAGCGGTGGCAGCAGTCACTTAATCCGGATCTTGATCGAAGCGAATGGCGCGACTTAGATGTCAGTGATAGCAGTCTCACGGACAGAAACCACTTTCGGCTTACTGAAAGGTGCTGTATAGGACTCAACACTTATTGATGCAGTCCAGCGACTCGGACGACACTGGAAAGACATCCAACGTGAGCATTTTCCAGGAAGATCAAAGAATGATATCAAGAATAGGTACGTTCTTCACTACTGTTTGTTGCACTATTTCCTAATATTGTCAAGATATACGGTCCTCGTGCGAAGATACCAGAACCAGGGCATCACCCTTCCCAATGCTCCAAGTTCTCCATCCGACTCTGGTACACCGGCCCTGTCGAACTATGCCGAGGACGATGACTACCTCTCCCCCAATTCTCACATGTACGATACGTTCCTGACCACACCATCACACGGATCAAGTCGCCATTCCTGGTCAAGCTTCGACAACGACGCATACTCAACATGGTCATCTCCACAAACATACGCCACACCTACCGCTACAGCCGACCGGATTTCACACCATTCATCGGTCACTCCGTATCAGTATCTATACACTCAGCCACCACTGGGCTCCAACATGCCTCCCACATGGGATCAAACGTCGCCCTACGCACATCACCCCTCGCCGTCACTGCACACCGGTGCACCCACGAGCCCGTCAGTGTATGGCTACAGCCCATATCCGGTCGCCCAGCAACCAATAATGCCCCACAACATTGCTTACACAGCCTCCACGGAGCGAGCAGCATATGCCACGATGCCGAATTACTCGCCACCTACTGCATCAGGTCAGCGGGTTTACGACCAAAGCGCATCGGCAATGTACCGTGACCCCAGACATTCACAACATCCTTACTATCAGTCGTGAGGCTGTGCAACATGTTAGATGGTATAGCTTGGCAGTTACTTAATATGTCAGATCTGGCAAGTACTTGATAGGTCGAGTTCTGAGAGTTTCGTCACACATATGCAATAAAGATAATTCTCCGCCCACAAAGCCTCGACCCATCTTTCGTTTCACCGAGTGTCAATTGCGTTTCAAAGACCATCTTGCGAACCTTGATGCCAACTACTGCAGCTTCTCCAGACGCGAAAGGGCCTAACCACGTGACAAACCCGGAAGTGAGGACCCCTGATTGGCCGCCTAAACCCAGCACAGCCTCAACCCCGAGTACAAGTCGGACGCCTCGTACCCCCATCGCGTTAAAGTTACCCAACCAAGTAAAGTGCGCATCTACGGAAAAAAAGAAGAAGAACAAAAAGACAGGATCGGTTACCCATTCGAGTCAAAATAGCACCGTCCCCACTATCACGAATCAGGGTTGTTGCGCGGCGGGCCACGCCCGGGCGGTTTCTTTTTCTCTGCCTTGAAGACAGCCTGAGCCGTTGCAGGCCAGCACGCGCATCAATACACCAGTGATCACATACATGCTAGCTAGTGTCAGCTAATGTAGAGTGTCCTGATCCGCGTCCATGCCCGCTGCACGATGCACGATCTCGTCGCCTGGACCGCTGTTTTACCTGCCTCATCCGTTGCGCGACGCGTGTGACTTTTTCTCGTTTACACACGCGAGTCCCTGCAGCATTTGGCGCCTGTAGATGGTATCATGCCATTCTGCTTCGCTTGGGCGTTGTTGGTGTTGAAGGTTTTTGTCACGATACACCGTGCGCGTGATGAAGGCTGATGGCTTGCCGCACAGCGGTAGGTACCGTTAGTATGGAACCTTGAAGTTAATCACCTCCGTGGAACGGCGTCCCGTCCCTGTCGATCTGTGTCGTCGATGCACGGCATATATTGTTCTTCACATTGTCGGACCGGACTTTGGGTCTGGTTTCGGTTGGTATGTTCCTGCATTGCTGCCTGGAGTAGGCCTCGTCACCGCCGTATACTTGCGTCTGGTATCGTGGGAAGGGGTACGCGTTCCTGCATGGAAAGAATGTATATCTGGGCACATGAACACTCTAGAAGGATGATATGATGTCAAAAGTATGATGTCAAGTACCCGCTGGCGTGTTAGACTTGCATTCGGTATCGCCCGTCGAAGTGTTCGGCGATGCTTGAATGAGAATTTCGTGTTGGCGTGGGTGATGGCACCTGGCTAGTATGCATGATGAGGTCGAAGTGGGTGTGTTGAAGCTATGGGCACGCAAGGAGACTAGATCCTACACGAAGAAAAGGTGTCTACTTCCGTCACTTGTTAAGGGCGATACCCGCGTTAGGCGAGTGTAGTCTCTACAGGTGGTCACTTGATACTGCGAGACTAACGCTCGCTGCTGTGACTCTCTCTCTGTGGACTCTTGGAGAAGAGCATCTGATAGTGTTGTCAATCCGATTCTGATAGTAAGATCGGACCTACATTCACGTACACGATGTCAAGACGGAGTGACCGAAAGTCTCCACATCCCGTCACTTCTCCAAGCACTGTATCAGAAACTCCACACCCCACACCCCACATGTCCTGGAGAAAATTCAGGCAGCTACATTACTATGAATAGACAGACTACGCGGCACGATCCCTTAGATGCCCAAAACCCACGTACCGAGAGCTACAACTCACTGCTACGTTACGTTACAGTACGTGAAACGATACAGCGGGACCCAGGTGACCACACTTCGGGGACTCCGCCTCGCTGTTTGCCTTACCAAGAGCCAGCGGGATTGCTGAGACGCGTGGCATCTGTAGGTTAAGCTTTTCGCTTAGCCGTGAGACGGTCCGCTTTGAACGGCCTGATGTGTTCTTCGGAGGGCCTAATATGTAAAAGTCTTCCGGCGGCAGCATGGGACGTGTTGAGATTAGCTTGGGTCATATGGGCGGAGGAAAAACTAGCGTGTTGTCAAAGTGATGTTTGCCTGGAACATCATCAGATATGGTTATGCAATTACAAGTCCTTTCTCAAACTAGCTCCTGACATCATGTTCATCATTCTCTTCTTCTCCTCTTCGTTGGGCTCTTCCCACCAGTTGTAGAAGTTGACAGGCTGGAAGCCTCTGTCACGCCATTGCTGCACCTGCTCCGGGCCGATTTGATGCCACGGCACCCCGATATCTTTTGACACCTGGTCTTTGACATAGTCCTTCACCATGGAGCTAACACCCTCGTCATCGTTCCATTTGGCCAAGAAGAACAGATCAAACATCTTTTGCTCCTCAGTCCTTGCCCGTTCGACTGCTTTCTCCATGCCACGCACCATCTTGTTCTTGTTGTACGCTTGCGGCTTCATCTAACGGTCCACTTTTTCCCAGTCGAGCTCAAAGCCGCCTCCATCGTAGGTAGGTGAGCCCTCTCGCCCCTTGTCATGGCATTTGTACAGATCATGAAAGCCTTTGAAGGGGTTTAAGCGGCATTCGTCTCTGAACATTCCATCCTTGAGAGCAGTGTTCAAACGTGCAGGGGGCTTCGTGGGTTTGGGTATGTAGAAGTTCTCGTTGATACGGTCTTTGATCTCTTGTGGTGTAAGAGGGCTGTCCTCCCAGCGCGGACGTGCCTTGCGGCCCGGAGTTGGTCTCGGGTCACGTAGCTTCGATCGATCGTATTCATATTCCAGATCTGGCGTCGTGAGGCGGGGTTTCCGCTGTTCCGGCTCTTCTTCCTTTGGTCGCTCTCCCTTCTTTTCGGCCCGTACCGATGTAGCTGCTCCCTGTCTTTCGCTCGTTCGGCGTTGCTTCGCAGATGCTTCATTCTCGGATGTCACTTTCCTCTTCTGGCCGGCAGATTGTGTCGAAGACTCAGCGGTTTGCGCTCCAGATGCAGTGTCTCGCGGCTGTGTCCCCTGATCTTGACTGGCATCGCGTTCCGCATCAGCGCCACTGCTTGCTTCGCCTCGCGTCCGCGGCATGGTCAAACATCGAATTATCAAGGATATGACTGACAAGTAGCGAATTCGCCGATGAGATTTTGGACACGGAGTTGTTGGAGTGTTTGGGTTCGACTTGACGCGTTCCGCAGCACAGCTTGATGTTAGGATGACGTCACGTGTTTACCCCTTGCACGCGAGCGATCGGCGCAATCGCAACTACATCGGAACGAATCCTTGGTCGACCCGAGGATACTGACCGTCTCTCGGCCAAAGCGAACCATCTACTTGTATCATCCTCGGCCCATGCGATGCAGGTCCAGAAAGCCTCCCATTCTGCCTCGTATCCAGACCACTAAGCGGCATATTATCGACGTTTCAAATATTACCCGTCGGATCGGACCCCTGAGTACACCACAACGCACTGAGCACCGAACGTGTGTGCATCACAAACCTACATGCATCTAGGATGATAATGAACCGAGGGAGGCTGGTCCAACGTTCTTTAGTAAGCTCGTACACATCCCTCAAGCTCATGCGCAATGAGCTTATATGCGCCTCCATGAGACCATCTTCGTGCTTCGCCACCATTGGCACGCGTCTCTTGTCGGAATGCAGTAATACGGGAGGCATACCTCTTCTCCTTCTAGAACCTGTGCCGTATAAGATTGACAAGGGTGTCCGCTGGAGCGGTGTCGTGCAGATTACTTGCATGTTTTGACTAGGCAGCAAAACATGCCTTACAAGGCAGAACAATGATGCGCAAACAACTTGTAAGGTTTTGGAGCCACATCTATTGTTTCCGACCATTGCAGTAGTCCTTGTGCTGGGTTCAGTAGAGATACATACACTACGATAGCGCGCCCGAACTGTAGCGTGAGCAAGTAAAGAGCTTGTCTTTTCCGTGTACCGGATGGATGGGTGGCTGGTTGGCAAAGGCGGGGTTTTCGGGTATTGGCAAAATCTGATAAGTCCCGACCCGCATGCCCAAACAAAATTTTCCATCTCGATCCAAACTTCACATCCAAGGACTCTATACGATTATGAGGGAGCTCGAGAGTTTTATTGTAACATTATAAATGTTGTATTTGGCCAATCTTCCATCGAAAGCAACATCAGCCCGGCTAGCTCAATCGGTAGAGCGTGAGACTCTTAGTTATCACGTCCTAACAGACACGATTGTATCAAATCTCAAGGTTGTGGGTTCGACCCCCACGTCGGGCTTTCTTTTTGCTATGTCATTGTCCATCGTCATCCTGACTAGGAGGTGTTGGAGGTGTGGCCGTGAAGGACTTTTTTTGAACTTCTGCACTAGCCGACCCACAACGACTACAAATCGCAATGACAGTGATACGACAGCACCTAGAGCTGTCCCTCAACTCGAGCTTTCGTTTCGAAAGGTTTTGTCCAACACAAGATCAAAAAAGGAGGGTTAAAGTGATGGCGGTTGTGAAGGACTTTTTTGACCAGACACGCTAAATCATCCACCCCGACCAGACCCCAAGATCACGAACTATCTAACGAAGCCCTCTCTTGTTTGTAACACCTAATAAACAACTCTTGATTATATAGGACATGGACGTTATAATCCCTGGACTCGTTTGGCAGTTGCTTGATTTCATCCTTACCTAGGTACCCAAGTACAGAACGCCCAATCAGTCATGCGAACCACAAGCCCGCTCAATCTGGCGTTCTTTTGCATATGTCTTATGGCGACAACGTAGTAATCTTTAGTGAAAAATTCTGCCAGTTTGACTGGGGAAATGACATTGTAAAATGGCACAGTGTCTCTAACACGTAGGTGTCCATGTGGTCGGTAAACCCCTTAGTTCGCTCATATACCCTCCTCTCCCCCATTGTGTAATCTGCAAAATGAAGCGATTCCAATGTTGCGCATCATGCCCAGACGCGCTAGCCGGCTTAGGACTGGAGGCGGACCAGGCCCTGCCACCTGGAAAGCGGGCGCAAAGAGGGAGGCCTTGCACTGCCCCAAGTAAACACCGTTGGCATTGGCAATATGTGGCGCAAATTATTCCTTTTGGCTTTCATATCGCCAACGTTCATTCACCACGTCGACTGACCACCAGGCCCTATATGGCCCCCTGTCGTCTTACCCGGCCGCTGTCTCTCGCACCTCTCGAGGTTCTGTCGGAGATTACGTCGATTATAGGCGCAGCCTGGTAATACTCGAGATGCCTGTCGCGCAAAGACCCCACGATCTGACCAGGTGAATATTGGCTTTGCTATGACGACGCCACGAATTAATGTTCACTAACGCCGAAGTCAATACATAGCTACGGGCGCGATGCACTGACTGATTTGGTCGATGCCTCAACAAGACCGAAGAGCAAGCGAGAAGGGCGTTGCTCTGCCACTCCGGACTCACCCGAATCTCAAGAAGCAACCAATGTACCCAAGCGAACGTACCGATACCGAGAACTCAGAGGGGCGCATTCAATCAGACTACTCCGTTTTCTGCCTGACTTCGGTGATGAAGACATTAGCTGTACGATCAAGGAGTACAACGTTAAGTCAGAAAGTATCCCTTACATAGCGCTCTCCTACGTCTGGGGAGATGCTACGATCAGGCACCCGATTTATCTGGATGGCAATATTGCATACGTCACATCGAATCTCAGAGAAGCTCTGACGCATCTAAGAAACGCGTCCCCGTATTCCAGCTTCTGGATTGATGCAATCTGCATCGATCAAGATAATCCAAAGGAGAGAATGCACCAAGTAGGGCAGATGAGAACTATCTACAGCAATGCAGCTCAGGTGGTAATGTGGCTGGGTCCAGGAAATCGAGACATCGAGAAATTGAGTTTGATGATAGAGTCTCACTGGCATCACTGTCTCTCTCCAAACAAGGTGAACAACATCTGTCGGACCTTTATAGGTTCCAGCATCGTCGCCGCGGTGGTCTATCTCGTGCAAAACCCATACTGGTGTCGGGTGTGGATTATCCAGGAAGTCACCGCTGCCAAGAAACCCACGATCATGTGTGGTACCACGTCCCTAGAGTGGCCCCGTTTGGGGCGATTTTTGGAGAGATTACGGTCCAATCACTTTGATCATCCGGCAGCAATGGAAAAACACCACCTCGACCGTGTGTTGCCTATGATTCGTCTGTACAACTGGAACCATAGTGTCACGCGTCTGGCGGCCGCCTTGTACTGGTCTTCAACGAGTTATGCCACCGACGCCCGCGACAAGGTGTATGCAATTCTCGGTTTAGTGGACGAAGGGGCTGGTTGGTTCCTCTCAGCCGACTACACGCTTTCACCATGTAACGTGTATTGTCTTGCCATTCGCGCCATGGCATTGGATTGCAAGGCAGGGGCTTCCTATCTCAATCCGCGGGAGCGTTATTACAGAATAGCAAAGGCGTGCTTAGATGACGCGCTTAAAAAAGATGAAACATCAACAGACAAAGAGGTATGTCAACCCTGTAGCGGTCCGGAGAGTTGCCTGTTGACACTATTCTAGAGTTCAGTTGAACACGGAACCATTACTGATATAGGATGTGATGGGAGATTATGTGGAAGTCGTTTCACAATGGAGGATCTTGCAGCTTGGGACAGTTCCCATAGATATGCTTTGACGACGAGCGATTGCAAGGCGCCGTTGGCACACCATTCGGATGTTGTGGTATATTGCCCTTTGCACGCATTCTTCGCAGGGCGTGAACACGGCCTAGTTGTTGCCACAATGTGATAGCGTCGCAAGCAAGAGAATGGGAAACAACTGCTAGTACATCATTACCGCTGAACTAGAGCCTAGTGCAGTCATTTTATTGCGTTGTAGGTAAACTTCCGCCTCAAAGCACAGACTCTCCTACGATTGCATCTCCCCAGACCTACTACTCTCTAGTAAATCACACATATCCTCTCCAACCCACCCACTCAATACCCTTCTTCAACACCACCCCGACCGCCCAGGACTCGACCACACTCAAAGCCCCCACCACAACCGCCGATGCCACCGCCCCCATACCTTCCCAACCCTTCTTTCCAAACCAGCACTGCAAATCGAGGACCACAGGTGCATGAATCAAGAAAGCCGCATAACTGTACTTCGCTACATCCATGCTACCAACTATCCAGCGCTTGCTAAGAAATGCCAAACGCGGATTGTGGAAAGCTTTCAGAAGGAGCGAAGCGAGGGTCAAGCCAGCGAATTCGTTGAAGAAAGCGTAGAGGAACGCGAGTAGGTTGGGACCACCGAAGATGAGTGGGACGATCTCGGGGAAAGACATGCCGGTGTCGAGTAGGAATTTGATGTGGAAGAGACTGAGGGAGGCGATGGAGGCGGTGATGGTGCCGACGATGCGTAAGGTTGATGAAGAGATGGCGTTCTGGAGTGAACGTCCTGAGCGGTGGATGTAGATGCCGGCGGTGTAGTAAGTAACGTATTGGGATACATACGCCAGCTGGAGGAACAACGGCCAGAAGGCTCGACCTACGGGGTAGTAGAGTCGGATCAAGAAGGATGAAGTCGATATCAGGCCTAGTGTAGCTAGAACATGGGTTGTGCGGAAGGGCTTTGGTTCCTCTGGGGCGTTGGTGACTTCCATTTGGGATGAAGTCTTCGTCGACGATGCGCTGGCCTTGATATCGCTAGAGACGGTACCAGAGGTCTTCTTCTCCTTAGCCACCAGCGGCTTCTCACGCGCAAAATACCCCGGCAGCACCCCAGCAAACACCGCATCAAAGATCAAAAGCGTAGCACAATACCAGACCGGCCCTCTAATCCCCCTCACACTCTTGACCCCCTCCCAAACCTCCCTCCCCACCACGCCCCATCCTTCTCCCTTCAACCTCCCCGCCAATATCCCCCTCACGAAACCCCCCCTCACTAGACAAAACACAAGCGTCGGCACACCCAACCTCCTCCACTTCTCGCGCAGAAACTGCGACCTCGTCTTCTTCTTCGCGGCGATGGAGGAAAAGTACGCGGAGACAAGGAAGAAGGAGCCCATGAAGAAGGTTTGATTGGTGGCGTTGAAGAGGACGAGGGCGGGGGAGCTGTTGGGGTAGTAGCGGGGGGAAGTGTAGGGCCAGGGGCCTGCACCACCGTAGGGGGTGGAGGCGTGGTGCAGGATTACGAGGGCTGTTAGGCTCGTGCGGAAGTTGTCTAGGGTGTGGGTGCGTGGACTGGCCATTCTGCTTTATTGTGTTTTGAGAGGTGATGGAATGTCGAAGTCAAACATTTTTGAAGGCGGTTGCTGTCTCTTTTATCTTGATCCGTTCCGCGTATGTGGTCATCGTTTTGGGGATGATTGTAAGCAGCGGAGTATACACGCGTGAAGAAAAGTGGGGCTGGTGCCTTGTCGTGTAAGACGGAATAAACGAGGCGGAATGATTGTGGCACGGAGTGATGATAGGCCACAGCCCAAACGCTATCCTGCTTTCATTGTCTTCCTATCATCAAGCGAAGTAGCCGTTCATTTCCATTGCGACTACCAGCCGCTCCATTTGATTCTCTTCTGCAGTGCCTCTTCCTTTGCCGTAGCCCTGTTTGCCTGTCAGGCCTCGGCACACACTCAAGAACACCCGTATCTTTCCTCTGAGTTTCGCGTAAAGACCTTTCACACTTTCTTCCGTCTGTTGTGTGTTGGCATTCTGCATCTTGGCGAAGAGAAGGATGTGGTCGAATATTTCTTCTACAAGGGCCATGATCTTGCGCTGTCGCTTCCGGAGTAAGAGCGCAAACAAGATGCTGTCCAGGCATCTCTCATGCGAATCGCGCAGAGATGCAACACCTTCCGTGACACGCACTCCGAGCTCGCCGGCTGCGTCTTCCTCGTTCAACCTGGTCTCGACAGTCCGAACCAAGGTGTCAAAGTCGTCCCACGGCTCTGCAATGCCGGTCTGGAAGACATAGTTGGTGAGCGTTATCACGAAGTGATACGCCTCGGCCCTGAAGTAACGAGCGTTGCTATCTGCATACTCGCGTGGTAGATGCGAGACGACGAACAGCATGCGCAGAAGCCGTAGCAGGAATTTGAAGATGTAGTCGTACTTGTCTAGAGAGGTACTCGTGATCACCAGATTGAGCGGGGCAGGCGCCACGTATTGTAACCGCAGGAAGTCGAGAGCATGTAACGCATCAGGGTCCATGACCTTCTCCTGTTCCGCCTCGGTGAGGTTGCGAATAGCGAAGTTGAGCTGTCCGGGAAGCTCATCGTTGTCTCTGTTGTTGAGAAGCGCTGTAGGTGCAGCTACAACTTCATCGCCTTGTGTTGACTGGTAGAGCGTCGAGGAATAGTAGCTCTCGCTGAGAACGCCTCGCAATGCCAATCGAAGCTCCGAGCTTGCTGGTGGCCATGACGTTCGGGACCCTAGTTGCAACCCCATATGTACTCCACTACGCATCTTTCCTTTGTGACGCTCGGCACTCTCGCGGTCGGGATCAAATAGGGCGGTTGCTAATAGGGATGAGAAGACACCATCACCTAGAAGGTGGTACTGCCGCTGCAGTGACAGGTGAAGTCGCAGCTGATGTGACCGAAAGAACAAGCGAATCGTGGCTGCGTTGACTAGTTTCGCTTGTGCGGTGATGAGGGGGCGGAACGACAGAGTAGATGCTAAAGACATGGGTGGCGAGAACGTATTGGATACGGCCTCGCCATTTTCACTTGTTCTCTCTAGTGTCCCCTCTATGAGAAGCTGCAGCTCGTCTGGCAGCGCTTGACACGACCATTTCGGTGTGTCATCCATGCGCCGGATAGAGTCTTCAAAGTATCGATCGAGATCTTGAGAGTTCGTCGGGATCTCAGTCGCAAACTTGGGTGCTGATTGGGTAGAGAGAGCAGCTGTTTCGTCATGTGATCCTGTGCTGAAAGCGAGCAATGCTTGTCGGAGCCTCTCTTCGTACGCTTTTGCCTTTGACGCTAGTATCTCGATATCTTGCCATTGAAAGCCCCAATCCATGTCCGGAGGCTGAACTGCTAACCCATCAAGGCGAGCCAGGGGATGATAGGGGTGCTGCAATTTCAAGAAGCGAAGACTGTGACCTGTCTCAAATATCGTGTTACCGTCTTCTGGGGAAATGAACCTTGGCATCATTTCGGATCTGTACGTGTAGTCTAATGTAAGAGTATCGCCAGTGGGGTCTTCAACAGTTACGAAGCTATTGCGCTGCCAAATGGGCACAGAAACTTGCTCTTTCCTGATGCCCATCCATTCCCCGAGGAGCTCCAAGCTTGGTCTGGATACTTGACTGAGCACCTGGCATGAGAGCTGTCGAAGCTGTTCATCCCCCTCTTCCAGCTCAAGCAGGCGGTGGTGTAATATGGACGACAGTTGCTCGTTGGTTTTAGCATGCTTGACAGCATCTGCCATACGAGCAACGTGAACAAGGATATTGCGAGGCTTCGCAAACTGGTGCTGAAGCTGGATGAGCGAGCGGATCTTGGTAGATTGCTTTCCTAGGGTATCTTCCAGGCTTGAAAGGACGCTCGATATTGATGTGGCCAGAGCCACTCTTGCGGGGATCGACGCTGCCGAGGCAAAGGTGCGCTCTGCGAAAGAGCGTAGATAAAGGAATGTGTTGCCGATGAAAGTAAAGTACAGGATCAAGCTCTGCGCTGCTTGTAGGCTCAGTCCCGAAGCTCGTCCATCCGGTATGGCGGGCTGGAACGTCTTCAGCTTTGGGTTGAACTGGAAGAGTATAGAGGATCGGCCTAGACCAAGGTTCCAGAGCGATTGCAAGAGTACATCTCCTTTCAGTATCCGACCAGCATTCTTGCCCTCGTCTCGCATCAGCGTCGCATCGAAGGTCTCGGGGCCATGCTCGGTTATGTATGGTGTCTGGCTTTCGACGTGCCTTCCCTTTTCGAACGACTCCCAGGTATAGAACAGGACATCCTTATTCGCAGGTCCCAGGTCAAGGGCTACCTTCCAGACGTCTTCTTCGGGCTCTAAGGGCGGTGTTTCGATGGGAATGCTATCGTCGTCGAAACTGTCGAGCTCAGGCAGGGGCCCAAATTCGAACGTGTCCAGATCAGGCAGTCGCAGTTCGCGTTCGAGGTCATGTTTGGGCGCGTAAGGATGGTCAAATCTGATTGAGGAGACTGTGGCTGGTCAGCAACGCGTTCACATGCTCGGATGAAAAGACGCGACGACCCACTGTCTAGCTCGAGGGGAGCGAAGAGCGACGACTCTTGGGAATCATCGTCAAAAAAGGAAGGCTGCCTCCACAGGTGCTCGGTACTGAAGACATCGTGAATCGAATCACGCGCATCCATGGCGGCGAATGTGGAGTAGTCGAGGGTGAGGGAGGGGTATGACGCGCCGTGGTTTTGGCGACTCAGCCCTACGCGGACCCTTGCGCCTTCCGTCACTGTACCTGCAGCTCGCGACTGCGCGTTTCCTTCACTCACTTCCCTTCACTCCCACGACCAATCATCCCCACCATGCCGCCGCGAAAGAAGGCAAAGGCGAGTGCAGCTTCCACGCCCCTGCGCGACACTCAGCCCCAAACACCGCAAGACTCTGGCGTTGTGCAGTCGCAAGATGAGCTGCTCAGCGATCCGTGGGCCGACGAGCAGGAGACACAGCTTTTGAAAAGCATGATGAAGTGGAAGCCGACAGGTATGAGATGGTGATACCTCTTGCTAAACACGTCATTGACATCATCAGGCATGCACAAGCACTTTCGCATGATCTCCATCCATACCGACATGCGCTCGCACGGCTTCGCGAGTGACGACGCTCCTCACACGCGCATTCCCGGGGTCTGGAAGAAGCTGTCGCAGCTATACGACCTAGACGCCCTCGATACGCGCGAGAACGAGTTCGCTTTCTCTGAGGACCCCGACCCGCTAGACCCCGACGACGCCAACAGCATGCCCGAGTTCGAGCTGCCAGAAGACGAATATGGCAAGCTCATGTGGCTCCAGCGCTTCCATCGTGAATCTTCTGCGGCCGGCTCGTCACCACCCATGACGCCCATCCAAAAATACAAAGACCTCTATGCGCCAGGCATCGGCCTACTGAAAGACCTCCCCGATGGCGTGCACTCGCAAAAGGCTGAGAGTGTAACCGAAGCCACGCCCGTACCCAAGAACGCAAAGAACACAAGAACAGGCAAAGCTGCAAAGGGCGGCAAGGGTACCAAGGCTGGAGCCAACGCTGCAAAGAACAGTAAGGCCCAGAGCACCGTATCTGAATCCGCAGAAGAAGAGGACGAAGATGATGACGATGAAGAATCTAGTGCCGAGTCTGAAGAAGACAGTGCGCCAACTACTCGCCGAACAAATCGCGCGAAGCCGAAGCCAGCGCCGAAGAGAACGAGGAAAAGGTAGATAATTGAAATCTGGGCTTGGACAAGGCGTTTTGGTTTTATCGATACCCGGGTTCCACGTGTTCTGTCGCAACAACACCTGAGCACGTGGAGCAGAAGCGTTTGATCGCTCTCGAATACATGCACCTCATACAAGGGAAAAACTGGACGGGTCTGCAGACTACATTAAGATGAGTACATGCAAAGTGGGTGTGTTAACATCGATGTAGACCCTATGGTGTCCACTTTTTCTCTAGGTTGACGTGCATGTGTCATTCATATCGCCCCAGGTGATCGTTTGGTCAGATCTCACAGCATTGGGCGTTTGCAGATTCACATTGGTAGGGCGTGTTACCTCTCCGTAATGTATGCACCGTTTGTATGGTCACGGGAAACTGTTGACGAACGCGTAAGCCTTTGCTATAAAGCTATGCGCGCTTCCTCTCCCCGTCCTCTCAATTCATAGAACAGGTTTCTACTACGGCCGACCATGGAGAAACTACCACAAGAAATACTCGACAATGTTTTCGTCCATATCACCCATACAGAACCGGCGCCCATTAGCGAGCGATTTGACGGACTTTGCAAGCCCTCCGTCCGCACAGTACTCAATAGTCGGCTCGTCGCGCGTCGCTGGTTCGAGTCGGATGTTTTGATACGCGATTTTGTCGATATAGTCTCCCGGACACCTCTCGTGTGGTACAGCCATCGACTCCCAGTACTTGAGGAGATCACTGAAATTCCAAAATACACTCGTCGGTTTAATCAGACAATCACAATCTGTGGCATGGACATGGGCCTCGTTACCCTCGGAGAGTACGACCGCTCGGGTCCTGGGCGTGACGAGCTCGACAAGCAGAATCCAGTGACGCAGTACCTAGTACATCTGTTGCGCAAGATTAGTTCGATGGAGCACTTTCGATACTACCCCATACACCCAAATTGCCTCGATGGAACCTGGCCTAAGTGGAAAGTATCGGAACAGGACCGCGTCTCATTTGAGACTTGCTTCCAAGGAGGACTAGAACGCGCCAGGTACGGATATCCAGCACTGAAAGAAGGCGAATACTCTTGGTGGGGCGTTCAATTGGAGAGCGGATGGATCTTCCCCAAGATAATGGAGGCTTTTCAGGAGTCCCAACTCTGGTTGAAAAGTGTCGAGAGTCCATTATTCGGCAACAAGGCATCGTATTGCGCGATCTCAGGAAGGGGTGATCCTCTTCACAGCAACTTTTTTCGGGACAGCGATCCATTCCAGTGGTTCCCGAAAACGCTGACGCGCGTCGCTATCGATATCACCCGTCCCATGGCTGCGCCATTGCTGAATTTAGGTGGCCTTGAAGAGCTGGTAAATCTAGAATACTTGGAGATAACACTCTCGAAGACTCCTGAGACATCGATCGGTGACGGCGGACCGTTTGGTGCACCCTTTGAGTTAAGCTCATGGTCCTCAGACCTATGGTATGAACTCGAAAACCTGAAAGAGTTTCGATTGATGTCAGACTACCAGCACTCGTTCAGTGAATTCGATATCCTAAACCTCCTCAACTTCTTTCCGAACCTGGAGCGCCTTGCATTGGGACATATTCTTCTCGCGAGCAGTCATGGGAACTGGTGTGATCTGCTACAGATGCTAGCGGACTTCAATCTGAAAGAGCTATGGTTGCTAGATCCTTGTCACATCGTCTATGTCGGTCCCCAACACCACCACCAGCCTCATGTGGACAACGATCCTGATCTCGCGATCGAAGGAACCCACAATACAGACTACCACGTGGTCAAGTACGTGTCAGACGAGCACGTGTTGGACGCAGCACAGGATGTGTGCGTGATCGACATAGGAACGGAGTGGCCTGCTGACGGTTGTGCATATCCCCGGTTGAGTAGAGATTTCCGGTATTACGGTTTTATCTTCTTCGAACAACTTCGAGATGCGTATCCATCGTGGTGGAATGCTGCACGTTCCAAGAAGATAGTGATCGAGGCGTCGGGAGAACTCTCATTCACACAAGAGCAAGAGGCGTCGGATCCCTAATACCGACAAGATGGCTTCTACCGACTTACGCCAAACATCGAGATATGTCCTGAAGGGGTTCGACATGTTTTTCACGGGTTCGTACGCTACAAGATCGCGACAACGGGCTTTTCTTTTAGCACTTGCTGCTTACACGGAGTAGCCCAGCAGTACGACAACTATGTAGCCATTGGAAATGTTGTATTGACATTCATTATCCGAGCATACCAACTACAATCATACTTCTCATTGCCTGTTATAACAGTGATAGAATCGCCGGCCGCTTTGAAGACATCGTAGTATCCCCAATAGCAGCTAATCTCGCCGCTGCCGTTCCTGCTCTCCTTCCAAAGACCGCCCCAGAAGTCAAGCCGCTACCTCCAGGATAATTGCCATAGAACAAACCACCCAGCATCTCGCCAACACAAAACAGCCCCGTAACCTCTCTTCCGGAGTTTGATATAACAGCCGTAGTTTCCGGATTGACAGCCAGACCCCCGAATGTGAAAGTAACGCCGCAGCACACCTTGACAGCCATAAACGGACCCTTATCAAGCGGCAGCGCCCAATTCGACTTCGCCAGTTCCAGCTTTCTCTTGGGTGACTGCGTAGTAAGCCCATCCTTTACCGCCGGGTCCCACTTCCTCTTCGGATTCTCAGCCATCGCCGCATAAACCGCCTCATTATACTCCTTGACAGTCTCCACAAACCTCTCCGGCGCATTCAACCCACTTTCCCCCGCCAACTTCCCCGCCAACTCCTCAACCGTCTTCCCCCAAACCTTCTCCACCCTCTCATCCCTGTACTCCTCGTCCCTCAACCACCCCAACACTCTCTGATCCCAAACCTGCCACGCCACCCCATCAGGCTGCCCATGTATCGCCCGCCCAAACTTCGCATACGTGTAATTTCGCATATCGATGCCCTCGTCTACAAACCTTTTTCCCTCCGTGTTAATCATCAAGCCGAGTGGATACCCCGACTTGGTGAATTCGTTCGAGATAAGCCGGTCGCCGCTGTTAGCAGGCGCATTAGCATCCCAGCATGTAGAATGACACCCAGACCAGTTCCCCGCTTGCTTCGCATCCACGTCGCGGATAGCGTACTCGAGGACTTCGCCGGTGTTGAAGGGCGTGCCGCGGACGCGGGCGAGATCCCAGTTTGGACCCAGGTATTGGGCGCGCATGCGTGGGTTTGCTTCGAAGCCTCCGGCAGCGAGGATGACGGATTTGGTGGGTATGTGCGTGGAGATGCCTTTGTGGTCTACAATAACGCCTGTGACGGTGCCGGAGGGAGAGGTTACGATGCGTTTGGCAGGTGTGGAGTAGTATACTTCGATTCCGTGTCTGCGGGCGCAGGCTTGGTGGTCTTGAATGAGACCTTTCCCCCCGTCTTGCGTCTTGAGGGCCATGCCACCCCAGAACTTGTAGCGGCCGTTTACTTTGTAGGCTTGGCGGTTGAAGGAGAGTTGGTATCGGATACCGTTGTTTGCGAGCCATTTTACGGCTTCGTTGGATTCTGAGATGAGCGCTTTGCTTAGGGCTGGATCTGAACGGCCTAGGCATACTCGATCCATGTCTTTCTGGAAATCGTCTTCAGTGTATGGTTCCATGTCTATGAGTTTTGCTGTCTCGGTATCGACGTTGTTGACGATGGGTAACAGGTCGCTGGTACCGTTGTGTACGGTGCGGAAGGCGCCTGCTGTGAAGTAGCTGTTACCTCCGGCCCAATCTTCTGGTGCTTTTTCGATGAGGACAACGCGGCGTGCTCCTGCTTCTGCGGCGGCTGTTGCGGCGGAGAAGCCCGCATTTCCTCCGCCTATTACTAGGACGTCGATGGTTGGGAATGATGTCAGTTGTCTCATTATCGCGGACTTTGGAGAATATTGATCGTTCGACTAGCAGTGAACGCCTTAACAGGGCCTGGTACTTGGGACATGAGGAATCCATAAATGTTGCCGCGGAATATCTAGGTGGCGCGGAATGGCTACGCAGCCAACGAGCGCGGCCCGCGTGTTGAGTCGTCGCGAGCGGTCATAGGACGGAAATATGGCCGAACTGCAGCGCTCTTTCTCCGAAGAGGTTACTTGCACGCATGTATATTGTACCTCGAAGTGTAGGCTGCACATCACGCAGCATGCTAATGCTGCCTTTCGAACATCAGGTGTCGTGGCACGGAGCTGTTCGCCCTTGGCCCTAGCAGTATGACTCGCGGCAAGCCATTCAATGCCTCCCCAAGTCCCGGCGGATGGAAATACAAAACATTGCAGCCGCTGTTGGCGAGAGTTATGCAGCGGGCATGAACTGCACAGGACTCAACAGTCATGATGTTCTTCCTCGTATGTGTCTACCCCACATCCCCGCCGCTTCTATCCGCTAGCGACTCTGATTGGTCAATGGCTCCGCGCTGACGCTTTGTTACATACGCCCTGCGGTTCCAGATTCATTCGCCAAGCGATATCAGGGAAACAGTCACAACAACATTGAGTCACATCTTGTATGTCTATATAACTAGACGTGTCTCGCTGGACTTTCGATGATACAAACAACATTGTCCGAACGATTTGAGTTATGACGTCAAGCTCAAACAACGCCGCCCTGGAGGTCAAGACGAAGGATGGAGTCAAGTTCGGAAAAGAGCTGAGGGAGAAGGAGTTTTGCTTCAAGAAAGGATTTTTGAACTTGAACCATGGTATGTCCATACGCTCATTCTACCTTCCACCCGTGAACAGCATTGGTCTATGATCCCATTGACTTTATTTGTTTACACATATTTGGCGAGACATGCTCTCCATACGTAGGCTAATTGTAATCAGGCTCTTTCGGTACCATCCCTCGCGCGGTCCGCGACACTATGCGTGATTTCCAGGATGAATGCGAAGGTCGTCCAGACCCCTTCATCAGATACAGATACCCTGTCCATCTCGATGAAGCTCGGGAAGCTATGGCAAAGGTACGTTACTCATCTTGATACCAATACAGGAGATCTGTGACACACACAGCTACCTAATAAGCCTCCAATTACTCTCATTAATAATGCTATAGCTGCTCAACACACCTTCATCAACCCTGGTATTCGTACCCAACGCCAGTACCGGCGTAAACACCGTTCTTCGCAACATTGTCTTCCAACCCGGCGAGCATATTCTCATCTTCAGTACCATCTATGGAGCTTGCGAGAAGACAGTATCATACGTCACTGAGACTACACCCGCGGAGAGTGTCAAGATCGCATACACCTTTCCCGTAGAAGACGACTGGCTACTAACCGAGTTTGAGAGGAAGGTGAAAGAGGTAGAGAGCAAAGGTGGGAAAGTGCGAATCGCAGTCTTCGATACTGTAGTCAGTGCGCCCGGTGTCAGGATGCCATTTGAGCGCTTGACACAGAAGTGCAAAGAGCTTGGCGTCATGAGCTGCATCGATGGGGCCCATGGGGTTGGCCACTTGAACATCGATCTGGATGCATTGGACCCAGATTTCTTCGTGAGCAACTGTCATAAGTTAGTCCTGTTTCTTGTAATTCTACACCAAGTTATACTAATCCAGCACAGATGGCTTCACGTCCCCCGCGGTTGCGCAATCTTCCACGTCGCCCAACGAAACCAAGACATCATACGCAGTACGCTTCCCACATCCCACGGCTTCACACCCAAGGGCGAAAAGGTCGATTCACCCATGCCAAAATCGGCGTTCGTCAGCCCGGATAAATCGCCATTCGTTAGCAACTTCGAGTTTGTGGGTACCATCGACAACAGCCCCTACTTGTGCGTACCCGCGGCCTTAAAGTGGCGCGAATCTCTCGGAGGCGAGACCGTCATCATGGACTATTGCCAAACGCTCGCCCGTGAAGCCGGTAAACACGTTGCCGGTGTTCTTGGCACTGAAGTCATGGAAAACAGCACTGGTACGCTGGGGCAGTGTTGTTTGTCTAACGTTCGCCTACCGATATCGCCGTCTCTGGTCCAAGATATCGCGACTAAGAGCGGCATCGATAAGGGAGAGGTCGGCAACATGATCAGGGACTTCATGGAGAGGCTTAGCTGTGAAGAGTATGGCACCTTCATCATGATGAAATGGTACGCGGGCGTTTGGTGGACGAGGTTGAGTGGGCAGGTATACTTGGAAATGGCGGACTTTGAGTGGGCTGCCAAGACCATCAAGGAAATATGTGAGAGGGTGGAGAAGGGAGAGTGGGCTGTGCCGAAGGGTAAGCTTTGAGTTGTTATCTAAATCTTCGCGATTAGAAAGACACGTAGTTGATATAGAAAAGTCGCATTAGCAGTGAAAGTGGTTCATTCGTAACCAATGTACACTCAATAGCCATGACCGCCATGCACAACCCTGAGGCGACTCCCAAGATTCTTCCTGTGTATACTACACTTCCTTCTACGTATCGCAAATGATGTTGGCACAGATCGGAAATCCCGCGGTCTCGTAAAACAGTCCGTCACCTAGACGTATCGCGATTTCTCACGGCACTTGTCGAATTCACCACCGCAGTCCTTGCACTATTCGCATCAAGTCAGCATCTTTCACTCCACCTCAACTACGGCAAGAAACGAAGACTTACCTCATGGCCCTGGTAGCGGTACACGTGGCACACATGCTCAACGCAGGTCTGTTTGCAACCGGTCTGTCCCTCAGTGTGGCCGTTCTGCAGCCTCGTCAGTGTGGATCGCATGGATAGTTCCTGCTTGACCTCTCGCTTACCTTGACGCAGAATTCGTAGCGCTCCAAGCAAAAGTCGCAGTTGGCGTCGCGTGTGACAAGTGTGGTGCCGTCATCTGCGGTGGACGCGGTGGAGACTATGGTGGCGGCGAGCGCGAGGATGATGGCGAAGGTCTTCATGTTGCTCCGATATCTGGTCGTATACAGAGTGCTTCCGAGAGGTCCAAATGAGCGGATGTTGAGAGCTCGGTTGTTAATGTTGACAGTGGGGAAGCGATAGCAACGTTGTTGAATGAGCGTGAGGCGTGAGAAGAAGAAAACTGTCGCGCAACGGGCTAAAGAGTGTAAAGTATGTGCCAATGGCGACTGTTCGACTTGATCGGTGGGTGTCAGCAATTGAAGAGGCGAGTGGTTACTCGTTGGTCCGGTGAAGGCGCTTTGCACTGGGCCCGAGTGGCGGCGCGCGGCAACGATGCAAACGGTAGTGTTGCGAGCTTGACGACTTCCGCTTCAACTCCTAGACTTTCTTGAAGATGGAGTTAAGGTCTGAGTGAGAGGCAGAGATGCATACGATAGTCAGGCGCATGTAGGCCAACGTGGCGTAGCAATTGAAATTAAATTTCGTGAATGAATGTCGGCGTGTTGGCCAAGGCTAAGATACAGCCAAAATCACTGCAGCGAATTAGTTTGAATCTAGTCTCACCATAATCTTACAGCGAGAGCATGCTCGCCTCCGCCGAGTCTCGTATCGTAGGGCGCTTGCAGTGTCGTCAAAAGCCATAGCTGAACCGAGCCACTTACCTCTCAAAGCAGATTGGGACCTACCAAAACCGGAATACACCTCGACTAGGCTAGGTTACAAGGCCGCGAGACAAAAGGAGGAGGCGACCAAGCCAGCGTCGACTAGAGGCAGTCTCTGATGATCTAGACGGAAGCGCGTGCGTACCGTGTACGACCTAACTAACGGTTACGACCGTGGACTCGATGATAATTGGAGTGAAAGACATGACAGGATACGGGTAACGCGGAAGCCAAGAGATGTTCGACAATACTGAATTTTCCATTGTTTTACTTGCTTGATGTGCTTTTCTATCGCGTTGCTGAGAACATGTAGGGACTCATCGCCGGGATGCTGCTGGGAAGATGGTGGGAGGAGCTAGCTCCATCGCCACCAGAATTATGTACAAGGTGTAAAAGGGAAGGGGTATAGCAGCGAACGTAATCTTCATAGTAGCCTAAACTTCCGATACTAGCTCTTAGAAATAGCGAAGCAATGAACAGAGACACCAAGTCGGGTATTAGATGGTGCGGACGCCACGTGCCAACTCGGCGCGTACACGCCTCCTGTATTGGTCACGGTATTGGATGCGACCGTATGTTCCGAATCCAACGGCAAGGAAGAAGAAGAGCGCCCATACGGATGTGACGACCAGACCGATTGGGAAGAAAGCCAAGGCAGTTCCGGGGATGATGAACGGTGCGGCAGAGGAGACGGCTGCAGATGCGGATGCTGCGGCTTGGGGGTCTGCGTTGGTGGGAGCGTTGCCTGCCTTGGAGAAGATACCGTTGACGAATGATGCCTCCTGGGAAGAGAGAGTGGTTTCGACGTCCTGGCCGGTTGCAGGGTTTCGCGCAGCGAGGTCGATTTGCGGGATGAGAAGGGGTTGGAGGGATTCTCTGCAAATGTGTTAGCGACAGAAGTATGAATGACGAAGAGGGATACGTACTGGGTCATGGCTGAGCCCATCAGGTTCTCATTGATCCTTCCGACATACATGAGGACCTTGAGTTCCGTCATGGTGTTGATGTCTTGCCTCTCAACCAGCATACCCTCACTGACTGGCCAGCTAAGATCCCGCTTGGTGAAGTTGCCTCGCATGTTCTGCACGGTCGCACCGAGGTACGAAAGTGTCATGCTGACATCGGCCGCGGTAACGCCAACCCATGGGTTGATGGGAGCTGACACATTATACATTCGGAGCTCCGCCTGGAAGACACCCGTCTTGTTGTCAAGGAAAGGTAGGTTGTAGCACACGGCGATCCCACTCGGGTTCGACGCTTGGCCGTTGAGGTTGCTGAGCGTGCTCATACATGCTTCCTTTGTCTGTTGCTCCCACTTTGCTTGATCGACACCCGACGCATCACCAGTCGCGGGTGTTAGCGATGCTAGCGGTGCTGAATCGGCAGAGTTGGCATCTTGTCTTTGAGTAAGGGTCGCCATGAACTCTGCGTCCCTCCGTAGTACCTCCTCCACGTCCTGGCCCGGTTCGAGAAGCGCGTTCACTTGGGGGCCTTTGAAGGCAGTTGCGTGTCCAGCAGCAAGCAGAGTGCCTACAAAAGCGCTCTTGAAGAACATGGTCGAGGTAGTATTAGTCGACGCCGGAAAATTAAAGTCGGTAGTGCGGAGGTGGCCGGGCTGCCCAGCAGCTTACGAGAAAGAAAGTGGCGAGCGAAGAAAGAACGACGAAGCAAAAGCTAATCACTGCTGAAAAGAAACGGGCATTAGAAGTGTCATTAGCAAAAGCGAATTAGAAAAGTCGAACACGCGAGCATGAAGAAACGCGGTGTGCGAATCACGGCAATGGGTGGATCGGACGAGAACGGCTCGCAAATGGCGTGACTCAGGTCGGGCACCAGACTCGAAAAGCAGCACCAAGACTGGCTTGAGGCTCCATAACAGAGTTGAGACGGAGTCTGCTTGAGGCTGTGACGGGTGGCACAAGACATATCTATGCGTTGATCCCGAGGCGACTAAGAAGAAGCTTAATTTAGCATAGTAGAGCCGCATTTGGTGGGAGCCAACCAAGCTGTGGCCTGGAGATCGAACCGTTCGGGAGTGGGGGCGCACTGGGCATGACGATGCTGGGCCCCTTGAGACAATTGGTGTTGAGGTCTGGAGTCGAGGAACGATGCTAAAACTAGGGGCGCTTCAGGTGTGCGCTAGCCGAGCACGTGACGTCGTCCTCCGAGCCAATAGCATCGTCGTGTGCCGCCTCTCCCGGCTTCTCGGTTTCACCCTTCAGCCGTGCAGAAGCCGATGTCCTGAGTTTCCCATCGCACCAGCCTCCGCTGCGCCATCGGTGCATCGCAAAATCTCCTGCGGTGTGGCTTCCGGCGCGTGCTTCCTCAGAAACGGGCGATGTTGACACGGGTAGCGGCCGCTGTCATCTTGGACCTGCGACACTCGCGCTGATACAGGCGGGTCGCCGGGGCGCAACACCTGGACAACTGTACAACATCGACCGCATCTTCAATACCGCCCAACGGACCCAGCCGCCTCGCTGCTGTCGAAGCACGTCACTCCCGAAGCCACACGGACATTAGTTGTTCCCGGTGCGTATGCCGAGAAGAGACGGTGAGCTGTGAAACCTCGTGTCCCAACCTCCACCCGGCCAATACCCGAACGCGCATATCCGCGGTATCTCCCTTTATGCTAATAGTTATTCACTGTGTGCCAGAACACAGAGGTCCTGCGTCCTGCGTCCGTTGCTCGTCGTGTGGTCTTAGTCCTGCAGCAACTTAGCGGCCTTGTCGCGCAACGCACGCATAGTCAGGCACACTGCCGACCACACTTACTGGGTACGGGACGGATCGCGCGCTCCATATCAGACTGCTCGATGATCTGGCACCATACGGGAAAGTATGGGCTGCGAACATATGCACACGATACGCCTTTGACGATGAAGGCGACTCTGAGGTGGCCACGTTCGCCTGCATACAACTAATCCACATGGGTGCGCTTGTGCCCAGCGTGCATTCGCCCAACACATACACCCACTGCCTATGCCCATATATTGTCATCCTCCACTAATGTGTTGCAAAATGCGGGCACTAACTGCCAGCACATCAAAAGCCTCTAGACCTCTACTTGGGGCAGCCTTATTTGGGCTTGTCACAGTGTAAGCGGTCGACTCTGCCCGAAGGGTCCCGCTGTACTTCATCTGCAGACCAGGGCACCTGGACCCAAGTCGTCCTTCAAGGCTCTCACGTTTCTCGCTCTGTTACGCTCATTCTCTTTGTTTGTTTTTTGCACATCGTCACAAGTCCACACGAGGCGAGTCCACAGTCGCTGCAAACATCTAACATTCCTCGAGGACGCTCTTCGTTGGTCACGCGCCGACCACCTGTACGCAATGCAGCACGCCTCGAACTCGCCGTGGCGGACGCCTGCGATGCAATATCCCAAACCCCAATACAGTCTCCAGCACACCATATCCATGGTCAACCTCCGAGACGATGATCAATCGTGGTACAACAACCGCGAGACCGCATCTCCAACTGTCTCGTCCGCCTCGTCCGCCACCAGCCGAAGTACAACGCCCACAACAACGAACAACAACCCGTGGTCGAACGTAATGGTCAGCCCAGCTTCGACATATTCCAACAAGTCGTCCGACTCATCGTCGCCCAAAGGCAGCCCAAAACATACCCCGCAATACACCAGCCGATCGACAACGCCCCAGCCCATCGCCCCCCAGCCAATAAGGGTCATTAATCCGGTAGCAGGATTTGCGCCCATGTCACCGCCTCCTTCAGCATCCGGTGAGTCGTTCAGAAATGGCGATTACCCGGGTTCACCCATGAACCCATACCGACAACCTGCTGCTCCCCTTGTTCCGTTGGTAAATGGATACATCAACACATCAATCTTGTCTTCACAGGGCCAGTCTCTTTCCGGGTGGTTCTACGAGCTCGTGCGAAAGCAGGGATGGGATGCTGGTCTAGTCAAGAAGATATGGCAGTGGACGTTGTCGAACCCTAGGCTGGCAATCCTCTTGTTCGTCTGCGACGATGTTTCCTCGTGGCGTCAGGCATCTTTCTTCGACCTTCGAGACGAAAGCTTGCCATTCCCGGAGGACCGTCTTCAAGGCATCGTGGGAAATGCGCGAAAGGTTGTCGACGAACAATGGCGTGCCACATCCAAGGAACTACCATTGACGGGAGCACATGTCGACTACACCGCACGTGAGACCGTGCCACTACAGCACGTCAGTCTCATTCGATCGTCGCGCAATTCCGAGAAGAGTGTCGACTGGGTTAAGATGCAAGGTAGCAGCGAGGATCGTGTGTTCGTGCGAAAGCGCTTTGTCACTGCTCGCTCCGCTCAAAAAGCTGCGCTGTTGGACCAGATCAACAAGTTCAAGCAGTATGAGCACAAGAACATTGCGAAGTTACTTTGCTCGTATGCCCAGCCGAGTCATGTTGGTATTCTTACAGAGAAAGCACAATACACTCTGGACGACTTTCTCGCGCTACCTGGAAGCGACCCAAACCGCTCGAAGTTGCTAGTGGATTGGATGGGCGACTTGTCGTCCGCTCTTGAGTATCTCCATTCGCAGTCTATCTGCCATCGAAGCATCCGACCTCGCAAGATCTTGATTGATGGGGCTCGCATTTTACTTGCTCCATTCGACATCGGGCAGAGCATCGACACGTTCAGTCCGACGATGGCGAACTCCCAACGCCTGGACCAACTACACACATACTTCCAAGATCAATCCTACGTCTACGCTGCACCTGAGGCTATTGTATCACGCGGTAAGAGGATGGCAGACGTTTTCTCGCTGGGTTGTGTGTTCTTGTCGATGATGACAGTCGCACAAGGCCAGTCGCTATCGGTGTTTGCACAATACCGGGCTGCGAACACCCAGGACGCCTCATACCATGCACATCTGGACCGGGTGGCAAGTTGGCGAAATCGCCTCCACGCTGCCACGACCTCGAACCTCCGAAATGGACTCATCGGGTCTGGAAGGAAGCTGAGGCAGCTAAAAGCGGAAGCCGACTGGTTAACCATTATTGAGAAGATGCTCCTACCGGGACCGAAAGAGAGGATCAAGATGCGCTTTGTGCTGGCCAGCCTAAACAGCGGCAAAGCTACGGGAGGAAGACGACGTAGCTTAGACGGCGGCGGTTACAGTGGACAGGCAGCAGCATCGCTCGGCGTCAACGGTGCAACAACCGCAACGCTGGTCGACATCTCGGAGCACCACGCGCCACGCAAGCCGGAGCTAAGCGTCTTCGATGGCTATTTCCAGACGCAGACCCGCAGGTTAGAACCAGCGGGTGGTTGGTAATCGGAAACTTCGGACAGCGTGTCAAACATGGGCTCACGCTGAGGTGATACTTGGCGAAACATGTTAGACATCGACTTTTGATGGTTGTCGGGCAATTGTCATGCCGAAGCCAATGTTGAGTGTGAAACTTGACAGCTCGGGATGAGACGGAGCCCTACAACGCCTCAGACACGACATCTACGAGAATACGCCGAGTATATGTGTATGGTGGCCACAGGCAGGGAGGCCTTTCTTACTTTCTTCACATCTTGTCCGTACTGGATTTGGGTCGGACCTTTGATACCCCTTCTTGCGACCCTATTTGGATGATTATCTTGGTTCTTTCTTTCTTTTCGTTTGCTTCCCGTTTCCTAGCATCTTTATTAGCGACGCGGCATCCAGCGAGCATTTAGAGCAATGATCACAATTCAAACTTCACAAGAGCAGGGCATTCACATACCCGTGACTATGGGTTAGGGACTCAGCAATTCGCCAGTTTCTGACTTCATCACACAACTGTACATCCCCGGAAACCTAAATAACACTCTTTCCTCAACCCCAGCTTGGCTATTCATCTGGATGCAAGAGAGATCAATCGTTGGCAGGGGTGATGGTCTAGTATGATGGTTCATCTCGCAAGAGGAAAGAGCCAGATCAAGAGAAGAGCTCTCACTTATGGAGAGGTCCCCTAGAGATACAGTGTCTTTACGTCGGCGTCATTTAAGTTGAAGTTGAGAACGCTTGCATATATCGCAACACATACAGTGTTAATACTAAGGGCCTGAAGATACTCCGTAAATTCCGATGTAAACGTGACAAGCGTGGTGTTCAGACAACCATCTCTGCGCCTGCGCCCATCGCCCGAGATACGAGGTTCACAGGGCCAGTGGAAGCGACCTGCTCATGATGATCACGTAGTTTATACACGCTTTTTCATTCATGACATAGGTCTTAGTAGCTTTCACTAGAAACTCAGACACATCCTAGTCCCAGTCTACCATGGCGCTACACCTGTTGCAGTCTAGAGTCATTCTCTCTCACTTCATCAAGCGCATGGACACCGAATTCATAGCAGCATAGTAACACGTCAATATCCGAAATTAACACTCCCTAATTCAGATACGACTGAAATGGCCGACCGCACGCCTGCACCACGAAAGCGCGCCGCTCCTACCGTCGCAGTAGACGCGCAAGGTCGCAATATATTTTGCATGGCCTACAGGGTAAGTCTTCCAGAAGCACAAACCACACGTAACTAAGTCGGATAGATCACTCTCCGTCACGAAGTCGATGGTCTTGCGAAGAAGAACGAATTCGTCAACGCCGTGAACGAAGCCGAAGGCGCCAGAGTCTATCACAACGACGAGTTGTCCCGAATGTTCAGGTACTAGTCACACAGGAACAGTGTAGTTACCCAGCTAACAAACCCACAGCTACAAGGTCGAAGCTGGCTACGCAGATCCGTTGAAGGACCTAGTGGATGAGGAGACCCGTGTCGAATCCGCAGTGTTTGAGGAATACACTGGGACTGAGCCTCTGACTCTTCCGGCGCTTGACTATGGACTGTAATATCGCTCTGATGAGGCTTGAATACGGGCATCAGAAGAGAAGATTACTGGCAGGATGATCGAGAATGAACGGAACTGAGCGTAGTCAATGACATAAAATACACCAATGAAGTACAGTATGAAGACCGAATAGCTGCGCGATGCGCGCTTGGTGTGATCAGTGAAGCGAATCCCTAGCAATGACAGTGCGCTCACTGCCACTTTTGTCGTCATCATCGTCGTCAGTCCCTCCCCTCCAGATGTGCTGATTTCTACGATCTAGGAAAGAAAGGCCAACCCGAGCCAATACCAGGCGCCAATTGTGGAGGAAAGAGCAGGTATGCGGGCACAAGAGCCGTGACGTTTGGAGGAATGAGGACATACGACAGCTCCGATAAGGCGGTAGCTTTGACCTCGATTTTGATCATAGATGTGTGTAGAAGTGTCGTCAACTGGTTGCGCATTGGGAAAGTGGGATTGAGGATGGGGTCTGACCGTAGCTCCTTCCCAAGACACAGACGCAACATCCGTATTGAACCTGACATCATCGACGCGTCGGTAAACAATGGTCACCCACCAAGGCCGCAGTAAGCACTCAAGTACATCAGAAGCTTCCGATACCTCTTATCTTCACATCCACTCCCATCGCAACCAAAAGACGTCTCCGCTTCCACCATCCAACACGACCCCATATTTGCTTCCAGTCTCGTCTCGCTTTGCCCATCCATTCTATGCCGACCATCCACGATCTCAAGCTATCCAGATCTGGTGCTGGCCCCGCCAGTACAGAACTTCCTTCTCTCCGACTCGTGGAGCGCCGAGATGACCTATCCAGCGGAGAACGGCATTCCCGCCATCGGCGACAAGGAGTTCGACGCACTTGGTTATAACGGCGTAATATCAGCAAAGTCATTATACTGGCTGTCACGCAAACGCGAAGAGGATGATGAATGGACCATTGAAGCGGAACGCAAGCTTGACGGTGCGTCGCTCAGCACCATTGCTAAGAACCGTGTGGGAACCAACGGTTTCCACACCTCGCTTTCCACGTCGACAACTCTGGACGCAACCCCAAAGATGTGTTTGACGGTTCATACGACCCGGTGAATGACGCCGCATTGACACTCCTCAACGCGATCGGGTGCGCGATCGAACATGCAGCATGTGAGGGCATAGTGGACCGCGACGGAAAGCCAATGTCGTGGGATTCGACACCACCAGTGACGCCTACCTCGCCATGGCACATCGCCGCTGTCGATGCGGAGGGCGCCAACGTTCTGCGCAAGACCGTCCTGTCTGAATGGGGTACCGTCCATCTGCGGTCTGTTGATGTCGAACGGCTCCCATATAAGCTTTGGTATACTAAATTCAGGTGTTCGTTCTCTCAATATCCTAGACTCCAATTCGTAGAGGATTTGAAACCATGCTAACTTCTTTCTAGGTACAAGAATCATCGACACAAAATGGGCCAACGTCTACAACCGCTTCTGCCCTCGGCCCCGCGCCCGATTCTTGTGGTTCGACAAGCAGACTGTCATCAAAAAGCTCGACACAAAGGAGATGGGCGGGGCAATTCTCGGCGATCTCTCTGCCACGGGCTACACGCGTCGTCATTTTCATCTCTGGCCGGCGAATGAACGGGTGGCAGAGACCGCTGCAGCTCTTTGCGCTGGAGCAAACAGTGTTTAAGAGCGCACCGACCCGCATTCACCTTCCATGGACCTTTCTTGTTGTGGCCTTATGACGGTTCCAATGGGCAGCCTATGTCCTGGAAATCGGTACCCCCCGTATTGTCAACCTCCCCCTGGCACATCGCCGCCGTCGATGCCGAGGGCGCAGCAGTACCAGGAAACCTCGTTCTCTCAGAATGGGGCACAGTGCACCTCCGCTACGTCGACGTCGAGAATTTGCCGTATGATCAGTGGCACAAACAGATCCGGTGTAAGTCCTCGCCTGACACCCAAGAATTCAACCTCCCGTGAGTTTAATAGACAATACTAACTTCTCTCTAGGCTCCATGATCGTCGACCAGCGATACATCCACACCAGCCACCCGTACTGCCCTCGACCGCATTCAATGTATCTATGGTGCCGGGACCAGACTGTGCGCGTTGAGCTGGAGGCAAAGGCCCTCGGGAAAGCGATCATGAACGACTTGTCCGTGGAAGGTTACACCCGGACACACTACTCTAAATGGCCGGCCAACATTCGTGCTGCAGAGTCCGCACCAGCACCAGTCGTCGAAGAGGCCGCCCCGCCTTCAGCGCCAGTCTCAACAGTACTTGAGCGGGCCTTGATCGTCAACCGGTGGACAAACACTTGCGATCTTATACTTAGGCACATTATAGACAGTTAGGTTAGCTCTTGTAGAGAATTGTGCATAGTAGATCTATCTTCCGCGTAACTGCCTATAATAATTAGTTAGACTAGAGCCTTAAGTACTATAATCATATCCGACATCCTTTGAACGGTTTGGGACCCAACACCGGTCATAGTGCCATGATAGCAGTTACTACGGCCAAAATTCAAGAATGTTATTTGAGATGTTGATCACACGATGCCAGCGGAGATATTTGGTTGGGACTACACGTATCATCAGGAACTCCACTTGCGTGTGTAGTAATAACGGTCTATACAGATCTATCCTACAGACGCGAAGCTACCCACTTCGTCCGCACCAGCCAAGCTAGCTATGCAAATCAAGAAGCAGTCACCCTCACTCAACGCAGCAACTATCCAAGATGTCTCTTCGCGAAAACGCAGCACACCGAAAGACACAGTCTATCCAGCATGTTCCACAATCTCACTAACAAGCTTACCATCCTTAACATAGCTCCTGATCTGCTCCGGCAACGGGTTCTCAGCGTAGTCGTCTTCGGTCGGCAGGTTGATGTTGATACTACTGCACTTGCTTGTGAAGACCTCGGTTGCTAGCGAGTCTTTGGATAGGTATACGGTCGCGCCATCGACCTGGTCGAGGAGGATGGTGGGGAGGGTGCCGAGGACCTGCAGCGCAAAGTTGGGGCACTTGATGACGTCTACGGAGCTGACTAGCGAGTCGATGATGAGGGATGTGCGGGAGGAGTTGTCGAGCGAGAGCGCGTTGGCTTTGCCGTTGATGCGGATGGTGGTGTTTTTGCAGCGCGAGATGAGGATGGAGTGGTTGATTTCGGCGTCGATTTCGAGCGTCTCGCCTGGGGAGTCGAAGTTGTCCTGCGGGTGTTAGTAACAAGTCTTCCTTCTTCAACAGGAATACATACTATTATCCACTTGTTTCCGTCCAGCTCCTTCTTCGGTGGCTTCTTCGTGCGCATGCTTTCCGGCTTCTTAGCTTTGGGCGGCGCAGGACTCTTACTCCTGAGACTGTCGTTGCTGTCGCTTCGTGTAGGGACCGATGCGCCAGCTCGCAATGATGGGTTCTTATGCGTCATCTGGCTTGGGTCGACCTTCTTAAGCCCCTTTGTAACATCTGAGCCCTTGTTGAGATCGCCAAAGACAGCGTTCATGTCGGGCGCGGCCTTCTTGGCCACTGGTGCGGCACCTGGTGGCGGCGGTGGGCCTGGTGGTGGTGGAGGACCAGGTGGTGCTGGGACGCCTCCTGCTGGAGGAGCGGGTGGTGGTGGAGGAATGTTGGACGCGCCAGAGAGAGGTGCCGAGGAGATTTCCTTTGCGGCATCTTTGGCGTCGATGCCGTTGCTGTTCCAGGCCACACCTGTAGCGTGGTGCTTCTTTGCATATTCGGCGAGAGCCTTGAACAGCTTGTAGTAGGCCTGCACCCACTTGACATGGGCTTCACCGTCGGGCCTGGATCTGTTAGCACTTGCTCACGTAGAACAGCAGAAGGTCTTACTTGTCCCGGTACTCCTTAAGCACTTTGTTGCCGTACATCTGAGCTCCGCCGAACAGCTCGTTGATGTGCTCATGGGGCTTCATGCCTCCGCCCTGGCCAATTGTGACCCAACCAAGCGACCCGACACCATCGGCGACCATGGAGACGGAGTCCTTGAGCGCAGGGTCGCGGTTGCTCTGTCGGAACTCGTCCGTCTTCTCCATGCTTGCCTGGAGGTCCTTGAGCAGCTCCATGAGAGTGCGGTCGTCGGGTTTCTTGGCCTTGTTCGCGATGAAGAGGAACTGGCGCTGGGCGGCGAATGCGCCCTCGACTGCTTTGGACTGGCCCTCAATGACGCTTCCCAGCTTGCTGCTCAGGTCCAGCCAGTTCTTCAGGTCCGAGCTGACCAGCTCATCGAAAGCCTCAATCGCCGGTGGTGCGCTTTCTGCGACGAGTTTGGGGGTGCTGGCACTTGTATTGGCCGCAGTCACGCCTGGAGTGGCCTCGGTGGACGCTCCATTGAGGCTGGCAGCTCCATCGCCGCTGCTGGGTAGAGAGGTGCTCGCGATGTCTTCGAGACGCGAGGTGGCAGCTTCGAGCCTGCGGACCATGTTTGTCAGTACATTGTCTGCTGCGAGCTGTATTTGCCCCTGTCGACCGAGGATGTGTGCTTGTTCGGGCCTGGGAGCCATGGTGGAGTCGTTTCATAGAGGATGCGGGATGCGCAGAGTGTGGTAGGATGATAGGTTCGGGTGCTAGTAGGTGATAGTCTCGGACGGAAGGTGCTTACCGCTTGATCAGCGTCGTCAGGTTATTCATGTTGTTCGCCATGTGGAGAAGGCACGTCGCAGCGTTTGCAAGGTAGGACAGGTATCTTGAATGCTCGGGGAAGGGGCAGCCGCGGCACGCTGCAGCTCGTGCGACGCGATTTGGCTGGTTCGGAGTAGAGAGAGGTCGTGATCCAGCAATCCAGACTCTCGATGATAGGAATATGAGGACTGTCGGAGATATTTAATTGGAAAAGCACAATTGCAGGCAGAACCTCACTGGGTCAGCTCTCCCCGGCGCATGGCCACGGCTGCCCACGTTGCGCTAGCCGTCTGCAGCCAAGCCCGGTCCGTTCGAGACATGCACGTCAGCGGCAGACTATCAACCTTGCGATCTACACAAGCCGACATGGAAACATCCAACATGGCCGACGCAGAGAACGACAGTTATGGCAAGATCGACTTCTGCACGCTGGGAATGTTCATCATCGGTATGCGTCAGATATTCTCCAACACATGCAAGCCACTGAACTTGTCAAGATGAGATTGAGTTTCCCCCACCAAAGCCGCCAGTCAAAGACATCGTTGGGGGAGCTGGATCATATTCCGCATTAGGCGCACGCATCTTCTCCCCGCCGCCACAATCAGAGTCTGTGGGCTGGATTGTAGACTGCGGGTCTGACTTCCCACCTGAACTGCGCGACTTTATTGCACAATGGAAGACAGGTGCACTGATACGTGAGACGCCCAATCGGCTCACTACACGAGGTTGGAATGGATACACTGGTGAAAACGAGCATCGAGGTGAGTATTTGTGTTACCAGTGAGTGATCACATGTCTAATCACTCTGGTGAAGCTTTCCGATACTTGACGCCGAAGCTGCGCGTTGACCATGAGGATCTGAAGAATACAGATCTCTTGTGGTCCAAGTCCTTTCATCTGATCTGTTCCCCGTTACGTTGTATCGACCTGGTTGAGACCATCATTGCATTGCGCAAGCAACACCCTAACTCGGCTCACATTCCTCGGCCAGTATTCATCTGGGAGCCTGTTCCTGATCTTTGCACGCCTGAAGAGTACGATAATTGCCTGAAGGCGCTAAAGCACGTCGACATTGTCAGTCCAAACCACGGGGAACTTGGCGGCTTCTTTGGCAAGAACACCGACGGGAAGGATCATGTGGAGTTCCGAATAATCGAAGAGCTATGCGGTCAGTGGCTAGACCGTGGTGTGGGTAATGGCAATGGTGGGGTCGTCGTGCGTTGTGGGAAAGACGGTTGCCTGGTTATGCGCAAAGGGTTGCGCAAATGGATGCCTGCGTACCACCAGTCAGCAGAGAAGGTGGAAGATCCTACAGGAGGAGGCAACAGCTTTCTCGGCGGCCTGGCGGTCGGCCTGGTTCGGGTACCAGGGTATCTCGAAGAGGCTGCGATTTGGGGGTCCATTTCGGCGAGCTTCGCCATTGAGCAAGTCGGTATGCCCATTCTCTCACAATCAGCAGACGGGGAGACGTGGAACGGGGTTCGTGTCGAAGATAGGCTTTCAGATTTCAAGCAGCGCCTGGCTAGTTATATACAGCCATAGTCGCGGTCGCTGTTTCCTCCTCCTCACTCATAACCAATCTAACCCTCAAGAGTCTTCTCGATGATGCTCTGGTCTTGTTTCCGCTCGTGTTCCCGAATCTGTTTGCTCCAGCTGTCTGTTGTTAGCTTCCAAGTCTGATCTGAGGATATCCGTGTATGTCGTACTATCGGCTGGGGAAGAATCGGTGGCGCTCGGGCATCTTGTCGCGGTATTCGCGGTTTGCGCTGAGCATCCAGGCCATGCCGACGATGCTGCCGAGGGCGAGGCCTACGACGGCCGTGTTGGCTTTCCAGTTGGCGGGTTGGGCGTACCAACCACCGGCCGGCGACCAGACGTGCTTGGGGTATCTAGTCGACGTCAACTCTGCACTGACAAACGATTGGCGGGCTGCTCATACGGGATCTTTCCTCCTCCGCCCATTGTAAAGGTGGTTGTGCGGGTTCGTGGGGTTGCTGTTGCGGAGCTGCCCTGAGGTCGCTGTCGCATGGGAGGGCTAGCACGGGCCCCGAAGCTTGGCGGAAATTCTTTGGCAGTCGCGATCATGACCTGTGTGAACACACGACCGGCCAATTGCTGCTGCTGCCGACTCCGCCTCTCCTGATTCTGCTGCCGTCTTCTCCTACATTTTGTCTTAATGAAGCGGATACCCATATCACGATGCGCCTCGCAATTGCTGGGTGCACCCTCGCCACGCCGGCCCTCGTGCCCATACACAGCGGCAAAGAACGTGCGGAGAAGCATTATACCTCATAGCCACCGGACACAGGCTCGGTTCCAGAGCACAGTAGCAATTCCGGACGACGGTGAATTGGAACTCGAGATTGCCGCAAACTCTGCCACACCGTCAGCGTCAACACCCAGACCAAGAAGGCGTCTCCCGCTCGAGAGCCTCCCATCTCCACATCCCAGCGCCGCCGAACGTTCGACAAAATTATACGCCCTCCGGAGTCGATTATCTCTCCCGCCTCGCTTCCCCCTCCCGGTTCTCGCACGAACCCTCATCCACCCCTCCGCCGACCCAAACCCCGCCTTCAATAATGCCTCGCTATCAATACTCGGACGCCAGCTGCTGGGCTACTACACCTCCGAGTGGCTTCTGTGCAACTACCCACGCCTGCCAATGGACGTCGTCTTCGCCGCAACAGAGGCATACATCGGACCGAGAGCGCTGACCACAATCGCAAGCGAATGGGGTATTGAGGCGGCGGCTGAGCCGGGTGGTGAAGTCGACCCTGGCTTATTACAATTCAAGAGGATACAGTCGGGCGATGCCCTCCCAGCAGAGTTGAGGCGGCAAGCACCCTGGAAGTGGAATATCACCACCACACACAAGATTATGAAGACAGACGAATTTGGCTCCGATAATGCCGCACCCAGTCCACACGCGCTACAAAGCACGCCGGTACCACTGGAAGAGGCAGCTCAGTCCTTCGTCCGGGCCCTCATCGGCGCATTGCACGTACACCTTGGCTCCCCACTTGTCAAGCGCTTCTTCCGCGACCACTTCCTCAGCCGACATCTCGACATCAGCACAATCTTCGATTTCCGAATGCCGACACGCGATCTCTCACGGTTATGCGCACGAGAAGGCTTCGAGCCACCGGTCGCCCGATTGATCTCAGAAACCGGTCGCTTGAGCAGACATCCTGTCTTCGTGGTTGGTGTGTACAGCGGGAAGGACAAGCTGGGAGAGGGATCAGGCAGCTCATTAGACGAGGCCAAGACAAGAGCAGCGGCAGCAGCATTGAAGGCGTGGTACCTCTACAAGCCGGTCGAGGTCACCGTCCCAAGCAGCATGGAAGGCGAGTTGGATACAAGCAAGTGGCGGCCGAACCACGTCGACCACGGAGAGGTCATTGTGTAAGATACGCGGCACCAACCACACTTTGGAGTTGTAGGGATCTACTTTTGGCATGCATGGCATGGATCGACGGACGGCATATTCTTCGCTTCAGGCTTGTACAGATTCATGATAGCGCAGGGGGGCAGAAAAAAGAACTGTGCCGGAAGAGGGCCGGAGAGGAGAGGGAAGCTTTACCCTACGTTTTGCTACGTCAAGGGTCCAGGTCTGCGCACCCTGGGCGCACTGCGCATGTATCATATGTGACATGAGGATACCATGATGATCCGGCAATGTGTACAATATCAACGAAACGCTGCATCACAATACCCATTACTTGGCCTTCGATCCGTGATCCACAAGGAAATGTGACAACTGTTGGTTTGGCCCAGGATGGGCATATTCCACGCCGCATTACGTCGAGATGCTCCTATCCAAGGAAACCTGGACACGAGCGAGCACGGAGCAGCGTCTGGCAACAACTGGGGCTGATTACGTCGATGGCACGCATCCTTGTAGCTCCTCGCCTCCTCTTTGCGACTCACGTATATATCCTGGTGCCGTATCTTCAGTGTACTCTCCGATAAGTAACAAGGCATTCCTTTTTATTGTCATTCCATTCCCAACATGCCACCAAAGCGCACCGCAGCCGTCCGTAGCGAGACCTCCCAGGCCGCCGTACCAACCTCGAAGAAGTCCAAGATTGAGCCTGCGGATCCACCACCAGACCCCATTCCCAATGGCTTGGAAGCAGCAAAGTCGGAAATCACCAAAAGGGTTGAAAGCACACGAAAAGAGCCATGTCGTCATCGACCCGATGTGCTTTACAAACTCAATGCCCCCAAAGGCGACCCTGAAGGCGTACTCCGTGGCCTAAACGTCTCTTGGATTCACGAACAAATGGAGCGCGACGCCCAAGTCAACGCGGCATTTGCGTCACTTCGACAAACTTTAGAAGAAAGCAAACCTGCCCCACGCATCGAAAGCCCCTACGTTAAGAAAGATATATTTCTACCCCAGGAGGACTGGGACATGTTCTCAAGCGAAGTCTTTACAAAGTACTTATTTGATGAGCTTGACAATGTGGACTTCAAATAATGGGAACAGGATCGAGCACTCGAGTTCTATGATCCTCACTCAAAGCTTCACAACGGCAAATGCGGCAAATGCGGTAAATGCGGCAAATTCGGCGGCATAATCAACGATGTAAAAGGGCTACAGGGGAAGCTAAAAGCGTTCGACATGCCACAACATGCGTCACTCGAGCCTATAACCGTGAAAACAACGAGTCGATGTCGACAAATCAAGATGTGGTTTGCTGGCAACGGGTGTATGAGGATGCAGTGCGAAATGGGCAGTAAAGACCACTTCAGAAACGGGTATACGACGACTGTGGTGTGGAGCTGTATCCAGAAAACTAAGGAACGCCAAGAACGCGAAGCCGAAGAATTGGAGGTGAAATGGGCGAAGCAGGAAGAGGAGGCGAAAGCTATAGAAGCGAAGCAACGACAAGAGCAGAAAGAGAAGGAGCGGGAAGAAGATAGAAAATCGATGGAGAAACTTAAGGAGATGGCAAAACGAAGAGAGGCTCTGAGGCAGAAACATGCAGATGGTGAGACAAACAGTTCTGAGTTGGAGGAAGAAGAGGATGAAGAGGATGAAGAGGACGATGAGGACGATGAGGACGATGAGGATGAGATTATAGACAGTGAAGAAGATGAGTGGCTTGAAAGTAATCCCTATACCGCGCCCCCTGGCTCTATCTTCATTCGGCGAGCAGGATTAGACTGAGACGGAAGAAGAGGAGGTAAATGGGAACTAAGGGGATGCAGAAGTAGAATTGTTTAATGTTGCTAGCAGAGAACAAGAATCTCATCCCGCAGGAATTCGAATGGCTTCGAATTCACTAGTAAAGTTACACTTTGGAGATATTCATCGTACTCGTTGTTCTCAGCCCTTAGCAAATGCATACAGACAGTTGGTAGCGTCTTCCGTGACGCTTCTTCATATTCGTGGATGGTGCAGTGAGGCAGTGTAGAGTAGGCCGTAGTTCGCATACCATGTCTCCTTGTCCACTGACCCCTCTGCAGACAAGTACAACAATTTGAACAGTACGATGTAGATCCGATGTAGATCCGATTTCCGTGTCGAGGTAAGATACGTACACGCGGCCATGTGCCCACTGTTACGCCGCCTTCTCTCACCTTCAGGTAAAGGTAACAGGCCTAATCGACGGGTATGTACTCAACCTCGTTACTGACCTATCTCCCAGTCTCCTACACCACACTCGACATCTTTCATAACTCAACATCGAATAAAACACAATCCTCGACATGGCCGACTTTGGTGTAATACCTGTCATGGAGATAAACTGCGAAGCTCCCATGTCGACACTCTACGCAGAGCTGGACGAACAGGAACAACGCAGTAAGCTTCCTTTCGTCTCCGTTCAATCTACGAATACTGACTGTATACCCGCAGTCACTGCAGGTACTCCAGGCAGCGGCATCAGCACTGGCATTCCAAAGGTGGAAGTCAGCATGGCCAACGCCAAGAAGGTCGGAAGAGTCATTGTAGCGTACTATGGTACTGTTCCCAATGGTTTCTTGGCCACTGTGGTGGGATTGCACGTCGACGCTGCCAAAACAGCCACCGCCGCAAAGACCTTTCGCAGGATGAAGAGCGACCTCTTTGTCGAGAAGTTCGGCACAGGCTCCTTCATCTACAAGTTCGCTCGCGGCAAGGTTAGCACGATCAACTTCTTGACCAGTCAACACAACTTCGCCATCGACGCGCGCATCTGCGAGTTCCCGGTTCCAAACGAGGATGAGGGAGCCATTGTTCGTCGCAACACCAAACGCCAGGCGTTACTCGATGCAATGGCATCGAGTGAGTAGGTCTGGGTCGACACCTACACTGTCGCATTCAACAAGGCTAAAGCAGCACACGAAAAAGCACGTGGTCTTGGGAAAGTCCGATTGGCACGAACCCGCGACCTTTGCGAGACGCTCATGGCAAACCCGCCCCGTTGCGCTGTCGACGTTGCGACGCTCCTCGATCGGCGCGCATGCGAACAAGCAAAGTTTATCCCGTTGCTGGACCGTACGATGGACGAGCGCGTCAGGTTCTGGTTCGATCACGTCACCAAAGACACAATCGCGTCTGACCTTGAGGCAGCGATGTCTGTGGTCGACATTCGGTGAGTACCTACTTTACGGACATTATCAAGACTTCTTGCACACTACTAATCTCCCACAGGCGCATATGCATCGATGAAGTCGCGAACCCTCCGGATGTCATCTCTCCGTTCCACACAATTGTAGGGAACGTGTTTGCGTACTCTTGCGAGCTTCTGCATCGTCTTATCATCGCGCCGGAGGACGGCAAGCGTAGGCTGCTGCTGCTCAATGATCGTTCGCTCCGAATGGCAAGCGTCGACATGTCGGCTGACCGGTCCCCCGAATGCTTCGATCTCATCCGCGGCCTTCGCAACTCTCTGGACTTTGGGGCAGCAGGAAACGGATCATGGAAGGATATCCCTGTGTTGGTCCCAGATACTCGAGGCAAGAAGCGCTCAGCGCCTGAGAAAGATGGACGGAACACCAACTAGACCTGTAGGGGGGCCCCTGTACTGTCGGACGGGAAGATGGAGACGCTGCGAACTGGATGAACATGGCATTTGTCGTGAGGAGTTCGGTGGATTGGACTGATGGATGACGTCACATGTGTGCCAAGGATGGCCGGTGCTGGATAGAAACGCGTCTCGCGCCTCACAAATCAGGAAACCACACGCTATTCTGGCGTCTACATCAATATATCCTCACAAATGCTTCACGTCCCTAGACCATTGTAGCCGCCCAGGTCACAGATGCATTTTGGTAATGTTCTAATGAGCTGTGCTGTAGTAGGCAAAACGAAGAGTTAGCTAGGAAGAAAGTAGCTCCTTCCTCGCACAGTGTAGCTCCGTCGTCGCTGCTACTGCTGCTGCTGCTTGCTCACACCACTCACGGCTTCATGGAGAAGCGGGTGAGCTCACTCACTAGACGCCCACATTGGCGGTACCCAAATTACCGATGAAGATCAGGCCGCCCCGGCTCAATTGTACGCGATGTTAATCATGAGATTGGTCGAGCTCATGTACAAGCTGAAGAGCAGCTTTGCACAACCGCCTACGAGCAGACTTCCCCGGGGCCAAGGTTGACCTGCCGCTCCATAGTAACAGACCGCCTAGAACCGTTGGTCAAGCCGGAAATCCCGACATTGTGCTCACAGTAAAGGTTGGAGTGAGAGAACCACGTGGCTCAGCTTCCTCCCGTGGTCAGGTAAGGCAGTGGGCTGGATGGGCGAATTATATACTTCAGTTCTGCTGCTGACTTGACTTCCAGTCTTCTACACTCCCGAGGTCTCTTCTTTACAGCATCTTATCACAATACTTCCTTCATATTTACACACTTCGTATCACAACCTCCCTCGCCACAATGGCGACAGTATCGTTGGACGTACCTCCGGCGATCCATGTTGAGATTCCGGCACATACTCGATGGGCTGAGCTCAATGAGCAGCCGCAGCGCGGTAAAGTTGACCGCAACACTGTGTATCGTACAATGCTAACTATGTATCTTCTGCAGTAACGGCAAGGTCTCCGCAGAGTGACTTCGACGTGAATGACCCAGTCTGGCCTGTCACCCAAGACATCGCAACCGAGAGAGCACGACTTGTGGGCGCATACTACGGCACAGTCCCTGCTGGCATGTCTCACGCTATCGTTGGTGCGCCTGAGGACGAAGCGGGGCAAACGCTCGCCAAGATCGTCTTCAACAGGGCCCGAGATACCGTGCAGACTGAGCGTTACGGACCCAAGTCGTTCATACAGAGATTCATCCGCGGGAAGCTCAGTACTCTCAATGTGAAAGTACTGATCACCAACTGGATGCTGGATGCATGTATCTGTCAGTTTGAGGTCGAAGGCGAAGGTGAAGCAGGAATTGCTAATCGAGACGCAAACCGCGCGGTATATGAACAAGGCATCGCAGATCTTCAGCAGTTATGGGAACGTGAATACACTCATGCTTGGAAGTCTGCTGATTCGACTGCTGTTGGTGCCCGCGGTCTGAACAAGAAGCGGCTGGAGCGCGCTCGCGAACTCTACCGGGTGATGAAAGACGCGCCCCCGGTCTTTGACATTGACCCACCCAATGGTAGCCCGTACTGGGAGTCAGCACTCGAATGCGAACAGGCGAAGCTGGTCCCATTCATGAATCGGGCCAAGGCTGATCGTCTGAGGAAGTACGAGGAGTACTTCACAAAAGACATGGTTGCGTCTCATTACAGCACTATCATGAACATCGTGGACATTCGGTAAGTGTTCGATTCCGGTTCAGCATATGGCATTGCTCAGTTTAACTAACATTTCTCAGCCGGCTTGCCGAGAACGCCAACATCGACGGCGTCCCCCAATTCTGGTCGATGATCGTCAATCAATGGTCACACACTTGCGATCTTGTACTCAGACACGTAACGGACCCTCAGCTCGGCATTCGTAGGGAATTGTTGATGATAGATCCATCACTCCGCGCGGCCGCCTACCACTACTGGTCAGACCGAAGCCTTGAGTGCTTCCAGCACATCCGCCGACTCTTCAACCGCCTCGGGTACAATGTCGGCTATGGTGAATGGAAAGATATCCCGATTCTGAGCGTGGGTCATCGAGGCAGGAAGCGAGCGAGGACCGACGAGTGAAAGGCACGTCGCAAAGCGCCGTTTGAATTGACAGGTGATGGTTTAATGTACGGAGTGGGAATGGACTGAGACGACGACATTGCGTCGGGCCAATGCCACGGTATTTTCCTTTATTGTGCGCGAATACTACGACGGAGTTAGCCCCGATGAGACCAGCGAGTGATTTGACTTTGGATGCGACGATCCTTCCCGAGCCATCGGAGTCTTCGCCCATGCACAACCATCAATCCCCATCAATTCGCATCGAATGACCCTCGACCAATCTTTGATACATATCAACATCGCGCTATCGTTCAGCGAATACATTATATGCGGCGGCGAAACCTAAATGCAAACGAGGCCGTTCAGCTTGCGACGAGCCACCAACCATCGACGGCGATATCGCGGCGGGAGTCGTAAGCCGGAACTCACCCCGACGAGACGAAATGATGTCCGAGCTGTGACACGCGCTTCAAGTCACCCACAGGATCGGTCGACCACGTTGCAGTACAAGCTCTGGGTGGTGTGCGTTGCTCCATCTACCTGCTTCTCGCAAACGCACCACCCACGACATCTTCTTCGCCATGGGCTGTGCAGCTCACTATCGTTACCATCATTTCTGCCCACTGGCATACAGCGGTGAGTGCGCAGCACTGTGTAACCACGACTCCGGAAACTTGGACACACGGCGCAACCTTCAATAGCCACTATGTAGGAGGCCATGAGATCCATCACGGTCGCTCTTTGTGGACCTTCAAGCAAGTTCGAGTCCTACCATCGCCCGGTTCACCACACGGCGCCCACCGGCTTGAGGTTGCATACGACAACTGAACAACGCGCATCAACAGCTGTAGGCCACCGGGGTCTGATCATGTTCACCAAAACGGCAGTCGGAATCGATGGAGATGCTGCGGACATGTTGAGACTATACTTTGTCAACAAGTCTAGTCCCACAGGCACCGAAGCATACACATGTGTGGTAGATATTTTCATCCTCGTTCGGAGAAACACATACTAACATATTTCTTTACAGGCATTTGCCCATCTTGCCGATGCGATAGCTGTGATTGGCGAGGTCTAGCTTTCCACGCTTGGAGACGCTACTGCTGACCTCGCGCGCCTATCGCCTGTATGTGTCCTCCGTGTCATTGGCTGCGTGTTATACCATGACACCGATAACACGCCTCATGGTTGTACCGTTTAGGTAAGATCAAATCGACTATAACGTCGTACTCTACCACGTCATATCGGTGTAGCAAGACTGTTATCACTCGACAGTAGCAGACACTGGGAATCCGTGCACGGGGATCGTCGGTCACCCCACATCAGAAAGAGCGGGGATATATTCAAGCAACTATCACACGACGCACAACTTTCTCAAGTCGCTCGAATACCTCCAGGATGGCTCATGACCAATCACACTCATATCACAGAGACCAATGTATACGTCCAGACGCCGGGCTTTCTTTGATCACTGATCAGATTGTTTTCATCCGTATCTACATTATGAGGAAAAAGATATACTAAAGGAATCATCCAGGTTACTCGCGCCACCAACTCTTCTACCCCCCAACATCTATCGTGGTAAGTCCAAAGGGTGCAAGGTCCGTCTAGTTGTTCTGCTTGTTCTTGCCGCCGGCACCTCCAGCCTTTCCACCCTTGCCCTTGTGGTGAGGCTCAGGCATAGCCTCACGGTTGTTGAGCTTGGCCTTGCCGCCAGCGCCGCCAGCACCTCCTGCCTTGCCTCCCTTGCCCTTGTGGTGCGGCTCAGGCTCGCGTCCGAAAAGCTTGGCCAAACCGCCAGCACCGGCACCTCCAGCACCACCAGCGGCACCACCAGCCTTACCTCCCTTGCCCTTGTGATGGGGTTCGGGGACAGCCTCGCGGTTGTTGAGCTTGGCCTTTCCACCAGCACCACCAGCGGCCTTGCCTCCTTTGCCCTTGTGGTGTGGCTCAGGCTCGCGTCCGAACAGCTTGGCCAAACCGCCAGCACCGGCTCCGCCAGCACCTCCAGCCTTGCCTCCCTTACCCTTGTGATGGGGCTCGGGCACGGCTTCGCGGTTGTTGACCTTTCGGCCACCAGCTCCGCCAGCAGCCTTGCCGCCCTTGCCCTTGTGGTGGGGAGAGCGAGTGTGGAGGTCGGCCCAGTGAGCGTCGTCCTCCTCCTGGGTCAGCTCTTCGGCCTCGCGGTTGTTGAGCTTGCCCCGGCCACCAGCACCACCGGCACCTCCAGCAGCTTTTCCGCCCTTGCCCTTGTGGTGAGGAGAGCGAGTGTGGAGGTCGGCCCAGTGAGCGTCGTCCTCTTCTTGGGTCAACTCTTCAGCGTCACGGCCGAAAAGCTTGGCCAAGCCGCCAGCGCCACCGGCACCGGCACCAGCACCACCAGCCTTTCCACCCTTGCCCTTGTGATGGGGAGAGCGAGTGTGGAGGTCGGCCCAATGAGCATCGTCCTCTTCCTGGGTCAACTCTTCAGCATCACGGCCGAAGAGCTTGGCCAAGCCACCAGCGCCGGCGCCACCGGCACCAGCACCAGCACCGCCAGCCTTTCCACCCTTGCCCTTGTGGTGACGGGCTTCGACTCCACGGCCTGCAAGGGCAGCAACGAGGTTAGATGTGTGGACTGGTCCGCTTCCCTGGAGAACTGTAAGTTTATGACATGCCCAGGATAATCGCATAACTTACTGGCATGCGTGCCTTGACAGCGTTGTCAACGGCTTGCTTGTTGTTCGGCACAACGTAGGCAGAGGTTGAGGCACCCAGGGCCAAAAGAGTAAGTGCGGTAAATCTCATATTGAATAAAGTTTAACTGAGTCTGGAATCGGTTGAAAGAATGGATCTGCCAGCAGAGAAGAATGGATGAAACAGAACTGAGCAGGATGTGAGAAGGAATGAGCACGTTCAACGTTGATGCCTTTTACTTCTGGAGCTTCGAGATGCTTTATAAGTCAACTCGACTCCTGGTAGGCATGGCGGTTGCATGCTTGCTCGCTCTCGCCTTCAACTCCTGAGACATGTTGCATTGCCTACGGCACAGAAGCGGAGGTGGCACCCCACCTGCCGCCTGCAGGAAGCCACTGTGCTCGCTTCGATGCGATGGCGATGGACGGCGTTTGCATGGGAAGCCAAACACAGAAAGTCTTGACGGCCTGGCGTCTCCACCAACGACACCGCCAGCCGTCGACAAGGCCTGTCGGTGTCTCGAGAACACGGTCATGTCCAACCCAGCCGCCAGGCTACGAGGTCCTGCCTCAGGCTCCGCGACAACATCCACCGGGTACCTTTCGCGCATCGCCAATGCGATCTGGAGCTTGCTTTGATAGAGACTGTTGGTCCTCGGGAACTGACCACTCATTTGGTCGAGACTAGTCCAGAAAGGGTTTAGCCTCGGAAACCATTGGCGCGCAGCCGCGGTTCTGTTGTTCCAGCCCTGGCAACTTTTGACGTTATTTCCGTTGTTCTGTCATCATGCGGTTGGGACGTTTGTTCCATGTGCGTGTCATGTCAGTGTAAGAATCTCGTTTTGGCTGGCGCGCCAAGCTGAAACGATGGTGCCGAATTATGAACATCCAGTCTTGGCTAAGTGTCCACTTCGAAACCCATGCAACAGTTGAACCAACGAAAAAGCGGCGACGATCCCGCCTTCTGCGTCTCAGAAGGCTTGGTAAAAGCTTGATGCCTTGGAGCAAGGCTATTGTTGCCTGGGCAGATGGAACAAGACGCCTTGGAGAAAGCGGCCTGCACGGCATAGCGGCACCCTTTGAGATGTTCCGTGTTTCGGTGACCTACCCATGGCGATACCGAGAACGTATCGGGGGTCGATGTTGGCAGGTCTACCATAGTCTTCGCGCCAACGTCTCCCACTTACTCGCTCGCTGGTCTTCCATCTCTATTCATCTTCGTCCTATTCAAGCGTTGAGCGCAGCATTCTCTTCTCTATCGCAGGTCGACTAATATTTCTCCTTTCAACATCACTTTATTGTGCTTTCATCTCATTCATTGTATTCTTCGCGCAATCGAAAAACATCATGGAAAAATACACAGATTCCAGCTCATCGCAAGGCGACGCCGAGAATACCGCTTTTATTACAACACCCTACCAAAGCGATGACAGGCAACGGCGGAGAAGCTACATCTATCTCACACTATTCAACTTGTTCCTTTTCACAGTGTCAATGCTGTCGTTGTTATGCTCGGTCATGTCGCAAAAAGACTACTCGGGCCACTCGGCGGCTAAGCTAATGGATCAGTTCGACATCTTCTGTAGGTACTCAGATCCTAATCGTACCCCTAATGAATACTGGCTGATATGACCTAGCGCCTGCAAAGCACGTTGTCGAGTACAGTCACACAAAATTTGAACTACCCAACCCTTTGAACTCTTCGAAGTATGTCGGCATTACGGATGATGTAGAGAACGCATGGATGGACGTTGCATATCGTAAGTCATCATCTCTACGCCCCTATACCCGCGCCCTCTCCACCCAAACCCCATCACTAACACATCACAGTGCCCGACCAAATGGTCTCGATGGAAGACTTCCCCAAGCTACAAAAGCCCGCCGACGCCCTACAAGTCACCGACCCCAAGACAGGCGAAACAGGCTACCGAGTCGGACTTGAAGTCTTCCACCAACTGCACTGCCTCAACCTCCTCCGCATGTCAACCTACCCCGACTACTACCCCAAGCTCTGGTGGAGCGACACCAACGACAAGCCTGAAAAGGTCAGGGCGCATCTAGATCACTGCATTGAGATCCTCCGCATGAACCTCATGTGTCTTTCTGACGTCAACGTCTTTACTTTCCATCCGCAGGAGGGTAAGGAGGGATACTGGCCTGACTACGAGAGTCACCATGTTTGCAGGAACTTCGACAAGATCAAGGATTGGGCTAACGACAATGCGATGCCGGACCTTGATGTGTAGGCTTAGCTTTCTTGCCGGTTGGAGACGGCGCGTGTAAATAGCATAATAGCATCGACAATATATCAGCGCGTGGAGCAGCATTATCACGTAACAAATCTAATGCTCATGATGAGTGATCGAACACCCTTGTTGCCATTGTTGCATGCTGCATGTTGCTCACTCAAGCTTCTCTTCCCCATATGAAACAGGCTGTTTCAGTTTCGCATCACAGTCCGAGCATTTCGCCCCGCTTACGCACCTTTGTTATGCAGCATCATGCTTTGTTCTTCCAACTGCTTGGGCAGAGGGCACATGCATCGCTGTCGAATTGCTCTAATTGGTGGCTGCAACGATGACGCCCTTCCATAGATGGGCAGTGTTATGAGAGCGAACAAGTATATGATGCAAGAGAATCTGCGACGTCGGCTCGCGTCTGCACTCATGTCATGGAAAACCAGTTGGCTGAACGTCATCATATTACGAAACACAAGCTTTTGGAATCTAGATTGGTATTCAATGACGCCAACAAATAAAATAGAATGGAAGCTCTCTCGCGAGAGCCTTCAGCATAGAACCCAGGCATAAATGCAAATAGTGGACATCTAGCAATGTCAAGAGTGGGGTATATGTCAGTGACAACCAGAATGCCGCCGAAGCAGTCCACCGTCTTCTAAACGCCGGAAACCATGTCGTCCTCCCTGATGACGTGTGTTACAGGTCTAGATCCGGCATTTGTAGATCGTCGCCTGGCTCCATAAGGTTCATGAGATAGCGCGAGCCTGAGAACCAGTCCTGCATGGGATTGGAATTTCCCTGAGACGCTCCAAAACCGAAGCCGGACGAACCAACGGCATCCATGTTATTCATCGCCTCGCCTTTCTCAAACGCGGTCGTCGTGGCTGCAGTGGAAGCGTTGGGATATGTCGTGGGCCATGCGGTATCAGGCATCAATCCAAGCGCACTAAGGTACGGATCGAATTGGGACATTGCGTTGAGGTCCAGCTGCGTGCCATCAACGGTTGTATAATACCCTGACTGGTTATTTTGCATAACTCCCCGGGATCTTGACGCAGCATCCTGTTTCTTAGCCGTGACGTAGAGCCTGGCAACTCGTAGGAAAAGATGGCACATCTTGTAGAGCTTGTCTGCACCTTCGGAAATTGTGCGGCAAGATTCCAGGCTGCCGACAAATTCGGAAAGGGAGTTTAGATCTGGTTCAACGTCGGACGTATCGGCTTTTTGGATGGAGTGGCAGAATATCACAATGAAACTGCAGGTATGAGTTAGCTGCGACCGTGCGCTGGAAAGCATCAAGTGACTTACGGTGTGAACGGTGCCTGAAGAACCGACCAATGTACATATCCCGACCAGAGGTCCTCCTGACCCTTTTTGTTGAACTGTGCACTAGCCCTCATATGGGCGACAAGGGCCGCTCTCGAGGATTCGAGGCACTCCTGATTAAAGCTCATATTTCCTGGACTGACCGCGCGCTGTATGAGTGCACAGGTAGAATAGTGCATGACGACATCGGAGTGAAAGAAGATGTCTTGGACTCTCTCGAAAGAGCCTTCAACCAAGAAAGTCAGTGCAGTTCAAATCTCGCCGACGGTGAAACTTACCCTGAACGTATTCGTTGACTTCTGATCCTTGTTTACCCTGAGATTTGTGCACATAGCGCTTGTATTGAGACGGGAGTGGTGTCTCATTTGGACTGTTGCCTATTTTGTTCGATCTCGGCGTACCGAGATGATACGTTTGGCCTTGTTGCGAAAAGTAGACGATCGACGCATCCCCACGCTCGTACCAGGCTTGGTTAAGACTGTTGACAAGTTCAATCGCGATTCGCGTGCGCTCTTCCGTAGATCTTGTAAAGGCGGCAGGGCAAAATAGCTTCTCGTATGTCAGGCCCTGGACTCGCGCAACCTTAATCCAGTACGATAAGAAGGCGCTTGATTCGGCGTGCTTGTCGTTAGGGTCGCTGGATACTACAAACGGTAACGATATGTCCCAGTCCTGGAGGATACTTGAGCGACCCAAACGTAGCGAAAGCGTCTTGTCAAGCATGTAGATCATCCAGAAGATATGGATCTTCGTCTGTCTGTCTTCGGGATTGTCGTCTATCATAGTGTTGATTCGATGCTAAATGCAGGACGTTAGCGGTCGTCTCACACGCATTTTGCACATGATTGCTTACATAGCCCAAGCTCTGACACAAGCCCGCAGCGCTGGATATCATAATCCAGCAAAGAGATGGCTTGCACATCTCGACCGCCTGCGCAGCGCCAAGGACCAAAGCCATAATATTCTCGTAGCTTGCCGGTAAGAATATAGCTAGCTGCGACAGTGCTACCTCTGTTTGCCTGCGACTTATGATGGCGTACGATTGATAGTTGGTGGTGTCCATATTGACTAGTGGCAAGGTCCGGAATTCGTTGAACACGTTCTCCAACACGCCGAACGTGAGCACACGGCGAGCGGCGCTACAAGTTTCTGGGTTATGATACACATCATAGAAGATCTCTTTGAGATTGGCCATTCTCAAGAACGGAAACACCACTGCGAAGGCCATAGTTGGATATTCTGGTCATGTCAGATCGGCTTGAATGGTACAAAGTCTGTAGACATACCACTAGCTTTCTCCAAAGCATAGCACGCAATTTCCCAAGGCGGTCGTTCCAGCTTCGATGGGTCAATGTCGACAAGTGACTGGTTGATCAAGGGGTTGGAAGTTGCAGGGTTTTGGCCGTGCTGAGAGACCATCTCCGAAAGAGCAGTAAGTGCCAACTTGACTTCTTCATTCTGTCCAATAGAGGGTGTACTCCCGATCGCTCGTGCCAGCATCTCGCGAGCATAGTCTGACTGGCTATTGATAGAACTCTCGCCCTCGAATGGCGCGGGTGTGGGGGCTTCGACGAGGACACTTCCAGGACTCCTTGAAGGGCCAACTCGGCTCGACCGCGATTGGCTGCTGGATTCATGCGAGTCTTTCTGGAGGTCCAGACTGCCGAGTTTCGTTGCGAGACTGGCAAGAACATTCTCAATACCAGCTAAGCGGTCTTCAATTCTATCAATCTTCTTCTCGCTAAATCGAGTCAGCTCGAACAAGATTACTCAACGCCAGATCAGCACGATTCGATTGTTTGGCCGCGGGGCAAAGAACGGTCGACGGGTAAGGCTGACGCCACAAGCAGCGAGGTCCACTTTGGAAGCGGTTCAGACGTACTATTCTTCAGATATGTGAACCCTTTGTCGCTGCGCTTTCTGTTGAGGGGGAGCTGTTTTGCAAGCTGCACGAATCAGCGGCAACTTCAAGTTCAGGCCCAACAAATCATACTCAATTTGCTTGCTTTGCAGTTGGAACATGGCACGCCTCTGTCGCAACGTATCTTGCGTGTCCGGCAGGCATCGCACTAGATGTGGGTCGTCAATCTGGGCGCTGATCTGGGTGGCTGGCTCATGCGACTTACCGCACGCTTGGACATGGGCCCATCAAGCGACGCATCCATATCGTCGTCTTCCATATTGTCGGCTACGCAATCCGAGCCGCAGTATTCTACGCGTGGTGTGCAAGAGTGGCGGATATTGTGGACTTTATCGGAGCGCGGGCTTCTCGGAACCCGGGGCTGTGGGAACTATCAACGATGTCATCACTAACAGCAGAAATCTCGCACCGACAGGCAGCAGTCCAATATCTCACCAACTAAACCTTCCAGAGTGTCGAAGATACAGGGTTTTGAAGTCTAGATGCAGCATTCGGCCTCACCAGGCATCACTACGAAGAACGCGCGATCTCGTGACTGTGCCAAGGCCCGGGACTTGCCGATTGGCTCGCATTGCTCGTATCCCGCGCCATTTGGGAAATCTTCAGCCGCTTGCGACGCGCCCTCTGATCGCCCTTTTCACCGCGGATCCGGACTTTGCAAAGTCCGGCAAACATGAGCTATGTGCGCAACTTCGACGAGATGGCTTCAGATATCAATGTGGCGCACTGCAGTCCAATCGTCCAAGGACTGCAATACTCACCCCAAACATGTCGACGAGTAAAGAAATGGTCGACACGCCCGAGCAGCGCGCCAGCGATGACGTCAAGACAAGCAAGGCGCCGACAGTCAAAAGCGATGTCACGTCTGAAGAGCCAAAGGGTGGCATGGGTGGCTACGTCGTAAGTGTATTGAACAAATTAGAAGGAACACGATGCTCACGACATACCAGCGCATCTTCAAGTATGCAGATCGTACAAGCTGGATCCTCAACACCATCGCATTCGTTGCAGCCATCGCCGCTGGAACACTACTTCCGTTAATGTAAGAGACATGCACACATCACGATCTTTTGTCCCCTCCATCAATGTTCGAAACGTGGTGGCCTGGATGATTGCGCATTGCTATTGTTTCGTTCATGTGAAATGATAAACATCAATGGAAAGTTGTCCGGGCCTCACACTACGTGTCAAGGACGGTCAAAGATTCTCGCAAGACCTATCGTCGATCAATCAATAATCACACACTAACGGAATCCTCCATCACACAGGGATCTGGTCTTTGGCAAGTTCATCTCGACGTTCACTGGGTTCGCGACTGGCTCGATCACGCCAGCGCAATATCGTGCCGAAGTGAACAAATACACATTGTACTTCATCTACCTCTTTGTTGCGAAGTTTGGTCTCGTCTACATTCACTCGGTATGTGACTAACAAGCTACATCCGTGAAAGCATGCTCACGTTCGCAGGCATTTGTATCCATCGCAGCCATCCGCACCACCAAGGCCTTACGATTGGACTTCATCAAGAGTATTCTCCGCCAGAACATCGCATACTTCGACTCAGATGAAGCCGCTTCGGTCACGACACAGGCTACGACGAACGGAAACAATGTCAACAACGGTATATCGGAGAAGCTCACGTTGACCGTTCAAGGTGTATCGACCTTCGTCTCAGCATTCATCATCGCCTTCATCGTCCAATGGAAACTTACCCTGATAACGATCAGCATCGTTCCTACAATCATGATCGTTGTCGGTGTTTCCATCGGCATTGATACCAAGAACGAGAATCAATTGCTACCGATTTACTCCAAAGCCGGACAACTTGCGGAAGAGATTTTCGCGACTGTGCGCACGGTTCACGCGTTCTGGCTTCATCCATTGCTGTCCAGTAAGTATGACAAGCTTCTTGGCGATGCCCAGGAGGTTGGTATGAAGAAGTCCCCGAACTATGCCGTCATGTTCTCAGTCGAGTTCTTCTGCATCTATGCGGGCTATGGTCTGGCCTTCTGGCAAGGCATCCGGATGTGGGCCAGGGGCGAAGTCCAAGAGAGTGGTATGTGAAGCACCGACCTGGGTCGAATTGTTCCTCAGATCTACCCGATTGATACTATTATGTACTAATCCGTTGACAGGCGACGTGTTTACCGTCATCCTCGCTGTCATTGTCGCAGCAACCGCTATGACAACAATAGCACCTCAGATCATATCTCTGACGAAGGCCTCTTCTTCTGCCGACGAGTTATTCAAAACCATCGATCGGAAGTCCGAGATTGATCCCTTGAGTGTTGATGGCAAGGTGCCTAGCGTGTGTCAAGGTGTTGTCGAGATTCGAGACGTCAGCTTTGCCTATCCCGCTAGACCTGACATCACAGTCTTGAAGAGCTTAACGCTATCTGCGCCTGCTGGAAAGACTACAGCCCTCGTAGGAGCATCAGGCAGCGGCAAATCGACAATCATCGGCTTGATAGAGCGATGGTATGATCAGGCTAGCGGCGCCATATACCTCGACGGTACTGACATACGAGAGCTCAATCTCACCTGGCTACGTACGAATATCCGATTAGTACAGCAAGAACCAGTGCTTTTCTCCGGTACTGTCTACGAAAACGTCGCATTCGGCTTGTTCGGCACCGACAAGGCCAACTTGCCCGAGAGCGAGCAGCGAGCGCTCGTAGAGAAGGCCTGCAAGAACGCTTATGCCGAAGAGTTCATCGAGCGGCTGCCAAAGGTGAGCCATGTTGCTCCTCAGATACTTGCATATGGATTGTTAACGTTGAATAGGGTTATGACACGCAGTTGGGTGAGCGTGCTATGAACCTCTCGGGCGGTCAGAAGCAACGACTAGCCATCGCGCGCAGTATCGTCTCGGAGCCAACTGTCCTTCTCTTGGATGAAGCCACCAGCGCTTTGGACCCAAAGGCAGAGAAGATCGTACAGCAAGCACTTGAGCGTGTCTCTCAAGGTCGCACAACCATCGTCATCGCTCATAAGCTTTCTACCATTCGCAATGCCGACAACATCGCAGTCATGGCTGCTGGAATTGTGGTTGAACAAGGTTCACACGACGAGCTTCTCGCTGCTGGTGGTGCATACGCTCGTCTCGTCAGAGCCCAGGACCTCGGCCAAGCAGAGGGCGAAGAGCAGGAAGACCAAGATTTTGCCGCAGAGAAGATTGATCTAGTACGGACGCAGACTCAAGCATCCGCTATCGGCCAAGAAGCGAAAGTTTCCGACAAAGACAGCATCAATTACAACCTGGTGAAGTGTGCCTGGATAGTGCTCAAGGAACAGGGTGCCCTTTGGAAGTGCTTTCTCATATTGGGAATTGCAACACTAGCTGGAGGTAAGTTGTCAACTCGTTTCTTGTTCGACTGTTACTGACCTACCACAGGAGCGACCTACCCAGCTCAAGCCATCCTGTTCTCTCGCGTCGTCGAAGCCTTCCAACTGTCTTCCAAGAGGGCAGTAGAACAGGGCGACTTTTACTCCTTGATGTTCTTCGTTGTCGCAATCGGCAATCTTGTTGTCTATGGCGCTGTTGGCTGGGCCAGCAACGTTGTCGCACAGGTTGTCGCCAGGGTATACAGACGCGAGATCTTCGACCTTGTCCTCAAGCAAGACATGGCATTCTTCGACGATCAAGACAATGCAAGCGGCGCGCTCGCCTCCAAACTCGGAGCCTACCCTGACGCACTGCGCGACCTTATGGGCTTCAACCTGATGCTCATTTTCATCAACATCGTCAACATCGTTTCTTCCTCGATTCTTGCCATCGTGGTTGGCTGGAAGCTCGGTCTTGTAGTTGTCTTTGGAGGTAAGTATCACTTCTCAGTTCTCTCCAGTAATCGACACTGACTTGGCGCAGCTATGCCTCCAATCGTGTTTTCTGGGTACCTCAGGATTCGACTTGAATTCAAGCTAGAAGATCTTACGGGCAAACGTTTCGCCAGCAGCGCTGCACTCGCATCCGAAGCAGTCTCCGCCATTCGCACAGTCTCCAGTCTCGCGCTCGAAAGACACATCCTCGCCCGGTACGAAGATCGACTACGAGGTGTCGCAAGAGACGGCATCAAAGCTTTGGTGTGGACCATGTTTTGGTACGCACTGACGCAGTCCATCTCATTCTTGGCAATGGCCCTGGGCTTTTGGTACGGCGGCCGACTGATCAGCACGGGAGAATACACGACTACCCAATTCTTCACGGTCTTCATCGGTGTCATTTTCTCTGGAGAGGCAGCTGCAGCCTTCTTCTCTTACACTACGAGTCTCACAAAGTCGGCCACTGCGGCCAACTACGTTTTTCGGTTGCGGGCAATGAAGCCTGCAGTGCAGGAAGACGCATCAAAGCCGCCATTTGACGACGAGAAGGACAAGAGTCCAGCGCATATTGAGGTGCAAGACCTTGCTTTCGCGTACAAGTCTCGGACCCACGCCAAGGTCCTGGAGGGCATCGATATCGATGTCCGCCCCGGTCAATTCATTGCTCTCGTCGGCGCTTCAGGCTGCGGGAAGTCAACAATGGTTTCGCTCTTGGAGAGGTTCTATGATCCCGTTGCGGGGCGTATCACCTGCGATGGCGCTCCGTTGATGGACCTCTGTCCACGCAAGTACCGCCGAGGTGTGTCTTTGGTCCAGCAAGAGCCAGTCCTGTATCAAGGCTCGGTCCGGGACAACATCGCCATGGGTGTTGAAGTCGACGTGACTGACGCTCAGGTCGAAGCCGCAGCCAAGCAGTCGAACATATCCGACTTCGTTGCATCTTTGCCAAACGGCTTTGCGACGATGTGTGGTAGTAGAGGCACGCAACTATCGGGTGGGCAGCGCCAGCGTATCGCCATCGCCAGAGCACTCATCCGCGAGCCACGCCTACTGCTTCTTGACGAAGCTACTTCCGCACTGGATACTGAATCCGAGAGGGTAGTTCAGGCGGCGCTCGAGGAAGCGCAGAGTGGACGTACAACTGTCGCGGTAGCGCATCGTCTCAGTACTATCAAGGATGCGGACATGATCATGGTGTTCGCGAGGGGAAAGATTGTGGAAAGTGGCACACATCAAGAACTACTTGACAAGAAGGGTGTGTACTATGAGATGTGCTTGGGCCAAAGTATGGATCGGGCGGTCCCGACATGACGTTCGAAGCACGGCTCATCGTTTCCTCTTCATCTGCACTATGATCGTAAATAGAACCTTTGATAGACTTCGCGATACGTAATATACCCATCTTCAATATTCGACTTGAGGCTGCTGATGTCAATCTGGAAAACGTGCATCGTACGGTCGCCCGAGCATGAAATCCAGTTTGCCGACAGTTCGCGCCATGAAGCTATGACGTACTCCATGAGTGACTTCAGGTCCCACCTGGTGCCATAAGGCAAGTGAGCACGCGACAGTAGATGATGCGCGAAATGGCCTGAGGAGACGAACGTGTTGATGCAGAAGTTCAGCGGAGAAGCGGTGGCCCGCGGCCGGATCATGCTAATGCCTCGCTTATCGACCAGGGTCTTGCGCCACTCTCGGGGGCATCGTTCCTTCTTCCTCACCTCCCGAGGCCAGCGGTTGTACGTGCCTCACCACCCCCGAGGATTGCGATACCGACCGCTGAAGTACCTGACGCGACTTTTCCTTGCTGTTCTTCGTTGGCGCGTTTAGGTTTATCCCACCGTTGGATGAACGTCCGATGTACGCGTCTTTAGACAGCTCTGACGCGCGCTGGGCCCACGAAGCGCGTCATGGCTTTACTCTCGAGAACCACCGCCTTAACCCGCAAATTGCACGAAAAGACCGGCGTGTGGCTCTAACGACCCATATGCCGCCGCCGCGTGTGTGGAGGTGCTGAAGCACAACGCGATCCATCATCGTCAGGTCAAACCGCCAAGACGTCTCACGTATTCCCCGGGACCAATCGCAACCCGCGCAACCAAAGCTTCCTGGCCAGAGCATGTCTTAGCATCGCTCGTGTCAACAGTTTCATACTCTTTTCCTGACGATCGCACACTGTATACTGTGGCAGTAGGTGAGCCTTAGTTTCAAGGACAACAACGTTGGCCCAATAACAGAACAGCCGTTTCAATGGCATACTCCGCACCGCGCTGGGGATCAAGGTAGCCCCGAGCTGACCCACTGATTCGCGCTTTGGAGACGTTATGCGACTGAAGGTAATGACCCTGACGGCAAGCCCCCAAGCCGTCATCCCACATTGATAGCATTGGCGTCTCCATCTCCATTGCTTCACTTTCCTTTCCACTTCTTGACTGATGCGGATCATCGTTCCTTAGGAAGTCAGGTACTATTTTCATTTCTCCGTCGACCGGATACATTCATTTTCGGTTCTTAGTCCTGGGGACATTGTTTACTTTACTATAGTTTGTTGATGTTACTTGCGCGAGCGCAATTCAGCGTACATTTACTTAATACCTTTCATCATATCTACCATGGCTCGCTATCAGCTTCGACGACCATCGCCGGTCAAGATCTTCCCAAGACGCGTTCGTCGCGACGATCCTATCGCGAGTACGATGCCTGTCGCTGCGGGCGAGGAGGAGGAAGGTCCAGAGAGTCCAGACTCACCATTCAGCAGCCCATCTACAGTCGGCGGTGACATATCGGAGAGCGAGGACTCGGAATCCGAAGACGAGGAGGAGCCACCTTCGCCAGTACAGAGCGGTGCTACAGCGACATCCACGGGAAGGCCCGTCCAAACCCTCGGACCCGATCCAACTGCCGCTCCGTCAATGCCAACATCATCAGGAGAGAGTGATGCTGCGACTACGTCTGTACCTTCATTCACCTTCGGCGGCCCTTCTGGTGGTAACAACGCAGCACAACCTCAGATCACTGGCGAAACCACCTTGTCTACCGCCGTTCGCCCTACCATAACGTCAACAATCGTCAAGGAAGTCATGCCAACAGGGAACCCGGAGCGATCTTCGATGCCTCCGATATCTCTTACTTCGCCGCCCCAAAACACAGCTGAGCCAGAACTTGACGGAAACGCCGGTCCCCAGAGGCTGCCACAACGAGAACAAGAGCCTATCATGACTAAAGAGGCCATGACTGCAGCAATTGTCCTTGGTGTACTTGGTCAGTCATCGTCATTGTCGCTGCTATAGACCGTTGCTAATTGTTGAATAGGTGCATTAGCGCTGTTAGTTGCCGGCTTCGTCTTCATCAAGCGCCGGAAGCGGAGGCACAGTTACATTGACAAGGGTCCGCCGTTTGAGACGTTCAATCCATACGCGAACGATCACGTCCCACCCCCGGAGACTGCACATGTAGGCGACGCGTCTTCGATCTTCGCGCGCCTCAATGGCGGAAATGCCGGCGGAGCAACCGCTCATCTTACCCGCTCTACCGATCGCAGCAACACTCTCTTTGGCCCAGGTCCATACTCCCGCCCAGAGACCGTGTCCACAGAACGCTCTACCCGTGTACCACCAACGCCGAATCCTTTCGCAGATCCACCTCTCAACAAAGCGTACGATGTGTTGAACAACAGACCCCGGAGTACAACGCTCACGGATCGGGGAAGCTGGCAGCAGAATCCCTTCAAGAACCCCGAGAGCGAGCGATTCGATCCCTTCGGAGAGTTGAAGGAGAAGGCTAGAAGGGAGAGGTTGCGGTATGTGGAAGACGCGAGACGAGAAGCCGAGTTGAGGAAGCAGATGGAGCAGAAAGAAGCTATGGGACTTAGACCGGATGGTATACCGTGGAGCGGTGAGGCTGGGTACAGGTGATCGCTGGGACGAGTGGATTTGCACTTGATCGACTTTGAGATTTAACTTTAGCGAAAGCGAATCGTTTCCGCGACAACAATGGCACCTGTCAGATACCTCCCGTGTATACCTGGACGCCTTTGTACCATAGTCTGTCTTCGATTTAATAGCGTCCGATCGGTAATAATATCAAACAATATATCTTACATCCAAGTCGCCTATGCGAAGGGTGACTGTCAGATCCAAGAGGAAGAAACCCATTTATACTTGTCGCTAAAATTAACCCTAAGCAAAGGAGAGATCGCGTAAAGATAACAGGGACGAAATCATCTAGGCTAAAACAGCAGATAAACATGATCTACGCATCCTACGCATCTCATGCAAGAAAACAGATCTGATAAGATGTGCAGGACTACACTAGGATTAAGTGAGTAAAACTAGTAAGGCTTCCGGTCATGTAGGCTCCATGATGTTTGGTTGTCTCCTACGTTGATGCGTATGAGTCTCAAGCCATCAATCAATGACCACTACCATCCACCTACTTCCCACCCACCGCATCAGCCGGGCCATCAAAATTCGGATCCCTCGCATTCAACCCCTCATCATACTCAATCTCGACCTCCCTTTCAATCCCATCTTCATCGACCATCAACGCGCAATTCCTCTTGATCAGATTCCACTCCTTCTCATCATACGTCGTAGGCTCCGACGCGATGATCGTATGCTTGCCCATCGCACCAGCCTCACCAATCTCCCCTCCTGCATCCGCACTCCCGCCATCCTTACTATCCGGGTCACCAGGGAACTTCGTATTAAGCGTGCGACCCGCAAACTCAGACCAATAGAGACTGGGCGGCTGCTGCGAGACGTGGTTGCGGAAGCGGATGGCAAGCATTTTCGTTCCGTCTGTGGTGCAGAAGTTGAGGGAATTGGGCGTGTTGGCTTCACCCAGTGTGCGTTTTTGCAAAGTGAGGATTTGAACGACGGTCTTTTGCATGGCTTCGAGCATCTTCTTGAGGGGGTAGGGTTTCTCCCAGGCTTCTTTGGTGCTGCTGTTGGTTAGGTTGGTCATGTAAAGGGCGGCGGCGTGTTCGGAGTCTGTGCTGCCGAGGACGTTGCAGTAGGCGTCGAAGGAGAGAAGCGAGGTCATCTCGCGCCGGATCGACGAGAAGTTTGAGATGACGCCGTTGTGCATGAAGACGTGGCGGCCGAATACGAAGGGGTGGCTGTTCACTTGCGTTACGACGGACCCGCTTGTGGCGCGGATGTGGGCGAAGACGCATTGCGATTCGGTGTTGTGGCACAGGGATTTGAAGTTGAAGTCGTTGATGGGTGGGGATTGGGACTTGTAGAGTGCGGGGCGGGGGCCTGTGACGTGCTTAACGTAGGATGAGGTCGCTTCGGTGTACCCTGGGTGTATGTGAGCAGTTGTCAACTGACTGGTGGCATAATGCGTTTCGCATTCGTAAGTCTCGGAGTTTATGGAGATCACCCATATGATGGTGCACCCCAGTCAAGAGAAAGACTGGACAGGTGTGCTGAAGTCTACATTGCCCTACAAGGCGAGGTTTGTATACCAATTGAGGCAGTGTAGTCTCTTTAGGCTACTTTTTTACGAATGAAAAATTGTGCTTTACGGAAATAGATGTTCAGGTTTCCCCTTGAATGGAGTGGGTGCGTGACCGCTGTGAACATCGGTGCCGTGCCGCCATACAACAGGGAGCGTGTGTCATGATCTAAGAAAGGAATGTAGTACGTACAAGCAATGCCAAGCCCGTCCATGTTCAGTAATGAATTGCGCATACGCATCAGCTCATCTGGGGAGTCATCCAGATCCTTTTCCTCGTTATGTGGCAGTAGTTTCGGGAGATAGTGCTCAGAGCATTGCTTGCTGATGCTGTTGTCTGGCGTGATGAGGACGTCCGAGAGAAGGCATGGCTCCGTTGGGGAAATATATGCGAACCACCGACACATGGTGTTTAGTGCTCTCTGGCGTGTTCAATGTTGGTGTTTGTGAATATCAGAAATTCGCAAGGTCGATGAAGGCTTTATAGGTACGCAAGACTGGTGTGAACGCCTGCCCAAAGGGTCCGTTCTGAGATTGATGCAAGATGGGTCGCACAGCAGTATTCGAGGCGCAATATAGATGACGTGGAGCTTCGTTGTAGGCGCGATTTATAACAAGAACACTCGGAGGCTTGTGAGGGCACGTATCACAGCTGTGCAACGCCAGTTGGAGAGGGATCTTGGAGTAAGGAGATGCTCGGTGATAAGAAGTACTGGTTGAGGTTGCAAGGATGAGGAGAAAAGCGCGCGTGATGCCAGATGCGTGCAGAAATTAGACTCAAGATGCTGTTCAGGCTGCAAGAGGGACCTCGTGGCTGAGCTCGTGAGGCTGAGGTTCGTAAAGTGCAGGCGTAGCCAACGTATCATGGAGGGGTAGGAGGCAGGCGGCAGGAGCGGGGCAGATCGCTGCTAAGCCCCAGCTCAAGCTGCAAATAACTGTATCACGAAGCAGCTCTTGACTCATCGTTCTGCCCATTTTCGCTATGAGCACCCGCAAATGAAGTCCAAAGATGAGCGACATTAGGTGCTGGTAATGCGACCGCGTTGCTTGCGAAAAAGGCAAATATTCGTACTGCGACAAAACGAGCCTGCGATGTTAGTATGCTAGATTCAGAAAGCTGGTTTCTCCCAGGGGAATTTCAACAAGATCGTGAAGACGGTAGTCGTAGGTATTGCCTGGTTCTTGGCATACCGATAGGCATCCACAATGCCCAGTTGGAGACCCCTCTAGCTATAGCAGACTCATCAGGACTCGAACAGCCAACACCGAGAGAAGCTCAAGGCCGTGGACAGGAAGGGAGAAGATTCCTGTACTTGATCTTACAGATAGGTGCGCAGCCATGGCCGCTTAGTTCGATAGAAAAAGGTCCAAGGATGCTGGATTGATGACTGGGATCATGTAAAAGCCGCACATCCTTCGGTTCCTGCGTTCAATTCCAGGGTCCGTTCAGGAGCATCGCGGAACGGCGGGAGTGAGAGTGGGTCTGGGTCGAAAATGGAGACCTTTCGTCTCCACCAGCTGTAAACCGATAAGAAATGACTAAGACGAAGGGTCTTTGTTCCAAAGCGTGACTCGCTCCAAATGGTGTAGGCGCAGAGGAGTGAACAGCAACAATGGTCGAGAAATGTGTGTTACAACGCCGCGGAAAAGCTGTGATCGTCAGGATGGTGTTGTGGCACACCACCTAAAAGCGGCGGTAGAGATCTAGATGTGTGCATCGTAAGGCTTAGCGAAGAAGGAATGTACATGCAGCGGCACACAGCCTCGACGTATCGGCCACAGCGAGCCTGCGATCTGGAAGTGAATCGTCGATGATGATAGTTCGATAACAGTAAGCAGATCGGGTCGATAAGTTGTATGCTCTATAGGCCAAGACGTACGCCGCTGGACATCTCCAGCGCAAGGTGGTACTGTCAAGGTGATAGATGTCGTCTCCCAGGGCCGTCTGCTGTCCGCGCATCAATAGAGAGACGCAAACAAGAATACGTTGTCCTGCTCAGTCCATGCCTGTGAAGACGTATTGTGCGCTGTCGCTTCCTCTCTGAGTTTTGGCAGGACAGGCAGGAGCGACGAACCGACGACGAGCCGGCGCCGGAGTCGGAGAGGAGATTACCAAGCTGCTATCGTGACTTCCATTCTTCTCTTCACCTCCTACTCACTGAAAACACCTCAAGATCATTATTTCGCATCTCAAACGACTCGGGCTCCAATACATACACGACGCGATTGCCGCTCAGCCGACGATGGGGCACTGCCGAGAAGCCATTGCTTTTAGGCAAACAGCGACCGCACGCTGATGCGAGAGGCTGAGCGCTATCACCTTCGAGGCTTGAGCAGTGGGAGTGTTCCACAGAATATCTCCTGGGATTCGCTACTGCTGCGGATCTTCCAAGCTGTGCATAAGGCAACTTACCTGTAGGCAGATTCCACATTCCGACCCCAAGGCGCCGCGCTCTTTGCGACCACATTCAGACGGCCAGCGCAAAATGCCGAAGCAGACCCCAAGATGGCTATCAGTTTCATGTCGCACACGACTTCCATGGCAGACTGAGAAGGACCGACGTATGCCGCCTATTGTGCATTCAGAACTGTGTGCCGGCTGCAGCGTCCAGGGCACCCACGAGGGCCACCGGTACTTCTCACGCGCGATGCCGTCATCTGATTTGTACATGGCTCGGCTTCCCGCAATGCCAATCTCTCAACGTATCTAAGGCGGCGAACACGAATCAAGCACCGTGGCGTTCTTTCCTTGTTATCAGCCGAGAGCCGGTCCAGAGGCTTCGTTATGCGGCTCCCATGCTTGGAGCTGGCGGCATCAGACGACCTGTTTCTCACAAAAGATGCGAGCTGTCAGCCGCAAAGCGCCACGCCAGAAGCAATCGCGCCCGACCCCAGAAACCCACGAGCTTGGTGTGACAAATGGCCCGCTACCTGTTGTTCGCATCGCCATGCTCGCATGCAGCCACTCGCCAGCACCGGAGGCCCGCCACGCTGGATTACGTTCCCTTAACTGTCTTTGAACGGCGAGGGACCTGGGCCCTGGTCGCCCACCCCAGTGCTTAACCCAGGCGCGCTTGCCCATGGGCGAACAAGGTGTTTCCGCTGCGTCGCTGAGCCAGGCTTGGCCAGGCCGGCGCAGTAGGGTGGTGCCGTCGACGCCGCTACTGAGGGAAGGCGCATCTCCATTCGCGTGCGACAAAACGAGCGGGGTCGCTACGCAGCAGTGCAGCCGGGGTGGGTTGAAAACTCTGTACCGTCGAATCCCATGCCCAGAATTGCGGTACATGGACTACGCCCCAGAGCGTTAGTCGTCGCCGGTCGCCTAGCGCCCCACCAAACCTCTTTGGACTCGTAGTGGCATCGCAGCGCTCACCACCGAGAGGATCCACAGACAGGGCACACTGGGTGTGCCGCGCCTGTCCTCCGTATAAGTACCGCGCCCTTTACCCCCAGGGTCCTGGTTCTGATCAAGGGCAATCTCACTTCCTCTACCAAGTTGTAGCCTTCCTTCCGTTCACTGGCTTCCAGTGCAACTCATTTTGTCGTAGCTTTTGCTGCTCCCCCACGCGACTGATAGTCGATCCCTCCCCCAAGCGTCGACTCCAGAGCGACAAACCCCATACCAAAGCGACTTTCCATACGCGACAATACTCCCTTGCGACAATTCCCTTTTTGCCTAAAGCGACAAACCCCCCATTGCAACCATGGCCGAAGACAAGAAGTATTCTGGAGAGTACGTCCGCGAGGCGTATCCTGGTGACGATATCCAACATGGCCAGATGACCGACAACTCCGACGACCTGCAGCGTCACCTTGGTAACCGCCAGATTCAGCTCATCGCTATTGGTGGTTCCATTGGTACTGCTCTGTTTGTGTCAATCGGTGGTGCTCTCAACAAGGGCGGTCCCCTCGGTCTACTCCTCGCATACACTGGATACTCTTGCATCATCGCTCTCGTGAACAACGCCATGGCCGAGATGGCCAGTTTCATGCCTGTCTCCGGAGGCTTCATCCGAATGGCTGGAAAATGGGTTGATGAGTCCCTAGGCTTCATGGCTGGCTGGAACTTCTTCTTCTACGAGGCTCTGCTGATCCCGTTCGAGATCACGGCCCTTAACATTGTGCTGCGGTTCTGGAGAGATGATATTCCAGTCGCTGCTGTCTGTGCGGGCGTCATTGTCCTATACGCGTAAGACCTACCAGTTTGCCCTAAGGGTAGTATCCTATGTAAGGGACAAGAACTAATCGCTTTTAGTGCTTGCAACATCTTGGCTGTAAAGGCTTACGGTGAAGCTGAATTCTGGCTCTCCGGAGGCAAGGTTCTGCTGATCCTGATCCTCTACTGCTTCACCTTCATCACCATGGTCGGAGGTAACCCCCAGAAGGATGCTTACGGTTTCCGACACTGGCGCGACCCGGGCCCAATGCCCGGCGGCAGCTCCCTTGATCGTTTCGAAGGCTTCCTCGGCTCCCTTTGGGCTGCCTCCTTCTGCATTGTTGGTCCTGAGTACATTTCCATGGTCTCCGGTGAAGCCAAGCGCCCACGTGCCTACATCAAGACTGCATTCAAGACAGTTTACTTCCGATTCGGTGCCTTCTTCATCCTTGGCGCTCTTTGCGTCGGCGTTGTTCTAGCCTACAACGACCCAGAGCTCGTCAGTGTCTTGGAGGCAGGAGAGAGCAGCGCTGCCGCGTCTCCCTACGTCATCGCCATGAAGAACCTCAACATTGGTGGCCTTCCCCATCTCGTCAACGCCCTCTTGATCACGAGTATCTTCTCTGCCGGAAACACATACACATACTGTGCGACTCGCAGTCTGTACTCGCTCGCGATCGAGGGCCGCGCTCCTAAGTTCCTGCGCAAGTGCACTAAGAACGGTGTTCCTATCTACTGCTTTGCGGTAGTCATGATCTTCCCGTTCCTGTCCTTCCTCCAGCTGTCTTCCGACTCCGCCAAGGTCCTGACCTGGCTCGTCAACATCATCACCGCCGGAGGTATCATCAACTACATCGTCATGTGCGGTACCTACCTCGCATTCTACAAGGCTTGCAAGGTCCAGGGTCTCGACCGTAAGACCCTCCCTTACTGCGGTTACTTCCAGCCCTACGGTACCTGGTTCGCGCTATGCTTCGAAATTTGCGTTGTATTCGTGTACGGTTACAGCACCTTTGTGGGAGAATTCTCCATCGAGTCTTTCTTCACATACTACACCATGGTTGGTGTTGCTCCGATCCTGTTCGTGTTCTGGAAGGTCCTCAAGAGGACGAAGTGGCTGAAGCCCCATGAGGTTGACCTTGTCTGGGATGCTCCTCTCATCGACGCCTACGAGGCCTCCTTCATCACACCGCCTGTCGGCTTCTGGACCGAGATGCTTCAGCTCATCGGACTGAAGCGCAACGTCCCCGTGGACAAGCGTGCTGTTTGAATTGCTTTCAGCGAATCAGCGAAACCTGTATAGCAGAGATGTTCTGCCACGATCTAACGTCATTGGATAGATTTTCTACCGCCAGAAGCCTATGAGCATTGGCTGCGCTTTTACATAAATCAATACCCATTCATTCTGCGAATCTCGAGCAATAGCGACTTGCGAATGATGACCGACCTCCGCTATACCCATGCGACAAATAGCGAGGCGGAGAAAGATACCCAAGCGACAACATGCATTGAGCTTCGACTGTGATGTCTTAATTGTGGCATCCGCTGCAATAGCCTAAGCGACACTGCTAAGACGATTATCCAACGCGACACATCCGTACGAGGCCTCCCACGCGACACTACTATTATTGGCAACGCCGGCGGTACGTCTGTTGTCACCCGCAGGCTTACCTAGCATCATACGGTCCGAGACGGTTGTTGCTTTGTCTCACTAAGGCACGGTCGCAATTACCTCTCAACGTCGATCGACATTTCGCCTGCGTGGATTGAATAGAGCAAGATAGGTATCTGCAGCTTCTACTCCATCTATCTAGCCTCCGAAGAGTCGCCCGAATTCACACGCGCGCATCGAAGAAACATATTAAAGCGCTTGGCAATGCTTTCCGAAAGTTTCTCCGCTATTGCTGCGATGCGCGCCAGCCCACCATATCTGCCTCGATGCGCCTCGCGTCAGCCCCCGCGTACGCCACTATCAACCCGTATCAGTTCACCAACACCCATGCACGCAGTTGCCTGCATCGAAGGGTGGTCAATGTTTACAGGCTGGATCTGAGGCCTTAAGACCCAGAAACTCGGTCGTGAGGTGGGCCTAATGTCTTACATGTCTTATCGCCAGATTTTCGGCGCAGCTGCAGACATCCTTGACAAAAGACCGCGGGAAAACTTAAGTTCTCGAGGCAGACAGCCACTGATTCGCTCGGATCATAGATCCTATGTGCATCTACGTGACCGTGCCTCGAACGCTGCAACACCATTGAGCTTATCTCGGACCTTCGACTAAGGGAAGACGACACCTCAGGCCATCTCCAGCCATGTTCGCGTCGGTGCGCGATATATAACATCGCTCTTTACATCCCAAAACGTTCAACTGATCCCGTCGCCAGCATCCCGGTACCGCTGGTGGCGCACCGCGATCCCGCCTACACCACGCCTCCGGGTTGACGCATTGGAGCCTCCCACTGCCGCGAACACACTATTCATGCTGGTTCACGTCGTTTTGGCTCGATGTCCGTACCTTGCAGGACCTTCTCCGCAATTGATAACGTGTGGATTGTCTAACCGGGATTGCCAGACGGCTCCATCTTTCCCCGCATTGTTCACATCGTGGACTGATCATGTTATTGGATTTACGGAAAATGGATGACTGAAGACCAAGCTTCATCTAAGACTGCGGAACCGCGATACAGGTCTTGGACGCTCTATCTCTTGGTATCAACGTGGGATACTGGATCACATCGCAGAAAGAGGTAATATGGAGCAGTTGTCGCGTATTGACCATCGTAGCTGACAGACTGAACAACGCGGTCCTTCCCCGTCGGAAAACACTTTCCTTGTGGAATCGCAACACCCGGACATGCTTTACTTGGCGGAGAAACGCCCAGTATGGAATTAACACATGTGATCATCGCTAGACATGCGCTATCTATCAATACCCCCGAGACCGTGGTACGGTACACGTTTCTGACGTTGCGCTGTCGCGAGCCAGACGCCCGTCATGTGGAAGGGTACCACTGGAGTCTTACGGTACGCTACCGCGGTTCGTATGCGGTACGCTTGCGGCTCGAGATATCTCCGTGGGCGATCTGACGTAGGATGGTTTGTCTAGATCCACCGGTGCTGTCATCCTCCAGTTGAAGATGGGTGGACGGTAGTAGTAGTGTACCTGTGAGTATAGCGGCCCTGAGATTTTTGACCCGGCGTAGAATGCGAAGCATGCCAGACTGTGTAACTCGGGCTGGATCATATGCTTTTCTATAGATTGATAGCTCGTTCGGTCTCGCCCTGTAGCATTGATGAAGCCATGTGCGATCAAGGCCGCAGAACTCCTGTAGATAGTCTTCATCTACTGGGGGATGGATGCTCAGATTATCTTCACAATCACTTCCGTAGACCGCATAAGAATCAGACATCCAGTTTGATAACAGTGTTTCTACCAATCCGACGTCTGCCATCTTACGCCTTGTCATGAAGCACAGATATCTTTGTCTACTCGCAAGCTATGCCACCCTCTCGCTTGACATTCCGTGCGATACCAGTTTCATAGCCATGCCCCCAACAATTGATTGATATCTCCCAGCCTCGTCAGAAAAACAAATGTATCGCACTGCTATCTCCCCGAGTGCTATTGCCTGCATACCACAACACCATCCCCATTTCCTCAGCCTCACCACGTGCAACCAACCGCGCTAACACCCCATCCGGCCCGTCAACCCACTCGGCCCTTCACCCAACTTCGCCCCCCGAAAATCGGGCCGAATACCTCCACGCACACCAACTTCGCTTGCGTCCACGTGCGCTCTGGCCAAGAACATTGGCTGGATGCCCAACGCAGCCACGCCTTTTCTCACTCGTCGCAATACCTTGTGCGACGTAAATAATAAGGCCGAGTCTGGGGTAGATCAACGGGACAAGAAAGTCGTCTTCGACATGACATCATGCGGAGAGAAATGTCGTAGGGTATGGGTGAGACTGCTGCTGCTGCGGCGTGGCGTGGGACCGGAGTTGTGCCGAAGTATATCCTGGGGTACGTACTCGTAAGACGAACCACCGGGTGTTGAGGTCTTTATCTTTCACCGCGGGCGGTGGATTGCGTGTGAAACCCCGGGGTGCTCGTTGCAGTATGGTGTTGACGTCCGGGCTTCGATATGTCCGCCGTTGGTGTTTTGTGGAGGTCGCATGCCATATCTGCACCTTCCTTCCGTACTAGCCAATCCTACAGTAATGTCTGACGTGGAAATACTGTTCCTCATCGAAAGCCGTACAACTGCCCTGTAGCTTCCTGCATATCCACAGTATTCAGCGTAATCCGCGGTCTGGGATCCTTGATGCGCGTGAAGATTTCGAAAACGAAGTGCGAACCCAGTGTGAGAAGTAGACAAGGTATGACGAGGCGGCTGAATATGCGACCCCACAATATCCGTTCTTCTTGTACCTTCTTCTCTTTCAGGTACTCCTTTTCTTCCGTGGTACTAGTTGTTTCCAAAGGTATCGATCCCGCTTCTAAAATGGTTCTGTAACTCAGACGACCGAGCCAGATGTGCCATCCTAGTAGCATAGTCGCAGCGGCGGCTATGCTCATCCATGAGGTCGTCGCATACGGTGATTGCGCTCTTCGACCCAGTAGTTCGTATATCTCGTCTAGGCCTTGTACCGCGCGGTGCATGGTAAGTGGAACGAAGAGCATAGCTGCTGCGAGCGCGACGACTTCTAAGCCGCGCATGCTGAGGCGTTTGAGAAATGTTGTTTCGGCCTTGCGGACGTGCCAATGCGAAAGTAGAGATAAGAACTCATGTGTGCGCGGGTGTGTGGTTGACATTGTTAAGAGCATGGCGATGGGTTTGGTCGTGTCCTTTGGTGAATGTCTGGCGGGCGCGGTGATGAGGTTTAAAGATAAGAATAAGTTTGGGTGGCGGCAGCAATGGCGATATGATGCTGCAGGTTGCTAGCCACGAGCAAGTTTCGTGAGAAGCTTCGATATGGTGGATCGACGGTGTCCTGCGGGATTCGCGTCGTTGTCGTCGTTGTTGCTGTCTTTGTCCGGGGCTTCCCTTCCAAGGTCCCTCTTCGTTTGTAGGTGTCTTGACGCAGCGCTGTGTCGCAATGGAAGTATCGACTCCTACTTCTTTCCCTTCACGTCTTTTGGCTCCCTTCAATCGCTACTTCAATGTCAATTCGAATTGCCTCCGCCCCTTTCTGTCGCGTCCTTCGCCCGAGTATGACGACTTTCCCACGCTCTTGGCTCTGCGATCCGCACACCAGGCGCAACAAGAATCACAGCGATGCGCAACCCGTCCTCGACTCAATTGTTACTTCCTGCTCAGTCTGTCTGTCGTCGCCAGCAAAGTTCCCCTGCGCTGAACCACACGTCGCGAAAACCACGTTGCGCGATCAACCTCGGCACTTCGCGTCGTATCCTCGTAAACCCGCTGAACGTAAAATCGGTGCCAAGCCCCTTTTTCGCACAGTCCCTTACCGCTCTTCCTTAGTGCAGATCTTATGCCGTGCCGTCCGCAACAAAGATTCTCGCACTTGCAAGCGCTCGTACAACAATAACGGTTCCGCGTGCAGACGTCGTGTAACAGGGGAAAAAGGAATAGAGTTGGATGATGATGCTTACAACCACGTAGCCGTCCTCGGGAGTCTTACCAAGTCTACGCCTTGTGATCCGCACTGCGCCGCAGCCAGCAGCAAGTAGGCTGCCTTGCTGAGGGGCGAGGTAAGCGTTAAGGGTTGCCCCGCATCTGCAGCCTTGCGTCGCTAGCTGTTTAGCCTCGTGTTGTGATTGGTGCCCGGGCAGAAAGCGTGCCTGTGGCTGGTTGAGAGTATGAGATGTGGAGATTGGAGTTACGATGCGAGAGGAAGGTGAGTACCTAATGGATTGAGATGATTCGATATTTGGGTAATTGAGATGCTATGATGTGATAGTCATTCCAGAACCATTGCTTCTGCCCGATGCGGAATTGTGCTGGCTTTATGAGGTACACGACGGCGAGGAAATAAAGGATATAAAATGTCTAAAAGTAATGGCTGACTACGATCTACGCTTTTTAAGCGCAAAACGAGAATAAGAAGCTAGACTGCAAAACTGGAGGTTCGCAAGGCGCTGCGACTGGAATTCAAAGAGTACAGAACACCGACAAAATGCACGCTAAACTATCAATTCATCCACCACATATGCGCGACGAATGCCATGACAATAGAGATGATCAAGCGCCAGGCCCATGATTCTCAAAGCTAACAGCCCTTGCACGCATCGGTTGCTGCAATCCAGCATCACCATATCCCCTCCCTTCATAATCGTTTTCAGTCATCACGCCCAAGCTCTTCCAAGTAGCCTTCTCTCTCAGGTCACGATCCTGGTTATTGTTACCGTATAAGCTGGGTGTACTGGCTCGCTGAACCGTGATACCAATGCCTAGCCCTTGATTCCTGGGTAAAGCACTGGTAGGCGTGTTTTCGTACGAGAAGTCAGCCGTGTTTGCCCTGCCGTGGCCATGCCCTGCGTGGTTGCCTTCACCTTGGAGTGTGGCTTCACTGTCAACCGCTGGGCCAGGACTGTGACTTAGCATCCTAGCCTTGCCGTTTGATGGACCTGTGACAAAGTCGCGGGGCTGAGGCGGCGAGTCTGCGAATGGTGTATACGCGGTTTGGACTCTGTTCAAGGGAGGTGTTGGTGTGACTTCGGCTGCGAGGCGCACCTTTGGGTGTGCCGCTGGGGCTTGGTGCGCGGCTGGGTTATTTTGATATGAGACCACCAGTTTCATTGTCGTCGCTATCGTTGTTCAGGGTCCTGTTACCCCATGAGATATCGCGGTTGTGCGAGTGACGGGGATGGCGGCTGGTGTATTGTGCGACGATAAGTAAGATGTTGTCAAAAAACAGTACTGGCAAAGAAGTTAGCATATGGTCTCAGTCTTTCGATCATAAATGCGGAGGACACTTACCTGCAGCAAAGAACAGCACCACCATGGGAATCATCCAATGACTCCCCTTGAACTTGAAACCACTGGTGGTCTTGTCCGCAATGACGACAGAGATTCCGAGTATAATAAGCGTAAAGCCGACAACAACTCTGTTGATGATCTCGCCAAACTCATACTTCGTCTTGTGGATCTTGTTGAACCAGTACATGATCGCGAGCACCAACAATAGACAACCTGCGCCGATGAAGAACTGCATGGTAGTAGTGTTGAAGACATCAGAAACGGCGTCTAGCTTGTTCCGCGGACTAGCTATAGTCGCGGCAACGGCGTTGAGCTTCGCCAGAGATTCATAATGTGCCTCGTACACGAAGACTTGCGCCCTGTCGAACATATGACGGGTGACGTCGCCGGTTCGATTGTTCCATTCGTCTGATTTGAAGCCGTGTGTTGCAGTGTAATTCTCTATCGCAGTGAAGTTCATGTTCCAGTTGTATGTAGTGTTCCAGGCTTTGCTCTTAAATCTCCCGTTGATAGCGTTCATGCTCTGGTTGAGGTAGTCGATGTAGCTGCCGGTGTCGGAGTAACCATTGGCTGGATCGTAGTAGTTCTCGGGTTTAAAAGACCAAATCCACTTGAGAGCTTGCACGGCTGAGTTCCACACGATGAAAGAGGTGTTTCCTTCGACGCAGAGGAGGATTGCCGAATGCAGTGGATAGTGTAGCAGAGCCCATACTTGTTGGCGCACGGTTCCGAAGCGGTCATGGGAAAGCTGATCAAAGTATAGCATCCAGAGGAGATACTAAAGTCTCATATTAGTATTGCTGTCGGGACATGGGGGTTTGTTTGCATACCAAGAGAAGAATGGCCGCGATGACAGTTCCAATTTCACTCATGTTGTTGCTCGTTTGGCTTTTGGTAACACATGCTACGCTCTTGACCATTCCGATGATACCCTCCCCAATGATGATGAGCGTAAGGAGTTGCAGCCGCTCCGCTAGATGAGTGTACTTGAAACTGATGATGCGCCATATCATGGCGATGAGAAAGATGAGAAGACCTTCAATGATGGATATCATGACCCTACGCATTCTGTTAGTCTAGAAACCGAACGCGGAGTACACTACATACCATGCGAGTTGTTCCTCAAGACCAACACGGCCCTTGGGAAATACAACCATGGTAACGGCATAGCATATCGCTGCAGCACCATGTACACCTGCACTGAGCCCTAACGGAATCAATGTCTGGCGGAACATGCGACCTTGCCACATAACTACGGCGTATTGAACAGCGATTGCGATTCTGCCGATGACAAGCACGATAGCAAAATTCCGGTAGGATTTCTCGACACCGCTGGTGCTGTACTTGTCGAAAACGGGGCCGGCATACACAAAACCTGTGAAGATGCCGAACTGTATGGCTTTGTGAAAACGGTTCCAGACGCAGTCGATGCTGAAGCGCACGTCGAAAAGTGTGACGCTCAGCCACGTAAACCACATTAGCGTGAACAGCTTGATGTAATTGATGAGTGCTAGTAGTCTGTTAGCTAGTGCATCCAAGTTTTTAGAGCTCTACATACATTCTGCGTCGGTATGCTGATGCATAGCTGTAAAGTACGCAAGATTCGCAACGAAGAAGAGATCGTAGAAGAGCTCTATTGTACTGGCTTCGGTATGTTGTTTGTAAACGATGATATTTCCGCGACTTGTCCTGCCATTCCCAGCAAATGTAGCCGTGCCGTTCGAACTGTCGAGTGTGCTTGTGTGGGTGTTGACCTTCTCCAAATCTGAAGAGTTACCCGATACTACTTCGAGGACATCTTCGTTGATCGGACTTGCAAGTAGAGGCAGATAAGTCCTGTCTTTCCCATGCGCTGCGTGAGTACTGTTGTGACTGCCGGTAGTCTTCCGTCGTAAACTGAAATAACGTGCAAGGTCCATGATGAAACAAATGGAAGAAACTGATGATCGTGGGTGGTGGTATGACTGGATTGATGAGAGAGCTGGGCATTAAGGCAGCTACAACACCTGAACATATATACAAGACGCCGGCTACGAGGATGTTGCTTCGTGACGGTGAAACACCTGGTCAGACCGCGTCGGTCCGTAATCGACGACGGGTAGCAGTAAGGCCATCGCTGTATGTCATAAGCCTTCGCCCCATAACATGGCCAATTTAAGAGTAGCATGGCTGTGGTGGAAAGCTTAAGTGAGCCATCTGTACCGAACGATCGTTTAGATCTTATATATGGGGGGCCGTTAGGTCCTAGTGTCACGCTTCTAGAAGCAATGCCAGTGAGGCGCAGGCAATGGAAACCGCGTTGTGTCAACGGAGAGGCTTGCATAAGAGCGAATGCATGCCAGGAGAGGTTGTGTGATCCGAAGAGTATTCTTGAAGCTTGCGCTACGGAGGCGTCGTTAGCTGTTGGCAAGGAAGCGCCGTCTGCCGTGAGCCTTGCAGATCTGCTGCATGGCGGTTGTTGCACGATACAACTCTGTGTATCCGAGATCGGTCAAGCCAACCATGGCGTCGGTGTGAGCGGTGCAGGAGCATTGAGCCGTGCCGATCTGCCAGGATGACTGCCAATGTCGGACGTACCAGCATGCGCCGCCAAGCTTTCAAACAAGCTCAGGGTGCACAAGTCTTCGGTCTCGCAAGATGCTGCGGACCAGGCTGAGCATTCGTTCACTCGCCGAATACTGTCCCTACTTCGAGGCTGCTGACGTTTGCCAAGACAGTGCACAAGTCGTTGTAGCATGCCAAGCCCTTCAGCTGTCTGGTGAGGTCTCAATTTGGAAGACTATGCCAGCGCAAGTGCTGGAAAGAGCGAATGAGATGCGAGCAGCGAACCACGCCCTTCCAGACTAGTACACACACACGCGCCTACCGTTCCATGTGGTTACACAGATGAAAGTAAAGGTTGTATAGGTCAATGGTATTCGGTTCGGCGATTACTAGCAAGCCGCGTCCTAAAATGCCTGCACAGTTTCAGCACATTTGAATCATTAGATTTCTTTCGCCCAAAGATATGCATATCCGCAGCTCAGTGACCGAAAGAGGAGCTTTGCCACTGAGTTGGCTATTTCGAGAAGATGATCGGCAAGCGTTCGTGATCGAATTTAAGACGTCGCAAAGCCCTTGCTGGAGATATTTTGGCGTCCACGGTGGCTATCTTCGTGACGGTTCAACGTATTCACTGGCTCCCTCCTCAAAGTCCTCATCTGATGAGCTCTCATCGTCGTCTTCGTCTTCGTCTTGGGCGGCTTCGTAATCGTCGTCGAGCTCGTCATCGTCATCATCCGGAACGGGTGCACTTGGAGGTGAACGCCTGGACCGTAACACGCGACCGATGCTGTTGGCTGCAGCATCAAGTCTGTTCACTTTGGCTCTCACTCTGCCCTGTCTACCTTCCCTTTCAAAGTTGAGGGGCCACTCCAGCTCGAGAGCCTGCTGCCTGGTGCCAGCATTATCGATAATCCAGTTATACGGCTGCTTGAGTACGATCTCGGTACGAATGACGAAGGTTCCCCAGCCTCGAGCTTCGTACTCATAAGGCGGCTTTCGGATGATGACGTGGGATCGTCGAAATGTTGGATGCTATCGTGTGTTAGCTCTGCAGCGATAGGAAGTGGTCGCGCGCAGGTGTTTCAAATTGCACGCCTCCGTGGTCTTCTTGGACTCCCATGAGGCTATCATCCGCATCGAGCAGTCGTGTATTGAGCCACCCCTTGGCTGAGACGAAACAGGAACTGAGAACATACCAGATAGATATGCACTTCCTTAATCAAATCCGGCCTCGACGTGCGCACAAAGAATGTCCAATCATGCTCGTTATCGTCACCAGCATTCCTAATAAGCCTATGCTTATTCCCTATGAGCATCATAACGCCCTCGAAGCCATCACGTCCGATACGTGACCCCCTCTCCTCTTCCTCTTCAACGCGCCTTTCAGCATACGTAATAGGATATTTCTGTTCTAACTGTCTTGCCAACGCGTTATCCGGAGTTGCGGCAGTACGGGTCCTGCACATGGGACAGTTGCACTCGAGGTCGTACGTTGGATCGTAGTTCGGATCGAAGTCTTCGAGGTTCACGTCCCAGCTGGTAGGTTCGATGTGGTGCGTGTTGGAGGCGTCGGACCATTGGGCCATGCAGGACGCGCATAGCAGGTGGTTGCACTGGGTTTTCACGGGCGTGAAGAGGAGGAGCTGACATATCTGGGGTTTGTTAGTACAAATACGCGAGTTTGTGTGTGGTGCTTACGGGGCAGAGGTCATCGTGCGCGACTTGTTCCGGATTCGATGGTGTTGCTGCCTCGGCCATGATGACGCGACGAGGAGAGGAAGAAGAAGAGGAAGGTCAAGTGATTCCAGTAAGAGGGCAGACTTTAGCTGCCGTCCCTTGGTGCATTGGTGGCATGGCTCGCGTCTTGATGTTGTTATCGTCATTGGTTAAGGCGTCCTCCAGGCATCAGTCCGCGCCGCACGAATTGAGGCGGGGAGGTACGTCACGTGATAGCGCGTCAAAGTTCCAAAAGGTTGACAGCTGATTTCAACATATACTTCCATCTCGCGCAACAGACGACTGACTTTATTAAACGATTCTCGCCGCGATACCCTCCCCCTCCAATGAGATGTACTTTCCCAACATGAACCCCGCTCCAACCCTCCTATACCTCTTCTCGCCCCTCCCCGTCGTCCCCTGCGTCGCTGTGACAAGCAAGACGTAGTATCGCCTCAGCAAATTCGAGCTTCCACCCTTCATTTTCGCGACAATGACACACTGAGTGACTTGGCCGTCGCTCGCGCTTGTCCTCTCAGCATCATACGTTATCTTGACCTCCTCTGGCAATCTCCCCGCTACTTTGAAGTCGCGGACCCGAGCTATGATGGCGATCTCGTCCTCCTGTGGACTGGTGTCTGTCGTGGAATGTTTGTTGCTACCACGAGTCCAGGGCGGGATTATCTCCGTGCGCTCCCAGTCTGCTTGGTCGAAAGGCGGATCGATGTAATCTATACCACCTCGGTACGCCATCCAGGACCAGCTTGGGACTTTCAACTTGCGCGCTGGTGGGAACTCAATCGTGGGCATGTTCGGAAGATCCCCCTTTTCTTCGCCGCGTTGCCACAAGAGACTCCGATGGAAGAGTCCGCCGTCTTCTTTGTCACCATCGTCAAAGATGCCAAACGCTCCTTTTGTGTTGAAAGCACTTTGTAGACGCTTCTCGAGACCCGCAATGGCAAAAGGACGGTCGGAGTAGCGGGTGAAGTCGAGACGAGAGTATTGCTTGTAGAGGCCTTGAAAGTAAGCAATCTTCCGTGCGCGGTTGGCCCGCATGGCCTTGTTGGGGAAGTTTGGGTCACCAAGGAAATCGGCCATATTGCTAGGCTTTGGGTTAGTGATGATTGAGCAAGCGATATGTCTTGTCATGACTTACTTATGCAGTTTGGCCAGGGTTTCGCATCGAACACCTTGGCCGCACTCGAAGTATGTCTGGTTCTCCGTGAAGTAGATGGTCCGTCGTGCCAGCGCGCGCTCTTGCAACACCCAACCTCTCTTGTTCAAAGACCCCTCGATGACATCTTTACTGAAATTATCGATAGTCTTACAGACGAAGAAGGGCTTTTCGTTGTCTCGCTGAATGGTGATATACTCACGCTGCGGCCTAGGATCAAGGAAGCCATCACGCTGATTGCTCGCTCGGCTTGCAGCGAGTACACAATATGCTCCACTAAAGACTGCCTCCATATTCTTAGACTCCTCGTTGAAGTCTCCATTTTCACCTTGGATGATGCAGAGCGAATCTACCCACAAATAGCGGATGCCAATCTTCCGTGTGCTGTCAACGGCGTCATGAAAGGTTGCTGGGAGCTCGCCTTCGGGAATGGCTTCAAGATATTGCTCTAGGTTCTCTGGCAGAGTACAGAACGGTGTGTACTTCGTGGTGTCTCCCCAGGGATGTGACAGTGCGATGTACTGTTTGCTCGGGATGTGCTCTCGCTTCGTCTCGAGGAGGCGCAGCATAGGCGTACCGATAGTGCCCACGTCGAGGAGTCTGGTCGGCAAGCTATGGGATAACCCCTTACATCCTGCGTGGCTCGTATCGCAATCTTTGAGCCAAAGCTTTATGATGCTGAAGAACGCGTCTGATCCAGCTTCTGGGAGCTCTGGGAAGCCAATCTGGATTGGACATGGGAGATCCGTTTCTGGACTTCTGATCAGAGAAAGAACAGGATACGAGTCGCCTGTCATGATGATATTTGACTGGTCTCGCTGGAATACCGCCCGGTCTCCTTTGGGCTCTTCGGCTTGGTTGTGAACTTCATACAACATTCTGCACAGATCGCATTGCGGCGCACGATCTTCCAATATTGACACTCGCTCTTCGATGCTGAAACCGCCTTTTAGGAAATCTTGCGCCGAGCATGAGCCACAGAGTCGATGTTGGAAGCGTGTTTGTGGTATGAATTCCTGTATACCGGTACTTGCGACGACTTTGTCAGCGAAGTTGTTATCGATCTGAAACTCCCAGTCTTTGAGAGGCGGAAGGGTGTAGTCAGCACCGATAGGTTTACCAAGCACTCCACTTTTGAGTGATCCTGATGGCGGCAGGTTGTTTAACGGGAGATTGGCACTGTTGGGCGATAGCATTGGGGCTGTGAAGGTTGGCGTTCTGACGTTGGTGCGGTCTTTGCCGGTGAACATATAACCGGATATATTCTGCTTCCTCAATATGACATCAAGTTCATCCCGAAACTGCGCGGCCGTAGCTCGATAGCGTGTGATAGATTGACCGAGTGCTGGAGGAAGCAGAGGCCGGCCACCCAGAGTCCCACTCTTCCTATTGGGTGGCAAATTGACGACTAGTAGCATTTCGCGTACAATCCTGAGCAAGTCTTTCGTCGCCGAGATGCGTCCTGCTGAACATTCCGGATCCTTGTTCTGAATATGGTCCATCCACTTCTGGACAACAGGGTGAACTCTGGCACTTTCCGGTTCGCTCGCATCCAAGACTTCGTAATACTGGCAAATCTGTTGTGCATTCCCCTCGATCTGTTTGTAGAAGTTGTTCAATTCGTCATTGCCATACAGGATCCAGATGATGAACTCGAACGTGATGCATCCCATGGACCAGATGTCGTAGAGTCGGGAGCGTGCGTTCTCACCAGTAACGGTTTCTGGCGCCTCGTACCGTCGGGTACCGTACCTGGTGCTTGTTGCCTTTCCTCGTTCTTGCGTCGCCACTACATGCCGCTTAGCCAAACCCATGTCTGCGATCTTCAGAGTCCCAAGGCCAGACTTAGATCCATTAGTAAGAAACCGGAGGATGTTCTCCGGCTTCAGATCACCATGCCTGATGGACTCCGCATTTCCCGCGTTCTTGTAGTCGTCTACCTCATTGTCAAGCCCGTTCTCGCTACCGGCATCACTTCCGCCGCTCAGATGCGATTCCACAACGGTTGGGTCGTTCACTCGTATCGTCAAGCCATTGGCTTCGCTGTCATGTTCTGGGCGCCCGCCGTCAAAATTATGTAGTCGGTCCAAGGCGTCGACGATACCTCTAAGCTGAACGATGGTGTGTTCGATGATACATGCGTTTGGAGCCTCCCGTGGCGTGTGGTCCCAAAAATCACGTAAGCTATCCCCATCAGCCCAGGGGAACATGAAGTAGCGGCTGTGACCTCTTCGTATAGCTGCTATGCATTTCACGATGTGGCCATGATTGAGTTTCCGAATAGCTTCGAGAGCAGTAGCTTCGAAATTCCACGCCCTGTCAGTTCCGGCAGCTTGTTCTCCTCCCTGTGGCACTTTCAGCTCCTTAAGAGCCACCTGTTCAGGAATTTAGCGGATTGAAGTAGGTCACATTACTGGCAACGCACCTGTTGTATCTCAGGGTATTCATGATGATCTTTGTGTATAGTGACTCGATATACCGAACTGAAAGCGCCGTCCTTTGGAACTGCCCCATCTGAAGTGAATGGGAATATGCATTGCGCTTTCAGGTCGTAGCCGTACTTTCGTTGCACGAAGACTGGAGCTAAGCACTTCCACTGATTATCTCGAAAGTTAAGGATTTTGAGTTCACTCCAGACCTGCGAAGAGAACACATCCTGACTCGTCAGATTATCAACCACTGGTAGACTTTTGTCTGTAAATCGGCATTTTCGAAATATAGCCATAGCTAGCAGAAGACGAGATGGATCGAAGTCGCATTGGATGGTGATAACAAACAGCTTTGGAGCCTTCTGACGGATCCATGTTGCAAGTTCAGACCGACGTCGGCGATTCCATTTAGCAGCGAACTCTTTTGAATATATCTCGATCTTGTCCAGCTCTTGTTCGATCGCTGCTTGGACGACGACCTCTTTGATCGCATTCTCTGGCAGGTACTGGCGGTCTGGGTCGTGGAACGTTGCTAATACACATCGTCCGAGTATAGTGCCGACTAGATCAGAACCTGATATCGCAGGCAAACTGTAGTCATCTAGGTCATCGTCGCTCAATTCGTGCGCTAGAGTAGGTGCTTCGATGTGTTTCTCCTGGTTGTTGGCTAGGTTCTCGAGTCGGGTCGGCTGGACCGCGCGCGCTTTGGTTCCCCGCACCAGATAGCCAATGACGAAAATGGCCAAGACCAGGGCAAGTTGGGCAAGCATCGCGCTTGTTCGATCCACGTGTGTCCCTTCAAGTTTGTCCTGGACATGCGCAAACGGAGTATGCTGATCTTCGGAAAGTTTGCTGGCTGGGACGAGATCGCGGTGTTCCAAGGTCAATCGTAGGGGTTGGCAAAGCCAGGTTTCACGGACACATGTAACACCTTATGACATGCGATTAATCTGCAGAGCCGCCTGCAAGCTGAAGTCCGATTTGTGATGGATGTGCGCCACATTGCTAAGATGATCAAATCAGAGTACAAGCCTCGGGATGTTGATGCCGTGGGTGACGCTCAGCCTTGTGAACGATGTTCAGCTCAGCTGCGAAAGACGGGAACATGGCCCGAAGCGTCGAAAGGACGCAGTTAATATTGGACCCCACAGGCGAGGTGCAGGTGGACCCCACCTGTTCCCTGAAGCGCATGAACGCCTACGTGGGAGAGGACGAAAAAGCAATTGTACACACCGCTCATAATCGCACACGCAGTGATCGACAGGCTCGTCGTCGTTGCATAGCCTCGCGACATGAACCGCGAAAACCTGAATTCTCTCAGTACTTTGCCGAAGCCAGGATGATGTGCAGCTGGCTCAGACCGCTATAGCAAGGAAATTCGATGCGCAAAACACCTCCAGATTAGCCATAAGTCCCCAAAGCTTGCCCTGTAGGAAAAGCTCTCATTCGAAAATGCGGCTCATAGCCTGCTCCTTGCTCATCGACCGGCCCAGCACAACGATGGTCTCAATCAATCCATTCGAGGTTATGCGACCAAAGGAGACTTGAGTCTGGGTATACGGCTCAAGCGTCTCCTTCTTGATGCGATCGGTTGTACTGCTGGAGCTTCTGACCTTGGACTTGGTGGATCGTCTTGTATGGCCTCCTCCAATGCTGACATTACATATTGCTGAACAGAAGAATCAGTACGCCTCATGTTGCACCAAGGGTTGCTCATCGTCGCATAATCCGCATTGCGACGACACCTGTCGTACAGCGCGTCTAGCGATTGCCACACATATATGCAAGACTTGCGCTCCATCGAGTCAACTACCAGCATGTCAAACTGGATCAAATTCAGTACATCGTGCAGGTAAAGGGTACAGTTTGGGTGTCGATGTAGCTCATCGATGAACTGTTTCATGTTGTTAGCGGTGTGCCATGTCGTCGAATAATGTAACCTACGGCAGTGACTCTCGGATTGACCTTGGCCCGTATCCCAGGAAGTTCAGGGTCCTTCTCCACTTCATAGAATGTATCAATAGTCGTAAATCGAAGAAAGTAGTCGGTCATTGACCTTGACCGCTTGAATCTTTTCACGAGATCACGGCCCCCTAGCAACCACGTTACGAACTCAAGGTAAACGCAGCCCAAACACCAGATATCGTAAGACTGCCGCATGTACGCGTCAGGCAAATCGCATTCGGGGGGTCGGTATGTCATCGTGTTGGGCCTTTCTCGACGATCAGTCTTGCTCTGCAATGAATGTATCTCTGCTTGTCCGAAGTCGGTGATTTTGAGCGTCCCCTGCAACGTGCAACCATCGTCATCGCTATCGCCGTCGTCATACCAAAGGATGTTGCTGGGGTTAATGTCCCCATGGCGGCCGTATACTTTCTTTCGTGCATTGCTATAGTGGTTGAGTTGATGGCTAAGCGACGGCAGACTGTAATCACCAAATTCGAAGTGGGTTCTGAGTGGGCTCGTCGGACGCTCTTTTACACCATTCGAAAGCATCGACGAGCCCGTGTCGACACGATCTATCATTGGCGCAAATCTCACACTCTTTTCCAACGGGGTTGAAATACTCCCGTTAATTTCTGCAATACGTTAACTCAATAAAGGGCGCTGTTAAGCGAAGCAATGCCCACAAAGTGGCAACAAAGCAGTTGTCTTCGGCTCTTTCGCTTTTATCGAAGTGACGTACCGTATGAGTATTCTGATTGCTCTTCCTCGATCTTGAGCTGAGGTTTGGTGAACGAAAGTAGCTTGTGAAGTTTCGACAAACCCTCGACAAGCCCGCTACACTGCTTGGCAAACCAGTTGACATTGTTGTGATGGAGGACCGGGTATGGTTTGAGCTTCTTCCAATAGTCGAATAGATCGCCTTCCGCGCGGTAGAAGATCAGATTGAATCTGTTGAACTGTTCATACGTTGCAAGCAAGGAGACTATGTGTGGATGACTTCGCCCGCCACTGAACTTCATTAGTATCTCTATCTCTCTCTTGTAAGCGTCGCGATTTTCGTCGTGAACTTGTTGTTTGACGGCGAAACCGCGCTCGCAAAGCCGCGTGTCACTGAAATTGTGGTGATCGGAGGGTATCTTCACCATGATTACTCTCCCGTAGCCACCAGTCTTGTCAATAGACTGACTCAAGGCATTGCCCGGGGTGAGGAAAGGGAGGATGTGCTGGTCTTGGAGTTTGTAGTTCTTTACTACTCCGTCGTCGTCGGGTGGCGAAAAGTATGTCGCAAGTAGCCACCACTGATAGCGTTGGAAGTTCTCAAGCTTCAAGGGTGACCACCCCTTGAAGCAACCACGAGGAACACAGATTTGATCGCCTTTGCGATACAGTTCCCCGGTTTCGTCATGTTTCACGAGGGGTAGATCTTGATCCGTGACCCCCTCTCTCACGAAGTCCACGATGGAAGAAACAGCTTCGATTAGCACCAAGAGTGCAAATATTTTGCGAAACGTCGTGATTTTGGTGGTTCCCTTTTGCCTTTCATCCTCAGTTTCTGTGCACACTATCCTTGCGTAGGATTGTATTTCTTCGGATGAAAGCCGCACTGTGGGTTGCATCGCAGTCCTAGTTAGTTCTCGCGTTACAGCGTCGACCGTTATCACATGACGTAATTTGGCCTTGGGAATGAATGTCTCGATCTGGCCCTCGTTGTCTCGTGTACTCAGACGCGCATCCATGATCTCCTGTTGTAGCTCATACCTATCGCCTAGGGGTGGCAACGAGGCTAATGACTGCGCTAGGTCCTCGTCGAATGAGACTTCTGGAGGCGAAAGATTGCGTTCTTCACGCAATTGCTGCTGATCACCAGCGTCTGAGATATTTGTGACGCTTAGTTTCGGTGAGATCAAAAGGTTCCGACAAGCCGGAGGACCTAGTGACGACGTGTAGGCGCGCACGGGATCCCATGACTCCTCTGAGAATGAGCGGGAATGACCAAGTGAGGTAGGCTGAAGGGACTCTGATCAGAAAAGCTCAGCTATAGTCTCTCATAATGAAGCATACCTCGTCACTTTCCCATTGTGTATCCTCTGCTCCAGCTTCTGTGTCATGCCCGGGCAAGGAAACCCCTGTTGGATGGTGATCGATCCATGTTATGGATGAGGCTGGTGAGCCACGATACTGCGCAGTCGGCCACGCGATTCTTTCTGCGTGCGAGTCGATGGCATGCGAGTCACGATCTGGTGATTGTGACTTACGCAAAGACCGGGGGCTGTCGTCATCATGTACGCTACCGTCCGATGACCTATGGAAAGAGTCACGACGTGGCGCGGTGTATGAGGCTATTGGATGCTGATTTGGTCTAAGACCATCGTCGCTCGGGCAGTGAGCGCTTGAATCGAGTCGATTGGCAGGTGGTGGCGAGATGTGCCCAGATCCCACAACGGGAAGCCGCGAACCAGGTACCAACACGTCAGTCACCGACTGATTTGGTATGAATACTCCCTTTCTTGCTTCATTCGGCAGTTGCAAGTTGTGGGTTTCGGGTTGAGCCGTACGTTGTTCTGTGCCCCGTAGGCTTAGAGGGGCGGGGCCTTTGACCGGACTCCGACGCGCCTTGTTTGGCGGGGCGTCTGCCCTGAACACGCGCATGTCGAACGAGGGAGGCATTGTCCACTGCACAAAGACAACTGTCTGAGTTTCGAGACAGCCCCTAGGGCGTATCGCATTGTTATAAGGGATGCCTCATGGAGGACCTTGAGCCGCACAAGGCTGAGCGGTCAGTCCTTTGTGGTAATCGCCCGTCTTCGAGTCCAGTGCCTGAGGTTGTAAGATGTGGCTGCTTCACGGCCACCAGAATTTAGCCGGATGCAATTGATTGGTTCCACAATGTCTCAGCCGGTGAGCTGTTTGGGATGACATCCCGAAGTGCATGGCGCAGCACTGGCGGACTGACGTTCGCTGCCTATGAGAGCTCGTTGAAGTTTGTGGGCACATGCACAGCCGCAGCTGAATTAAGGTAATGCACGCGCCCTTCAGCCTGCTCGCAACCTCACGACATGTGTGTAAATACCCTGGTGACGTCCTTCGCGAGGTGGAGAAGAAAAAGACAACAGCTTTCTTCAAGACTCCTCTCTTACCACTGAAAAGAGTATCAAAGCGACATCAATGTCAACATCCAAACCAATCGCATACGTGAAGGTATCAAGGCCTTCGATAAGAGATTACGACGAGGACGATGATCTGTCGGACCTTGAAGATGCGCAATCGATATCGGGGAGTAACATCGACCCTGCGAAGTTGGCAGCACTTCTGAGGATCAAATTCGGGGCAGGAACCTATGATATACACGTAAGTAGGACTAACCTCGCGGTATTTGGAAACCTTTTGATCAAGAACTGACGAGCATCGTAGATAATGCAGAACTCTTACTGTATCATCGCGCCACGAAAACTTTCAACCGTAAGTCAAAAATCTGGTCGGAAACACTCCAGTAGCTAACGCGCAACAGGGAGAGATAGCTAGATGTCAAAGAAGAAGATGAGGACGATGAGTGGCTGCCTAAGCGTCTCGTAGACAGGAGAGCCGCTCGCCGGTTCAGGTAAATGGGAGAGTAAAGCCCGGTAGGACACACGGAACGTGCCATGATGACGGAAACGCGGGCATTCCGACAGGGAGTTGTAAGAACTCAGGATGACGCTCATGGCGATTCGTGTCTTGCAGCCTCGTGTCGACGAACGTTTGGGGGAAAACATCATAGAACGCCGGAAAGCGTATCAATAGATCCTTCCACTTTCGGACCTTTTGACCAAGCCGCTAGGACCATCATGATGCCACCTGGGCACCTTCCTGCCCATGTGCATGACTCAATTGGTGAAAACGTGATCACGTTTCGGCCTGAGAAGAAAACACCCTTTGTCCATGGCTGCATCTGTCATGTTATGTATGCCTTTGAACCGGATCGACTATGAGTGCCACGGCGGCATTTCGCGTCGCGCCGGGATCTCCACATATTCCAACGGTCATCCACGTTGATGATGCGTGTATGTATAGCGATCAACGGCGCTACCTAAATATAATATTGGCTTTCCTTTCGTCTGAGCTGACGCCAAACAGACACGAGAACAAGGCTGAGGCGCTGCATGCACCGCCCACTTTATACGGTGAGCTTGTGAAAGACCCTGGCCACAAGTCACCCCCAGATCTGTCCAGCGCTTCGGGTATCGAGTTTGCAACGGCGATGGATACAGCACACAACCCCAAGACCTGTAATTTTCCGTGCCGATCCTATCGAATGATGCGCAAACCAGGCGAAACTGTGATAGGTTTTAAAACTGGCGCCAGGTGCACAAGCGCCGATCTCCCGCGCCAGTGTCTCACATAGCAACGTCTGGCGCGTCGCCATTGGCCGGAGCTTGGATTACGCGGATGTGGCTATGCCGGTTTCACTGCGAAGCTTGATACATCACTCCCCTTTCCTGCTGCGCGCCACCAACACCCACTGCAACCGCACCGCCGACCTACTTTTGCCCAGCGTTCCTTCTCACCACCTGCGCTCCCCATACGTCGCCGGGAGATAGCGATAACGGATTCTCACGACCTCACATTCGTTTTGCGCTTGGACCCTGGACGCGCAGCAGTCACGCCCCAACCTGGCCTCCTAACACGGCGACTCCTCCGCGGGAACCCGCCAGCACATTTTAACCCTCCGCGATGTGGTTCCGCAAACGTGAAAGCGACATTGAAATGTCGGGCATGATGGACGGAGCACCAAAGAAAAAGAAGTCGCAAGGCCCGCCAGAAGAAACAGAGTACCAGAAGTTTGACTGGAAAAGATTCTTTCTCGCCCCCAAGTACATCCGTAAGACCACGCCGCCGCCCATGCGACCACGGAACATTTTTTGGCTGACTCAGCATATAGCATGGCACATATTGTTCATCGTTATCGGCATCTTGACCGTTATCATCACGATAAAACACGACGCCGTCGTTGAGGTGAGTCTTCGGTGTTTTGCCTTGGGGCCAACGAACACGTGGCTAACGGTGTCTGTGCAGAAATTACGGCCGTGGTCCGAGAAAGTGCGAGACCTACCAGCAGGATGGCTAATCCCCATTGCTATTCTTATCATTATTTCTTTCCCTCCTTTATTCGGTCATGAGATCATTGCGCTGCTGTGTGGTGTCGTCTATGGTCTGTGGATCGGGTTCGCCATTGTTGCGGCAGGCACATTCATTGGCGAAGGTAAGCCTTACCATGTCATTACAACTCCATGCAATGCATACTAATATCCTAATCAGTCGGCACATGGTACGCTTTCAAATACGCCTTCCGCTCCAAGGCTCTCAAACTGGAGCGCACCAATCTAAACTACGGCGCCATGGCTCGTTTAACGCGTGACGGTGGCTTCACCATCGTGCTCGTCATCCGTCTGTCCGCCATCCCAGCGCATTTTTCCACCGCCGTATTTTCAACCTGCGACGTCAAATTCTGGCATTTCGTCGTCGCTACTTTCCTTTCTCTGCCCAAGCAAATTTTCCTCGTCTACCTCGGTGTACTGCTCCTACAGGAGAGCAACGACGACGTAATCAAGACGGTCATGTTCGGCGCTATCTTTGTCATCACTATTGCCATGGGTATCTGGATCTATATGAAGATGCGCGTGGTGAAGAAGACACTCTTGGAGGAGCAAGAGCTCAGAAGGGTCAAGAAGGCCGAAGCCGTCGAGCTGGTACCAAATGCTGAACGTGCGTTCGATACGCAATACGACGAGGGGCCTCCGATCTGGTCATCTATGCAACCAACGCAAGTCAGCCGACCAACGGAGAGGAGATATGACGAGGACCCTCCGGAGTGGGCCATGCAGCCTACGCAACCCACCAGAATGCTCTGAGCGTAATTGTTGATTGTATCATACATAGACTGTTATATTCTTAATGCCATAATGAAGTTATGACCCGCATGGGTTTAGTTTGCACAAGACAATCAAGGTCTGGCTCGAGTCGAGAGCCACCAGAGGCATATGCAGTCTACTCGAACTACTAACCCCACTTCTAGGTGGTATATCGAAACCATGGCACGTCATCGGCAAGCTCGCGTTCCAGCAGCTTCTGTTCCTCGGTCAACTCCTGCGCCCCAGCTTCCAGGGCAATCTTATCGCGTCTCGCGTTCTCCATCCGACACCACGTCGACATGAAGAACGTGAGGAAGAACGCCATGCTACAATCAATATATTAGCTCCGCATCACCGACGTCATCCGACAGTGTAACAACTCACCTTACAAACCCAATCAAAATACTATGCCCAATGATAAACCTCGGCCCATCACGCGACAAATAGACATAACTCGCAACGATACCTCCGCAATTCCCACCCATCACCTGCATAGCAATACCCGTCCCCCTCTTCAAGCTGCCGCCAATATTCCCACTATTCCACGCCATACCCAACGGAATCTGCGGATAAATCCCAATAGCCGCAAGCACCGTACCCGCATATTGTATACTGGGCCTCCCCGTCGCAGCAAGCATAGCAAAGCCCGCAATAGCCACGACCTGAAAGCCCATCAAGAAGACACCCCGTTTCTTCACGCGATCCGCATACCAGCTCGCAGCAATGGTGAAGAAGCACGCGCAGACGTATGGCGGGACGGACATGAGTTGGGCGTCGTTGGCAGTGTAGCCCATGTTCTTGATGATGGTAGGCAGGAACAGGGCGAAAGAGTAGATGGGACAGAAGCCCGCCATGCAGATTAGCATGAAGATGTATATCTTCCAGTCTGTGAGGGCTTGGTAGACGTATTTCATATCGAAGTCGTTGGAGAGGTGGCCGTGGTCTGCGTGGAGGCGGCGTTGGACTTCTGTGCGTTCTTTGGGGGTGAGGAAGCGGGCGCTGCGTGGGTGTTAGATGAGTTGGGAGTGAGGAACGAGGAGGGGACGGACGTTTCGGGGTAGTCGTATATACACCAGTATGCTATTGTTGAGACGAGGATGCTGAGGAGGCCTTCTAGGATGAATATCCTTTATTCGTGTTAGTAGGTAGATTCCTTGATCTTTTTGTAAGTGATGTATTACCATGCCCATGCTGCTTTTCCACCAACACCGGACATCTCGGCGATACCACGGGCTAGGACGCCGCCAAAGGCTCCGGCGAGCGTTGCAGCGGAGAAGAAGAGAGCCATGCGGAAGCCGCACTCGTCTCTCACATACCTTCGGTTAAGTTAGCACTGCATTCAGGATTCGTCTGCCAGCTTTCTGGGGTGAAGACTCACCATTGCGAGATATAGTAGTTGACACCCGGGAACAGTCCTCCTTCAAACACCCCCAGAAAGACTCGTGTAGCCATTAGCCCCGAATAGTTCTTCACAAAACCTTGCAGTATCATCGCTAGTGACCAGAAGAACATGATGAATGTCAGCCAGATAGACGGCCGGGTCCGTTTCATCATGATATTCGATGGTATCTCGGCGGCGATGTAGAAGGGGAAGAGGACGGCGAGACAATCATTGTACTGTAGGCCGTGTAGCTTGAGATCTTGTTCGAGGTGGTCGAGGCGAGCGTTGCCGATGTTGGTGCGGTCTAAAAAGCACAAGCTATACAGCGATCAGTTGATGGTACGGGAACGGTCTGTCGGAGAAGGAGCTTACAGGTAAATGAGCGACATGAATGGTATAAGATGCCAGTCCAGTTTGCGGAGAAGCTTCTTGGTAGCGACTGCATCGAAGCCGTTGGGTTCGACATCTTCGTATGAGGTATCCGATGGTATGGGAGCGACAAAAGAAGCGTCTGTCTTCTTTTCTGTCATCTTGTATTGTGCGATAATCTTAAGAACCGCAGAGCATGTAGATGTTTCCCGAGCTGCGCTTCATACATGTACTCCCCACATCTCGTGCTGACCATGACTTCGGCGAAGTAGTAGTGAAGCCTCCTACTGTATTGATGCAGCCGCGACGTTCCAGACCCCAACGCGCTTTCTGAAAAGTTTCTTTGTTGTAGTACGCTCCTCATGCATGTTGCTGTATTCGTCCCCATCTCCCGAGACCGATAGCATCGTGTAACGTTAACGTCCTTCTCAGTGGTTGTGAATCAAAGATCAAGCGGTGAGATCCAAGAGAATGGTAGCTTGGCTGCAGTAGCTAAGGGCTGTCCCGAAGACTTGTCTCGCCGAGGTTTGATGGTTGATGTGGGCTCTGCGCGATTTCGGACTCGACTGGCTGGGCAAAGAGGCTTGTGTATGCGGGCTGACATGCATTCAGGAACTTGGCGCGTGCGATAAGATACTCTGGGTCTGGGCTTTCTGGAGTTAACCTGGTCGCCTTTAGGCAACTGGGGCAAGGCATTTGGTGGTCGCATGATGATACCTGGGTAGCCTTGCAATGTTAGGCTGCTTGTTTGAGACTCGCAGGCCGGGCTTCAAGCGATGCCTCATCTTCTTACCGGATATGCTGCGCAGAGGACTTGAATGCTGTCGCCTCCCATAAGCGTACAAGCTGTGAGCCTGTTCCACCGCACTGGGTCGTCATATGCACTCTTTTTCCCTCTCTCGTAACGCAATGCCATGCCTGCTCAGCCTTGCCAGGCACCCAACACAGTGCGGTGACGAAATCTCCTTTTTCCACAGCCTTGGGCATGTCCTACTCTCCTTTGGCTCTTCCGGCACTGATATTCGGTTCTCATTGCTTATCAATGGATGGTGATGACAGGGCAGAAGGAGTGTCTCTGGTTTGGACGGATGGCAGCGGTAAGAATAATGGAAGAGAAGACACATAGCGAATAAACCTCTTTCTGGAAGCTGACGCGAGTGTTTATGAGACTCAACCAAGACAGATCTGGTAAGATTGTGAGGATAAAGATGGCGTATTTCTGACGAAGAGATACACCGACGGAATCCCATCACTTTATGCATCACGATTGCGAAGCTTTCTCGCTGATTTCGCTTCCATGCTCCTTTGCTGCGGCTGAGATGTGGTCTCCTCAAGATCTTCACGAGTTCGGGCGCATGGCCTGGGAATGGGGTCACGATGTTCGCCTCTTCCGTTCGTTCATCGTAGCTACCGTGGCCCTGGAATAAGCAGTCGCACAACCGTGAAGGATGCAGACATGTCATTGGTCTCGGACGAAAATCCCATCCACACTGTGAGTGGCATTTCGCGCAATCGATAGTTCCAAACGGGCGTTCACGTTGCGCAAACACCACCCGTCTTCCACACTGATAGGGTGCGTTTGCTGCTCGGAAGGATGGCAAAGTTTCGGGAGACTGCGTTCCGTTCTTCACGGGTCAGTGACACGCGCGTGTAACGATGCTAGTGGTACCAAGGGCGTCTGGTACGACTGTTCGTTCATACGAGCAAACAACGCTGATCTCTGGCTTCGCTGATGGGAAGATCTGGCGACAACGCGGATTAGTAATGGAGTGATCCTTCCAAACGAACCGATAAAGTCGCAGAGTAGAGTCCAGTTTGGACATTTGCATTATTTGGCTAAGCGCCCGGTTGTGTGATTCATTCACTTTCAACGACATTGACCAAAGCAGACGCTCTGTTTCTTGGAGATGCTGCGAAGCCATTTTCTTCGAACAGCGGTGGATACAGCCTCGCAAGAGCAACTAATATCTGGGCCTTCGGCGACGTACTGGGTAGTAATCTTCGTAATCGCTTTCATCGTCTTCGTCGTCCTCATCGTCATATTCTTCATATCGCCTGTTATGACCATGCATCCAGCGGGGTGTATGTCGATTTTGGTAGGGCGAACGCCTAAACTGTCCCACGCCCCCTCCTCTTCGCCGCCTCGGATAATTGTATGTCGAAGACGTATCGTAATCGCTCTCATCGTCATCCTCGTCGTCATCGTAGAAGCTTCTTACGAAGGTGCTGCGACGGGATTGAGGCCATGATGACGGGGCGTTCTGGCGATGGCGGTTCGTAAACATTGGGTGTGATTGATGTGAATGGCCTAGTCCGAATGGCGAAGGCTGCCGATAGCCCATCGGTGAACCGCCTAGGAAGGGCGGCCGACCCGGGAACCCCATACTTCCGCCTCTGCCAATTCCCATGCCTCCTCCCATTCCCAGCCCCATTCCCGCTCCCATGCCCGTTCCAAAGCCCATGCCACCCATGCGACCTCCACCCATACCCATACCAAGAGGCGAAGGAATGCCGAACTGCGCATAGGGTCCCATCATAGGACTGGCTCTCTCGCGATTCGAAAAAGGCAATTGGAAACCTCCCATATTCATAGGGGTCGATTGCTGGTCCTGGAACCTGTGTAGATATGCTTGTCTTTGGAAGTCCGCAAACCTCCTCCGTTGATCGCGTGGGTCTCGTCCAAAAGTGTCGCTGTCGCTGCTATATGATTCATCGTAGGATTGGTTTGGACGAAAACCCCGAGCAGGAAAGCCCATTAATCCAGCCATCTAAACCCAGTCTCTGTCCTTCGACCACGGAAGGCAGCTTTGAGCGTTGGTTCGACGAAGCTTTTGTTAGCAATGATTCGGGCTATTCTGTGTGTACGGTTCTGCTTGGGGGTTTATGGTGTATATCGGTGGCCTTTTGGGAAGGCAGGTGACTAAGGCGCAATGATGTGAGGTGAGTTGTTTGACAACCTTTTGTGTTACATAAAAGGCGAAAGAAGTTCCGAAACCTGGCCGGGCTGCATAGCTAACTTTGTAGTAAAGCAAATGTGCCGCTAGCTGGGTCAATGTACCTGTGACGGCCACGAGCTGTCCGTAAACTAGTCATGTACGGATGGTTGGAGGCACATAACGCGATGCAGTCACTAGGAACCCAGGTGAGGCCAGCACAAAAGTTGTCGCTGGCAAGGCGATGCTCCGGCCGTAGCAGGCCTGTACGACACAAGGTCAGCAGTGGTTGGCGTTTTGGTGTCACCATGGTGTACGAGTAGAGTCCAAGCAAACACCTCGCTTATCGGAAAGAGAGCAAACTATGTTCCTTTGGTGATGCGAGTCGACTGGACGGAATCCAGCAATACGGTTGGAAACCAAATGGAAGCTGCAATGTAGAGACCCAAATATGACAGCTACAGACAGGAAGAATGGCAGAGAATCCTGTTCCAAGTCGAAGGCGAGAAGCCGACGGAATTGAGTGCGGCAATGACGATGCGAAACGGTCCTCAGCGAACAGAACAGCAAACAGTCGGGGAATGAGTCGTTATGGGTAGTTGTCAAGGTTGATGAAGCCGGCCTGGAAGAATGCCGCGGCGAGTACCAGGCCGATGCGACGGAGCGAGATGACACATCGCACCTTCCCCTTCCTCACAAGGGCATGTCTTGGGTATGTGGATCGAGGCGTGCCTGCCGTGTTTGCAGCAGGTTGACTTGGAGATTTGGAGAACGAAGAACATTGGAAGGCACAGTAGGGGTAATCACACGTAGGCATGGATGCGATATCCGAATAAGACGTCATTAGTCAATTAGATTCGGCAGGCGCGACGCGTGGACGCGTTGTGGCGGGAACGAAGAAGAAAAACCCAGTCCCCATAATACGACGAGGTCACGTGCGCCCATCTCGGCTCCAGCCAACCTCAAATGTTGGCCGATGGTTGAAGCTCTTCTTCTGTCGCCGCAATACGACTACATCTCCCACCCGAACTACGCCACGACGAACTGTGCCAATACTCCCGACGCTCCTAGCACCAAACCGCTGCAAGCCTGACATCATCTCGACTGCACCTGCCTCCACCACTCGCCTGCCACAATCCCCACACTAAATCTTTTGGCCTCGACACCACGCTTTCGTCTCATAGCCGCTTCCGCACCCACTACGACACCACCACACAATGGCGCCTACTTCTTTTGCTTCGGCAGCTGCAGGAAACAGTGCGAATCCAGCGCGTCCCGACTCCGGCGCTGACTGGTAAGTCCGCCCTACTGCACCCCATGTGAACACCACTCCGCGCTACATCAGCACATTTGTTACGTCAAATCGATAGGCACGACACAGATTAATTTTTTCCTTATTTATTACATCCCTCGTTACCACCATGGCTCCCTCACTAATCCCGGATACCAGGGCTCGACGTACCAACGGTGCCACGCAAACATTCCGCCGACCTTCACACGCGACAAGCCTCTCCGGCTCAACGAACCACTCATCCTCACGAGACCCTGCCGCGCCACAGAACTCGTCAACCAGCGCCGGCGTATATGTCCCGCCCCACGCACAGCCTGGCCGCAATGGCAGCTCGTTCGAGGGTCGCTACTCGCGGGATCAATTGACACAGCTGTTCCGGATACAGCAAGCGTCGAGCGACCTCAACGACGGACTGTCTAGTTTGTACATGGGTGGATGGGAGCCTCATGCTACGAACGGTGCTTCGAGTGCTTCCTGGGGCCGCAAAGACGACCACGGTCGGGAGAGGGAGGCGCCGAGCGGGGTCGACCAGTGCTGGGACAGAGATGGTAGCGTATTGCCACTCAGCCTGACTGACATGACCGACGATGAGAGAGAAGTAGGCACTCACCCCATCGCACCTTCCTAGCATGTACTAACGCGCGCTTCTTCGCTTAGATCTTCCATTCGTCTGTCAACTCGCCGCTCAAACCACCCACGCAGAACAAAGACGGTACTCCCAAGGAAGGCCTTTCGCTCCGGAAGACGTCTGTGTCGCAAGGCCCAGGCACTCCCTACGGAATCTCCTCGCCCACGAGCGCGCGCCCAGGCACCCGCCGCCGCGATACCAGCGACGCGTATCCGTTCCCCTCGTCGCCCGCCACCTCACGATTCGCGCGCGAAGAAGGCAGTGCCGTCACACCGCCGCCCGCCCTGGTACGCCGTCGGACAGACTATAAGGAGCCTGTAGAAGGTCGCCCCGGTGAGGAGCGTGAAAAAGAAAAAGGCGGGGCCGACAGCGCTGGTGCATTTGGCTCTGCAAAGCGCACAACTACCGCGCCCTTCAGCCCAGGTGGTGGTACCTCGCCCTGGTCTGCGACTCCTGGTGGTGGCTTTGGCGCTTTTGGAAGCTTTGCAGCGCCGCAGTCTGAGAAAAAGCCCGGCTACGGGAGTCTGCGTGGTGAGAGTCGGTTTAAGGGATTGATGGGCAAGCCGAGCATCGAGGACTTCGGGAACGGGCCGAAAGAGAAAGCTTCCATGAGCAACTTGGGCAGGCTAAGCGAGGCAGAGTCCTCAAAGGCAGGCGGTTCGTGGATGGAATCTCGCACCAACAGGCCAATGAGTAACGACACAGATCCATTCCCCGAAGACGACCACCCAACTGGCAGTGCTGCGTTGCGCGGCGAAGACGTTAGCCCGCCCCGGCCACAAGGCTTCGGCAATTTCGCAACGCCCCACCGCCCCGACCACCGCGACGATTCTGGATTATCCGCATTTGGGATGACGACCGCCGACACTGGTCTTCGCGACATGTACAACAGGAATAACTTTACGGATCAATCACCCCATCGAGGCAACGAGCCAATGAGCCCGACGGACACGAATCCATACCAGAGCCCGCACCACGCACGAGATCAGCATAATGACGACTCGGACGATTCCGGCGACCAGAATGCACACTTCCCTGGTATGAGTAGCTTCCATATCGACCAGTCTGTTCACTCGAGCATTCACAACGCGTTTGGTGGGCTCGGAGGTCTGGGCAAAGTGTCCGCACCATTCGAAACTGCAGCTAGTGATCGCAGCCAAACCTCCAGCGTTGGCCCCGCTCGAGGATTCCCAACTCTGCCTGGGCTTGGTGGCCTGCCTGGTCTCGGAGGGTCTGCAGCCTGGCCTACTGGACACCACACTATGGGCACTCCGACTCGCGAACGTGGTGGCCTGGGTGGCTTTGACAGCGCTTTCGGAAATGTTGGCGAGGCTCAGTCGCCCTCTCTGGCTGGTCTGGGAAGCAGCTCGCTGTTCGGTCATGCCACAGTAGGCCGTTCTAGTAGACTTGGCTCTCTGTTCCCGCCCTCGATGCAAGAACAGATGCGATCCAATGACCCGAACAGAGCGCACGCTGACGACAACTCCTCGCATGGTGACCGCCAACATAGCATGACAGGTACCTTTGGCAGAAATGCGTTTGGTGGACAGGCACCAGCGCGTGACACTGAAAGCCCGTTCCGCGCAAACCGCAATTTGTTTGAAGATTTCTCCAATGCCCACCATGACGACCATAGCTCGTCCGGACAGCCTCCGAATATGGCTACCACTTCACTCTCTATGGCCGCTCTTAACCCGACTAGGACTGCACAGCCATCGACCCCAGGCGTTGGAAGCCCAGCTTCTAGTCAACCACCTGTGCCTCAGCAGCGGATGATGGTTATGCCTGACAGGATGAGGTGGATCTATCGCGACCCTTCCGGCAACGTTCAAGGACCGTTCTCCGGCCTAGAGATGCACGACTGGTACAAGGCCGGCTTCTTCTCGCCTGAGCTGCTGGTGAAGAAGGCTGAAGAGCCCGATTACGAGCCCCTGGCCCAGCTTATTCGGCGAATCGGTAACTCCCGCGAGCCCTTCCTGGTCCCTCAGATCGGTATTCCGCATGGCCCTGCAACGTCTCAGCCCGGCAATTCTTGGGCAGGTGCTGGCCCTAGTACTGCTACCGCTCCAGGCGCCCAGCCTCCTTTCGCGAATAGTTTCCCAAGCTTTGGGACCACCCTTACTGCCGAACAACAGAATGCCCTCGAGCGCAGAAAGCAAGAGGAGCAGTATCTCATGGCTCGCCAAAAAGAGCACCTGGCTCAGCAGCAACAAGCGCTTGCCCGTCAGGTTCAGATGGGAGGAGTCTTGCCCAATCAACTCAACCACCACTCCAGCGCGCAGAGCCTACATAGCCAACCAAGCTTTGGTAGTATCACATCTCCAGGTGGATATCAGCCATCGCCTACCCATGGCACCACGGTAGGAGCGTCTGTTCCAGGGCTTATGGACAACACTTTCAGATCTGGTCCCGGTCCTGTCCCCGGTCTGGGTCCTATCGGCCCCGGTATGGACATGATGAACAACAGGAGAGAGCAAGACATGCCCGGCATGATGGACCGTCTCAACCTCGGACGCAACAACCAGCCTCCATTTGCCTTCGGTCAGCAGCAAGATTCTGATGCGCACGCACAATATATGGCTTCTGTGATTGGCGACCGTGCTCGACTCAAGCGTGAGCAGGCTGAGCATGACGCCGCGATTCGCCCCGGTGGCCCTGAAGACATGCAAAATGCCCGCAACTTTGCCGACCGCTTCGCGGAATTCAACGACTTGCGAGTCCAAACGGACATGGAACAATCATCCAAGGCAGCTCCTCCACCAGAAGGTGTTATTGGAAAGCCTTCAAATTCGTCTGCTCAGCAATCGCAAGAACAATCCGAGCCTGCCTCTCCCGAGGAACGCGAAGCACAAGATCATCAAGCCGAGCATCACAACGAGGGACATGCTGCTGGTCAAGAGACCCTGTCACTTACTGAACAGGTTCAGAAAGCTGCTTCCGCGAAGCATTCCCCTCAACCGGCAGCCGCATGGAATAAAGTCGAGCCCGCCATCTTCCCGTTCCCGCCTCCGCCATCGCAGTCTCCACTGCCCGCCCCAGCTGCTCAGAGGAAGCCCATCGTTGCTGAAAACCTCAACACCGAGTCCCGTTCTGGTGCGGCAACTCCCGCTGCCGACACTCCCAGTGTATCCATTGCGCCTTGGGCGAAGGAACCTGTTGACGCATCTCGTGGACCCTCATTGAGGGAGATCCAAGAGATGGAAGCCAAGAAGGCTGCAGAGCGCGAGGCTGCCGCAGCAGCAGCTCGCCGCGAGGCCTTTGAGAAGGAGATGCAAGCTCAGAACCAGTCACCCGCAGTCCAACCTGGCCTGCCTTCAAGCTCGACCTGGGCGAGTGGTGCGTCACCTGTAACGCCCAGTGCGACCAATGCATCTGTTTGGACAAAGCCTGCTGCCACCAAGGTCGCCGCACAGCCCACAGCTAGTTCCAAGAAGACCCTACAGCAGATCCAGAAGGAAGAGGAAGCTCGAAAGCAACGAGCTACTGCACAGGCTGTTGCAGCTGCGAACGCCTTTGGTGCCGCCGCTCCAGCTCCATCGGGTGGTAAGCGATATGCTGATTTGGCAAGCAAGAGCACCCCTGTGCTGGCTGCTGCTATGCCTGCTGGCAGCACTGCATGGACCACTGTTGGTGCAAGTGGTAAGGTCAAGACACCAGGAGGCACTACCACTCCTGTGCCTGCCGCCGTTCGCTCCGCTAGCTCAACCATTGTACCCTCGCTTGCCAAGAAGCCCGCTGTTACGCGTAGTGCCACGATGGGAGGACAATCTGGAAAGCTCAACGCTGAAGAGGAGTTCCGAAAGTGGGCTGTCAACGAGCTCCGTCATGACCTTAACAAGGGTATCAATGGTAAGAATCCGCTTTAACAATTCTTCGCACAACAGACTAACTCTCAATAGCCGAAGACTTTGTCTCCTCTCTCCTCAGTTTCCCAGCCGACGCCGAGCTGATCACAGAATCTGTACACTCCGCCTCCAACACACTCGACTCGCGCCACTTCGCTGAAGAGTTCCTCCGCCGCCGCAAGCTCGCCGACAAGGGCATCATTGACGAACGCAACACTGCTTCCCCTGCCGAGAACAAGGCCGCAGGTAGTGGCTGGTCTGAAGTCGCCAAGAAGGGCGGCGCCAGCACTATCCAGCAACAACAGGCGCAGCAACCTCTCGACTCAAGCAACTTCAAGGTCGTCGCCGCCAAGAAGAAGACCAAGCGGTAGAATAGATTTGATTCTCTGAAGAAGCTCGACGACTAGTGCGTCGGGTGATGCGGACTTGTACTGCTTTATATGTTTGTTTGGACTGTACTGTATCACACGATGCTATCTATAGCTCGACGCATGATGGAGGAGGAAACACTATTCAGTGACGGACGAAGATGAGGATAGTTGACAGTGTCACTACAGAAGGCTTTGTACCTTAGATGAACTTTCAAATCGGTCCAAGTGACTAAGAATAACATTCAAGATTGTCTAATTATGTATTGTGCCTGTTTCGTCCTCAAATAGCGGAGAGTTGTCATGGAGTTCATGAGACTGCTAAATAATCGACAGCCATTGCCACACCATGATTTTGTAACAAAAGTGATCATGCGGTTGGAAATACGACCCCATGAGTCTCTCTCAGCCACTACATCGCTACAATATGAGAAGTAGCGGGATTGTATCCTGGCTTCCTTGGATGTCTCATCGGCCTACCTCTGAAACTCGTTATGCCTATTTCTTCACATTCCACCAAATCTCATGGACTTTACTATCTGTCCTTCCGGCGAAAAATGCGTGAAGAGTCTTTCTAACATTCATGCGCATGCGCTGTTGGGAGAATGCTGATGTTGCAGACGTGGAGCACGCTCACCTCCAGCCGAACATAAGCATCACATTGCACGAAACGAGGCGAATACCATGGGGTGTAAATGTGCCTTCCGTTCATCTATCATTTATCCTCACATCTCCAGCATGCCCATGTTCTTCAACACGGAGAGTGGAGAGAAAAGAGAGAGTAGATAGGAGAAAATCCGCTCGATACATTGAGCCAGCACACGTCAACCCCCTGTGTTTTATACCAAAAGACCCAAATGTTCTACCCATACACCATATCGTTAGCCCACCAGTATGTCCGTCTCACGACGGCCGGCTGGCAGGCAGTGCCGGCAGGGGGTATCATCGTCCCATCGTATATCCCTTCCTCCTTCTCATCTCACAGCGGTAGTGAGCGCACAATGAACGAACGCACAAAAGCGCAACAAATCCACAAAAGCAGCAAATTGGTATATATTCTTTTTGCGCCGTAATTCGGGGAATCATTCAGCAAAAGCAAAGCAAAAGGGAGGAAACGCCCGTAAACAAGCAAAAAGACAAACGCAATACAGAAAACGCAAACAGCAACAACAACAACCAGCCAGGCTAGGCTTTTGACGTGGGATATTTCGCCGTAGAGTAGGAGGGGGTATAATTCTTTTGTCGTCGCACACGTACAAGAGACAATGAACGCGTAGCGGGGTATTCGTCGTTAAAGGCCGGTTACAGTAGTGGTATCAAATAAATGGTTCGAGATTGGTGTATCACTTAACGAGGAGGCCCAATAGGGGCCGGGTATCCAGATGCAGAATGAGAAGTACTGGGGCGCCCGCTGTCCACGGAGCCCCGCGGGTCGTACCTAGGGGTCACGTCCCCAGGCGCCGCCGAAGAGGAACCAAAAGGAAACTTGGACTCGAAACGAGGTGCTGGCATGGGCCAGCCGTTGTTGTGGTGCTCGTCGTCCGCAAGGTTGATGCCGCTGTCGTTCCACGGGTTGCGGTAGCTACCGGTGGATTCCAGACTGGCGAGGGATGCCTTGGAAGCATTGCTCGAAGCGTGCTTGAAAAGGGATCCAGGTGAGTTGGTGTTTTTGCGTCCGTTGAAAATGGACGTGAAGGACGACATGCTGCCTGGCTTGCGGAGGCGGTCGAGCATACCACGAGGCTCATCATCACCAAAGTGAGAGCGTGTAGGTGAGTCGGTACTGTCGACAGCTGGCTCTGCGCGCTGAAGCAGCTTGGACTCGAAGAATGGCAGAGAGTCTTCGAAAGAGTCCGACTTGGGACGTGGAAGAGCTCCACGAACAGTGTTAGTGTCAAGGCCATGCATGACTAGGTGGTTAAGTAAGAAATCGATGGCATCCTTGAGTCCGCCAGCATTGTTTCTGGTGAAGACAATGTGGAATGCTTCAATCGTCTCTTCTTTGCCGTCGACAGTTTCGGTCTGCGCTTGCTGAAGCTGGGCATCGACCTCGTGCTGAGTCTTGAGCTTGTCAAGTATTTCAGCCTTGAACTCGGCTGAGCGGATGTGCTCGCTGAGTTCCGTGGTAGATGGGAAGGCGAGATCATGGGATTCTGGAACCATACCCAAGAACTCGTCAACTGCAAAAGGTACCTGATACTCAGGTCCAGACACTGTAACAATGTCGCTGGCTTCCTCAGTGCTAGGGAATGTAATCTTGCAGTTGAACTTCTTCTCCAACTCATCGATCTTGTCTAGACGAGCAATAAGCTCCCGATGGTACAGACGGTTGATGTTGATGGTCTCAGAGACAAATTCGGCGTCGGCCTTCTCAACCATGTCCATGATCTCTTGCTTGACCAAGTCGAGGTTCTGAGCATTACGCGCAGGGGTGCGACAGATGACGTTGTCGACCTTGATGTCATCTTCCTCCTTACCAAAGCCGCCACGGTCCATGGCGTTGGAGAACTTGACGAAGACAGAATACTTCTTCATGATGCGCTGAATGTGCTGACCACCGATGCCGATAATGCGCTTGTGGTACTGATCAGGGACATGGAAGGAAATGGAAGCAGGCATCTCCTGTTCGACAAGGTCTAGACCGTTCTTTGTAGCCTCGTACTGGGCACCACGGACTACGATGTAGAAGTTGTACTCGTTGAAGCCATCGAAGACGATTTGCACACTGCTGTGGCTCATGATCTTGTTGATCTTGCCGTTCTTCTTACCACTGACGAACTCTTTGTGCTCATTGGCAAGCTCAATTTTGACGCTCATGTTGTACTGCGACTTCTTCACGAATGGGATGTTGCTGATGACCATTAGTGCGGCTCTGACAGCATCGTCGGATCCATAGATGTGGAAGTTGAGCTTTTCGAAGCTGACTTCGGCGCCAGAGTTGATGCAGATATCAGAGAGCATGGCGCGAACGTCGGCGGGTGTGGGTGGGCGCTGTGTGGGGTCGGGGTGGGTAATGAACCACGAGGCACTGTAGAATTGGCCGGCCTAAGGCTTGTTAGTATAGATCCAAGATGAAGAACATGTCGAACTTACAAGCTGCATCAGTTCGCGCACAGTTCGCTCGACATGCAAGACGTCAGTGCCCTGAACACGCACAACACCACGCTGAACGCCAAGAGGGGGCAATAGGATGTACGAGCCGTTGTTCTCGATGATCTTGCGCACCTTGTCCAGACGCTCGAGCAAGATGGCATCGAGCTTGGTATCAGTGACCATGACAGGCTTCACAAAGACCTTGGTGGACATGACTAGATCGTGCAGACGCTGCTTGGCGCGCAGTATATTCTCCGAGTTCTCACCCGTAATGTATACTAGGTCATCAGGCCTTCGCTGAGCACCGGGCGGCGTGTATCCGAACAGGCGAGGGAAGGGCGGGGGGAAGTAGATGGCGGTGCCCGTGGCAGACTCGATCATCTTGATGTTCTTGCGCCCGCGTCCGCATATCAGGGTGTGCATGGTGAGCTCGAGCTTCATGGTATCGACGGTTCGCTTGAGCTGTGACGGCATCGAATTAGCATGGTGCGCTAGCGGGCATCTGTGGGGCTCTGAGAACTCACGATCTGGTCGATCATAATCAGCACACGCGTCTTCGCGTGCTCCATGGTCTCGAGGTCGCCGTAGATGGCACAGCGCAGGCGCGGGTCCATGCCCGTGTCGATGTTGCCATGGAAGCTGGCCGTCTCGATGTCGGGCTGCTTGGGCATGAGCAGGAAGATGTCGGCCTTGGTGGCCTTGGAGATGAGGTCGAGCTGGTTGAGCACGGCGCCTCTGACGTTCTGTGTGGGCGGGTCGATGATGAGCTGCGAGTCAATATCGACAAAAGACGATCGCTGTGCCAAGACGTCAGCATGTGGGCTAGAGGCGGAGTGCGCAGCATCAGCAGCCTACCAGAGAGATGGGCGTCGAGTTGAGGATGCGGCAGCGCATCGAGTTGACGATCTCGAGCTCGCCCGACAGGCACACGTTGGTGACGAGCGCCCGCAGCGGGCCCCGCTGCAGGCCGGGCAGCGGCTTGGACTCGGCCGACGTCACGTTGGCCGAGACGCGTCCGTCGGTCTGCTCGCTCACTTCTCTGCACAGGTTCCGCAGGTTGTCAACGTTCTGGGCGTGAACGGGCAGCTTGTGCGTGGGCGTCTGGTCTGCCGTGCCTTCCGGATGGGTCCAGCGCGCCTTTGCCCCCGGGCTCGCCCACATGATGTCGTCCGGGTCGGGCCCGGCGAGGTTGGAGGAAAAGGGCACGTTGAAGGAGACGTTGACCTGGGTGCCGGGCGCGATGACGGGCGGGGCGGACGTGGCCGTCGAGGGACGCTTGATCGGGGCGGAGACGGGCATTTCGTGGTTGGACCGCGAGAAGGAGAAGGCCGTCGACGGGGCCATTTTCTCCCAGCCGTGGCGGGCCTGTGCCGGGAAGTTGGATAGTTTGTGCATGGTGGGTGAGGAGACGCCCTAGGTGTTGGCGGGCGGGAGGTGGTGGGAGGAGAGAAGGTGGACGAGGAACCTGGGAAGACCGGAGAGGGAAGCAGCTGTCGAGCGAGGCGGTGCGCGCCGCTGATTGGCCGAGGGGCGCCTTAGTGGGTCATACAAAAAGAAGCCATTCACCCCGTCGCACTCACCACACGCCCGCGAGATTGGTCCCTCGAATCTGCACCCGCGCTGCTTTTTGCTTCTGGTCGTGTGTCGTGCGCTGTCGCCTCAGGCAATGTGTGCTGCGCTGTATGCTGCGAGTGTGCTGCGTCGTGTGGTGGTCGCAAGCGCCCACGGGCCTATCGCTAAACGAGCATAGCTGACGCTTCGACAAGGCTGGCTCAAGCATTACACCATCATGCCATGTCCGAGTAAGAATAGAGATCTAGAATACACCTCCCCGTCGTCGCTCATCGCCCTCTACGCAACCCTCCCCACACGCATCAAACAGGCTCGGTTGCGGGAGAAACAGTCCGTGTGACGAAATCGCCCAAAAACTACCTCGAGAGCTTGCCTCTGCACATCTCTTGGTATCAGAGCCCAGAGCGTGGTTACGTCTCCCCTGCAGTGCGATGACGGCTGCCCGCTCGCCAGGCTCAATCAGGCAAATCTCACCCTCTAGTCGGCACCGCAGCCGAGAAGCGTCCTGCGCGGATGCGGCACTGAGACACTGCTGCATCGAGTCACTGAACTGCATATTTTTTGTCGCGTCTGATACTATCGAATTGCATGAAGTGAATACACTGGGTCAACAGTGCCTAGTCAATGCTACAGACTATTACAACTCTCTACAAGACTAACACTCTCTTCGTCTCAAACACTAACCAAACTATCCTACAGCTACACTTCCACCATGCTAATAGCGCATGTACGTGCGACGCGGCTCGCCCACAAACGGCTCCGAAGCGACCTCCATAGGTCCTTCTTCAACATATCGCCTGCTCTGAGGTGCGCCAACATAGCGACGCTCATCAAAAGGCTCCTGCATCACACTGACCTCACGGAATCGAGGCTGTGAGGCGCGAACAGCCGACGGCTGGATGCTCTCGTGTCGGACGTAGCCTTCCGGCACTTCTCGACGAATAACTTCTGGCCGCATACTGTACGATCGCGCTGAAGCATACTCTCGTGGCGGACCCATCTCCTCGTACTGTGGCGCAGCGCGGTATTCCACCTCTACAGGACGGCGAGAGGGTTCTCTCTGCCTGTACGGGCTCTCAATCATTTCAGGCTCCGAGGCCTCAACATAACGTCGAGGAGGCGGGGGCATTCTCTGAACAGCTTCTTCTTCGTACATTTCTGGTCGTGCCGGTGCACGCATCGTGGGCTCCCGCGTTACAGCCCGCTCGTAGTATGGCTCAACTTCCACTCGCCTGCTAGGTGGTGCCATCGACTCTCGCGCATCCATTGGTGCCGCATAGTACTTTTGTCCATACTGATCCACCACAATTCTGCGTGGCGGCGGAGCCATGAGCGGCTGAGAGGGCATGTATTCATGTATAGGTGATCGCGAACGTTCGCGTACGTATCTGGGTGCGGCTGATGGGCGGGCTGAGGCTTCGCGGAAAACGGGCGCCTCGGCGCGTTCGACAAATGCATGCGATGCTGCGCGAATCTGTCGAGGCTCTGGCGCTGCGTATATCTCGTTGACGCCACCTGGCGAGTAGGGGCGTCGAGCATATTGCAGACTTGCGACCCGCCTGAGGTCCTGTTCGTCGCGCAACGATTTCCGCTGCGGCGTGCGTATGACGGTCGGGGACAAGGGCTCATCGTACTCGCGGTAAGATCGTGCCATAGGTTCCGGGTCGCGGTAGTAGACCGGCTGTGTTCTGGGGCTGCCTTGCGCAGAAACAAGCTCTACCTCATCAGGATGAGGCTGTAGCGCACGACGCTTACTAGGTTGAGAGTCGGGGTAAGCCGCGAAAGGAGGTGGTGACTGAGGCTCTTCCTTGATGTACGGTTCTGGCGAGTTGACAACGCGTTTGTTGGCCTGCTGCTGACGCTTCTTCTCGTCGCGCTCGCGTTTCTCTTCCCGTCTCCGCTTGCGAGGGTTGTGAACTGGTGCTGCGGGACCGGTCGGACTTTGACGGCGTGATCTGCGAAACGTTAGCATGATTACAAGAAGGAAAATAGATGGAAGACAGGAAATTGGAATAGAGATATGCAAGGACAGCTATGACTGATCTCAAGGCAGCAGAGATGGTGACCCATAATACAGCGACGCTCGCTACCAGACTCAGGGTCATGCCACAACCTGGATGGACGAACCTGTCGCGAAGCAGGTCGCTGACTCAATGTGCGAGAAGAGAACAGAAGTGAGAAGAGAAATCTTGTAGTATCATACCCGTTCGTGCCGCCATGGCGGTTGCGCTGCCGACCCCTCAAGGGTTCGCTTGGACCAATCTCGGCTGGAGGTGGAGAGTAGTCTTCCTCCTCCTCGCCTTCCTCGTGCAGCTGTGCAGGCTCAGGCTCATAGATTTCTATGTCATCGGCCGGCTCATAAGCCTCTTCGTCGAGGTCGATCACAGTGGGCTCGGCTGGGCGAGAGTGGACATTCACTTGCTGAGCTGTGGGCTGCGCCTGTGATGTCAGTGGAGCTGCATCAGCATGCGTGTGGTCAGCGCGATCAACATCCTCTGAGGACCAACTGTTCGCCTTGCTAGAGTAGTACGAGTTTTCGTCAAATGACTCAACGTCGTCGCTGTTGTTAGTCGCAGACGGTAAGCCAGATACAGGTGGGACCAGTTGGTGGGCCTTGATCAAACACTGCTCGACGTCGATGAGAGCTTCTCGCTCGTCTGCATCGTTGCCACGGCCCTTTTTATCGAACTGGTCCTTCAGTGCGCGTTCTATCTGCTGCCGCTTGAGCTGCTGTTCCGCCTTGACCAGGTGTTCGGATTTTGTGAGCAAGATGGGATCGATGCTCGAAGAGGACGACTTGGCCGAGTAGGGTCGTTGTGTAGGGGGTATAGGAGACGTGGGAGGGCGTGCTGAAGATGCTGGACGCGGAGGAAATAGTTGCGATGAAGATCCGTTGGGTGTGCCGTTGGTGGTGGGTCTGCTAGAGGCAGTCTGCGGAAGACGCGGTGCAACCTGTTCAATTACTTTGGGTGGAAGATGAATACGCGGGTGTTGGCTAGCAAGCACTTGGTCGCGTATCTGCAAAATCTTCTGGAGGAACTCGGCCTCGCGAAGCACCTCTGCAGACACTGCGCTGGCACTGTTCAGATGCGACGGCACTGCGGCTGTCGACATGGAAGCGATTGGCGCTGCCATCACAACAGACGCGAACTGACTTTAGTACTGAACACCAACAAGCGAGCGCAAGACTGGCGATTATACAAATACAGGCGAAACCCGCAGCTGTGCGGGGTGAGAAGATGATGAAGGGGAATGAGTGTATGGAGAGCAACACGCCAGCGAGTGGGCAATGAATGTCGGAGCCACGGCGCGTTTTGGTTTTCAGCAGGTGCACGCGCCAGCGCCAGCACTAGGCCCGAAGGGGATGGTGACTTCTCCATGTACCCATCACGCCTTCTACAACCGTGAATGCAGCAATCGCATCTAGTCAAGAGAAACATTGAAGATTGGCTTTCTTTTGGTCTGTGATACTGCGACAACGTATGACGCCAACACTATATCCTGTGCGTCATAACTCGAAACTTACACTAAGCAGACAACCTTTGGAATCTTCCAGCGCCACTTACCTAGACAACCCATATCCCACCTTTTCGATATCCGAGATCAATCATCATTTCGAGTGTTTGTTATCAAAAGAACCAAGATCATGCCGTTCAACACAGCAGCACCGCCAGAGACCATGGAGTACCGGTCGCAACCTCAACATGACTCAACAGCAAACAGCAACGCCCGGGTCGACGAGAACGAGAAGCCAGTCTTCTTTTTCGACATTGACAACTGCCTCTACTCCAAGAGTCTTGATATCCACCGGATGATGGCTGAGCTGATCGATCAGTTCTTCCAGAATCACCTCAGCTTGTCCCAAGAAGACGCCAATGAACTCCACTACCGCTATTACCGCGAATATGGTCTCGCGATTGAAGGGCTCGTTCGACACCATAAAGTCAATGCACTAGAGTACAACAGCAAAGTAGATGACGCGTTACCACTGGAAGATGTCATCAAGCCCAACCCCGAACTGCGCAAGCTGATCGAGGACATCGACACAAGCAAGTGCCGCTTATGGCTCTTCACCAATGCGTACATCACCCATGGTAAGCGCGTCGTCAAGCTTCTGCAGATTGATGATCTGTTCGAGGGCATCACTTTCTGCGACTATGGCTCGGACAAGTTCTACTGCAAACCGCATGTAGAGATGTACGACAAGGCGATGGCAGAGGCGGGTATCAAGTCGAACGAGAAGTGCTACTTCGTCGGTGAGTGCTCAGAACATCTCATATTATTGCACTTTACTGATACATTGATACAGATGACTCTTACATCAACTGCAAGGCAGCAGAGGGACGGGGATGGAAGACGGCGCATCTGCTTGACGAGAAAGATCCCGCACCTGCTCAGCCAGCAAGCAAGTACCAGATCAGGAGCCTACAGGAGCTACGGAAGATCTTCCCAGAGGTGTTCAAAAGTTCGTGAGAAGATGCATGGATCCATATGATGGGGATAAGCGATAGACTGTAGTCCGCACGGGCACACCATGCGTACTTGCAGAACTCTACGACCATGATGATTACGACTAGACGATAGACTAGATTCGAAGAAAGATAGAAGGTCAGTAAACCTAGACGAACTGTTTGGTTTGATGAGAATAAGGCCTTGCGGTTACCATGGCTCGGTATCTTATCGTTCGCCGAGGACCAGTGCGCGTCTCCAGTGCTCTTGCGTACCATAGCACCACATCTAGGCAGCAACAACCCTCCAACTCTTCCTCCATAAAAGAAAACCCGATATCCTCTACAGAAATAATCAATGAAGACACCAAAGCAATACCAGACCATGTCATCAACCACCCCAACGTCCTCCACCCCACCCGCCCCGCAATCCTCCGCATTACCCCCAACCCACCCCTTCAACACAACCACCACCAACGCAACCACGCTCGCCGACCCCACTACCCAACTCCCACTCGTCACCGACGCCGTAACCCCAACGCGAAAACCTCTCCTCCGCCTCGAACTCCGCGACCTCTCCTCAAATGGCACCCGCGCCTTCCTACGCCTCACACACGCGTCGCACGCGCTCGAACACGCCGTCGCGACAGTCCTCACACACCTCTACAGCGGGCTCCCCAAAACATGCATACCAGGCACGCGTTCCGTAACCCTTGTCCTCCGCGAAATGGACGGAGTCGCATACACAACCGGTCTCGATCTCGACGACGACCACAAGGAAATCTACCTAAACACGTCTTACATCTCGCACGTGCCTGAATCGCGGCAGAAAGAAGAGATACTGGGTGTACTTGTGCATGAAATGGTGCATTGCTGGCAGCATAGCGGGTTTGGGAGTGCGCCGACGGGGTTGACAGAAGGTGTCGCGGATTGGGTGAGGTTGAAGGCGGGGTTTGCGCCGCCGCATTGGAAGAGGCATGGGGATTGTAAGTGGGATGCTGGGTATGAGCGGACGGGGTATTTTCTGGAGTGGCTGGAGAAGGAGCATGGGGAGGATGTTGTTAGGAGGTTGAATGAGGGGATGAGGGAGAAGAAGTATGATGGGGAGGCGTTGTGGAAGGGGTGTTGTGGGAAGGGGGTTGAGGAGTTGTGGGAGGAGTATAAGAAGAGTTTGGAGGGGTGTGAGTAGGGAGGGTTGGGGAGTCGTAAGAGTTGGTAGGGATGTGGTTTAGGCGTGGAGTACTTTACACATGCAGGTTTGGAGGATAGAAAGACGCGCGCTACATCATGGACGGATTTACATACCACCAATACATCATCGCTACAACATCTACCGAACAGCCTCGACCTCCCATCTACCTCCGCTTTCTGGCAGGAGCAGCGTTTCTAGCAGGAGCAGGCTTCCTAGCTGGAGCAGCATTCCTTGCACCTGTAGGCCTGGACGCGGCCGCTGGTTTCGGAGCACTCTTCGCAGCGTTCCTCTTCGCCTCCCACTCTCCATGCTGTATATCAAGTTTTCTCCTGAACGGGTCGTCCTCCTCCTTCGCTGCTTTTGCAGCTTTCTCTTTCCTTTGCCGCTCAATTTTAGTCCTCTCTTGTTCTGCTTTCTGATGAGCTGCCTCGAAGTGGTCGTCTTCCTTCTTCTTGCGCTTCTCATCCTTTTCCTTCTTATCTTTCTGTTTCTTTGCGGCTAGACCTTTCGCTTGGTCTGCCAGATGTTGAGCTCTGGAGAACTCAACATCCTCTTTTTTCTTGCGTTTCTCTTCTTCTTCCTTTTGCTTATGCTGTTTCTTTAAAGCTTCGGCCTTCTTGTCCTCCTCAGCTTTAAGCTTCCTCTTCTCTTCCTTCTGGATTGCTGCTAGTCTATCCTTCTCTGCCTTTTCAGCTTTGTCTTTCTCTTTCTTCTGGGCTTGAAGCTGCTCTTTTTCTGCTTTAAGCTTCGCCTGCTCTACTTTCCGACGCTCTGCTTCGACGCGGGCGTCCTCCTTCTTCTTGCGTTTCTCTTCCTCTTCCTTTGCCTTCCGCTGTTTCTTGGCGGCTTCATCCTGCTCTTTCTTTTCGTATTTGACTAGACTTTGCTCTGGCTTCGGCTGATCATGGCCTTTCTTGCCAAATAAGACCAGACTTTGCTCTTGTTTCGGCTGATCATGCTCTCTCTTTCCAAACTTGACCAAACTCCGCTCTTGTTTCGGCTGCTCAGTCATCAATCGGGCTTCTATTCTCTTCTGACGTTTCTCTTCCTTTTCTTGGTCTCTTCGTGCGGCGGCTCCTTGTTTGGCGGTGGCCAGTGTTATGAGCGTCTGTTCTTTTGCAGGTTTATTAGAGGCTGTGCGCAGTTCCTTCGCTGCAGCTTGCGTGATGAGCTTCTGTTCCTTCGCTTCGGCTTGCATTATCAGCTTCTGTCCCTTTGCGGCTTCTTTGGCTGCTGTCTTCAGCCTCCGTTGCTCCGCCTTTTCGGGCGCTTTGGTATCCGTGGCCTCATGTTTCGCACTCGATCTGAACAAGCTAACTTGTCGATGTTCAGAGCTCTGTGTATGGCTTTCATGCGAATGGAATATACTCGCGCTAGATTTGTGATCCAACTTCTGCTCCTTCTCATGTGGCTTGTTGTCGATTGCGAGTTGCTTAGCTTCAGGCTTCTTGTCCTTGGCCGCTTCTTTGGCTGCGAGCTTCAGTCTTTGCTTCTCTGCTTCGGCGGCTTTCTTGGCATCAGAGGACTCAGGCCTTATGAGAGACTTCAGTTTCAACCTCTCCTCCTTGTCTTGGGCCTTCTTCTCAGATGCGACTCGTTTAGCTTCGAGCTTCTTCCGGGCCTCTTCCGCTTTCTGAGCATCTTTCTCAGCTTTCGCAGTACTTGGCTCCCCAGACTTATCGGCATGCTTGATGGTAAATGGAACAACTTCCTTACCAACCTTCTCACCCCCCTTCTTTTCGCTCTTCTCATCAGCTTTCTCAGCCTTGTGCACTATTTTCAGTTTCGAAGCTGCCTCCTTCGCTTCGGTTTCCTGCTTTGCATCCGCCTCCTTCTTATTGGCTGCTTTGGAGTCTGCGTCTGTACTGTCTGACTTCGCTCCACCGTTCTTACTCTCCTTAAGTTCAGCGACCTCATGTTCAGCATCCTTGCGTTCAGAACCCTTGTTCTCAGAATCCTTGTGTTCAGTATCATTATGATCAGCGTCCTCATGTTCAGCGTCCTTATGTTCAGCGTCCTTATGTTCAGCGTCCTTATGTTCAGCGTCCTTCTCTTTCTTAGCCTTTCGCTCGGTCCTCTTCTTTGCGATGATATCTTTCTTCGAGGGCCCTTTTTCGGTCTTGGCGTTCGTAACATGTTCGTTGTTAATCGTTCGGTTGGTAATCGTCTGATTGGTGATTGTCTGGTTGTTGACCGTCTTGTTGGTAATCGTGTGGTTGGCAATCTTCCGATTAGTCTCTGCGCTGTCTTCTGCGCTCTGCTTTCCTTTGGCTGGACCATCTACGCTCTTCTGATCTTTAGTCGTATTGTCATGCTTGGTACCCGAGGCAGCGGCTTCTTTCTGGGCGTTAGCTTCCTTCTTCGCGGCTTTCTTGTCTTGCAGCGCTTTCTTCCTGTCCTCCCGCGCTTTCTTTATCTCAGCCTCCGTACCCGCAGGTTGTCTAGCAGCATCTTTCTGCGCGTCGTCTGTGTGCTCCCTAATCGGTTCACCTGCGCTCTCTTCTTGAGAATTGGCGTCATTCCCCGCAGCCTTATTTAACCTCTTTGCCTCTTTCCTGTCCTTTCTTCCCTGCAAGACCAACTCTCGATTCATCACAGGTTTCTGCTTGGCACCGTTCGCATTCGCGCCGTTTCCGTTGTTGATGCCTTTGCCTTGAGCGTTGGGGCTATGAGGGTTCTGTGCAGCCTCCAAATTTGCCTCCTGCGCTTCTCGCCCCGCCTGTGCGTGTTGCCTTGGTCCTGGTGCGCCGTGCATACCCAGGTGTAGTTCATCACCACGTCCATGACTGGCGTGATCCATGTGATTCTCGCCTTGGTGACTATGACTTCTAGGATCGCCGCGCTGCATATATGGGTGTCTTTCTTGACGTAGTCCGTTACCATGTCCTTCTTCGGCGTGATCCGGATGATTTCCGCCTGGGTGACCATGACCTCTAGAATCGCCAAGTGGTGTATCTGGGTATCTTCCCTGTTGATGACCATGGTTACTGTCCCAATGGCGACCGTCTTGTCGACCCTGTTGTCCTTGTCTCGCATGATCTTGATGATTTCCACCCGGATGGTCATGACCTCTAGAATCGCCATGTCGCGTATCTGGGTATCTTCCTTGTTGGTGGCCATGGTTACCGTCCCAATGGCCACCGTCTTGTCGACCCTGTTGTCCAGGTTGTCTTGCGTGATCTTGATGATTTCCGCTTGCGTGATTAGGACCTCTAGGGTCGTCATGCTGCGTATCTGGGTGTCTACCTTGTTGGTGGCCATGATTTTCGTCCGAATGACTGCCATGTTGTTGATCATGATGTCCTTGGGTCTCATCATGCCCTCCAACTGCCCTGTTTCCATCGGCTTGCGGTCTCGCCATAGCATTACCAGCCTCCGTCCGTCGCTCGTCCTCCTCTTCCTGCATACGCTGCCTCTCCTCTTGTTTATGAGTCTTCTTTTCCTGATCAGCTCCCTTCTTGTGCGCTCGCTCTTCGTCTTCACTCTCCTTTCTCAATCTGTTCTCCTCAGCTTCAGTGGCTCGTCGAGCCTTCTTATCTTCTAGTTCGGCCTGGCGTCTCTGGACCTCAATCTCCCGCTCGGCACGCTTTGCTTCTTGCTCCATGGCATGTTCTTCCATACGATGGGTAGCTCCAGCAGCCGTTTCCTCCATCGTGCTGCGCTTCTCAGCTAAATGCATCTGCCTCTGGGCTTCTCGCTCCGCCTTTCTGGCCTCTTGTGTCGCGGAGCGTTCTTCAATGCGTTGGGATGCTTCCTCTGCTCTGAGCTCGGCTTGCTCCTGTGCTCGTTGAGTCTTTTCGGCCGCATCGAGTTCTCTTTGAGTCTTACGGGCTTCTCTGTCGATTTCCTGTTGCTGTTGTCGCTGAACGGCATCCTCGGCTTTACATTCCCGCGTTTCCTCTGCCCGTGTCCTTTTCATCTCTATATCATTCGCCCGCTTAGCCTTCTGGGCTTCACGGTCCATCTCGCGCTGTTCTTTCCGTCGTTCATCATCCTCGGCCTTTCGTTCGCGTTTGGCCTCCTGATCTTCCACTCGACGAGTCTCACGTTCCTCTCGATCAGCCTCTTTCTGTTCGTCCTTTCGCTCTTTCTCTTCCGCTTTCTTTTCATCCTTTCGCTCCTTCTCTTGAGCTTTTTTCTCGTCCTTTACTGCTTTCTCCTCCACCTTCTTCGCATCTTTCTCTTGCTTTGCATACTGGCGAGCTTCATCTGCTGCTTGCTTCCGAGCAGCTTTATCTGCAACTTCTTGGGCTTTTTGTTGTTCTCGCAACTGTTGCTGTTGGCACTGTGCCTGTTGTTGTGCCTGATACTCTTCATCTTCTTGAGATCTTTGTTGTTCTTGCCACTGTTGCTGCTGCTGGAAGGCCCGCTGCTGTGCCTCGGCCTTTTCGGCTTCCTGATCAGCCCAGTCCGCATCTTCCCTGGCGGCGAGTTCATCATCCGCATGCTTCTGCTGCGCTCGTTGCATCTGAAGTGCTTGTTGACGCTGTGCATATTCGAACTTTCGCTGGGCAGTCTCGCTGGCCGCCGCTTCTGCAGCTTCTTGCTGTGCTGCGAGCTCATCTTCTTCCTCTTCCTCTTCCTGCGCTTGCTGCTGCGCTACTTGTCTTTGTTGCATGGCAACTTGCATATTCTCTTGGCGTTTCCTGTCGATTTCTTGTCTTTGGGCTTGGATCTGTTGTCGCTGCGCTTGATAATGCGCTGCTTCGGCCGCGGCTTCGGCCGCCTCCTGTTCTTGCGCCATTCGCTCGTCTGAAGCCTTCTTTGCCAGTGTAGCTCTGATTTGCTCTTGGCGTTGTCGTTCCATTCCCTGGTCCTGAGAAGGCATCTGCATTTGACGTCCTGCTGACTCGTATGACCGTCTTTGAACAATCGGTCCACGCGCTAGATCGTCATAGTCGTCGGTGCCTTCCTCCTCCCCTTCTGTTTCTTCCATATATTCTTCATATTCGTCTTCCGCTTCCTCCTCTTGCATCGAATGCTGGTAGGGCTGCTGCCATGACGGCAGGCTTGTTCGGGAGGTTTGCGCAGTTTGCGGAGGAGACGGAGCAACGTCTTGGAAGTGCTGGTGTTGAACAGAGATATCTTGGCGCCGATCTGCTTGTCGCAATTCAGAAGGCGTATATGGATACACTGGAGCTCTTAGACTAGAGGTTTGGCGTTGCTGCGCAGGCATTGTCCGGGGATCGTGGTCATTCGGTCCTGGCCTCAGTGCTTCTGGAACCACGGAAGACTTTTGAGGGTAGCTAACAGGCGGTATCTGAACATTGCCAGCTGACTTATCGTATGGCAACCCGCCGTCTTCATGTTCGCTGTCGCTCTCAGATGTCTCATCGTCTGAAGCCCGTTCATAGTCACTGCCGTCAACGTCGCTGTCTTCCAAGTGCTCATCTTCGTCGTCCCCTGTACCTTCAACCTTGCTATCAAACTCCTCTTCCACGTCACTATCGTCTTCTACTTTGTCTCTAGTATCTTCATCGCTGACTTCGCTATGATACGACTCATCGGTGTCATAGTCATCAGTGGGAAGTCTTTGATTGCGTCGATCAATAGCGACATGAACAGCGATGGCTGGTTGTGCGACCGCCATGATATATGATGTTGTTGGTATGCAACTCGATTGGTTGAACTGGGAAGTATGTAAAATCAGGCCTGCCTGTATGATGTGATAAGTGGGTGTCTATTTGGGGTAAATATTGTCAGAAGAATGGCCTTAGAACATTGGCTACGTCTGGGATTTTATATCTGACTCAGAAAATATCCCTGAGAAAGATTGTGAAGCATTCGTTGAACGTGCAGTATTGATGTTTGTGCAGTATTGACGTCGAACTCGGACGTGTGAAGAGGCCCAGGTCATGACTAGATCAGTACCTCGCAGCCTGCGTTCGTCATACCCTCGTGTGTAGTCTTGAAGTCTGAGAACGGCGACTGACAATTTCTTCTTCATTCGCTTCAAGGGCACTTCAACATCCACATCACTATTGAATTTCTCTCCAGGTAACGAGCATAATGGCTATATGATCAGGCATTCATGTATGAGGCGTCGCACATGCTTGTTGTGATATAGCAGTTCTTCAACGGCAAAGGAGTGAAATCTAGCCTATCAGTGAAGCGTGTATTAGAAACACACTGCCCATAAATTTAGCTCTCTAGAGGTTTGCAGTTATAACCAGAGTCAACCACTGCGCTTAAGCAAATCGACTGGGATTAAACCACGTAGCCAGGAACTGCACAGAAGTTCTACCAAATTCAGAATCCCATCTTTATCACCAAATCAACTTCGCAGAGGCCACCTAATTACCATACAACAAGCGACCGCCCGCGACTTCATCACACCTCGCCGCGACCAACCATGTGCATCGGCGTCAACAGCGAAGTCTGCCCCGACTGCGGCAAATGCGGCAAAGCCCACGACCCCTATCTCCAAGGCGGTACAAAATGGATCCGATGTCCAGCCTTCATTAAATCAATGACAGGAAAGGAACCCTCAGGGCCCAAATGCGAATCCATCATGCGCGATCAGATTGGAAAGAAAGGGGACTGTGCAGCCTGCGTATCACGAAAGACATATGAGCAGAGGAAGGCAGAAGGGAAAATGACGCCAAACGAACAGAGACTGGAAAGAATAAGGCTGGCGAAGGAGAGATTTGACAAGGATGTGAAGACCAAGAGGAAGGAGCTGTGGGGAGATCAATAGGGCGGATTTGATGATTGAGATACTGGTGCTACTTGAATTGCGGAGGGGCTACATGTATATTGTGATGTTGCGATATGATACAGCAGTTATTCAAGCATAGAAGTGTGAATTCCAGCGTACCTGTAAGATATAAATCGCTCTCGAGTCCTCTAAATATCTACTTCCTCATATATACAGAATTACCAATCAAGAAAGCACCACACTGAAATACTACGAATAAACACATCGATTTGACATCGACCACGTGAACATACACCTCACTTCTGGCTCGCCAAATACCCCATCTTTATCCCAAATCGGCGTCACCGAGATCACTTATCCATTAAACCCACAAACCAGCAGATCTACCCACTACAGTCCAAACATGTGTACAGGCGTCCGCTTCAAAAAATGCCCCAAGTGTAACAGAAATGGTGGAAGGTTCTCACCCTATATCAAAATTGGCCAACAAACAACGCGATGTGCAGATTCCAGGGTACCAACACCAGCAGGAAGCAAGTACCCCACCAAATGTCATACAGTTCATTGGACGGAAGACCCCAATCCGGCGTCAGGTCGCTGTGCGGACTGTAAAAGCAAGGCAATCCAAAATCCCATGACAGAGGCGGACTTTGTGCTGGCGAAGCAGGCAGAGGAGGCTGAACAGGCAACAAAGAAGTCGAAGGAAGAGGCGAGGGCGAGGAACAAGGGGAAGGCAGCGGCGTACAAGGCTACTGCTCCTGCTAAGAAGGCTGCTGCTCCTGCTAAGAAGGCTGCTGCTCCTGCTAAGAAGACTCCTCGGTTCATCCCATCGCAGGAAGCTCTAGATAGAGCTAGGGCGACTGCTGGGAAGACTCCGAAAAAGATGAGGGGAGCTGTGGAGAAGGCTCCGAAGAAGACTACTAAAGCCGCTATCAAGGCTGATCAGGCGATGTTGATGAGCGCGTTTAATTGTCATCAGAAACAGGCTGCTGAGGCTAGTGCTAAGGGCGGGAATGCTGGATAAGAGCCTCGTGATCGGTAGATGCGGAGTTTTACATGGGAATAAGTCGGATCACTTCGTACTTGTATTGACACATGGTTGAGAATCAGGGTTAGCAACAAATACGAAATATTAGTAACACTCTCTATACGACTTGATGAACAACGATTGCAAACCCAGCTACCCATCTACCCGTCTACCCATCAACTTCCCACGCGCCTGAAACAAAAGTGTCCCCTGCAACCTTCACTCTCAATCACCTTACCCTGTTTAGCAGCAGGGGCCCTCTATTTAACCCCCATAGCTGTGGCGGTGAACAACAATTACGAGGGCCGCACACTGAACTCGAAGGCGCAACCCAAGTAGACCCCGTCTGCACCGACCACGGATCTACCTCCACACCCGCAATCCGCTCGAACCGTCTCCTCTCCTCTATATACACCTCGTTCTTCCAACTTGTCTCCCAAGCCTTGCGCAAATATGCTCTCGTTTCCTTGATGAATTGCTCTCGGGTCTGACGCCTTGGGAATTTTCTCTTATCCCCATCCACATTCGCATTTTCCAGGATGATGCGTCCAGCCGACGCGAGTAGGTAGTATGACTCCTGGCACGGAAAACAGCAGGGTCGGTATGTGAAGGTTGGAAACCAGTGAACTTCAAGTTCTCTGCCGGGTTTGTGGAATTCGCCTTGCACAATGTATTGGAGGACGTGGAACACATCTGCGTAGATGGTAGATAGCTCCTCAAATAGCTCCTCCGAACTTCTTAGACGGGCATTTTCGGAAGAAGAGAGATGATTGAGCTGAGTGAGTAGGCAGCGGGCGATGGTGATGTGGAAGTGATAGGAGTATTCTTTTACTTCGTCCAAAACGGCGCGAATGTATGAAGGAAGACGATTTGCATCGAAACGCGTATTGCGATTGGATAGACGGTCGATTACGCTGATACCTTTTGTGCAGGCGGCTACGCAAGCCAAGTCATTCTTGGCATGCTCAGCGTCATCGGCGCGTTCTCTGTGTATCGAAAGCTCAGTGAGGAGAACATGAGCATCGGGCCAGTGTGGTTGTTTGACGATCTGCATCGTGTCTTGTAGGAGATCCTCATGGGTGCAGCCTTCAATCGTGAGACGGCGGCAGCCACGGATGCCATCTCGTATGGGTTGTAATAGCTGTTCTTGTGTACGCCGTGAAGGAACCTCGCAATTTCCTTCTTCATCAGTGTTCGGACCTGCGTTCAGTGTGACGCGTAACTCCACCCCCCAATCTGGTACTTTCCCGTGGCCATGGTACATCCTTTCAGTCTCCAATCTCTTGCAGAACTCGCTCAGGTCCGACAACAGCATCACTATCCTGGTTGTCAAGGAGCGAGAGGAGCGAGAGGATCCAAGAAACCGGCCGAGCTGAAAGACGAGGTCCATCTCACAATGCGGGAAGACCTTTGGCTCTTCTTCGCTCAAACTGAGGTGCGGCTCAGGTATGCAGCCACCAGTGTGGCTGATGGAAAAGATGTGGATCGGTTGGCTGGGCCCGTGGAACCAGTCTTGTATATTGGCATTCTGAACCTCGACGCGCACGAAAGTGTTGCTGTTTGACAGGAAGGGCTTTGCTTCATCGTAGATCTGCTTGTTTGCAAGGAGTATATTAATGCCAAGACGTCCCCGCTTCACTATGGGTGCCCCCGCATGCAGGTTTGAGTATTCGTGGATAGTATAGGGAGCTGTTCGACAGCTATCGAAGCCTAGCGCAAATTCGTAGACATTGTCTCGTAGCTCGCGTGGTAGATCAAGAAGGCGGAAAGGCTGTTCAGTGAGGTGAGTGTTCATGATGTTTGGCAGGAATTCTGGTGTAGGAAGGTAGGAGCGTTCAAGGCGCTGAAGTTTGCTTATACACAGCTGACAGTAGCGGCTCGCTTCCACTGCATTCGTCTAGCGCATCGGATGATAAAGTCAGACCCTATTGAACCGAGACAGTCATTGCTCTTAGCTTAGACTGCTGCCTGGGCTTCGGCAATCGCCAACAATGACAAGGCGTAAAAGGCGTAAAAGTCGTAAAGTATTATAGTATTGACAAGGGCGTTACGCAAACTCGTGGCATTCGCCTCTCGGACGGAATCCAGATAATACGCCAATAGGATAACCGCACTGAAGCGCTACAATACATGCCTAAGCAAGCAAGTTTATAACCGTCCCATCCTGATACCCCTCAACGCCAGAACGTCCGCTCGCCGGCATGACCATCAGTGTGCGTCGCAAAGTCCAGATCCATCGTTGGCTAAACCAACGGCTTGTGTCAATTGTTGACAATTCTTACTCAACGCCCTCGACTTTCCTCAGAAACTCCCTGACACGGCCAACCTCCACACCCTCGCCTTCTTCGCTGTCCAGAGCCGCCACCAGGCCTTCGAGACACTCTTCAATCCTGTTCTCTTCTACCTTTGTGCATAGACTGACGACCTTGCGATACATCATCTCCAGTTGCCCATCCTTTTCTTTCAGCATCTTGCTCCGTTTGAGTAGTGCACCGTTCGCATTCGTGTATGTGTGTAGTCGTTGTTGGAGGACGGAGGCGGCGGGGAGTTGCTGGACTGCATAGGCCTGATATTGCGGCTGATGCGATACCTGTTTGAGCGTTGCGGGATCCAGTGGAATGGTTGTCGACAGATAGGGGGCTCCATCTGATGCGCGGCAATCCAGATGGTCGCCTGCTTGCCGGAGCTCGTAAGGCAAGTCGTCTTCCTTGATGAGCATGCCTGCACCTTCCGCATCGGCGTATCCTATCCTCTTCTTCTCGTGCAAATCGATGTCCCCTGCATTGACAGAAAGCATATGCCGTTGTGGCTCAAGCCAACGCTTCAGATTCGATATCCGCTTAGCGCGATCTTGTCGTAAACGTAAACGAGCACGTAGTGACTCCAGCCTTTGTTGCTCCTGCTTCTGTTGAGTAGATAGTTGAGTGATCAGTTCATTCGTTTGATCTATCGTATCTTGTTTCAGACGCGCTTCTTGCGTGAACTGCATTGAAGCAGACTGGAGGATACCATTCATCACTGTAATCATATTAGCGGGATTCTCGTAATAGATACGAATGCAAACTTACAGGGTTGTATCTCTCGGCTGGTCTCTTCGACCTTACTCAAGGGCGCCTTGCCCTTGCTGGGGCTGTTTGCGGCGATTATGACTTCGCCGTCGCCGAGATCGCTGCCAACACCAAAGTCGATCGGTCTCGTGCCTTTGTGATTGGGTATGGTCGGGTCCGCCTGAACTTCCATGAGCTGAGAGATAATGTTGCGATTGCCTATCCTTGCTGCTAGGTTGAGTGCTGTATTGCCGGCTTTGTCGCGTGCGTTGACCATCTCTTGCATAAACCTCATCAATCCTATCGGTTTCGGGTAGTTGCTGGTGTCGTGGAAAGAAGGCACCTGGTTGGCGCCAATGTTGCTGCGTACGAGATACTCAAGAAGTGCCTCGAGGTAGTACTTGCTGGAGGCCGCACGCCCTTTTATGGCACAGGTCACCGCGATGTGATGCAAGATCGTCCGTCCTTGGGAGTCGCGGAGTTCGATAAGTGGCGCCAAGATCTCGAGTGTTTCCGGGAAGCAGCTGTGGTCCAGGCTGTTGTTGACGGAGACTGCACTCATGAGTGGTGTTTGACCTGAGGCATTTCCTCTGAACATGTTGGCTCCTTTGGAAACTAACAGCCTCATCAACGACACTCGGGCCAGTGTCGCGGCCCAATGTAGAGCTGTATTTGAGGTGTTGTCAATTGGCATGTCCAGATCTGCGCCAGAGAGGTGAAGTATGGCTGGATGGTTCGTGAAGTCTGTCCTAGTCTGATCCGCGAATAGATCCGTAAGCATGGCTTGCTTCTCTTCGTTGTGCTTGGTGTCGGGGTGCGGTAGAGGTGGCAGGGCCGAGGGAACCTCGCCATCGGGAAGTGCAATGCGCTGTCCTGTCTGATGTTGGTAGAAGCTCTCGCTTGGTTCTGTCGGCGAGCCAAGATCGCGCATAGACATGTCTGCGCCGTTGGGTTGTGAGTAGGATTCGTCTTGGGATGTTCGCATGCGCTTCCTTGGTGGCTCTTGCGGGTCTTCAAGGCCTGTGCCATAGGCTGAGTCGGTGTGTCCGTTCTGCCCGCTGAAACTACGCTCCGATGCTACACTCTGCTGGCTGCTGGTGCGGAACGATTCCTGGCTGGCGAGAGGTCCCTGTGACGGCCGTGCCATGCTTCTCCGGCCTTGCGAGGAGGATGCGGGTCGCGGTGCGGGTGAATTCAGTCGCGCGACCTTGTTCATGGCGGCAAGTGCGCTGGTGGCTGTCGAGGAGATGTTGCTGAAAAAGGTACCGCCGACACTCTGGCTAGTAGTGCGGCCGTCCATGCTCTGGGTGTAGAAGCGCTTCCTGTTTGCTGCCATGGCCTGCTCTTTGGTGGGCGTCTCGATGCCCTGGCCCTGTCCCTGGTTGCCATCGACGCTGACATCGTAGTCCAGCAGCGGGCGCAAGACGTCCTCGACACCGTACTGGCGACAAAACTCTCTTCCGCGGCGGTAGCAGATCCATGTGCCCTGGTACTTGCCGTAGCCGCCCTGGACCTTTTCGTGTTCGCCGTTCAGTATCTCCTTCTCGAGGACCTTGGTGCGCTTTCCTTTGTCAACACCAGCCACCTTGAGGATCTGGGTGGCATTGAGCCAGCCGTCAGAGCGTCGGCGCATAACAGCGACCCGATTGACTTCCATTTCGTAGACAGAGACGCCCGAGTAAACAGCCTAGATTGTCAGCGACTTGGTGCGACTGCGCAAATGCGGTGGTGGTGGTGCATACGGTGTATATCTGGGGCTTCTCCATGGCGTGCTGCTGGTAGCCGTTCATGTCGGAAAAGGACCGGTTGAAGCCAGCGGGCGCGGCCATGAGTCCCTGGCTGTGTGGAGAGTTGGCGTACATGGCCGACTGGGGCGGCGAACCTGCGGGAAAGGATAGCGACGTGCGCGCGACTTGCATTATGTCAGCGCAGTGCTGGCGGGCGTGGTGATGGTGACTGTACGGGTCAAACGATCATGGGGGCAGGCGCGGACAGAGGCTGGGCGCAGCGTGGGCAGGTGCAGTCGGGGTGCGCAGCCGTGGGCCGCAAGCGGAAGCCTCGGTGAAGGGTGCGATGTGCGATAGGCGATATGCGCCGTATCAGGACTCGATGTTGATATGCGGGTGGGCGGGGGGTGAATGTGCCGTCGCTCGTGGAGACTCTAGAGGAGTGGAGATTCCAGAGGTCGCGTCTACGCGTCGCGGCCAATCAGCCGCCGCCCGAGTTTCCTTGCCCAGAGCACGGCCACGACCCGTCTGCTACCTTCCGGCTCGTCTCCCGCATGCCTACGCCATTTCAGCAGAGCGCGTCACGTCTGCGGCCAGTTCATCTGCTGCGTGCCCTGCTGCGTGAGGCTTCGTACCTGCCCGATGTGACAGCCCGCACCTACTTCCGCCGCTACATCGTCAGCCGATTCAAGGCGTATCAGCCCAAGCAAAATGCGACGGCGTCCTTCGACGTCCAGGCCGTTGAGAAGTACAGGCACAGGAGCTTCAAGAGGCGGCAGATAGCCATTATCAATGAGCGCACACGACCAATGCTCAGGAAAGGGCAGAAGGGCCTGAACTTCCTGCGCCGGGCCAACCTGGGCGAGATACCATGTCTGCAGAAGGTGCTGTTCTTCGCCTATGGGCGCATGGGAAGGAGGAAGTACATCCTGCTGGACAACTTGCTGACGCCAGACCACATCATGGACGGCGGCGCACTCGCAGCGCCCGTCGATCCAGGGCAGGCACCGCTGCAGAAGCTCTATTACAGCAACAAGCGCTATCTGCAGTATTTCGATGCGCCCAAAGCCGCCTCCAAGACCGAGTATACCATCAACATCTCTAGCCGCTACTCCCGATTGCGCGCCGTCCTCAAGTCGCAGTACCAGAAGGGTATCTCCATACACCGAGGGGTCAAGCGTCCAGCCATGAAGACGCCCATCAACAATGTCTGGGAGCGGCCCATGCCGATCAAGCGCGCGGTCAACAACGTCCGACGCTGGTATGCCGAGACTATGACGAGATTACTCCCTCCATTACCGACCGAAGAGTGGGATAATATACATGCCATGGTTGTTGGGCACCGAAAGATCGATTTGGTCAGACGGAGAGGCCGCGCTTCAGTATTGAGTGCTGAGCCAGTCGTAGAAGACGACTTTTTCGCCCGCACAGTAGAAGAAGGTATCGCTTTAGACAAGCCTAGCAGAGCAGACATGCCTGCAGGCGTGCAGCGACCGCATACCATCAATCCTAGGTTCATGAAACGCATGTATACAAAACTCCTCATGCTCTGCTGCAAGGTCGACTACGACGACGAGCAGAAGCGATGGAAAGCAACCTGGGGCGAACCTATGAAGTACATCAAACCCAGCCTCTACAACGTCCCTACAGATGAAACGCTGTTTGCGGGTGTTGATGCTACAGGCAAGATCCCGAAGACGCCCAAGAAGCATCTGCTGGAGAAATCACAGCATGTCCAGCCACGGAATGCCGAGGGCGAGTACATGCGTTTTCCCTTCTTTGCCGAACGGCTTCCAGAGGAGCACCCAATACGCAGGGAATTGGATGAGTGGAAGAGGAAACGTGCTGCTGCGAGAGGACAAAAGCGGGAAGTGTCGTAGCCCTGGAGGCGGGGCACTACCCCACAACCTTGGAACGCGATTTGTGGGGCGCGTCTTACATGCACATAAAGTAGGCAGCACTTAGCACCATACTTTGACCGTCACAGTGCATTGAGCAACGTTTTGACAAGCACGATGGCATCTTCAAGCGCAACAGTTCGCCACGCGACCCGTGAAGGTAGAGTATCCCCACCTTACCGTAGAAGCCTACTAAAAGCCTGTGCAGATGTTCCCACCATCCTAGCCCTTATCAAGGAGCTGGCGCTCTACGAAAACGCCAGTGACAAGGTTGACTCAACCGAAGAAATCCTGACACGCACCCTCGCACACTACGATCCTTCCACATCGACCTTCTCCGAAGGCTTCGCCCGTACACTCCTCCTGAGCGACCCCGACGGCACGGTAGCAGGCATGGCTTTATACTTCTACAACTACAGCACATGGACAGGCGTGCCAGGCATCTACTTGGAAGACCTCTTCGTCAAGGAGAGCTACAGGAAGAAGGGCTATGGCAAAAGACTTCTTAAGGAGCTCGCTGGAGAGGTGCTCAAGGTCGGAGGTAGGAGGCTCGAATGGAGCTGCCTGGACTGGAATGAGCCCAGTCTGAAGTTCTACGAGAGCGAGATCATAGGGGCGCAAAGGAAGACGGCATGGGTAGGCTTGCGTGTGGATGGAGACGCATTGGAGAAGCTTGCAAAGTCGTAATCTTGAGAGACAAGAACTTATCTGATGCTTGCTGAGACTTGGCTCTATTCTTGTTTGCTCCTGTTTGCTCGAGGAACAGCCACGTGAACACGCGTAACCAGGTCCGTGCGCTGCAATCGTCATAACGTCTTACAACAACGACTGCACATGTACTCTTTACCTCTCACGCCCCAGTCAACTCAAATTACAGCTCCCTATACTTTGTAACTCGCAACAGCACCATGGCCAGCCCACCCTTCATGGTCGAATCGGCTGAGATCGACAGTTGTTGGGAGCAGCTGCGCAAGTGAGTTAGCATGAATGTAACGCAATCTGGCAGCAGTACTAATACACCACAGACTACTAAAGCACGAGTACGAACAAACTGCGCTCAACGAGATCCAACAATCTGTCAACCTACACGAAGGCCTTGACGATATCCTTCACCTCATTACCGACGCGGATGGTTCCCCGATACCCACTATCGATAGTATCAAATCAAATTTGGGAGTTGCCCGGGATGTCAACAAGGACATCAAGGAAGCTACAAAAGCCTACAATGTCGCTGTATGCCGTACAATCGGACCTGCCGTGTACGGAAGATTACCCCGAGAACTCCGCGATATGATCTACGAGTATTTGACTACGCGTCTAACGTATATCTGCTTCGAAGATGTAAAATTTGTCTTGGACAATGCCAATACGTATTCTATCTGCCCAGAGCACTACTGGCGAGCCGATGTCATCGGTTCTGAAGTAGCTCATGAGCTCAGAGAATCTTGGTACCGGGACACTACGTTCTATGTCGAGCGCGATCAGTCCACCGAGTATCTGGTCAGCAAAGACTATTTCAACGCAGGTCTGGAACCCCGCGAACTCATCACCGACCTCATACGACGACTCTGGATCGAGGAAAGACAGACAGAAGCAGCAAACGCGCAGATCCTGCGATATCTCGACGAGCTGTTCCTGTTGAGGACAGTTACACATTTATGTGTTGATTTGAACATGTCTAACGTCAGGCTCATTGACAAGGGTAGGATGTTCAGGGGAATTCTGCAGCTTATACGTCCGACGATTCTACGTCTGCGAAGATCAGGTTATCAATGTAAAATCACAACGAGCGACGACCGATTTGGGGAAGGCATGTTTCTTGGTACTATCAAGCAGTGGGAGGACGAGCTTGGAAGGGAGATCGAGAGGGGCGATAGTACTGCGCGAAGCGGTGTCTAGGCGGAAGGGAGAGGACCTGCCGTAACAGGAAGAAGGCAAGGTATATCCCCAATTGCGTTCTCGAGTTTTCTGGGCTCAACCAGAATATACCGAGGAGCGTAGGAGTGCCCATCGGTTAAAGATTGCGATAACGTAGTGGACAACCATGACTCATGGGTGACAACCAGTTTTGTACTTGGTTTGAACTTGGAGGTCGAATTCCATTTACACAACAGTGGCCACATCACGTCTGGTACCAAGGCCATCCATATCCCAGAAGACATATCTTTCATCTCGCTATTTCCTCTACTATGCTCAGCTGCGATTCGAACAACATGAGTCCAGCTTACGTATACCTCTAGGTCCCTCTCGTCAACAATCACCGACGGCAAACTCACTCATGAAAAACATCGAATGCCCAACTTTCTGCCTTCGGTTTTCGGAATCCATCGTTGGCCGGCCCGAGATGAATTGAGGTTTCGGGGGGCTCGGAAGTCTTGGGCCGCAGAAGGACCGACCCGTCAGTATAGACCAAGATGAGTACGCGTGGATCATGACGGCAACTCAAACGATCAACAGTGTGCGAATGTAGTTTCGCAAGGCGGAATATGGTGGGCTGGCGATACACAGGATTTCTTTTCAAGTAGGAAGATGCGGAAGTGAATGAAGTAAACGTGCGCGCTAATTACAACATGACAGACACAACGACTGGAAGAAGGATTTCATTCTACGACCATGTTCACGAGATACCATAGCAAAAGTAGGGGCCACTACCCATTCATAATAGCAAGGTACAAGGTAGCGGGTATCTTTACCTAGAGTGTCCGGCATAATACCCAATCTACGAGTTTCCTCGTGGTAGCCAGCCGGACTTTGCACCGCACCATCGCACGACATGCGGTTGATTAGTTTAAGACTTTCCCATTCGAGCCGATGACAAAGGAAGAGGCGGCTTAGAGGGCATGTCGGGTTCCACAAAATTCAGCCACGAGCTGACAACTCCAGAAATCACAAGGATTGGGGGTATTCTCTCCGCTTCGGAAACATCACCGGTCCGAAGCCGATGAAATGTAGATTAACGGGGAACTTACTTACCTTTTTTAGGCATAGCAAGTCGAACGGAATATAGAAGCCTCACTACTGAATCGAGTCAGCTATGCTGACCACTTACTTGATTGCGCTGTCCTTGCGAATAACCTATCTCGGACAGGTAGGACCTTGTGTGCTAGCAAGGTAACACACGGCTGAGCATGTACTGACAGTCAGAAGGTAACGGCCCTTCTGGTCGGATTCGGACGCTGACACACTTCCACGGCTGGGATTCAGGCCTCATGGACAGGTTCAAGAATATCTGCACGCGTAGACATGGGGTAGTCAGTATATATGAGGAAGCTGCTCATCGATGTTAAGACACCACCAACGAACATCTCAGCTTCCAAATCTCCACCACAATCGTTACCGCCAGTATGCATTCTCAGTTCATTTCTCCCCGGATCGGGAAGAGTGCCATGCTCCTCCTGCTCTCCTCCTATCTTTCGAGCTACGCATTTGCGACGGCAGTCCCCGAATCCGTCGACGTTGCCGTGATAGGCGCAGGACTTTCCGGGTTGACAGCAGCGCGAGACCTTCTCCACGGCGGTAAATCCGTCATCGTGCTCGAGGCCAGAGACCGTGTGGGCGGTAAAGTCTACAATCACCCACTGAAGAATGGGGGCGTCACGGAAGTGGGCGCCGAGTTCGTCGGCCCAACGCAAGACAAAGTACTGGAGATGATTTCCGACTTGGGACTACAGACATTCGACACCTACAGCGAAGGGAAGTCCATCTTATGGAGGAACGGCACTAGAACGGCTTATACCCCTGATCCGGCACTTGGTGGCTCACCGCCAGTGGATATGGAGTCTCTCCCTCTGGTCGCAAGTGCGCAGAAGCAATTGGATGACTGGGCAGCTGAGGTCAACACAAGTGCACCCTGGACGCATCCGAAGGCCAAGGAACTTGACAGTATGACATTCCAGCAGTACATTGATCAGGCAGCACCCCACGCGGACGCCGCCTTCGTCTTGACCTCAGCCAGCAAGGCCATCTGGGCTGCGGAGCCACGAGAACTCTCAGTCCTATATGTGGTCGCATACATCGCAGCAGGCGGAAACGAGACAAATGTCGGAACACTGGCTCGACTAATTGGCATCCAAGGCGGAGGTCAAGAGAAGCGAGTCGTAGGCGGAACAGGACTCATTCCAGAGCGTCTTGCCGAGAAGGTCGGACACGAACACATCGTCATGAACGCCGCCGTATCAACCGTCACCAAGGCATCCAATGGCTACAAAGTAGTATCCCGAGCCGGAACCGTCCACGCAAAGCAAGTCGTCCTCGCCATGGCGCCTCCCCTCCTCCGTCAAATCACCTTCTCACCCGCCCTCCCCACCGCCCGCCAACAGCTCAACCAAGCAATGAAGATGCCATCCATCGGCAAAGGCATCCCCATCTACAGCACGCCCTTCTGGCGCAAAACCGAAGGCCTAAACGCCCAAGTCATCTCCGACAATGGTTCCACACGCGTAACCTTCGACTCCACACCCGAAGACAACAAATTCGGCGCCCTCCTTGGCTTCCTCCTCGGCGACGAAATGCGCGCGCTCGACGCCCTCAGTCCCGCCGAATGCGAAGAGAAGATCCTGTCAGACTACGTGAGGTATTTCGGCGAGGAAGCAAAGACCAACACGGAGTTTGTGTTGCAGCGCTGGGACTTGGAGGAGTGGTCCAGAGGAGGACCTGTGGCGGTTGCTCCACCCAATGTGCTCACAAAGTATGGTCAGGCGCTGACGATGAGGGCCGAGGGGTTGCATTTTGCGGGCACGGAGACGAGTCCGTATTGGACTGGATATATGGACGGAGCTATCCGGAGTGGGGAGCGTGTTGCTGAGGAGATTATGGGTATGGGGTACTGAGACTTGCCAGGATTGGAGTAGTAGTCATGGTGGTGGTAGTGGTAGTGGAGGGGTTACATCGTGATCTTGCCGTTCAAATCTGTAATTAGAAACCTACTTCTGTCTCCAGATCATCTTTAGTAAAGCAAATGGGACACTCTTTCCAGCAAAACGGGGTCGTGTCATACTTTGGGTCGCCAGAAAGCAGGAGTCTAGGTTCTTAGTTCCCAGCGCCATATCCGGGGAAGGTGTGCGTGATCGACAGGCCCGCGCGGAATATACTTTCAGTAGCTGGGGTTGCTAACCTGCGAATTGCTTACTTTGACGCCAGATCGACATGTCACGGTGAGCCTCGGCTCCACCGTACACCATGAGGTTTGTGTATAATAGGAAGCTGTAGGATGTGGTATTTGCTTTTTTATCATCACAGTATCATTCTGACTCGTGCCTTGCTCTTACCATCTCATATTCGCTTTGAACCACCGATTCAATCGCAAAATACTTCACCGACATCATGCACTTCTCACTTCCCCTCCTTCTCCTCCCCGCCATTGCTTTCTGCGCGCCTGTTGCGGAGATCTTGCCTACGGCGCAGGATGTGATTCAGTCGGTGGTCAACATCCACAGCGCTGTTCTCGAGCTCGATCAGAAAGTACAAGCTTTCCAGGGTGGCTCCTTCGAGACCGCCTTTGTAGAAGGCAAAGAAGTGCTCGCTGGTGTAGCGAAGATCCACGAAGTAAACCGCGAAGGGTTCCGACGAGCAACCCTAGCTCTACCGCCATTCTCCATCAAGGATACTACCGATCTGATCAACACGGTCGTAGCGACTGGTAAGTTATCATCACGGCCCTTCCCGCACAGACAAAATGCTAACACTTGCTGTGAATAGTCAATGTCAGCATCCCGAACGCGACCAAGCACCTCCAAGAGAAAGAGCCCGTTTTCAAGGCGAACGGCTTCTCAGCAGTCGTTATCGCCAGTCTAGCGCTGTTGGAATTCGACCACGATACGTTCAGCGCGGCGGCCGCGAAGAACTTCAACCTCGCTACCCCGAAGCCGAAGTTGGACGAGGGCATTGCGGCGGCAGCGAACATCCACAAGGTTATCCAGGATACCATTGTGTTCTACACTGTAAACGCGGTCGTGTAGGTCGCGTAAAAAGGAGGACTGCATCCCTGGTGGTGCATGGCGGTGTAATGTCCGTTTATGATAGGTGCCACGGATGCGCAATTAGTAGGAAGTCGCGTCTGTATCAATACAAACACGTGCCCCATGTATCCGCCTGCGTCTGCACCTGCACCTGCACATGTGGAAAAAAGTAAACATGCCACCGATGACGTATCAGAGTGATCGCCCACCAACCTTGTTTCTCCTCCACGCCTCACAGTCTAGATGCCGCTAGCTCTCCCGTAGCGCTCCATGCCATCATCCATTGTCAGCCTCAGCCCCAACTTTTCGGGCTCTGTGATCTCCAGACTTCCCTGTTGCACATCACCCCTCTTGTTGTTCCTGCCGAAGTAACAACAACTCCACGTTATACTCGCTACACGACAACCCCCCAGCGAAATTCCTCACGATGGGCATCTGCGGCAGCAAAGAGAAAGCGGGCGAGTCAACCGAAATGGCACGACCCTCACAGTCACAAAACGCAGCCTCAATCGCGCAAACCCAACAAAACATCCCCGTCGCCAATGAAGGCCCGACCGTAAAACCGCGCCGCTCCCCCGACAACCCCATCGTATACTTCGACATTGCCGTCGGCGGCAAGCCAGCCGGCCGCGTGCAAATGGAACTGTTCCTCGACGTTGTACCCGCGACATCAGAGAACTTCCGCCAGTTCTGCACCGGCGAGGCGAAGCGCGGCGGCGGGTACAAGGGCAGCACTTTCCACCGCGTTATTCCCAACTTTATGATTCAGGGAGGCGATTTCATGAATGGGGATGGTACGGGCAGTGCGAGTATCTTTGGGGGCGACTCGTTTGATGATGAGAATTTTGAGTTGAGGCATACGCATCCTGGACTGTTGAGTATGGCGAACTCTGGGTACGTGAACTTTTGTGTGGGACGGCGGGCGGAATTTTTGCTAATTTTTGAACAGTCCCAACACCAACGGTTCTCAGTTCTTCATTTTGACTGCTGCGACGCCGCATCTTGATCGCAAGCACGTCGTATTCGGGGAGGTGTTGGATGGTATGGATGTTATAAGGAAGATCGAGGCGACAAGGACTGGACCCGGTGACAAGCCGTTGAGCGATGTCGTTATCGCTGGATCTGGGCAGCTGTCGGGCGCAAAGCCATTGGCCTAGGAGGTGATGAGTGCGTGGAGGTAATAAAAGCAGGCCGATTCGCGGTATACAGGTTTCCAGGTCATGGAACCGTAATGATAATGTAATACACCTTTGGAACACAGTACAGCTATAGTTCACCTAGCAGTATACCTTGCCTTGAGATTCTATCAATGTTCATTTCAAGGCTAATGTAGACTGCAGCGCACCTGTTCAGTTCTCTCCCTATACAAGACGCTCCTGCTATTGTACCAGCTCGCCCAGCTCCGCCATCTGGATCCGCATAGCTTCCTCCTCCCAGAACTCCGCCAGCTGCTCAGCTCCCCTCCTACCACCCCACTGTCGCCCGCCTTGGTCCATATCGCCTTCAACTCCGTCCATGAGGCGCCGAAAGCAGCTCTTAAACTTGGGTTCGTTGAAGTGGTGGTAGGGGTGGTCCGGATTGAGCCATGCTGAACAGATGTAGCAGAAATGTGTTTGGCACTGCGCGCAGGTCTGCAGAGATACGAAGTCAGTATGTGTGCCACATGCATTTTATGAGGGTCGGAACTTACCATGTGATTGCAGCCGTAACCTTTCTGGCAGGGTACAGAGCAGTACGGGCATGGTGTCGTGTTCTTCATGATGAAGTTGAGCGATGCTTGGTCGTCCTCGGTGAGCTCTGTGACATTGCGTGGCTCGCAGCGTACGAAGTCTCCGTGCCACGACGCCAGGCAGATGACACAAAAGGCAAGGGTGCAATCTTCGCAGACCTGCAACCGCTCCATACCTCGTACACCAACTCCCCGCTTTTCCGGGCCACTGTTAATCTCGGTCTCCTGTGGTTGAGCTGGGCCCTCATCGTCTGCTTCAGAGTCCGAATCGTCCATCTGCGTTACGTCCGTAATCTTAGGGTATTTGTCAGACCGCATAGCGCCTTGACACCATTTGCGCGGACAGTATACGATGTTCGGGTCGGATTCGATCTTCTTCTTCCGCTTAATCTTCGCGTATCGCTCGACCTGGTCGCGGGATATAGGAATTTGTAACAGTTCCTTGGGTGACAGTAGCCGGTCCTTCTTCTTCCCACTACTACCGCACTCCGTGGACATGCATTTGATGTTGTTGACGTTTCCCTCTGTTATACAGCTGTCGTAGTATTCTTGGAGGCAGTTGATGCAGAAGACATGGCTACAGCGAGCCATGCGATAGCACGCGGATCCCTTCTTCGGCTCGAGACAGACTCCACAATCGAATGTGTCTTTGTCAAATAGCTCCTTCTTCATCCGCCGACTATAGTCGACCAACTCCTTCTGCATGGACGAGGGTAGCGTGAGGTCTTCCAAGCCAAAAGCATTTTCGGCCTGCTCTTGGAGAGAGCTGATATACGAGAATAGTATAGAGCCCCCGCCATATTCCTCCCAGAGTGTCTTGGCTTCGGTTGTCAGTCGGGCCTGCAGATCCTCGCGGATCCATGACGGCGAAGTCGACAGTCGAATTACAGGCGGTAGATGTTCGGGGTATTCGGCAGGCAGTATGATTTCGAGACGCAGCGGAGGTAGGTATGGGAGTCGTTCGACATCTTGCTGTGGCTCAAAGGTGATAGGTAGAGGCTTGGCGGGTGCGACGAGCAGTTCGAGAGTGGCCGAGTACGGATCGCTATCGTTGATGACCAACTCCGGGTAGATGGACTGCAGCGTGCTGAGCTCTTCGGCGCGCTCGTCTTCCAGGTTGAACTCTGTCATGGCGGCAGATGGTAGGAATGCCGCGCTTCTATCGGCGCGTGGGTTGTATATGAAAGTGGCGGCGGCGGAGAGAGGGCGGAGATAAGTCGAATGCGGTTGGAAAGTGTGAAAAGGGCGTGGCGACTCTCTTCTATCGATAGCGCATAAAGGCAAAAGACCCCTTGAAGAGGCCCATGGTGAGTCAGGCGCTGACTGCAATCACTGCGATTCCATAGAGGCTTTCAAGAGCCAGGCCGTTGCAGCAGATGCGAGCATGTATGCAGCACAATCCCATCACCGAGGCATCTCGCATGCCAAGGCCGACAGGGTACCGCCGGGATTGCGCCGTCATGGACACGGCATGCGCACCCTTCACTCTTGACACGCTGCACCTCCCACGTGAAGTTGCTATGGAGGCCCCTCCGCTTGCGTCGCTGTCCTTGACGCATGTCCACTATGTTGGTCTCATCTACTGACAGCCAGAGCCGCTGCTGATCCGCCTAGAATCCCGCCGACCGCGTGTCCTACCTCTGCGCATGGCTTGCGCTGGTGCCCCAGGGACTATGCGTCGTCTATGCGACGCTGATATGGTCAAATCGCGAGATTGAGATATTCCTCATGTTCGCTGGCCAAATGGCGTGTGAAGCGCTCAACTGGGTTCTGAAGAGATACATCAAAGAAGAGCGGCCGCGGGGTAATGTTGGCAAAGTATATCATGTGAATGTAGTACTGATAATTTTACAGAAATGCATGGAAAGGGCTACGGAATGCCCTCCTCGCATGCCCAGTTCGTCTCCTTCTTCTCCGTCACCCTAGGCCTGTTTCTCCTCTTTCGGCACGTCCCACACCCGACCGAAACCCACACCCCCTTCTCTTTCGGCGGCCGTGTCCTCCTTTCGCTTCTAGCAATGGTTTGCGCAGGAGCTGTAGCAGCAAGCAGGATATACTTGAGCTACCATACACCAAAGCAAGTTGTGGTCGGGTGTGCCGCCGGCGCCCTCTTCGCTCTAGCTTGGTTCGGCTTCACAACCTTCCTGCGGAAGGCCGGTTGGATAAATTGGGCTCTCGAGACCTGGGTCTTGAGGACGTTGCGCGTGCGAGATCTCGTAGTACAAGAAGATCTCGTTGATTCTGGCTGGGCACGCTGGGAAGACCGAAGGAAACGGCAAGTCTTCCAAGTCCAGGGTAAGAAAAGTAGGTGAGATCTAAAACCTCTGTATATATTACTACGGTACGAGACTGTCATTCTCGTATCGGCTCGTCAATACTCAAATAGATGTGTAGCGCAACACAAAACAAGATTGGCGACTAGGCCGGCTTGCAAGCCTCTCGACATTCTTAGCTCCCGTGCGCCGTCGAGATCACCAGAGCTTCTCTCCGCGGAGTCAGTTTCCTTCGTCAATCTTTCAGCCTCCAGACAAGCATGTCCCTAGTACCAATCACAGATCATCGTCATGACATCTGTAACAGCCACCAACGTCAGGCTAGTCGTGGCTTCAGCCGTGTGCAACGGCATGTTCTTGCCCTACAAGCACCTCAAATCCTATCATCCTCCGTGCTGCCTTAACAAAATACACATCTCCAGTCAGCTGTGGCTGAAGTTCGCCGTTCACAAGCGATGATCTCCATATTTAGTGGTTCAGACTATATGTGGACCCTTGACGCGCATCTTCCGTCACAATCGTAATCGTCATGCTTCCATCGCTATGCCGTTGGCTATGACAAACCCGTCAACCGGAAATATTGACCGCTATGGTATAACGGCGGCCGTTAATTACTTTTAGGTCGTCTTTTAGTTTGGGCTTCCCCAGCTTGGGCGTCCATCTAGTATCTGCTGTCCCTCATCACCGTGTCGCATACTCTGTTCTGCGAATACCTTTATCGATACACCCATTTACTTTCTCAGATAATCTCTAGTTCAATATCTTTAACCGACAATGCCTCGCATGAATACCTACCGCGAGCCTAAACCCCCACCACACCGTTCCCGCAGCCGCCCACGAAGCCAAAACCAAAGCGAAAACAGCAGTCCCCTTCCACGCAATGAATCGGATTACGACGTGCCCGCTCCCCAACCCAAGAAACACCTCAGCAGTTTAGAAGGGCACCTCGTCGCAGCGAGTGGAGAGTTTGTCGGCACATTCATGTTTCTCTACTTTGCTTTTGCCGGTCAGCTCATGATCATCAACCAAGCAAGTGACCGGTCGATTCTGAATGGGTTTGCTAGCAGTCAGCAGAACATCTTCATTGCTTTGGTGTATGGCTTTAGTTTGCTGGTGAATGTTTGGGCGTTCTTTCGCATTAGCGGAGGGTTGTTCAATCCGGCGGTATGTACCCTCCCAGTATCCTCCAGGATACGCGTTAGGTTGTCGAACGATGCTAACATATCTCCAGGTTACCGTCGGCATGGTAGTTGCCGGTCAACTTCCCTTCATACGATCCCTCTTTCTCGTTCCCGCTCAGCTACTCGCATGCATGTGCGCGGGTGGAATCGTCCAGGCTATGTTTCCTGGGGATATCAGTGCTGTCAATACCTCGCTCTCCCAGGACACGTCTATCGCGCAGGGAGTTTTTATCGAAATGTTCATGACCGCCGAACTCGTCTTCGTCGTGCTCATGCTAGCTGCGGAGAAGAGCAAATCAACATTTCTTGCACCCATAGGCATCGGACTGGCGCTGTTTGTAGCCATGATGGGCGGTACGTTCTCCGTTTTGCTTTTGGGGTACTGAGCTGACAAGTACTAGGTGTATACTTCACTGGCGGATCGCTCAATCCCGCGCGCAGTTTCGGTCCAGCTGTTGCTTCAGCATCGTTCGTCGGATACCACTGGATCTACTGGGTTGGTCCTATGCTTGGTGCGCTCCTTGCTTCGGCGTACTACCGCTTCGTTAAGTACTTCAATTACGAGCAGGCGAACCCGGGACAGGACTCTTCGGGCGGTCACTTCTCTGCTTGAGTGTCTTAGAAAGGGAGCGGTGTTGCGAATCTTTATACATCTGAACACACAGCGTGGAGTCATGGGAGTACTTGGCGGATATTGGACAGATCATAGATCTATTGGATGCGCACGTTCTGGCTTCATCGGTCACTTCATTTCATGGTATACTTCAGGTCGTTTTATGTAGCTATCGAAGAAGGAGCCGTTGGTTGCTGGCTTTGCTCCGGTCGCTTCCATCCCACCGAAAAAGTGTTCAACATGTCTTGTAACTCTTCGTGCGATCGCAAGTCATGCGCCCAACATATGTAATGTTATTACAAATGCGGCCGAGCTCAAGCGGCTACCCCTTCCTCGTACTTTTATTCTAGGGTGCGAGCTGTCCTGCCCATCACGTAATACTTCTCCAAACGTCATGTGTGACCCGCCTACCCATCTGGTCTAACCTGGCACATGTTGAGAAGAGTGTGAGGGCTATCTATCAGGTGATCTCTGGGTGTTCATATGCGCAAATACCAGAACATGTGCACCATGTTATTAAGGCGCAACGCACATCAGTTAGTGAGGTCAGTATAATAACGTATTAAACTTGGAATTTTTTTTAGCCTGTCCTTGTAACAGGGTCTTTAGAAGTAAGCGATGGACAACAATCCGAGTGTCAGAACAATCCGCCCAAACAAAAAAAGTTATAATGCAACGCGATGCTCCGTCGCCATACTCAGGTAGTCGAAATCTGTTACACAATGATATCGATGCTACCTATGTAGGCAAAGAAAACGAATCAAACGGCAGAATCCGGTACAGGCTGGTCACGATCAGGCTCGGAGAGGAATGCCACAACGTAGGCAGCGAAGGAAGTGCAGGGAGGAATGGCAGCGATGAGCGCATCCTGTGTAGAGGCTGTCTGCACGGGCGCAACAAGGACGAGGCACACGATGTCGAGTATTAGTACCGCCGGTATATATCTGGCCAGTCGTTAGTATAGTTCCTGTTGTAGTTTCGATTGGTGGCGCTTACAATTTGCCAAGCTTTACTCGACAAGCTTGAGAGTGAAGGTATATCATGGTCACGGTGGACCAAATGCCGAAGATTCTGTTCGACATAATCAGTAAAGTATACCTAACAGATAACTTGGGTGGAGTTACTTACATCCAAACGAAGACGGGCGGGATCCCCTCACTATTGCGCAGTACGAACCAGAGTACACCTGTCGCGCCCATCAACGGGCAGAGCATTTTACCCATCATGGTCGAGATAGACGCGGAAATGCCGATCCCCATCGCGCATAAGGGACCCCAAAGCATTCCGATAGAAAATCGAGGCGACGTGGTCATGATGGAGGCATCGTGGGTATTCTGTGCTTGGGGCGTCATCGGCGATATCCGGTTGTCCAGAGCTGCCACAGGAACGATCAAGTCCACGAAGACAATGAAGACCATCAGGAAGACGAAGATCGTCTTGATCAATGGCTGAGACATCGGCTTGCGAAAAGATGTCGAAGTCTGGCTAGACGACCTGCGAGCTGCCGCTGTTACGTGCTGTTGTTGCGTCGGTGAGGTAGCCTCATTGAAGGGCGCATTCTGATCGGACTCGGTGTTGGAAGGGGCCATGATCGTGTGTCTCCGAATGACGCCGGGGCTTATGAGCTGCGATGAGCTGATGCTCTTTCTCATACGCATTGTAGTACTGTGGTACCGGTGTTGATATTCTCTAGAAGGGGATCAGCGAGTCTTCACTTGGGCACACAGCGAACAATCGGGCCGTACACTGGAGCCGATGTTGGTGTCTGGAAGTTTAACTTACTAAAGATATGTTAAAGCAAAGATTTTCGAGAGAAACGGATTTGAAGAGGGGAAGGCGAGTGTAGTGCACCTGGTCAGTGAGCGAGAGGCCCAGGACGAGGGGCTAAACAGTGTGGCTGAGCTGTTCGTCTCGCCTCATAGCTCAAACTTAAGATTCGTATTGTACCTAGATAGGGTATGTCCGCGACTACATGTCTTGACGCTGTTCGCTGGATGCGACGGAGGACGCGAAGCGGATTGACCCCGGGGCGTCGAAGTCGTGACACAAGAGGAAAAAACCGGTTGTATAGTAGACTCAGCCACTCATTCATGACGAAGCAGTAGTGCTTTTGTATCGGTGCGGATACATGTTCAGCTGCAATTCGCTGATGGTGATCCAGGACTGGACTGCCGCACCCGGGTGGCTGACTTTCGCCTCAACATGCAGGTGATGCATCAGCCCCCATCGAGCAATAGATGCCCATACCAACTCACAGTCAGCCTGAACAGGGTCTAGCACATGTCGCATCTACTGTAGGTCTTCTTTGGATACTTATATACCGTTGGTAACCCCACCAGCACCTACACCTGGACATAGTTGTTCAGCCTCATTACCAGATTACAGTACACTTCGAAGTCTCAGCCTCGCGACGGCTGCACATCCTAAAATCATCGTTATAAAGCAACAGCCTGCTATCGATTTGTCGTCCTCTCTCCACCCCGATATGAGCCTTTCGGCTTGGACAAGTTGCAACGGACACGGCAACACGACGGAGCTCACTAAAATCCTGCATCGATGTCTCCTATACACCATACTTCTGCTGAGCTTCGTCATCAATGCGATAGCAGCACTCGAGCTCGGTCAATATCCGTGGCCAGCCTGGCTCACCACATCCGCAAGAGCCGACCGAATCCTTCCGGGAGCGACTATATGCGCCAGTCGCACGGTTATATCTACCATCGCATTCTTCGCCGCATCTACAGTCATATACCGGGTCAACGTTCACGATCGGTGGCAAGACCATTTCCTCTTCGCTGGTATAACATCTGGTGTCGGCTTGGGCCTCCTTCTAGGAGGATTGCATACCATCATCCTTCGCGTCATGCCATGGACCGTTATGCTGGCCTTACTGTCCAGCACTATACATCATAGAACCGTCGATTGGAGGTATTGTAGAGATTCTGTGGTGGAAGAGAAGATACCTTTGCTGAATTGAAAAGCTTCGTGGAAGATTTACAGCAAAGGTATGGCACTGCACTGGATTCACCTGTGTAGCAAGACTATCTGTTTGTCCGGTTCTTGTTTGGTTTTCTTCTCTTCGAGATGTTGCTAGTTTTTCGTTCTCGTGTTTCTTTCTGTCGTTTCCGCACAATATCTTTGTATCGCTTAGTGGGAGTGAAGGTGCTGATAAAGTATTTCATCAGTCCCTAGGTATCATACCCTATACCTAACCTCAACTCATCACCGCTGTATGTCTCGTAGTCTAAAATTTCATCCACCGTGCTTCTTGTATGAGTGAGTAGCTTCTGATCGTGACATGATTGCCAGGTACTTTGACCTCATAGATGATCAGTCTCAGCATGATAACACTCTACAGTATGTTCTTGAGTCCTAACCATTACCATTGATTTGTGCTACCCGTCATGCCACGATCACACCCAACCAAATTCTACAATTGGAGAGATCGAAGTATGGAAATCCCGAGACCCTTTCGTAGAGGCTCTAAAGCATATTCGAGTGGTTCACGTGTAGTCTCACAGCGGTTGTATGCTACCTGGTCATGCTCATTTGCACCTCGCGACATCTTCAACCCAGCTTGGAAATCATCCCTAGTCAAATGTCTCTCTAGTCCCAACCATCATATACCCTCGACTTACTAAGAGTAGTTCTGGTGTCTCCGCAGTGGATCACTCCATCAGCCTTAAGACCGACGGCGGTCCCCGCAGCAAGTGCCTCAGATGAACAACGTCCTACCAAAAGCGCAGCCTAGCTGACGTCGGGATCGGCTAAGCTCCAGCTTAGACCAACATCCACCTACGAATGGAACGTCTCAAACCTGAGGTGCCTTAGTAACACACGGTGGCGCTCGGACGCAGCACTCGTTAGATTTCGACGTGCCCTGGTCTGTATGAGAGACCAAGCCTGTCATCACCCAGAATATAGATGAGGATGATAGGTTCACTCGAAGTGAAGCCATAGGTGACAGGCACGACAGGGTACATCCTAGTATGCCAGCGACAAGGGGATAATCCTGATTGAAGTCATGAGCGGCATAGCCCTGCTGCATACGACTCGAGTTCGTGTCCGTGGCTGTGGTCGTGGTTTCTCGATCCGCCATGTCAACGTACCTGGATAAGTCTATAATCTTTACCAGAGCGATCTATTCAAATTCGTTGCATGTACGGCGGTTCAAAGCTGGTCGTTGGAGATAGAAACATACACGACTTGCACAATTTGTTTGGCGTCTCCCCCATATTCGTAGGATCAGAATCATATAACGCTGTGTCGTTCGCAGGAGATTCTCAGAACATTGAGATGGGGCAACGCATGTTTACCGTCTCTTGTATGGTCGGATGTACCAAGGCCGGGCCGGAAGGTACTCCACAAGGTGGCTTGACTTGATTGGGGCGTTGTTCAATGCAAGTATAACGGTGGCGTGCAGGAAATCATGTCCGGTGCCCAGGGACGTTTGCCTTCTTTTGCCTGCCGCTTGGTGGGCAACCACAGCCGAGCCACATGTTATATTGTGTCAAGGGCCGTTCAAAAATTATACGGACAGTAGAGCATAGTATCATCCAAGCACTCCATCATCACGCACTTCCCAATTGCATTACGCCCAAGCATCCAAGCAACCAGACATCCTTGGCAGAAAATTATCATTTCACCTTCACCCCCAGTGTTTAACTTCAATCCACCTCACATCATGAGAATGGGAATCTATCATGAGCAGGCCGACTGTAAGAGGCGCGTGCGGCTCCCCGCAGCTGTAACACCCAAGTCCAACCATTTTGCACGCAGGCGCGTTCATGTCCCAACGTGGTTAATACTCGTGTGTGCCTTCGTGGCCCTCACCACGCCCGCAGCCGCGCTCGACGAACCACACGCCCTGACCACAGCCACTGCGGGTCACCGCCACGATTCTCGCCTTCCGATTGGCTTCTTCATCACTCTCCTCCTTTTCATTGGGCAAGCAGTCGCTGCCTTCTCGACTACCCTGGTCGGACCGGCGATGGGCATTACGAGCGTATTATGGCTCATGATGCGCAACGACAATGCCATCAGTCCCAAAGCGTCTTGGGTGTAAGTGGACATTGCTGGAACTAAGCTAGGATGCATGCTTACGAAATCAGGATGTTCGGGGTATGGTCCTGGTTGACAGCGATGTACTTCCTTGTCCAATGCCAACGGGTATCGAACCATCGTTTGTAAGTAACGGCTCTCGACTACTTCGTATCGTCAATCTGACCAAGGCAGATACATCCTCTTCACGATCGCCTTAGCCAGTGTGTGTATGGGACTCATTGCACTGGCCCAGAAGTCGTCGCTGCAAGGCGGCCTAGTGACAGCGATTCCGACTTGTACTTCCTTTGCCGCGTACGTTGTAGCATATTGCTTCCCAGAGAGACGTAGCCGAGAGTCAGACGAATGGAATGCCATGGTATGACGCGAGATATCAGCTGCAACCGTTGCTGGCTCTTACTACGAGAAATGCTCAGAGGTGTTGGTGGTCGAACGGGAAGCGAGAGTAAAGAATACGGAAGAGCTGGAACCCCAGAACGATATGGCGATTCGGAGATGCGAGTGGCAGTAAGGTTGCTGCAGGTGAAGCCCGAAGGCGACATGGACTGCACTAGACGCAATAGTGGCCGGCACCAGGAGGCGGGACAACTACATGTAGATGCTTTACCTGTCCTTGTCTTTCGCAAGTTCAGATAGCGCTCTCTTGATCGAAGAAGCTGTTCTTTCACTTGCCTCTCTCCGCAACTCATCATCGTTGGGCATCCGACAATTAGGCTGTCGACGGAGAGGAAGCTCAGTGTACTTCGTATCAGTGAAGTAGCTCAGATCAAACTGCGGTTCAAGTCGTTGCTTCTCAGTAATCTCTGCAACTTTTTCCTCTGCATCTTTCGTCTTGGTGTGCGCGCTTCGAAAGAGACGATCCGCATCGTCGCGTGGTGAAGACGGGGGCGCAGATTTGCCAAGCCAGGATGTCCCACGGCCGCGCCAGCAGAGTACGGATCGGGCGTTGCCTCGTCCAACAACTTCGAAGCCATCTTCGGTCGCATTATCTCCAATGGCATCGGGCTGTTCCCTCCATATCTCAACGCCATCGAAAATGTCTAGATTTCGTGCGTTCTGCGCTACGCGAAGCGCTTGCTCCATGTCTGCGACCTCGAATAGGACGACTTTGGCTTCTACATCTCTGGCGATCTGAAGCAGGCGCGGATAGAAGCGGTCGCCTTGCTCTTTATCAGTCTGCTTGATCCTTCGTGGAGGTACTAGCGCGAGCTTTGGCTCGAAACCGCGTACCGAGCGCGTTGTCGTGTGCCAAAAGGCAGCTGGCGAGATGTACGGTGGATTTGAAATGAGAATGTCCCAAAAGGACGGTTGCCCCGCCCAATTGAGCGCTGCCGTCAGCGACAAGACGCCTTCAGTCTGGTCGTCAAAGGGATTGATCAAGACGTCCGCCTGTATGAAGTCGAGTTTCCCAGTGTCTTGGAGTTGTCGCGTCTTGCGCAGTTTTTGGAGGTTGTATCTCGCGAGATCAAGGGCTTTATCGGAGATGTCGACACCAAGAAGACGCAGGTCTACCTTGTTTGAGGCGGAGGACAATTCGTGGTGGAAGAGGAGGGGTATGCAGCCGGTGCCGGTGCAGAGGTCGAGTACGCGTACTTCGGAGGGGAGTTCTTTCGCATGTCGTAGGAGACCGGCGAGATGTGTGATTGAAGCGGCTGTGTCTGCTCTGTTCGCGTCGTTAGCCATGACCCGGAGAGAAGCCATAGTTCTAGATACCTCGGGATTAAGACACCAGGTCTACAGCGTATTTCCAGGTCGCCAAAGTACTCTGTACCTAACAGATACTGTAATGGCTTCCCAGCGGCTCTATCCTTGACTAATTGTTGCAGTAGAGAAGCCTTGGCTATCGTGTCTCCTTTGGCGCGACGCGCTTTCGCGACTTTCTCGACATGTTCGCGGAGCCATCGCAACTCGTTCTGGGCGGCCTGCAGTTCGCGACAAGGCCCGAGAAGAGCAGGCAGGTAGGGATCGATTGCGCGCGCCTTGCGGATGAGCGACGTTGGTATGCGTGGCATGTTGAAGGTGACGCGGTGGGGTGGAGTTGCGGTCGCCTCACTAGCGCCGGCTTCATGTCGTCTGGCTGCTGCAACATTGCAGTCCAAAACTTCGGTAGCGGAATGACATCTCCTGACGTTGCTTTCCACGAAACGGAAAATCTAGGAATTCAACGATACGTCAGATTGTGTAGGTGCCTATTAGTAGAAGGTGTAGTATGTTGGCAGCACGTGCTCTGTAAACTTCATGACATGGCTCCTGCCTCGTTACTTTTTTGGCAGCCTGCAGCCTGCCCTCACATCAGATTCAGCCTTTCGGAGTCAACCGTGAGCGTCTACGTCTAAAGCAACAGTAGAATTTGTGCATGAAATGCAACATGCCGTATAGCTAAGCTTTAATTTCCCCGCGCGACGCCCGTTCTGACCCACCATCCCCAACATCACGCCCGTACCCCATACTTTTCTAGTTCACCTTTATCCAATTGCTGTGAATAGCGCGCATTAATAACCCAGCTGTACCCACCTGCTTAACGGTACAGTGATACCGACTTTCATTATGAGCTGTCGTGCCTTCTTGGCCCAGCCACACGCGGATGAGTATTTCCAGGCCTCCCCAGGGATCTGTGGCGGGCTCAATGACAAACGAAGAGCACAACCAAACATTAGTATGCTAAACAACCCGTAACAACACACACCGTTTCGCTCTCAGCATACCCAAAGATTCATTCCCATATAACCAGCAATATACCACAAGTTACACCCACTATGCACATCACCAGGCACAGAGACACTCCAGTCCACACAACACCTTCCCCACATCCCTCCAAGCGCAAAGTGCCAAGTCCCCTCCGCCATTGGTCCTACTAGAGCGGAGAGAGCATCTGACTTGTGGGGTCAAGCAACCGCATGCGTCTCTGCATAGAGGACTTGGCAATAACCTTGACTCGGCAGATGGGTAAAGTCGCTGTGGTTGGCACTGCATCCGACCCAGTCTGGGCAAGATGATCTTCAAAGTATAAGGTAGGATTCCTGGCCTTTAAACCCAGATCTAGCTTCTCAAACGACTGCAATCCTTCCAGTGAGGTTCTTTTGCCATGTCTGATAACAACGGATATACATGGCGAGACCATTCGCGCTTGTTCCTTGCATGCGGCGTAGTTATCTTGAGTCCATTTCAGTATGGCTTTGATTTTGGTATGATTGGAGGGCTGCAGGCTATGGTGGGGTTTCTGAAGGTACGGCACACCGAATAGCTCCTCTTCTTGTCGAATCGACAGTGAACTGACGATACCAGATCTTTGGCTATCAAACCGACAAGTCACCCTTAGGATGGAACCTCACTACCGAGCGACAGCAGCTCATCTCCTCGCTCATGACGCTGGGCGCTTTCATCAGCTCCGCGACTGCTGGTGTACCGTCTACCCGATTCGGACGACGGATGTGCCTGGTTGCGGCATGTGTGACATGCTTCGTGGCTAACATCATGATGATGGCGACAGAGAATATCGGAGCGCTCTACGCCGGCCGTCTGATCATCGGTTTTGCGAACGGCTATTTCATGACCTTCTCGCAGCTCTACCTGCAGGAGAGTAGTACGGCAGAGCTTCGTGGTATCTTCCTCACAGGCTTCAACTTTTTTGTTTCCTTTGGAACTTTGATTGGCACGATTGTCGACTGGGCCACTGCGAAACGACCAGACAAGTCAGCATACCTCATCCCACTGGGTCTCATTTACGTGTTTCCACTCATCATCATCTGCACGATATGGTTCATACCCGAGAGCCCACGTTGGCTCATCCTCCAAGGCCGCTTCGAAGAAGGCGTCAAAGCGCTTGAATGGCTCCGTCCCGCCCGCCACGACTCCCGTGCCGAAGCCACCGCCATCCTCGCCGCCATCGAGAAGGAAAAAGAATCCAGCTCAGGTATAGGCTGGCTCGACATGTTCAGCAACCCCGTCGATCGACGCCGTACTTTCCTCGCCGTCTTCGCTGTCCTACTCCAAGCAGCATCAGGATCCATGTTCATAATCGGTAAGACCACCATCAAACCCAGCCCCAAAACGTCCGCACTAACACACCCCAAGCATACAAAGCCTACTTCCTCTCCATGGCCAAAGTAACCGACCCCTTCGCCATGTCCAACGTCCTCTCCTCCATAAGCATAATCGCCTTCATCGCAAACTCCTTCATAGTCGTGCGCTACGGCAACCGCCGCGTCCTCCTCATGACCGGCCTCCTTGTCTGCGGCATCCTCCAACTCATCATCGCAACCGTATACCACCAAGCCCCCAACGCAAAGTCCACGGGAAAAGTTACCGTCGGCCTCACCGCCATCTACATGTTCTCTTACAATGGCATGATATCCACCTACGCCTGGCTCTCCGGCGGCGAACTCCCCACGCAAAGACTACGTTCCCATACGTTTGGCCTCGCCGCTAGCGCGGGGTTCGTGGGCGCGTGGCTGACGACGTTCACGGCGCCGTATTTTATCAATCCGCAGAGCATGAACTGGGGACCGCGGTACGGGTTTATTTGGGCGCCGAGTTGTGCTGTGGCGGCGACGTGGGTTTTCTTCTTCTTGCCAGAGGTCAAGAATAGGACGTTGGAGGAGATTGATGAGATGTTCGAGGCGGGGTTGTCGGCGAGGCAGTTTGGGAGTTATAAGTGTGTTGGGGTGGCGAGAGGGGACGATGAGGGGAAGGTGGGGAGGAGTAGTGTGGAGAAGGAGAAGGAGGTTACGGTGCTGGCGAGTGAGAAGGTGGCGGCTGAGACGAGTGTGTCGAGGGATTAGGGGTATGGGGGGTTGGGTGGTCACTGCAACCGGAAGTATACTGGAAATGTAGCTGGGGACTGAGTCGTGGGGTATCTCATAATATATTGCTATGTTCCCTCGCGGTTCGCTCCACAGGCATAACCATCTTATTTGCTCAACGTGTATACAACGCCTCAAGCGGTTCTCAACCAAGTATTCGCTCGATAACATATCTTCCGCCAGGCTCCTTCCTCTGCACCACCTTTCTAACTCCAAGACCCCATCCTTGGCTACCCTTCTCACCCATGAGACTCATCTCAACCTCACACTCTCGTTTATCCTTGCTGAAATCTACGATCTTGCCCTTTGGCTTACTCGCTTGTAGTAACGGGGTATTGAGTGCAATATTGATGATCTGAGGCCTCGTAACGGGAGTGAGAGGATGCATGCGCGTCTTCGGCGTCCGGCTTCCAGTAATAGTGGATGATGCGGCCCGCTGGAGATGGGAGTAGATGATGTATCCCGGCATCTTTGCTGGCGGTGTGCGTGCGAGTATAGAAGAAGGGTGTAGGAAGACGTATTTCGAGTGTGGATCGTCTGAACGCTCCGACTGTGACGAGAACAGAGTAACGTATGGCACATCGATCGCGGTCTTGGGCTTCCTTGGGAGCTCGGGAGGCACAGGAGCAAGATCGGCGCGCATAGCAATCTGATCGATGAAGCCTGCGGCGCATATCTGTGTAAGCAAATTAATGTTTCGCTCCGAAGGCGCTGGAAGCTTTGCATTATATGCTCCGATAGCGGTGGGTCGATGTGCCCGCACAATGTTGGTGAGCTGGTGGCGGAGCTGACTGGCCTCGTTCATGGACTTTGGATTGAGGAACATGTCTTCGCAAAACAGGTGCGAGTCAGGCTCGTACGCGTAGGCACAGATGGCGTTGCTAAGCTTGATGCAATCACTCTGCTTCGCGTTGATGCTCATCTTAGCCTGTGCGGCATTGTAGGCTTTGCGCAGCCGGGAGCGCTCTTCGGCTTCGATGTTGTCCTGCTCGGTGCGGATGGCATCCGGGTCTTTGACGGGCTCACGTAGTCCGAGATTGTTCTCTGGGACGATGAGTTCCGGTACAGATAGGGCAGCCACCAATGCGATGGTTTCAGCTGCGAGATTCTGTGCGACACCCATCGCAACCATGCGGGCGAATCGTGGATTCAGAGGATATAACGAAAGTTCGTGACCGAGCTTCGTGACCTTGCCATCTAGAGACAGTGCCCCAAGGTATGAAAGCAAATTCTCGGCCTTCTGCAGACTTTCCCTATCCGGCGATGTGGGGAAGGGGAAGTTGACGACTGGAGCGCCCATACTCTTCAACTGTAGCACTACGCCCTCCAACGGTGTTCGTGAGATCTCCGGAGCTGCATACTCTTCAAAATCTCGCTCGAACACGGCCGATGAGTACAGGCGATAACAGTGACCAGGTCCAGTACGACCCGCACGACCAGATCGCTGGTTGGCACTAGCCTTGCTGATCCAGCTGACTTCGAAACTCTGGACACCAGTGATGAGATCATATTTCTTCTCCTTGGCTCTTCCGCAGTCGAAAACGTAACGGATACCGGGGATTGTCAAACTGGTTTCTGCGACGTTCGTCGCAAGGACAATAAGACGAGAGCCATCAGGAGGTGGGTCAAACACCCGCAGCTGCTGATTTGTGGGCAGTTGTGAGTAGAGTGGCAGAACATGTACGTTCATAACAGTGTCCTCTGCCTTTTCGTCCTCGATCTCGAACTCTTTGTCGTCTTCATCATCCAGTCCCATTATCACGGAGCCTTCCGAATCCGAACCGTCGTCGTCTAGGTAATTCTGATCTTCAGCCTCTCCGCCCAACTCAATGTCTTCGGCCTCTAGTGGCGTCTCTGCTGGAGAAACCACAACTTTTCCATGCTTCACTTCGCGTCCTTGCGTGGAGGGGAAGGCTTCCTTCAACCGCTTCGCCAGCTGTGAGATCTCGCTCTGCCCAGTAAGGAAGACAAGCATACCGCCCTTGGGCAGCTTTCGATGTCCTCTACAGACCTTACGGTACATCTCCTCAACGTAGTCTCGCTGGGTGCGACGTGCGAAGTGGTTTACAACGGTGTATTGTCGACCCTCTGCCTTGATCAGTGGCGGAGGCTCACTCCTGAACAGGCGTTTGTTCTCTGTGAAGTCTGATATCCGCAAAGTAGCAGACATGATGATCAGTTTGAGAGGCTTATTCTTTGGATCTTCTTTGACCATCTGAGCGCGAAGATCCACTATCCTGCTAAGCATGCCAATTAGAATGTCTGTGTTCACACTGCGCTCGTGAGCCTCGTCGATGACAATCGCAGAGTACTTCGTCAAGACGAAGTCTTGGGTAATCTCTCGTAACAAAACACCGTCGGTCATAAACTTGATAGCGGTTTTGGGACTCGTTGTCGTGTCAAATCGGATCTGGTATGCCACTTTCGTACTTTGGTCGCCGAGTTCATCCCCGACACGTTTCGCCATACTGACAGCGGCTACACGACGCGGTTGTGTAACACCAATCATGCCAGGTGTAGGCCCGTCTGACGCTCCGTATCCAGATTCTAGGAGAAACTGAGGCACCTGCGTGGTCTTACCACTACCCGTGGCACCCCAAACTACTACCACGTCGTTGTTGTGTATGGCCTCCATGATCTTCTGCTCTTCCGCTACGATAGGAAGCTGCAGTCTTGACTCTTGTATCTCTGGTGACCGTTCGACGTTCACGCTGAAGGCTTTTCGTGTCGCATCGGTCGCCGTTTTCGTGTCAAGTTCTGGGGGCAGAGGGTCTTGCTCGGGAGCTCGAGGTTTGAAGTTCGCCGGAATCGGTGCGTAGGAGAGTTGGTTTGTCGGGGTAAATCCCACTTGCTCGTTTCTCTGCTGAGTTGCCCAAGCTTTGAAAGCCGACGTTCTTTCCTTCTTCGCGATCTTGTTCTCTTCGTCGGGACTGGTATCGCTATCCTCGTCGCTGTCGTCCTCAGAGTCTCCCGACTCTCCAGATTCGTCTGAAGCTTCGGATCCGGAAGTTGATACCTCCTCCTCCGAATTCGAATCAGCGTCGTCGGACTCAGCAACAGATGCTTCAGATTCATCCCCACCGTCCTCATCGTTGTTCTCGCTGCCCGAGCTGAAGCCCTCCCATGCGACCTCTTCTTCGACCACGACGGGTTTGTTGGTCTGACCTTTCCGGCGCTTTCGCACTTGTATGACGGGTTTGCCCGACTCGTCAACCTCTAGAGGCCTCTTCAGCCCGCTTCCAAAGAGTCCGCCAGTCTGCCGTGGCGCTGCGAGGGGCTGTGAGGTTGGCTGCAAGGCTTCGATTTCGGGCTCGGAAGGTGATGGGGATGGCGCTCGTTCTCGTGAAGAGCCGTTGGTTTGCGCTGCTTGCGAAGTGATCTGTCGTGCGTTTGGTTTCGAAGTGGGTATCGGCGCTTCTTCATCGTCTGAACTTTCGTCTTCGACCTCCCTGACCTCGCGCTTCTCCAATATTAGGCCTTCGTTCTTTTCCACATCTATGCCGGCTCTGCTCTCAGCCAGTGCGCGCCTCATTGCCTCCCTCTTGGTGTCCGCTCCTCGACCGAGCTTCTTCGAGCTTTGGAACAAGCTAGTATCGACTTTCTGGGTCGCGAGCTTCTTGAGCAATTCGAGATTCTCTTCTTTTTTGAGTTTTGTATCCTGCAAAAGTTAGACTTAAAGTTCTTCGTGGTGCAGTCGTAGCGCAAATTGACAACGAAAGATGCTGCGAGTCTTGTATGCTGTATCACCACGTACAATGTATTTGTCGAGGCGCTTCTTCTTCTTGCCGCTCATCTTGCCCTGCGACTCTCGGGTGAGCTCATCCTTGAGCGCAGCCTTCTTCTGGGCGCGCTCCTGCTCATCCTGGGGCAAGATCTCGGTCGCATTGGTGTCGACGGTGGCCTCTTGCGCCGGCGTCTTCTGACGGGCCAGAACCTTGTGTTTTCGCTGTCGCGGCACGAACTTGGGCATTTTGGTGGTTGCGGCGTCGAGGAGTGCTCGCAGCGCCCGAAAGTTTTTGGTGGGGATCTGACGCTAGTGGGAACTCCGCAGCACTTCCGCCGGCTGCGAGTCGAGTGGGCTGTTGATCTGGATTCAACACCACGCACCGCCAGACACGAACGCGAAAGTCGCATCAGCACTCTACTGTGCGCCTAACTACTTTCACTATACCAAGAGCCCGAGCCAACTCGCTCGCCTTTCGTCGCATTGCTCGTTGCATATCAGCTACCCCTCAGCAATAGCGATCGCATCGCACGGACAACACCATGGCAGCACCCACAACTTCAGACGACTACGTCGTTACGCCTGCCCCATACCCAGCGCGTACTAGTACCGCCACCTCGGCGATCAAGAGTATAGAGACTACAGCAACGGCGGTCAACTTTGCGGACAAAATTCTCATCACCGTGACACAGAATGGACGGCTAGCACACTGGGTGTGTGAATATATCTGGTTGTCTGTAGTATCTTTTGCTAACACCTGCTAGGTACATGTACCCCTTGATATCTCCGCGACCGATGCCTCCATGACCTCGAATGCCTACCTCGAACGCGACGAAGAAGACCCCAACTCGGACCTCCTTCCCATGCACCATCTCACGGCTACAACTATACTCGGCGGTACTATGGCAGAGCTCGACACTCTGGGCTCAACACTCGCGACACAGATTGCCAGTGCCATTAAGCAGCGCGACGACAGGGAAACCAGGATGGTCGTACTGGGCATGGGACTGGACAAAAGCATGGTTGGAAGAGAAGCATTCAGCGAGCTGGTTGGGCTTGTGCTGGGAGTCATATGAGATCGAATTCGTATTGCTTTAATCTATGCAATGCTCGACGTGATAACCGTGGGAGTCTGTGCCCGAACGTCACTCCATCGAATCTTGGGTATGTTATCCATCCGTCCTCCAAGGTCAACTTTTGTCCCTCTATGCGCCGTCCCATGCTGACCAGTCAAGTACCGTAACGCCGACCCAATGCAATCCAGAACCGATTCCTTTATACGCTCTCACGGAGCTTGTTGATCAAAACATCGACCGACTCCATGTCGTTCGCATCCAGCTTTTGTTGCGGCTTGAACTCAGCGGGCACATACTCTACGGCGGCATCGAGCGCAGCCTGGAAGTTGCGGACGGAAGATGACAGGGCGAAAACTGCCTTCTTGCGGACCTTCTTCTCGGTGTCTGAGGTGGCCATACGGACGAGAGTGGGGATGGCGCCGACTACGAGGAGCTGGGAACTGTTAGTATCGTTCACAAGTGTGCGCAAGACCCAGGATGCTTACCCGTTCTTGTGTCCGGATGTTGTTCTGGACGGCAGTGCCGCAGCACCATGCAGCGTAATACCGGAGTTCAGACTCCTTGTTCTCCAACTGTTCGACAAGAGGCACCCATAGTCCCAGACTCTCGATGTTGTTTGCGTTGTCGAGGTTCTCGATGAGCTGCTCAAAGTTGTCGAAGGCGGTCGTCCGGTGCTCCAGTTCCGCCTCTTCGTTTTGAATGACTTGCATGCTCTCCTGCATCAATTGCGCATCCGAGGGTCCTGACATTCCAGTCATGAGTTGTTGCAGCGCCGTGGCGTCGATTTGAGGCGGCGGTTGGTTGGCGGCAGCGGCATCAGTGCGCGAGGCCTCGGAGTTCTGGATACCCCATTTGAGGAGGTTGTTTAGTCCTGGGTCGTTCATGGTGTTGGATAGATGTGTGATGTTTGGTGTGTTGTGTGGAGGGTGTGTGCAATCGCGGGGTGCGTAGCCATTGAATAATTTTGGCGGGCCTTATGACGCCGACGCTCGCGAGGGGACCAGCAGCTTCGCGGACCTTCCATGGGAGATCGTGCCCAACACAGCTGTCAACACCATCAACCACATGGCGGGAAACGGACAAACACGACAAACATGGCGCGGTGCAAAAGCTGGTCGATGTCGGCTCTTAATGACATAATCACGACATGTTGGCATCGAGCATGGCATTGTTGCTGCGAATGCTCGTTTGGCTAGGTGCACAGCTGCTGCCCCTCCGCACACGTGACCATCGTATTCGGAATGGGCGGGGATGGCGAGTTGGCGGTGAGCGAAGCCGCGGATGGCTGGGGGACTGACTTGTGCTCGACGCTGACTTGTGCATTCACAGCGCACCGGCGAGAACACGTAGGTGCTAGTGGAGTGTCGATGATTGCTATACGCCAAGGATCAAACACCGCTGCCTGGCGGTCTGGTAGAGTTGACGTGCGCCGACAGCAGCTTCCTCGATGCTGTGGCGGGGAGCTTGCGTACTCTCCCAGTACGTACCACCGGGATAGATAGAGCCCATTCTAGGCTGCACACTTTGGGCAGCACGTATAAGATGCCCAATGCTGTTATCGTCGTGAAGCCAGATCGCCAACGCTGAAATTATACACAATCCCCTTTAGGAGCCGCCCGTTCGTGCAAAGCCTCCTTCGCGCCTGCGCTCCTGCCACCCCGCTAAATCTGGGCAAGGCCGACCCGCTTATTTAGCACACCCAGTTCTTGCCTCTGCGCACAAGAACCTCAACCTCAACACCGCCGCCGAACTTGTAAGCTCCCCGAACACCTCCGTACCCTTTTTACTTTTTCACCGCTAGCTGCATCTCTGAGCCTTCCCACTGACGCTCAATTGCTCCAGCGCTCTTACATCGACACCCATCTACAACTCCACGTCTACTCTAATCTCACCCTAATCAATCAACATGGAGGGTAAGCAGCTCCACCCCGACCGCCCCGTGTCCTGACCATCGCCGTCCACCATGCCCTCTATCTCAATGAGCTCTGCTAACCTCGATTGCCCACTACAGAGGAAGTCGCAGCCCTCGTCATCGACAATGGGTGAGTTGGCACCCCCCGAAGCCCAACACCGCCATCCCTGCCGTGGAGGGGCTGTCCGCGCCTGAGCCTTATCTGAGCCGCGACGACGTCCTCCACGACAGCGCGCCATGTTCGGAGATGAAATGAGCTTGAGCTGACAATCCCCAGTTCGGGTATGTGCAAGGCCGGTTTCGCCGGTGACGATGCGCCCCGAGCAGTCTTCCGTAAGTACCTCCATTTCCGCCTCCCAGCTGCGGCGGGATCGAACGCCATCTCGAGAGCACTTCTGACAGCTTTGCAGCTTCCATCGTTGGCCGACCGCGTCACCATGGGTACGATGAACCCCCCGTAGCCCCTACGCATTCCGCCGTCTAACAACAAACAGTATCATGATTGGTATGGGCCAGAAGGACTCATACGTCGGTGATGAGGCACAGTCGAAGCGTGGTATCCTGACCCTGCGATACCCCATTGAGCACGGTGTCGTTACCAACTGGGACGACATGGAGAAGATCTGGCATCACACTTTCTACAACGAGCTGCGTGTTGCCCCCGAGGAGCACCCCGTCCTGCTCACCGAGGCTCCCATCAACCCCAAGTCCAACCGTGAGAAGATGACACAGATTGTTTTCGAGACCTTCAACGCTCCCGCCTTCTACGTCTCCATCCAGGCCGTCCTGTCCCTGTACGCCTCCGGACGTACCACCGGTATCGTGCTCGACTCCGGTGACGGTGTCACTCACGTTGTCCCCATCTACGAGGGTTTCGCTCTTCCCCACGCCATCTCCCGTGTCGACATGGCTGGTCGTGATCTGACTGACTACCTCATGAAGATCTTGGCTGAGCGCGGTTACACCTTCTCCACCACTGCCGAGCGAGAAATCGTCCGTGACATCAAGGAGAAGCTCTGCTACGTCGCTCTCGACTTTGAGCAGGAGATCCAGACTGCCAGCCAGTCCTCCAGCTTGGAGAAGTCCTACGAGCTTCCCGACGGTCAAGTCATCACCATCGGCAACGAGCGTTTCCGTGCTCCTGAGGCTCTCTTCCAGCCTTCCGTCTTGGGTCTTGAGAGCGGTGGTATCCACGTCACCACTTTCAACTCCATCATGAAGTGCGATGTCGACGTCAGGAAAGACCTGTACGGCAACATTGTCATGGTACGTTGAACGCTATAAACTCGCAAAACACAGCTAACAGCAGCCAGTCTGGTGGAACCACCATGTACCCCGGTATCTCCGACCGTATGCAGAAGGAAATCACCGCCCTCGCCCCATCCTCGATGAAGGTCAAGATCATCGCTCCCCCGGAGCGCAAGTACTCCGTCTGGATCGGTGGTTCCATTCTCGCCTCGCTCTCCACCTTCCAGCAGATGTGGATCTCAAAGCAGGAGTACGACGAGAGCGGTCCCTCCATCGTCCACCGCAAGTGCTTCTAAGGTACTGGAGGTCATGCGTATACGCGATTCATCGACTGACGGTTTTCTTCCAAGCGTGTTCTTGCGTACGGTTCTCGAGATCATGACAAGCCTAGTAGCGGGGGCATCCTTGTATTGGTGCCTTGTTATCCCGGGGTTTTACACATGTCGATTGTCCACAAAATAGCACAGCGGGCCAATGGTTGGGTGTTTGAGTTATGGAGGAGCTTGAGCTCACATGGGGGTGTAGGATCTTAAGATTGTAGCTTAGAGCCTATGGACACTTTCATATCCCTTACGATCTTTGGCTGTCTCTGCGTGATGAGTAATTATGTGACAACGCAATCTGCAGCTGCAAGCTCATGTGTATCTTAAAACCTCGACCTGGCACGTATTCACGTGAACGTACGACAGTCAAACACGTGCGACGCGTCGCAAACGTGCCTGCCTTTTGATCAAAGTAGCGACGTGTAGAACTGCACATGTGGAACGAGTGGTTGGACATCCCTGCTAGCGCGGAAGTGAGTCCTCGCGGGAAGGCACGAAGCGACGCGTTCCTCTGCAAAATGCCTACTTGCACCCTTCCATCTCACGCATGAATCAGCATGATATGACTCAAATCCTCATATAGGCTCTCCTCGTCTTACCCAGCATTTACGTCGTTCATTTTACTATTTATCGTTGTTGCCGCGACGCTGGTCATACTGGGGCGATTGCCTCCGAACTCAAACCGTTCACGCGACTTCCGCATCTAAAGTTGCCCGAGCGGCCTCTATCCAGTTAGGATGTCTACATCATCTAGCAAACCCGCTGATGAGAACACACCTCTCCTAACCCAAGTAGACCCAACACCGATAACAGAAGATCAATCGATCGACCCTTCATCTCAGCAAGATGACATCGAAGAAGAAGACCAGGATAAGCCACTGCCCAAAGCTCAGATCTTTCTCCTGTGCTTTACGGTATGCGTGGCGCCGATCTCATTCTTCTCCATCTTCCCTTACATCAACTTCATGATAGAGAGGGTGGGGAATGTGGATAAGGAGGATGTTGGGTTTTACTCGGGCTTGATTGAGAGCTTGTTTAGTGCGACGCAGATGTGTGTTATGATCTTTTGGGGGAGGGTAAGTACCACTGGTTTCGCTGTAAAGGAGGAAAGACACTTGCTGACATAGCATCTAGGCTTCTGATCGATATGGGAGGAAGCCTACTCTCGTCATATCTTTGTTGGGCTTGACTGTCGCCACGACTCTCTTTGGAATGAGCCAGACCCTCTGGCAAATGGCATTGTTCAGATGCCTGGGTGGTGCCTTTGCTGGAACGGTCCTCACTGTCCGGGCAATGATTTCTGAGAACAGTACTAAACATACCCAAGCGCGAGCTTTCAGCTTCTTTGCTTTCGCTAGCAACATGGGTATATTCATCGGTCCGCTGATAGGTATGTGTCCCGCAACGCCATGAGCCAACAATGAGCTAAGTACAGATCTATAGGTGGTGCACTCGAACGCCCTGCGGATAAGTTCGCATCAACCTTTGGCAAACTGCAGTTCTGGCATGACTTTCCCTACGCGCTTCCTAATTTTGTCGTATCGGCTCTCGCTATCTCTGCAGCAATCACAACGATGCTTTTCGTTAAAGAAACACTGCACATCCATGGCGACAAGAAGAAGGCCGCAAAATCCACCATGTCTACCTGGGAGCTGATCAACCGTCCCGGCGTTATGCGAGTACTGGTCGTATACAACTACGTAATGCTCATGGCGTTCACATTCACAGCCGTCTTTCCAGTCGCCCAATACACACCCGTCAAACTAGGTGGCCTCGGCTTCACCGCAGAGCTCATCGCTGCATGCACAGCGTTGAACGGAGTATCTCAGGCAGCCTGGCTACTCATTGTATTCCCTGCGCTACACAAGCGTGTGGGTACTGGCTATGTGCTTTATCTATGTGCATCAGTCTGGCCACTTCTATTCATCGTCGGTCCGGTATACAATTTCCTACTCCGGCATGGGCATACTACCATCTTCTGGGCTACTGGGCCACCTCTTCTAGTCCTTGCAAGCGGAGTGTCGATGGCCTTTAGTAAGTCTCCAGAAACACCTGTATCTTGCCTCGCTAACGTACGTGACAGCCAGCGTCCAGCTCGCGCTCAACGATATATCACCCTCACACGAAACACTCGGTACACTTAACGCCGTCGCACTTGCGGCGCAGAGTGGCATTCGATCCGTAGCACCGGCTCTTGCGACTAGTATATATGCTATTGGCGTCAAGTACCATATCCTGGGTGGTCAGCTTTTCTGGCTTTGCCAGCTCGTTCTGTCATTCGGCTTGTTTGGGCTGTTGAAGCTGCTTCCTGCGAAGGCTAGGGGGGAAGTGAAACCGAAGCTGTTCAACGGCAGTGCTTGATGTATGGTTCTGTATAAATGGAAACACTACTCCTGCGCATGTCGTTTTGCCGACTGACATCGAAATAAAGCAGGAGACTCGTATATGCATGGATCTACTGTAAATCGAGCCGATGTTGTGGTAGTGTCGCTTGCGTGTATGGAAGCACATCGCCCACGATGAAGCATCACAGAAAGACTCGAGGAACGAATATCATCGTAGGCTTACGAAAGGGCAGTTACAAAGCTTACTCTAGACAAAAGACACAACAACTTCACAAGCGCCGTAAGAATCGCACATTCAGGTCAAGTCAACATCTTACTCTGGGCTAACTACAATAAGATTTGCACCTGCCTTATCTAGAGCCTGCGGAGACCTCCCACCTCCACTAGGTAAAGATAGTCGACTGAAGATTCTCACGGAGACAGCAATCGACTTCATAGGGTATAAATTTGCGCATATACTCTGACTGTGTAATCTAGATCACAGCCGATGGTTTGGGGGCTCAATTTAGCTTACGGGGGCGCAGCTGCCAAGCCTGCGTAGGCTGACACTACCTAGGTGTAGCTCATCCCCAACCTCAGCACTTCGCTTCCTACTCTACACATCCTCAATCAAATCTTGTCTCGACGATGAGACTCATCAACGTCAAGAACAAGAACCTGGAGGACTTTACAGGTCGTTCACCCCCAGAATACGCTATCCTGTCTCACACATGGTCACCCCCAAAATACGCTATCCAGTCTCACACATGGGTTAGCGAGGAGATCACCTTCAGTGAGATGCAATCTCAGCAGCCTGATAAGGACAAGGCTGGTTGGAAAAAGATTGAGCTATCATGCAAACAAGCCGAGGATGATGGACATGGCTATGTTTGGTGCGATACTTGCTGCATCGACAAAAGCAGTAGCGCTGAGTTGTCGGAGTCCATCAACTCTATGTTTCGCTGGTACCAGGAAGCTGAAGTATGTTACGCTTTCCTCGAAGATGTCCAGGACATCAAAGGGCTTGCAAACGCCAAATGGTTCACGCGAGGGTGGACTCTTCAAGAACTCATTGCGCCCAAAAGCCTAGTGTTCTACAACAGCGCATGGCAAAACATTGGTACCCGAGAGAAGTTGGCAGACGTAATCGCGGAAAGGACTAAGATTCACAAGTCTTTTCTAAGCGGCTCTGTCAGCAAAATACATGAAGCGAGCTTTGCCAAACGAGTCGCTTGGGCAGCGAATCGCGATACAACAAGGGATGAAGATATCGCATATTGCCTCATGGGTCTCCTCGATGTCAACATGCCGCTGCTTTACGGGGAAGGAGATGTCAAAGCGTTTAGAAGACTACAAGAAGAATACCTCAAAGTCCATCCGGATCAGTCGTTTCTCGCGTGGCTACTTCCCCCAGGGGTTGGAGGGGCAAGGGCCTCCGATGGTGACCTTCTCGCCAGTCTTCCTAAGGACTTCGGACAGTGCCATGGGATATCTCTGGCAAGTGACGACGCTGTTCCCTTCACCCTGAACAATAAAGGGTTGCAAATTCGGCTACCCCTATTCCAGAACAGGAGTGTCGATGCCATACGAAGTCCCGAATATTTCGCCGTTCTCGCCTGTTATTCGGACGCGCCAACCTGAGTATCGTATTCGCATACCCCTACGTGCTGTTGAGAGGTCTGCCGAAACACTAGTTTTCTTGCCAAGCAGCGAGCACCATCGCGTCTCGACTGACGAGTTTGAAGCTGCACGTTTGACGAACTGCTTTATACTCAGGACACCACCGCCTTTAACCCCCCGGTTACTGTCACTCGATGACTTACCCGAATCATTAATCTTGTGGGAACCAAAGATCATCCATCTCAACACTTCGACTTCGACTTGGGATTGTCTGAGCGAACCTAAAGATCCAAAAATTCCGCCGATCCGAGTGCCCGACCAACGAGAGAAAGCCAGCTATGGGGTCGTTCTTCATCCTCCGTCTCCATACTCGGACAATACCAGCAGTGACTCTGAGAGCACAACGTGTTTGAAGGTTCTGATTCGAGTGGATGTTGGATTCAATGAGCGGTATGAAGTCAATGTACGCATCCAACTATTCCACGATACCAAGAATCAGATCTCCACGGACTTGGAGAATTTTCCCAGCCTGCCGTCCACAGAGATAACGTCAAATTCGCGCTCTCGGATTGTTGCCATATCCACCCAGCTGTCAGAAACAATCCATGCATTGGCCTCGTGGAAGCGTGCTTCGAGCCAAGATTCACTGTCCTTGAAGATCGATCTCACAGCGGTCGATAGGCATCGTGCGCATGAATTGGGCGTGCTTTCGATGAATGCGTTCGAGTCACTTCTTCCTCAAGATCCATTGGTGCACGGTATCTATGCAACAATACTTATGCTGGTCTTGATTATGTTAGGGCAGCCCAATACATTCCCCTTCGAGGCACTCGGATGTGGTCTATCCATGATATCACTCTACTACAAGCTACTTGAGGAAAGGCGGGTTACGGCGTACGCACGACCGGAATACAGGTTCCTCTATTGGCGCATACCATTTGTCCCTGCGATGTTACTTTTCAGTAATAACAATTTTATCGAGTACGACAAGGTACCCTCCGCTCGCTATTACTTAGCCGTACATTGGTCTGTGGCGATTTCGGCCACAGTCTCTGTGTTGTCGCATTTCTGGGAGCGCACAGGCTATAAATCTACGAAGGAGGACACCGTGTTGGCGGAGGCATTTGAAAGCACCATTGGACTTGAGAGTCTGTTGTTGAGTGATAAAAAATGATACAGAGTGATACAGAATGAAAGGCGATGGAATTAAATTTGAAACGCGACTGTACTGTGCAGTGGCATAGCTGATAATTACACAAGTCTTCACATGGGTTTAGTCTTTCTGGGTACGCGACACAGTAGTCTGGCTTCATCTAGGACGGAACACGTTATTTGCAAGTTTCCATCCTAATGTGGACTGTAGATCTGTTCACTTTCTTGTATGAGGTGAGAACGCGTAACGTTCAATCACTCATCTCTAGGGCTACCTTCCAGCACCCAAGCTACCAAGACTGTCGCAAATTCCCGAGCCACAATGATGTACAACACCACTGCAACCCTCCACGTCACCCCCAAGAAGCAAAGTAGCACCTCTAACGGCCCGTCTCGGCGTCATCGACCCGCGCCGACAGCACCACCACAACCACCCGAGCCATGACGTCCTTCAACACACGGAAGCTGAAACACGTGCAGTCACGATAAGGCTACACAAGCAAGCAAGCATTGCTTTGCACCAAATCCCAGCCCCCCAGCCATCGCTTATCTGCGCTTCCCCGTCGCAGCTCGTGCAGCCAGAACATCGGCGTGATGACATCGAAGGCGGGATGATCACACAACACCCAACCACCCCCCAGCCAGAAACACGCAATTCTCTGCCCAGCCAGACAGCGTGTCCAAAAGCCGCCCGCGGACACACACCCCGTGCGATCGACATTGCGTCCTGCGACGCAAAAAGTTGCGGCTAAACAGCTGTCGTGCACGGCTTGCGATACGTATCGTGAGGAAAACGTCGACTCCGCACTGCGGCGATCAAACGTCATGCATCGTGATAAGTGAGCATGAGTCGGGACTGTCGCACAGTCACGCAGTTCCCGATTCAAGTTTCCTTTTCGCACATCCTCCGTGTTCGCGTCGGGAGAACGCTGCGCGGGAGTGACTTTTATTGAAACGTGTATCAATACAAACAGCATCCATGTCAGGAGCAAAGTAAGGCTGCTAAGATGTGGGCGACGAAACACTCCGCGTCTTGGCCCGGGCAGAAAATGCGTGACAAGCAATTGGCAAGCCTTTTTTCCCATTGTCAGAGCGCCTGAGGATCGGGAGACTCGATCAAGGCGCGACGCGTTGTGCTGCCGATGCGAAGAAGATGCGACAAGCGTCACAATGGCATCAGCCATCGTCGTCGTGAACGATCCGATGCGACGCGCTGCGATGGCATGGGGGGCTTGTCCACGGGTATGTCACTTTGCCCAGACAGGCGCACGCGAAAGGGTTTAGTTCCAACCGTCACGGAGGCTCGGCACGCTATTAAGGCCACCCAATATAACCAATACACCACTGGATCGCGACGAAAACGTTGGCCGGAGATGCGCATCACCATCTAGCCCAACCTCTTTTCGAAGTAGTCTCTTCGGGGGTACTATTAGTTCGTAGGCTTTACGTGGCAGACTTGGAATATTGCGATGCGATACGGAAAAGGAGTACAGCGACCGTGTCTCGATCTCTTAGTCTCTCGAGAATGCTATTGGGTGGGTGAGCAAGATAGCTAATGTCGTTCTAAGTAATCAATTGCTTCACCGTGCATGTGTGTCACGTTCGCCTAAGCATTACATGCCTTGCGCGAGCTGCTGCACAAAGTATGTCATGTTCGCGATAGCTTGCATGGGCTTGCCCAGCCGTTGGTTGGTGCATTAGTAGAGGGAGGCGATGGCGTGCAGCTGTCGCTTTACCCCGCTTGGGAACTGGCAGAGAGGGTGAGCTACCACGAGCTATCTACCCCGCGTGCTGTTATGGTTTGCTCCGCGCAGAAGTCGTAAGTGGCTTGACTTGGGTATGCATGCTGTGTGACCACCAGCTGTTGTTCTTATCGGTGTTGTGTTGACGGAACGTAAGGCGGGTGACTAGCGGCAATTGGAAAGCCGTGAATCTTTCCGATGTACTAGCGACGCGTAGGACTTCGCGTGAACTTTATTGCACAGAAATGATTGGGGGAATTCATTGAAGCTCAAGATGGAATTCAAAACAGAATTTGAAGTAGAAGAAGTTGGCTCACGTCAAGCAGGTCACAGCGATGATTGCAATCGGGGTATTAATTTGAGACAATGAAATTATGCTTCTTGGTATACATGAGAAGACTAGCAAGACAGTGATGAAAAATTAACCTTGCTTCAGGTGGGTTCATCAATCCCGTACAAATATCCAAATACATATCGCGTCATGGTTGAGTAGCGACCCTAATTTACTCGTCATCCTCCTCTTCAACAGCACGGGGAGCAAGGACGTAGCGGGTTGTACCGTGCTTGTCCTTGCCGTGCTCGAGAGACAGCTTGCTGAGGGCAGCAATCATGTTCTCAATGGCAGGGTTCTTGCGGCTGCGGTCCTTGCGGCCGAGGGTGTCGAGCCATGCGATGCGGTTAAGCATGTAGTAGACAATGGCGATGATGATGGTGACACCAATGGAGTAGGCCCAGACGACAACGACGGTGACAATGTCGACCCATCCGTCGTCACGGAACCTGCTGTTGATGGTGGGAGGGTTGGTCTGGTAAGGAGCACCGGACATCCAGCCGAAGAGGGTGAAGATGGTCGCGAGAGCGTCGACACCGAGAATAGCGATAATCAGCTGGAATGAGGGGAAGGTCTTGCCACCACGGGTAACGAAGATCAACCAGTTCTCAGTAAGAGCAACCTCGAGGAAGAGAATGGGCTGGATAGCACCGAAGTTCTGGATGATACCTCCGCTGGGGATGAAGAGAGTACCACGGACGATCCAGGTACCGAGAGCAAGGAGGAGACCGAGAATGACGGAGATGAACCAGATCTTGGGCAGTTGCCATTCGACGGGGCGTTGCTCAGAGTGGGCATTGTCGTAGGCGACAGCGACGGTGGCCAAATCAGCGAAGAGGGCAAGGAAGACGATGAGCTCAGCGCGGATGGTCTCGTTGAGGATGATCATGGAGGTGACGAGGTAGACTTCCAAGTGCAGGCAGAGAGCGATACGGTACTGGATGTAGGCCTTCATACGCTGGAAAATCTGGCGAGAAGTCTTGATAGCCAAAACAATGGTGGAGAGACCGGGGGCAAGGAAGACGATATCAGCGGCAGCCTGGGCAGCCTCGGTGGAACCCTCGACGGCAATACCACAGTCAGACTTTTTGAGCGAGGGAGCGTCGTTGACACCGTCACCAGTCATGGCAGTCAAGTGGCCACGCTGTTGGAGCATCTCGACGACCTGGTACTTGTGCTCAGGGAAGACTTCAGCGAAACCGTCGGCGCGCTCAACGAGGTCGTGCTGGGTAGTACCAGTGAGACCACCGCCGATGAGCTTGGAAGAGTTGTAAACCTTGGTACCGAGAGCAAGCATCTTGCAGGTCTCCTTAGCGATGGCAATAGCGTCACCAGTCAACATCTTGACGGGAACACCGAGCTGCTGAGCCTCAATGATGGTCTGAGCGGTATCCTCACGAGGGGGGTCGAACATGGACAAGAGACCGAGAAGGATCCAGTCACCGTCGTTCTTCTGGTAAGCGACACCGAGAGATCGGAAACCACGGCGAGCGAACTCAGCGGCCTTTTCCTTGTAGAGGGTAGCGGTGACCTCGTCGCAGTTGGCAAGGTTGACAATGGCCTTGGGGGCACCCTTGGCGCAGACGTACTTGTCGCCGCCCATGTGGCAGACAGCAGTGATACGCTTGGAGACGGGGTCGAAGGGGGTGAACTTCTCAGTCTTCCAGCCCATGTTGAGGATCTCGCGGGCCTTGGGGTAGCGGCGGATGGTAAGAATGGTAACCTTGTCAATGGGGTCGAGCGACTTCAGGTTGTGGGAAGAGGCAAGAGCAGCGACAGCCATCATCCAGTTGACGTCCTGGCCCTCAGCAACGTAAGGCTCACGGAGAGAGAGCTGGTTAGCGGTGAGAGTACCGGTCTTGTCAGAGCAGAGAACATCGACACCGGCAAGCGACTCGATGGCAGTGAGCTTCTGGACAATAGCCTTCTGCTCAGCGAGGTAGGCAGCACCGACAGCGAGGGTGGTGGTGGTGACGACGGGAAGACCGACGGGGACACCGACGATGAACATGATAAGGGCGTAGTGGAGAAGGGTGACGGACTTGTCGGTTCCCTCACGGGCCTTAGCAATGGGAATGTGACGGAAGAAACCACCAATCCAAGCGAGCAGGATGAAGAACATGACGAGGACGAGAAGCGCCGTTCCGATGGAGTTCATGATAGCCTTGAAGTGACCCTGGTCCTGAGCGCCCTGAACGAGGGTAGCAGTGCGACCGACGAAAGAGTGCTTAGCAGTGGTGATGACGATACCGTAGGCCTTGCCGCGCTTGCAACCAGTGGTGTAGTAGGCGACCTCTCCCATGTACTTGTCGACAGCGAGAGACTCTCCGGTGATGGACGATTGATCGCAAGCAACGAGAGGGTGGCCCTGGGTGATAGGGTTCTCCTCGTCGAACTTCTCCTCATCGACTTCGTCATCCTTCTCGTCCTCGGGGTCAGCGTCGTGGAACTTGTCCTCAGCCTTGAGCTTCATGTACAAGTCGAAGTCCTCGGGGTGGTCGTAGCCGCAGATAAGACGGGCGTCACCGGGGACGGACTGGCCCTCCTCAATAACGACGATGTCACCGGGAACGAGCTCGCGAGCGAGAATGGTCTGTTGCTGGTTGTCACGAACGACGGTGGCCTTCATGGCGATGTCACCCTTGAGGGAAGCGACGACATCGGCAGCCTGCTTCTCCTGGTACCAACCGACGATAGCGTTGAGCAACAGGATACCGCAGATGACACCGAAATCGACCCAATCCTGAAGACCAGCGGCGAGAAGAGCAGCGAGCTCCATGACTATCATGCGTTAGTTTTGCGCTAGGCGAAATGGTGCAGGGATGCTTACCGTATAGAATGGGACCAGTGAAGTAACCGATGAATTGCTTGAGAAGGTTGGTCTTCTCAGAGGAGATTTCGTTGAAGCCATAGCGCTTGCGACGCTGCTCGACATCGGCGGATGTCAAACCAGTGCGGAGCTCAGTGTTGAGGTCTGCGATGCGATGTTAGCAAATTTGTTTCCTCATCGTGTTGCTCATCTCGCATGCTGCAGAAGCGGGTAGTTTGGTGGAGCCGGTCTGCATGATTGGCTCCACCGAGGAGGCCGCTATCGCGTCGCTAGCAGGGAGCAGCTTGAGCGCGGACCAGGCCCGCGCCAGCCACCAGATGTCGGCCCTCGAGCTCAACAAAGGATGAATTGGCGAGGCAGGTGACGCGCCGCGGCGCATTGCTGCAAACGGATGCTGGGAGGGAGAGATTGGTAAAACTTACAGTCGTCAGGGACAGCGCCGGCGTCCTGGATGGGAGTGGCGGCGGTGGGAGAACCCGACTTCCAGAACTGCCACCAGGCCTTCTTCTTCTGGGTCTGCTCGGCGTGCGGGTTGGTTCGGGTGTCGCGGTAGAAGAGGATGTACTTCTGGAGCGCCGTGTACTCGTCCATGCCCTCGAACTCGGTCATGGAGACGATGGACTTTTGCCGCTCAGCGGCGCTGGAGGCGCGGGGGCGCTCAACATCGTCGTTGGGCGCCATCTTGTCGAATTAAGGAATGCTGTTGCTCGTATGTATTATTATATCCGGTAACTCTAGGCACAGAGAAGGCTTTCCGAGGCGACTTGACGGTGAGGTTGAGTGTCAGGTCGAATGTGCTGTGCAAATGGGTAACTGCAAGCAGGGCCTTCTCTGTGAAGAAAGTGCAGAGGGTGCGGGAGAGGCTCTGGTTAAGTAGCGCGGCAGAAACTCACCCACGTATCAACCCAGGGAAAAACTCAGCAAGGACCGACCTTTGGCCGCTATGAGGGATTTATGATTGTCATAAAGCTAACCGCGGATGGAGCTTAGCTCGAGCCGAGAGTCCCGGGGGTGAATTTGTTGTGAGCGGCCCGTGCGCCAGCCGCTACATCATCGGCGCGCGACATGGCGCAGAGATTGGCCGTCGCAGCGCCCGGCCGAGCGTGATGTGCTGATGACGGAGTGCTTACTACAGTGCTGTACGGCTGCGACTGCGGTTGCTGTGTGCGCAGACTCTGGTACCTCAACGGGCACCAGCCGACAGCAATTGGGATGTCAGCAGCCGGCGTCGCGATTCGCAGCGCGGTTCATTGCTTCTCCACCAGCGGCAGCAGAGATTAAGCTGGAGATAGCGCGACAGTCCGCGACAAGCGTGCAGCGCTGCAGGGATCAGCTCCCATGACGTTTGGCAAGAGCGACCGGCAAACAGCTCCTCCACGCACCTTGCTCACTCCGGACGCACCAAGCTTCAGCACTCATACGCAGGAAAGCTTGAGTGCTTGGCGCGATCTCAGCCAGAGTGCGAGGCATTTTCCCCCCGTACGAGAGCCGCGTATCCAGACTGCTCCCCACGCTGCCTGCGCGACTTTCCGACTTTCGCATTTGCACAATTTTCTTCTAGCGGCCTTCCAGACCCACGAACCAAGATATGCCACTTATCCCAACTCCCTCAACTGCAGCCGCCGCGCCATAATATCCGACTCCCCCCATGCAGCGCGCGCGACCAGCATGCCCAGATGAAGCAATTGTTTTCTGCCCCCCGCGTAATCGACCGCCGCCGCTTCTGCACAAAGGACCGCACTCCATGATTAAGCACGTGCCAAGCGGCTAAGGGGCGTCTCGGGGCCTGCCTCGAATCAGCCTTAGCTGTCTGCCACCCGACCATATCGGCCGAATCAGAGGCCCCCAGCCGCCCAGCGTCGCCTGGCCAACGGCTCCCAATTACACCCCATGTTATGGTCATACAATACATGCTATCTGCGACTCCACACGTCCCATGGCGCCGTTGCGATGCTACGCACACACGACGTTGCGCAGGGTCCTGTCTGTTGAATTTGGATCGCGACCGAGATGACTTGGCTGTTGTGAGGCTGCAGGCATGGATGCGCCAACGCGCCCCAGTTCTTTCCAGACCGAGGAAGGCCTTCCCAACGAGGAAGCCGCGTCGGCGCGCCACGTGACGTCCTGCCTGTGGCTCGCTCTCGCCTCCCTTGGCTGCGCGACTGCCGATGCTTCGCCGGTACACCAGTGAGCCTCACCGCATTGCCTCAGCCTCCAGAACGAGTGCGGGAATAATCATCGCACCCACAAATATCACCCTCCGTCGCCGCTGCCGACACCAACCTCTCCATGTCTGCCCCGAGCCCTGAATCGCCAACCCCCACCGCCAATACCGCTGTCGGTCCGCGACCGTCACGCGCATTGCAACGCCATGTGCGTGTCATGTCGCCTGAAGACTTACCGGTCGAGATATGGCACATTATCATCATGTATATAGACGATCACTGTTTCGCATGGTTCGTGCTGCGCCAGATATCTCCCTTTCTGGCTCATGTCGCGCAAGACGTCTTCGCGCGCATCGTCTCGCGTACCTGCAGTCTTCGCTTCGCTGGACAGACGCTATGGAACTTGCTGTAAGCCGCGTTTCACCCTGCGCTGCTCGGGAAACTTTCACTCACCATGCCAGTCCTCCTGATCTTCGCTGTGATACACAATCCCCATATCACACCTTCCGCGTGCAGTTGCCGTCGTTTCGCTTCCAGCCCTCGTCTTTTGTCCCCGCTAGCTCCAAGGCCAGACTTGTTCTGAAACTATCTTCACCGGCAACTGTGAACGACACGCCATCCTTGCGCCGGCCATATGCAGGGACGGTAGACCTGACGAGCCGCCTCACTCAGGTTTTCTTCCATCCCGGCGCTGTCGCAGACGCCGAACGCAACCGTTTGCTCAAGCAAGCCCACTTTGTGCTTTTTGATGACCAATTAAAGAGCGTCCGCCTGCCTTCACCAGCCATCGATGTTACCGCCCAGGAACTATCGCTTGACTGGCGCCAGCTCTGCGAGACCTTGATGCGCGACCAGTTCAAGTGTCGCTTTGGCTCCGGTGCGTCGGTCCCCTGGTGGAGAGAGTTTCCGTGACCGGTCCTGTATCACATACCAAGAGCCTACTTCACCATCGTCACGAGGCCATAACATGTTCTCCCGTCTGGGCAAGCGCACAAGTAATCTATGCTCGTTGCACCCCCAGATGGATTTGATGGCCCGCCAAGTAGCAGATCAATTTTGCGTCAGCAACGGATCTGTGTAGATCGCCCTTGGCACTGGGAACACACACCCCCCGACGATCCAATGTGTCCGCCGTGCGCCTCTCCTCCTTCTCCGCCTGGGCATATTCCTTCATGCCTTCATGCCCGGGTCATTATCGTTCACCATCCGCACCTTACTTTAGACAAAGTATGCCCAGCTTCTCCAAGTGTTGCACTTGGGTGCGGCATTTCTGACATTGCCTTGGCTTCCCTCGCGGGACTATCCGAGCCGCGGACGTCCAAATTGGTCTTCCACGATATGATGCAGCTCAACCTCAATATCGTTCTTGATGAACACACGCAACCGTTCATTCCGGCTACCATCCTTTACAATTCATTATAGTGGCCACCTCGACGTCGTCTTGGTGTCAGCGCGAGCCATCACCAGCAGAACTCTGTGACTAGTAGTGCAGTTACCCCAGAGTATACACAGTCCACCTCCGTGGGAAAGCCAAGCGTTCAGTAGTACATGTGTTCCTTCTCCTCTCCCAACAGTGTGTCAGCAGATTACATGTCTTTGTCCTCCGCTGCCAAGTAGCTCTGTGCGGACACACCAGCCTCGGCGGAGACCGTGTACCACACAGCATACATCTCCTGTCTGTGCAATCTCTTGGCCACTTTGTCTTGTTACTTTTCTTAATTGGACTACATCATGTGTTACTTTGCGCTACTCTACTTCATATCCCTTTATAATCTTGCGTGCGTTAGATTTCATTCGCGCCAAGTCTATAATCCTTCACTGTAGGATGCTGTGTTGTCACTGACGAACTTGGCTTAACATCAGACTATTGAGTACTTGCTGACTTCAGTAAAGGATTGCATGGAAATATGGGGGTTTCGACTTGGCTCTGCCATGAATGTGGCTTCTGGGACAAGACCATGTGTCAATCACAAGCATTGTGCCGTCTTATCCGCTATGGCTGCCAAGCATACCTGCTGCACCTAATTCACCTCTTACAGATGGGATGCTGAATGACAGAAATCTTCATATTACAATGTAATGATTCAACGTGTCTCTTGGAGTTATCGGTGATATCCAAATACGCTGTATTGTGTTGTGCTATGCTATGCCAACCCTTACATGACCCATCGCACAACATAGTTCGCATTTTCTCTGATATCCCGCAAATGGCACCAGATAGAGCGTGAATCCGAGTTTTCAAATGTGAATATGCCGTGTCATCCGCGTCGTGGGGGGCATGCTGTTGGTGAAGGTGGTGCTGTTCGTCGCCTCGCTAGAACCACAATTTACGTTGCATCAGCAAACAGAACATTAATTCACCACACCACCAAATTTGTCCAACACGCAGTCAAACGCTCGGAAACGATTGAATAAGCTGTGAAAATTGGGGTGCCGACTTGTCCGAAAAAGCCGATGTCGCTGAACGGGGTTAAAATAGACAGGGCTGAATTTCACGTTGATGTCAGCAGCTACCGGGTGCATCCTTATTCGACACAGAAAAGGTTCACAACGGCGTGGCAATACCACAACGTCAAAACAAAGTTCACCCGAAAGAAAAACTTTATCAATACGGTTCAATGACATGCTGTCACTCCAAGCAAAATATACCTTACACCAATTTACCGCAACGCCACCTCTACTAAACAACACCCGTCCTCATCGCCGCCATCGCACTCTTCATAGCCGTAACAACATGATTCGCAACAGGCGCGTGAGCGTTCTGCCGGAAGAGAAAGATATACCTCACCATCACACTCGCCTCATCGGTAATAACATGAACCCCAGTAGTAACGCTGTTACCCTGCCCAACGACCTCGCACCCAAGTATAACACGCATGTTAGCCAGCGCACTGTTCTTCCACGTCGAGTAGACAGGCGCATAACTAAACGACGTCGCAGGGTCTTCCGCCATATAAATACCTCTCCCATACACCGCGCCCGTGCGTTGGAGAGTCGTACCCGAGCAGACAATAAGACCTTTAGCGAGAATCGCTGGGAGGCGGTCTAGTGATGTACCGTGAAATAGTACTGTAGTCTGCGTAGAAGGCCTCGGAAATTTTGCCATATATGCCGTTTCCAGCGCCGGACTCGCATTCGCCAGGACAAATTGATGCGTCCCCGTAGGCAGATTCTTGATCTTACACAGCCCGCTCGCTGTAGCTATGTAGCCTCTATAGTGCGTACATGCCCATGAGATGAGCTTCTCAGCGTCGGAGTGGTATCTGGATAGGACGGTGGAGATTTGGACTGCGTCGCGGATGACGGACAGTTTAGGCAGACTATCAAGGATGGTTTTGACGGTGCTGATGGGGTGGATGGGACAGTTGGGGAGGAGCTCGGCTTTGTTGGCCATAGCGGCGCTGTAGACGGAGCTGAGGAGCATGTCGACGGCGAAGATGTCGGTGCGGATTTCGGGGATGCGGACGTCGAGGGGAAGGGCGTACCTGTGTTGGCGGTGGTTAGTGATTGTACTATTGACGCTTTCTGTTTGGTGATGACTTACCATAGCAGTTGACATGCGACAGTCCAACATGGTGTAGATCTCCGCAGTTGCGTGCTCCTCCCTTTGTGGCGGCAGCCGCAGGAGATGCATCTTTGCCCCATTTCTCCAATCATAGTCTGGACAAGGCCGTACAGCCCCCTTAACGATACGTTCCCCGCGCGAAGGTACCGATGGATATGCCTGTTCATCTGCCACACAAAGACAGTTTGCTTCGAGAAACACACATTACCGTGTGGTGCATTGGAAGTTGCAACACAGATCCACGGGAAATGTTGATCAGTCTCTATACCCTTGTCACTGTCGTAGTGCACACAGAACGCGGGTGGCTTGCTCCCATACCGATCGATGATTAGCCGTAAGAGAAGGTTGTTCGCTGTGCTCGGTACGCCCATTGCGCTTCGTTGTAGTTCAGTGTAGGAAGCAAGTGTGAAGCTCATCTCAATCTCGTCATCATCGATCAGTTCAACTAGATCGATGATGCCGGGAGGCAGTTCTTGTATTTCATCTTCCAGCAGATTGCTATCGGGTATATTGTACTCCTCAATCAGCAAGGCTGTCTGCAAGGGGTCTTTCGCTTTCAGTGTTCGCTTTAGCCCTTCGAGGCGTTCGGCTTCTTGCATGATCTCTGCTTCGATGCCATCCCAGAATTCTGTTGCTTTGGAGAGCGCAGTTTTGGGGATATTCTGCTTGTATACTTTCAAGTTGAGTAGCTGAGCGAGGCGTTCGATGATCGTTTTCGTCTCTGGTGCTACGTCGTCGTTTTGGATCCAACCAGCAACCATGACCTCAGCGATAGCTAATGGGATGTCGTATCTTCGCTTGGAAATTGTTTGGAGGGGTTTCTTCTTCTTTGGCGTCAATGAGTCTGGTTGCGTCATGATCTTGTACTGTTTGGACGCGCCGTCGCAGTAGACGATATCTCTCGAGACGATCCGAGAAAGACCAGCTTGCTCGTGAGTAGGTAGACCAGGTATGTCCAGAAAACCACATTTCGCGTCCCAAATCTCGTTGCAAGCTTCTATAGCCTCATATGGCGCGTCCAGTAGTTTAGATAAATACTCAATGACCTCGCGCATATCTGATCTTCGACCGGATGTCCATATGACAATGTTTTGCATAACCCTCTCGGCTGAATTCCCTTCCGCTTTTTGGAGATGTGAAAGAATGGCGAGATTCTCTTTCCTTCGTGGTTCGGTACCATAGGATAACATTTGACGTACTGCGTATGGACTGTCGGATAATTCTTCGAGCTTCGTTAAGGTGGGCCCGAACTTTGATACTTGCGATACCCAAGTCAAAATCTGGGGCTGAAGTAGAGACGGTAACTCGTGTTTGTTGGTGTTATCGGTAATGATGTCGGCAAAGATCTTCTCCAGTGATTGCATGAAGGAGAGCCATGTCGCAGGATCCATGCTTTGGATCAAGTGGTCGATGATGGCAGTGCCCCATCGCGCTTCTTGCTTCTCACTTTGGTTCAGCCATCTTAGTAAGACCCCTCTCCAACATGCTTTGCAACCTTCCCGTGCTGCCAGGGTGTTCGTCAAAGCAATGATGGCTTGCCGTGAGTCCGTCTCCTGCACACGAACGATACGCACTATGTCTCGGACAAAAGAAGAAGATCGTCCCAAGCTAAGATCTACTGCGAGCTCATAGATACATTCGCACTTGTGTCCAGAAGGATTGTCGATATCTCTTGAAACCAGTATAGCTAGCATGCGCCGGTCGACACCATCCACACCTTCTCCAGTATTCTCCCAGACTTCAAGGATATCGCGCAATATTTGCTCGGTATTGTCGCAAGATACTTCGGCAGTAAGCAGGTGGTCGACACAGTGTTTCTCGATGATTTCTTCAAGTGCGTGCCGTGATTTCTGATCTTTCGCATCGGATGCGAATAAGAGGGACTCGGTCGAGGTATCAGGATTGAACCAGACGAATGTGTGCCTCGTCTGCAATTCGTTTTGATGTAGATTTTGGGCGGCGACGTATATCTCCTTGATCGATGTCATTCGTTTAGCGCTCGGCCACGCGCCGACATTCGCTCGGACAGCAGGCTTCAGTAGCGGGAATATATGTTCAGATGCTTTTACGGCCATGCAAAATGTGTGTAGCTCTAGTAGAAGGCGTAACCAAGCCGAAGTCTTTATCTGATTCTTTACGACAGATTGGCACTCGCGAAAGCACCCTCCAATCCCCTCGAATAGCCAATCTTGGAGGAAAAGCTCGCGAAAAATCGTCGCTTTTGGTGCGTCGAGGAGATGGAGGAGTTGTTGAAGAGCGTGGACATGGAGTCCGCCGATTTGCTCCTTCTCGGACCATAGTTTGCGAATGAAGGCATGATTATCTTTCTCCGGTGTACATGCAATCTCTAACGAAGCGTCGAAAAGATCCAAGCTGCTCTTCGTAATTGTTCCGCCGATGGTCAATGCTCGAAACAGATTGAAGAGGCTTTCGCCCTGGGGCAGCGAAGTGGAGACAGCGTCCAACCTTACCACGAGTCTTTCTAGGCTGGTCGATAAACATGCTTTTGTGTGCTCAGGGACCTCGATGATCAGGCCGCGGTAGTGTATCCAGTTCCTTTGTTCGCTATAGCTCGCTATCAAACCCTGACGTAAAGTTGGCCTAGTACCCGTGATCATATCAGGTCCTTCCAGAGCCACGACGTCGAGGATAGTCGACATATGGATGGTGTCTATCCTAGAGAAACGTGTGATACGATCAACATCCGGTCTCCAAGAGGCCCACATTCTCCAGGCTGGGAAGTGGTGGCGATCGAAGACAGTTTCTATATTGACACAAGGTGAATCCGAAGACGACGACACGTCCAGTTCCGTCATCCAGTCTACTGCTTTCTTAGCTGCTACCCAACTACATGTCAACCGGAAGCCATTCAGCTGCTCCGCATAATCTTTTATAGCTCGTCGTAAGAGCACCGCGAAGTTATGAAGGTCGGCGTCCGTATTGTGGGTTTTGTGATTCTTCAAGGCTCGCTTTACGCCTTTCAGATAGCAGCCGGCTGCACTGGCGCCGGTGGTCGCATAGGGTAAGAGTGTGCGTGCCCATTCTGCTTGCAGACGTGTAACTAAGGCAGGGTTCCCTTCATGCGCAGCTATCACGCTCTGTAGCCAAGTATCGAGGCCCCAATAGCTTCCACACATAACGTTCGTTTCAGCTCGTAGTAATTGGCTCAGGCTCTCCACGGACATAGCATGCGCTACGGAAGCTATAGTGACATCTCTTGCCGGGTGTGTCTGAACCAACATCGAAAGCCTCCTATCCGCCTCTTCTTGGCTGATCTTGCCTTTCTTCTTGAGATAGGTATCGGTGTGATTGCGAATGAAGCCCCATGGGAATCGACGGTGTGAGGGGTGTAGTACCCCAGCAGTGGCCTCCACCTCCGCATGCCATTCTTGACTGTGATCGGTCTTCTTGAAGATCGTCGTGCTCTTCAACGGTATGGCTCTTTTGGCCCATGACATATGAGAGCGTTTGGTGGTATCCTGTTCGACTGCAGTAGGAGGCATGACGGCGGTGGCCATGCTTGTCATACGTTTATGAGGAATGACCCTGCGCTAAGGGTGAGAGGATGAAATGGATACAGATGGAACGGCTAGTTCGAGTCGCGTTACGAACGGTCGGTATTAAGAGAATCGTGGGTATCGGTTACCGGCAACAAAGCACGAGAACTTTCGAGCAAATTGCAGGGGTTGAATTTGGTACAATGGGGATTTGTACCAGGATCGCGCTTTCCTTGGAAGCGCACGAGGATAGTGGGACCCAGGGTAGCATAGGGTTGGTAGTGTTGAAAGAGGTGCGGCCAATAGACCGTCGCCTGATGAGGGAGGAGGAACATCAAATCTTGGAGGTCCATAATGGATGTTACGGCAAAGATACATAGCTAGTCTGGTATAGCTCACATGTGATGGGTGGCCTTTTACGAGACTGAGACTTTGGGGCTGCGCACAAGGCTGAACAGGGTGGCTTATACGGAAAGCACATTCACCGGCCCCCGAAACGGCTAGTGCGATTGCGACTGTGTAGGCTAACCATGGTACGAGACAGCGGTAAGCGAAGCGACGAAAATGGCAATCTAATGTAAGGAATGGTCAACGAAAGCTATCTGGCAAAGTTGATCGAGCAATCGGCGTATGAAAAAGCCTTGTAGGATTGTGTGATCTAAGGATTTGTGACTACGGCGCCCGGAACCAGCCTGATTCAGCCGCAAATGTGCCTGAGGGTGGCAGACATTGTTTCAAACACTGACGACCTTTATGCATATTGTTACCTCCAGAACGCAATGGACTGCTAATGCGAAACGCACGGACAGTCCCGATGTGAGATCATGAAGCTGCTACAAGATATCACATGATCGAACAATTACCTTCGTCGGTGTCAGGAGCGACACCACGGTTCTTCCGTAGATGCGCAGCGGCTTGCCGAATGAAGTCGCCTGTCTTGTGAAAACACACAAGGTTCCCTTTCCCATCCTTCACTGCTTCACCGATAGACCAGTCATAAGACTGTCCAGTGTGAGAGTCTGTGGCAGGACACTTGAGACCTTCGATCGCTTTTTGCTCAAGATCTGGTACTGCTCATATATTAGTCTGTTGGTCATAATTGTGCCGAAGGAAGACTTACGTGTTGCAATGTATAGGAGGAACTCGTCTACTGCCTTGCGACTGGGGAGCGTATCGCTGCTTTGATCTGCTAGCAAGATCGCTGAGAGCTTCTCCATTTGTATGATTGTTTCCGTCCGCACGCCCTTGGACATCTCGTGCTGCTCAACTCGTAGAGCTGCGAGAGACTTGCCTGTTGGATGGAGGAGAATCCCCTTGACATCTTTCGGAGTAAACATTTCTCTGCTAAGAGGATTGCGGAGTACACCACCATTTGCCTGGATAGCCTGAACAAGTTCTAAGGTTGGCACAAAGTTAGTATGGGTCTCATCGTAGTCCGTACATGGAAGTCACATACCATCCATCGACCACGCATAGTTGTCCTCGGTCACATAGAAGTCCTCTCTGGCGATGTCCTTGACTTCATCTCCAAGCATGGTCTCGTCATTGATGTAGTTCCTTTCGAGATGTTCATGTTCGACGTGCATGAAGCCAAGCTCGCAATGAACTTTGAGCGCATCAGGGAGCGTCGAATCGATGGCTCTTCGGCGTTTGACCAGAGTATCACGAATTTCGTCGATACTTGCGCCTGAGGGTGTGCCATATGGTGCGCGCACCCATTCGATCATGGCTTCCAGATCTGCGATGGCCAGGTTCGTAGCCTCTTTTGGTTTGTCTCGGATGTTTCGCGCCACAGAACGAGCACTTGCTGGTGGGCGCATTCCACTGTAGACGGCCCCGTTACTTCCATCCGCCATGAGATGAACTTTGGCGAGGTTCTTCGACTGAGGCAAACCGGCCTTCTTCTGGAGGGTCTGTAAACGCAGCAGATTCGCAAACACATGTGTTGCCTTGGCACGTATGTCACGATACCCAGTAACCAGGTTTCGCTGTTCGTCGTTTAGGTCATCTACTGAATCGCCTAAGAAGAATTCCGACCGCTTGGATCCACGTTTCGATATTGGTTTCGTCGTGAATGGATAGTTATTCAAGGGTTCGCCTCCGGTCTGGGCAGAAGATGCCTGTATTCGCTTGACTGCCTTCTTCTCGGGCGCTGGAGGCTCTGGTACTTTTTCGAGAATCTTTAAGAACCTAACAACGTCTAGGTCTGTGGGAACTAAAGCCTGGAGCTTCTTGGCCTCATCTAATGCACCTTCCAGCCATTCATTACCGACTGCGATGTAATGTTCGATAAGCAGCTTCCTGGCTTCTATGCCTGGGGGACTACGCGATATGCTTTCGTAAAGCTCTCCGATATAGATCATATCAGGGCCTCCTCCATATGCGGCAACGCCCGATGTCGCGGCCATGACTGCTGAAGCACCGGTTGGATGAGGAAACCGAGTCCGGACGTCAACGGCGGGCTGGATGTGAGTGTTGTAGGTGCTAGGCTGAGCCCGGTCGGGACTGCTTGTAACAAGTCGAAGCAACTTTGGATTGTGTAAAATGCAGCTGTGCCCTGCTGGTCAGTGGACATAGTTAGTCGCATGGAGAGATCGAAAGCTGGAAGCCACAAGGCTGAACCAGAGTGAAATACGGCCCCCACCGCATGTGGTGACCGGTGATTGTCAAAGGCAGGGCTCGAGGTTGGCTGGCACTGCAGGAACACCGGTGGCTTAGCGCGCCGCTAGCGCCCGCTATCCGCGACACTGCCCAGGTGCCTCGTGAATGCGGGTGAGATAATTACCCCACAAGAGGATATTTTTAAATGTTTGTATTCAAGACAAGATCAGCGATGCAGTAGCCTCGCGGTTCTAAGATCCAAATCTAGGGTATCAAGCTCTCCTAGGCCCAGTCACATCGAACCCAAATCAGTACAGCAAATCCGCGAACTCTCCCAAAACTCCCTCCTTACCACCATCGAAGAAGTCATGCATGCCATCCATAGCCGCAAAGTGCTCGGCTACCTTCAGGCCCCTTAAGCGCTCTGCCTCGATAACGTCCCAGTTCCAGTCCTTCGCCTCCACAGCCTTGGGCAGGGCATCGTCATTCGGCCCTTGTTCTTCGGTTGTAGCCTCTTGGTAGACCCAGCCTTCTGGCTTTGCAGGTACCATATCGGCATCGACCAGCACATGCTCCGGTGGCACCGTAATTCTGCCTCGCTTGACGACATACTTTGCAATCGCAGTAGCATATATCGCGCCCTTGAGCTTCTCTTGATCAACGTCCTTGGCTGGTTTAGACTTCTTCCAAGGCTGCAGTGTCCAGCTCTCTGGTTGTGCCACGCCAGGCTTGACCATGTGTGTGACGAGATAGAACCACTTCTTGTCCCAGCACAGAAGTCTTGTCCACATCTCGTACTTCTTGTATGGGAGAATCTCCTTCTTGAACAGACAGCTTATGCCTCCTAGCGCAATGTAATGCTTGCCCCGTGTGCCTTCGGTCGCACCTACTGCTCCTGCTACAGCGCTCTTCTTGGCACCTCCTAGACGACTATTCTTTCTTATACCGTTGCGAATGAGCGCGGTGAAGAGATGTGTGCGGGATATGTCCATGTCACTGAAGTATGTGCTGTTGGACTTGTGCATATTGTAATCTGTCTCGAGGAACGTGGTACGCGTCGAGGTAATGATCGGTTGGAAGAGCGCATGCGGAGGGATCGGGGTCGGTTGGAAGTACAGTTGATAGAACAAGGCGCGGACGAAGCGTAGCTATGAATATCGTCAGCTCTAAGTCGCGTGTCCTGCCGCTCCGCCAAATACGTACATGCCAGACAAACGGCAGATTCTTGAGGTTTGCAAATGCGAGAAGAATCGCAGCTATCCTCCATAGACCACCAGGCGCGTTGTAGCCTGTCCATTTGGCCAGCGTGGCCATCAGGTTGCCTCTCATGGTAGGTTGCGACACGAGTGCTGCCATTGACGCGCCCGCAACGACGATGCTAGCCGTCTGCGCCATTGTGACCATACCAGAAGATGGCTATCGATCTAATGAGCGACAGCAAGGAAGGGACACGTTATTATACAATCGGCGTCAGCATACGCCGCCCTGCCCCTTCGCGAGGGTTCAGGTGCCCTTCCTAATCGCGAGCCGAGGCTCGGAATGTTCCGCACTTAGGAACATGTGGATAGCTGCGCAGATCCGCATCCTCAATTCGCAACTTTGACCTACTTGAGGATACTCACCACATCGCCGGTATAATTCAGCGAGTTAAACTCTGCCTTTTTGGCAACAGGTGTTTAGCATGTACAGCGCATATCACCGAGCCGGGACCGCTACGACGCTTTACGACCACGAATTTCATAGACGCACGCCTAGAGATATCCCCAGAATACTAGTTCCATTTCGCCGATAGCCATCAGCCTGAGTCTTGCATTTCGGTCGCGGGCCTTGAAGATGCGCGACGTATGTGGCTGCGGCTCAGCCTCGATGCAGCAAGGAGTAAGCACGCTTTCCTCCAGGCTGACAATTCAGCCCTAGAGTTTCCTGGCCTTCACTTCTCAATTCTCTTCATGACCGTATCTCTGCTTCAAACACCGATTCATTCCGATAAGCCAGCTGTCATACGGCGGCTTCCCTCCGTCTGTTCAACGATCCATTTGGATCACGAAACAGACACGTTACGTCAAAGCTGATCTCAGGCTTGTCGGTACAGGCGACATTCAAACCATGCGACTGCTCAACGTCAACACACGGCAGCTGTGGGAATTCTTTGGAGACGCTATTCCTCCATACGCCATCCTCTCGCATACTTGGGGAAAAGATGAGGTCTCACTAGAAGATTTGTCAAGAGAAGGGCACCAGCAGAAGCAAGGCTACGCCAAGATAGAAGGGTGCTGTCAGCAGGCGAACAAGGATAAGCATTCATGGGTATGGGTCGACACATGCTGCATCGATAAGACAAGCAGCGCAGAACTTTCCGAGGCTATCAACTCCATGTATCGCTGGTATGAGAACTCTGAGGTGTGCTATGCGTATCTGCGAGACGTGCCGTCTGGAGCAGATGTTTACGCGCAGGGTTCCGCCTTCCGAAAGAGTCGATGGTTTACTAGAGGCTGGACACTACAGGAACTACTTGCTCCCCGACGAATCGAGTTCTACGACACTGATTGGACGCCCATCTCTTTTTCCATGAAGGATACCTCTGACTACATGATCAAGGTAAACTATGCCAAACTACTCAGCGATATTACCTTCATCGACAAAGATATCTTCCATCCCTTAGTCCATACCGAAAATCCCGTATCGGCAGCGTGTGTATTCTCATGGATGGCGAGGCGAAGCACCACTCGTGTTGAGGACGAGGCATATTGCCTGCTCGGTCTGCTGAACATCAACATGCCGCTGCTATACGGCGAGGGTAAAAAAGCTTTCATCCGGCTGCAACAGGCTATTTTGAGCAGCTCCGATGACATAAGTCTTCTTACTTGGGGATATAATTGTCTTCTTACGCATGAACAGTCATGTCTTGCAAGATCACCAGTACAGTTCCTTGGTTATCCAAAGGAGTCCAAATTCCCCGACCAGCGAATACTAAGGACACATACCACTGTCACTGGACGTGGCTTGCACATCGAGCTTCGCATGTTCCTCGTCGATGCACGAAGCAAGACCTGGTTAGGCATCATAGAAGAAGAAGTGAAGTATGATCGTGCAGGAATTGCCATTATTCTACAGCAAATCTCGCGTGGAAACCTGTTCATAAGAGTCAGCAGATGCCCACCCGTTTCCATTCAAACAAAAAACCTTTCCCGACGCACAGATCAGGCCATCAAGAGCAAGCAGATATACATCGCGCATAATTCTAGCTATCACGAGGATACTCAGAGTATTACCACTAGCACCACCTTCGGAAGGCTCCTATCTCGTGTTCGATTCAGGTCGCAAATTTCTGTTTACGAAGGTCCTGAGTACAAAGTGGCGATTTTGTTCATTCCCGAGACTGGGCACTCGTTCTCGAGCTTATGGCCACCAGCATTGGAATACTACCTTTCCGGGGGGCTAAGTTCCAGGTTCGTCGAACTTGTGCCACACAACAACATGTTCTACCTTATATTCTCCAACGAAAAGCAGGAAGGGTTCGCAGTAAGGATTGAGATTAAATGGGGCAAACACGGGGCAAAAATCGTGAAAACGTCGTTTTGTTTACTTCCCGACCAGCATATCCACACAGCTCTGGAACATTGCTGTGGAAAGAGGATCGGTTCAAAAGTGCCTCAATTTGCCAAAGACATGGACTGGAGACCCTACTTCACCGCGAAGAACGTGACTACGAACGAAATTGGTCACGTGTACGCAAAGTACAAGGTGCATAAGACTGGGGAGAGCTATGGTTGCGATCTCATGTGGAAGCACGGTCCATATTTGGAAGAAGAATCAGCGACAGTGTTTTACGTGGATTACACCTAAGGAAGCATAGAACAGCGAAGGACGACACTATGTAAGACGGAAATAATGGCTCGACACTAGGTAGTAAACACTCATGTAGATTTATGTATGTGTATATTCATCCTGCATATCCAAGAGCACAACCATAACAAAGTAAAAATCGCAAATGGGTATATAAATGAGGGCCGACTCGGCCCGATGCCTGTCAGCATGTACAAAAACGCCTTTTGTTCCAGTATGCCGCTCGTCATTAACTCAATCCGCAATAGCGAGCCCCAGGCTTCTTTCTATCACTACCCCAGACCCCAAGCCCGTGGGGCCTCTCGTGGGGCCATGCCTGTCCGCTGCGCACAACCACCCTGAGGTGTGCAAGGATAGATCGTGCATGGGGCATGAGGCGTGCTCGTGCATCGCATGGGTAGGGGTATATGTGTCCGTAGATGTGCCGACCGTAGTAACGCCTGCCTGTTCGTGATTACTGATGTATCGTTCGTTGTGAATCGTGTTGAGTGTTCGAAAATCGATTGTGCACTCAGCCTGGCGGCGTTGGTCGACGGGGAGACTCGCTCGTTCGTCGGGGTGTTGAGACACTATCTCGCTGCATGTCTCTCATCGCCTCGGCATAGTCCTTCTCCGCCGCCATGTCTCTGCTGTTACTGTTGACCATGTCGTCGATAAACTGATGTTGTTTCTTTCGCACGGGTTGTGCATCTGCTCCTGTAGGGCCATCGCCCAACATGCTGGGCACGATATCTTCTGGATCCAGCCCAGCGTTTGAGTCTCGGTAATCCGGCTGGTTGGGGAACATGACGGAGTCTTTCTGAGGCCTTCGCGCACGTTTTGGCTTCAGTGGGAAGTTGCTGGGATGTATGTAGTCGCCGTCTGGGCTGCGCACGTTCTGGAGCGCGTTTGCTTCCCTTTCCATCTCTTCCCAGGTGGCGACGAGGTTGTTGTCGTTACGACTCCGGCTGTCGCTCGGGTCGCCCGAGAAGCTGCCTAGTCGACTGATCCGGAAAGCTCGTAGGCGGTCGAGTGCCACCTTGAAATCGTCGAGAACGACGGAATCCGTCAGGCACTTGAATACGAATGCGAACTTCCAGAAGGGGTTGATGCCCGTGGCTCCTGGGAGTTTGATAGCCTCGGTGACTGTAGAAATGTCCAGGACGATGAAGATTATGCTGAGTAACATGGACAACAACATGATACCAAAACGCGGCGAAATGCGTACGATCTCCTTGAGGCTCAGTTCGTATTGCGTCTTGATGACCCAGAAAAGGTAGATGGTGGTGAGGATCCACCAGGGATCGCGGCATAACGCCTCATACGGTCGTGTGTGCAGGAATAACTTGTTGACGCCATGAAAGTAGGCGAAGTTGGCGTATATCTCCACGACCCAGTACGGTTGAACAAGCACTACGGTGCCGATGAAGATATAGCTGACAGGTTTTGAGAGGAACGGCTTGATCTTCATCCATGCAATGACATTGTGCAGAGACCAGGAGGCGTTCAGGAAGATGGCGGCGACGGAGAGCCACCAGGCGTGGACTGGGCTGGGAAAAAATAACCAGAATCCTTGCCAGATACCAAGGATGAGCTGGACTTGATTAGTATGGATGTAAGCAGATATGTAAATGTGGACTCACTTCAAGGAGAATTAACTAGATGGTTGTCAGCGGTGGTCACTGCTTAAAGAGGGTTCTTACTAACCTTGTGCAACAGGACGCCGCGCCTCATGTTTGCCAACGTGATGAACGCCATAATGATGAGCGAACCCACGAGATAACCTTGCGCCCATGCTTCCAGAATGAGTTCCTCCGGGTTGCTGGGCTTGGGTACGACCTCACCCTCATTCCATTTGCGCTCGATGTCGGGTATGGGACTCATGGTGTTGGCAGAATTTTCGAAGGTCGGTTCCGAAAGCCGGGGCAGATGCCGAGGAAGCGTGCTGTGATGTCACAACGCGAAAAGCTTCAAATTCGATCTCAACACTTTTACCATGGCAGGCGTGAGTGGGAGCGACAACGATGGGTTTATGAGGAAAGACGGGGAATGAGTACAAGAACGAACGGGCGCAGCTGGGCGTTTCTCGTGGCGCGTCAGTTCTCCGCATCTCGCCATGACATTTACGGACGATGGTCATCCTGGAGGCTCCGGGGGCCGAGTCCATGCGTAATGGTGCTTTGCCTCAGGGAGGCATAGTGTGATTGAATCATGGCGGTGGCGCCCAGTCGGCAATTGGGACCACGCGGGCCAAGAGGTGTTTGGTGAAGCTGTGAATAAGCCAGCCGTTGTCGACTTTGCACCGAGGCCTAGAGCCATTGGCCGGGCCGGCATGTCTTTCGCTGACGCGCCGCCGCCACGAACGTCTGCAGTGTTTGCACCATGACTGCCGCAATGGAATGCTGAGGCATGGATTGGATGCGCACTTTTTGCGCGAGAACCAGCTGTTGCCGATGCGGTCAATGTCAGCACGGAACTGTGTACCGTGCAACGGCCGCATGCGTTCTGGTGCCTGGACGGCTAAAATTTGAAGTTCAGCACGCCTTGACCGGAAGCGGCTACCGTCGATGTCGATGGCTGCCAGCTGCATGGATGCTGCGGCGGGTGAGCGACATGGGACCCAACAGGCTGGGCCAGCGTCCTGGAATCTGGGATCGAAGTCTATCTACGGTGTTCATCTCCTTGCGGTTTTGGTGTGTGTTTCGTGTGCGAGGCTGTCTACCTTTGGTAGCAGCGCGACTAGATGGTAGATGACGGTGTGGCAGTATCTCAGAGAGTGTGTTTCAGATGGGACAATGTTTCAGATGAGGCAAAGGACGGCTCTGTAACGTAACAGTACCCACCGCAAGAGGGAAAACATTGCGCTTCAGCTTGCGATAGAAGGCTATGGAGTCCTCGACGTGAGCTGAGATTATCCGGAGGCTGTGGACAGCTTGTTATGGTGCGAGGACGCGTCCCGACGATGCAGCTGACGCAGTACCAGGCGTAAAGGGGACAATGGTCTATAAACAATGAGGCATTGCATGCTATCGTCACTGACGCCTTCCGGCTTACCAAGTACAGCAGAAGGTCGACTGCCGGCTAGACAGCCTCTAGATTTCAGGATCGACAGGTGAGGCCAGCACGCGCCAGGCGATGTGGTTAATTTCGCAGGTGTCATCAGAAGCCCAACCATGGAAAAAGTAGCTTCGGGTCCCAAATGCTATGTTGGCGGCTACAACAACTGCCTAGCTGGAGACAGAAGTTTAAAGTGACGACCGGGTCTGTGGGCCATCCGTGGACATAGGCTGCATCATCAACACAGACTTTCATTTCATGGACCAGGGCGAGGACATGAAGAAACAAAGCGGCACATATGGCGAAGTCTGTTGCAAAGGTAGTACTGCGTAGTCAGCATGAGGATGTTCGACTCATAGTGATGCTGCCGTTCGAGGCGCATGGCAAGGGCATGGCAAGGCTGGGGAAACGCGCTAGCTGCCCCGCTGAAGTCATAGAGAGTCGCCGCGTCAAACATTGTTTGCGGCCAGCGCGCAGAGCTTCAGACTCGCCCACGACATCCAACAACTACCGCAGAAGCATACGCGTCCAACATGTTCAAAAAGAAACCCACTGTAGGTTGCAATCTCGCACATACGCTGCACTGACTAACGCCCCTTAGATCAAGCCCCTCTCCCCCCTCAAGTCGAGCGACCGCCGCAGGACTGCCGACCAGATCATCGCCGACTTTGGCATAGACATTCCCGTAGATGCCGACGCGAACCCGGACGATAAGGCAGCTTCGTCAACCGCCGGCCTCACAGCACTGCGCAAGTCGCTGCTCCCCGAGAATGCCCTGTCCGCGCGCTTCACCACAACCGCGGGGCCAGACCTCAAGCAGGTGTCGGGGACGATATACGTAGGCAGCCATGAGGGCACCAGCGGGGAGCAGAGAGTGTTGTGGGCAAAGGTTGGTGACAAAATGTACCCCACCGTCTATACTCTCTGGCACAACCCACGGATAGTCCCATTGCTCTATACGCCACTCGTCGTGGTCGAGAAGATGCAGGGTGGCGCCGACCTGATGACGCCTGGCCTACAACGAGGCCCGCCTTTCCCCAAGAAAGCGACCAAAGGCGCAATCGTTGCCATTGCAAGCCTCGAGGCACCGACAGTACCCATGGCGGTTGGCGAGTGCGTCATCGATGTGAGCGCGTTGGGCAAAGTCCAGGGTACAAAGGGTATGGCTGTATCAACGTTCCACTGGGCAGGCGATGAACTATGGTCTTGGAGCTCGACAGGCAAGGCGGGCACCGAGCCTCCTGATATCCTCCAGGGCTGGGATGACGACAATGGTGAGGAGGCGAGTCTCGCTGAACGCACGGCAGCCGTTGATCTAGACGATGACGAAGGCGGTATCACTCTCGATGCCACCCCGACCGAACGGTCAGAGGCGGAGAAAGCACAGGGCGTACAAGGCGAAGATGCGCCATCCAACAACGACTTCATCGATGTCCTTGAAGATAAAGAGCTTACAACCAAGGGTATGCATCCTACATTCAATCACACCAACCAGCAGCTAATAGTCCTTAGAAATCGATGAAGCCTTCAAGAACGCATTCTTGTACGGTGTCCGATACCACATGGATCACAACAAGGGCCATCCCTCCTACGGCCTCGACTTCCCGATCTCGCAGACAAACGTCATGTCCACGCTCGTCCTACCCTTCCTCCCTACCTATACCCCTGCGCGAACAGCCTCACTACAAATCAAGAAGACAAGTTGGAAGAACCTGAGAAAGTTCGTCCGGTATCTCGACAAGCAACAGATTCTCAAGTGCAAAGACCGCGACGGCAACGAGGTCGTAGTCCTTGACATCGACTTCAAGGACCGCCAAATCGAATCCTTCGTCCCCTACAGGCTACCGAAGAAAGATGCGCCAACCGCTGCGAGCGTCAACGGGAAGCCAGCCGCGCCTCTCTCCGCCGAGTCCTCCGTAGGCCAAAAGCTGAAGCTCGTCTCCGTACTCCGGCCCAAAGAGAAACTCGCACCCATCCTCAGCGCCTCGAAAGCCGACCCCCGCGGTCTCTACACCCCAGCCGAGCTAAAGCAACTCCTCATCGCCTACATAGAAGCCGAGAACCTAATCGACCCCAAGAACAAGCGCCTCATCCGCATAAACCCGCAGCTCGCAGACGCGCTACTAGGCTCCTCGGCCGCCGACAACGCGGCTTTGTCATCTGGAGCCATGCCGCGTGACGCTTTAGCTGAGCGCATGGTCGCCGCCTCCTCCCCCTTCCACGCCATCATCCGCAACGACGCTGACATCTCTGATGCGAAGCCTAAAGCCGGTGCGCCACCCAAAATACAAATCACGCTCGAGACGCGCAGCGGCAATAAGACTGTGACGAAAGTACATGGACTGGAGCCGTATTACATCTCGCCACAGCCGCTTGCGGATGAACTGAGGAAGACTTGCGCCGGTAGTACGAGTGTGGATAAACTGCAGGGGTCTAGTCCCAAAGCACCGGTTATGGAGGTCATGGTGCAGGGGCCACAGAAGGATGCTATTATGAAGGCGTTGGAGAAGAGGGGGGTGCAGAGGAATTGGGTGGATGTTGTGGATAAGACGAAGGGGAAGAAGAAGTAGATGTATATATACGATAGGTTTGCAAGCAGTTGAATGATACCCAGCTTGTTTTCTCCATGGATCGTGTCTTTTGATAGCTTAGTAGTGACTGGAACATGTCTTTGAGGTGATGGATCCCTTTTATTAAACATGTTAGATGGTTTATTACTGTCAGAGGGTATCAGATTACCGGGAAAAAGAGCGGAAGTGCTATAGTGAGATCGTGCCTGACATGAGAAGGTGACTTGACCTTGTCCTTTAAGACACGCCAGACTTCATACAGCCCAACACGACTTCCGTGAAAGAATATGTTGAGCCCTCTTCCACCACTCTTCAATCGTTACCGGAACATGTTTAGCATCGCGCGTAGGTTCCTAGCCCGTGCGCGTCGCGTCACCGTCCTTGTCCGCTCCCTTCTCGCCAACATCCCCTGCCATTACGTCCTCAAAGAAATTAAACATGCTATCCTGCCCACTCTTCTTGAACTCCTTGACACACTGCTCAGGTGTGATGACCTCAGCGATGGTCTGGATCTCCTGCTTCCACTCCTTCACATACGACGCCGTCGGCTCGGTGTGCACGACGTAAAAGTGGCGGTAGTCGCGGCGCATATCGACCTGCAGTCCAGCGTAGTAGCGTATCATGTTCAGATTCGCGGCTTGCTGGCTACGTTTGAGCGTGTTGAAGTAGTCGACAGGTTCGCATTCTGCGATCGCACGGCGCTCGGAGAGGATGGGGTGTTTGTCGGCTTTTAGGCTGAAGGGGGCGTCGGGACTGTCTTGCTCGATGTAGTTGGGGTTTGTGAGGAGAGAGTAGAGTTTTGCGGCACTGTGTTAAGGTTAGCGATAGATCCACTTGCTCCAAGTATAGTAGACAAACCTCTGTACATCAGGATCCCCAGCTTGGAGCTCTGTTGCTTGATCTTCACAGTAGGCAAACAGATGCTCCATCAGTTCCGGACGGACACACAGACGCCAGAGCAGGCTGTTCTCGACGATCTCCGGCCAATGAGCTGATGGACCTGCGAGTTCCTTGAGCTTCTTGATTTTCGCCAAGAAGAGCTTGATGATACACAGCGCATATTTTGGCATCGCTTCGAAGACTTCGTCCGTGATGTAGATGAATCCACCAACAGGAAATATCTCAATGCGATCATTCCGGAGCACAGGTGTCTCATCTGAAGCATAGTCGTATTCGATACCTGGTTGAAGCCCGACCGACCAGAGACGCACTCCTCTACGGAGGACTTGGCCGAATCCGGGAATACTTGTGAAGTATTCAAAGTCGGGATGTGCCTAGTCTGCTTAGTATTCGTTTGTTCCACGGAGTGTGTGATACGTACGATGATGATACCCGTGCCTCCTTTCAGGATTTGTTGCTGAAAATCTGCCCATCCGCCTGCATAGCTCGCACTGCTGACTTGGACATGATGCATCAAGAGCAATCGAGTGATGATTTCAAACTCCACAAAATGATCTTCAGGGTGAAAGAACAAGAAAGCCCTCCTTTCTACCGGATCGAGGGTTGTTTCACCATCGTTGGTCGCAAACATGTCTTCGAAGTCGAGCTTACTGACTGCGCTTATTCTCTCTTGCAGCTCTGTGCATCTGATATCGACAGGAGAGAATTCCATGGGTGGAGGTGGAGGAGGTGGCGGCTGGAACGGTTGTTGCGGTTGTTCGAGTGGCATGGGAGAAGGGGAGCGTGTTACTTCATCGGCAACGTCCGGCTGAGCAACATCATCGATGTCCATATGGACAGACGCATCAGATTCATCAGACCCATCCGCCGGTCGAACAGGCTTCTGACGAGAATCATGTGGCCCATCCGCGACGATACCAGTATCATAATGTTGGAAGGCACAATCCTGGTCGGACTTACGACATTGAGTGTTTTTCCAGTACCAGCACGTAAGTTGGTTCGGTGCCAACGCTTTCTTGGTGAACTTGTCTCCAGACTGACTTTCTCCACCATTGAACTCCGGCCGCTTCTCAGGATCAATTCGCACATCGGGAACTTTAGGATCAGTGTGCTTCATCCACCCAGTGTTGTAGTGAGCGTAATTACACTGTTCGGCAGACTTCTTGCAGCCCCGTTCATGGTTCAGCCAATAGGGACAGGTGAGTGGTGGCCTGCGATATTTACCAGGTATGAACCCTTGCATATCCCCCAAGGGATAGTCACGGCCATTTTCATCCTTATTTCTATGCATGAAGCGACATTCTTTCGGACCTCTCGGGCAATCGTTGCTAAGCCTCCAAGAATAGCATACTAATGGGACTTTGTGGGATTCCCAGTCTTCCAACGGTAGGTTAACGTCAGTAGATTGTCGTCTTGGAAGAACGTCGCTGTTGGAGTCTTCTGTGGGTCGCCTATGGCTCGGCTCACGACGACCGTATAGATCATCGCGTGGTGCGCGCGGGAGCGAGATAGCGGTACCGGGTGGGGCGTTAACAATCTGTAGAGCCGAAGGATCAGGTGTACCCTCCCTGGCAGACTTCTTATTCGCCGCCCCTCGTCCTTTAAGGTTGCGGAAATGGGTCTTGTTCAATTCAGAGATCTGACGAGGCGGAGGTTTCGGTTGGTTCGTGAACTTGATGGCGCCATTCTTTCCTGTATCGGATGTGACATTACTAGGACTGACATGCGTAGTGAATGAGACTGATCTCTTCGCAGTACCGGGATTTGCGCGGGCCGGGGTTATATTGGCAGAACCTGTAGCGGCGCTTGCAAGCTCACTGGTGGTACTCGCCCTCCGTTGCGTGGGGACCGGGTCGACATGTCCGGTTCGAGAATGTGGACTTGATTCCGATGGCGAAGGCTTAGCTGGGCTCGGCTTAGTAGCTGACTTCCGCTTTGGAGTGGTTGTAGCACGTTTCAGTGCTGTACTGGCTGACTGAGCTGACTTTCGACGTAGCCGGCGCTCAGTACCAGCGCCATCTGCACTAGTTGACTTGTGCTTTGTCTTCTTTGAGGTCATCGTGATCTCATCGAATAATGAGTCATCCGTCAACTCTGCTTCCTCAGAAGAAGACAAAGATGAGTCTGACTGCACTACAGGAGGCTTGCGCGCTCTTGGAGGTTGTCTTCTGGGACTTTCGATGAACAAGTTGTTGAGTTGACTGGAGTCTACAGCTTCTCTTTCTGCCAGTGTGACTTCGAGGGGCGGCACACCTTCATCTGCCGCTGCTCGAACTGCTGCCTCGAATCTGCTTATGTTTTGGTCGCATAGCTTCCGGAAGTCAATCCCACTCATTTTCGATTTCTTCAGGTTCCATAGTTCCAGAGCGGTGGGAGCTGGGGGTCCTGGGGCAAGTTCAGGGTCCGTTGGAACATCATCAACAATATTTTCAAAATTTGATGCTGGTTCCCAAGTACCTACACAACGTTAGGAAGATGCGATGAATGTTCAACCTTGTGGAACGCTTGGAGAGTATAGGTCGGGGTAGTGTCTCAGGCAATACCAAAGAACTGCTAAAGACAAGATTAAGTGCTTACTGCTTCATAGCGGGTTAGCTTGGCTCAACGATCATTCAGCATAGACTTACTCGGAAAGTGGATAGCTCTCCCACTTGGTCAAGTACTTTATGCCCTTCCCGAAGGGCGCGACGTCCCATTCATTTTGCCACTTTTCTGCTATGATACATTCCACGTCAAAAGTACCCGCCACTTCCTCATTATCTTCGACAGGGCGTGATGACATTCTGGCGAAAGCCGTAGAGATGAATGAGGATGCAAGGTCCTGATTGGTTGAGAGCAGCGGGATAATGCTGATACAACGCGCAAGTCGAATTTTCCGATGCGCGCCCGATGGCTGTGCTCGCTCAACACGCGATAAGAAGAGACTGAGTGATTGCCGCTATTTGGCGAAAGGCGACTTGTTTGCGGTGGTGCAAGCGACCACGGGCGTGAAGGTGCAGGTGAGGACGCGGAGAGTAGCGTCTCGCTTACCTAATGCGGCATGGGCTCGTTCGCCCTGAGTGCTGGCTGGTGCTTTGTTGGTGGAGCAGCGACTCCTCGAGGCAGCGAGATAGCGCACTTGTACACTTCACCCGCCACGACGACCGGACTCTGCCTTTCTGCTTGCCCTGATACCCCAACGCTATCCAGGCCCTGCTCCCGAGAACTTCGCCGAATTAGCGACTGAGACGTGCACCCGCCGCCCACCTGCCACTCTTCCCCACCTGCCTACCGCAACAATGGCGAACGACGAATATGACGTGAGTCCTCATACGCCAGCAGCTGTGGACTCTGCATACTGACTGTCGTGCCTGTAGTTCCTCTTCAAGGGTACCGCCTCTCCCCCCCGCCTTACTCGTCCTGGTCTCGTCGCCCGCTAACCCCCGCAGTGGTGCTCATCGGAGACTCAGGTGTCGGTAAATCCAACCTGTTGAGTCGATTCACGCGCAACGAGTTCAACCTCGACTCCAAGTCGACCATCGGTGTCGAATTCGCTACCCGCTCCATCCAAGTCGACGCAAAGACTATCAAGGCCCAGATCTGGGATACCGCAGGCCAGGAGCGGTACCGCGCTATCACCTCCGCATACTACCGTGGCGCAGTCGGCGCTCTGCTTGTCTACGACATCAGCAAGCACCAGACATACGAGAACGTGACGAGGTGGCTGAAGGAGCTGCGCGACCATGCCGACTCCAACATCGTCATCATGCTCGTCGGTAACAAGAGCGATTTGAGGCATCTGCGGGCAGTGCCAACAGAGGAGGCCAAGCAATTTGCGAGTACGTGTTCCATTCTGTGACACTGGCAGTTGTCCAGATAGTCACTCAGAGACAACGTAAGCTGACACTCTCCAGGCGACAACAACCTCTCCTTCATCGAGACGTCCGCCTTGGACGCCAGCAACGTCGAGCTTGCTTTCCAGAACATTCTCACAGGTACGACCGTCTCACCAAACAGTACCCCGCAGTAAATGCAGTGGTCGGCGCAAAGTTTGGCGTCACAGTCTATAGCCCGGATAGACATGTGCTTACATCGCCACTTTCGTCGTGCCCTCTGCGTTGAGTCACCAGTACGAACTGCTGCTAACACTACCCAGAAATCTACCGCATCGTCTCAAGCAAAGCCCTCGACCAAGGCGAAGGCAGCGGCCCAGTCCTCGGCAACGACCGCAAGGTGCTCGAGATCAGCAAGTCGGCCGACGCGGAGCAGAAGAAGGGATGCTGCTAGACGACGACGAAATCCACAAATACCCTTCAACTACAAACTGGTTGCGCCGGGTTACAACGCATGTTTTTGGCGGGAGCAGCGAAGGGAGAAAGCTCGGATATAGCGAGCAGGACTACGATACAAATGTGCCTTACGTTTAACGCGCGGGAAACAACATGAGATGATGCAAATGCCCAAACTCGGCGTCCAGGAAGTCGCTCACTTTACGTCTGCTTTGTGTCTGTTCGGCTACAGGTGTCGGGGTCTCTGCTTGGTTTTGCATGCTGCGAGAAGCATCTCTTTTGTTCGGTTCGGGACTGGAGGCGATAATGCGAATAGTGGCTGTATGTATGGCGTGATTGCAATGTCAGCTCATGTTCAGATTATCTCATGTAGCCACCATGGTCGTTGATTGTACAATCGGAATGTCACGACGGGCTGACGCGTCAGCAGACTCCTGGAGCGGCGGTCGTACCACATGTGACGAAGTAGATCCACGGCTTAGTATCCCTCTGTCGGTCGTCTCGGCAAATCGAGCACTTGACCAGTGACTCGGCACGTAGATCGGTCCTTTGCGCATCTCCATCACCGTACCGAGCACCTCTTCCGGGCCACTCATCAAGACACTACATCACTCGGATCTCGACCCAAAAGTTCATCCAAGAACAACAAGTAGATTCGTAAATGCTCATGAAACGCCTATCCCCCTTCTACCATTCATATCATTGGGCCGCCAAGTATCCTCCGCCTTCGTCCCAGGAGGCAAGTACTGCGAGCCCTGCTCAGAAGTCCTGCGATAGCTCGAACTGCCCGAATCATCATGTCTCTTCTCATCTCGTGACTCGTGAATGCCCGGCATGGAGTACGTCCCTGGATCCTGCATGGACGACGGACTAGCTGTGAAAACAGGTCGCGACTTGACGTCTGTTGCCAAGGGAAGCAGTGAACCGCTGTTCTTGGACTGTAGGGCCTTTGCGCGTTTATCTGCTTTGGCGGCATCGTGCGTGCGGTCGTAGAGATATAGACCCACGAATGTGAGGACGAAGCCGAAGGCTTGCACTTTGGTCATGGGCTTGCCGAACCAGACGACTGCGAAGACGATGACGAAGACGCGCTTGATTAGGCTGGCGACAGAGTAGGTGACGGGTGAGACCATGGATAGGAGCACGAAAGCTACAATGTTCTGCCCGAAATGGAAGGTGCCGTTGAATAGGAATTCCAGAATCAGCCGCCCGTGGTCCAGAGCTTCAGGGTGGTCTGATAGTTCGATGGAGGCGTCATGCAGAAAGTCGAAGATGAGGGTGAATCCTTCGGACCAGAGCCAGAGTGGGAGCGTGAAGAGGAAGGCTAGACCGGAGGAGTAGCAGAGGAGGTTTAGTTTGTCTGGCTTGGTGAACTTGTTGGGTGGAAGACCGTCTTTCTCAGCGGCTGCGGCGTCGTTGAAGATCTGTTTGGAGACAATGTTCTGTACGACGAAGAGGATAGCGCTGGCAAATGCGGACATCAGGCCGATCAGGTTCGCATTGAAATCCGCCGAGCATGCCAGTATGACTCCCAGAGTAAGTGGTATAAGGGAGAGGTATGTTGGGATCGAGTATTGAATCTTGAAGAAGATGCTGTAGGCCATGACCGTCAGGAGCGGGGAGAGTCCCTTGATGGTGTGCACCAGCGACACAGGTATCCTCGACGTAGCATCGGCGCTGAGAATGTGTCCGCCGATCTGGAAGAGCGTCAAGGGCAGCGTAGCCATGATCAGTTCCCTGGACGGGCTGCGAATGCCGTATTTGAGGAAAGGCATCGTCTGCTTCAACCGCGGAAATTTCCTAGCGAACATGGCCATTATCAAACACCAGCCAGATACGAAGGCGAATTGTACGGTCGTAAGCGTGATGGGCTTCGGGAGGGCGGTCAGGATGGCCTTGGAGGACATGTTGGTGAAGATGGAGGTCATGTACCACACACCGCAGAGCACCTGCATCTGTTAGCCATGGACCATGCAGAGACGTGCATGGCGCGACGTACAATGAGCTTGGGCGACAGCGGTGCCTTGAGCGCATCGGCGAGTTCATGCGCATTCTGGCTGACACTGCCCTTTCGCGTCCGTATAGTCCTGAAGGCCTCGGAAAGGCTCTTCTGTCGCCCGTGTCTGTTCGAGGAGCCCGACGAGGAGCCATTCATGCCACCGAATCTAGCCTCTTTGCGCGGATGCCACCTATCCCCTGGTATCGCACTGCCGTTTGTCTGCGCTGCATGACTGGGGCTGGCGGACCGCGACGAGCTGAGGCCGTAGATGTTGTCTTCCTCGGGCGTGGGGAGCAGATCGGGCTGGAAGGCGGGAAACTTGAAGGTAGCGTTAGGACTCGGGTCCCGCGCCAACGGAGGCGTCATGGCGACTGCGGGATGGAAGGAGGTTGGGGTGTCGTAGAACTATTCGTTACGCCATGGGGGTGGGAGAAGCGATGTTGCAGGCGACTTGGTGCTATATGCGCGGAACAGTGGCGCACTCCTTTGCTACACGCAAGAGCACGAGGGCGGCACAATCAGCGGTAGCGGTGGTGGGGTACCGTGGATCGTCGAGAAGGATTATTCCACGAAGCGTGGTGTTGAAGGCAAGCGTCGCAATAGATCCGTAATTAGCGGAGAATTGTCTGGTTAGTGACATACGCGTTCCGGGCGTCGTGCAGCCGACAGGGATAGCAAATCACCAGCCCTCGTCAGCCAAGCTCCGTTGATGACTTCGGGAACTACCATGCATTCCGCACCTGCTGTGTCGGGCAGAGATCTTCTGCACCGATAACGACGTGCCTGTTCAAAACCACCTCTTTCGCTCCTCATCATGCGTCGAGGCTTCGTGCAACCCCGAGTATGTCTGTTCCGATGAACCGGCCGTCGCTGCCGTACTTGTTCTGTGCTATCTTCCTCCTGCTGCAATTGGGTCATGCTGCGGAACATGGCCCGGTCGTAGCCCCACTACACCTAGTGAGCCGCCAGGAGAGTGCCTCCTTGATTATTTTCAACGACACATGGCACGTCTTAGGGCCATTTCAGATTGGAACAAGAGGTACGTCATTGACCGTGGTGACGCGGAAACACCATGCCAACATCATATAGAAGCCACGTGGGGTGCCGATCCGCTCGAGTACTACGGCGGCTTCAGAAATCTCCAATATGACCCTGAGGCGACATTTCGAAGCTCATTGCCTACTAACGGGACCGCGTCATGGAATGTGACCCAAGCCGTACGGACTTTGAACGATGCTACATCAGCCAACGCTTCCTTGAGCGTGGCTTACTCCAACGTTGATTGGGACTTCCTCAAGGTCGTATACGGGTGGGCTGCTGTTCAATACCAGGCCTGGGCTCGTGGCGAACTCATCGTCGGCGGTATTGAGACTCAACATCTAATCTTGCATACGGACGCCATCCTGGAATACTGGGTGGATGACCAGCACTACTTTGGAGGAGACTATTACAGCTACCGCAACGCACCTCCTGTTCTTCATCTCAAGCCTGGCTCACACAGAATCGATCTTCGCCTGGCTCGCGATGTCAGGGCTTTTGGAGGCATTCTGGAGCCTACCATTGATGTTGTCATTGATGTACAAAAGACCACAGGGTCTCTGGAACTTGCGAAACCTGGCATGCTAGTGTCTGATGTGGTCGACGGGAAGCTTGCCTCGTCAATCGGATCGGTTTACTTGAGGAACACTGGGGAAGAGGATATCGAGGTCCTGAGCATTCAGCCCTCAGATGTGAGCTCGCACATCTCTTTCGCCGGGTGGACAACGGGCGCTCAGTCATTGTTACGCGAAGATACTGATATTGCTGACCAGGACGACTCTGACACATACGAAGACTCGAGCATGCCCATCACTATTGTTTCTGGTCAAACGAGGCCCGTCGTCTTGAAAGCATCTCTCTCTACCAACAACGCCTCATCCTTGGATTACGACATCACGTACCAGTCCGTTGGTGGAACGCATCAGAACACCCTACATGTGTCTCAAAAGCTGAATCATATCGATCTCTACAGGCCTCACAAGGTCACATATCTCCACCCGGGCGGCATAGCTTCCTATGCTATGCTTCGGCCTCCGGCGAAGAACGCAACATGCCCATTGGGACAATCGAAGCTGCCTTTGTTGCTGCAACTGCACGGAGCTGGTCTTGAAGCGGAAAATGCCCAGGTTACTGGAGCTCTGGGTCCCGTTTCTGATCTCTGTGCATGGGTCCTGTTCCCAACAGGTGTCACGCCGTGGTCCGGCGATGACTGGCATAATTGGGGCTTCGCCGACGTTGAAGCCGCAATAGCTGCGATTCCAACCTGGATCGCGGACAATCACTGGACCGGGTACGGTATCGACACAGACCGCTGGATAGTCTCGGGGCACTCTAACGGTGGGCAGGGTACTTGGTATGCCCTGACTCACCGACCAGATAAAGTACTCGCTGCAGCACCAGTTTCGGGCTACGCTAGTATTCAGGTGTACGTGCCATACCATCTGTGGCAGCCTGCAGATCCAGGACGTACAGCGGTCATCAGTGCCTCACTAAACAATTATCGACATGAAATGCTCATGCCTAACGCGCATGGAATTCCTGTACAACAGCAGCACGGTGAGATTGACGACAACGTTCCGGCTTACAACGGCCGCCTACTTGCGGAGCAGCTGTATCGTACAGGAGTCAGTTCGGGAGTTACAGGAGCCAAAGCTAGTTATAACGAAGTAGCAGGGGCAAACCACTGGTTTGACGGGGTCATGACAACACCAGCATTGGTAGACTTTTACTACACCCAAGCTATGAACACAGATGTTTTACCCCGGAAAATGGAGCATTTTCTTATCATGGTCGGCGACCCTGGAGACATGGGGAGTAAGAACGGTATTCAGGTCAAAAAGCTAGAAGACCCAGGACGCTACGGCAAGGTTGGTGTTCGGGGACACATCATCAAGACCTCCAATGTAAAAGAGCTTGGGTTCAATACTGCCCTCTGGGGCGAGTCTGTGACTCTCGATGGGCACGAATTGAGCCTGGCAGAGGCAGCAGCAACTACGGACTCTTTTATCCGTGCTTTGAAGACGGACGAAGGCTGGAACATCGGCTCACGTACTGCAGATTCCGCGCAGCCTGAAAGAAGTGGTCGACAACTGGGCTCCATGACTGCTATTCTTCGCACCCGTGGGTCGTTCACTATCAGGCACCCAGGCTCTGCCAATTCGTCGTACATTGCACTGCAGACTTCACGCAATCTACACCAGTACTTCCAAGCAGACGCCAACATCGTCTCTTCCATAGCAGACTCTGCAATTTCCAAATACACCAACAACGTTATCACTCTAGCTGTTGGCGCCAGTCTCAAAGAAAGTGAAAGCAACTTCCCAATTCAGTTTGGCGACTCTGGAATTACCATCCGCGACTATCGTGGGCAAGACCAGACATACGGAGATGAAGCTAGAGGTGCAGCGTTCTTGCGACCACTACCTGACGAGCGTCTCGAGCTCGTCCTGTGGGGTGCTGATGACGAGGGGTTGCGACAGGCATCCCGTATCGTTCCTCTGCTGACAGGCGTCGGCCAACCCGATTTCGTTGTCTTTGGTGAGAGCGCAAAATGGAAGGGTATTGAGGGCGTCTTAGCGATGGGTTTCTTTGACTCTGAATGGGAGGTCACTCCCAGCAGTGTCATAGAAAGTGGGTAAGCGATGCGCAGGCCCAAGCTCGAAGAGATGGTAGGTAGCTGCGAATATCAAAGGCTCACCATGTCTCATCAACTTTCAGTGTGGGAGTAAGGCTATACCAGCTTTGACATGAATGCAACGGGTGGAGACGTAGAGCGGACTGTCCTTGACAACTGTATCCTTGATTCCTCTTTCTACAATAATCTTTCCGTTTGCTAAGGTGAAGACGAGTGCGACGCGTCCCGACGCGACGCGCCTTCCACCTGGGCACCTACTCGCGCTCACCTCGTCTCTTTCGGAAGCTTCTATTGTCATCACCCCGCTTCTCCCGCTTTCTTTACTCGCCCTCTCCTCGATCTCTTCCTTCTTTCCACGACTGTCGTCCTTTCCTTACGACAACGCCCTCCGCGACCTACTGATTTATGTACATTTGAGCTGTTTCCTCGTCGCTTCTGCATCTACATTGGCCATTTACGTCGCCAAACGAGCTGCTCCGAGCCTCCGTTCTGCATATTATCTGCCCATTTGCCCAATAACCCCAGATTTGTTTCCAGCCGCCTTCAGAACCGTACTCTTCACCATATAGCCTGGACACGTCGGTAGCCTCTCGGATCTAAGTCATCTACCCACTCTTCCAAGCTCCGCTACTATGAGCTTCAACATAACTTCCGACGGGTCTCCCACACCCCGCAAGGGCCCCAACCGATTCTCCAAGGCCGGCGATCTCAGGATTGACACCTCGCCAGAGGTCCTGGGTCAGGCGGTAGGCAGCATGAGCCTGCACCAATACCCATATGCCTTCCAACGTGCGTTTGGCTCATCGTTGACTTGCAATACACAGGGCATGAAGCGACCACTCGGTTCTTCTACCCTGGGCAATCAAGCGCCTATGCTGCAGCAGCACGACTCATTCGACGGCTATAAGGTCAGTACAATCCAGCATTTGCAGCAGGCTCACCGTCGCGCCCTCTCACATCGACCAAGCTGACCTACCCAGAAGCCCAAGATGGGAGCTCACGAGGAGTCAGCCGTCATGGACTCGCTCTTGCAGCGCCTAAATGGACGCTCCCCTCCGCACGACCCGTATAGCTCCTCCAACGGATCGATCCCCATCACACCGGCCACCGACGACTTCGCATCTACCCCATCGACGGAGTTGGACGGCTCGATCATCCTCGTCGAGGCTTGCGAGCTGCAAAAGCTTAAGCTAGAACTACAAGAGGCCCGCAACGAAGTCAACCGCGTCAACCAGGAAATGCACAGCCATCATGTGGCCCGGTCGACCATGGAGCACCTGAGCCAATCGTCAGAGGCTGATTATAGCTACCCCGGTGATGTCACTGAGCAGACTCTCACCAGCTTGCAGAACAAATTCAACGCTTCCACTCGAAGCAACTACGGTTGGGGCAATGAGCCTGCTCGCCCAGCCTATACCAGCAACAACAGCTTCGGCAACTCATACCAGCCCCAGGTGCAGCCTCAGCCCCAGCCTCAGGCCCGTCCACAACCCGCTCAGTCAGGCTATCGTCGCAATGGCTTCTTGAACGAGCCCACTCATTTCCCTCTCGACCAGAGCTTCCGCAGTAGCGGGATGTCCAACGGCTTCAATGCCGGTATGGGTAATGGCATGCCTAACCCCATGAACAACAACTTCAACGGTATGAACATGGGCATGGGAAATGGACTGAGTAATCCACCTAGCCGCCCTAGTTCGGCCTTCGATCCGAGTTACAATCAGTACGCTATGCCGCCCATGTATCCGATAGGCCACTCGGCTCCGATTGGTACAATGGCCAGCAGATTGTCGCCAGATGCGAACGAGTTCAACGTGGCCAATGGCATGGGACCGTCTCCATGGAACTCTCAGGTAAGATGCCACTACTGCATGCAGAACCCCGACTTTTACTGACAAGACATAGGCTCCGAGTGAGGCGGGTACTTCACAGTACGTGCCCCCTGTTGAACCCATGAACTATCGTCGCCTGTTGGACCGAAACATGAGCTGCAACTGGAAGTACATCGTCGATAAGATCATCTGCAACAACGACCAGCAGGCTTCCATCTTCCTTCAGCAGAAGCTCAAAGTAGGCACACCGGAACAGAAGTATGAGATTGTGGAGGCAATCATCTCCCAAGCTTATGCATTGATGGTCAACCGCTTCGGCAACTTTCTTGTACAGCGTTGCTTTGAGCATGGTACGCACGATCAAGTCATCGCGATCGCCCAAGCCATTCGCGGCAATACTCTCGCCTTGAGCATGGATGCATTTGGCTGCCATGTCATCCAGAAGGCCTTCGACTGCGTCCCGGAAGAGTATAAAGCAACTATGGTGCACGAACTGCTTCGTCGCATCCCAGAGACTGTCATTCACCGTTACGCTTGCCACGTCTGGCAGAAGCTCTTTGAGCTCCGTTGGAGCGACTCTCCTCCCCAGATCATGCGCTACGTCAACGAAGCTTTACGAGGCATGTGGCACGAAGTTGCTTTGGGCGAGACGGGCAGCCTGGTCGTACAGAACATCTTCGAGAACTGCCTTGAGGAAGACAAGGTACGTGAAGGCGCTATCAATCCTTTCGGCTTCTACTAACTGGCATTAGCGTCCCTGCATCAACGAGGTGCTCGCCAGTATCGATGTCATCGCCCACGGTCAATTCGGCAACTGGTGCATCCAGCATATTTGCGAGCATGGTGCGCCCGCTGATCGTAGCCGAGCTATCGATCACATCCTTCGCTTCAGTACTGAGTACAGCATGGACCAGTATGCTTCCAAGGTCATCGAGAAGTGCCTGAAGATTGGTGGCAACGAGTTCCTAGACCGGTACCTGGACCGCGTATGCGAAGCTCGCCCCGACCGTCCACGCATGCCTCTTATTGATAGTAAGTCTGGAGCACCCTTGATCCGTGGACGATAGCTAACCTTGTCAAAGTTGCTGGTGATCAGTTCGGCAACTACCTTATCCAGTATGTCTTAACCAACAGTGGTACCCAGCATCGCGAGCTCGTTGGCGGCCACATCCGTAAGCACATGGTCTCTCTCCGCGGTTCCAAGTACGGCTCTCGCGTCGCCATGCTCTGCTGCAACCCTGCCCTTGCGACACGCCCAGGACCTCCGGCAGGCATGCTTCCCCGCTATGGCAACCCCGCACCGCGCCCCAGTTTTGGCGCATTCCGTTAAAGACGTATTTGCGCGTGTACATGTCTTTGTCCACATACGTATCGTTGGGTATTATCAGCCAGTGCACCGCTCGCTCGATCTCGAAGAAGGTATCGTGGATATGCCCAAAAGCTAAGATCAATGTCGAACAAATTGTCGAAGACCATTGGCTTAAAACGAAAGTACGCATTTCCTACAGTCAGTTGGAAAAGCATCGATTCCTGGACACGCCTTATCACGGACATGTTCTTTCTTGTTTATCCCAACACTTTCATCGGCCCTGAGATACTTAGTAGGATTATGGAGGCAAAAGCTGGAGAAGACGATATGGTGAACAATGAACTGGATTGTACCTACATACTTATCCTTCTTTCGGAAGCAGACTAATCACGAGGTAATACGGTTACGATAATGCTGTCATCGGATGTATGTATTCTTCGATGGAAATAAGAAACATGATGACCTATTGCATGTATCACTGTTTTTGATGTGTTGGGAAGAGTTCGTGGCTTTACCGCAGTGATGGGAACTGATGAGTGAACATAAGAGACAGACGTTGCTACCCGTCTTGTCGTGGATGTCAACGTGCGGAGCCGCTCGGTGAATCCTGGAGTTTGTACGGGCTTCGGTGGCAACTCGGGCATAGCCGGAAAAGAGCTTGCACATGCCGGGAAGACGATAATCAGGGTTGGTGAAAACTTCGAGCTGTTTCATCGAGAATCACGTTCTAAGGGACTCGCATAGCCTCATGTAGAGGAGAGGGAAGGTTGGCCGCATATCTGCTGAGTCTGAACAGTGCGAGCGGCGAGCGGCAACTAAGAGATGCCGCTTCGGCACAGAATCCGAAGAGCATGCGACACGCGAGAACTTGCCGAGCAGGAACAAACCGGGGATGCATTGCTCACAAGCTTACAGAGCCTTACTTAGCGGCTGCCTGCATGTAGGTGTCAGGGTAGTGAATGCGCATGGGTGATGCATTTCTGATGGAACTGTTGCGAGGCAGAGCATCTTGAGGAGGGAGTCATGGTTCGCTGGGAGTGCATCCCGAAACGAGTTAAACGTTCCTACATCCAACGTAGAGTTGCAAGAAACGAACAGCAAAAGAAGTCCTCTCGAGGTATACTCACTTGATCATGCATCGGTGACCTGATCTCTCAGCGCACGATAATCGGCCCAGCCCTCGAGGGACGTAGGGCTAGGCAGGGCCTGCCGAAAGGGCCTTACCTCATCACTGCCCGCACATGTCAACGTGGGTCTAGCGGCGCCGGAAATTCGGCGACGTCACCATGAGTTTTGAGCATTGCGTTATCTTTTAATAAGTCGCCGCGTGCGCCGTCATATTTTATATACCCATTCGACTCCATACACATACTCGTCCAAACCCCCAACACTAAGCGTATACCTGGCGCACGATTCTCAACAGCCGCCACATTCTCACAACTATTCACCATATACCCAAATTCCGAATCGGAGCAGTTTCTACCTAAGACAAGATGAAGGTTCTTACTAAGGAAGAAGAGGCGGCGCATTACAAGTGAGTAATACACTCTAACGGCGATGGGAGATTTGTACTGACAGCTTCCAGTGCCACAATCAAGGGCGGCTCGATAGGTGGTGCCATTGGTACGGCGATAGGTGCTGCAGGTGTCATGGCTGCGAGCAGAAGATACCACTCATTCCGAGCGCTCACAGTTCCTTTCCGGGCTTTCCTGGTCGCCTCAACAGGAACATTCATCGGTACGTATCTCTCTATCGCGAAATTCCGGAGTTCGATTGCTAACAATGCTACCCCACAGCCGTCATCGCCGCCGACCGAGCCTCCGCAGCATACGACATCGAACACACACCCGAGAAGAAGCGTCAAGTCGAGCGAGAGAAGGAGCGCGAAGCCCTCTACGAACAAAACAAGACCGCTCTCCAGCGCGCCAAAGCCTGGGCGACCGAAAACCGATACCCGCTTCTCTTTGGTTTCTGGGTCGTCTCCATGGCTGGATCATGGCACATGGTCAACCGCAACCCATACCTGAGCGGATCACAAAAGCTAGTGCAGGCGCGTATGTACGCACAGGGTGGCACACTGGCAGCGCTGCTAGGCAGTTTTGCGATTGAAGGTGCGGACGCGGCCAAGGGTCAGGGAAGATGGGAGACAATCAGGGTTATCGACCCGAACGATCCCGAGCACAAGCATGTTATCGAGAAGAAGATTCACCACGAGCGATATGCTGGAGAGGACCAGTGGAGAGGTATGTCAAAGTCGTGAATTTGAATGTGGGAATAGCTAGCTGACTTGATGATACAGAAATGGTAGAGGCTGAGGAGCAACGCGAGAAGGAGCGCAAGGCTGCTGCTGCGGACAAGGAGCACAAGGCCAAGCAGCATGCTGATGCTGCTAACAAGAAGGAGAAGAAGGCTGAGAAGGAGGAAGAGCAGAACAAGAACAAGGCTTAAGCGTGGACTGAGTTAATGTTCCACACTATCCTCCTACGATCTCGAATGCCTCCCGCCCTACCTCCAACCACCCGATTCGCGCCCGATACGGCCTCCGCGTTGTCTTTTCAACATCTTCGTCCTCATTTCCCGGCGTTTGGATGCAAAATACTCTACGACCTTGACCTTGTACCTGTTATATCTGTACGACTAGGTTGTGTTCCGGCAGTTGGATCATAATGCGTTGTATGTACATATGAGCGCGGTTTAGCGCACCTACGAAAACCACATTCTTATACTACATCATTTGATTGTGCGCCGATGCTGTCTAATTACGCGTTTATATGTCAGAGCTATACCATATTCCTTTTTGTAAACTGTCTGACCTTGCACGTGTGGGCTGTATGATTCTCAGGGTCCATCATGACGTCTGCGCTCCTAAGTTGGTGCATCAAGCACGTCACATGCTTTCGCGACGAAGCTAGCTGGTGCATACATGTTGTGAGACTTTCTGTTTTGTGATCGTATCTTTGGATTTGACTATCACTGAGGTTACAAAATTTTCTCTTCACCATTGCGTCTTGGCCAGTATTGAGAAATCGTCTCTTTGCGTACCACTCACACCAGCAGCTTCGATTATACTAAGCAAAACGAAGAAATGAGTCAATCAGACGTGTCACGGACGCTGGAAACGATTTTACAGAAGCTCATACCCAAGACCAATCTCGTCCACCCACCCAAGAAAGCCCAAGATGCACAACTCACGGCGACAATCGCAGACCTACATGTCCACCCTACCATCGAAGCACTACTACACATCCTCAACCATGACTTGGAATCTGCACATTTTCTAGTGCGGCACATGCAGGCTCCGCCAGCTGTGGAGGGGATGCTGCTACACGGTATCTTGCACCGCGCGGAGGGCGACTTCAACAACGCAAGAGCCTGGATAAGCGATGTCGCAGATGCATGTGAAGGCTATCAACCCAAACACAAAGAAGATGGTCAGAAATTGGATGCCGAAGTCGCGAAGCAAGTTGGCAGCAACTCTTCCATCTCGTCTTCCCTGATCGAATTCGTCTATGGTGACGAGGAGCCCAAGAGTCTGATCGACGCTGTTGAGGAGTTTCGAGGCAAGAAGAAGAGCGAGAGAACGGATGACGAGGAGGGCATTGAAAAGAGGATAAGAGACGAGGCGGAGAAGGTGCTGGCGTGGTGCAAGAATAAGTTTGGGGACGGGGTGTGGGAAGATGCGACGAAAGCCTGGGTCAAGAACAGCGAGGAAATCAGCAAGATCAGCGGGGATATGGTTAGTGGTGGTAAGGGACATAGGGAATTCTGAGACTAGAGATGGTGTGGGCGGTGCCATAGCACGCGTAGTGGGGGTTGAATTATTCTTGTTACTAGAACGCCCGCGCCGTTGAGCGAAGACATCTGGAGCGATCCTTACGGCGATCTCCCAGATTTCGGTAGCTTATCGGCACCTGTTCTAAGGACACGTTTACCTTCAGGAACGTCCTGTCAAGCGACCCAGTGATAGTACCGTGAAAGCGATGCCAAGACGTGATGATTTGTTCCTGCCCACGATCGCAACGTGCATCCCCACTACCGCGCTCAACCGTGGTTCAGATCGACGTCCTCGGGGCAACAGCACGTGAGAGAAGCAGCAGGAATGAATGTCTCAAAGCCTGTATACAAACAGAGGGCATGATGCAGGCGACCGTCATCTGTACGGCAGCAACCACCGCCTGGGCTTAAGCGAGGATCAGGGCCAGGGTGCAGCGGCGAATGGGCGTCGACGCTCCAGAAGCGGTCGGCCTGTGACATCAACGGCCAGCTTTCACCCCTAACAACGCCATTATTCTTCCCGCACCACGTGCAGCTCTCGGCTGGACTGTACACCAAGCAATCATGGCCGACGATTCCCTCAAAGTGAATGGCCAGGGCCGTCCCAGCAACGTCAAACACCACACGTCCCCCTCGCTCATGATGAACGCCCACTTTGCCGGCGTCGGCGACAACGTCGACAAAAGTGCCTATGAACATGGCATCCAGGTCATCGACGAGGACAAGATGTTCAAGTATGTCTTCTCCGCGTGCAGGCAATTGGGCAGAGGGGCAGTAGGCTAATGGGTTCTCGCCATGTAGCACAAACGTCTCTACATATCTCAACATCGAGAAGGTTATCCCCGCCGGCTTCAACTACCACCTCATATCCGTCTTTGGCTCGCAGTCTACCGGAAAGTCGACGCTGCTCAACTACCTCTTCGGCACCCAGTTCGGCGTCATGTCCGAGCAGGAGCGCCGCCAGACAACAAAGGGAATCTGGATGAGCAAGAACAAGCGGGAGGAGGGCGGCTCCAATATGGCTGAGAACATCCTCGTCATGGACGTCGAGGGTACAGATGGCAGAGAGCGAGGCGAGGACCAGGACTTTGAGCGCAAGAGCGCCCTGTTCGCGCTTGCCACGAGCGAGGTCCTCATCGTCAACATCTGGGAACACCAAGTCGGACTGTACCAGGGTGCCAACATGGGCCTGCTCAAGACTGTGTTCGAAGTCAACCTACAGCTCTTCGTCAAGGACAGCCAGTAAGTGTTACGACTATCCTTAGCCCTCACGTGCTGACGATTACTAGATCCACCCCCAGATCCCTCTTATTCTTCGTCATCCGCGACCACCTCGGCACGACACCCCTCAAGAACCTACAAAACACCTTAATACAAGACCTCTCCAAACTATGGTCGACCATCTCAAAACCCAACGGCCTGGAGAACTCGCGGATAGAAGACTACTTCGACTTCGCCTTCGTCGCCCTCCCCCACAAGATCCTACAACCAGAGAAGTTTGAGGAGGCAGTCACACAGCTTAGCAGGCGGTTCAAGGAAGGGTACAATGACCCGAGGAAGAGCGGACTCATCGACGAGGCGACAGCACCCATCTTCCTACCCCAATACCACCGACGGATTCCCGCAGATGGTTTCTCGGCATATGCGGAGGGTGTGTGGGATCAGATTGTCAACAACAAGGACTTGGATTTGCCTACACAACAAGAGCTGTTAGCTCAGTTCCGCTGTGACGAGATCTCGCGGGAGGTCCTCGTTGCTTTCGACGAAAAGATCACACCACTGGAAGACCAACAAGCCGAGCACGCTCGCACAGGACAACTTTCTGTCATTGCCGACCTCGGCCCTGCGATGAGCGCCGCACGAACCAAGGTCTTCAAAGACTTCGACACGAACGCGAGCCGATACCACAAGGGCGTCTACAAGCGGAAGCAGGCAGAACTGGAGGGCAAGGTGGACACACGGTTGAAGGCACTGTTCCAGAAGCAACTCACAGCTGCTCACAAGTCCGGGGTGGAGTCCTTCAGCGAAGCCGTCAGTGCGGCGGTGAAGAGCGGTCAGAAGAAGGGAACATACGACTTCGCACAGATTGTCGATTCGGAGAAGAAGCAAGCACTTGCCAAGTTCGAAGAAGATGCGAAGGCCATGGCGATCGAGGGCGCGGCCTGGAGCAGTCATGAGAACGAGTTGAAGATCTACAAGAAGGACCTTGATGACGTCTCTGGCCGTCTGCGCAAGGATGAGATGAGGCGTCTGGCCACACGAATCGAGCGCTGGGTACGATCAAGACTAGACGAGTCTGTCGGTCTGGAATTCAACAAGCTCGGATCCGGTCGAGGCGGTTCTGGCGCGCCCGAGCATGGCGAGCGACCACCAACAGAGAAGGATCTCTGGGACCGTGTCTGGACTATCTTCACCGAAACTGTTTCGAGCGCCGAGAAGCGATTCACTGACCGCGCATCCAGCTTCGATGCTAGCCCCGAAGAAGTTGAGGTCGGTCTGTGGAGGTTACGGCGGAAGTCGTGGGCTGTCCTCCGCGCGAAGATTGACGAAGAAGTCATGGAGGGCAACATTCTCTTGAAGCTGAGAGAAAACTTCGAAGACAAGTTCCGCTACGACGAGCATGGCGTCCCAAGAATATGGCGACCCACCGATGACATCGAGGGCGTCTACACCAAGGCCCGCGAGTCGACGATCACCGTTATCCCACTCCTTGCCCGTTTCAAGCTGGCGAAGACATCAAGCCCTCCACCGCTCGATGCATGGATCGGCGAAGCTCCCGCGTCAGCAACCGCTGCGGATGAAGACGATCTGACGCCCATCGGTGGCTTAGACGACGAAGAGGGCAAAACCCTGGAAGAGGAGATGACCATCCTCTCTGACGCCAAGCAAGCCGATCTCCTGATCCGCTTCAAGAAGACCGCAGATGGTGTGTACGTAGAAGCTAAGCGTAGCGCGATTGGCGGTATCACACAAGTTCCGTTGTACTTCTACGGTCTCCTCCTCGCGCTGGGTTGGAACGAAATCGTAGCTGGTAAGTCTCTATCCTCCATGCGATGCAACCCCCTTGCTAACAACTACCAGTCCTCCGCAACCCAGTATACTTCATCTTCCTCATCCTCCTCGCCGTCGGCGCCTACGTAACCTACACCCTCAACCTATGGGGCCCCATGGCACGCATGGCCAACGCCGCCTCCACACAAGGTCTTGAAGTCGGCAAGGAGCGTCTTCGCGCTTTCCTCGAGAGCTCGGATACTGGCCGCCAAGCCATGGCCATGAGCGGCGGTATGAATGAGACTAGGAGGCACGAGGATGTCAGGATGGACAGGCTAAATGGCGATGGCAAGAAGAGCAGAGCCGAGGAGGAGGACCTCGATGATATTTGAGTGAGTGTCGTTGTGACTGGTTGGCTCTTTTGGGTAGATGCTGGATAGCGTAGGATACGGAAAAGGGATTGTCTGGCTTTGATAAGTGTGTTTGAGCACTCTGTTGATAGAATCCTAGTTGTTGGGACGGTTTCGTTGGAATGCGAAGTTGGATAAATGAGTCCGATGGTCCAAGTCGATGAGCGCGATTGGGCATGTGAATGCTGCGTTGGTGGTGATGATCGTCAGCAGTACAGGCGGTTCCACGGTTCAAACTCCGCGCTACCGGTGTATATAAACCACCTTTCTGGCCATGCTCTCTTGTCCTCATACACTCTAAAAGCTTCCATCTTTTATTACCAAAAAATCGCTATGAGCGATCCATGTGGACTTCGCGGCCGCCGCTGGTTCCTTATTCCAAAAATGACTGCAACGAGATTTATGTCTTTTCCTGCAAAACCTTCGAAGCACTTTTTACACTCGAAAATTTGGATTGCAGATCGGAATGTTCTCTGGTCCTCTGTCTCTGTTCAGAGATACTATTATCCAAAATTCTACATTTGGCGACCTATGTGGTTGGCCTTGCCTTCTCCAGCGCGAGCGACATATCTACCTAAATCCAACACTAAGTCACAAAACCTACCAAAAGGATTGGACACAGCGGTCATGTCGGCGGGACGTTGGCAACTGTGTTACTGGTCAAGATGCGAGACTTTGGCGGCACATCCAGCACTCGGACGGCAACGGATACCAATATAAATACACCTCTTTTCTTGACGGTGTTCCAAAAATATCTCCTCTCTTTTTCAACTCAAAAGAATACATGAATGTCGTGATGGAGAGGTGTTGCCTGGACTCAAATATCGCGAAAATACGTTCATTCCCCGCTTTAAGCGATCCGGACTCAAGCTGATGAAAGAAAAGTCATGCGTTGTCTCTCCGGTCAGCCAAGAAGCTGGTATTAGAAACGACAGGAGTACTCACCCATGTCGTGGGAGTCTGCTTCTCCTTTCTTCTGGACTTACGAGAATACCGACTAAGAAATCAACTTCGACACCTACTCGACACCTACCCGGTATGTCTAAGACCCAAGAGATTTTTTCATAAGTGGTATGCAGTCATGGGCTGGCTCGTGCTCTCGGTGCCTATAAAGTCGTCTCCATCATCGGTACCCTCGTCTCCACGATAACGACAAGGTCTCTTCCCGATTTCCAAAGCAAATGATCTCCATTTTATGAGCAGGAAAGAGAAGTCTAAACCACAGGCACACAATGCCATGGCCCTCGCCTGGGATTTTGGCGAGAATGCTTGAAAGATGTACTTGGATGGCACACGATCTTGCCGTCGTCGAAAACAACTCAAAGCCTGTATCATAAGAGACTTCCCAGAGTACGAGGCTTTAAGTGAGCGCTGTTCAGATCAAAATACGCTATGTAGAAACACATGATGATACGTAAAAAGCATCAAGGACCTACCTACGGTTCTCCCTTTCGACTTCGACATCTAAAGTCCGGAGTGCTTCAAGCGATGAAAACGAAGATACTGCAGAACTATGGATCGTTTCTTTGTATGATCTAGATATCATGCCTACAATTCGACTATACATATCTTCCTCTGGAATAACTTCCTAAACAACATTACCAAAATGACATGTCAAACTATTCGATGAGAGAAGAGAGAAAAAGAAAATAGCAAAGATGCCTACTCATGATCTTGATGGGGACATTGGTATTCATGAAGCAAGGGATATGCTATCTCATCGGATCAGATAGCTCGACATAGAACGACTCTTGCTTCCACTTCTGGCAATGAAGTATCGCTACAAAAGGTTGCTCGCAGGCATCTATGTTCGTGGGCTGGCATAGTTGACCAGACTGAAAATATCGAGTTGGGCCGCGCTATGCTTTTCCACATGCGAGACCAAGATACTTCTCGTAGTCTACTAGGGTATCTAGCCAATATTCGGGCTACGTGTCTACTATATAAGAGGCTTGTACGTATATCGCCTTTCTTCTCCAAATATCAAGGTTTCGTTTCTCCAAAATCCGAAACCCTGCGTTACATGACCTTTCTTCGGGCCGAGAAGTACCCAACCAATAAATGCATGTTCTGGTCGTCGTACACGAGCGGGATCGGTTCGTTCCTGTTGTTGTTCAGACGTCTTTCCATCAAAGGCGTGGCAGTCCAGTACCATGCCGCCTCACTCACGGTGTCGACTCACCATAGTACAACGAGACCAGTCTATGTTGTTCAGTTACTCCAGAACAGTGAGATCCGCTTCTCATGAGTTTGAGAATTCGCTACGAGCGTTACTATAAAGTCGTCGATCCTGCTTCTCGACCTACTCTCCATCTTACTCCTCTTTTCCGGAACTTTACAAAACCCACGATAAAGAGTTTATGGGTTTCCCTCCGACTTCAAAAAGTAAAACGATCGAAACCATGACTGAGTGATTGGGAGAACTCACAGTATCAGTATGTGCAGACTACCTGGTTATCCTGATCTTAGTTCGAAAGTTTGAGCGGCTCAATTTATGTCCTGTCCAGCCACTTGCAAAACCAGAAAACGTCAAGAAAGCCTGGCATGAGAGTTGCCAGCCACTATTTCTCATCTGCGGCTCGACTAGCAGACTCCTAGATCTATAAATTCTGTCCTCTTCGCACTCCCACTCAGTATCGCATTCGTGTCTCCAATCTCAGAGCACCAAAAGGACCAGGGTGACTGGGCATGAGATTGTTTTGGCTTCTTTAGTCCTCCAAAAAAGCAATCCATGTCGAGATATGGCGCTCGGTTCAAAGAGAGCGGGAGTCGGCCTAAGCTCTACATCAACCAAGACATGATCTCCTGTGAGAGCAGTTGCGAAAACAGTACTCGCATTAACACATGCTGATTGGCATCTGAAAAAGCTCGGTTATTCAACGCATGTGCGAGATGACTGCCAGAGATACAAACGCGGGCTTACTATGCTGTTGCTGTGGATAGCCCTGGTCTGGGATTATAAAGATCCGATCTCGCACACGAACCCGTTCTCTTTTCACATATTAAATTAAACGTTCTACTAAAACAAGATCGAGCAATATGCATGGTGTGAGCTGGTGCACAGAAGACTATAACGAAAGAGCCATGGACTGAGTGTGAACGCTACCGGCTGCGAAAAATCTCACGAAGAGAACACTATGTCGCGCAGACGATAGGAACCGATGTGTATGCCTAAGCAGAGAGGGTATTCTTGAAAGACGTGAGGAAGTAAAAAGTAGATGCCATCACCAAAACAAGACACCGCCAGAGTCAATGGCGGCTCGGGCCCCTGGAGAATATCATCATAGCTTCGATCACTCGATCTATAGCCCAACCAAATCGCCCCACCTAAACACCAAACTTCCTCGGATCCAGACTCCCAATCTGCGCACTCTTCACATCGCCATCATACACAAACTCACTCAATAACTTCCCCGTGGCCGGCCCATTCTGAATCCCCCAACAAGTATGCCCCGCACCCATCAGCAAGCCCTTCACACTCGTCTTCCCAATAAGCGGCCCACTCCCCCTACTAACATTAGGCAAATAGCACGCTTGTCTCGCCGTAACCTCCCCATCCCTCAGCTCCTCGGAGATAGCCGACACCTGATCGAAAATCTCCTGACACTTGCTCTCATCGCATTGCACGAGATCTGTGGATGTGGGTAGGGGAACGAGGTGGTCGCCCTCGCCGCAGGCGTAGACTTCCTGGTTGGGCCGGGCGTAGATTTCTGGGGTTACGGTCTCCCCGCGTTTGCTGTTGCCGCGGGGCATGTCTATTGAGGTGAAGAGGGCGTAGGCGGAGACGGGTCGGGAGGGGCGGATGGTGACACTGTGGGCGCGCAGGGCGGAGATGGGTGATGGCTTCCAAACTGTTTTTGTCCAGGGGCCTGCTGTGAGGATGACGGTGTCGGCGGGGAGGTTCTGTTCTTCGCCTGAGTCTTTGCTCTTGTATGAAACGGATTTTACGGCGCCGGCTTCTTGCTCGATGTTCGTGGCCGAGCCGTAGACGATTTTGACACCCTTTTCTTCGGCGAGCTGCGCCATGCTTGTGGTGAAGTGATAGGGGTGCACTTGCGCCGTTGTGAGTGGCGTGCCCATCTCTTCATAAGACTTGATACCATCCGCTGCCACCCAATCGAGATCTTTCGGTACACCGGCAGCGCGTAGTAATCCAATTGCTCTCTGCGTGCGCTTTTGTAGACTGACCGAGTCATCTTTGCTCTTGCCGTTCGCACCGTCTTTGCCACCCTTGTTCTTGGCTAGAACACCGTACGTATCGACCTGACCACAGTGCACGGCTCGGTACCCCCAACGCTCAGCGCCGCCATGCTTCTCGGATAACTCCTGATGAAGTTTGTAACTTAACGGTACGATGCAGTTGGGGTATGCCCATAATGCGAGAAGACCACCTGCTTTTCCTGAGGCGCCACCAGCAATCTTAGTAGCTTCTAAAAGCGTGATGCTGTCTCTCTCCTTGTTAAAGGTTGGGTGGTGCGACAGGAAGTATGCTGTAGTTGAGCCAATGATGCCGCCACCTGAAGTCATTAGTAAGAAAAGTCATCGAGAATAGAAAACTTTCGGCCAGTCTTACCGATGATGACAATATTACGCTTCTGCTGTTCGGCTGCCATGATGTTTATTAGGCGCGAAGTTGCTCTTAGCATGAAGGTGTTGTCGAGATGCGAGAGTGGCGTTGTTGGTGTTGCACTTTTCGGAGAGATTTAAACCGACCACTGAGGTACGTCATAATTCACATGTGCGCGAATGTTCGCAGAACCGCCCTTAGATTAGTACACTTGACTAAGATGAAGATATTATTCTGCTATCAGAGCATAGGGAGGGCGACCTTAGTATCTAAACAAGTAAGGAAAATCGTGAGACTATCAGGATGAGACTGCGTCGCCTTAGAAGTCGCCGCCCATGTCGCCCATGTCATCGCCACCGCCCATATCTCCTCCACCCATATCGTCATCACCGTAGTTGTTCTCGACGTAGGTGTCACCGCCGTCTCCTGCCATTGCTGATCCGATAAGCCCACCTGCGAGCAGACCTCCTCCGGCTCCAAGGGCCATGCCTCCCATGCCACCGCCTCCCGGACGCCTGCCGCCACCCATGCCACCTCCCATAGGCATACCGCCGCCCATGGGCCGACCGTATGCTCCTCCTCCATAGCCACCTCCGTAGCCTGCATGACCGTATGCTGGTTGACCGTAGCCATGCTGTTGTGGTGGGTAACCGTGCGATGACGATGAATGGGATGAGCCAGTGGCCTTTCCGAGGATCTTGCCTAGCAGTCCTTTGCCCTTGCTCCCTTTGTCTTGTGTACTCGAGTCGTGGTGTTGCTCTTGCGGATACGAGCTGGTGGTCTGCTGCCCATAGCCGCCGTACTGTGGTGGTTGCGACTGGCCAGGCTGCTGGTAGTAGTCGTTCGCATGTCCGCGTGTGTCGCTCGAGTGTCCGTTGGCGCGCGCTTGTTCTTCTTCTTGTAGCCTCCTGGCAAGCGCCTCATCCTCGCTCGTGTTCGCGTATGGGTTGTTGCTGCCAAAGCCTCCCTTCTCGCTGGGGTATCCGCCTACCGCGCCACTTGCTGGAGGCGCATATCCGGGGGGTGCGCCGGCGGGCGGGGCTTCGCCGGGAGGATAGATGGCCTCGGTTGGCTTGTCCCATTGCGACTGCTTTGTGTAGGTGTTGACGTAGAACCACTCGTTGTATTGTGGGTTCCAGACGGCCTTCCAGCCTTCGGGTACCTTTGGCGGGGGAGGGCCCTGTCAATACTGTTAGCGATGCCATGCGACACCAATGCTACGATTGCGATGTACATACTGGTGGTGGTGCGAAGTCTGCCATGCTGTGAGGTTGATATGAGAGAGCCGAGTGTCGGATGTGTAGGAAGGCGAGTAAAGTTGAAGAGATCTGATGTAGATTGCGTGTAACAGGTAATGTCGCAATGTGAGCTGCGGGGTGGTGGGCTAATAACCCAGGGCATTACGCGCGAACGGGAGCTCCAGTCGAGTGCGCGTCATCGTGGCGAACGAATAAAGCGCCACGTGCCTGCTGAGCCACATTGCGCCACGGAATCAGTAGTTCTCTTGGATATTATGCCGTGGTTCCGTAGATAGTGCGCGACGGTTTGGTCACGAATGGTGGACCTTGAAGGGTATTCTATGGAAGTGATGTCATGGGAAACCTGGGATGCGAACAGCCCTACATAAAGTGGGCTAGTCCCAAATCGGTACAGCTAAGAATATGAGGCCTGTAAACCTGTAGGCTCCTTTCTGTATTTCCCACCCTCCTCCTGGCAGTTCCCTGATGTGCGCCTCTGTCCAGCCACCTTTCTAGTAGTCCGTCTGTTCTACCACCATGCAGATGCCCGCGTCTTCATACAGCTTGCCACAGTCTTCCCGAACCATCTTCTCCATCTCTGGTAGAGATTCCCACGTCGTGCCTGCAGCTAGCCCTCCCGTAGGACCACCGATATTGATCATCGCCGTGGAGACAAACGACGATGCCACAGCGCTGATAAAATTGAAGGTTGCTTTGTCGAGGTCCGGCAATACGTTTTGCATCTTCAACACAGCCAGTTGTTCTATAACTATCTTGGTCTGAATATTGCTGGTCATATAGCGTAGAGCGATGTGCTTCAGGGTAGCCGGAAGCTGGTCTTTGAGGAGAGCGTGGATGGTCTCGGGCTCTTGCTCGTCGTATGGAATGCTTAGGACATCCAAAAGAGGTATTTCCAATGTTTTGAGATTCTCGAAGTGCTTTAGATTGCTCTGTTCAGACTTGATGCTAGAAGGGAAAAGCATTAACGACCGCAGCGAGAGCTTGGAATGCGCGAATGAAGCGAAGAGGTCTGGCAGAGCGATGTCGGATCCTGTGACTGCATCGATCTGAGCTGGACCAGGTCGATAGGCTATAACGACCAGACTCTGGCCGAGCATAATCTTACGCAAGAGGCGAATGTTCACTCCGCATCCGAGAAGGACAACTCCTTCGAGTTTGGTCGAAGGAAGCGCCTTGATCGTGAATCTATGACCACCAGCGGCAATGGCAATAAGATGAATCTTCCGCAGGTTTGGTGTAATGTCGAGAAACTGTAAACTGTCCTTGACGACTGGCTCTTCCACGCTCGTGTTCGAGCCGTTGATCTGTAGCGCCGAAACCTTCTGAAGCGCTGAGCTGGAACGTGAGAGGAAGTGATGCCTAAATGTTGGTGCACAAAGTCAGCATGTGTCTCAAACCATTTCGCATAGTAGATTCACTTACCAATCGAGCAGCGGAAAAGGGCTCAATCCATCGATACGGAGGACTTCCATGTTGGGAAGTAAAGCCAGGATCAGCACAAGCTGCGCATCCTCTACACCCCGACCCAGGAGGCGCAGAAAGTCGCCGTCCTCCTTTAGTGACGTGTACCACACGATGCTCGCCTTGAGCGCCGGTACTGAAAGCGATGTAGGCTCCGAGACTATACCGGCCTTGACTGCAGCCCCAACGAACAACTTCGATCTCGCTGCAGCTGAATCTCGAAGGCTCTTTTCTGTGCTCGTGAATGATGGGCCACTCTTCTCGGTTTGATCGACGTCCCTGACTTCCGTGACACCCCGCCATGCGGCTCCTGTAGCAACCTCATATTCCGAACGCCATCCGCGGATGTCGACGCGCTTCACCTTAGCCGCAAGGTCGGGTCGCTCGCATACAGTACGGAGGAAGAGATGGAAGGGCGCCTTTGCGGGAGCAGTGCGGTTGAGGTAGATCTTGTAGAGGGTGTCGATGGCGGAGACATTCGCCTTCTTTGACGTCAGGGCGAGTGCGCGAAGAGCCGATCGGGGGAGGAGGCTGGCGACCTGGTCGAGCAGCTCGGTTGGTAGTTTCAGGAAGCTGGCGACACCGGTAGTCTGCGCGCTCGCCATGGTGGATGTGGGTGTTGATGTTGGCAGTGTCGTCATTAGGTATCTGTCTTGTTCGGGGAGGAGCGATTGATCGCTACTCAGAACTCGTGGTAGTGTCAGGAGCTGAATCTTCGCGATTTGATCTCAATTACTGGGAAATAATGGATGTGTGTGCGGACGGCCAGTATCCGCCAATGGGAGTTCTCGCGACAAACGCTCGTGTCGCAGTATCGCATGGTCCTGTTGCCAGGTCGACTATACGAGCGCGATGCTACGCAAGTCTATTTTTTTTATCACGATACTGGCTCAATTCGCCGTTGACCTCAAAGATTCAAAGTTGGAGTTCCAACTTTCCAATGTTCCTCGCTATCCTCTTGTCCGCTGCGTCGCCCGGGTACACGTGCCCACAGAGCCGCGTTCACCTTCACTTTTGCAGAAACTTCCACCCCTGTCTCAGACCTTCTATTGTGACGCCTTTTCATTTTTTCGCTGCCGCCTACAGCGCACAGGCTCTTAGCTTGGCGCCCACACACGGCGTATATTGAGTTTCTTCCAGCCTTGTCCTCCACCTCTTTCTTCCTCCACCACCACGCAGGTAAGTGCTCGCCCCCGACTCCCGCTTGCTGACTATCCCCGCGAGGGTAGCATTCCCTCCCTACGAACTGGATCCTCTTTAGCCTGTCAGTATCCTCCTAGTCTTTGCCCCCAGTTCACACTGCCAGCGATTTGCTTGAGCTCGTGTCTCTTGGGTACTAACGCTGGATCCGTGACTCTCTGTTGTAGGGAGGGCGTAGCCACACTGTCTTGCACCCGCAGCTCGACAGTGCAGCTTCCCCCACTCATCCCGGTGTTATGGACTGGCCCCAGCGGCAATGCCTCTGTATACGACGGCATGCTATGGACCGCATGAATCCAGAGCGTTGGGGAGATACGCATACCACCGGGTGAGAAGAGAGCCACAGATATGGAGTTGCCTTCGGGCTTCCTGACAGACCAAATGGTCCTGGCCTGATCCCCATGATGGCTCTGGCGGCTTAGCACGCCCAAATAGAAGTAAGCGGGGTTTGCCATCCATCATTTGTGCAGAGAGTTATCCCAGCCCTTGGTCCAACAGGTACCCACTGGGGTAGGCACACCCGCAATGGGTTAGCACATCACCGAGATGGAGGACGACATATACATATACATGTATCGACCGGCGACATCGACCGGCGATACCGACCAACGACGCCCACCGGCAACATCGACAACCGACGCGGCTATGATCTCACAAGCTTCGGCTTGCTGAGAACTTTCTTCCAATCATTCGGCACTCATCCAAGCGATGAGGATCGATAGGAACCTTCTTTTTTTCATTGAGTCTTCGCCCTGGTGGCGTTGCTTGAGGAAGAAAACTTTGCTTTATGACACTGGAGAGAAGTGACTGGGGTGACATTGCAGCTTGCTGCGCATCACACCCGACATGATGACAAGCAGTAATTGGAAGAATAACAGGTGAAGTGTTGCGCGAAGCTGAGTGTTTGATGAGAAGAGATGATAGGTAAATTGAATGAACGGTCAAGTCCCAGAACGCAGACACGACATCGTGGCGGGGATATGGTGAAGACAGCATGCGACAGCGCGATAACGACATGCTCCTGCAATGCGCCAAGTAGCGTAGGTACGAGCTGAGGTTCCTAGTCGTGTCGCTGAGAAAGTAACATCTGAATCTCCAACATTCACAACCGTTGGAGAAGACTGAGAGGCATTCTGATCGCACAAGTGAGCTGTTCGTTATGCGGACGAGGTTGGTGGTCTTTGACAGTCAAAAGCAGTAAGGAAAGACAGCGAACAGTAAGTGCGAAGCAGTGCAATTATTGGTCGATGGTGTGCGTCGAGGTAAGTCGCGTTACTGCTCCACCGTACTCACACCGATAGCTCACCTCACCCGCGCTTCTAAGAACGGCGAGGTAGAGGACGACGCCCATCCACGACCCTCCAGTGAGAGCCTCGGAGGAGCTAAGCACCGAGCCTATTTTGAGAAGAGCACCGAGCCCTCGAAGTGCCTTTGAAGCGTAGTCACGTATCCGCAATATTTCCATAATCTTACCTGTCTAGAAGCCAACACGGCGAGGCTTCCTCTAAGATGGGCCCAAGATCCACTCTCGTATATCCCAGAGCGGTATGCCGGTACCAGTCCCGCTACATCATCGTGAGCTTGCGCTTGTTGATTCTTGGTGCAACATCTAGCAGGCGTTTCGTGCCAAGTAGTTCTGTTGAGGCATGTGTCCTACGATCGGACTCTCTCCGGTAGTCGTCGGTGTGCTTCATGTATGGCTTCGTGAACGACGTACCGGTATGGCGAGTGCCGCGCTAAAGAATATTGCGGAGCCCCACGCGCCAGCCTCGAGCAGGTTGTATTGAAATGGAATTCCACGGCCTCGATGCGCTATCCGATCCACAATTGCATTCCTGCAGGATAAGCTGACTCGGGCTTCCATTCGATCATACCAAGCGTGGTGAGGCCGTTACAAGCTCGCCGATCTTCAGGATGTCCGTACGTCATAGATGGCCATCGTATCAAGCACAGGAGAGCCGGCCAAGAGCAACAAACTCCATGGCATGGTGTACTTGTCAGCCTCATCCAATTGTTGGGACGCGTCCCACCGTGCCGCTCGGAGGGCGATGGACCAGAAGTGGCGCCCGAGATGTTCCGGTGGCAGGCTCGCTTGTATGCATCTCAGCCATACGCCTCGGTAATGGCTACTGGAGACGGGATATCGACATCAATGTGGCATAGCGTTTAGGTGGTAAACAGCGCATTTCTGTGAGTGTGGAGATGCTTGGCAGGACTTCGGTATCTAGACTCAGCGGTCCGACAGGATTGTGTCGTGCTTGGTTTGCTTGGGCTGGATATCGGCTCCATATGTGGTCTTCGGAAGTGCGTAACACTGCGTCTTGTTAGCTTTGGAGCGCGATTTATGGGTTCTTGTCCGTGCGAGAGTCTATGCAAGACGCGTCCTAGATGGAAGCTTGATGTAATGGCCAAAACCTAACGCGTTGCTTATTGTCTGGACATCCGGAATTACGCAAGGTGCGGGGCTAGGCGTCGGCCGGGAGACTCACAACCAGGAACAAGGAACGGCTGCGGGATATTCGGCGGGCGCGAGGCATTTTGGCAGTATTGGGAAAGTCGAGATATAAGAGTGGAGTAATCGTCCCAACTGAGTGGAGATGGAAGGTGGCTGAGTCGAGATTGCCAGGCGACTAATCGAGTGTCGCGTGACGGCAAGCCGGGAACCTGCTTGGCGCTGAACACCACCAAGGGCTTATCAGCTGGCCAATCCCCATGTCTCGGTGCCATCCACGGCCTTCGATTCCAATGCAGGGCAAACCTTCTCCAAGATGATGATCCAGGACGAAGACTACTTCATCCCGCCCAAGAGCGGCCGGTACCGCTGGTACAATGAACCCCGCCAAACCTCCATCAGGTCGATAAGGATGACTGACGACAACACTGCAATGAACGATTCGAGCCCCTTGCTGCAACTACCTCGAGAACTGCGCGATGAGATCTGGGAGCTGGCTTTCAACTCGACGAGGCTGACGTTCGGCCTGCGATACACACCCCGCTATGGCGAGAGGTATCTGAAGCCTGCCCCACATTCCCTCGCGCTATTGCGCGTATCCCGCCAGATACACATCGAAACACGCGACATATGGCTTCAGCGTGTTACGTTCAACTTTGAGGACCCTCAGACTATGCTAAACAGACTCTCCGAGTTACCTGAATCTACTGTGTCCAAGATCCGCCACCTTCGGCTGATCGGCTCCCCAATGATGCGTTATCTCAAAGGGTTCGACGACCTCATGTATCGTCACGAATCGATCTTTCAGCTTCTCCCTGCGCTCCGACTGGACTGCTTGACAGTTTTTGCAGTAGCCGCTGCTGCACCGGAGTATGACGCCATCACGAACTTGATCAACCGCGGGAACGGTTGGAAGGAGCTTCGCTATGTCACTCGGAGTTCGCGCATGCTCGGCTTCAGCCCCTCCAGGAGCCACGGATCTCGTGAGACCGGTGACATATGCCGTCAGCCTCAGCCGAGATTCTGGAACAAGAGACTGTGGAACAGGGATGGAGAAGGCTCCGGATCGATTGTTCAGGTCTTCAGGTCGACAGAGGAGAACGACTGCACGTCCGTTCTTGACCCGAACAGGCGAGAGTCTTTCGAACAGAACCCAGAAGAGCATCAACTCCAGGGATTCGGCAGGGTGGACGATGAGGATTTGACAAAGGGTGCTGGCGCCCGAAAGGCGTTGCTTGTCTTGGTGAAGCGCGGCGAAAGTGTGGACGTCACCCAGAAGTCGCCTGGGTACGGAAAAGAGCGGGACATGAAGGCAAGGTTTCACAAGAGGAGTTGGAGGGTGCGAAAAAAAGTCATCGTTTGGACGCCACTTGATGCGGAGAAGGACGACGATGATGTTGGCAATGGTTGGGCGAGGCCTCAGATCCGGCGTCCACCATACGGCTTTGACGACTACTACGATATCGACGACATATGAGAAGAAGCAGATGAGTCGAGACTGGACTTCTTGGCGTGGCATGAGTGCACCACTCATATCATCATTTTACCACATTCAACATGATATTTCCAACGCTCGCACTTACCGAGGACTAACGTCTGCGGCTAATGACGCGGGGTACCTTTATCTCAATTCCGGTGACAGCAAGACCATCGAACTGCACCTTTGGGATTTGGCCTTCCCAGGCGAAACGCCATCAAGAACGGCGAGACGGACGAACATGAATAACGTATGACTGATTACTTTAGATGTCTTGTGAGGTGGCAGGTCTTTCATGTTGGAGGCCGGAACGACTTGAAACTGTTTCGAGCACGGACAGTTCGACACAGTCACGGCTGCAAAAGCAATTGACCGCTGGCGGTCAAACCGGGTTGCGCATTTCTGATTTTGAGGTTTTCGAAACCTATATCTCCTATCCACGTGGGTGTTATTGGCGTGCTAACTGTAAAGGTCCCGATGATAGACATTTCGGTACATTCTTCAGATATTTTCGAGCAGGCTCAGGTAGATAGACAGCAAAACAATCTTCATCCTCATAATCAACTCCATCTCTCATGAGGGTTCGAGCTTTTACGAGCGCTCTATGTGTGTGAGGTAAATACCTATCCGACCAGATCATCGTCTCGATGACCCAAGTCTTGGCAACTATCTACTCTAACACAACCCCTAGCCACGAACTCAATGAGACGCACGAATAACACCAAAACAACAATTTCAGGACATGACGTTCAAAATCACGTTACTTCCCTCCGAGCGAGTACCGTGATACGCAACCCCGGACAGACTGTCCAACAAGGTACTACCTCACACCATCCAACCCATGCAGAACTTCTGAACCTCGCCAATCCGCGCCACACACAAACTCGAAATTCTCTTGCCTAGAATTCCTGCTGCTCTTTCGCAAGAACCTCATCTTATCGATCGAACGAAACTGCCAACATGTCGCACGAATCAGTCTGGTACTCGCGCCCGCGCAAATATGGCAAGGCCTCTATCGGCTGGTATGTATGCGACTGAAGCTCAAGAGGAAGAGGAGGTATCAAAGAAGATGGACTGTGCTGACGAAGAGTTAGTGTCGTTACCGGTGACAAGAAGAAGGCCGGTATCATTCGCAAGTACGGAATCAACATGAGCCGTCAGGCTTTCCGTGAGAAGGCGCAGGACATTGGGTTCGTCAAGGTATGTGATTAGCTGCGGAGGGTGATGTTTCGCAACGAAACAAGGGAAAGAAAAAGAAGGGACGGGAACGATGAGATGGGGGCTGACTAGGAGACAGTATCGCTAAGCGCAGCCGCGATGGGCGCAGAATTGTGATGAGAGTGTCAGAGAAATGATACACGAGAGTACTACATCTAGACGCCAAGACCTCGATCACGCGGATAGAGATGGAAGACGGAAGGAAGAGATTATGCATCGGTTTCCTAGTATGTAGCTACCATGCTACTACACTGTTCCCATATTCTCAAATGAGCGAAACCGATAGCTCCTTCCATATCACTCCTTGCGCCCAATCGTGCATGCCATCAATCAGACCTTGCGCCCTAGCCATCAAACACATCACGAGCCTAAAACTCAGCGATATGATACGCATCCAACGCCTCCTCAACCTCCGCCACAGGCTCAGACACCAGATACGGCCCCTGCGGATTCATCACCTCAATCCCGCTCCCATACCCCCCATCCACAACCTTCACCGCACTAACCACGCCCTGCCCCTTGCCATGCCCCTTCAACTCGCCCACTGACTTGATCGCCCCAAACCTGCTGCCATATACCCCACTATTCTCCTCATACATCTTGTAATACGGAAACCCATGCGCCGCATACACTTCGTGAGAGAGAGGCCGAGTAAGCGGCTTCCGCCCCGTGACAGTTTCGTACAGCGCGGCATTCAGGATCTGCGCGTTGAACACGGTGGTTTTGGCAACGTCCCAGTTGGGGCGGAGGGTGTCGCGGTGGATGACTTGGTGGATGAGGCCGCCGGCTGCGAGGTTCATCTGTGCGGTTATGGGGTCTGGGGGGCCGGCGCCGCGGAGGCGGAGGACCATGTGGATGGTGGATTCTTTGTAGATGCGGTAGTCGTCGAAGTCGCGGGAGTCTGGGGTGAGGGTTAGTATTCATTGGAGGTATGTGTGGTGAGTGGGTTGGGTGGCTGGCTTACCTTCGAGCTGCTTCCCAGCGTAGATCAAACGCATGTCTTGCGTGGGTATACCCGTTACCTCGCGGATACGTAGCTTGAAGTTGCTGATGGGCTCCAGATGGGTAACGTCAAACGTCTTGGTCGTGCCGTTGAGCTGCTTCAGGAAGATTTGCATGGGCTCACCGGGAAAGGCTCGTGGACCGGGCAGCTTGTAAGGCGTGATTTCGATCTGGATACCGGCTGTAGCTTCCTGTCCTGTGATCTGCGCTTCGACTGAAGCCCCGCTGTTGCTGGGCATAGCGACAAACTGCCGGACTGTGCCGTCTCCGTGGGCGATGCCATCGATCCACTTCTGTTGGGGGACGACGATGTAGTCTTGCAGAGGAGATGTGGCTTTGGCGTCTGCAGGAGCCTTTCCTAGTCGGATTTGTCGGCGGAACTGGTTGGCTATGGTCTCGATGGCGGGCTCGGCGGAAATGACGTTCACGCCGCCGACATAGATTTTGATCTTGTAGGGATGCATTTGCTCTTGGACAGGGCTGAAGTTGATCCACATCGCCTCGGATTCTGCACGCTTGTCAGTTGGACATTCGAGTTTCTAATCAGTTTCGATGATACTTACGGTACATGGGGAAGAAAACGCCGCTCTTTACAATCATCGCCTTGGGTATTTTGGCGCTGTGCCGTGACACCGCTTCGAGTGGAAAGGCACCGAGGTTAGGGGGGAGGTAGTTCGACTCGGAGATATCTGGCACACGGACTGTGCGTCGGAAGGAAATCTTGAGGTCGTCATTTACCGTAATGGTATCATTTTTCAGCGTACACGACATCCCGGACTCGAGTTTAGACATGGCTGCGGTTGTTCAGCTGAACAGGTTAGCAGTGCGAGCTGGGTAGATCTGCGCGCACAAAACCTAGAGTCTTATGTGGGTGTGAGGGTGAGAGCGGGCCGGATAGTAAAATAAGTGATGATCAAGGTAAGTGTAGGAGAGACCCAAGGTACGGAATCAGGAGCGCCGAGGTCGCCCTGACTGACGAAATTGAGGGTCTATTTCGTTATTAAATTCGATAAAGTTAGGTTCGGTTCGTCGCTTGTGCGATGGCATTACCAGGTTCACCATTCGACTGTCCCATTACATATTCTTGTGCTCAGTGGCTAACCGAAGTAGGGCTCATACCAGACCCTTCCGGCTCTCCTCAACCACTTGCAAACTCTTTTGACAGTCCCCGCAGTATCCTCTGACCCAGTCCTCTACCTGCTTCTCTTTGCCCTTCTTGGCGGCGCTTTCTAGGAGCTTTCCAACCTTGCTACATTTATGTGTCTCATCCAGTAGCCAATTCTCGTATTCCGCTTCCACCACTTCCTTCTCAATGCGATTGACGACGCGTAAAGCAACGAGTAGATCGTGACGGTGCGAGCCGAGGCTTTGTCGCGTGCGGTGGAGGCGCTGGGTGCTATGCGTAGAGGGTTTGAAGAAAGACTGGGTGGAGACGGTAGATGAGGGATCGTGGAGGAGGGTTGTGAACGTCTGGTGGCTGTATACAGTTAGCTGAGTTGGCATCTCTAGGTGAAGAAGCATACCATTTGTTATCAGTGCTCGCCGCGACTGGCACTGAAAGCTCAAGATTGGTGTTGTTCCGGTTCAAGAACGACTCCTCGATATCGCGAATGTAGATCGAGCGGGTCATCGTAGTCGATGGCTTGACACCCAATCGCGACATGTAATTAGCGGCATTTCGCTCGTGCCACCAGCTCCAACTGTCCCTGGAAGTATAGAAGAAGTTGGCTCCACCGCTGACTAGCAAAAGGCCAAAGAGCAATGTGTGTGCTGAGATAACTTTGCCAAGACCGGCTACGATCGCCAATATCCAGCTCATGACTGTTGACACCACACTTATAATGATGTTCCCTATGTATTGCGCGACAAAAGATGCGGTCGTCTGCGGTCGTAATTTGAACTTCCGAGGTCGATTCGGCGGTGGTATGTCCTGCGCATCGAGCTGTACAGCTTGTGTTTCGACGCCGATCTGGCCAAAAATATTTGTGACCTTGTTCGTGCTCCTGTTGTGGCCGAGCCTGGCGACTTGATCATTGACGACATCAACAAGATCTTGCGCCTCAAGCTCCAGGTCTTGCAGGGCTTGGCGTTCGATGAGTTTCCTCGCAAAACGTGGGTTGCGCTTCCAGTCCACCTTTGTGTGGATAGCAAGCTTACATCGCGCTTTTGACACATGTGTGATGACTGTTTTGCTGAGAAGTACGAATCGATCGTGGCCTGGCAGGTACCAGGGTGTCTTGCGATCTGAGACCACGTAACAAAGATGGTCGTTGAGGACTTCGATGACCTGGTAGTCGTTTATGACAACAGCTCCGTTCTTACCAGGCTGTGCAATTTCGTACTCGAAATCTCGTCGTTGAAGGTTTTTATCGCTCGTGATCCACGGCCCTTGGACGATGCGGGATGCTCTCCGTTCCCGATATAGTAGCTGGAACACCGCACTCTTGTCACCGAAGAGTATATGGAATAGACCTTTTGCGCTGATGTCGTACTCCTTCTCCACGGCAACCTGCGTCATGCCAGCTGGAGCGAAGACTACAGCTTGCGATGGTAGTTTGAACTTGGTTGCGTTCTTCGCGGCACTTGCGCCGGATGGTCCAAAAAGATTACCATCAATGCGCAGGCTGGTCTTGATGTTCTTCCCGCCATAGCCTGTATCAACAGGGGTGTCTGGAGAGATTTCCTCCCAACCCTCCTCACCAGGGGCATTGAGGCTTTCATCCGTCTCCATCCTGATCATTCTCTTCATCGTTTCCTCGAGGTTGTGCTCTCCAGAGGCAGTATTGCGTACGAGGAAATTCAGTCGACGCAAGAGCAATTTTAGAGGCTCGAGGAATGTCTTCACAGTGAGCCTAGTGGCGCCATCCTCCCTTGCGCCTGACTTGAAATGGAGAAAAAGGAAGTCGCAGTCCTTACCGGGAGCAGCAGTGACTTCATCAATAGAAGACATGCTTATACCCGTGATAAGTACAAGACCCAGGTGATTGCTGTAGAAGTAGATGTTCTTAGTTGTGACGTACACGCGCCCGGGGAACTCTTGTTGATCTGTCGGATTCCATACGGCTCGGAACACCAGCACGACTTTCTCCGAGCGTGGCACTGTAGGGAACAGTATCCGGAACTGAGCGTCTTGCATCCGGAGAGCGAGAGGGTAATAATTTGGGAAGTCGACCTCGTCATGGTTGGTTTTTGTGAGCGTCGGAATGGGTCCGCCCATACTGCTCGACTTGCGATGAACAGCCACAGTAGGAACGGGAGGTGTTCCATTCTTCTCATCGCTGGGTGCAAGGACAGGAGACGGGTTGACAGGACTCGGAGGACCAGATTGACTGCGGTCGCGCGTGTTGGTCTCATCTTCGCGCCCAAGGACATTGACGTATCCCCAGTTGACCGAGCCCCAGAGGTTAGCCATGAGCCCACCAGGCATGTTACCTGAGCGACCTGTCCCGAGACCTCGCTCTCCGCTTACAGCGACAGCGGCTTTGCTTAGGTTGGTCGGAGCCGGCGGGCTCGCAAGGGTAGAAGGCGCAAGACTGGTATATGGAAGTGTCTGGCCCATGACAAGCCGAGTGTCAGGGAGGCCAGGTGCAGGCGCAGCAATCTGTCCGACCTGTACAATGTTATGACTAGCTGAAGCAAGACTTGCGGAGATAAGACTAGCAATGCCACCGCTGGCGGAAGAGGGGTTGCTTCCACTCAGCTGAGGGCTTACTGTTGATTTCCTTGTCAAGTCGAGCTTCTCCATGATTCTGGCAGTGTGATCACGGCGGCTGCTATCGCCTTCAGTTGTTGTGCCACGTCGAGCCGACACATCGAAGCTACCGCGTGTCGCATTGCTATCAGCGCCAGGAACGCCGAGCGATTCGGTACGGTCCATGCTGACGGTGTCTTCACCAGGCTGGCCGGCTTGTCCCTCGGAGGTCTTTGCAGCGAACTCAGGGGCCACAGGAGGGCTTATAGAGAAGGCGGCGTCGACAGAGGCAGCTCCCGACAGATCCTTGGATGTATCTTCCAGTGCCTTGCGCTTGGCGACCTCAAAGGAAGAGATCCATTCAGTGATGTCGTTCTGCGTCTCGGCCTGTAGAAGGATCGTCGTGTCTTTCGTCTTGACTTCGAAACAGAAGCGTCGCTCCTCAGCAAAGGCTGGTCGAATACCGCAGAGTAGAACACCGATCTTCTCTGATTCTTCCACGGCGCCGGACCGGGTGCCCTGTGTCAGCCAGCCGAAGATGCCGTTCTTGACGAAGAACCAGCGCCTGACCCAGTAGGTCCTGGCCGGCTTGCCGGTGATTGTGCGCTGGAACAGCCAGCCCTGCTTTTCAGCCTTGTCGCTGCCAAACTCAGGCTTCGCTGGGGATTGTAGGTTCGCGGACGAAGGTGCGGCACCGAGGTATGGGACGGTCGAAGCGGCGTAGGTGTCCAGCTCTCGTGATGGTCTTGCGCTGACTTCAGCGGCACCCTCGATCTGCTGGCGTGCTAGATGGAGCTCCCTCTTGAAGACACGCTCGCCGTTCTCCATCTCCTTGCTCCAGCCCCGCACGCGCTCGACATCGGAGGTCCACATGTTGAAGCCCTTGTTGGACGCATCTGTTGCCGCCTTCATGTCGCGCCACTGCTCGTTGACGACCTTGACGAGTATCTTGTCCAGTGTCAGGCGCACTTGGGGTGCCAAGACGCAGAAGTTCATGCTGGCCTGGAGGTATGCCCGTCGCGCCTCGTGCAACTGGAAGGCATCTTCTCTCAGCGAGGACGCCTCCTTTGTTTTGATCTGGCCGGCGTACCGCGCAATGGCTCCGTCAAAGGTGCGCTGTGTCGAGTCGAGGTTCTTGCGCGCCTCCTTCAGCATGCGCAGGTCGTTGGACACAAAGGCCCGCATGGGTTCGCACATGGTCGCCTCAGCCCTCTTCATGCTGCGCAGCGTGCCGTTCCAGAACTCGCGGGCGCCCTCGCCGAATCGCTTCAGGGCCAGGACGGTGTAGTCGTGGTCGACGACGGCTTCGGACAGCTGCAGCGGCGGGTGCGATGTCTGTATGTACGTGTCCACGAGCCCCTGCATCTTGTTGCACTCTGCGGCAAGCGTCGAGGTTGCGCTGATGAAGGAGTGGAGCCATCGCTCTATCAGTTCGATCTGGTCGCCGTAGTGGACGGCAGTCGCGCGGAAGGTGGGCGAGTCGAGGGCGGCTTCTTTGATGACGACGGGTCTGTATGCAATTGTCAGCATGCCCGTGTATTCGGTCACATCGTCTCGGCCTACATCAGATCCAGCGGCCGTGACACGGGCTCTATGCTGAGCTGCGGCGGCTTCTCCTCCGCCATGCTGCCGACTCTTGCGGACAGACGCTATAGGAATGGGTATCTCAGAAGCAAGCAGAAGGAGACTACACAGGCAGGCTATTATACATGGTCGGCGGCGTGGGTGGGCGTGTCGCGTGGTGCACCTCCTCGCCCATGCACCGCTCGATTGGTGTTGCGGCGGGTCCATCGTCACCGCCGCGGCGAACGTCAGTTCGCGCGCTAGCGCCTACTCCACCAAAATTTTGTGAAGGCCCGGCGCGAGACGCTCCTGCACAACCTCGACGTCCACAACATCCACCATGGCAGGCACCAAGGAGAAGAAGCGCAGCAGCGGCGTCAAGCGCGACCTGAACGCCGCCAACGAACCCCCCGCGAAAAAGGCCAAGCTGCTCGACAACACCGACGATGAAGGCTCCGACAGCGACGGCGGAGTCTCGCTCAAGGTCAACGAGGAATACGCCCGCAAGTTCGAGCACAACAAGAAGCGCGCCGAGCAGTTCCGATGTAGGCTTAGTCAGGGCATAGTCACGTTGAGTACTAACTTTGTGCAGTAGAGGAAAAGTACGGCAAAGACAAGGCGTTCCAGAACGGCGGCGACGAGTCGGAAGACTCCGAAGAGGGCGTGGAGGAGGACGATGCAGCCGAGCTACTCGACGAAGATCTCGACGAACAGGTCAATGCCACCCTCCAGGCTCTGCGCGCAAAGGATCCTCGCATCTACAACAAGGAAGTCAAGTTCTACCGCGAACTCGAAGAGGGCGAAAATGGCACAGACGAGAAGAAGAAGGAGCCATCCATGACACTGCGAGACTACCACACCAAGAACCTGCTCGAGGGGAAGTACACGGGCGAAGACGAGGACGAGGATGTGCCGCCCAAGACATATGCGCAGGAACAGGAGGATGCTAGGCAGGATCTCGTCAAGGCGCTCAAGGATGCCGACGAGGAAGAAGACGACGACTTCATCGTCGCAAAGGAGAAGCCTCAGAAGTCCAAGAGCGACAAACCCAAGATCACTGCCGAGGATGTCGAGAAGGCCGACCAGGACCCCGAGACTTTCCTGTCCAACTTCATGGCATCTCGCGCTTGGGTACCCACACAATCTGCTCGCTTCCAGCCCCTGCTGTCCGATGACGAAGAAGAAGATGCCGCGGCAGACGAGTGGGAGAACTCCTACAACCTATACTTTGAGGATACAACGGGTGCGAACGAGAAGATCATGACATATGCGCGTGATGCTGTCGCAAGCACTACGGTCCGCCGAGACGACAAGAGCGGCCGACGCAAGGCCCGTGAACAGGCGAGACAGAAGAGAGAAGCCGAGAGACGAGAGAAGGAGCAGGAGCTTGCACGTCTCCGAAAGCTCAAGGTGGAAGACATGGAGAGCAAGGTCAAGCAGATCCGCAAGATCGGAGGTCTGAGCGGCAGGGACTTCAACATTGACGAGTGGAAGGATGTGCTGGAAGCCGACTGGTCAGATGAGCAATGGGACGCCGAAATGCAGAAGCGCTTCGGTGACGCCTACTACGGAGACACTGTCGAGGATGAGGAAGAAGGCGGCAAGAAGAGCAAGAAGCCTAAGAAGCCAAAGTTCGACGATGATATCGATATCAAGGATCTCGTCCCTGACTTCAAGGACGACTCCGAAGAAGAGCGACCCGACCTCTCATCCGACGAGGAAATGCCCGACGCTGAAGCAGAGGACGATGACGAAGAAGCTGGTACATCCTCCAAGAAGTCCTCCAAGCAGCGCAAACAAGAACGCGCTGAAGCCAAATCCACCGCACGTCGCGACCGCCGCCTGATAGAAAACCTCGTCAACCAGAACCTCGAATACGAAGCCGCTCTCGCCGCCAAGCCCTCCAAAGCCGCCTCCCGCTTCCGCTACCGCGAAACATCTCCCACAAGTTTCGGTCTAACTGCGCGCGATATTTTGCTTGCAGACGACAAAGCCCTGAACGACTTCGCGGGCCTGAAGAAACTCGCCGCGTTCAGAGATCCCATCAAGAAGAAGAAGGACAAGAAATTTCTCAGCAAGAAGGCTCGCATCAGGCAGTGGAGGAAAGACACCTTTGGCGATCCTGATGGGCCCAAGGGCGGATTCGAGACTCTGCTTGGCGAAGAAGAGGCCGCGGCACCCAGGCGCGACAATCGTGACGACGGTAATAACGACAGCAACATTGTCGAAGGCGAGAAGAAAAAGAAGAAGAGGAGTCGCAAGAGGAAGGCTACTGCTGTCGAAGCGTGATCAGTTCTCTAGTTTACTCGTATACCACTGTTCTGCGGAATTGATACCTTTAAGTCGTTTATCTAGCCATATCTTCACATCCATCTCTTTACTACTCTGACTTACCACCTGTGGTTTTCTAGAGCTGTTCCACCACACCACACCTACAACAACCCTCCAACACCCCCTGAATCAAACTCACGATCCCTTCAGGCAGCCCGCCAGCCAGCATCACCCATCCCTTCGCCACCACAAGTCGCGTCACAGCACATCACCAGCATCTCCACGGTCAAAAGCAACAAAGATAAAACCGACCAAGCGGATGTAAACCCTAGATAAGAAAGCGGAAGCGGGATCGAGAACGATCAACGCAAGGGAGCGGGCCGTCAGGGGACGACGTCAAAAATAACTACCATGCTACACACAACGCCAACGCCAACAGCTAAAAACAACTCTCGCGGGTCGCAGACCGACGCAGCAGTTTGGACCGCGAAAAAAAGGAGATATCGTGAACGTGGGGTCTGGGTAGATGGCATAGACGTCGTTTTTTCTTTTTGAGGATGCAAGAAACAAAGGGGTGGGTCAGACGAGTGAGGCTGTGCTTTTGCACTCCCCCCTTCACCTTGGTATACCTTTCTCGGAACAGCTTGGAGCCAGGGTTCTGTGTAGCTTTTTTTCTATTTTATCGTTGCGGTGCACCGTTTCGGGGTGCCGGTGCGTTTTCGGGTAGAACGTGAGTAATGGTAGTGTTGGGGTACAGTAGTCTGTCAATGGGCATTTCAGTTCGGCGTTATACTACATGTCATGTTGCAATTCAATACATGGAATGGGGTGGTGATTTATTGATGAGCTATTACTTTCGCCCAGCAGGCATACGCCGGTCCATCTACTACCCAGAAACCAGCAGGTCCAGCTCCTACGCGTGCCGCATGCGGAAGGTATCATGTTATCGTCATGTTAAGCAGTGGGATTAGTCGGAATGTTCCTTTCCGTATTCCCAAGTAACTGCACTGAGCCGTGTGAGGGGAGTGGACTCGAGATAGTATTCGTCCAATTTCGGGATGGTTGTCGTGCGATTGTAACGGTGATATCAGCCGGAGGAGGGTCGACATCGGGTATGGTGAGGTCGCACAGTGATCGCACAGAACTCGAAGTCCCTCTACTGGTCGTCGGCATCGTCGGGTTGGTCAAACAGGAAGTTCGCGGCCAGCTCCTCGTTCTTGTCGCATGCAAAGTATGCTTGGATAACAAGATCGCGCTCGAACCCAAGGCGACACAGGCGCTCGATAGCCTCGCGCTCCTCCTCAGTTACAGAGATGGCCTGGGCACCGGGTGGCAGCGGCGCGTCCTCGTCTGCGTCCTCGGCCAGGAGCTGCAGGAACTGCTCTGGATTGCTTGCGATCATCTGCGCCAATTGAGGGTTGCCCGCGCCGACCTGCTGTAGGATGGGCTCAAGCATTTGTGGCTGCTGCTGTACAACCTGTCGTAGCTGCTGGAACTGTGGGTTGTTGCGCAGGAACTCGAGAGAGTTGGCGTTGAGCGCACCGGCCGCAGCACCGCCGCCAGTACCACCGGAGCGGGCACCGCCAGCACCTCCGCGATTTTGAGCAGCCTGGGCAGCGGCCTCGAAGAGGTTCATCGGCTCGTCACCTCCGGATGGTGCGTTTCCGGCAGGCGCAGGTGTCGCACCTGTGTCGCCGCCAGCAGCGGGCGTTGGAGAGGTCGGGGCACGGGCTTGTGCTTGTTGCTGTTGCTCTTGGAGCGCGCTCTCCGGAATACCCTAGAATGATGTCAGCACGTGTGTCGAGGCCAGAATGGTCACTTGTCCTACCGTCAGGAGATACTCAACCGCGCGGTCGGGGTTGAAGTAGGCGGCGCGCATGGCCCGGTCAATATCAGCGCGTGCGAAACCCATGCTCTCCATATTGGCAATGGCGGCCTCGCGCTCTCCACCCATAGTCAGAGCCGAGGGGTCATTGAAGCGCTCGCCGGATGCCTGGGCTGGCGCGGGAGAAGGTGTGGCGGGGGCGTTTTGTGTGTTGGATGAAGGTGCGGGCGCGGCAGGAGCTGCGGGCGTCTGGGCTGCTGCTGGAGCGGGCGTTGAGGGCGCTGCTTTACTTGACGATGCGGCGGCGGCCTTTGGCTTGGAGACCATGCAGACGATGAAGCCCTTCTCCTCGATGTTGTACGACTCGACTGTGTTGGCATCTTGCAGGATCTTGCCTATCGTCTTGTGTCAGCGACTGTGCTGAGCAGCCATGTCACCTCAGCAGCTTACCGGAGTAGATGAGCTTCTGCTGGGGAACTTCCCAGCCCTTCTCGGCCTGGATCTTGGACTTGAGGGTGCCAATCTAGAGTGTCTGTCAGCAGGGCGGTTACGATAATTTTCTGGATGTGGCGGGTCTGCGCACCGTTTCCGAAGGCTCGGCCTCGATGACGAACTTGTTTTGCTTGAGGTCCTGCAGAGGTTAGCAGGCTGTAATGTGTGGGACAAGGCAGTCGATGTCTACCTTGAATGTGATCTTCATCTTGGCGGTTGCTGGGTGCGTGGTTGAAGATGGAGCTGGGTGGGCGGGGTGTCGGAGTCGGTGTTGGAGGTGAGGTAGTGGGGATGATGAGGCAGTTCTTGGCGGGGTTTAGTAGTACCGCGTAGTGAGAAAGAAGGTAAAACTAGAAGCAGGAGCAATGTGAATGCGATTGCAGCCTTTATTCTCACAAAGCGAGCGTCGTTTGCTCAGAAGGTCGTGGAAACACGGTGCACTAGGCTAGGCTGTCGTCAACCACAGTCAACTGGTACACATTACCACTTGACACTGCCACTCACACTGACACTGGAGCTGTACGCCACAGCTCTGCTAAGCCGACGCCACATGTGGCGCACCTCCAGGCTTCACTGTCCAGGCGCATCCTGCATCGTTGATCGTGAATCCTGATCGTGAATCCTGATCGCTAATCCTGGGCGCAAAAGAGACCCCTAGACCTATTCCTCGGTATTGATGTACCCACCACACATACCAGGTGTTACTAGCCACGAGAGTTTACTTTTTACGCGGCTGCTGACATCCAGCTCAGGGCTCGAATATCGGTTGCAGGGCCCCAACGGCCAGAACACGGCCAGTGACGCAACAGCAGATCGCCCAGCCGCAGCTTCATCTCCTCCCCGGCTAGTGTGCTGACATCGCATCGACACACGGCACGCTTCCACATGCCGCGCATTGCCAACTCCAAAATCTTGACAAGGTTGCAGGTGCTGTCATCGTCGTCGCCCAGCCGGTTGCTGCTCATCGCTCGGCCCTTTGTTTCAATCCCCGCCCTAGAGCCGCCATGAGTCGCTGGCCATGAGGCGACGAGACCGTTTCACCGCCTTGCCAAACTCTGGCTAGGACACGCCGACTGTGTGACTGTCGCCTATTGATATGCTGTGCTCTCCGCACTGCACGAGGAGACTATCGTCGGTCGCACCTCCGTAATGCCTCGCCAGCGCTTACCAGCCGTGGCAGATCGAGCGAGTATCCACAGCTCATCAGGCGTGGAAATTGTCCGATCGCGTTCTCTCCAGGTTGTTTGTTGTGTCTGCCGAACGCATAGTCAAAACAACGCGTCAGGAAATGAAGGGCTAAACTTACCGCAGCTCCACACCATAAACTTTGACAGGTAGGCCCTTGAGCTGTTTCCGGCTCTCGACGCCTGACCCGGTCTCGCTCGCGATTGGCCGCTTTGGCTCGTGTTTCGAAAAGACAAACTGTTTTCCTTCTTTTGCATCAGATTCCAGCGCATCCGGCCTACTGCCACCACGCTGAATCGTAGGCTTGCCATCATACTCTCAGCTCTGCGGCCGTGCTACTGCATTCTGCTGTGCCAATGTCGCATCGCCATGCCCTTAGGACTCGGTACCCATGCGCTGAGGTCGTGCAGCGCCATGCTCGAATGATGCTTGCGTGCATCCCAGCAGACTAGTAGGGGTTTCCCCGTTTGTCCTACGCGTATTGCAGGCCAGTCCACGAAACAATGGGCACACATCAGCCTTCTCGACTTCACACAAATTTATTATTACTACTCGTCCCTCCCCACATGCTCTCCCGTCTTCACGCCGCTATCCAGTCCCTTTTTCGTCACTCCCTCGCTCGTCATCCACTCGTCACTCATCGTCGAACAGCGCTCGCTTCACAAAACCCATCGTATTCCTTAGTCGTTCCACCGAAGATCGGCCAGCTATACCGTACATACTATAACCGGACTAGACCCGCATCAGCCACGCCCCGTAACGGCTTGCTCGACTATAGTAGCTGCAGCTATACAGCCGCATTATTTCCTGCAACGCGTCCGACTCGCGCCTGTTCGGTTTCGCGTCTCTCCACAGCAACAATACTGGGGCTCCATCTTGCATTTCAACCGATAGTTCACCCACTTCTCTGCAGCATCCTCTTCGGTGTTCTTCAACCAAAACCAATTATCGACAATCCCCCCTGGAACCCCCTGGTACTATAATACGACTATACCTCCCGTCTGTATCGGTACCTCGACGTACTCCAGGCTGACTGTCGCCTTCCACCAAGAGTACTCAGGCCAGGGTTTGAGCTGACCAACAACCTTACGCCTCTCGTCCATCATGTTGCAATCTCGAAAATTCTACCTTTCCCTTGTTGGCGTTGTTGCATGGTCAAGCACAGCCGCTGACACCGTCTTGTCTATCTTGGAAACGGCATCTCTTTCTTCGTCTCAATCCTCCCTGGTCAGCATCGCTGCTGTAGCGAGCACTTTCGACGTCGTTTCTCTCTGCTGTGTCGGCTTCTACATATTTCACAATGTGGGAAACGTCCGCGGAGCCCTAGAGCGATCAGGTCGGGCAAGAAAGACTTTGGTAACGGTCAGCGTTCTCATATCTGGCGCTGCGTTGGTACTGTCTCTCATTTCGATCATCATGATCAAGTCGAGATGGGCAGAGGTCACAGCCGACCCTGCTGTTGCGCCGGTCTCAAATTGGGACAGCCATGTTTCGGGACAGATCGCAGCCTGGGTCGTATCATGTCTCAGTCAGGCCATCCTGTACACCTCATCGCTATGGAACCGCAAAGCACCCAAAGTTCAGACTGTCATCACATCAGGCCCTCGTGACTCAGTCATGAGTGAATTGCGGACTTCGCGCCCAAGCCATCTCAACTTCGCAGAGCACACCCAGCTTGCGACTCCCATGGCCATTCATCAGCAACCCGAGGTCCTTGGAGCCTTGCCCTCGCCCACCTTCTCTACACGCTCATCGCAGTCCCTCAGATCTTTCCGAGAGTCTCTACGTCATGTAGTCCGCCCAGTCAACTCGCGCACTACTCTCATCAGCCAGAAGTCCTTCACCAGAGACGCCCCAGCCAGCATCTACTCGAACCGACAGTCGATTGACACTGTCTCTCACTCCGATGGGTTCGATAGCTGGGACACAAGCAGCGTGAGCCTTCCAGCACGCGATGTCGTCTTGCAGCAAGCGGCGCCAACCAGGGGCACAACATTGGAGCCGATCCCCGGCAGCCGTCCTCACTCGCCCGCTCGCGCGCTGGACGGTCCGTTTCTGTCAGAACTCCCAGAGGAAGATGATGAAGATCTGCCCCCGCCCCCGAAGATGATGCCAGACATCTCGCGCCCACCGAGTCCAGCATGCAGCGAGGCTCACATCCACCCCTTGTTTAGGTCGGAGAGCCCATCAGGTCTGCCACCTCCAACAATGACCCCTGGTACGAGCATCATCGCCAGCCCCTACTCCAACCAAGCCATCGCATGCCCGCCACGATCATTTAGTCGGATGAGGTCGAACAGCAATCTGAGTCAAACCGCCATGGGCCCTCCCTCTCTCCACCAAGCCAGAAGCTTCACCCGTGAACGCTCGGCAAGCCTCCAATCAAAGTCCAGGAGCCCATCTCCCCCCAGCCGCGAAATGACACCTCCCATCCCCGACTTCGTGCTCAACTCCTCCCCCCGAAGCAGCATGAGCGGCTCCCGCCGCGTCGCTCTCCAGTACTCCCCTGATCGATGATAGATCATCACGGGGAGTACTACCTCTACTCCCTTTATGTCACGCATATAATGTGAAAGATGTAATGTCTCTTACGTTTGTACGATACGATTTCCCTTATACTGTTCATACCTTTTCGGTATACCCATTCATGTTACACATTCCTATTCTGTCACTAGCTCTCGCCCTCACGGGGGTTCGATCGAGCGTTGAGCGTTTCTGCATCGCGACTCTTTTTCTTATCAGGTCTGGGCTCCAGCATACAGGGCTGTTCGAGCGGACAATCATCATCTCGTTATGTATAGTCATAGTATCTTATTGTTTTCATATATGACTATTTGCTGGTCAACTAGTCAGGCGCACTGTCAAGACGGAAAGCTAGAAAAAAACCCGGACAAGAACGGACGGGAACAAGGAGAATCGAAGACGAAGTTAGGCCGCAAGGCTGCAAATCGTTATACCCAAAATCAATATAACAAAAATCATCACCATCAGTAATCTACAAGCATCTTCTCCCCTGGATACTTCTGCCCAGCAAACCATAATACGCATTATTGTGAAGAAACTTTCTTTCTCTGCCGAAGCCGGAACCCCTCAGCCTCACCTGTCGTATTCCAACAGTTCCCTTCCCGCAACAACGCTACATGACTGACAACCACTGCCCTTCCCTTACCACAGAACATGCATGATGCCAGCATGACCCCCCTTCGCAACATGCAGTATCTACTCTGCCCAACTTCGGGCCAGTCAGAGTCGACCGTTAGCCGAACTTCCCATTCTACGAGGGAGATCCCCGCTGACCATGGTACGTATACAGCCGCCTCATTTCATTTAAACCTACCGGCCGAATGTTCTTCGTTGTTGGCGAGCGTGCGGGGAGATTGAACCTTATGTGATGACGAGTTCGGGCGTGATTGCCCTGACGCACGCGCGCGGCTTCCGGAGTTTGCGGAAAAGGGTGTGTGGGTGCACGGGCGGACGGGTCGGAGCCCGAGATGGAGCTGTGGTGATGAGTAAGAGCGGGAGCGGGAGGTGGTGTTGAGGGGAGTCTATCGTGTGTTTAGGTTCGGGGTGAGATGGGTCGTATATATGGTTTGTTGGATTGGGGGACTATTGAATGGGTGCAGTGGTGTTGGAGACATGGGGTGTGATACTTGGGGTATCTGGTCGGAGAATTATTCTCGTTGGTGGTCTTGTGGAGAGTCAAGATCGTCGTGAACTTACTTTGGCATGTAGTGTCGTGTGCGCAAGGCTGTACTGCAATTCCCATCGTGTATTTTGGCTCCACACTGTGATCTATTAGCCCTGCGATCAGTTTGAGACACGCTGAACTGATGCAATTTATGACTATCACAATGTAATCGTTCTCAAAGAGGACAGACAGTTAACCACACCACAACTAGTCCATTACGCCAACTAACTGTGCCATTGGCTGTTGTAACGAAAGCGTAGCGTCGAGAGTTTGGGCGAACAGTTAGTTGGTAGTAGTTAAGTTGGTGCCGTGGAAGTAAATGAATGAGTAATCAGAGATTTAATAACAACGTCTAGCCCAAGGAAATCACAGGTATCATAAAGAAGACGATGTACGCAGTCGTGTGAGTTGTGGCGCGTTTGATGGTTGCTCATGTGTTGTGGCGCGCTCTACGCTGACCGCCGATCCGCTTGTCCTTTTGGTCACACGCGACATCAACGCCTCTAGATTCTCTCAGTGAAGAGGAGAGTGCGCGAACTTGTGTCTGCATTCGAACAGTACGAACACTGCACTCGCCTTGCAAACGTCCAGGATAGGAAACCAAGTCCAGAACAGCCTGTCTTGAAACCCCCTTACCTGTTCAAAGTCCCGTCCCCAAGCCACGCAATACGACGCGACGGATGCATGCATGCTGCGCCGCACCCTTCACCACAAGGTATGCGGCTCCGATAGACACTGTTAGAGAACAGTAGCAAGAGGCGAGAGTATGCGTCTTTTTGACTTCAAGTACACCTCAAGTTCGTTTTTGCGTTGCAGCTTCAAGTGAAGGGGGCAGGGGCAATGGTGACGATTCGGGAGGATCGTCCCGTCTAGCGCTGCGGCTAATGACGTGTGACGTGAAACCTGGATGAAGCAACTTGAAAGCTTCCAGAAAGTACGCCGAATGCTTCCTGAAAAGCCCGTGAGAGGGGTGCTGTGATGGACGTTGCAACAGGCAAATGCGATGACTTGAAGTGGCGGGACACGGTGGCGGCAGGGACGATGGGTGATGCACGTAATTTGGGTCATTGCCCTCTTCGGCTGGCGTGCTGCACCGGAAGGCTCGAGGCGCAGAACCAACAGCGCCGTCAATAGTGGCCAGCAGCCTTGGTAATTACTGTAGAGTAGGACTTGGATTCGAGTCGCATGACGACTGCGTGAATGTATGGGTCTTATTTTACAGTACGCGTTGCGATTGTTGCAGGTGAAGAGCTCACGGGCGCTGTCATTCGTGGACTCAGATCCCAATCGGGCAAGGCGCCAGGCCTGACCAAGGATCTCACAAGAGCTTCATCTTCATGCGCCGGATCAACACGATTTCCAACACCCTCGCCAACCTCTTGTTGCTGCTTCACAAGTGCGCTTTCTGCGCTATCTCCTTATACTGACATTTCTCAGCATCTAGTCATCTCAGCGCTTCCGCTCGACTGTGCCACACGGAGCATTCCTTCTGCAGGGTTATTTCTGTCTTGCGAGCACTCGCAACCTCAACCTCTACAAGCAAATCGCGTGTAAAAATATCGAAACGGCTGTAGACTACCTCAAGATTAATTCATGAGTCTACGGATCCTTGACTCGGACTTCGCGTCACGCTGTCAAGCAAGTCACCGCGCTCACTAAGGCGACTGGTCATAGTAAGTACTTCACACCCAGCACTCACGTCGCGCAAAACCATCGCACGAATTTCAACAATGCACGGGTCCAGCAGTTCAGGGAACGATGGAATCGTCCGCTGGCTTTCTGCTACTGACATCGCGACGACCATATGCTGACACGTCTTGCTTACAGCACTACCACCACTCTACCTACCCCACAAGAGGGTGACAATATCAGAAACCCACCCAGAACCATATCTTGGACCCGTAAGTACCCAATCGCATACCCGAAGTTCGGTTCGAGTTTCCGCCACCCTCTCATCATGTTATGATTCCAGGCTAACGGCTGCTTCGTCCAGGTCTCCGCTTACAGGTCTCACATAACAACAATGCCGCCGAAACGAAAGTTCAAAGGCACAAAGGTTATCTCTAACAGCCCTCTGAAGGCACCGCGTAAGTCCGCAAGCCTACTACAATTGCCTCTTGATGCTCCCTATAGGGTTATGCTAACCTTGGCATAGCCGCTAGCGCATTGTCTAATAAGCGAAGTAGTCTTCAGGGTTCGAAGACATCTCGCCTTGCTCCTTCAGTACCGTTCCAAATGACAACGCGTCGCGGTGCAAAAGGCACGTCTAACCACACGAGCTCGGCTGGCCCGTCTAGCGCAAGCTCTGGCAGCCGTCGTAGTTCTCTGGATGAAAACGCGCAAAACGAGGATGCAACTCCCGACCATGAGGATGCGCGACCAGCCAAGCGCAGCCGAACATCGTCCGATTCTGGTTCGCCGCAAAGATCCAATGGCTCATTCGACAACAACACACCCATGAATGGCACCCAAACCCCAGAGCTTCAGAAACCTGCATCTAGTGCGACTTCAACGGCACCAAAAACAGCAGCAAAGAGGAGACGCGCATCAGACGATTCATCACAGTCCAGCAAAACACGTCCAAACGGAGTTCTCACCCGAACCCAAAGCGATGTCTCCGAACAACAACCGCGCAAAAAGCGCAAAACAAAAGAATCGCAAACCGATACCGCCGCCGACCAACCTCCTGAGTTAACTGATGCTAGCACTGCACCCAACTCACCTGAGCAGGTTCCAGATGTTGACGGCAGTCAAAGCCTTCAGAACGTTCTGCCGACCAATGGCGATGCCCCTGCAAAGTCCGGCAGGCGTTTGCCCGGTCGTCGGCGCCAACCGCATCCGGACATCAATGTGGAGACTGATTTGCGCCGACAGCTCAATCTTAAGATGAGCTATCGCAGTCTTGCAAAGGTCCAAAAGGCTTTATTAGAAGAGTTGGCAAACCGTACTACGAAGAATCTTGAAGATGACCCCCAGTATCACAAGAAATGTCCGGAGTACGAAGCCGTCATGGCCCAGCTGGACCAACGCCGCGACTCCCGTCTGGACCAGATCAATTCTCTGCGCACATATCGACTCGAGGAATTAGAGCGCATCCGCGTCGCCGAGGAGCACATTCAGCGAGAGCAATACGTCAATCGATTCCGGGAACTTCAGGATGACTTTATGCTCCAAATATTCTTCCGCGCGAAGCAGCTGGAGCGGGAGATGAAGAGCCAACACGCTGATGCCACAGACGACGAAGATAACATCCTTCCGCCAACATTCAGTGACGAAGTTCACCATGCCGAAGACTATCGCATCGGATCGAAGTTCGCCTCACGGAGCAGGGCTTACGTTGAGGCGGACAAGGAACTTGAGAACGACTCAGTACGACGGAAGTTCACTGCAGCACGAGTTGCCTTTGTTGAGAACGATGAAGAGGCTGATGATTCCATTGAGGACGTAGCTGGTGGCTTTGCCAAGTTTGACGGCCCAGATCGCACCGAAGCTATTGCGCATTACAACATTGCGAGCCTCGCTGATGCTGCCATCGAAGTCGAAAGGACGCCAACACCACAACCAGAACCAAAGGCGATTGAGGTCATTCCAAATGAGCATGCTGCTCTGCTCATGATGCTTGCAGATATATCAGCACATCAGCCGCGTACCACTGCCGCACCAAAACCTCAATACCACTACCCAGATCCTCGTCAGCAGCCCCCACCGCCGCCGCGAGCGACAACACCGGTTATCAAGCAAGAGTTTGTGCGAGAAAAGTCGCCGGAATTTGCACAGCCAGCCATGCCACTAGGATTGCCGTCGCAAGCTGCGCATAGCAGTCCGCCCAAAGTTACCCAGGTCGCAGTGGATCTTACTCAAAATGTTTCCCGTTCGGAGCCCAATGCTGCACCCTCAACGAAAGATACTGAGGTCCCTGCAAAGACAACTCCAAGGTTATCTACACATAGAATCATGGACATTCTCAATGACGATCAAGAAGTCCCAGTCTCGAGGACAAGGGAATCGCAATCCTCAACTCAGCAACCCAGCACACCATCAATGCGGGAATCTTCCATACATCCTCAAACGCCATCTAGGAGCGATGCTCTCAGAGTAGACGCTGTCATGAACAAGGAAGAGCCACCTATTGACCAGGCACTGATGGACGCATTGAGTGGCCCGCCTCAGAGCAACCCACCTTCGTCACCCCCATCGAACACTCAATCGTGGCAACACCCAAGTGTGCCACCCCAGACACGAGAGTCTGACGAGTCCTTACGTCGTCGGGATCCTCTGCAAAAGATCAGGGAACTTCTAGACCGGAAGGCACGCGAGCTTGGTCGAGAACCTCCAGACCGTTCTCACTACAGACAGGCTCCTGCTCACTGGAGAAACTCAATGCTCCCAAGCATAAACACCCAAGACCGAGGGGAAGTCGCGGCATATGATCCGACCAGGCCATCTACTGGGCTGTATGATGCATTACCGGGTAGTTATCATTCGCGTCGGCAATCCCATGAACAAGCTCCTCAGCCATGGGAACATGGCAGGAGGACAAGTGGCCATCAAGTCTCCCAACAATCAGCAGCATCGCCATATCAGGCCCATGCCCCTCAGCCTCACTATGGGGAACATAAGCAAGGCCCAACCCCACCAACACATCAAAGCCCGTATGCACCACCGTCAGGATCGTTGCCACTCCCTCCAAAGCCACCTGGTCCACTGCCATCAGCGCCGCCGATCAACTTCCGTTTCGCGCATTATGATCCTGCGCCGCCACGCCAACCGTATCCACCGCAATCACCAAGCTACCCACCCACCTCACATCCGCCACAAGGTCCGCCGCCACCGTCATACCAACCAGCATACGGTAGTGCTCCGTCCTACCAAGGCGGTTACATACCACCTCCAGGATCCTTCCAAGCACCACCCCCACCACCCTCCTCCATGGCCCCATACCAACCGCTTAAGATCCACCAGTACGGCGGCCAACCCATACTCCCCGCAAACATGGCACCACCCCCACATAGCGGACCACCGCCTCTGCCCTTCATCGGCCAATCTGGACCACCGCAACAACAGGGGCCTCCTCCTCCTCAGCACCAACAACAACAGCAGCAGCAGCAGCAAGCCTACTCTCCAACGCATCCCCACCCCCCACCGATGCAATACGAGCAACGCGAAGCGCACTCTCAGAGTAACGGTGAACGGTCTTCAGATTCACAATCAAGACCTAGACGGCAGTACAGAAGCTATCACGCCCCCGGCACGCAATTCCGAAGCTACCAAGGTCCCGGAGAACAGCGGAGGAGAGGCGGCTGAATGACCCACCACTAATTGTACATTACGATCCCACATGCCCTTCGCTACTAGTCTCATCTTTCCTTACCTTCTTCTCCTTCTCCTTTCTGTCGATATGTACAGGGAAAAGGGTTGCATAAAGCGGGGAACCTCTTGTTTTTTTTTCTTGGATAAACGGGCATTTGCATGTTTTTTTAGCTGCATTGGCGTTGTACTATCTTGTTATACATGTGTTCTTCTCTTTTGCATAGCCCCCTCCTTGTTTGTAGCATCTTTTCCAATTGGATACCCTGGGCGGTTTGCGCAGGATCTTGCGTGTGGGTGCGTTGTTTAGGTAGAATGGTTTATTTAACTGGTTACATGCATGCTCCCGTCGTCTTTGAGTGTGACTTGAACTGTAGAGGGATGTAATGATGTTAACTTGAAGATAGTTATGTTTCATTTGAAAGTACTTCGACGTAAAAATTGGGTATCACTAACACTACACTACATCCCGCTCACGGTATCTGCACGAGCACTTCGCACAAATCCGTTCCTCCCCTCTACGCCCTCCTCTTCACCCTAGGCGTAGGCGTCCATTCCTTTCCCAAACCCGATCCTCTCCCCTCGCCACCAAATCCAGCGGTTCCCCCACCCCTCGGCGTCGCCCCACCCATCCTCTCAAACAGTCTCTGAGCAGCCGGCGTCAAATCGCCCTTCGCCTTCCTCCCTGGCGTCATGCCCCCAGCAGCAGCAGTAGCCGACCCGCCCCTCTTAGGCGTCGGCGCACTCAAAAACCTCGGCGTCTCGCTCGTAAAGATGCCCAAGCCCAATCCCGTTGGCTTCGCCTGAGTGTGTGGATTCGATCGTTTCGCGCCGATTTTGTCGACCATTCTGTGATGCATCTTCTCGCGCGAGGAGGAGTCGTTGATGGTGAAGGGTGTGGCTGTGCTGCTGCTGTCTAGACCGTAGCGTTCTAGGAGGTCGGTTGGCGCGTCGTCGTCGTCTGAGGAGGGGGAAGGCGGTCGTGCGTCGACGAAGGCGTAGCCGTTTACGCGGGGTGTTTCGCTGCCTGTGTATCCTCCCTCGCTGGGATTAAGACGCGGGCGTCCTGCGACAGCGTCACGCACGGCGGAGAGAGTGGGGCTGGACGGGCGAGGGGGCTCAGCTTCGGGGGCGGGGAGGCGCGTGTTGTTGTAGAGGACTTTCTTTGGGGGCGCGAGGGACGAGTTTTCAGCTTCTTGGGCCCGCGTTGGTGCCCATTGTTCTACGCTGTCTGGGCCGAACATGAAGCTGTTTAGGGCGGTGTGGCGGTGGCCGGTGGGCGCTGCGGGTCGCTCGTCGAGGTTCTGGCTTGGTTTTGTGCTGAGGACGATTTCCTTGCCTTCGGATGCGGCGGCGCGGGCTTCGAGGACTTTCTGCTGTGCTATGCGCTGTTTGCTTGCATACATGTTTCCTTCGCGGAGCCAGACGTTCTTGTCGAACCGCGCCTTGTTCTGCTTGTCGATGATCTGACTGAAACTCTCCTGGTCTTCGCTCGTGTACTTTGCTTGGAATGCGCCTAGGCTCATGTTCAGGTCGACATTATCCAGTTTGCCTAGGCCTTCTTCGTCGTCTTCAATCTCCGTTCCAGCGACTGTGACAGGCGTGTCCGCGCCCCATACGCTTGGGGTCTTGTCGCCAGCGCCGCCTGCCCTGTCGAACCGCGTTCTCGCTGCCGTCTTTCTTTGCCCGCTCGGCACCGGCGTCATGACCTGTGTGAGCTTCTTGCCAGCCTCTCTTATCCATGATCGATCTTTGCTCTCCACCGCGTTCAGGTACTCTCGTTGTGCGTCGGCTTCCGCTAGCCCTGGGAAGAAGTCGCGGCGAATGATGTGCGAAACGGCGGAAACGTACGTGTCCTCGTCTAGGACTACGGAGGGACGTTTTATGCGTTTCGGTGCGGGAGGCGGTGGCATGAGCGCATTCGACGCGCTACGCTTCGTGAGCGCTGTTGAGTTGGAGTTGGACATGATGTGGTCGGGGTGGGGTTGGATTCGCAGGGCGAGTGGAGGTTTCCTGGTGGAAAGTGGCGGCGGTGCAAAGAACGACGAGGTTTGGATGCACCTGAGCGGTGGAGGGTAGGTTTCTGTGAGTGTTGTGCACCCACGTGGGCTGGTGAAAGAGCGTTGGCGCAAAGCGACTTTCGTGGACGATGATGTCTTAGCGTCGGCAGAAAGTATCCACCGCCTCCAGCCCTACCAAGGGTTGCGGGTGAAGGTACCTGCATAAGTACCAACACCAGTGACACAGAACACTAGGTTAGCCGCATGATGTCAGATCTTCATTATCTGAGCAGAATGAGGCCCCTTCAATGGACAGAACGTAGCGCTACTCTTGATATTTTTCCCTAGCATATCTGCATTGAATCTACGTGCGGTCGCACACAGTACCCTATCATGAGGAACTCCAGCTACTCAGATAATCTGGTACCAACGTAACGATATTTTTTGAGCCTGTGCTCTTCCGTGATAACATCATATCCAATATCCCGACCCTTTACAGGGCGAGTGCCTCGTGGCACTTCTTGACCCGGGACCAAATCGTGATTCTTTCAGCAGCGCACTAGACTTAATGGCGAGTGGAGTATAATACGGCATCCTAGCCAGTAGCCATGATCTAGTAGAAGGACTCGACCATAGCGTCCTTGTGTGTAGTGTTGATGTTGGAAGGGCCGTTGCCCTCGCCGAGCCTGAAGACAGACTCCACGACGGAGAGCTCGGTCGCTGTGGTATCAAGACCTGAATAATGAAGTTAGACCATGCCCATCTTGACGTTTTGCAAGTTTTGTACGTACCAGTGACAGCCATCCAGTCATTGACAACCATACCCGCACCAACGACAGCGCTACCGCGGTTCACACTACCAGCTACAAGCGGCACTTGGAGCAAACTCGACAGCTCGTCTTGATCCTGAATGCTTGTCTTTGGGTGTACGATACCACCCTGATTGCTCAGAGCCATGTAGCTTCCTGTGAGCACATTGTCCGCGATGGTTTGCCTGAACACCTCCACGCCCAGCACATCGGCTATGATCTCCTCTGTTTCGCGTTCTATATCTGGGTGTACGAGAGCGACGTGATCGTTGCAACATATTACGTTGCCGAGCGCTGATAGTCGCTCTTCTATCCTCTGGATCTTGACTTCGTCGGGTATGGAATTTCGGAGATGCTGGAGTTCTTGGTCTGTGGTTGTGGTGGGGACGAGGAGGCCTTTCTTGTTACTGTGGACTTGTTAGGTTCTGTCTTAGGGCGTGTGTCGCATAGCGCAAGCTATCGCAAGACCTTGAACGTACCCAGCGGTCAGTCTACCGATGATCCTGGTTCCGGCAATGGTGGCGTGGCAGATGGGAATGACATCTTGGAGTTCGGCTTCGAAAACACTGTTGCGCCACCGTCAGTACTAAGTTCTCGCAGGGTTTGCTGGCCACGATCGCATAGCATGTCGCCATACTGTAACAACCCGCGAAGAGCTATAGAGCTATGCGCACCTATAAAAGTTCTCGCTCGCGCCGACTGCGACGATCGCGTACGCGTTGGTGAGGGTAGCGAAGACACCGACTTCGTTTGAGTTTTCGAACTGGGCGCGGACAGCCATGATGATTGAGTTGAAAGTCGAGTATGTGTGTGAGGTTTTGTGGGGAGTGGAGAAGAGAAAGAAGGGTCTTTAGTACGCGGATAGTGAGCTCGTGAGTGAAGTCTGCAGAAACTGTGAAGGCGGGACTATTTTGTAAAGAGCGACATCATAAGCCCCGCTACTGGATTGGGCCTAGCGCCTTCGACTCATCTTGAGTGAACCGAACCCTGCATACTGGAAGGGCCCACCGCGTCCCTTCGCCACTGCATCTGGATGTTGGCGCTGGAACGGCTGTGACTGTGGAAGCGAAGAGTCATCACTTGGCGGCTTCGTCAGACGAGATGAGATGCGACGTTCATCTCAACGTGATGCGACTCATACCAGTCACCGTGCGCACTTTCGACGTGTCGCTGGGATCGCACGTCCATCATCGTGAAGCAAGCCACATCCCTTCACTCTGCGACATATGGCTGTGCACTCGCCCATTCTGTAGCCTCGCCCGACTTGCAGCCTCATGGCAACCGGTCGCATTGCTTAGCAACGACCACGAAACCTTGCGATAGACTTTCGGAGGATTACTCAAAGGCGACCCAAGTCCATCGGTGTGGTCGATACCTGATCAGAGCACCGGCTTTGCTCAAGTGCACGGTGCGAAGCTCCACATGACACATGTCAGTATACTCCCGTAGTCTTCCGGCTGATCGCAGTGATGCGCCCAACTTCTTCAGGTTCAACCTTGCGGTGATCAATGGAAGACGCGATAGCATAGAGAAGGTAATCGTTATATTGACGTCTCATCGTACAGTTGACGTAGCACGCATGACTATAATTACAAGATCATATAGTTCGTCAAGCTCGAACCATAGCGAGATTATCCAGGAGCAGCGCACGGTTGGCCGCTATGCTTCAGATCCCCAGCCACCGCGACAGGCACCCTTGCCTCACATCAAACTTCCAAGACGAACTGACAGGTGACAAGCGACAGGTATGGAACATGAAGATAATGGTATTGTAAAGTGGCTGATGGCGCCAAACTGGGCAAAGCAAATGGGTAATACGCTTTCGGTCACACTAGAACAAGCAGCAAAAAGAGAACGCCCGCTAAACTGCAGCATGCCGTACACGATACGCGTGGAGAATCGAAAAGTGGAAAATGTACAATAGCGGCTGCGCCTAGACAGTAGACCCAAAACGAGATCGAAGTAGATATCGAGGAGAGCGTTCATGCCGTGTGCCGGAGCCAGAAAAACATTAACACTTGCGTGATGGCATGATTATGATCGTAAATGGTTCGTTATGCAAATGCATCGCGTGCAAATGTCGGTTGTAAATTGTGAGATTCGGCCTGGAGAGGACGGTCGGAGAGGTTCGCTGGACTGTAAAGTGGGTGTCACTCATTACATGCGCGATGCGAGAATGGCCAGCGCGACGATGACACCGATCAGAAGCGTGCCAACTCCGGACATGACACGGTTGAGGTTGCGCCACCAGGTTGCTTTCTGGAAGGACTTGTCGTCGGCGGGCCCCATCGCTTGGGCGAATTGCTGTTCCAAGTCGGCCTGGCTGGCAGTTGGGGTACCAACAGCGTTCGGGTCGAGGGGTAGAGGAAGGAATGCGGCAATTATCCAAGCTGTGTTTCTGATTAGTACATGTCTTCATTCATACGGTGGTATCTCGTGGGTCAAGACTTACCAGGTGGGAACAGAAATCCTATACAGAAGAGCAGGATCTGTCTGTTTTGGCGCCCGAAGAGTGTGGCATGAACGTCATCGTCCAGTGATGGTGCGTTCCAAGCGCTGTACAATTGTCCTCTCCGATCTGTCCGGAGGTGCGGTGTTGAGTAACCGCTGAGCGGGTACATGTGAGGTCCGACTGCGTATACTGCTCCGTCAATCGAGTGAACGTCGTCTGCTAGCGAGACAGTATCGGCGTGTGAAGCGCGGTTCCTTGAATTGTTCCTCGGTCGGTTCCGTGGTCGGTAAATGCTGAGTGGGAAGTTGCTCTCTGAAGGGGTGCGCGATCGTCCGCTGTGGGCGGTTCCCAGCCGTACGCTCTCAGAAGACTCGGATTCCGGGGCTCCAACCGAGATGCGTTCTCCCTTTTGGTAGTAAACCCTTGCCCAAGCTGGAATGTTGTCTGCAATGAATCTCGACATATGCGACTGAGAAGATCCAGGTCGCTCGTCGCTCATCGATACTGCATCGGTACTATTGGCTCTGTTGCGCAAGTACCCCGAGTTCTTCATGCGCAGAGGGATCGATGTAGGCAGCGGCGAGATCGTGTCCATGTGTTCACTGTTGTCATCGGATGAAGATCTTGTCGTAGGAGAGAAGAGCGGCCGGGGCACTGGCACTGCAGAGAACTCGGTATGACCTTCCGACGATACATTGTCCGACGACGACTGTGCGCTCCCAATTGTCTGTCCCCTCCGGCGTGGAATCGCTGTTCGACCGTTGCCCGCATAGCTTTCTTGTGAATGTGATCTGGCGCCGAGCGACCGGGAGTTTCGTGCGAGGGATCGCGAATCGCGTTCGGAAACGGAGGCGATTGTTGACAGCTGGGAGCTCCAGTGATGTACCAGCGACGGGTCGTGCATCCGGGATGCGATGTTGGGCGCGTCCTGGGATTCGGCTCGCGAGCTAGTGCCGGACGGCGCGCGTACGACGGGGTAATTAATTCGGATACCGCTCGCAAAGGATGCTGTGCTGGCTTCATGAAGAGATGGCGATGGCTGCGACGAAGCTAGTGTATGTGTTGGTTCGATGCTGGTGTAGGAAATATCAGAAAACGTGAACGACTCTGTACTTTGTTGAGGATGCAATACAGGTTGTCGATAGTCAGTGTCACAAGTGAGAGCAGGCCCCCTAGCTTGACGTTCGGTTGCCGCTGGGCCTTGGGGAACTTCTGGTAACGGTCGACCGAAACTGACACTTGACGAGTTTCCGGCATTACTAATTGGGCGTGGTGTGGTGGTAGGAGCAGGTGAAGCAAAAGATGCAGCAGAGGCCTTAGGCGTTAATGCACGGTCGGAATCTCCTCCAGAAGAAGAGGGAGGAACAGCCCGGATAGTTGGCCTTGTAGATTGTGAGGAGACGACCTCCTCAAGTACCTCGAGGCCTTTTGGTTCATCTTCTAATTCCGGTGGGGGTGAGGATGGGGCAGTGCTCCCCTGGGAAAATCTTAAAGACGATGGCGTAAAAGAGGATGCTACGAGGGTATCTTCCTCTGACATGCTAGTGGAGCCCGAATGTCTGAAACCCTTCTTCCGTGACAGGATAGGCTGTGGTGTTCGCGCTCGGCTCGCCTCGAACTTTGCGATGGTACTGGCGACCTGGCTGCTATTTGAAACACGAGATCCCGGCCTTTCAAAGCCATAACCCGGCGCATGACGGGGTGGGGGCAGGATTTGCGAGGGTTCGCTGGGTACGGGATATTTCTGATAGATGTCATGTCCGGGATCTTGAACAATGCGGATGGTTGACCCAGAGTCGCGGTTAGTTTGCGAGTTTGAGCGTTCGTGAAGCGGCTTGCGGATAGGAGACGTGTTTGTTGACTGCGACTGCGGTGGGTCAAATCGAGGACCTTGTGCGAGAGTTTTTTCGAGTGCGTTTTGTGAGTCTGCGCGACTGTTGCGTTGTTGTGAGGACATGCTGTGGTGGTGGTGTGGGCCGAGGATGCCGAAATGTGGACTGGTGGTAAACGCGGGCGGAGAAGTCGAAACCGATCATTAATGACGGGGTGTGGGTAAAAAGACAGTAAAAATAGGACGTAAAGACAGTATGTGAAGATAGTCAAAGAGTGACAAAAGTGCTAAAACATATCAAAAAGAATGGCGGCCCGCAGGCATTAACAGTATGAGGAATGGAGGGAGGGAGGACGAGGAGTGGTGGTGAGTAGAGGACGGCGGGCGTCTGGCAGCAGCTCGGCCTAAAGAGGGTTCGTGGCTGTATGCAGAAGCAGGTTCGCGCTGCAGGAGCGATCCAATTGACAGCTCAGCCCCGGCCAGTCTGGAGCACGACCCGCGACTTATGATGACTTGTACAGAGATGGACCCAATTCGCACAATATGACTTTCGTCTAGCCTATACCGGTCGACAAGATGATATGAGCTGCTGGATGCGCGGTCCACCTGGGAGTGCGATCACTGCGACGCGCCTGGGGAACCCTCGTCGAACAGCCTTCCTAGTCAATCGGGAGAAGCGCGTCGCGGTTGAACGTTTAAAATGAAATTATATTTTGGGACGGGCCAGTGACGACGCGCAGCGTGGCGGACTAGCCGTTGAATGGCAGAGAGGCTGGCCAGTGGGCCTTTGGTTGTGCGTGCTGCAGGGGTAACGCGGGAGGGCGTGCTAAGACGTCGTGGGCGCTGATGGCGCGAGTCGCAGGAGCCGAGACGAGGGAACGGACGATCGGGGCACGTGATCCAGCGTGACCGATGGGGCTTGGCGGGGTATCGATGGTGAAAGGCTGCGCTGCGCCAACAAGATGCGCGCGACAACGCGGGGGGATCTCGAGCAGCTATAAACAACGCCCATGGTTCTTTTCCTGCCTCACCTGTAGTGCGTTTGACGTGCGGCTGCTTTTTTGCAACACCTCGCCATGCCTCCACCCCTCAACGGCTGGCGCGACAAGCTCAGTGCGCTCGAAGAGCTGTACCAGCGACATGTCAAGGGCGGTAAGTTGGCGCTCCTCCACCTCAAACCCTCCTAAACGCCTGCGCGACCCACATCGGACGAACTCTGCTGCGCTTTCTCATCGAAACATCGCCATGAGGTCTAACGTGGTGCCAGTTCCCAAACCGCCTGTTCTTTCGTCGAGAGTTGCGGCGCTTCTGTCGGTACGTTTCATGTTTGCTCCCCACCACCACTGCCATTGTTCTCACCCAATGGCACCGCACGCGCCAAACATGCTGAAATAGCTAACACCCACGCCTGCAGGCCGCCTATGTCTTCATCTACGTAATCCCCTTCTACCTGTCGCCCGCCACGCGACCCTCTCCGACTCTTACGCGCGATGCGCCGTCGTCGATACGCGCCCGGGTGCGCGCAGTGACCTTTTCCACCGTCCTATGCTCCGTCCTCACCATCGTCGTGCTATACCAACATGACGCATCGGCCATGGAGATCATCCGTTTGCTTGGCATCTGGCCTGTTTCACTTGTAGACACCATCCGGACCATGCTTCTAGTGAATATCCTCTTCGCGGGTCCCATCTTCGAGCATGGCATTGTAGACGGTGACTGGCGAGACTGGATCAAACTAAAGGGCGTCCACGAGACCCTGAGCAGCTGGATCGGATATAGGAACTACATAGTTGTAGGTCATCTACTCCAATCCACCCCTTCCTATTCTAACCTGCATAGGGCCCTGTTAGTGAAGAAGTCGTGTGGCGCTCTTTAATCATCCCCCTCCATGTCCTCGCGCAGTTCTCCGGCAAGCAGATCGTCTTCCTCACGCCACTGTACTTCGGCATCGCGCATCTCCACCACCTCTACGAGTTCCGCATAACCCACTCTGAAGTCCCGTTCTTCGTCGCCGTGCTCCGCTCACTCTTCCAGTTCACATACACGTCGCTCTTCGGTTTCTTCGCAGCCTTTGTCTTCATAAGAACCGGAAATGTCTACACGTGCATGATAGCGCATACCTTTTGCAACTGGATGGGCCTTCCGCGGTTCTACGGCCGTGTCGGTGTCGAAGCCGGCAGTCCCATCGGACCACCAGACGTTGACAAGAAGGACGATGAGCAGAAGAGCGTCCCACTGTATCGGGGCAGGGGTGTTGGATGGACCGTCGCCTACTATATTGTGCTTGTAGCAGGCGCTCTGGGCTTCTACTATCAGCTCTTTCCGCTGACTGAGAGCAGTCACGCCCTGCCTGTAGACTTGACGAAGGCGTAAGATCACCATGCGCAGTTGGTACGCAACAGGCTGCAAGCAGTAGACCACACTTAGATGTGCTGCACGCTCACGTATGAAGTATAGCACAAGTAATTACTATCGAGATGCTCATCTGAGTCTCGCAATAGCCCACCAATTATCCTTCTCATACCCCGACTCCAACACAACTCCACCAGCCTGCTCAATATCTCCCTCCAGCTCCCCTTTCCGGTACAAATGATAGTATCTCAAGAACGTCTTATCACCGTCCGGCTTCGGCGCCTCTTCCTTGTCAGCCTGACTCTCATCCTTCTTCTTCCTCCGCCCCTTCTCCTTCTCTTTCTTCTGCTTCAGGACCCACGGCACCATGACATCCTGCTCGTGACCCTCGTCCCAGCCTCTTCTACTGTCTTTCTGTTCAAGTGCCCAGACGTAGATGAGTGCTCTGCCACCCTCCTCTACAGCACCTCCACCTTGGTGCGACGGTGACGAAGGCCGCAGTAAATCCAAAACACACTTCACAGCCTCTACTCTCCGTGCCGGCGTAGACAAATGATGAATGACCGCTATCGAGATTGCGAAATCAAAAACCCCATTTGGATGTGGTAGCGAGAGATTGTCTGCTACGACTACATCGTGCGGTTCATGTTGTTTCGCAATTTTGACAAGGTTTGTAGATCTGTATCGACGTCAACTTTCACGGACAAAAGCCATTATTAGTCGTAGGATACTCAATCTAGTGAACAATAAAATAGAACATACCGATCACTACCCACAATCCACACTTTCTTATTGACAGCCAAATACTTCCCATTTCCACATCCGACATCTGCGCCTATAGCGCCATCATGTTGTTCTTTCAGGAAACGCTCGACTATGGGCCAGGGCTAGCATTCGCGTTAGTCATGCATGCGGTTTTGGAATATTTGTGACGGGTGGACGCACACCTTGTAGCGAGTTGAAGAAAAGTGGGATGCAATTTCTTCGTAGACCGAGTGAACGTGCTCGGCTTCGTAGGTTGCGCCTTGGGTTTCTGAGGTTGCCATGGTGGTTATTGCATCGATGGGTGAGTGGAGATGTGACTGCAGGGAGCGCTGATGTGCGTGCAGTGGTGATGGATGGGGAAACGGCCAATGGGGGGTGGAGGGGGTGCCAAGACGCTATTTGGGTGTGCGAATGTGCGTTTCGAGCGCTGCGTCTTTCATGCTCTACACTTGTAGCAAAGAGTCACAGAGCTCTTAGCTTGAACGTTTTGATCCTTCCCCTTCTAATTCTCACCCCGCTACCCACATTAAACTTCGTAAATCGGACTTGTACAAGATGCGCGCGGTTATTGGTAGATAGCGTTCCACCTGGACGCCGTGATTCTCATTATTCTCCTACTTCTCTATTTCCTACTTCTCTATTTCCTACTTGCTTCTGATTACTTCTTCCAATCATGTGAGGGGTATGATGCCGGTCACGATTGCGTTGGTCTAACCTCGATGCCTTTTTCCGTGGTTGACCCGGAAGTGTGCGCGGGCCGCCGTCTGATAATCCAGTTCATGTCCATGTCCATGTGCCAGACTATAACAGGGAATGTAAGCTTAGTACATTCTATAACGCTCGTAGACATAGCCTACTTGTTCACTTTTCTGTGTCAATGTTGTCTAAACGACAAAATCCAACAAATCCGTGCCTCTTGATTCTTTTTTTGTTTGCGTTCAAGGTTTAGCGTCTTTGCAACAGTTCTTTACATCACGAGCAGAGCACAATGCTCATTGTCTTCGAGACGTTCTTTGTCGTACGCAATGCCGTTTGAACTCTTCTTGCAGTGTATACAAGGGCACGCATCTTATTGCCAATGCCTCTGTATTCATTCCACATCTCATTTTTGAAACTATCTTCCAAGTCAAGTAGACCCAGCGATAACAGTGTTGGAGACGAACATGGTACACAGAGATTATCAGCTCCGTTCACGGCGAATAGCAGCAATTGGTCCGTCACTGCCACCCCGACCCCCACCTTCATATACGCCGGCGCAGCTTGCAAAGAATCAGATACTGGCAGGCATACCGAACTACTTTCCCATCCGACGCACAAGGCGACACGATCGAAGCAGAGGGCTGAATCGAAGTGGGAATGAATGCTACAGACTGGCGGCGTTACAGTGCCTCCTCCACCTCCCGAGAGCTTTGAGTTGGTTTCGACAACACAATGAAGTTCTCGCAAATACTGATGCCAATCCTCGTGTCAAGAACCCTTGTCATCTGAATCCAAGAAACGCTGTCACAGGGGTCGTAAGTAGAACGAAACAAAACTGTATGGCCTGCAATATGAGGGGACTCATTAGCCAATACTGGGGAGATCATCAAATGAACGGAGAAGAACCGCAGCCTCTTAACCCAAGCGATGCGAGACTTCGTTTGATATACAATTATTCTACAACAGACGATCGATTTGCACCTGATGGACAAGGAGTTGATCCACAGTGCGACGCCGAAGAATGGATGACCTACTTCCTGGATCAATGCCAACAAGCTTGCGACCCAAACTCGGCTCCAGACTGGAGGCCCGGTTACCAAGCACTCTTCCAGTTTGAGTTCGAAGAAGAACGCTTTTGCAGTGTTTGCGATACGCCTATATCACGGAGGACTAACGACCCAGCCTCTAGTTTTAAGCAACCCAGCATAGGCTTCATCAATTGTCCAATTGACCGCGCAAGCCCTGGTACAGTCGCAGACGCCATCAACGCCCAGCTGGTCGAACACCCCAGTGGCGGCGCTGGTATACGAAGAAATTGTTCCAATTGCGGTGCCAACCAGCTTTTAACGCGCCGCTTTCGCATTGACGCGGCACCAGAGTACATGCTCGTCAAGTTCAACCCCGCGTACGACGACACTCCGCCTCGCGAACCAGGCAGCGAAGTTCCGCCACCAATTATGCGCAAGATCACCAACAAGGCTGAACTTCCTGGCATCGACGAGAGACTTGATTTGACGCATTGTCAGGTCAACTCTAGTACAAAGTTAGAGTATAAGCTCGTAGCTGTGTTGCCGCACTCAGGTGAAGTCGGACATGGCCATTGGATTGCGACTGTAAGAAATCATCCAAGGTGGTATAATATTAACGATGGAAGTGTGAATCAAGTGCCTTTGAACTTTGCCTTATCGAATCCAGAGGTTGTTCCGACGGATTGGAATTGTCGACATGCTTGCGTCACTCGCGATTATGACAGTGGAAGGTGTTGGTCGCAGCCTCGATAAGATGGCTGGAGCATGGAGGTATCCAAACACGCTAAAATGCGGCCTGCGCTCACGCGACGCGTCAACTTCCCAACACCACGCAAGTCCCAGCCACACGAAGAACAATGGGCGACCGTCGATACACACTCAGTAAATCCAGATACTCCCGACTGGGATGGAAGTACCGGGTTACAGCACCATAATCCGGATATACTGACTCGTTCATTCTTCTCCGAGAACGCCGGCAAGTGTCGAGCGAAACAAGACATCCGGTAGATCCTCGACGTTCAGATATTCGCAAATGCGTAGACACTCAGAATGAAAGAGCAACGAGAAATCTTCATTGTTCATCGCCGCTTTCACACTTCCGTTTCCAAATATGGGTGTTTAACCGGCGGCGCATCACTGGACGAGGGCGCTGCATGATTAGATGGAACTTCATCAACCTATATTGCGCCGCGTACTGGATCGCAAATCCTCGGTAGAAGAAGCCCTCTGCCGCGTGGCGTTCACGGTTCCTACAAGATTCAGATCGTCTGCAAAGAATCCTAGATGCTTGGCTATTCGCATCTCACAGCACTTCACACCCAAGTTGCTGCAACGCATACCAAAGTTTCCCACCGCCCAGAATGTACATCCCAACGCTCATCACGACCATACTCTTCGCTACCGCTGCTCTTGCAACACCATACCCGTGGGCTGCACCACAGGCCAGCATCGTCCCTGCACCCAGCGGAACGCGCAAGCACAACCGCACGCATAGCCACAGGCACAAAGAACCGACACCGACGTTCAAAGAGCCATGCAAATGCGCTATGCCGATTGTGCCGATGAACTTGCTCAGCACGAATGAGAAGTGCTTGATGAAGCATGCTGCTGAGATGGGCTGCTACATGAGCTCCAATGGTGGATGCCCATCGCCGGCGCCTGCTGTAAGTATGAGGCTAGAGAGGAAGGAGGTTTGCTGACGAGGTGTAGTGTGGACTTGGACCGCTGCCAGGTATTCCTATGCATTAGACAGCGATGCAGAGAGGTGTTCAGAATTGTCGATTGGATATTGGTAGGGAAGCGACTGAGCCGATTGCCGTACATATCGCGCCTCGCCGATGATGCACGGAATCTACTCATGCATATACTTCCCAGAAGACTTCCCAAAGCCCTAACATCCCCGATTCTTTCGCAGCACATCTTGCTATGATGCGAGGTTCCTGGTGACATCATTCAGCCCTCCTTCTCTTTCCTTGAGTCCCGTCAACACTACCATCCAGTGCCCTCTTGCTAACACCTGCATCTCTAACCACCCTTAGTCTGTCCTTCTTCAATGCCCCAGCATGTTTGCCTGCGACTTCTTTATCTGGACAGCCATTCTCGCCAGACTCAATCAGCGGCTCAATGTTTGCCTCCTTCAGCAGCGCAGGGACTTCGCTAAGCATGGCTTTGTACCGACCTTTCTCTCGGCACCAAAGTATGAGTGCAGTCAGCGGACCGGCATCCACACCTGTAGGCAACGACTGCAAGCCATGGGCGAGGGCAAGAAGCGGGTAGTCGATTTTCTCCCATACATCGTAGATCCATCCTTCAGCAGTATAGCTCGAAGTCAAGTCGACAACCGTGGAACGGATACATGGAGCGGCCGTAGGTGATGGTGTATCCTTCCCGACTTCATCAATATCCATCTCTTCGACCTTAACGCAATCCCTCTTCTTGGCAACCTTAGCTGCCTGTGCAATACTGTTTGCCATCATGATCTCATCGCCCTGAAGCCCTCGCGTCATGATAAGGAAATCCCGTATCAGAGTCCCAGTCACGCCCGCCCTTGTCAATCGCTCAGCTGCATGACCCCAGTAGTAGTGTTGAGGAAAGTACGACAGGAGCTCCATGATCGTGAACTCGGTGTCGCCAAGGAGGGTCATGTCGACCATGACGGATGTCGCGACACTCTTGAACGCGCAAAACTGGTTCTTACCCTTGGCTCCACAATCTTGGTTCTGCAGCACTACGACGTGCTTGCTCTCCGGTGTAGTCGGGTCCGATTGCATGGCAAGCATCATCAGCTCAGGAATGGGTGACTTGAGTCTACGTTGTGAGCGCATTGCGCCAGTCCCTCGCCAGTTCATACCAGGTGTGGGAATGAAGTCCACCTCAGGTTTGGTTTCTTTGCATGATAGCCATCGCCAAGCATCGCACATGTCGAAAACCTTGTCCGGACAATCACGGGCTTCGCTCCATGGGTAAGTGACAACGGGCGCGAGGGTGTCAGAGTCGACGGGGCTGGAAAGTTCATAGCTGCCGAACTGCTCGTTTGTAGCATTGGACGGGGCGTGGAAGTCGATCTGTCCCTTCCACGGTAAAACCCAATCAACACCGTCGAAATCGAAGACATCAGTGTTACTTCCGTCGCTGAGTTTTAGCATATCGGGCACCAGTCCGTACTCAGGGTGTAGTTCGCCACCTGGTACATACTTGTGCAAGCCTTGTTGATGGAGTTCTTCGCACGTAAGCGGCAATGGCCCGACCGGTGTGAGCTTAAACGCTTGACGATACGGATCGAAGGCGATGGGCAGGAGACCAGACCATGAGACATGCTTCCACCCCATTGGAAGCACGAGTTTCTGAACCAAAGTGAAGTCGGGTAAGCCCCCGATGATTGGGACAAAGGCTTGGTGGAAGAGCAGACGAGGGTCCAGAGAGGGATACGGGTAGCAAGGGTGCGTGCTGCCACCTGGTGGGTACTGCAACTGCCACGACAGCGAATGGACGGTTGGCAGGCCTTCGAAGGGAACCGGGTCGGCTTTGATAGGCTCGAGGCTAAACTCTGGCTGGGGTACGGTTTCCGATGCTACCACTGGGGAGAGAACCTTGCGAGCAGTCTTTGGCGCTGTGGCTGGTACATGAAGGTTATCTTGATTAAGGAATGGAAATTAGCGGAAGCATTGATATCATTAGGGAGTGCAAGACTTACACGATGGCTTGGGCTGTGTGCGCAGTCTGGTACTGCGACGTGTGGCCGTTGGGTTCAGAGACTCTTCAAGTTCGCGAGCCAGTCTCGCATCAGCCCTGGTATCATCCTTGGGAGTCTGGGACATTATAGGCTTTAACCCGTCATCGTTCGCATTGTCTTCGTCAACAGGAGACTGCGCCGGTACCGAAAATGTATTGGTAGTGTGATTTGCCGTCACTAGGGCAGCTTTAACGTCGCTCTTGGCCTCCTCGAGGGAAGTCTGCCATGATAGCTCCTCTTGCGCAGAGCTAGCTGAAGGGATAGCTCGTGTATAGTTGTGAAACGTCGGCGTTTCTGGGGATGGTAGTCCATGCCAAAGGAGCGGAACGCGGTTCTTCTTGGGCGTGGATAGCTGCTCAGGCTTCCCTACACTTCCGTCCTCGCTGTTGGCGCTAACAGTCTGAATGTATGGCTTCTGGTCGCCAGAGTCACTCTTGCCGTCAAACACGTTGTAGAGACGTGACAATGCTGCGTCGCGTCGTCGATTATGCTTTGCAGCCTCCACCGCCGCAGTACCAGAAGCGCGGCTTTCAACGCGTCGCTGATAGCTTGAATACTCATCGGAGAGATCATCATGAGCTTCAGGTACGACCTGCGGCGAGTTGACGTTGCCTGCTTATGTGTTAGTATTCAATTCTCGCCCACTTCATGTATCCGCTAAACTCACTAGAGCTAATGTAAGCCTCTCTGCTTGGAGAAGGCGTACGCCACGTATGTCCCATGGTTTCGAACGTTGATTGCGTGCTTGCGGTCGAAAGGTGCGGATCGGTGGGAGGAAGCAGCATGCTGGGCGAGTCGAAGTACAGAGACCTCTGTTAGCGTTGCAGCGAGGAAGAGGAGTGGTGATAAGAGCGATGATATCAATATGCCAAATGCGGAAGATGAGGATGACGAGAGGTGCTGGCTTCACCTTCACTTCTGGCGCACGGACGCGTCGTTGTGAGCGCTAGCCGCGTGGAAGTGGAGGTAACGGCGGCAAGACATGAGAGAAGAGAAGCTTTCCCAGTCGCTTTAGATGGTGGACAGCTAAAGTGTGCGACAGTATATCAAGATGGCAGGAGAAGATTTCGAAACAAGGATGGACGTAAACTTGACAGACGACAAGGTCATCTTGACTTGCTATTACGAGTCAATGTTGATAGACAGCAGTTTGTAGCAGCTGCAATCGAACAAAGCTGAATTAACATCTGCACGTGTCTACCACGTAGTGCCTAATGCGCCAATCGCTGGGCCGTCGCCATCGAAGAACTCCTCATCCAGCAGGCTGAGCAATACTTGTTGGCCCACCCACTGTTCCTCAGCTGCAGGCCTGATCCTCTCCGGAGGCAAGACGAAGCCAAAGTCACCGGTATCGGGCAATTCGATGGTCATGGAGAATTTGGCGCGACCGATGGTGTACACATGGTCGATAGACGCACCGGTTGTCGGGTACAAGGTTGCTCCACTAGGGCCGTAGGTGTAGGTAGTCGCGTTGGTCGAGTAGTAGGCGATGTTTTCGCTCATCAGGGCAGCGGCCTTGGTCCACATCCCGAGCTCTGGCGCGTAGAGAGTCTCCTTGTGACCGAATGGGTACAGGATCAGCTGGGAGTAGCTGTGCCAGTCAATGTATAGCTTGATGCCTTGCTCATCGCGGATCTTGCGGATCAGGTTGTCCATTCCCAGGTTCTCAGGCGTGTCGCGGGGCGCTTCTCCCCTGTATGTCTGCGAGCATGGGTCTGTTGAAGCTCCGCGTGGGTCAGCATCCCAGTTCCTAAGATCATATGTCAGTGCATGCCATACGCATAGGGCAGAAACTTCGCTTACGTCTCCCAGTTGCGGTTCACGTCGCGACCATAGCATGTCTGATTGACAGCGTTCTCTGGTGGCGGCATACGGTTCTTGCGCCACAGGCGGTCGTCTGTTTGAGAAAAGACGAAGCCTAGCATGTATTAGCAACAACCAGTGGATCCATCCTTGGTGATGTGACATACCATCGGGGTTGACAAAGGGAAACATGTAGATGTCGTAGTTATCCAGAATGGCTTGCGTGTAGTTGTTGCCTGCCTTGTATTCGTAGGTGAGGGCCTTGGCGATGTACTCGATGGTCATAGCAGTGATCCATTCACGGGCGTGAACAGTTCCGTGGTAGATTACCGCAGGCTTTCCTGGACCGTCTTTTCCATAGAGATGAACGCCGAACATGTCGCGCCCCTCGAAAGACGTTCCGGTGCTCGTCCAATTGGAATTGTCTGGGAACGACTCCTGAAGATCGCGCCACCAGGTAATGTGCTAATAATGATCAGCCAACTTTGCATGGAATAGCAGTGACACATCACCTACGTCTTCATACGGGTGGTAGCTATCAAACCACGCATCTTCTGAACCGTTGGTTTGCCTCTTCCAGGCCTTCTTGACGTGCGACTCCCGAGCGATAGAATCAGCCAGGTTCTCATGCAAGGTTCGGGACTTGAGCCCCAAAGCCTTGAAGGCGTCCAACTGCCCGGGTGCAATAAGAACGTCCAGGTTTCCACGAATCTCGTTTAAAGTCTCGTGAGGGACAGCAGCAAGAGCTCGCTTTGCTGCAGCATATTGGGATCCAGTAGCTCGGACGCGATGGACTTGGTACCCATCATATGTACGAGGCTGTGGGCTGCGGATGGTCGCACCTGCAACGAGGGATAGCCAGGCAAGGCTGAGTACGAACTTCATGATGTTGTTCCGCCACGGAAGCGATCAATTGACGAGCGTGAGATATTCAAGATTGTAGAAGATGGGCCTTATATAGCTGACCATCTTCCTCACCTGGGCGCATTTGAGTTTGCTGGCACCATGATAAGCACAAAGCGTGTTCTTCCAAGCCCTGACCATGGACATTGGCAGCTCAACGTGCGCACGGTGACATGATTGATGTTGCCCAAGAGCCCGGTTAATCATGGATGAGGTGTGATCGGGACGTTTCCCCAAGATGTGGTGGCCTTGACCTGCCAGTTCTGCACTAGACCTGCCATGGCATTCCTGGGCGAGGGGTAGCAACGTCATCCGCGGGCTTACTCTGTTCGTGAGTAAATACGTTATTTCGGTGGAGGTAAGCTGAGCAGGTTCTGTCGCGTTGCGTCTATATGCATAGGTTGCGGCGCAGCAGGCTGGGCGGAGTTGCTGCTCAGGCGGGCTCTAAGGCTGTCCTCCGCAAATTGCCCAAGTGCGACGATGTCAGGGCCAGGGACAATATAGTGGGATCTGAGCATCTTCAGGCAATCATTGTTCCGAACGACCCTGCGAACTGGTCGTACTGTAATGCACCGACCCGGATGCCGCAAGGAAATGAGGGGAAGCCGCGGATAGAGTGAAGAACCTTGGAATAATCTCCGGACAGAAGCGGCGCTAGAGCGGAACCGGATAAGCGGCTTCCCCGACGGATTGGCCTCAAGTGCTGCCGCTGCCGACCCCATCCGTGACCCTATTCATCGCATCGCATCGCATCACATCAGCGACTGCAGCATCGACCAGGATACGAATGCCATGGGGAACTGCAACTATTGTTTTCTTAAGGCCAACTGTTTGCCGACCGATACGGCCACCGTATGCTACATCCAGAGCTTGCAGAAACATTTGCCATCCAGCAATCTAAAGTCGTCCGCAGACATTCAAGTATCGATTCCGCCAGCAGACGATTGAAGTGCAGTCGTGTCTGTCATTAAGGTTGTTACATTGGAAACACAGCTCAAGAGCCAGAACCTCACGTCAAACCGTCTACATCGTTGGCGCTGGAGATTTTGCTTCATGCTACACGATGATGAGAAGCAATCGACAGGCCGGGATATGTATCCTAAGACAAACTGATTCTGGTGATGCGACGAATGCAACCCGAGAGCCGAAATTGCATAGACTCGAGTCTTCTTACGAGTATTGAAACAAAGAGTCGAACAATGTGCGATTCGACGCTTTGTTTCCTTGTCGCCTCGGCCTCAACACACTCCTCTAGACGTGCGGTCCTCCTGTTATATACACAGTGCCTTTAGTACATAGAACGGCGAGTGAACACAATACTGGCCAGCAATTGCTGAACTTTCACCTTACTACGGTAAACTCCCCTTCTTTCAATTTGATATTGTCTCACGGATCCCGACCTTGGTGAGCACAACTCAATTGTCTCACCCCTGACCAGCCGAAACAACTCGCTTAGGCTATACTCACGCTGCATTGAAACTATGTCTCCAATCACATTCACGCGGGACGAAGTCCAGAACATGCTCGACGAAGCACAATTAAATGCCGGCCATCTCTTCGCGAACCTCCCAGACGTATGCGAACTGCTTCAAACGCAGCATCGAGAGAGCCTGATGGAGTGTAACTCCCGATATATTGATCAGATGAAGGTGCTACATCAATCAATGCGTGAGGAGTGCAAGATCATCGATGGCTACAACAAACACCGCCTTGGGAAGGCGAGAACCGCCTTCAATGATCGCGTTATCGACCCCATGATTGCTGTAGAATACAGGGAAGAAGAAAATATCCCTGCAGACCTCCAGTGGTATCCACTACACGCTGCGGTCGCAATCCACGATGGGTCCGCTACAGCTCATCTCTTTGATCAGCCTGAAAGTGACGAAGAAGACAACCAAAACTATCCAGATGACCAACCTGCGTTCATTGGAAATGGAAACGAAATCCCAATTCCTGTCACTCACCAAGACATTGCTTCCAGTAAGATTGTCAAAAGGAAACCGATTCCCGAAGGAAGGAAATCTACTGGCCCAGGTACACCAAACTATGACAAACTGAAGGATGCGCCTTCGGCTTGGCTAGATCTTCCTCATGGCAACCTAACTTTGGCAGAAACACTTGCTTTCATTCCGCATGCCATCAAATCCTTCCACATCATGGACCGTTTTCTCCACAATGGCGCCCTATCGGGGACCTTCGCAGACATGATCAACCATTACCGAGACATGCCGTACGGTCCGATTACAAACAATACGATATATCGGATGATGAAAGGACCAATGGAGCATCGCGCGAAGACCGAACCGACTTACGAGAAATGGACAGTTGCCAAACATACGACTTTACCGAGACCTGTTGGATTTAATCCCACCAGTGTCAGCGTAGCCGGCTTTGCCAAGCCTTACAACTTCAACTCTCGTGAAAGGACTGTAGCGGCGACCCAACCCCCTCCTAGCATTTCTTTTCGCGATATGGCAAACGGTGTCAAGATCATGCCGTCAGGGCATGATGCGCTGGATCTTACACGATGTGTGCAGTATTGCGTAAAGAATAACGATTCGAGCTGGCTATATCCTCAAGATTTCCAGAACCTGGTTGCTCGACTCGGGGGTGCTTCTACTGTGCACCCACACCATCACGACGATGCTGTGATTCGGAGACACACTTCCGAAAAGAAGCGGAACAATGCGAAGCGAGCTGGTGCACGACAGCGTGATAGGAATGGGCGCCTCATGAAACAGCCGAAGGACTTCGTGGTTGACTCCGATGAAGAAGAGCTACTGAATGAAGAGTCTGAAGAGGAGTCTGAAGCAGATCTAGATAACTTCGATTTTGACGCTTTGGACATTGACGACAACGAGCCACTCACTGCCACCAAGAAGGGTTCGAGCCGTAAGAATGTCATAGGAGATGACACTTCGGACGAAGATGAACTCACGCCGCGTACCCGTAACTCATCCAAACGTAAGCGTGCTTCCAACAAAGACGACGAAGACACCTCACCTAAGCAAAGGTCCAAGCGCAGCAAGAAGACGTCGCCAAGGACGCCAGCACGTCGCTCACCGAGGACCCGGTCGTCATCACACCTTAGCAAAGAGGTGCTGCCTGAAGCGCTCGACTCTGATTCTGATTCTGACGCTTATGCCGGACCCAAGAAGCGGACCAAGAAGGCCAAGGTCAGCACACGATCGTTTCCTCGCGGCCAGCGCTTCGGTGGCTCATATGACTTCAAGAACGCCCTAGATGGCGAGGAAGATGAAGATAACGAAGCGGACCAGAGTGAAGTGGAACACACTCCGGCTTCGAACAAGCGGATTCTTACTCCGGCGGAGATGCGTATGGTTGGTCGGACGGGAAACACGGGTGTAGACAACGTTGTCGAGGATGACGAAGGTGATATGGGAGAAGATGACGAGGACTTTGATTGGTGAGTTGAGAGCGATTCACGTCGGCGGCATTACAATGGAATGTAATATGTCTTTTCTTCGCCACAGTGCATCATTCTAGGCTTATCTCCTGTTGTGGCATCATATGGCCTATATACATAGAGTAAATAGGGCTGTGTTTATACGAAATCCGCTTGCTTTTGTTGAATGAATGTTATTTTCCTCATCAGCGCACTACTCATTGTGGTCGATAACGGTGAAAGCAGGGTACTGTCTTCGAGCGCGAACATATCTTGTGACCTCACCGCCTTTCCCATTCGTGCCATTCTGACTGCTCCCACTTTCCAAATCCGGTAGCACACCAATTGATCGCTAAGACGGTGAGGAGGTGCGCGCTAAGTCGTTGCCTTGGCAATAACGGGCTCCACGCTCACTTCTGTCCAACCCACAAAGCCAAACTGAGTTCTCATGCTGCAGTCACACTCAATCCTCTCTTTTACATCAATCCAAAACACCTTGCACGCAGAAAACACAAATCCGGAAGTACCGGCGGCGAGCTGTCGGCATCATGGCTTACGGTTCGGTCGCCACGCTCAGTACTGTCGAGACAAGGACTGGCGGCAACGAACCTGCCGTGCCGTCATCGAGACAGCACAATATACTTCATGGCTATGGCCAACTCGTTGGCGTCTCTAACGTCCCATTGATCAGTTCAGAGCGTCCAAATGCTCCAGGTAAATTCTTCTCGAATCTACAGCGATCTTGCACTAACTCCGCACAGTTACGGCCATGCCTCCTCCCGCTGTCAACGTTCCGCAGTCTTCGCGTTCAGTAACTACACCAGCCGACGAGTATGCCAGACTCACTCGCAGGCAGAGACGCGACGCCAGAGAGAAGAAGCGAATCCAGAAGGCTGCGCGTGCCGCCAGGGACGAGCTGTACAGGGCTCGACAGGTTGTCAAGGACGCGCAAGAAGTAGCTCGAGCTGCGAGGGTACATGCTTCTCGATACTCCTACATTCCGGCCCCCAAAAATACCAGAGCTATTCTTCATCTCCGCGTACGGTCAAGGGCAAGAAGCCTAAGAGCAAATCTGGGGGCTCCGTCCATTCGGATCCTATGGATGTGGACGAGACTTGGTCCTGGATCAAGGAGAGCTCGTCAGCAGCCTCCCAGAATGGCAGCGCGCGCGATCGTCACTAATCTCCTTGGTACGGCGGCGGATCGGATGTCGTCATAGCTGCGAGAGTGTTTTCTCTGTGAAGGACGAGGACCTCTTCAGCTGGGTACCATGCGTCGAGTGTGTCTACAATCAGGAGGTGAGGGTATAAGGATTGGACGATGTTCTGCGAAGTGTCAGTGGCCTGTGGGCTTTGTCTAGCAAGTTAACGATGCGCGGGCACTTTCGCGTCTTCGCCCCCCGAGATGGATAAGCAATTTACAGCCTCGTCTCACATCTTAGAAAAGCAAACATATGAAACACACCACTGAAGTGAGGATCTTGTGGGGCGAAGATCGTGCATTACATACATTGTGAAGGCTAGCGCTGGTTCGTAGCTGGCCTGCAGTTCACTCATGCAGCCGCGATGTGAATTGCGCCTGCTGTCCCTGGGTCCGCGCCCGCCACCCCCGCTTACTAACCCCAACGTGACCCCCAATATCAGCTGCCTTGCGGTTTTCTTCCTGCTTCCTCCCTCTTATCTTGCGCTCTCATAATCGCGTTTCTCGCTTGTGATGCGCGTTTTATTTTGCGGCGGTAGGCACGGCGCTGCCGACGATGCCCGGGCCCGCTTTCGGCGACAGCGCCTACCTGATTGCCCGAAGAGCAAGTCACCACCCACAGCCGCTACTGTGAACCATGGAAGCAGTCGATCAACACGCGCGTTTAGAAGGTCCTTACAGGGATACAAACCCTTCCTCCCTGGGTAACATCACACTTTTACTGCTACGTCGTCGCACAATGGGGCAACTCTCTCGTTTGTCTCTCACGTCCACCACTGCCTATTGAGGTCATTCTCACCATGGTGAAAACGGAGGATGTGAGAGGATCATCGTATAGCTCGGCGTACAATAGCTTTGTGGCTTTACATCACCACCCCGAGGGCTCAAGACCTCAATGCGAGCCTTGGATTACAACTCAACCAGACAGTCAAAAGCTACACTTCGACAACGCCCACGACACCCACGACACCCACGACACTACACATTGCGCAAAAGAGCCACTATCACCAACTGCCCGGCCGCCTCACTATGGCTCCAGCTCATTTACCCTCACAGCGCGTTGAACACCCACGCAACTACGGTTTCCGCAAGTCTAAGAGAACAGAAGACGCCCACGCACTGCCCAGCTACCAGCAGAAGACTCATTTTCACGGCTACTTTCACGGCACCCCGCCACCCGATCCACCTCATACAGCGCCGATCATCCCTATACAACAAAGACGAATTCCGCTGGCGCCCTACTTTCATGAGAATGTTGCGATGAGTGCGCAGGCTGCGGCGTACGAAGATGCTGTCACCACGAGAGTCTGGCGTAACGAGTGGGAAGTCGTGCCAGAAAACTTTGGCCCATCTCGACCTCTGCTCCTTCTCAACCGGCCTGCGAACGTCGACCTAATGAGTCACACGTGGGAAACGGAGTTAGTCCATCTGTGCCACTGGGATCAATACCACGAGCCAGAAGGCGTGCTTTCTCAACGTCTGGCAAAAGAGAGAAGGATTAGGAAAAAGGAGCGGCTCTTGGGAAACAGCAGATTCGAGCAAGATAAGAGACGCAAGAAGGTGAAGCTGGCAGCTACGACTGCGGAGGTTATCGATTTGACTCAAGATAATCCTGTTGAAGGTGGAAACTTCCCGAGTTATGCTGGCATCAAGGAAGTTTGGAACTATCCGCCGGGATAATTTCCGAGCTCAAAGGGCTTTTGAAGCTGCTAGTCCTCTGAGTCCAGCATTGGTACGCCTTTAATCATGGCACATTCAGAAAGTCTTGGAGATATTGTACGAGATCAGCATGAAAGCCAGATCATATTCACTTCCTTCAGAATGCCCTCGTTCTTCAATCTTTTCAAGGCGACGACTTTCGGCGCAGGAATGAAACTCTCTTATCGAACATACTAAGGGATACGAAGCCATGGTAGAATAGGCTTCACCGCAACTGCCAGTGAAAGTTAGTTTACTCCCTTCGTATTCACTCTGCTTGCTGTTGCGCCTCAAGTATATCAACCGCTCTACTCTACCCTTGGCACAGACCCACCACCTCGCAACTTACCACCACTCTCGCTAGAATCTACTAGAATTGACTGTAGCTATCCCGAAGATAGTATGAGTTTCACGGAGCCTGACCCACGCTACACGCCATCGCCACACGGAAATCCAATGCAAGCGGGCCCTGGAGGTTCGCCTGCGCCACATCAATTCCCTAAAAAGAAGGGTGATGACACAGCAGTGCTGAAGACTCCATCGAGAGGAAAGCCTCGGGCTCAATTCCTGGTTGACATTCCGGCCCACGAGTATAAGCTACGTTGCGATAGACCAATCAATGCAACTCTCGTGGATCTGATTGTAATACTCCCACAATGGTTCCGCAATCCTGGTGTCGCATACCGCATGTTGAATAACGGCATCACTGCTGCAGTTCACTTTGCAATTCTGGACAAGCATCGTCACCTCGGCTTGACCAGTTCCGAGGAAGGAGAGCGCGCCCGCGACCATATCTCGGACACATATCGAAAGACGATGCGCAGATTCTACCCAACCTGGACCAAAGCGAAGCATCACGTCCCAGGTAACTGGGATAAGTTGGCGATGTGCATAAACAATTTCCTTCCGGAAGCTGCAAAAAAAGCCGATTATGTTCCACCGCCGTCAATACCATTCAAGAACTTAGCGATTGGTCTGAAGAGTCTGCCCGTGGATGACGACATGGGTGATCTTACTCGCGCATTGGTATTCGCGCTACAGTACCAGAAGCTTGATGAGCACGGCCAGCTGACGGACTTTATGTTCCCGGATGATATCCAGCTCATTCTCAGATGCATTGGTCCCACTGAAACTACCCGAGATCGTTACGATGAGGCTATCATAAGTCGGTACTCCGAAGCGGTTCGAGTGGCAGAAAGTGAGCGTCGTAAGCAGCTGAATGAACAGCGGCGCCGGCAACAGGCTGCCGAGGAGGAGGCTGCTCAGTCTGTCCCCTACTTCTACCCCGATCAGCCTTCGTCGCTTGGAGGCTTTCCGATGGATCTATTGGCTCAGCAGCAAATGCAGCCGACTGTCGGCTTCTCGTCCTGGAATCAAGAGTACAACAGCATGCCTCCGACGGGAATGGGCGTCTTAATGCCGAAAGCTGTACAGCATCCACCAGCGCCGGAAGCCAATCCCCAAGATCTACTCCAGTGGCCTCTGCAGATGCAGTCACAGCCTCAAGATTACCACGAATCAAACTTCGCTGAGCACAGCTACAGCCACCCACTCCGACCGCACCCAGTACGCTCGAAGTCGCAAGAAGCCGCTGCAGCCATAGCATCAGAGCTCGTATACCAAGCCTCTCAGCCAGCCCAGGTGGACTTGCCCGCCATCCCCGATATCTGCATACCCGAAGGCTATGTACAAGACGACAACGCTTTCCCAGACTCTTGGTTGTACCTAAATCCCCAAGAAGCAGCAGGGCAAGTAGATGCACTCATGGCAGCAAACCAGACCTTTGACTACAGCGACGTGGAACGATTGGCGTCGACGTCGCTTGTACCCCGCTTTAATTATCATCCTGGCATGCCTTTGCTGGATTGTCCGGAGGCGCAAGATCCGAAGGATTGGGGCGAGCTCGCTCGTGCGGCGCGATGGGCACGGACTCATGCGTATCCTGGTGGCCGTGAGTTCACGGTCGGGGATATCGATGCTGTGTTAGCTTATTTCGAAGGTCCGGGGGCGCAGTGTGATCAAGACAGAAGTTGATCTGCTTATCGGAATTTTATGTGTAAGTGATCTGAGATTATACCTGATTGCCGCCTCGTTAGGAATTCATGTGAAGGCGGATATAGTCAAGATGTAAATTCGCCTTGAGCAATACTGTTTCCCAAAGATAGAACGTCAATACACGGTCGAAATGGGATAACATCAGTTCTGCGACGCAACTTCCTTCCGCTTGGGGTAATATGCAGTGATTCTGACATGTCTAGCATTGGCGCGTTTTGCGCATGAGTCTCTAGGGCTGACACGCATCTTGCGTGACGTCGGCTGGTACCCCTCTTTCCTTAGCACATAAGCCTCAGTATAAAGCTACAAGATTAGCATGTACATTGGACTATGAACTTACAACTGCTTTCGTGCAATCCATCCACTTGTCTGTAAGCGATACTCAACCACGAAATTGAACCACTTCAGACTGCGTCGTCCAACCCTTTCGAACCACCAATATGCGGGCTCTTCGCTACTATGGGGCCGAGGACATGCGTCTGGAACACGACGTTCCAGAGCCGGTATGTGATGTCCATCAAGTGAAGATTCGACCTTCCTTTTGTGGGATCTGCGGGTCCGACCTGCACTTCTACTGCATACCGGATGCTCTTCCTTTCAAAGACACGCCTCATCCGATCACCGGCGAGACATGGCCTGTAACTCTCGGGCATGAGTTCTCTGGGGACATCGTCGAGGTCGGAGCGCAGGTGCGCAAAGGTCTCAAGGTTGGAGACAGAGTGGCCGTCCAGCCTACCATTTGCTGCGAGCAATGCGTTTCGTGCAAAGGTGGCTTTACCAATTGTTGCGATTCGTTTGGGTTCGTGGGAATCATGGGTTGGGGAGGTGGGTTATCGGATCGGGTGTGCGTAGATGCGCAGTTCGTGTTCAAACTGCCTGAGAAGATAACGTCAGAAATTGGAGGTAAGACAGTCGGGAAGCTCACTTGAGGTAGGGAAGGACACTGACAGATTGGCGTAGCTTTGGTTGAACCGCTTGCAGTTGCCTGGCATGCTGTCGAACAGTCGGCCGCCAAAGCAGGGGACAACATCTTGGTTATCGGCGCTGGCCCGATTGGTTTAGCCATTCTCCAATGCCTGAAAGCCTTGGATACTGCCCAGGTGATCGTTGCAGAAGTTGCTCAGAATCGAAGGAACTTAGCTCTACACTTTGGAGCTACAGCGGCGATCGATCCGACGGACGAAGACATGGTCTCCAGATGCAAGATGCTGTGCAATGACCAAGGCCCTGACGTTGCTTTTGACTGCGCTGGAGTAGCTGCCAGTATCAAGTCCGCGTGTCTATCAGTTCGAAGCAGGGGAACGGTGGTGAATGTTGCCCAGTGGGGCAAAGAGATGCCCTTCAACCCAGACAATCTGTTGGTTGGCGAAAAGAGGCTGGTTACAGGTAAGCCATCACGCGAAACCATTGGAATGATTCGAAGCCTTGCTGACTTGTTCCGAGCGCTGAGTTACACCAGTGAGGATTTCGAGCGAGTTATTGACGCGCTGGATAAAGGAGCGATCGATGCGAAGAAGATGATCACGCGCACAATCTCGATGGATAGAGTGGTGGAAGATGGTATCCTCGCGCTGCTATACGAGAAGGATAAACATATCAAGATACTCGTCGATGTCGGAAAGTAGGAGTATTGCGGTCGACAAGTAATGTTGATGGCATGGAAGCAGCAATATCCGACGCGTGAATGACGCGCGACAAGAAACCGGGGACGGGTGGCAAGCACGGGCCATAATAACGCCAAGATCTTCACACTGGTCGCTTCCTCTCGACGTTCTCTACTTTTCCTTGCAAAAGCTGATTACTACTGGATCTATTAGATGCTACCGCCGGAGTGATGTGTACAGCCGCTTGATTTAGCCCCATGGTCAGCATACGAACATAGGATCTGCGCAACCGACTGTCCAGCTACCTCCGAAATTTCCTGTCCAGCGTTGGATCGACCTTCGCGACTGTCTTCAGACTCAAGTTCGCATTACCTACTGGCAATAAGGCTTGGTGGCACTAGCAAGAGATAGCAGTGAATAGCGGGACTCGTTTATGATTATTCCTCAGGTCGTGTGATCGTTACTAGGATCTAAGAGAGCCAACAGCTCAAGTAGCTATACCGATGTTCCCCCGATGCCCATGAAGAGACTCCTGATCTCCTTCGCTTGCATCTCCTGTTATGGTCTCCTGCAAATCCGATTCATCAGCGCGATGCTGCAGCCCCATCGGTTTGAGCCACAGGTGACTCGTATCATCGTCTAGCCGCTCGAACCCGTCGTCGCTGACAGCTTTCGGCCCACTGGACTTTGACTCAGCATTCGAGGACTTCTTTTTCCCTGACGCGTGAGGTGTTGCTGCGGAGCGACCGAGAAGTGGATGCATCAGAGGCACGCATGCGAGGACTACGGCGAGGCATGGCTCCAGGCCACTGAAGATATTGGCTTTGGGGATCGTATAGGTGATATCGGTAAAGTCCATGCTGGATAGGACGGAGATGCGAAAGGCGCTGACGATACAGGTACTGCTCCGGTTAGATCAGAGCTGACGACAGCATCTCAATTCGACTCACAAAGTACCCAGGCCAAAAACGGCGACGAGAGTCACTCTTTTGTACGTCGCCATTTGCAGTTGATATAACGGACGCATGGGCAGAAGAAGCACCATGACGTCGGTGACCAAGTTGATGACTCCGGTAATCGTGAATGAGGTGACTTGATCGCCACAGCTTCCTCCAGGAATCGATTTATCCCAATTGTAGGCGAAGGGCCGGCAAATCAGACAGCCAGCGAGGATGGTTGCGATTGTCCAAGCAACGATGATGACCATGGTCACGTAGGAGCTCCAGACCACCCATCGGATCGGAAAGATCAGAATATACAGAGACAGAATAGAAATCTTGGTACAGCTAAGACTCAGAACCCACAGAAACTGCAGGGGTATGATGAGCTGCGAGAGCTTGGTGATAGGTTCGAGGCCGTACGCTACTACGATGTTCTGGACGTGATCGTAGCCAATGCCGGCATGAAAGACTCCGGTAATACTGATAGATTGCAGGCCGATAGCGAAAATCTGCAAAGTGTTAGTAGTGTTGGCGATATCCGGAGCTGAATTTCTTACACAGGCGGCAATGATGAAGTAGTCGGCAATTGTCCATCTTTTGTGAGCAATCGCGTGAGCGATCAGTCGTAGGGCGACGGCCAGTGCAGCAAGAATTGAGAAGCTGAATGCGACACCCAGTACTGCTCTCTGGTCATGAGTTCGAATAGGAAATGTGGTGGTCATGTTGTCGTGCAGATCCCGATGTAGTACTCTGGTGTGCGACTCACGCGCCGACGTCTGTATCGTCGCAGGCTCGGAGGTGTATAAACAAGCTGGTCCACCGCGGGAAGATCGATCTTGGGGAGGAGCTGGGCATATGAGCTGCCGACTTCCCCGTGCGAAGCCTCGCATTTCTGTTTGCGCACCCCATGTCTTTTCCCGCGCTGATCAAGATACCCCTTGGCTTAGGATTCCAACAAGAAATCCTTCGCAGGCCTGAAGAGCCGTTCCTCACCCGACGTGCCGGCTCAGGCGTTCACCCCGACTGGGCCCACGGCACTAAAACCGTGACAGCGGCCCCATCCGGCTAGGCTTTGGGGCATATTCTGTGCGGTGTCGTATTCTCGTTGCTGATAGGACGCGTGACCTGCCTTTCCTCTTGTACAAGACCTGCGCATGCAGGTTCTCCCATCCGAGCTTGCCCACTACGCTTCAGGCCCTGGGGAGGGCGGGCTACCGTGTAAAATCCGGATAAAGCGTGTGCCGCGACGCGAACGGTTTCGCCATGCATACCCGAGCAGATCTATATCAGAGCCTCTCAGCCCACGCGCGCACGCAGCGCTTGGTTGATGTGTAATGCGATGCTGTCCGGGGAACGTTTCGGGTCTTCCGATTTTGATCACGTCAGTGATGGCGGCAGCTGTGATGGGAGTCTAGTCGCAAGAAGAAGAGCCCATCACGCGCAATACGAGGGCATGGCGCCGAGACACTGCCGTCCAGATCCGAACAAGCTGTTATCACGATTTCGGGGCTTCATACGCGAAAGGTGGCCGTTGTTGCCAAGTGCCGGCTGGGCTAACTCGTTTTGGACATGGCTCCAGGAACAATCCACTTGAGTAATGCCGTGCATGCACGTATCCGCCATTCTGGACACCTACAAGTGGTTGTGTCGCCCACAGCTTTCGTGGGTTCCTTCAGCCATGTCCAGCCTTGTCGTGACCGTCCTTCTGGCCGTGAGTGCCCTTACCGCACTTTACCTTTACACCAACAAGAGCAAAGATGCATCCGAGAAGCCCCTCCTCAAGCTGCCCCTCATTGGTGATCTCCATAGCTCGCCAATCGAGAAACCACTGGTAAACTGGAGCGCTTGGTCGAAACAACACGGCCCGATTACGGTTCCCAAGCTGTTTGGAATTGTGCCCATTGTCGTGCTCAACTCGTACGAGGCCGTCACTGAACTCTTCAGTCGTCGTAGCCAATGGTACAGCAACCGACCGGCCTCAGTGAGCATGGAGATGATTACTGGGGCTGGGCCAGGTCGTTCTCGATTTACGCTGATGCACGACTATGACGATCACCTTAAACTACACCACCGCATTCTTTCACCAAGTCTTGGTGCGCCGGCGGCAAGCAAGTATCAACCTCTTATGGAACTCGAGGCTAAGCAACTGCTCTTCGATCTCATCGCTGCTTTGGAGAAGTCCAAAGATGATTCCACAATCACCACGAAGACGATATATCCTCTGCTCGAGCGGACCCAGTCCAGTGTCATCCTTGCCCTCCATTACGGTCTCCGCATACCCAAGTTCGAAGAGCCAATCCTGCATGAAGTCATTGCAATTCAAGCGAAGGTCACACATCTGGCCGCGAATCCGCAGCTCCCGGATCTTATGCCAGTCCTTCGACACTTGCCTACTTTCATCTCCCCGTGGCAGCAGTATGCTGACAAGCTTTACGCGGCTCAGGTCAAGCTCTACATGCGCCTCTTCCACCATGGTAGAGATGCGCCAGGCTGGAATGCGACAAAGCAAGCAATCGCATCCGCACCGAAATATGCTCCTACCGACTCGCCAGTATCCGATCTTGACCTTGCCTTCACACTCGCGACATCTATTCAGGGTGGTATGGAAACGTCCCCTCGTCAGATTCTCTGGCTCTTCGTCGCAGCAATGCACAATCCGGAGATCATGACCCGTGCGCATGAACTACTAGACAGAGTCGTTGGCAGAGAGCGTCTCCCTACATTCTCGGACCGTCACAACCTCGCCTACGTTGACGCTATAGCACATGAATTATTCAGATGGCGACCCATATCTCCTGGTTCTATTCCGCGCCGTGCTGATCGCGCGGATGAGTTCGCTGGCGTGAAGATTGCCAAGGGTGTGACCATCATGGCGAACGCGTGGGCCATCGGCCGCGACGAGGCAGTCTTCGATCCTTCGCTTGGTGATGCACAGGAATTTGTTCCTGAGCGCTGGTTGCGTGATGGGAAGGTCCGCGGTGATCTGCCACTCCCTGTGTTTGGCCAAGGTCGAAGGATATGTCAAGGAAAGCGTGTCGCTACTGACGGAACATTCATGAATATCGCAAATCTGCTATGGGCGTTTGATGTGGAAGCCATACAGGGAGAAGAGGTGGATCCATGGCAAATGATAGTCGTTGGCTTCATGACTGAGCCAAGGCCATTTAGGTTCCGTCTGAAGCCTCGAGGACCATGGGTGTTGGATGCGGTGAGGAGGGAGTGGGAAAGTACCGAGAAAAGTCTAGAAGGAGTGATGGGCACCGCGAACGACGTCGAGAATTAGGATCCATGCCTAATTTGGTCTGCCTCCTTCGTACTTGATCACTATACCGGAGTCGAACGTCGTCCCATCAGAGCAGTCCGGGCTTACAGGGCCGAACACGATGCCTGCAGCGACCCAGCTTCCCCGATAGACTCGCCGTTGAATGCCGGCGAATTAGCGTATCTGCTGGTCCGATAGTTCTTGGACCCTGGATCATGTATAGGCGTTCGCCTTAGATAGCTCAGTATATGGAGAGGTTACATCCACTGAAACCACACTTCCCCTTTATCCTGAGACCCATCATGACCCAGAGTTTGCGCGGCTCCGTAGTCTCGTTATTGGATGCAAGGTATTGCGAAGATTTTCTTCAATATCTGCGCGCCGCTGACCGGTGCCATCCCATGATCGTCTTTGGCCAGAGAGGTCTCGACTGCTGAGTCGTGGTTACGGTCCGATCCCGTTCCTCGCCAATCACGACCTTGCGGTGAGACAAGGGAAGGAGAATCAGCCTAGCCATGTCATGCGTGTGGGTGCGCGAGCAAAACCTGCGTGCGGGACACCTTGGCGAATTGAGTGAGGCCTGAAGATATCGGGTTACAGCAAATGGAGCCCTCGGGTTTGATGGGCATTGCTAGTGTGCGTTGTGGCAATGAAAACGCACATTACTCATGTGCATGCTGTGACCTACCTCAAAGCAGCGCCATTTAGTAATCTGGCATATAATGCTGGCTTCGCAAAGATGTTGCCGATGACCATATTGCGCTGTTGCGATATCCACTGTGTATTGAAACGTTATCATATTGGTTCGGAAAAAGACCCACGGAGAGAAACCGAGCCGTTCCGTAACGGGAGACCTAGGTAATGGCGTAACGACCTGGAGCGTCGTAGCTGGCTTGCGAAGCACCTAGCAGCAGTAGCAAAACTTAAAGTAATAGGCTTTCCATTATACACGGCTGTCGGAGGCGGTGAATCTGCAGTAATGGATAGTAGCCCTGGGGGTATCCAATCTGCGACAGCCCTGAACGGCTTGTGTACGCCTAGCCTCTCAGCACTCGGTGCAACGCGGGAATTCTGGATCCAATGCAGGTTGCACTCGTGTGTTGACCTTGCATGCAAACTCCGTTGTCGGTCTCTTGAAGCTGTGGAAGGAACTTCTCTGTAAGAAGCGGCTGCGCTGCGCTGGGCCACAGTAAATTGATCGATGACGACAGAGTCACGTGATGTGACTTAGCGTGTTCTGCACTTCCCTAGGTACTGTCGCTACAACATCGACTGTTCAAGTCCGCTCATTGACCCCTCCTGCATTCATCCTCGCACCATACTGTCCGCCTGTTCTGTTGTACACGCCAATGATCTGATCTCGCTTCTCACAATCTGGAAGCTTCGATCGTTATGTTGAGCTTCCGCGTACGCGTCGCTGGGCGTGCAGATCCCGACGCGTCGCAAAGTTTCGTCAAGCGCCTTGATGGCGTGTCGTTCAGACCCCCGGAACAGCCAGCCGTCGACAAGTGTAGCAAACGTAGCTCATTTGGAACTCCCTGGCTTTCGAAATCAATAGTCATTCTCTATCAGACTGCAACTGTCTATGGTATCGCATATGCCTCTCCGTCGGCGTCCCAGTTGTCGTACACTTTTCCCACGCAGATGGCACAAACGAGAACATTGTGCGGTCTCGGTCTCGATGAATTTCTATGCTTTTGGAGGACCCCTTACTCCTCGGACGCCACCCGGTGGCGTTTGTCCTCTCGCTCGTCGATCTACCCTGATTTATCGATGTCAGTGTATTCGCAAACAGAACTGTCTCGAAGACGTACCTTAGATTGTACTGTCCTCCCTTGAAGTGCGCCTGCGCGTGCCCGGCTCAGATGAAAAGGTTGTCCCCAGCCGTTAATATTACCCGGGTCTTCTCCGGTATCGCAATAGTTTCCTCGTCCTCTTTTATTCGCTGCCCACCGGGGCCGTTCATTATGGACAGACACTGCTGGATGTGCAGCTCATCCCGAAACACCATCTCTCCTACTGCATCCCAATCCATATCTTGAGGAGACCCGACAAGTACAACTGGCGCATCTGGATCCGCTTTTGCTCTGCTTGATGTGACAGCGCCCAGTCGGTCCCCGGCCCCGGTCTTGACGCGTATTACATAGCGCAACCTGTACGACTGCGGGGGATGCATCTCGAAGACCTCCTTGATCAAAGGCAGATGGGTTTCCTCCATGTATGACTGGAAATGCTCCGGGGTGACTTCTGGGCGACGGGAGTAGAAACAAAGAACTGATACCGTCATGGTGTCGGTGCGTAGTGTCGGCAGCAAATCTTTGCTTTTCGATTCGAAAGTTATGACAGAAAGAGGTTAAGGTGCGTGTGGTAGTAGAATGCTGTGGACAATAGAAAAGCTGAAGTTTATGGCAGAGAAGAACCGGCTTGGGGCTTGTCCGAGTCAACAAATCACACACGGCTTCTCAGGAGCTAGATGAGATCTGCTTATCTTCAATGGACAACGATGCCCTATGGGTGGGACTACAACACACCTTGACCGTGTCGAAGCCTTGCACGGATAACAAGACGAATTCGGCGATTGCGACAACGTTGCGCCCTGTTGGGAAGGGTGGGTTGTGGGTCGGTGGACAACGTTTCGCGCCGGAGCCATTTCCGGCAGCAGGGTCCCGTCCTCATTCGCTTTGCGATGTTCCCCTTACTTGCGACTTCCAATGCTGAAGTGTGGCTGTTGATATACGTGCAGCTTTCACACTGTGCCGCGTAAGGCAATAGGTATACCAAGGAAGTGCGCGGGATGCCACACTGGTGAAACGCCCTCCCGTCATCTCAGTGGCTGGTTGTGGATGCGGGGCGTCGCGACTACCCCTTCACGTGAACTACAACACCCCTTGCAGAAGGTATCGTCGGAACTGTCTTTTTGAGTCTGCACACGAATCAGTGAGGGAAACTATCCCGACGCGCACTGTTCATGGGCATGCTCAGGTGATGGTCAAGAAAGTGCCGTGTAAGCGCTGCAGGACCGGAGTCCTTATAGCTGGCAAGGGCAAAAGCTCCATGACCCTTGTATGTTCGAGAAGTCGGCTAATAACAAGATCGGTGCTCACTCGGAACCAGTTCTCTGAGGCGATGGCCTTTTGCGAGCGGGATTTTTGATTTTCGCATAGCAATGTTGATCATTGCAGCGTCTCGAGCGGTACCCCGCAGCGCAAGGAGCGTCGGGCAATCTGACACCGAAGTGTCCGTCCATACAGAACCGTATGCTCCAAGCATCGCCAACGGGACGGACCGCATATCCGAACGCCAATATGGTTCTTGGTAGTATGGAATGTCGAGAGAAGAACATCAGACGTCAATCACGACATCATCGTCGGACTGTCCTATACTTTGTCGTGAGCACCTACATTCGAAGACGACGCAAACATGAAGTTTCGTGATGGTATGAGCCTCGCAGCCTGTGAAATGTTGCCGCTAATGATCGTACAGGTATGTGGCTGGTCAATGACCAGTTCACAGTTCAGCATGCCGAAGAAGTCTATACTGTCACGCCTCGGGAAGACAACAAGGCGGTCACTTTGTTATGTCCAAGCAGGAAGATCTTCACTAGAGGCGATACCTTGAATCTGAGCACCATCTCCGTCGAGATCGAAGCCCAGTTCGACGGCGTCATCTCTCTCGAAGCGACGCACTTCGCTGGTGCAAGGCGAATGGGACCAGACTTTGACTTGTACCCGGCAGGCAAGCCGGAGTGCAAAGGCGACATCCTGAAGCAAAAGAAAGGGACTACTGTCACTTCAGGGGGACTAAGCGCGACCATTAGCTCTGATGAGCATAACTTCGACATCAAATTCCATGCCACTGACGGATCGAAAACATTGACTTCTCTTCTCCACCGGAGCGTCGGACTAGCGTACTCACCCGCCCTTAGCACGCCCAAGAGTGTGGAGGATCTGGCTGCACATAAACATTACATGTTCACTCAGACCGAGCTTAGTGTCGGCGAGACTATTCACGGACTAGGTGAACGTTTTGGTGCATGGAACAAGATTGGTCAAAATGTTGAAGTTTGGAACGAAGACGGAGGTACGTCTAGCGAGCAAGCTTACAAGAACGTATCGTTCTGGCTCAGCTCAAGGGGCTACGGTGTCTTTATCGACACACCCGATAAGATTGATATGGAGATTGGTAGCGAAAGATGCTCAAGATTGCAGACTACAGTTGAAGGGCAACGCTTGAAATGGTGAGCATCGCGAGTAGCTCGATTGATCTCCTTGCTAACCTCCCAAGGTATCTCATCTATGGACCAAGTCCCAAAGAGGTACTGACCAAGTACTCCATTCTTACTGGCAAGTCGAATAGGGTTCCGGCGTGGTCATACGGCCTCTGGCTCAGCACATCATTTACGACTTCCTACGATGAGCAGACCGTCCGCCACTTCGTTGAAAAGATGTCAGATTCCAAGATACCAGTCGAAGTATTCCATTTCGACTGCTTTTGGCTGCGCGCTTTTCACTGGTGCGACTTTATCTGGGATCCAGAGAGCTTCTCCGACCCTGCTGGTCAGATCAAGCGCATGAAAGATGATGGACTCATCAACAAAGTCAGTGTCTGGACTAATCCTTACATCGGCCAAGAAAGTCCTGTGTTCAAATATGCGGCTGATAGAGGTTACTTGCTCAAGAAGACGAACGGAGATGTGTGGCAGTGGGACCTCTGGCAGACTGGCATGGGTATTGTAGACTTTACAAATCCCGAGGCTTGCGACTGGTTCCGCGAGTGCATGGAGAAGCTCTTCGACGTGGGTGTCAGCTCCATCAAAACGGACTTTGGTGAGCGCATACCAACGAAGAACGTCCAATGGCACGACAAGAGCGTGGATCCAAGCCGCATGCACAACTACTACGCCTTCATCTACAACAAACTTGTCTACGAAGCAGTACAAAAGCGGGAGGGTGAGCACGAAGCCATACTGTTCGCGCGCACAGCATGCGCAGGATCGCAACGCTTTCCACTTCATTGGGGCGGCGACTGCGAGTCAACACCCGCTGCGCTTTCTGAGTCAGTGCGTGGTGGCCTGAGCCTTGGGCTCGCATCCTTCGCGTTCTGGACGAGCGACATTGGTGGCTTTGAAGGCAAACCGCCACCCTGGATCTATAAGCGATGGGTTGCATTTGGACTGCTCAACTCGCATAGCCGACTCCATGGCTCGAACTCATATCGCGTGCCATGGCTAGTCGACGATTCATCGGAAGAGCCCGAAAACTGCACTGAGGTCCTCCGACACTGGGTGCAGCTCAAGCGCAGCCTCATGCCATATCTCTTCGCGCAGGCAGAAGAGAGCGTTGCTAATGGATGGCCTACCAGCGTCCGCGCGACGGCTCTAGAGTTTCCAGATGACCCAACATCCTGGTATGTGGACCGCCAATTCTTTGTTGGCAGTCAGATCCTCGCCGCCCCGGTCTTCGAGGAAGACGGTAGCGTTGATTACTACCTGCCACCAGGTCGTTGGTTCAGCTTCTGGGACGGTAAAGAAATGCAGGGCGGCCGGTGGATCAAAGAGAAGTATAGCTTCCTCCAATTACCGTTGTTTGTTAGGGAAGGCACCGTTCTCGTGCTCGGGCAAGCAGAGGGCGAAGGCGGCTTTGGTTATGACTGGCTCGCTACCGGTGGTGAGGTTAGACTTTATGGTGTGAAGGAAGGTGACAGAGCGACTTTGGTGGATACCAAGGGCGTCCAGAAGGGTGTATTAGAGGTCAGCGCTGATGGTGAGCTCAAAGGTATGGACCTTCTAGGCGGAGAGTGGAAGGTCTCGAAGCTAGGATAGGCTGGCATTCCGGCCATCATGAGGGGTCATGTATCCCGCACTTGTTCACAGCCAGTCTCAACGGCCATGAGCGCAAAGCAGAGCCGCTGCAACGGTCCTACATCAGCGAAGCGAGCTAGTGGGGGCTTCATTCATTGGCGGAAATTCAACATGCCTCCCCGCACGCTACTGTACCCCAACATCCTTCCACTTGTTCCCCGGGTTTTATGGCAGCAAGATCAGCAAATACTTGTCCGCCAGCAGACATGTTCAAAGTCTATGCGGGATCGCACCGTGGAAACTAGGCGCGATCTTCCGGTTGAATGCTTGTTACGCGAGGCTGGCCTGAAGATGTAACATGACCAGCATGCGTCGATGGCGTGGGCACCCAGTTGCCCGGGGCAATATATACCTGCAGCGACAGCGCGTTGAAAAGGACTGTCACCCACAAGTTCCAGTCTTTCGTGCAAGCATCGCTGATCTGATCGGCCAAGGTAGCAACCATGGGTCTCATCTTCAACATTGCCCTTGCCGTCTTCGCTGGCACGGGCAGCTTCCTCTTCGGATATGACTCTGGAGTAATGACCATTGTCATCCAATCACCCAACTTCCTCGCCTTCTTCGACACAGAGAAGACATCGCCGATTATAGGAGCCATCAATGCGACGTTTTCAGGTGGAGCATTTTTCGGTTCGCTGATGTACGTGGATGTCTCTTGTGTAGAGAAGCTGGCATGTACTGACGCATAGTAGGGGAGGGTTCACGATGGATAGGTTCGGTCGCAGGAAGACAATCATGATCGGAGCTTTGATAAACCTGATCGGAGCTATACTCCAATGCGCCGCCCAGGACCTCGCTATGATACTCGTCGGACGAATCTTGGCTGGATGGGCAGTAGGTCTAATGTCCATGTCCGTACCCATCTACCAAACCGAATGCGCCCACCCCAAAACGCGAGGTCAGCACTTCCAAAACAACTCAACCTTCCAATACTAACCAGACCCAGGTCTAATCACCGGTCTCACGCAGCAAATGATCGGCGTGGGTTTCATCGTCTCAACATGGATCGGTTACGGCGCCTCGAAAGTACCCGCAACAAACTCCTTCTCCTGGCGCTTCCCCCTCGCTTTCCAATGCCTACCCTGCTTGATCATCATATGCGGTATGCTGTTCTTCCCAGAATCGCCCCGTTACCTGGTAGAGATCGACCGCGCAGACGAAGCGCTGAAGGTGCTTCGCAAGTTGCACTACAATGGTAGCAACGACGACTGGATCCAAAGCGAGTTCAACGAGATCAAATTGACTATTGATGCGGAGAAAGCGATTACCGCGCCGGGCTGGAAGGTCATGTTTACGGTTCCCGTGTGGCGGAAGAGACTTATGCATGCTACGCTTGTTCAGGTGTTTACGCAGATGACTGGGTACGTTCTCTTGTCGGATTCTCGATCTGGGTTTACTGACATTCTCTCAGTATCAACGTTATCGGTTACTACTCCACCATTCTCTACGAGAACCTCGGTATTGTCGGCGACCGCAACCTGCTCGTTACCAGCATCTACAACATCGTCGGCCCCGTGTTCAACCTCTTCTTCATCGTCTTTCTCCTCGATCGCGTTGGCCGCAAGAAGCCCCTTCTCTTCGGCACCATTGGTATCTCTATCGCCCTCATCTGCGAAGCGATCATCGGATCTCAGGTCGAAGGTGCTACAGGATCCCGAAGAGACTCGCTATCTGCCGCTGGCGTCTTCTTCTTGTTTCTGGTATCTTGCATCTTCTCAATGTCCTTCGGTCCAATTTCTTGGGTATACGCCAGTGAGATTCTTCCGCTGAGTATCCGTGGACGCGGTTCTGCTTTCGCAACTGGTTTTGGTAACTGGCTTGTGGGAACTGTGTGGAGTCAGGTGTCGCCCATCGGGCTGGGTGAGATTACTTACAAGTTTTACTTCATCTTTGTGGCTTTCAATCTCTGTGTCACGTTCCCGACTATCTGGTTCGTGTTCAAGGTACGTGTTTCCCTAGAAAAACTCGACAGGAGAACTCATGCTGATCGAATTTGTAGGAAACGAAGCAGCTCACACTTGAGGAGATTGACCTGCTGTTCGGCGATCGTGCACTTGGCACGCTTCCTGATAACCTGGATGACAAGCAGCGGGTGATAGAACTGGAGAGGATTGATGCTGCGAAGAAGAAGCTCGCCGGCAACCACGTTACGGCTGTGCATTAGATTGAGGCGTGTGGAGAAGTCGGAGTCTCCGGGCTTGCCATGCCGATCGCATGGACGAGCTGCAAATGCTAAATGGGTTGCTTGAGCTTGCCGAATACAAGTATATTATCGTCATCCACCTGTGCTGATTTCCTCAGCCTGCCGTGTAATGTAAAGCTAAAGCCCCCTCATAATGTCGTCAATAGTGACAGGTTTCCGCACCGCGTTCGAGAATCCTTCGTGAAAGGATACCCATATCCTCCCCACATCACCCTGCATCTCCCCACTGTCTTGCTTCCTCTTCGCTTCCTTCCTGCTCTTATCCGTTTCTACAATCACCCTGCCAAAGAAGTCACGTTTCACAGCCTTCTCGCTGGCTTCAGCGACCTTCTCTTCCGTCGTCTTCTCTTCTTTCTTGCTAGCCTCAATCTCGTCTTCGTATTCATCCATACCACCGCGGCGCTTGCGATTGGCATGTTCACGAAGAGCGGATTCTTTGCGCCATTCTTGTTCCAAGACGCTGCGAACTGCGTAGCGCCCTTTGTCGTCTTTCCTGCCGACGAGAGTTTCAAAAGTCGCTAGAACGTCTAATGCGGGCTCCATACGCCAGACGAAGCCAGCATTTCTGTTCGCCACGTCTTCGGTCTCGATTCGCGACTTTTCGAACCGAATGCCAGTGGCTGTCATTGCTTCTACAGCTTTCTTGACGAGTTCTTTCTCTGAAGCTTTGCGGACGGATGCCGTGGCGAAAGACTTTGACCCTGATGCACCGGTGTTTACGAGCACAGGTTTTACGTCAGGTGACAACATACGCAAAACGTATGGTATGAGCTCCATGGCCATCTCCTCTGGACTTCGAAACATACGCGTCAACGGTAGACTAAGACTTGTCTGCAGCGCCATCAACTGACTCCTGCTAGCCTTGGTCTGCTCCAAAGCTGCAAAGCTTGCACCCGGTCCTGAGAAAGGTGCTGGCTGTGCATCTGGGTCTGCTACGGGGTTTGCAGATGATCGGATAGGCGAAGCGAAGAGGTTGTGGAAGGCAAGGACAGAGTTCGACAGATATGGTGCTAATTCCCATTCCTGAGATCCGTGCACAGCCGAGTTGATTGTGTCATGGAAGTACAACCATTCGTATGCAGCAGATGGTTTGCTGAGAAGAGTATCGTCTTGAAACGGCTTCTCGGGATAGGCAGTGAAGCAGTCGGTTCAGTGTTAGCATTTGATGAGGCCGTGATATGAGGTGAGACATACCTGTCACGATGCGATCGCAATCCCCGCTCGTATCGACCATCTCCCTAAGACGATCCATAGCACGACGTTTGCCTGCTTCAGCAACACCAATGACACCACTCTTTGCCCTCGCGGCTGCGGATTTCGCATCGGTCGTTTCAGCTTGCTTCGGGAAGCCAGCACCCTCACGGAATACACGGTCAACAACGTCCTTCGCGCCGCCTCTTCCTAAGCTTCGAGCGGCTCCGCCACCATGTCGCAAGTCGCCAATGAGGTTGTCTTCTATCCACTTCCGCGATAGATGGGGCCTCTCCTTGGACTTCACATCGTGTGATGATCGTAACCGAGCTGCTATCCATTCGGCCACCACCATAACCCCGCGAATGTCTCCTTCGCCAGTGCCACTACCAGTCCCGCCCTCTTTCTTTGTGCTGACACCCCAGGTAGCTTCGCAGAGACGGCGCACACCATCCGAATCGCATTGGATGCCTTCCTTGCCAAAGATCTCCTGCATGCGCGAGACGACCATGTTGAGGGCAGGCTTACGGATATGCACAATCTCAGCCATTGAGGACTGTCGCAGTGGCCGCAGCGAAGGGTGGTAGAGGTCGTTGCAGATAAGGATGAGTGGTCGCAAGAGTCTGAAGTTGTCACCCTTCTTCTTCTTGGTGCCCGCTGTTGACTGCTGCTGACCGATTGCCTTTGTGTTTCGCTCGTCCAGATTTATCAAGTCGATAAGTGCCTTGACGAAGCCACCTTCGCCTGAGCCTCCGCTGCCAACGACACCATCTACTTCATCGACCACAACGCATACTGGCTTTCCAGCTTTTCGCACCTTGCCGTTCACGGTGCTGGTATTGACACCGCGGACGTTCTCAGTTCCCACCATATCTCGAATGCGGCCTTTGACGACAGCCCCGCTACGCTCGTCCGAA